>NC_057848.1:23074115-24484115 GCF_910594005.1 Cervus elaphus
TCTCGTATCGAGCTAATTTTTGGTCCACGGAGCTCTTTCGTGTTGCTACAGTGACCTCAGGATCCCTCTAGCCTTGAAACAGTGTTCTTGGGGTTTCTCTGGAGTGCCATCAAGGAAATCAAGGCTCCTTTCCTGTGTGATGTGCAGCACGGCATTGCTCTGCACGCAGTGCAGGGTAATCGGGCCTCATCTCACGGCGAGGGGGAAGTCTCATTGTTTTTCTCGAGTTGGGGCGCGATCCTGGCGTATATTCTCGAGTGACGACGGGGATGGCCCTTCCACACACGTGTTTGTTCCGTCACGACAGGACTCCTGCCTAGTTGTGAGGGACAACTCGGGATTCTCCTCGAGGCTTGGCAGGGCAATTGGGACGCCTCTCCAGCTGAGCCGGGAGACGGAGGGTCTCTTTCCACGTGCCACAGGAATCCTGGGACTCCTATCAAGTTTCACGAGGAGTCAGGCATCGTCTCCTTGGGAGGCACTGATCTCCGCGTCCCTCTGGAGTTGTCAAAGGATGTGAGGCCTACGGTCGTGATGAGCTGGGGAACTAGGTCTTTCTCTGTGGTCTCCACAGGGGATTCAGACATCCTTTCGTCTTGGGAGATGCAAGACGAGCCTGCATTCAAGTCACTGCAGGGATATCCGGCCTTATTTTGAGTCAGGGCATCGCGGTGTCCATTCCACTTGAGGCCGCAAACTCAGGGTCCCTCTCACATACCTAGAGCTGAGAGAAGCCTCCTCTTGAGGTGCTTGTGGTAAGGTGGTATTCCTCTGGAGTCGAAGCCAGGGACTAACCTCTCAATTTGAGTTGATTTGTGGTCCTCGGAGCACTTTTGTGTTGCTACAGTGACCTCAGGATCCCTCTAGCCTTGAAACAGTGTTCTTGGGGATTCTCTGGAGTGCCATCAAGGAAATCAAGGCTCCTTTCCTGTGTGATGTGCAACACAGAATTGCTCTGCACTAGTACAGGGGAATCGGGCCTCATCTCGCGGCGAGGGGGAAGTCTCATGGTTTTTCTCGAGTTGCGGCGGGAACCTGGGGTATATTCTCTAGTTACGACGGGGTTGGCCCTTCCACACACGTGTTTGTTCAGCGACGTCAGGACTCCTGCCTAGTTGCGAGGGACAACTCGGAATTCTCCTTGAGGCTTGTCAGGGCAATTGGGACGCCTCTCCAGCTGAGGCGGGAGACCAAGGGTCCCTTTGCACGTGCCACAGGAATCCTGGGACTCCTATCAAGTTTCACGAGGAGTCAGGCATTGTCTCATTTGGAGGCACTGATCTCCGCGTCCCTTTTGGTTTTTCAAAGGATGTGAGGCCTCCGTTCGCGATGAGGTGGGGAACTAGGTCTTTCTCTGTGGTCTCCACAGGGGATTCAGACATCCTTTCGTCTTGGGAGATGCAAGACGAGCCTACATTCAAGTCACTGCAGGGATATCCGGCCTTATTTCAAGTCAGGGCATCGCGGTGTCCATTCCACTTGAGGCCGCAAACTCAGGGTCCCTCTCGCTTACCTAGAGCTGAGAGAAGCCTCCTCTTGAGGTGCTTGTGGTAAGGTGGTATTCCTCTGGAGTCGAAGCCGGGGCCTAACCTCTCATCTCGAGTAGATTTTTCATCCACGGAGATCTTTCGTGTTGCTACAGTAACCTCAGGATCCCTCTAGCCTTGAAACAGTGTTCTTGGGGTTTCTCTGGAGTGCCATCAAGGAAATCAAGGCTCCTTTCCTGTGTGATGTGCAACACGGAATTGCTCTGCACGCAGTGCAGGGGAATCGGGACTCATCTCATGGGGCAGGGGAAGTCTCATGGTTTTTCTCGAGTTGCGGCGGGAACCTGGGGTATATTCTCGAGTTACGACGGGGATGGCCCTTCCACACACGTGTTTGTTCAGCGACGTCAGGACTCCTGCCTAGTTGCGAGGGACAACTCGGGATTCTCCTCGAGGCTTGGCAGGGCAATTGTGACGCCTCTCCAGCTGAGGCGGAAGACCGAGGGTCCCTTTCCACGTTCCACAGGAATCCTGGGGCTCCTATCAAGTATCACGAGGAGTCAGGCATCGTCTCCTTGGGAGGCAGTGATCTCCGCGTCCCTCTGGAGTTTTCAAAGGATGTGAGGCCTGCGGTGGCGATGAGCTGGGGATCTAGGTCTTTCTCTGTGGTCTACACAGGGGATTGAGACATCCTTTCTTCTTGGGAGATGCAAGACGAGCCTGCATTCAAGTCACTGCAGGGATATCCGGCCTTATTTCGAGTCAGGGCATCGCAGTGTCCATTCCACTTGAGGCCGCAAACTCAGGGTCCTTCTCACATACCTAGAGCTGAGAGAAGCCTCCTCTTTAGGTGCTTGTTGTAAGGTGGTATTCCTCTGGAGTCGAAGCCAGGGACTAACCTCTCGTATCGAGCTAATTTTTGGTCCACGGAGCTCTTTCGTGTTGCTACAGTGACCTCAGGATCCCTCTAGCCTTGAAACAGTGTTCTTGGGGTTTCTCTGGAGTGCCAACAAGGAAATCAAGGCTCCTATCGTGTGTGATGTGCAACACGGCTTTGCTCTGCACGCAGTGCAGGGGAATCGGGCCTCATCTCACGGCGAGGGGGAAGTCTCATTATTTTTCTCGAGATCTGGCGGAAACCTGGGATATATTCTTGAGTTAAAACGGGGATGGCCCTTCCACACACTTGTTTGTTCAGTGACGCCAGGACTCCTGCCTACTTGCGAGGGACAACTCGGGATTTTCCTCGAGGCTTGGCAGGTCAATTGGGACGCCTCTCCAGCTGAGGCGGGAGATCAAGGGTCCCTTTCCACGTGCCACAGGAATCCTGGGACTCCTATCAAGTTTCACGAGGAGTCAGGCATCGTCTCCTTTGGAGGCACTGATCTCCGCATCCCTCTGGAGTGTCAAAGGATGTGAGGCCTCTGGTAGCAAAGAATTGGGGAACTAGGCCTTTCTGGGCGGTCTCCACAGGGGATTCAGACATCCTTTCGTCTTGGGAGATGCAAGACGAGCCTGCATTCAAGTCACTGCAGGTATATACGGCCTTATTTCGAGTCAGGGCATCGCGGTGTCCATTCCACTTGAGGCCGCAAACTCAGGGTCCCTCTCACATACCTAGAGCTGAGAGAAGCCTCCTCTTGAGGTGCTTGTGGTAACGTGGTATTCCTCTGGCATCGAAGCCAGGGAATAACCTCTCATCTCGAGTTGATTTTTGGTCCACGGAGCTCTTTCGTGTTGCTACAGTGACCTCAGGATCCCTCCAGCCTTGAAACAGTGTTCTTGGGGTTTCTCTGGAGTGCCATCAAGGAAATCAAGGGTCCTTTCCTGTGTGATGTGCAACTCGGAATTGCTCTGCACGCAGTGCAGGGGAATCGGGCCTCATCTCGAGGGGAAGGGGAAGTCTCATGGTTTTTCTCGAGTTGCGGCGGGAACCTGGGGTATATTCTCGAATTACGACGGGGATGGCCCTTCCACCCACGTGTTTGTTCAGCGACATCAGGACTCCTGCCTACTTGCGAGGGACAACTCGGGATTCTCCTCGAGGCTTGGCAGGGCAATTGGGACGCCTCTCCAGCTGAGGCGTGAGACCAAGGGTCCCTTTTCACGTGCCACAGGAATCCTGGGACTCCTGTCAAGTTTCACGAGGAGTCAGGCATCGTCTCCTTTGGAGGCACTGATCTCCGCGTCCCTCTGGAGTGTCAAAGGATGTGAGGCCTCCGGTCGTGATATATTCGGGAACTAGGCCTTTCTCGGCGGTCTCCACAGGGGATTCAGACATCCTTTCGTCTTGGGAGATGCAAGACGAGCCTGCATTCAAGTCACTGCAGGGATATCCGGCCTTATTTCGAGTCAGGGCATCGCGGTGTCCATTCCACTTGAGGCCGCAATCTCAGGGTCCCTCTCACATACCTAGAGCTGAGAGAAGCCTCCTCTTGAGGTGCTTGTGGTAACGTGGTATTCCTCTGGCGTCAAAGCCAGGGACTAACCTCTTATCTCGAGTTGATTTTTGGTCCACGGAGATCTTTTGTGTTGCTACAGTGACCTCAGGATCCCTCTAGCCTTGAAACAGTGTTCTTGGGGTTTCTCTGGAGTGCCATCAAGGAAATCAAGGCTCCTTTCCTGTGTGATGTGCAACACAGAATTGCTCTGCACGCAGTGCAGGGGAATCGGGACTCATCTCGCGGGGCAGGGGAAGTCTCATGGTTTTTCTCGAGTTGCGGCGGGAACCTGGGATATATTCTCGAATTACGACGGGGATGGCCCTTCCACACACGTGTTTGTTCAGCGACGTCAGGACTCCTGCCTAGTTGCGAGGGACAACTCGGGATTCTCCTCGAGACTTGACAGGGCAATTGGGACGCCTCTCCAGCTGAGGCGGGAGACCGAGGGTCCCTTTCCACGTGCCACAGGAATCCTGGGGCTCCTATCAAGTATCACGAGGAGTCAGGCATCGTCTTCTTGGGAGGCAGTGATCTCCGCGTCCCTCTGGAGTTTTCAAAGGATGTGAGGCCTGCGGTGGCGATGAGCTGGGGAACTAGGTTTTTCTCTGTGGTCTCCACAGGGGATTCAGACATCCTTTCTTCTTGGGAGATGCAAGACGAGCCTGCATTTAAGTCACTGCAGGGATATCCGGCCTTATTTCGAGTCAGGGCATCACAGTGTCCATTCCACTTGAGGCCGCAAACTCAAGGTCCCTCTCACATACCTAGAGCTGAGAGAAGCCTCCTCTTTAGGTGCTTGTTGTAAGTTGGTATTCCTCTGGAGTCGAAGCCAGGGACTAACCTCTCGTCTCGAGCTGATTTTTGGTCCACGGATCTCTTTCGTGTTGCTACAGTGACCTCAGGATCCCTCTAGCCTTGAAACAGTGTTCTTGGGGTTTCTCTGGAGTGCCATCAAGGAAATCAAGGCTCCTATCCTGTGTGATGTGCAACACGGCATTGCTCTGTACGCAGTGCAGGGGAATCGGGCCTCATCTCGCGGCGAGGGGGAAGTCTCATTGTTTTTCTCGAGATGCGGCGGGAACCTGGGGTATATTCTTGAGTTACAACGGGGATGGCCCTTCCACACACGTGTTTGTTTAGTGACGTCAGGACTCCTGCCTACTTGCGAGGGACAACTCGGGATTCTCCTCGAGGCTTGGCAGGTCAATTGGGACGCCTCTCCAGCTGAGGCGGGAGACCAAGTGTCCCTTTCCACGTGCCACAGGAATCCTGGGACTCCTATCAAGTTTCACGAGAAGTCAGGCATCGTCTCCTTTGGAGGACTGATCTCCGCATCCCTCTGGAGTGTCAAAGGATGTGAGGCCTCCGGTAGCGAAGAATTGGGGAACTAGGTCTTTCTCTGTGGTCTCCACAGGGGATTCAGACATCCTTTCGTCTTGGGAGATGCAAGACGAGCCTGCATTCAAGTCACTGCAGGGATATCCGGCCTTATTTCGAGTCAGGGCATCGCGGTGTCCATTCCAATTGAGGCCGCAAACTCAGGGTCCCTCTCACATACCTAGAGCTGAGAGAAGCCTCCTCTTGAAGTGCTTGTGGAAAGGTGGTATTCCTCTGGAGTCGAAACCAGGGACTAACCTCTCACCTAGAGTTGATTTGTGGTCTTCAGAGCTCTTTCGTGTTGCTACAGTGACCTCAGGATCCCTCTAGCCTTGAACCAGTGTTCTTGGGGTTTCTCTGTAGTGCCATCAAGGAAATCAAGGCTCCTTTCCTGTGTGGTGTGCAACACGGAATTGCTCTGCACTAGTGCAGGGGAATCGGGCCTCATCTCTCGGCGAGGGGGAAGTCTCATGGTTTTTCTCGAGTTGCGGCGGGAACCTGGGGTATATTCTCGAGTTACGACGGGGATGGCCCTTCCACACACGTGTTTGTTCAGCGACGACAGGACTCCTGCCTAGTTGCGAGGGACAACTCGGGATTCTCCTCGAGGCTTGGCAGGGCAATTGGGACGCCTCTGCTGCTGAGGCGGAAGACCAAGTGTCCCTTTCCACGAGCCACAGGAATACTGGGACTCCTATCAAGTTTCACGAGGAGTCAGCCATTACCTCCTTTGGAGGCACTGATATCCGCGTCCCTCTGGGTTTTTCAAAGGATGTGAGGCCTCCGGTGGCGATGAGGTGGGTAACTAGGTCTTTCTCTGTGGTCTCCACAGGGGATTCAGACATCCTTTCGTCTTGGGAGATGCAAGACGAGCCTGCATTCAAGTCACTGCAGGGATATCCAGCCTTATTTCGAGTCACGGAATCGCGGTGTCCATTCCACTTGAGGCCGCAAACTCAGGGTCCCTCTCACATACCTAGAGCTGAGAGAAGCCTCCTCTTGAGGTGCTTGTGGTAAGGTGGTATTCCTCTGGAGTCGAAGCCGGGGCCTAACCTCTCATCTCGAGTAGATTTTTGGTCCTCGGAGATCTTTCGTGTTGCTACAGTGACCTCAGGATCCCTCTAGCCTTGAAACAGTGTTCTTGGGGTTTCTCTGGAGTGCCATCAAGGAAATCAAGGCTCCTTTCTTGTGTGATGTGCAACACGGAATTGCTCTGCACGCAGTGCAGGGGAATCGGGACTCATCTCGCGGGGAAGGGGAAGTCTCATGGTTTTTCTCGAGTTGCGGCGGGAACCTGGGGTATATTCTCGAATTACGACGGGGATGGCCCTTCCACACACGTGTTTGTTCAGCGACGTCAGGACTCCTGCCTAGTTGCGAGGGACAACTCGGGATTCTCCTCGAGGCTTGACAGGGCAATTGGGACGCCTCTCCAGCTGAGGCGGAAGAACGAGGGGCCCTTTCCACGTGCCACAGGAATCCTGGGGCTCCTATCAAGTATCACGAGGAGTCAGGCATCGTCTCCTTGGGAGGCAGTGATCTCCACGTCCCTCTGGAGTTTTCAAAGGATGTGAGGCCTGCGGTGGCGGTGAGCTGGGGAACTAGGTCTTTCTCTGTGGTCTCCACAGGGGATTCAGACATCCTTTCGTCTTGGGAGATGCAAGACGAGCCTGCATTCAAGTCACTGCAGGGATATCCGGCCTTATTTCGAGTCAGGGCATCGCAGTGTCCATTCCACTTGAGGCTGCAAACTCAGGGTCCCTCTCACATACCTAGAGCTGAGAGAAGCCTCCTCTTGAGGTGCTTGTGGTAACGTGGTATTCCTCTGGCGTCGAAGCCAGGGACTAACCTCTCGTCTCGAGCTGATTTGTGGTCCACGGAGCTCTTTCATGTTGCTACAGTGACCTCAGGATCCCTCCAGCCTTGAAATAGTGTTCTTGGGGTTTCTCTGGAGTGCCATCAAGGAAATCAAGGCTCCTATCGCGTGTGATGTGCAACACGGCATTGCTCTGCACGAAGTGCAGGGGAATCGGGCCTCATCTCGCGGCGATGGGGAAGTCTCATTATTTTTCTCGAGATCTGGCGGAAACCTGGGATATATTCTTGAGTTACAACGGGGATGGCCCTTCCACACACTTGTTTGTTCAGTGACGCCAGGACTCCTGCCTACTTGCGAGGGACAACTCGGGATTCTCCTCGAGGCTTGGCAGGTCAATTGGGACGCCTCTCCAGCTGAGGCGGGAGATCAAGGGTCCCTTTCCACGTGCCACAGGAATCCTGGGACTCCTATCAAGTTTCACGAGGAGTCAGGCATCGTCTCCTTTGGAGGCACTGATCTCCGCATCCCTCTGGAGTGTCAAAGGATGTGAGGCCTCCGGTAGCAAAGAATTGGGGAACTAGGCCTTTCTGGGCGGTCTCCACAGGGGATTCAGACATCCTTTCATCTTGGGAGATGCAAGACGAGCCTGCATTCAAGTCACTGCAGGTATATACGGCCTTATTTCGAGTCAGGGCATCGCGGTGTCCATTCCACTTGAGGCCGCAAACTCAAGGTCCCTCTCACATACCTAGAGCTGAGAGAAGCCTCCTCTTGAGGTGCTTGTGGTAACGTGGTATTCCTCTGGCGTCGAAGCCAGGGAATAACCTCTCATCTCGAGTTGATTTTTGGTCCACGGAGCTCTTTCGTGTTGCTACAGTGACCTTAGGATCCCTCCAGCCTTGAAACAGTGTTCTTGGGGTTTCTCTGGAGTGCCATCAAGGAAATCAAGGGTCCTTTCCTGTGTGATGTGCAATTCGGAATTGTTCTGCACGCAGTGCAGGGGAATCGGGCCTCATCTCGCGGCGAGGGGGAAGTCTCATAGTTTTCCTCGAGTTGCGGTGGGAACCTGGGGTATATTCTCGAGTTACGACGGGGATGGCCCTTCCACACATGTGTTTGTTCAGTGACGTCAGGACTCCTGCCTACTTGCGAGGGACAACTCGGGATTCTCCTCGAGGCTTGGCAGGGCAATTGAGACGCATCTCCAGCTGAGGCGGGAGACCAAGGGTCCCTTTCCTCGTGCCACAGGAATCCTGGGACTCCTATCAAGTTTCACGAGGAGTCAGGCATCGTCTCCTTTGGAGGACTGATCTCCGCATCCCTCTGGAGTGTCAAAGGATGTGAGGCCTCCGGTAGCGAAGAATTGGGGAACTAGGTCTTTCTCTGTGGTCTCCACAGGGGATTCAGACATCCTTTCGTCTTGGGAGATGCAAGACGAGCCTGCATTCAAGTCACTGCAGGGATATCCGGCCTTATTTCGAGTCAGGGCATCGCGGTGTCCATTCCAATTGAGGCCGCAAACTCAGGGTCCCTCTCACATACCTAGAGCTGAGAGAAGCCTCCTCTTGAAGTGCTTGTGGAAAGGTGGTATTCCTCTGGAGTCGAAGCCAGGGACTAACCTCTCACCTAGAGTTGATTTGTGGTCTTCAGAGCTCTTTCGTGTTGCTACAGTGACCTCAGGATCCCTCTAGCCTTGAACCAGTGTTCTTGGGGTTTCTCTGTAGTGCCATCAAGGAAATCAAGGCTCCTTTCCTGTGTGGTGTGCAACACGGAATTGCTCTGCACTAGTGCAGGGGAATCGGGCCTCATCTCTCGGCGAGGGGGAAGTCTCATGGTTTTTCTCGAGTTGCGGCGGGAACCTGGGGTATATTCTCGAGTTACGACGGGGATGGCCTTTCCACACACGTGTTTGTTCAGCGACGACAGGACTCCTGCCTAGTTGCGAGGGACAACTCGGGATTCTCCTCGAGGCTTGGCAGGGCAATTGGGACGCCTCTGCTGCTGAGGCGGAAGACCAAGTGTCCCTTTCCACGAGCCACAGGAATACTGGGACTCCTATCAAGTTTCACGAGGAGTCAGCCATTACCTCCTTTGGAGGCACTGATATCCGCGTCCCTCTGGGTTTTTCAAAGGATGTGAGGCCTCCGGTGGCGATGAGGTGGGTAACTAGGTCTTTCTCTGTGGTCTCCACAGGGGATTCAGACATCCTTTCGTCTTGGGAGATGCAAGACGAGCCTGCATTCAAGTCACTGCAGGGATATCCAGCCTTATTTCGAGTCACGAAATCGCGGTGTCCATTCCACTTGAGGCCGCAAACTCAGGGTCCCTCTCACATACCTAGAGCTGAGAGAAGCCTCCTCTTGAGGTGCTTGTGGTAAGGTGGTATTCCTCTGGAGTCGAAGCCGGGGCCTAACCTCTCATCTCGAGTAGATTTTTGGTCCTCGGAGATCTTTCGTGTTGCTACAGTGACCTCAGGATCCCTCTAGCCTTGAAACAGTGTTCTTGGGGTTTCTCTGGAGTGCCATCAAGGAAATCAAGGCTCCTTTCTTGTGTGATGTGCAACACGGAATTGCTCTGCACGCAGTGCAGGGGAATCGGGACTCATCTCGCGGGGAAGGGGAAGTCTCATGGTTTTTCTCGAGTTGCGGCGGGAACCTGGGGTATATTCTCGAATTACGACGGGGATGGCCCTTCCACACACGTGTTTGTTCAGCGACGTCAGGACTCCTGCCTAGTTGCGAGGGACAACTCGGGATTCTCCTCGAGGCTTGACATGGCAATTGGGACGCCTCTCCAGCTGAGGCGGAAGACCGAGGGGCCCTTTCCACGTGCCACAGGAATCCTGGGGCTCCTATCAAGTTTCACGAGGAGTCAGGCATCGTCTCCTTTGGAGGCACTGATCTCCGCATCCCTCTGGAGTGTCAAAGGATGTGAGGCCTCCGGTAGCAAAGAATTGGGGAACTAGGCCTTTCTGGGCGGTCTCCACAGGGGATTCAGACATCCTTTCATCTTGGGAGATGCAAGACGAGCCTGCATTCAAGTCACTGCAGGTATATACGGCCTTATTTCGAGTCAGGGCATCGCGGTGTCCATTCCACTTGAGGCCGCAAACTCAAGGTCCCTCTCACATACCTAGAGCTGAGAGAAGCCTCCTCTTGAGGTGCTTGTGGTAAGGTGGTATTCCTCTGGAGTCGAAGCCAGGGAATAACCTCTCATCTCGAGTTGATTTTTGGTCCACGGAGCTCTTTCGTGTTGCTACAGTGACCTCAGGATCCCTCCAGCCTTGAAACAGTGTTCTTGGGGTTTCTCTGGAGTGCCATCAAGGAAATCAAGGGTCCTTTCCTGTGTGATGTACAACTCGGAATTGTTCTGCACGCAGTGCAGGGGAATCGGGCCTCATCTCGCGGCGAGGGGGAAGTCTCATAGTTTTCCTCGAGTTGCGGTGGGAACCTGGGGTATATTCTCGAGTTACGACGGGGATGGCCCTTCCACACATGTGTTTGTTCAGTGACGTCAGGACTCCTGCCTAGTTGCGAGGGACAACTCGGGATTCTCCTCGAGGCTTGGCAGGGCAATTGAGACGCATCTCCAGCTGAGGCGGGAGACCAAGGGTCCCTTTCCTCGTGCCACAGGAATCCTGGGACTCCTATCAAGTTTCACAAGGAGTCAGGCATCGTCTCCTTTGGAGGCACTGATCTCTGCGTCCCACTGGAATTTTCAAAGGATGTGAGGCCTTCATTCGCGATGAGGTGGGGAACTAGGTCTTTCTCTGTAGTCTCCACTGGGGATTCAGACATCCTTTCGTCTTGGGAGATGCAAGACAAGCCTGCAATCAAGTCACTGCAGGGATATCCGGCCTTATTTCGAGTCAGGGCATCGCGGTGTCCATTCCACTTGAGGCTGCAAACTCACGGTCCCTCTCACATACCTAGAGCTGAGAGAAGCCTCCTCTTTAGGTGCTTGTTGAAAGGTGGTATTCCTCTGGAGTCGAAGCCAGGGACTAACCTCTCGTATCGAGCTAATTTTTGGTCCACGGAGCTCTTTCGTGTTGCTACAGTGACCTCAGGATCCCTCTAGCCTTGAAACAGTGTTCTTGGGGTTTCTCTGGAGTGCCATCAAGGAAATCAAGGCTCCTTTCCTGTGTGATGTGCAGCACGGCATTGCTCTGCACGCAGTGCAGGGTAATCGGGCCTCATCTCGCGGCGAGGGGGAAGTCTCATTGTTTTTCTCGAGTTGGGGCGCGATCCTGGCGTATATTCTCGAGTGACGACGGGGATGGCCCTTCCACACACGTGTTTGTTCCGTCACGACAGGACTCCTGCCTAGTTGTGAGGGACAACTCGGGATTCTCCTCGAGGCTTGGCAGGGCAATTGGGACGCCTCTCCAGCTGAGCCGGGAGACCGAGGGTCTCTTTCCACGTGCCACAGGAATCCTGGGACTCCTATCAAGTTTCACGAGGAGTCAGGCATCGTCTCCTTGGGAGGCACTGATCTCCGCGTCCCTCTGGAGTTGTCAAAGGATGTGAGGCCTACGGTCGTGATGAGCTGGGGAACTAGGTCTTTCTCTGTGGTCTCCACAGGGGATTCAGACATCCTTTCGTCTGGGGAGATGCAAGACGAGCCTGCATTCAAGTCACTGCAGGGATATCCGGCCTTATTTTGAGTCAGGGCATCGCGGTGTCCATTCCACTTGAGGCCGCAAACTCAGGGTCCCTCTCACATACCTAGAGCTGAGAGAAGCCTCCTCTTGAGGTGCTTGTGGTAAGGTGGTATTCCTCTGGAGTCGAAGCCGGGGCCTAACCTCTCATCTCGAGTAGATTTTTCATCCACGGAGATCTTTCGTGTTGCTACAGTAACCTCAGGATCCCTCTAGCCTTGAAACAGTGTTCTTGGGGTTTCTCTGGAGTGCCATCAAGGAAATCAAGGCTCCTTTCCTGTGTGATGTGCAACACGGAATTGCTCTGCACGCAGAGCAGGGGAATCGGGACTCATCTCGCGGGGCAGGGGAAGTCTCATGGTTTTTCTCGAGTTGCGGCGGGAACCTGGGGTATATTCTCGAGTTACGACGGGGATGGCCCTTCCACACACGTGTTTGTTCAGCGACGTCAGGACTCCTGCCTAGTTGCGAGGGACAACTCGGGATTCTCCTCGAGGCTTGACAGGGCAATTGGGACGCCTCTCCAGCTGAGTCGGGAGACCGAGGGTCCCTTTCCACGTTCCACAGGAATCCTGGGGCTCCTATCAAGTATCACGAGGAGTCAGGCATCGTCTCCTTGGGAGGCAGTGATCTCCGCGTCCCTCTGGAGTTTTCAAAGGATGTGAGGCCTGCGGTGGCGATGAGCTGGGGATCTAGGTCTTTCTCTGTGGTCTACACAGGGGATTGAGACATCCTTTCTTCTTGGGAGATGCAAGACGAGCCTGCATTCAAGTCACTGCAGGGATATCCGGCCTTATTTCGAGTCAGGGCATCGCAGTGTCCATTCCACTTAAGGCCGCAAACTCAGGGTCCCTCTCACATACCTAGAGCTGAGAGAAGCCTCCTCTTTAGGTGCTTGTTGTAAGGTGGTATTCCTCTGGAGTCGAAGCCAGGGACTAACCTTTCGTATCGAGCTAATTTTTGGTCCACGGAGCTCTTTCGTGTTGCTACAGTGACCTCAGGATCCCTCTAGCCGTGAAACAGTGTTCTTGGGGTTTCTCTGGAGTGCCATCAAGGAAATCAAGGCTCCTATCGTGTGTGATGTGCAACACGGCATTGCTCTGCACGCAGTGCAGGGGAATCGGGCCTCATCTCACGGCGAGGGGGAAGTCTCATTATTTTTCTCGAGATCTGGCGGAAACCTGGGATATATTCTTGAGTTACAACGGGGATGGCCCTTCCACACACTTGTTTGTTCAGTGACGCCAGGACTCCTGCCTAGTTGCGAGGGACAACTCGGGATTTTCCTCGAGGCTTGGCAGGTCAATTGGGACGCCTCTCCAGCTGAGGCGGGAGATCAAGTGTCCCTTTCCACGTGCCACAGGAATCCTGGGACTCCTATCAAGTTTCACGAGGAGTCAGGCATCGTCTCCTTTGGAGGCACTGATCTCCGCATCCCTCTGGAGTGTCAAAGGATGTGAGGCCTCCGGTAGCAAAGAATTGGGGAACTAGGCCTTTCTGGGCGGTCTCCACAGGGGATTCAGACATCCTTTCGTCTTGGGAGATGCAAGACGAGCTTGCATTCAAGTCACTGCAGGTATATACGGCCTTATTTCGAGTCAGGGCATCGCGGTGTCCATTCCACTTGAGGCCGCAAACTCAGGGTCCCTCTCACATACCTAGAGCTGAGAGAAGCCTCCTCTTGAGGTGCTTGTAGTAACGTGGTATTCCTCTGGCGTCGAAGCCAGGGAATAACCTCTCATCTCGAGTTGATTTTTGGTCCACGGAGCTCTTTCGTGTTGCTAAAGTGAACTCAGGATCCCTCCAGCCTTGAAACAGTGTTCTTGGGGTTTCTCTGGAGTGCCATCAAGGAAATCATGGGTCCTTTCCTGTGTGATGTGCAACTCGGAATTGTTCTGCACACAGTGCAGGGTAATCGGGCCTCATCTCGCGGCGAGGGGGAAGTCTCATAGTTTTCCTCGAGTTGCGGTGGGAACCTGGGGTATATTCTCGAGTTACAACGGGGATGGCCCTTCCACACATGTGTTTGTTCAGTGACGTCAGGACTCCTGCCTAGTTGCGAGGGACAACTCGGGATTCTCCTCGAGGCTTGGCAGGGCAATTGAGACGCATCTCCAGCTGAGGCGGGAGACCAAGTGTCCCTTTCCTCGTGCCACAGGAATCCTGGGACTCCTATCAAGTTTCACAAGGAGTCAGGCATCGTCTCCTTTGGAGGCACTGATCTCTGCGTCCCTCTGGAATTTTCAAAGGATGTGAGGCCTTCATTCGCGATGAGGTGGGGAACTAGGTCTTTCTCTGTAGTCTCCACTGGGGATTCAGACATCCTTTCGTCTTGGGAGATGCAAGACAAGCCTGCATTCAAGTCACTGCAGGGATATCCGGCCTTATTTCGAGTCAGGGCATCGCGGTGTCCATTCCACTTGAGGCCGGAAACTCAGGGTCCCTCTCACATACCTAGAGCTGAGAGAAGCCTCCTCTTGAGGTGCGTGTGGTAAGGTGGTATTCCACTGGGGTCGAAGCCAGGGACTAACCGCTCATCTCGAGTTGATTTGTGGTCCACGGAGCTCTTTTGTGTTGCTACAGTGACCTCAGGATCCCTCTAGCCTTGAAACAGTGTTCTTGGGGTTTCTCTGGAGTACCGTCAAGGAAATCAAGGCTCCTTTCCTGTGTGATGTGCAACACGGAATTGCTCTGCACGCAGTGCAGGGGAATCGGGCCTCATTTCGCGGCGAGGGGGAAGTCTCATGGTTTTTCTCGAGTTGAGGCAGGAACCTGGCGAATATTCTCGAGTTACGACGGGAATGGCCCTTCCACACACGTGTTTGTTCAGCGACGTCAGGACACCTGCCTAGTTGCGAGGGACAACTCGGGATTCTCCTCGAGGCTTGGCAGGGCAATTGGGACGCCTCTCCAGCTGAGGCGGAAGACCAAGTGTCCCTTTCCACGAGCCAAAGGAATCCTGGGACTCCTATCAAGTTTCACGAGGAGTCAGGCATTTTCTCCTTTGGAGGCACTGATCTCCGCTTCCCTCTGGGTTTTTCAAAGGATGTGAGGCCTCCAGTCGCGATGAGGTGGGGAACTAGGTCTTACTCTGTGGTCTCCACAGGGGATTCAGACATCCTTTCGTCTTGGGAGATGCAAGACGAGCCTCCATTCAAGTCACCGCAGGGATATCCGGCCTTATTTCGAGTCAGGGCAACGCGGTGTCCATTCCACTTGAGGCCGCAAATTCAGGGTCCCTCTCACTTACCTAGAGCTGAGAGAAGCCTCCTCTTGAGGTGCTTGTGGTAAGGTGGTATTCCTCTGGAGTCGAAGCCAGGGCCTAACCTCTCATCTCGAGTAGATTTTTGGTCCACGGAGCTCTTTCGTGTTGCTACAGTGACCTCAGGATCCCTCTAGCCTTGAAACAGTGTTCTTGGGGTTTCTCTGGAGTGCCATCAAGGAAATCAAGGCTCCTTTCCTGTGTGATGTGCAACACGGCATTGCTCTGCACGCAGTGCAGGGGAATCGGGCCTCATCTCGAGGGGAAGGGGAAGTCTCATGGTTTTTCTCAAGTTGCGGCGGGAACCTGGGGTATATTCTCGAATTACGACGGGGATGGCCCTTCCACCCACGTGTTTGTTCAGCGACGTCAGGATTCCTGCCTACTTGCGAGGGACAACTCGGGATTCTCCTCGAGGCTTGGCAGGGCAATTGGGACGCCTCTCCAGCTGAGGCGTGAGACCAAGGGTCCCTTTCCACGTGCCACAGGAATCCTGGGACTCCTATCAAGTTTCACGAGGAGTCAGGCATCGTCTCCTTTGGAGGCACTGATCTCCGCGTACCTCTGGAATTTTCAAAGGATGTGAGGCCTCCGTTCGCGATGAGGTTGGGAACTAGGTCTTTCTCTGTGGTCTCCACAGGGGATTCAGACATCCTTTCGTCTTGGGAGATGCAAGACAAGCCTGCATTCAAGTCACTGCAGGGATATCCGGCCTTATTTCGAGTCAGGGCATCGCGGTGTCCATTCCACTTGAGGCCGCAAACTCAGGGTCCCTCTCAGATACTTGGAGCTGAGAGAAGCCTCCTCTTGAGTTGCTTGTGGTAAGGTGGTATTCCTCTGGAGTCGAAGCCGGGGCCTAACCTCTCATCTCGAGTAGATTTTTCGTCCATGGAGATCTTTCGTGTTGCTACAGTGACCTCAGGATCCCTCTAGCCTTGAAACAGTGTTCTTGGGGTTTCTCTGGAGTGCCATCAAGGAAATCAAGGCTCCTTTCCTGTGTGATGTGCAACACAGAATTGCTCTGCACGCAGTGCAGGGGAATCGGGACTCATCTCGCGGGGCAGGGGAAGTCTCATGGTTTTTCTCGAGTTGCGGCGGGAACCTGGGATATATTCTCGAATTACGACGGGGATGGCCCTTCCACACACGTGTTTGTTCAGCGACGTCAGGACTCCTGCCTAGTTGCGAGGGACAACTCGGGATTCTCCTCGAGGCTTGACAGGGCAATTGGGACGCCTCTCCAGCTGAGGCGAGAGACCGAGGGTCCCTTTCCACGTGCCACAGGAATCCTGGGGCTCCTATCAAGTATCACGAGGAGTCAGGCATCGTCTCCTTGGGAGGCAGTGATCTCCGCGTCCCTCTGGAGTTTTCAAAGGATGTGAGGCCTGCGGTGGCGATGAGCTGGGGAACTAGGTCTTTCTCTGTGGTCTCCACAGGGGATTCAGACATCCTTTCTTCTTGGGAGATGCAAGACGAGCCTGCATTTAAGTCACTGAAGGGATATCCGGCTTTATTTCGAGTCAGGGCATCACAGTGTCCATTCCACTTGAGGCCGCAAACTCAGGGTCCCTCTCACATACCTAGAGCTGAGAGAAGCCTCCTCTTTAGGTGCTTGTTGTAAGTTGGTATTCCTCTGGAGTCGAAGCCAGGGACTAACCTCTCGTCTCGAGCTGATTTTTGGTCCACGGATCTCTTTCGTGTTGCTACAGTGACCTCAGGATCCCTCTAGCCTTGAAACAGTGTTCTTGGGGTTTCTCTGGAGTGCCATCAAGGAAATCAAGGCTCCTATCCTGTGTGATGTGCAACACGGCATTGCTCTGCACGCAGTGCAGGGGAATCGGGCCTCATCTCGCGGCGAGGGGGAAGACTCATTGTTTTTCTCGAGATGCGGCGGGAAGCTGGGGTATATTCTTGAGTTACAACGGGGATGGCCCTTCCACACACGTGTTTGTTTAGTGACGTCAGGACTCCTGCCTACTTGCGAGGGACAACTCGGGATTCTCCTCGAGGCGTGGCAGGTCAATTGGGACGCCTCTCCAGCTGAGGCGGGAGACCAAGTGTCCCTTTCCACGTGCCACAGGAATCCTGGGACTCCTATCAAGTTTCACGAGGAGTCAGGCATCGTCTCCTTTGGAGGACTGATCTCCGCATCCCTCTGGAGTGTCAAAGGATGTGAGGCCTCCGGTAGCGAAGAATTGGGGAACTAGGTCTTTCTCTGTGGTCTCCACAGGGGATTCAGACATCCTTTCGTCTTGGGAGATGCAAGACGAGCCTGCATTCAAGTCACTGCAGGGATATCCGGCCTTATTTAGAGTCAGGGCATCGCGGTGTCCATTCCAATTGAGGCCGCAAACTCAGGGTCCCTCTCACATACCTAGAGCTGAGAGAAGCCTCCTCTTGAAGTGCTTGTGGAAAGGTGGTATTCCTCTGGAGTCGAAGCCAGGGACTAACCTCTCACCTAGAGTTGATTTGTGGTCTTCAGAGCACTTTCGTGTTGCTACAGTGACCTCAGGATCCCTCTAGCCATGAACCAGTGTTCTTGGGGTTTCTCTGTAGTGCCATCAAGGAAATCAAGGCTCCTTTCCTGTGTGGTGTGCAACACGGAATTGCTCTGCACTAGTGCAGGGGAATCGGGCCTCATCTCTCGGCGAGGGGGAAGTCTCATGGTTTTTCTCTAGTTGCGGCGGGAACCTGGGGTATATTCTCGAGTTACGACGGGGATGGCCCTTCCACACACGTGTTTGTTCAGCGACGACAGGACTCCTGCCTAGTTGCGAGGGACAACTCGGGATTCTCCTCGAGGCTTGGCAGGGCAATTGGGACGCCTCTGCTGCTGAAGCGGAAGACCAAGTGTCCCTTTCCACGAGCCACAGGAATACTGGGACTCCTATCAAGTTTCACGAGGAGTCAGCCATTGCCTCCTTTGGAGGCACTGATATCCGCGTCCCTCTGGGTTTTTCAAAGGATGTGAGGCCTTCGGTGGCGATGAGGTGGGGAACTAGGTCTTTCTCTGTGGTCTCCACAGGGGATTCAGACATCCTTTCGTCTTGGGAGATGCAAGACGAGCCTGCATTCAAGTCACTGCAGGGATATCCAGCCTTATTTCGAGTCACGGAATCGCGGTGTCCATTCCACTTGAGGCCGCAAACTCAGGGTCCCTCTCACATACCTAGAGCTGAGAGAAGCCTCCTCTTGAGGTGCTTGTGGTAAGGTGGTATTCCTCTGGAGTCGAAGCCGGGGCCTAACCTCTCATCTCGAGTAGATTTTTGGTCCTCGGAGATCTTTCGTGTTGCTACAGTGACCTCAGGATCCCTCTAGCCTTGAAACAGTGTTCTTGGGGTTTCTCTGGAGTGCCATCAAGGAAATCAAGGAACCTTTCTTGTGTGATGTGCAACACGGAATTGCTCTGCACGCAGTGCAGGGGAATCGGGACTCATCTCGCGGGGAAGGGGAAGTCTCATGGTTTTTCTCGAGTTGCGGCGGGAACCTGGGGTATATTCTCGAATTACGACGGGGATGGCCCTTCCACACACGTGTTTGTTCAGCGACGTCAGGACTCCTGCCTAGTTGCGAGGGACAACTCGGGATTCTCCTCGAGGCTTGACAGGGCAATTGGGACGCCTCTCCAGCTGAGGCGGGAGACCGAGGGTCCCTTTCCACGTGCCACAGGAATCCTGGGGCTCCTATCAAGTATCACGAGGAGTCAGGCATCGTCTCCTTGGGACGCAGTGATCTCCGCGTCCCTCTGGAGTTTTCAAAGGATGTGAGGCCTGCGGTGGCGATGAGCTGGGGAACTAGGTCTTTCTCTGTGGTCTCCACAGGGGATTCAGACATCCTTTCGTCTTGGGAGATGCAAGACGAGCCTGCATTCAAGTCACTGCAGGGATATCCGGACTTATTTCGAGTCAGGGCCTCGCGGTTTCCATTCCACTTGAGGCCACAAACTCAGGGTCCCTCTCACATACCTAGAGCTGAGAGAAGCCTCCTCTTGAGGTGCTTGTGGTAAGGTGGTATTCCTCTGGACTCGAAGCAAGGGACTAACCTCTCATCTCGAGTTGATTTGTGGTCCACGGAGCTCTTTCGTGTTGCTACAGTGACCTCAGGATCCCTGTAGCCTTGAAACAGTGTTCTTGGGGTTTCTGTGGAGTGCCATTAAGGAAATCAAGGCTCCTTTCCTGTGTGATGTGCACCACGGCATTGCTCTGCACGCAGTGCAGGAGAATCGGGCCTCATCTCGCGGCGAGGGGGAAGTCTCATGGTTTTTCTCGAGTTGCGGCGAGAACCTGGGGTATATTCTCGAGTTACGACGGGGATGGCCCTTCCACACACGTGTTTGTTCAGCGACGTCAGGACTCCTGCCTAGTTGCGAGGGAAAACTCGGGATTCTCCTCGAAGCTTGTC
Organism: Cervus elaphus; assembly: GCF_910594005.1. NCBI lineage: Eukaryota > Metazoa > Chordata > Mammalia > Artiodactyla > Cervidae > Cervus > Cervus elaphus. The sequence goes on from NC_057848.1 coordinate 23,093,563, forward strand.
AGGGCAATTGGGACGCCTCTCCAGCTGAGGCGGGAGACCAAGGGTCCCTTTCCACGTGCCACAGGAATCCTGGGGCTGCTATCAAGTATCATTAGGAGTCAGGCATCGTCTCCTTTGAAGGCACTGATCTCCGCGTGCCTCTGGAGTTTTCAAAGGATGTGAGGCCTCCGGTCGCGATGAGGTGGGGAACTAGGTCTTACTCTGTGGTCTCCACAGGGGATTCAGACATCCATTCGTCTGGGAGATGCAAGACGAGCCTGCATTCAAGTCACTGCAGGGATATCCGGCCTTATTTCGAGTCAGGGCCTCGCGGTTTCCATTCCACTTGAGGCCACAAACTCAGGGTCCCTCTCACATACCTAGAGCTGAGAGAAGCCTCCTCTTGAGGTGCTTGTGGTAAGGTAGTATTCCTCTGGAGTCGAAGCCAGGGACTAACCTTTCATCTCGAGTTGATTTTTGGTCCACGGAGCTCTTTCGTATTGCTACAGTGACCTCAGGATCCCTCTAGCCTTGAAACAGTGTTCTTGGGGTTTCTCTGGAGTGCCATCAAGGAAATCAAGGCTTCTTTCCTGTGTGATGTGCAACACGACATTGCTCTGCACACAGTGCCGGGGAATCGGGCCTCATCTCGCGGCGAGAGGGAAGTCTCATGGTTTTTCTCGAGTTGCGGCGGGAACCTGGGGTATATTCTCGAGTTACGACGGGGATGGCCCTTCCATACACGTGTTTGTTCAGTGACGTCAGGACTCCTGCCTAGTTGTGAGGGACAACTCGGGATTCTCCTCGAGGCTTGGCAGGGCAATTGGGACACATCACCAACTGAAGCGGGAGACCAAGAGTCCCTTTCCACGTGCCACAGGTATCCTGGGACTCCTATCAAGTTTCACGAGGAGTCAGGCATCGTCTCCTTTGGAGGCACTGATCTCCGCGTCCCTCTGGAGTTTTCAAAGGATGTGAGGCCTCCGGTCGCGATGAGGTGGGGAACTAGGTCTTTCTCTGTGGTCTCCACAGGGGATTCAGACATCCTCTCGTCTTGAGAGATGCAAGACGAGCCTGCATTGAAGTCACTGCAGGGATATCCGGCCTTATTTCGAGTCAGGGCATCGCGGTGTCCATTCCACTTGAGGCCGCAAATCCAGGGTCCCTCTCACATACCTAGAGCTGAGAGAAGCCTCCTCTTGAGTTGCTTGGGTTAAGGTGGTATTCCTCTGGAGTCGAAGCCGGGGCCTAACCTCCCATCTCGAGTCGATTTTTGGTCCACGGAGATCTTTCGTGTTGCTACAGTGACCTCAGGATCCCTCTAGCCTTGAAACAGTGTTCTTGGGGTTTCTCTGGAGTGCCATCAAGGAAATCAAGGCTCCTTTCCTGTGTGATGTGCAACACGGAATTGCTCTGCACGCAGTGCAGGGGAATCGGGACTCATCTCGCGGGGAAGGGGAAGTCTCATGGTTTTTCTCGAGTTGCGGCGGGAACCTGGGATATATTCTCGAATTACGACGGGGATAGCCCTTCCACACACGTGTTTGTTCAGCGACCTCAGGACTCCTGCCTAGTTGCGAGGGACAACTCGGGATTCTCCTCGAGGCTTGGCAGGGTAATTGCGAGGCCTCTCCAGCTGAGGCGGGAGCCCGAGGGTCCCTTTCCACGTGCCACAGGAATCCTGGGGCTCCTATCAAGTATCACGAGGAGTCAGGCATCGTCTCCTTGGGAGGCACTGATCTCCGCGTACCTCTGGAGTTTTCATAGGATGTGAGGCCTGCGGTCGCGATGAGCTGGGAAACTAGGTCTTTCTCTGTGGTCTCCACAGGGGATTCAGACATCCTTTCTTCTTGGGAGATGCAAGACGAGCCTGCATTCAAGTCACTGCAGGGATATCCGGCCTTATTTCGAGTCAGGGCATCGCAGTGTCCATTTCACTTGAGGCCGCAAACTCAGGGTCCCTCTCACATACCTAGAGCTGAGAGAAGCCTCCTCTTGAGTTGCTTGTTGTAAGGTGGTATTCCTCTAGAGTGGAAGCCAGGGACTAACCTCTCATCTCGAGCTGATATTTGGTCCACGGAGCTCTTTCGTGTTGCTACAGTGACCTCAGGATCCCTCTAGCCTTGAAACAGTCCTCTTGGGGTTTCTCTGGAGTGCCATCAAGGAAATCAAGGCTCCTATCCTGTGTGATGTGCAACACGGCATTGCTCTGCACGCAGTGTAGGGGAATCGGGCCTCATCTCGCGGCGAGTGGGAAGTCTCATTGTTTTTCTCGAGATGCGGCGGGAACCTGGGGTATATTCTTGAGTTACAACGGGGATGGCCCTTCCACACACGTGTTTGTTCAGCGACGTCAGGACTCCTGCCTACTTGCGAGGGACAACTCGGGATTCTCCTCGAGGCTTGGCAGGGCAATTGGGACGCCTCTCCAGCTGAGGCGGGAGACCAAGGTCCCTTTCCACGTGACACAGGAATCCTGGGACTCCTATCAAGTTTCATGAGGAGTCAGGCATCGTCTCCTTTGGAGGCACTGATCTCCGCGTCCCTCTGGAATGTCAAAGGATGTGAGGCCTCCGGTCGCGATGAATTGGGGAACTAGGCCTTTCTCGGCGGTCTCCACAAGGGATTCAGACATCCTTTCGTCTTGGGAGATGCAAGACAAGCCTGCATTCAAGTCACTGCAGGGATATCCGGCCTTATTTCGAGTCAGGGCCTCGCGGTTTCCATTCCACTTGAGGCCACAAACTCAGGGTCCCTCTCACATACCTAGAGCTGAGAGAAGCCTCCTCTTGAGGTGCTTGTGGTAAGGTGGTATTCCTCTGGAGTCGAAGCCAGAGACTAACCTCTCATCTCGAGTTGATTTTTGGTCCACGGAGCTCTTTCGTATTGCTACAGTGACCTCAGGATCACTCTAGCCTTGAAACAGTGTTCTTGGGGTTTCTCTGGAGTGCCATCAAGGAAATCAAGGCTTCTTTCCTGTGTGATGTGCAACACGACATTGCTCTGCACGCAGTGCCGGGGAATCGGGCCTCATCTCGCGGCGAGAGGGAAGTCTCATGGTTTTTCTCGAGTTGCGGCGGGAACCTGGGGTATATTCTCGAGTTACGACGGGGATGGCCCTTCCATACACGTGTTTGTTCAGTGACGTCAGGACTCCTGCCTAGTTGTGAGGGACAACTCGGGATTCTCCTCGAGGCTTGGCAGGGCAATTGGGACACATCACCAACTGAAGCGGGAGACCAAGGGTCCCTTTCCACGTGCCACAGGTATCCTGGGACTCCTATCAAGTTTCACGAGGAGTCAGGCATCGTCTCCTTTGGAGGCACTGATCTCCGCGTCCCTCTGGAGTTTTCAAAGGATGTGAGGCCTCCGGTCGCGATGAGGTGGGGAACTAGGTCTTTCTCTGTGGTCTCCACAGGGGATTCAGACATCCTTTCGTCTTGAGAGATGCAAGACGAGCCTGCATTGAAGTCACTGCAGGGATATCCGGCCTTATTTCGAGTCAGGGCATCGCGGTGTCCATTCCACTTGAGGCCGCAAATCCAGGGTCCCTCTCACATACCTAGAGCTGAGAGAAGCCTCCTCTTGAGTTGCTTGGGTTAAGGTGGTATTCCTCTGGAGTCGAAGCCGGGGCCTAACCTCCCATCTCGAGTCGATTTTTGGTCCACGGAGATCTTTCGTGTTGCTACAGTGACCTCAGGATCCCTCTAGCCTTGAAACAGTGTTCTTGGGGTTTCTCTGGAGTGCCATCAAGGAAATCAAGGCTCCTTTCCTGTGTGATGTGCAACACGGAATTGCTCTGCACGCAGTGCAGGGGAATCGGGACTCATCTCGCGGGGAAGGGGAAGTCTCATGGTTTTTCTCGAGTTGCGGCGGGAACCTGGGATATATTCTCGAATTACGACGGGGATAGCCCTTCCACACACGTGTTTGTTCAGCGACCTCAGGACTCCTGCCTAGTTGCGAGGGACAACTCGGGATTCTCCTCGAGGCTTGGCAGGGTAATTGCGAGGCCTCTCCAGCTGAGGCGGGAGCCCGAGGGTCCCTTTCCACGTGCCACAGGAATCCTGGGGCTCCTATCAAGTATCACGAGGAGTCAGGCATCGTCTCCTTGGGAGGCACTGATCTCCGCGTACCTCTGGAGTTTTCATAGGATGTGAGGCCTGCGGTCGCGATGAGCTGGGAAACTAGGTCTTTCTCTGTGGTCTCCACAGGGGATTCAGACATCCTTTCTTCTTGGGAGATGCAAGACGAGCCTGCATTCAAGTCACTGCAGGGATATCCGGCCTTATTTCGAGTCAGGGCATCGCAGTGTCCATTTCACTTGAGGCCGCAAACTCAGGGTCCCTCTCACATACCTAGAGCTGAGAGAAGCCTCCTCTTGAGTTGCTTGTTGTAAGGTGGTATTCCTCTAGAGTGGAAGCCAGGGACTAACCTCTCATCTCGAGCTGATATTTGGTCCACGGAGCTCTTTCGTGTTGCTACAGTGACCTCAGGATCCCTCTAGCCTTGAAACAGTCCTCTTGGGGTTTCTCTGGAGTGCCATCAAGGAAATCAAGGCTCCTATCCTGTGTGATGTGCAACACGGCATTGCTCTGCACGCAGTGTAGGGGAATCGGGCCTCATCTCGCGGCGAGTGGGAAGTCTCATTGTTTTTCTCGAGATGCGGCGGGAACCTGGGGTATATTCTTGAATTACAACGGGGATGGCCCTTCCACACACGTGTTTGTTCAGCGACGTCAGGACTCCTGCCTACTTGCGAGGGACAACTCGGGATTCTCCTCGAGGCTTGGCAGGGCAATTGGGACGCCTCTCCAGCTGAGGCGGGAGACCAAGGTCCCTTTCCACGTGACACAGGAATCCTGGGACTCCTATCAAGTTTCATGAGGAGTCAGGCATCGTCTCCTTTGGAGGCACTGATCTCCGCGTCCCTCTGGAATGTCAAAGGATGTGAGGCCTCCGGTCGCGATGAATTGGGGAACTAGGCCTTTCTCGGCGGTCTCCACAAGGGATTCAGACATCCTTTCGTCTTGGGAGATGCAAGACAAGCCTGCATTCAAGTCACTGCAGGGATATCCGGCCTTATTTCGAGTCAGGGCCTCGCGGTTTCCATTCCACTTGAGGCCACAAACTCAGGGTCCCTCTCACATACCTAGAGCTGAGAGAAGCCTCCTCTTGAGGTGCTTGTGGTAAGGTGGTATTCCTCTGGAGTCGAAGCCAGAGACTAACCTCTCATCTCGAGTTGATTTTTGGTCCACGGAGCTCTTTCGTATTGCTACAGTGACCTCAGGATCACTCTAGCCTTGAAACAGTGTTCTTGGGGTTTCTCTGGAGTGCCATCAAGGAAATCAAGGCTTCTTTCCTGTGTGATGTGCAACACGACATTGCTCTGCACGCAGTGCCGGGGAATCGGGCCTCATCTCGCGGCGAGAGGGAAGTCTCATGGTTTTTCTCGAGTTGCGGCGGGAACCTGGGGTATATTCTCGAGTTACGACGGGGATGGCCCTTCCATACACGTGTTTGTTCAGTGACGTCAGGACTCCTGCCTAGTTGTGAGGGACAACTCGGGATTCTCCTCGAGGCTTGGCAGGGCAATTGGGACACATCACCAACTGAAGCGGGAGACCAAGGGTCCCTTTCCACGTGCCACAGGTATCCTGGGACTCCTATCAAGTTTCACGAGGAGTCAGGCATCGTCTCCTTTGGAGGCACTGATCTCCGCGTCCCTCTGGAGTTTTCAAAGGATGTGAGGCCTCCGGTCGCGATGAGGTGGGGAACTAGGTCTTTCTCTGTGGTCTCCACAGGGGATTCAGACATCCTTTCGTCTTGAGAGATGCAAGACGAGCCTGCATTGAAGTCACTGCAGGGATATCCGGCCTTATTTCGAGTCAGGGCATCGCGGTGTCCATTCCACTTGAGGCCGCAAATCCAGGGTCCCTCTCACATACCTAGAGCTGAGAGAAGCCTCCTCTTGAGTTGCTTGGGTTAAGGTGGTATTCCTCTGGAGTCGAAGCCGGGGCCTAACCTCCCATCTCGAGTCGATTTTTGGTCCACGGAGATCTTTCGTGTTGCTACAGTGACCTCAGGATCCCTCTAGCCTTGAAACAGTGTTCTTGGGGTTTCTCTGGAGTGCCATCAAGGAAATCAAGGCTCCTTTCCTGTGTGATGTGCAACACGGAATTGCTCTGCACGCAGTGCAGGGGAATCGGGACTCATCTCGCGGGGAAGGGGAAGTCTCATGGTTTTTCTCGAGTTGCGGCGGGAACCTGGGATATATTCTCGAATTACGACGGGGATAGCCCTTCCACACACGTGTTTGTTCAGCGACCTCAGGACTCCTGCCTAGTTGCGAGGGACAACTCGGGATTCTCCTCGAGGCTTGGCAGGGTAATTGCGAGGCCTCTCCAGCTGAGGCGGGAGCCCGAGGGTCCCTTTCCACGTGCCACAGGAATCCTGGGGCTCCTATCAAGTATCACGAGGAGTCAGGCATCGTCTCCTTGGGAGGCACTGATCTCCGCGTACCTCTGGAGTTTTCATAGGATGTGAGGCCTGCGGTCGCGATGAGCTGGGAAACTAGGTCTTTCTCTGTGGTCTCCACAGGGGATTCAGACATCCTTTCTTCTTGGGAGATGCAAGACGAGCCTGCATTCAAGTCACTGCAGGGATATCCGGCCTTATTTCGAGTCAGGGCATCGCAGTGTCCATTTCACTTGAGGCCGCAAACTCAGGGTCCCTCTCACATACCTAGAGCTGAGAGAAGCCTCCTCTTGAGTTGCTTGTTGTAAGGTGGTATTCCTCTAGAGTGGAAGCCAGGGACTAACCTCTCATCTCGAGCTGATATTTGGTCCACGGAGCTCTTTCGTGTTGCTACAGTGACCTCAGGATCCCTCTAGCCTTGAAACAGTCCTCTTGGGGTTTCTCTGGAGTGCCATCAAGGAAATCAAGGCTCCTATCCTGTGTGATGTGCAACACGGCATTGCTCTGCACGCAGTGTAGGGGAATCGGGCCTCATCTCGCGGCGAGTGGGAAGTCTCATTGTTTTTCTCGAGATGCGGCGGGAACCTGGGGTATATTCTTGAGTTACAACGGGGATGGCCCTTCCACACACGTGTTTGTTCAGCGACGTCAGGACTCCTGCCTACTTGCGAGGGACAACTCGGGATTCTCCTCGAGGCTTGGCAGGGCAATTGGGACGCCTCTCCAGCTGAGGCGGGAGACCAAGGTCCCTTTCCACGTGACACAGGAATCCTGGGACTCCTATCAAGTTTCATGAGGAGTCAGGCATCGTCTCCTTTGGAGGCACTGATCTCCGCGTCCCTCTGGAATGTCAAAGGATGTGAGGCCTCCGGTCGCGATGAATTGGGGAACTAGGCCTTTCTCGGCGGTCTCCACAAGGGATTCAGACATCCTTTCGTCTTGGGAGATGCAAGACAAGCCTGCATTCAAGTCACTGCAGGGATATCCGGCCTTATTTCGAGTCAGGGCCTCGCGGTTTCCATTCCACTTGAGGCCACAAACTCAGGGTCCCTCTCACATACCTAGAGCTGAGAGAAGCCTCCTCTTGAGGTGCTTGTGGTAAGGTGGTATTCCTCTGGAGTCGAAGCCAGAGACTAACCTCTCATCTCGAGTTGATTTTTGGTCCACGGAGCTCTTTCGTATTGCTACAGTGACCTCAGGATCACTCTAGCCTTGAAACAGTGTTCTTGGGGTTTCTCTGGAGTGCCATCAAGGAAATCAAGGCTTCTTTCCTGTGTGATGTGCAACACGACATTGCTCTGCACGCAGTGCCGGGGAATCGGGCCTCATCTCGCGGCGAGAGGGAAGTCTCATGGTTTTTCTCGAGTTGCGGCGGGAACCTGGGGTATATTCTCGAGTTACGACGGGGATGGCCCTTCCATACACGTGTTTGTTCAGTGACGTCAGGACTCCTGCCTAGTTGTGAGGGACAACTCGGGATTCTCCTCGAGGCTTGGCAGGGCAATTGGGACACATCACCAACTGAAGCGGGAGACCAAGGGTCCCTTTCCACGTGCCACAGGTATCCTGGGACTCCTATCAAGTTTCACGAGGAGTCAGGCATCGTCTCCTTTGGAGGCACTGATCTCCGCGTCCCTCTGGAGTTTTCAAAGGATGTGAGGCCTCCGGTCGCGATGAGGTGGGGAACTAGGTCTTTCTCTGTGGTCTCCACAGGGGATTCAGACATCCTTTCGTCTTGAGAGATGCAAGACGAGCCTGCATTGAAGTCACTGCAGGGATATCCGGCCTTATTTCGAGTCAGGGCATCGCGGTGTCCATTCCACTTGAGGCCGCAAATCCAGGGTCCCTCTCACATACCTAGAGCTGAGAGAAGCCTCCTCTTGAGTTGCTTGGGTTAAGGTGGTATTCCTCTGGAGTCGAAGCCGGGGCCTAACCTCCCATCTCGAGTCGATTTTTGGTCCACGGAGATCTTTCGTGTTGCTACAGTGACCTCAGGATCCCTCTAGCCTTGAAACAGTGTTCTTGGGGTTTCTCTGGAGTGCCATCAAGGAAATCAAGGCTCCTTTCCTGTGTGATGTGCAACACGGAATTGCTCTGCACGCAGTGCAGGGGAATCGGGACTCATCTCGCGGGGAAGTGGAAGTCTCATGGTTTTTCTCGAGTTGCGGCGGGAACCTGGGATATATTCTCGAATTACGACGGGGATAGCCCTTCCACACACGTGTTTGTTCAGCGACCTCAGGACTCCTGCCTAGTTGCGAGGGACAACTCGGGATTCTCCTCGAGGCTTGGCAGGGTAATTGCGAGGCCTCTCCAGCTGAGGCGGGAGCCCGAGGGTCCCTTTCCACGTGCCACAGGAATCCTGGGGCTCCTATCAAGTATCACGAGGAGTCAGGCATCGTCTCCTTGGGAGGCACTGATCTCCGCGTACCTCTGGAGTTTTCATAGGATGTGAGGCCTGCGGTCGCGATGAGCTGGGAAACTAGGTCTTTCTCTGTGGTCTCCACAGGGGATTCAGACATCCTTTCTTCTTGGGAGATGCAAGACGAGCCTGCATTCAAGTCACTGCAGGGATATCCGGCCTTATTTCGAGTCAGGGCATCGCAGTGTCCATTTCACTTGAGGCCGCAAACTCAGGGTCCCTCTCACATACCTAGAGCTGAGAGAAGCCTCCTCTTGAGTTGCTTGTTGTAAGGTGGTATTCCTCTAGAGTGGAAGCCAGGGACTAACCTCTCATCTCGAGCTGATATTTGGTCCACGGAGCTCTTTCGTGTTGCTACAGTGACCTCAGGATCCCTCTAGCCTTGAAACAGTCCTCTTGGGGTTTCTCTGGAGTGCCATCAAGGAAATCAAGGCTCCTATCCTGTGTGATGTGCAACACGGCATTGCTCTGCACGCAGTGTAGGGGAATCGGGCCTCATCTCGCGGCGAGTGGGAAGTCTCATTGTTTTTCTCGAGATGCGGCGGGAACCTGGGGTATATTCTTGAATTACAACGGGGATGGCCCTTCCACACACGTGTTTGTTCAGCGACGTCAGGACTCCTGCCTACTTGCGAGGGACAACTCGGGATTCTCCTCGAGGCTTGGCAGGGCAATTGGGACGCCTCTCCAGCTGAGGCGGGAGACCAAGGTCCCTTTCCACGTGACACAGGAATCCTGGGACTCCTATCAAGTTTCATGAGGAGTCAGGCATCGTCTCCTTTGGAGGCACTGATCTCCGCGTCCCTCTGGAATGTCAAAGGATGTGAGGCCTCCGGTCGCGATGAATTGGGGAACTAGGCCTTTCTCGGCGGTCTCCACAAGGGATTCAGACATCCTTTCGTCTTGGGAGATGCAAGACAAGCCTGCATTCAAGTCACTGCAGGGATATCCGGCCTTATTTCGAGTCAGGGCCTCGCGGTTTCCATTCCACTTGAGGCCACAAACTCAGGGTCCCTCTCACATACCTAGAGCTGAGAGAAGCCTCCTCTTGAGGTGCTTGTGGTAAGGTGGTATTCCTCTGGAGTCGAAGCCAGAGACTAACCTCTCATCTCGAGTTGATTTTTGGTCCACGGAGCTCTTTCGTATTGCTACAGTGACCTCAGGATCACTCTAGCCTTGAAACAGTGTTCTTGGGGTTTCTCTGGAGTGCCATCAAGGAAATCAAGGCTTCTTTCCTGTGTGATGTGCAACACGACATTGCTCTGCACGCAGTGCCGGGGAATCGGGCCTCATCTCGCGGCGAGAGGGAAGTCTCATGGTTTTTCTCGAGTTGCGGCGGGAACCTGGGGTATATTCTCGAGTTACGACGGGGATGGCCCTTCCATACACGTGTTTGTTCAGTGACGTCAGGACTCCTGCCTAGTTGTGAGGGACAACTCGGGATTCTCCTCGAGGCTTGGCAGGGCAATTGGGACACATCACCAACTGAAGCGGGAGACCAAGGGTCCCTTTCCACGTGCCACAGGTATCCTGGGACTCCTATCAAGTTTCACGAGGAGTCAGGCATCGTCTCCTTTGGAGGCACTGATCTCCGCGTCCCTCTGGAGTTTTCAAAGGATGTGAGGCCTCCGGTCGCGATGAGGTGGGGAACTAGGTCTTTCTCTGTGGTCTCCACAGGGGATTCAGACATCCTTTCGTCTTGAGAGATGCAAGACGAGCCTGCATTGAAGTCACTGCAGGGATATCCGGCCTTATTTCGAGTCAGGGCATCGCGGTGTCCATTCCACTTGAGGCCGCAAATCCAGGGTCCCTCTCACATACCTAGAGCTGAGAGAAGCCTCCTCTTGAGGTGCTTGTGGTAAGGTGGTATTCCTCTGGTGTCGAAGCCGGGGCCTAACCTCTCATCTCGAGTAGATTTTTGGTCCACGGAGATCTTTCGTGTTGCTACAGTGACCTCAGGATCCCTCTAGCCTTGAAACAGTGTTCTTGGGGTTTCTCTGGAGTGCCATCAAGGAAATCAAGGCTCCTTTCCTGTGTGATGTTCAACACGGAATTGCTCTGCACGCAGTGCAGGGGAATCGGGCCTCATCTCGCGGCGAGGGGGAAGTCTCATGGTTTTTCTCGAGTTGCGGCGGGAACCTGGGATATATTCTCGAATTATGACGGGGATAGCCCTTCCACACACGTGTTTGTTCAGCGACCTCAGGACTCCTGCCTAGTTGCGAGGGACAACTCGGGATTCTCCTCGAGGCTTGGCAGGGTAATTGCGACGCCTCTCCAGCTGAGGCGGGAGCCCGAGGGTCCCTTTCCACGTGCCACAGGAATCCTGGGGCTCCTATCAAGTATCACGAGGAGTCAGGCATCGTCTCCTTGGGAGGCACTGATCTCCGCGTACCTCTGGAGTTTTCATAGGATGTGAGGCCTGCGGTCGCGATGAGCTGGGAAACTAGGTCTTTCTCTGTGGTCTCCACAGGGGATTCAGACATCCTTTCTTCTTGGGAGATGCAAGACGAGCCTGCATTCAAATCACTGCAGGGATATCCGGCCTTATTTCGAGTCAGGGCATCGCAGTGTCCATTCCACTTGAGGCCGCAAACTCAGGGTCCCTCTCACATACCTAGAGCTGAGAGAAGCCTCCTCTTGAGGTTCTTGTGGTAAGGTGGTATTCCCCTGGACTCGAAGCAATTGACTAACCTCTCATCTCGAGTTGATTTGTGGTCCACGAAGCTCTTTCGTGTTGCTACAGTGACCTCAGGATCCCTCTAGCCTTGAATCAGTGTTCTTGGGGTTTCTGTGGAGTGCCATCAAGGAAATCAAGGCTCCTTTCCTGTGTGATGTGCACCACAGCATTGCTCTGCACGCAGTGCAGGAGAATCAGGCCTCATCTCGCGGCCAGGGGGAAGTCTCATGGTTTTTCTCGAGTTGCGGCGAGAACCTGGGGTATATTCTCGAGTTACGATGGGGATGGCCCTTCCACACACTTGTTTGTTCAGCGACGTCAGGACTCCTGCCTAGTTGCGAGGGAAAACTCGGGATTCTCCTCGAGGCTTGTCAGGGCAATTGGGACGCCTCTCCAGCTGAGGCGGGAGACCACGGGTCCCTTTCCACGTGCCACAGGAATCCTGGGGCTGCTATCAAGTATCACTAGGAGTCAGGCATCGTCTCTTTTGGAGGCACTGATCTCCGCGTACCTCTGGAGTTTTCATAGGATGTGAGGCCTGCGGTCGCGATGAGCTGGGAAACTAGGTCTTTCTCTGTGGTCTCCACAGGGGATTCAGACATCCTTTCTTCTTGGGAGATGCAAGACGAGCCTGCATTCAAGTCACTGCAGGGATATCCGGCCTTATTTCGAGTCAGGGCATCGCAGTGTCCATTCCACTTGAGGCCGCAAACTCAGGGTCCCTCTCACATACCTAGAGCTGAGAGAAGCCTCCTCTTGAGTTGCTTGTTGTAAGGTGGTATTCCTCTAGAGTGGAAGCCAGGGACTAACCTCTCATCTCGAGCTGATATTTGGTCCACGGAGCTCTTTCGTGTTGCTACAGTGACCTCAGGATCCCTCTAGCCTTGAAACAGTCCTCTTGGGGTTTCTCTGGAGTGCCATCAAGGAAATCAAGGCTCCTATCCTGTGTGATGTGCAACACGGCATTGCTCTGCACGCAGTGCAGGGGAATCGGGCCTCATCTCGCGGCGAGTGGGAAGTGTCATTGTTTTTCTCGAGATGCGGCGGGAACCTGGGGTATATTCTTGAGTTACAACGGGGATGGCCCTTCCACACACGTGATTGTTCAGCGACGTCAGGACTCCTGCCTACTCGCGAGGGACAACTCGGGATTCTCCTCGAGGCTTGGCAGGGCAATTGGGACGCCTCTCCAGCTGAGGCGGGAGACCAAGGGTCCCTTTCCACGTGCCACAGGAATCCTGGGGCTGCTATCAAGTATCACTAGGAGTCAGGCATCGTCTCCTTTGAAGGCACTGATCTCCGCGTGCCTCTGGAGTTTTCAAAGGATGTGAGGCCTCCGGTCGCGATGAGGTGGGGAACTAGGTCTTTCTCTGTGGTCTCCACAGGGGATTCAGACATCCATTCGTCTGGGAGATGCAAGACGAGCCTGCATTCAAGTCACTGCAGGGATATCCGGCCTTATTTCGAGTCAGGGCATCGCGGTGTCCATTCCACTTGAGGCCGCAAATCCAGAGTCCCTCTCACATACCTAGAGCTGAGAGAAGCCTCCTCTTGAGGTGCTTGTTGTAAGGTGGTATTCCTCTAGAGTGGAAGCCAGGGACTAACCTCTCATCTCGAGCTGATATTTGGTACACGGAGCTCTTTCGTGTTGCTAAAGTGACCTCAGGACCCCTCTAGTCTTGAAACAGTCCTCTTGGGGTTTCTCTGGAGTGCCATCAAGGAAATCAAGGCTCCTATCCTGTGTGATGTGCAACACGGCGTTGCTCTGCACGCAGTGCAGGGGAATCGGGCCTCATCTCGCGGCGAGTGGGAAGTCTCATTGTTTTTCTCGAGATGCGGTGAGAACCTGGGGTATATTCTTGAGTTACAACGGGGATGGCCCTTCCACACACGTGTTTGTTCAGCGTCGTCAGGACTCCTGCCTACTTGCGAGGGACAACTCGGGATTCTCCTCGAGGCTTGGCAGGGCAATTGGGACGCCTCTCCAGCTGAGGCGGGAGACCAAGGTCCCTTTCCACGTGCCACAGGAAACCTGGGACTCCTATCAAGTTTCACGAGGAGTCAGGCATCGTCTCTTTTGGAGGCACTGATCTCCGCGTCCCTCTGGAATGTCAAAGGATGTGAGGCCTCCGGTCGCGATGAATTGGGGAACTAGGCCTTTCTCGGCGGTCTCCACAGGGGATTCAGACATCCTTTCGTCTTGGGACATGCAAGACAAGCCTGCATTTAAGTCACTGCAGGGATATCCGGCCTTATTTCGAGTCAGGGCATCGCAGTGTCCATTCCACTTGAGGCCGCAAACTCAGGGTCCCTCTCACATACCTAGAGCTGAGAGAAGCCTCCTCTTGAGGTGCTTCTGGTAAGGTGGTATTCCTCTGGAGTCGAAGCCAGGGACTAACCTCTCATCTCGAGTTGATTTGTGGTCCACGGAGCTCTTTCGTGTCGCTACAGTGACCTCAGGATCCCTCCAGCCTTGAAACAGTGTTCTTGGGGTTTCCCTGGAGTGCCATCAAGGAAATCAAGGCTCCTTTCCAGTGTGATGTGCAACACGGCATTGCTCTGCACCCAGTGCAGGGGAATCGGGCCTCATCTCGCGGCGAGCGGGAAGTATCATGGTTTTTCTCGAGTTGCGGCGGAAACCTGGGGTATATTCTCGAGTTAAGACGGGGATGGCCCTTCCACACACGTGTTTGTTCAGCGACGTCAGAACTCCTGCCTAGTTGAGAGGGACAGCTCGGGATTCCCCTCGAGGCTTGGCAGGGCAATTGGGACGCCTCTCCAGCTGAGGCGGGAGATCAAGGGTCCCTTTCCACGTGCCACAGGAATCCTGGGACTCCTATCAAGTTTCACGAGGAGTCAGGCATCGTCTCCTTTGGAGGCACTGATCTCCGCGTACCTCTGCAGTGTCAAAGAATGTGAGGCCTCCGGTCGCGATGAATTGGGGAACTAGGCCTTTCTCAGCTCTCTCCACAGGGAACTCAGACATCCTTTCGTCTTGGGAGATGCAAGACGAGCCTGCATTCAAGTCACTGCAGGGATATCCGGCCTTATTTCGAGTCAGGGCATCGCGGTGTCCATTCCACTTGAGGCCGCAAACTCAGGGTCCTTCTCACATACCTAGAGCTGAGAGAAGCCTCCTCTTGAGGTGCTTGTGGTAAGGTGGTATTCCTCTGGAGGTGAAGCCAGGGACTAACCTCTCATCTTGAGTTGACTTTTGGTCCACGGAGCTCTTTCGTGTTGCTACAGTGACCTCAGGATCCCTCTAGCCTTGGAACAGTGTTCTTGGGGTTTCTGTGGAGTGCCGTCAAGGAAATCAAGGCTCCTTTCCTGTGTGATGTGCAACACGGCATTTCTCTGCACGCAGTTCAGGGGAATCGGGCCTCATCTCGCGGCGAGGGGGAAGTCTCATGGTTTTTCTCGAGTTGCGGCGGGAACCTGGGGTATATTCTCGAGTTACGACGGGGATGGCCCTTTCACACACGTGTTTGTTCAGAGACGTTAGGACTCCTGCCTAGTTGCGAGGGACAACTCAGGATTCTCCTCGAGGCTTGGCAGGGCAATTGGGACTCCTCTCCAGCTCAGGCGGGAGACCAAGTGTCCCTTTCCACGTGCCACAGAAATCCTGGGACTCCTATCAAGTTTCACTAGGTATCAGGCATCGTCTCCTTGGGAGGCACTGATCTCCGCGTCCCTCTGGAGTTTTCAAAGGATGTGAGGCCTGCGGTCGCGATCAGCTGGGGAACTAGGTCTTTCTCTGTGGTCTCCACAGGGGATTCAGACATCCTTTCGTCTTGGGAGATGCAAGACGAGCCTGCATTCAAGTCACTGCAGGGATATCCGGCCTTATTTCGAGTCAGGGCATCGCGGTATCCATTCCACTTGAGGCCGCAAACTCAGGGTCCCTCTCACATACCTAGAGCTGAGAGAAACCTCCTCTTGAGTTGCTTGTGGTAAGGTGGTATTCCTCTGGAGTCGAAGCCGGGGCATAACCACTCATCTCGAGTAGATTTTTGGTCCACGGAGATCTTTCGTGTTGCTACAGTGACCTCAGGATCCCTCTAGCCTTGAAACAGTGTTCTTGGGGTTTCTCTGGAGTGCCATCATGGAAATCAAGGCTCCTTTCATGTGTGATGTGCAACACGGAATTGCTCTGCACGCAGTGCAGGGGAATCGGGACTCATCTCGCAGGGAAGGGGAAGTCTCATGGTTTTTCTCGAGTTGCGGCGGGAACCTGGGATATATTCTCGAATTACGACGGGGATGGCCCTTCCACACACGTGTTTGTTCAGCGACCTCAGGACTCCTGCCTAGTTGCGAGGGACAACTCGGGATTCTCCTCGAGGCTTGGCAGGGTAATTGCGACGCCTCTCCAGCTGAGGGGGGAGCCCGAGGGTCCCTTTCCACGTGCCACAGGAATCCTGGGGCTCCTATCAAGTATCACGAGGAGTCAGGCATCGTCTCCTTGGGAGGCACTGATCTCCGCGTCCCTCTGGAGTTTTCAAAGGATGTGAGGCCTCCGGTCGCGATCAGCTGGGGAACTAGGTCTTTCTCTGTGGTCTCCACAGGGGATTCAGACATCCTTTCTTCTTGGGAGATGCAAGACGAGCCTGCATTCAAGTCACTGCATGGATATCCGGCCTTATTTCGAGTCAGGGCATCGCAGTGTCCATTCCACTTGAGGCCACAAACTCAGGGTCCCTCTCACATACCTAGAGCTGAGAGAAGCCTCCTCTTTAGGTGCTTGTGGTAAGGTGGTATTCCTCTGGAGTCGAAGCCAGGGACCAACCTCTCGTCTCGAGCTGATTCTTGGTCCACGGAGCTCTTTCGTGTTGCTACAGTGACCTCAGGATCCCTCTAGCCTTGAAACAGTGTTCTTGGGGTTTCTCTGGAGTGCCATCAAGGAAATCAAGGCTCCTATCCTTTGTGATGTGCAACACGGAATTGCTCTGCACGCAGTGCAGGGGAATCGGGCCTCATCTCGCGGCGAGGGGGAAGTCTCATTGTTTCTCTCGAGATGCGGCGGGAACCTGGGGTATATTCTTGAGTTACAACGGTGATGGCCCTTCCACACACTTGTTTCTTCAGTGACGTCAGGACTCCTGCCTACTTGCGAGGGACAACTCGGGATTCTCCTCGAGGCTTGGCAGGGCAATTGGGACGCATCTCCAGCTGAGGGGTGAGACCAAGTGTCCCTTTCCTCGTGCCACAGGAATCCTGGGACTCCTATCACTTTTCACAAGGAGTCAGGCATCGTCTCCATGGGAGGCACTGATCTCCGCGTCCCTCTGGAGTTTTCAAAGGATGTGAGGCCTTTTTTCGCGATGAGATGGGGAACTAGGTCTTTCTCTGTGGTCTCCACAGGGGATTCAGACATCCTTTCGTCTTGGGAGATGCAAGACAAGCTTGCATTCAAGTCACTGCAGGGATATCCGGCCTTATTTCGAGTCAGGGCATTGCGGTGTCCATTCCACTTGAGGCCGCAACTCAGGGTCCCTCTCACATACCTAGAGCTGAGAGAAGCCTCCTCTTGAGGTGCGTGTGGTAAGGTGGTATTCCTCTGGAGTCGAAGCCAGGGACTAACCTCTCATCTTGAGTTGATTTTTGGTCCACGGAGCTCTTTTGTGTTGCTACAGTGACCTCAGGATCCCTCTAGCCTTGAAACAGTGTTCTTGGGGTTTCTCTGGAGTACCGTCAAGGAAATCAAGGCTCCTTTCCTGTGTGATGTGCAACATGGCATTGCTCTGCACGCAGTGTAGGGGAATCAGGCCTCATCTCGCGGCGAGGGGGAAGTCTCATGGTTTTTCTCGAGTTGAGGCAGGAACCTGGGGTATATTCTCGAGTTACGACGGGTATGGCCCTTTCACACACGTGTTTGTTCAGCGACGTCAGGACTCCTGCCTAGTTGCGAGGGACAACTCGGGATTCTCCTCGAGACTTGGCAGGGCAATTGGGACACCTCTGCAGCTGAGGCGGAAGACCAAGTGTCCCTTTCCACGAGCCACAGGAATCCTGGGACTCCTATCAAGTATCACGAGGAGTCAGGCATCGTCTCCTTTGGAGGAGGTGATCTCCGCTTCCCTCTGGGTGTTTCAAAGGATGTGAGGCCTCCGGTCGCGATGAGGTGGGGAACTAGGTCTTTCTTTGTGGTCTCCACAGGGGATTCAGACATCCTTTCGTCTTGGGAGATGCAATACGAGCCTGTATTCAAGGTACTGCAGGGATATCCGGCCTTATTTCGAGTCAGGGCATCGCG
Organism: Cervus elaphus; assembly: GCF_910594005.1. NCBI lineage: Eukaryota > Metazoa > Chordata > Mammalia > Artiodactyla > Cervidae > Cervus > Cervus elaphus. Next base: position 23,111,374 of record NC_057848.1, read on the forward strand.
GTGTCCATTCCACTTGAGGCCGCAAACTCAGGGTCCCTCTCACATACCTAGAGCTGAGAGAAGCCTCCTCTTGAGGTGCTTGTGGTAAGGTGGTATTCCTCTGGAGTCGAATCCAGGGACTAACCTCTCACCTCGAGTTGATTTGTGGTCCACGGAGATCTTTCGTGTTGCTACAGTGACCTCAGGATCCCCCTAGCCTTGAAACAGTGTTCTTGGGGTTTCTCTGCAGTGCCATCAAGGAAATCAAGGCTGCTTTCCTATGTGATGTGCAACACGGAATTGCTCTGCAATAGTGCAGGGGAATCGGGCCTCATCTCGCGGCAAGGGGGAAGTCTCATGGTTTTTCTCGAGTTGCGGCGGGAACCTGGGGTATATTCTCGAGTTACGACGGGGAAGGCTCTTCCACACACGTGTTTGTTCAGCGACATCAGGACTGCTGCCTAGTTGCGAGGGACAACTCGGGATTCTCCTCGAGGCTTGGCAGGGCAATTGGGACGCCTCTCCAGCTGAGGCGGGAGACTAAGGGACCCTTTCCACGTGCCACAGGAATCCTGGGACTCCTATCAAGTTTCACAAGGAGTCAGACATCATCTCCTTTGGAGGCACTGATCTCCGCGTCCCTCTGGAGTTTTCAAAGGATGTGAGGCCTTCATTCTCGATGAGGTGGGGAACTAGGTCTTTCTCTGTGGTCTCCACAGGGGATTCAGACATCCTTTCGTCTTGGGAGATGCAAAACGAGCCTGCATTCAAGTCACTGCAGGGATATCCGGCCTTATTTCGAGTCAGGGCATCGTGGTGTCCATTCCACTTGAGGCCGCAAGCTCAGGGTCCCTCTCACATACCTAGAGCTGAGAGAAGCCTCCTCTTGAGGTGCTTGTTGTAAGGTGGAATTCCTCTGGAGTCGAAGCCGGGGCCTAACCTTTCATCTCGAGCTGATTTTTGGTCCACGGAGCTCTTTCGTGTTGCTATAGTGACCTCAGGATCCCTCTAGCCTTGAAATAGTGTTCTTGGGGTTTCTCTGGAGTGCCGTCAAGGAAATCAAGGCTCCTTTCCTGTGTGATGTGCAACACGGCATTGCTCTGCACGCAGTGCAGGGGAATCGGGCCTCATCTCGCGGCGAGGGGGATGTCTCATGCTTTCTCTCGAGTTGCGGTGGGAACCTGGGGTATATTCTCGAGTAACGACGGGGATGGCCCTTCCACTAACGTATTTGTTCAGCGACGTCAGGACTCCTGCCTAGTTGCGAGGGACAACTCGGGATTCTCCTCGAGGCTTGGCAGGGCAATTGGGACGCCTCTCCAGCCGAGGCGGGAGACCAAGATTCCCTTTCCACGTGCCACAGAAATCTTGGGACTCCTATCAAGTATCACGAGGAGTCAGGCTTCGTCTTCTTTGGAGGCACTGATCTCCGCATCTCTCTGGAGTTGTCAAAGGATGTGAGGCCTCCGGTCGCGATGAATTGGGGGAACTAGGCCTTTCACGGCAGTCTCCACAAGGGATTCAGACATCCTTTCGCCTTGGGAGATGCAAGTCGAGCCTGCATTCAAGTCACTGCAGGGATATCCGGCCTTATTTCGAGTCAGGGCATTGTGGTGTCCATTCCACTAGAGGCCGCAAACTCAGGGTCCCTCTCACATACCTAGAGCTGAGAGAAGCCTCCTCTTGAGGTGCTTGTGGTAAGGTGGTATTCCTCTGGAGTCGAAGCCAGGGACTAACCTCTCATCTCGAGTTGATTTTTGGTCCACGGAGCTCTTTAGTGTTGCTACAGTGACCTCAGGATCCCTCTAGCCTTGAAACAGTGTTCTTGGGGTTTCTCTGGAGTGCCATCAAGGAAATCAAAGCTCCTTTCCTGTGTGATGTGCAACACGGCATTGCTCTGCACGCAGTGCAGGGGAATCGGGCCTCATCTCGCGGCGAGGGGGAAGTCTCATGGTTTTTCTCGAGTTGCGGCGGGAACCTGGGGTATATTCTCGAGTTACGACGGGGATGGCCCTTCCACACAAGTGTTTGTTCAGCGACGTCAGGACTCCTGCCTAGTTGTGAGGGACAACTCGGGATTCTCCTCGAGGCTTGGCAGGGCAATTGGGACGCCTCTCCAGCTGAGGCGGGAGACCAAGGGTCCCTTTCCACGTGGCACAGGAACCCTGGGACTACCATCAACTTTCACGAGGAGTCAGGCATCGTCTCCTTTGGAGGCACTGATCTCCGCGTACCTCTGGAGTGTCAAAGAATGTGAGGCGTCCGGTCGCGATGAATTGGGAAACTAGGCCTTTCTCAGCTCTCTCCACAGGGAACTCAGACATCCTTTCGTCTTGGGAGATGCAAGACGAGCCTGCATTCAAGTCACTGCATGGATATCCGGCCTCATTTCGAGTCAGGGCATCGCAGTGTCCATTCCACTTGAGGCCACAAACTCAGGGTCCCTCTCACATACCTAGAGCTGAGAGAAGCCTCCTCTTTAGGTGCTTGTTGTAAGGTGGTATTCCTCTGGAGTCGAAGCCAGGGACCAACCTCTCGTCTCGAGCTGATTCTTGGTCCACGGAGCTCTTTCGTGTTGCTACAGTGACCTCAGGATCCCTCTAGCCTTGAAACAGTGTTCTTGGGGTTTCTCTGGAGTGCCATCAAGGAAATCAAGGCTCCTATCCTTTGTGATGTGCAACACGGAATTGCTCTGCACGCAGTGCAGGGGAATCGGGCCTCATCTCGCGGCGAGGGGGAAGTCTCATTGTTTCTCTCGAGATGCGGCGGGAACCTGGGGTATATTCTTGAGTTACAATGGGGATGGCCCTTCCACACACTTGTTTCTTCAGTGACGTCAGGACTCCTGCCTACTTGCGAGGGACAACTCGGGATTCTCCTCGAGGCTTGGCAGGGCAATTGGGACGCATCTCCAGCTGAGGGGTGAGACCAAGTGTCCCTTTCCTCGTGCCACAGGAATCCTGGGACTCCTATCACTTTTCACAAGGAGTCAGGCATCGTCTCCATGGGAGGCACTGATCTCCGCGTCCCTCTGGAGTTTTCAAAGGATGTGAGGCCTTTTTTCTCGATGAGATGGGGAACAAGGTCTTTCTCTGTGGTCTCCACAGGGGATTCAGACATCCTTTCGTCTTGGGAGATGCAAGACAAGCTTGCATTCAAGTCACTGCAGGGATATCCGGCCTTATTTCGAGTCAGGGCATTGCGGTGTCCATTCCACTTGAGGCCGCAACTCAGGGTCCCTCTCACATACCTAGAGCTGAGAGAAGCCTCCTCTTGAGGTGCGTGTGGTAAGGTGGTATTCCTCTGTAGTCGAAGCCAGGGACTAACCTCTCATCTTGAGTTGATTTTTGGTCCACGGAGCTCTTTTGTGTTGCTACAGTGACCTCAGGATCCCTCTAGCCTTGAAACAGTGTTCTTGGGGTTTCTCTGGAGTACCGTCAAGGAAATCAAGGCTCCTTTCCTGTGTGATGTGCAACATGGCATTGCTCTGCACGCAGTGTAGGGGAATCAGGCCTCATCTCGCGGCGAGGGGGAAGTCTCATGGTTTTTCTCGAGTTGAGGCAGGAACCTGGGGTATATTCTCGAGTTACGACGGGTATGGCCCTTTCACACACGTGTTTGTTCAGCGACGTCAGGACTCCTGCCTAGTTGCGAGGGACAACTCGGGATTCTCCTCGAAACTTGGCAGGGCAATTGGGACACCTCTGCAGCTGAGGCGGAAGACCAAGTGTCCCTTTCCACGAGCCACAGGAATCCTGGGACTCCTATCAAGTATCACGAGGAGTCAGGCATCGTCTCCTTTGGAGGAGGTGATCTCCGCTTCCCTCTGGGTGTTTCAAAGGATGTGAGGCCTTCATTCGCGATGAGGTGGGGAACTAGGTCTTTCTCTGTGGTCTCCACAGGGGATTCAGACATCCTTTCGTCTTGGGAGATGCAAGACGAGCCTGCATTCAAGTCACTGCAGGGATATCCGGCCTCATTTCGAGTCAGGGCATCACGGTGTCCATTCCACTTGAGGCCGCAAATCCAGGGTCCCTCTCACATACCTAGAGCTGAGAGAAGCCTCCTCTTGAGTTGCTTGTGGTAAGGTGGTATTCCTCTGGAGTCGAAGCCGGGGCCTAACCTCTCATCTCGAGTAGATTTTTGGTCCACGGAGATCTTTCGTTTTGCTACAGTGACCTCAGGATCCCTCTAGCCTTGAAACAGTGTTCTTGGGGTTTCTCTGGAGTGCCATCAAGGAAATCAAGGCTCCTTTCCTGTGTGATATTCAACACGGAATTGCTCTGCACGCAGTGCAGGGGACTCGGGACTCATCTCGCGGGGAAGGGGAAGTCTCATGGTTTTTCTCGAGTTGCGGCGGGAACCTGGGATATATTCTCGAATTACGATGGGGATAGCCCTTCCACACACGTGTTTGTTCAGCGACCTCAGGACTCCTGCCTAGTTGCGAGGGACAACTCGGGATTCTCCTCGAGGCTTGGCAGGGTAATTGCGACGCCTCTCCAGCTGAGTCGGGAGCCCGAGGGTCCCTTTCCACGTGCCACAGGAATCCTGGGGCTCCTATCAAGTATCACGAGGAGTCAGGCATCGTCTCCTTGGGAGGCACTGATCTCCGCGTCCCTCTGGAATGTCAAAGGATGTGAGGCCTTCATTCGCGATGATGTGGGGAACTAGGTCTTTCTCTGTGGTCTCCACAGGGGATTCAGACATCCTTTCGTCTTGGGAGATGCAAGACGAGCCTGCATTCAAGTCACTGCAGGGATATCGGGCCTTATTTCGAGTCAGGGCATCGCGGTGTCCATTCCACTTGAGGCCGCAAATCCAGGGTCCCTCTCACATACCTAGAGCTGAGAGAAGCCTCCTCTTGAGGTGCTTGTGGTAAGGTGGTATTCCTCTGGAGTCGAAGCCGGGGCCTAACCTCTCATCTCGAGTAGATTTTTGGTCCACGGTGATCTTTCGTGTTGCTACAGTGACCTCAGGATCCCTCTAGCCTTGAAACAGTGTTCTTGGGGTTTCTCTGGAGTGCCATCAAGGAAATCAAGGCTCCTATCCTGTGTGATGTGCAACACGACATTGCTCTGCACGCAGTGCAGGGGAATCGGGCCTTATCTCGCGGCGAGTGGGAAGTCTCATTGTTTTTCTCGAGATGCGGCGGGAACCTGGGGTATATTCTTGAGTTACAACGGGGATGGCCCTTCCACACACGTGTTTGTTCAGCGACGTCAGGACTCTTGCCTACTTGCGAGGGACAACTCGGGATTCTCCTCGAGGCTTGGCAGGGCAATTGGGACGCCTCTCCAGCTGAGGCAGGAGACCAAGGTCCCTTTCCACGTGCCACAGGAATCCTGGGGCTGCTATCAAGTATCACGAGGAGTCAGGCATCGTGTCCTTTGGAGGCACTGATCTCCGCGTGCCTCTGGAGTTTTCAAAGGATGTGAGGCCTCCGGTCGCGATGAGGTGGGGAACTAGGTCTTTCTCTGTGGTCTCCACAGGGGATTCAGACATCCATTCGTCTGGGAGATGCAAGACGAGCCTGCATTCAAGTCACTGCAGGGATATCCGGCCTTATTTCGAGTCAGGGCATTGCGGTGTCCATTCCACTTGAGGCCGCAAATCCAGGGTCCCTCTCACATACCTAGAGCTGAGAGAAGCCTCCTCTTGAGTTGCTTGTGGTAAGGTGGTATTCCTCTGGAGTCGAAGTCAGGGACTAACCTCTCATCTCGAGTTGATTTTTGGTCCACGGAGCTCTTTCGTGTTGCTACAGTGACCTCAGGATCCCTCTAGCCTTGAAACAGTGTTCTTGGGGTTTCTCTGGAGTGCCATCAAGGAAATCAAGGCTCCTTTCCTGTGTGATGTGCAACACGGCATTGCTCTGCACGCAGTGCAGGGGAATCGGGCCTCATCTCGCGGCGAGGGGGAAGTCTCATGGTTTTTCTCGAGTTGCGGCGGGAACCTGGGGTATATTCTCGAGTTACGACGGGGATGGCCCTTCCACACACGTGTTTGTTCAGCGACGTCAGAACTCCTGCCTAGTTGAGAGGGACAGCTCTGGATTCTCCTCGAGACTTGGCAGGGCATTTGGGACGCCTCTCCAGCTGAGGCGGGAAATCAAGGGTCCCTTTCCACGTGCCACAGGAATCCTGGGACTCCTATCAAGTTTCACGAGGAGTCAGGCATCGTCTCCTTTGGAGGCACTGATCTCCGCGTCCCTCGGGTTTTTCAAAGGATGTGTGGCCTCCGGTCGCGAAGAGGTGGGGAACTCGGTATGTCTCTGTGGTCTCCACAGGGGATTCAGACATCCTTTCGTCTTGGGAGATGCAAGACGAGCCTGCATTCAAGTCACTGCAGGGATATCCGGCCTTATTTCGAGTCAGGGCCTCGCGGTTTCCATTCCACTTGAGGCCACAAACCCAGGGTCCCTCTCACATACCTAGAGCTGAGAGAAGCCTCCTCTTGAAGTACTTGTGGTAAGGTGGTATTCCTCTGTAGTCGAAACCAGGGACTAACATCTCATCTCGAGTTGATTTCTGCTCCACGGAGCTCTTTCGTGTTGCTACAGTGACCTCAGGATCCCTCTAGCCTTGAAACAGTGTTCTTGGGCTTTCTCTGGAGTGCCGTCAAGGAAATCAAGGCTCCTTTCCTGTGTGATGTGCAACACGGCATTGCTCTGCACGCAGTGCAGGGGAATCGGGCCTCATCTCGCGGCGAGGAGAAAGTCTCATGGTTTTTCTCGAGTTGCGGCGGGAACCTGGGGTATATTCTCGAGTTACGCCGGGGATGGCCCTTCCACACACGTGTCTGTTCAGCGACGTCAGGACTCCTGCCTAGTTGCGAGGGACAGCTCGGGATTCTCCTCGAGGCTTGGCAGGGCAATTGGGACGCCTCTCCAGCTGAGGCGGGAGACCAAGGGTCCCTTTCCACGTGCCACGGGAATCCTGGGACTCCTATCAAGTTTCACGAGGAGTCAGGCATCGTCTCCTTTGGAGGCACTGACCTTGCGTCCCTCTGGAATTTTCTAAGGATGTGAGGCCTCCGGTCGCGATGAGGTGGGAAACTAGGTCTTTCTCTGTGGTCTCCACAGGGGATTCAGACATCCTTTCATCTGGGAGATGCAAGACGAGCCTGCATTCAAGTCACTGCAGGGATATCCGGCTTTATTTCGAGTCAGGGCATCACGGTGTCCATTCCACCTGAGGCCGCAAACTCAGGGTCCCTCTCACATACCTAGAGCTGAGAGAAGCCTCCTCTTGAGGTGCTTGTGGTAAGGTGGTATTCCTCTGGAGTCGAAGCCAGGGACTAACCTCTCATCTCGAGTTGATTTGTGGTCTACGGAGCTCTTTCTTGTTGCTACAGTGACCTCAGGATCCCTCTAGCCTTGAAACAGGGTTCTTGCGGTTTCTCTGGAGTGCCATCAAGGAAATCAAGGCTCCTTTCCTGTGTGATGTGCAACACGGCATTGCTCTGCACGCAGTGCAGGGGGATCGGGCCTCATCTCGCGGCGAGGGGGAAGTCTCATGGTGTTTCTCGAGTTGCGGCGGGAACCTGGGGTATATTCTCGAGTTACGACGGGGATGGCCCTTCCACACACGTGTTTGTTCAGCGACGTCAGAACTCCTGCCTAGTTGCGAGGGACAACTCGGGATTCTCCTCGAGGCTTGGCAGGGCAATAGGGAAGCATCTCCAGCTGAGGCGGGAGACCAAGGGTCCCTTTCCACGTGCCACAGGAATCCTGGGACTCCTATCAAGTTTCACGAGGACTCAGGCATCGTCTCCTATGGAGGCACTGATCTCCGCATCCCTCTGAGGTTTTCAAAGCATGTGAGACCTCTGGTCGCGATGAGGTGGGAAACTAGGTCTTTCTCTGTGGTTTCCACAGGGGATTCAGACATCCTTTCCTCTTGGGAGATGCAAGACGAGCCTGCATTCAAGTCACTGCAGGGATATCCGGCCTTATTTCGAGTCAGGGCATCGTGATGTCCATTCCACTTGAGGCCGCAAACTCAGGGTCCCTCTCACATACCTAGAGCTGAGAGAAGCCTCCTCTTGAGGTGCTTGTGGTAAGGTGGTATTCCTCTGAAGTCGAAGCCAGGGACTAACCTCTCATCTCGAGTTGATTTGTGGTGCACTGAGCTCTTTCGTGTAGCTACAGTGACCTCAGGATCCCTCTACCCTTGAAACAGTGTTCTTGGGGATTCTCTGGAGTGCCATCAAGGAAATCAAGGCTCCTTTCCTGTGTGATGTGCAACACGGCATTGCTCTGCACGCAGTGCAGGGGAATCGGGCCTCATCTCGCGGCGAGGGGGAAGTCTCATGGTTTTTCTCGAGTTGCAGCGGGAACCTGGGGTATATTCTCGAGTTACGACGGGGATGGCCCTTCCACACACGTGTTTGTTCAGCGACGTCAGAACTCCTGCCTAGTGGAGAAGGACAGCTCGGGACTCTCCTCGAGGCTTGGCAGGGCAATTGGGACGCCTCTCCAGCTGAGGCGGGAGACCAAGAGTTCCTTTCCACGTGCCACAGGAATCCTGGGACTCCTATCAAGTTTCACAAGGAGTCAGGCATCGTCTCCTTTGGAGGCACTGATCTCCGCGTCCCTCTGGGTTTTTCAAAGGATGTGAGGCCTCCGGTCGCGATGAGGTGGGGAACTAGGTTTTTCTCTGTGGTCTCCACAGGGGATTCAGACATCCTTTCGTCTTGGGAGATGCAAGACGAGCCTGCATTCAAGTCACTGCAGGGATATCCGGCCTTATTTCGAGTCAGGGCATCGCGGTGTCCATTCCACTTGAGGCCGCAAACTCAGGGTCCCTCTCACATACGTAGAGATGAGAGTAGCCTCCTCTTGAGGTGCTTGTGGTAAGGTGGTATACCTCTGGAGTCGAAGCCAGGGACTAACCTCTCACCTCGAGTTGATTTGTGGTCCACGGAGTTCTTTCGTGTTGCTACAGTGACCTCAGGATCCCTCTAGCCTTGAAACAGTGTTCTTGGGGTTTCTCTGCAGTGCCATCAAGGAAATCAAGGCTCCTTTCCTGTGTTATGTGCAACACGGCATTGCTGTGCACGCAGTGCAGGGGAATCGGGCCTCATCTCGCGGGGAAGGGGAAGTCTCATGGTTTTTCTCGAGTTGCGGCGGGAACCTGGGGTATATTCTCGAGTTACCACGGGGATGGCCCTTCCACACACGTGTTTGTTCAGCGACGTCAGGACTCCTGCCTAGTTGCGAGGGACAACTCGGGATTCTCCTCGAGGCTTGGCAGGGCAATTGGGACGCCTCTGCAGCTGAGGCGGAAGACCAAGTGTCCCTTTCCACGAGCCACAGTAATCCTGGGACTCCTATCAAGTTTCACGAGGAGTCAGACATTGTCTCCTTTGGAGGCACTGATCTCCGCATCCCTCTGGGTTTTTCAAAGATGTGAGGCCTCCGGTCGCGATGAGGTGGGCAACTAGGTCTTTCTCTGTGGTCTCCACAGGGGATTCAGACATCTTTTCGTCTTGGGAGATGCAAGACGAGCCTGCATTCAAGTCACTGCAGGGATATCCGGCCTATTTCGAGTCAGGGCATCGCGGTGTCCATTCCACTTAAGGCCGCAAACTCAGGGTCCCTCTCACATACCTAGACCTGAGAGAAGCCTCCTCTTGAGGTGCTTGTCGTAAGGTGGTATTCCTCTGGAGTCGAAGCCAAGGACTAACCTCTCATCTCGAGTTGATTTGTGGTCCACTGAGCTCTTTCGTGTTGCTACAGTGACCTCAGGATCCCTCTAGCCTTGAAACAGTGTTCTTGGGGTTTCCCTGGAGTGCCATCAAGGAAATCAAGGCTCCTTTCCTGTGTGATGTGCAACACGGCATTGCTCTGCACCCAGTGCAGGGAAATCGGGCCTCATCTCGCGGCGAGGAGGAAGTCTCATGGTGTTTCTCGAGTTGCGGCGGGAACCTGGGGTATATTCTCGAGTTACGACGGGGATGGCCCTTCCACACACGTGTTTGTTCAGCGACGTCAGAACTCCTGCCTAGTTGCGAGGGACAACTCGGGATTCTCCTCGAGGCTTGGCAGGGCAATTGGGAAGCATCTCCAGCTGAGGCGGGAGACCAAGGGTCCCTTTCCACGTGCCACAGGAATCCTGGGACTACTATCAAGTTTCACGAGGACTCAGGCATCGTCTCCTATGGAGGCACTGATCTCCGCGTCCCTCTGAGGTTTTCAAAGGATGTGAGGCCTCCGGTCGCGATGAAGTGGGGAACTAGGTCTTTCTCTGTGGTCTCCACAGGGGATTCAGACATCCTTTCCTCTTGGGAGATGCAAGACGAGCCTGCATTCAAGTCACTGCAGGGATATCCGGCCTTATTTCGAGTCAGGGCATCGTGATGTCCATTCCACTTGAGGCCACAAACTCAGGGTCCCTCTCACATACCTAGAGCTGAGAGAAGCCTCCTCTTGAGGTGCTTGTGGTAAGGTGGTATTCCTCTGGAGGCGAAGCCAGGGACTAACCTCTCATCTCGAGTTGATTTGTGGTCCACGGAGCTCTTTCGTGTTGCTACAGTGACCTCAGGATCCCTCTAGCCTTGAAACAGTGTTCTTGGGGTTTCTGTGGAGTGCCATCAAGGAAATCAAGGCTCCTTTCCTGTGTGATGTGCAACACGGAATTGCTCTGCACACAGTGCAGTGGAATCGGGCCTCATCTCGCGGCGGGGGTTAAGTCTCATGGTATTCTCGAGTTGCGGCGGGAACCTGGGTATATTCTCAAGCTACGACGGGGATGGCCCTTCCACACACGTGTTTGTTCAGCGACGTCAGGACTCCTGCCTAGTTGCGAGGTACAACAAGGGATTCTCCTCGAGGCTTGGCAGGGCAATTGGGACGCCTCTCCTGCTGAGGCGGGAGACCAAGGGTCCCTTTCCACGTGCCACAGGAATCCTGGGACTCCTATCAAGCTTCACGAGGAGTCAGGCATCGTCTCCTTTGGAGGCACTGATCGCCGCGTCCCTCTGGAGTTTTCAAAGGATGTGAGGCCTCAGGTCGCGATGAGGTCGGGGACTAGGTTTTTCTCTGTGGTCTCCACAGGGGATTCAGACATCCTTTCGTCTTGGGAGATGCAAGACGAGCCTGCATTCAAGTCACTGCAGGGATATCCGGCCTTATTTCGAGTCAGGGCATCGCGGTGTCCATTCCACTTGAGGCCGCAAACTCAGGGTCCCTCTCACATACCTAGAGCTGAGAGAAGCCTCCTCTTGAGGTGCTTGTGGTAAGGTGGTATTCCTCTGGAGTCGAAGCCAAGGACTAACCTCTCATCTCGAGCTGATTTTTGGTCCACGGAGCTCTTTCGTGTTGCTACAGTGACCTCAGGATCCCTCTAGCCTTGAAACAGTATTCTTGGGGTTTCTCTGGAGGGCCATCAAGGAAATTAAGGCTCCTTTCCTGTGTGATGTGCAACACGGCATTGCGCTGCACGCAGTGCAGTGTAATCGGGCCTCATCTCGCGGCGAGGGGGAAGTCTCATTGTTTTTCTTGAGTTGAGGCAGGAACCTGGGGTATATTCGCGAGTGACGACGGGGATGGCCCTTCCACACACGTGTTTGTTCCGCAACGACAGGACTCCTCATAGTTGCGAGGGACAACTCCGGATTCTCCTCGAGGCTTGGCAGGGCAATTGGGACGCCTCTCCAGCTGAGGCGGGAGACCGAGGGTCCCTTTCCACGTGCCACAGGAATCCTGGGGCTCCTATCAAGTATCACGAGGAGTCAGGCATCGTCTCCTTGGGAGGCACTCATCTCCGCATCCCTCTGGAGTTGTCAAAGGATGTGAGGCCTGCGGTCGTGATGAGCTGGGGAACTAGGTCTTTCTCTGTGGTCTCCACAGGGGATTCAGACATCCTTTCGTCTTGGGAGATGCAAGACGAGCCTGCATTCAAGTCACTGCAGGGATATCCGGCCTTATTTCGAGTCAGGGCATCGCGGTGTCCATTCCACTTGAGGCCGCAAACTCAGGGTCCCTCTCACATACGTAGAGATGAGAGTAGCCTCCTCTTGAGGTGCTTGTGGTAAGGTGGTATACCTCTGGAGTCGAAGCCAGGGACTAACCTCTCACCTCGAGTTGATTTGTGGTCCACGGAGTTCTTTCGTGTTGCTACAGTGACCTCAGGATCCCGTAGCCTTGAAACAGTGTTCTTGGGGTTTCTCTGCAGTGCCATCAAGGAAATCAAGGCTCCTTTCCTCTGTGATGTGCAACAAGGCATTGCTGTGCACGCAGTGCAGGGGAATCGGGCCTCATCTCGCGGGGAAGGGGAAGTCTCATGGTTTTTCTCGAGTTGCGGCGGGAACCTGGGGTATATTCTCGAGTTACCACGGGGATGGCCCTTCCACACACGTGTTTGTTCAGCGACGTCAGGACTCCTGCCTAGTTGCGAGGGACAACTCGGGATTCTCCTCGAGGCTTGGCAGGGCAATTGGGACGCCTCTGCAGCTGAGGCGGAAGACCAAGTGTCCCTTTCCACGAGCCACAGGAATCCTGGGACTCCTATCAAGTTTCACGAGGAGTCGGACATTGTCTCCTTTGGAGGCACTGATCTCCGCATCCCTCTGGGTTTTTCAAAGATGTGAGGCCTCCGGTCGCGATGAGGTGGGCAACTAGGTCTTTCTCTGTGGTCTCCACAGGGGATTCAGACATCTTTTCGTCTTGGGAGATGCAAGACGAGCCTGCATTCAAGTCACTGCAGGGATATCCGGCCTATTTCGAGTCAGGGCATCGCGGTGTCCATTCCACTTAAGGCCGCAAACTCAGGGTCCCTCTCACATACCTAGAGCTGAGAGAAGCCTCCTCTTGAGGTGCTTGTCGTAAGGTGGTATTCCTCTGGAGTCGAAGCCAAGGACTAACCTCTCATCTCGAGTTGATTTGTGGTCCACTGAGCTCTTTCGAGTTGCTACAGTGACCTCAGGATCCCTCTAGCCTTGAAACAGTGTTCTTGGGGTTTCCCTGGAGTGCCATCAAGGAAATCAAGGCTCCTTTCCTGTGTGATGTGCAACACGGCATTGCTCTGCACCCAGTGCAGGGGAATCGGGCCTCATCTCGCGGCGAGTGGGAAGTCTCATGGTTTTTCTCGAGTTGCGGCGGGAACCTGGGGTATATTCTCGAGTTAAGACAGGGATGGCCCTTCCACACACGTGTTTGTTCAGCGACGTCAGATCTCCTGCCTATTTGAGAGGGACAGCTCGGGATTCCCCTCGAGGCTTGGCAGGGCAATTGGGACGCCTCTCCAGCTGAGGCGGGAGATCAAGGGTCCCTTTCCACGTGCCACAGGAATCCTGGGACTCCTATCAAGTTTCACAAGGAGTCAGGCATCGTCTCCTTTGGAGGCACTGATCTCCGCGTCCCTCTGGGTTTTTCAAAGGATGTGAGGCCTCCAGTCGCGATGAGGTGGGGAACTAGGTCTTTCTCTGTGGTCTCCACAGGGGATTCAGACATCCTTTCGTCTTGGGAGATGCAAGACGAGCCTGCATTCAAGTCACTGCAGGGATATCCGGCCTTATTTCGAGTCAGGGCCTCGCGGTTTCCATTCCACTTGAGGCCACAAACTCAGGGTCCCTCTCACATACCTAGAGCTGAGAGAAGCCTCCTCTTGAGGTGCTTGTGGTAAGGTGGTATACCTCTGGAGTCGAGCCAGGGACTAACCTCTCACCTCGAGTTGATTTGTGGTCCACGGAGATCTTTCGTGTTGCTACAGTGACCTCAGGATCCCTCTAGCCTTGAACCAGTGTTCTTGGGGTTTCTCTGGAGTGCCATCAAGGAAATCAAGGCTCCTTTCCTCTGTGATGTGCAACACGGCATTGCTCTGTACGCAGTGCAGGGGAATCGGGCCTCATCTCGCGGGGAAGGGGAAGTCTCATGGTTTTTCTCGAGTTGCGGCGGGAACCTGGGGTATATTCTCGAGTTACCACGGGGATGGCCCTTCCACACACGTGTTTGTTCAGCGACGTCAGGACTCCTGCCTAGTTGCGAGGGACAACTCGGGATTCTCCTCGAGGCTTGGCAGGGCAATTGGGACGCCTCTGCAGCTGAGGCGGAAGACCAAGTGTCCCTTTCCACGAGCCACATTAATCCTGGGACTCCTATCAAGTTTCACGAGGAGTCAGGCATTGTCTCCTTTGGAGGCACTGATCTCCGCATACCTCTGGGTTTTTCAAAGGATGTGAGGCCTCCGGTCGCGATGAGGTGGGCAACTAGGTCTTTCTCTGTGGTCTCCACAGGGGATTCAGACATCCTTTCGTCTTGGGAGATGCAAGACGAGCCTGCATTCAAGTCACTGCAGGGATATCCGGCCTATTTCGAGTCAGGGCATCGCGGTGTCCGTTCCACTTGAGGCCGCAAACTCAGGGTCCCTCTCACATACCTAGAGCTGAGAGAAGCCTCCTCTTGAGGTGCTTGTGGTAAGGTGGTATTCCTCTGGAGTCGAAGCCAAGGACTAACCTCTCATCTCGAGTTGATTTGTGGTCCACTGAGCTCTTTCGTGTCGCTACAGTGACGTCAGGATCCCTCTAGCCTTGAAACAGTGTTCTTGGGGTTTCCCTGGAGTGCCATCAAGGAAATCAAGGCTCCTTTCCTGTGTGATGTGCAACACGGCATTGCTTTGCACCCAGTGCAGTGGAATCGGGCCTCATCTCGCGGGGAAGGGGAAGTCTCATGGTTTTTCTCGAGTTGCGGCGGGAACCTGGGGTATATTCTCGAGTTACCACGGGGATGGCCCTTCCACACACGTGTTTGTTCAGCGACGTCAGGACTCCTGCCTAGTTGCGAGGTACAACACGGGATTCTCCTCGAGGCTTGGCAGGGCAATTGGGACGCCTCTCCTGCTGAGGCGGGAGACCAAGGGTCCCATTCCACGTGCCACAGGAATCCTGGGACTCCTATCAAGCTTCACGAGGAGTCAGGCATCGTCTCCTTTGGAGGCACTGATCGCCGCGTCCCTCTGGAGTTTTGAAAGGATGTGAGGCCTCCGGTCGCGATGAGGTGGGGGACTAGGTTTTTCTCTGTGGTCTCCACAGGGGATTCAGACATCCTTTCGTCTTGGGAGATGCAAGACGAGCCTGCATTCAAGTCACTGCAGGGATATCCGGCCTTATTTCGAGTCAGGGCATCGCGGTGTCCATTCCACTTGAGGCCGCAAACTCAGGGTCCCTCTCACATACCTAGAGCTGAGAGAAGCCTCCTCTTGAGGTGCTTGTGGTAAGGTGGTATTCCTCTGGAGTCGAAGCCAAGGACTAACCTCTCATCTCGAGCTGATTTTTGGTCCACGGAGCTCTTTCGTGTTGCTACAGTGACCTCAGGATCCCTCTAGCCTTGAAACAGTGTTCTTGGGGTTTCTCTGGAGGGCCATCAAGGAAATCAAGGCTCCTTTCCTGTGCGATGTGCAACACGGCATTGCTCTGCACGCAGTGCAGGGGAATCGGGCCTCATCTCGCGGCGAGCGGGAAGTCTCATGGTTTTTCTCGAGTTGCGGCGGGAACCTGGGGTATATTCTCGAGTTAAGACGGGGATGGCCCTTCCACACACGTGTTTGTTCAGCGACGTCAGATCTCCTGCCTAGTTAAGAGGGACAGCTCGGGATTCCCCTCGAGGCTTGGCAGGGCAATTGGGATGCCTCTCCAGCTGAGGCGGGAGATCAAGGGTCCCTTTCCACGTGCCACAGGAATCCTGGGACTCCTATCAAGTTTCACAAGGAGTCAGGCATCGTCTCCTTTGGAGGCACTGATCTCCGCGTCCCTCTGGAGTTTTCAAAGGATGTGAGGCCTCCGGTCGCGATGAGGTGGGGGACTAGGTTTTTCTCTGTGGTCTCCACAGGGGATTCAGACATCCTTTCGTCTTGGGAGATGCAAGACGAGCCTGCATTCAAGTCACTGCAGGGATATCCGGCCTTATTTCGAGTCAGGGCATCGCGGTGTCCATTCCACTTGAGGCCGCAAACTCAGGGTCCCTCTCACATACCTAGAGCTGAGAGAAGCCTCCTCTTGAGGTGCTTGTGGTAAGGTGGTATTCCTCTGGAGTCGAAGCCAAGGACTAACCTCTCATCTCGAGCTGATTTTTGGTCCACGGAGCTCTTTCGTGTTGCTACAGTGACCTCAGGATCCCTCTAGCCTTGAAACAGTGTTCTTGGGGTTTCTCTGGAGGGCCATCAAGGAAATCAAGGCTCCTTTCCTGTGCGATGTGCAACACGGCATTGCTCTGCACGCAGTGCAGGGGAATCGGGCCTCATCTCGCGGCGAGCGGGAAGTCTCATGGTTTTTCTCGAGTTGCGGCGGGAACCTGGGGTATATTCTCGAGTTAAGACGGGGATGGCCCTTCCACACACGTGTTTGTTCAGCGACGTCAGATCTCCTGCCTAGTTAAGAGGGACAGCTCGGGATTCCCCTCGAGGCTTGGCAGGGCAATTGGGATGCCTCTCCAGCTGAGGCGGGAGATCAAGGGTCCCTTTCCACGTGCCACAGGAATCCTGGGACTCCTATCAAGTTTCACAAGGAGTCAGGCATCGTCTCCTTTGGAGGCACTGATCTCCGCGTCCCTCTGGGTTTTTCAAAGGATGTGAGGCCTCCAGTCGCGATGAGGTGGGGAACTAGGTCTTTCTCTGTGGTCTCCACAGGGGATTCAGACATCCTTTCGTCTTGGGAGATGCAAGACGAGCCTGCATTCAAGTCACTGCAGGGATATCCGGCCTTATTTCGAGTCAGGGCCTCACGGTTTCCATTCCACTTGAGGCCACACACTCAGGGTCCCTCTCACATACCTAGAGCTGAGAGAAGCCTCCTCTTGAGGTGCTTGTGGTAAGGTGCTATTCCTCTGGACTCGAAGCAAGGGACTAACCTCTCATCTCGAGTTGATTTGTGGTCCACGGAGTTCTTTCGTGTTGCTACAGTGACCTCAGGATCCCTCTAGCCTTGAAACAGTGTTCTTGCGGTTTCTCTGGAGTGCCATCAAGGAAATCAAGGCTCCTTTCCTGTGTGATGTTCAACACCGCATTGCTCTGCACGCAGTGCAGGGGAATCGGGCCTCATCTCGCGGCGAGGAGGAAGTCTCATGGTGTTTCTCGAGTTGCGGTGGGAACCTGCGGTATATTCTCGAGTTACGACGGGGATGGCCCTTCCACACACGTGTTTGTTCAGCGACGTCAGAACTCCTGCCTAGTTGCGAGGGACAACTCGGGATTCTCCTCGAGGCTTGGCAGGGCAATTGGGAAGCATCTCCAGCTGAGTCGGGAGACCAAGGGTCCCTTTCCACGTGCCACAGGAATCCTGGGACTGCTATCAAGTTTCACGAGGACTCAGGCATCGTCTCCTATGGAGGCACTGATCTCCGCGTCCCTCTGAGGTTTTCAAAGCATGTGAGACCTCTGGTCGCGATGAGGTGGGGAACTAGGTCTTCTCTGTGGTTTCCACAGGGGATTCAGACATCCTTTCCTCTTGGGAGATGCAAGACGAGCCTGCATTCAAGTCACTGCAGAGATATCCGGCCTTATTTCGAGTCAGGGCATCGTGATGTCCATTCCACTTGAGGCCGCAAACTCAGGGTCCCTCTCACATACCTAGAGCTGAGAGAGGCCTCCTCTTGAGGTGCTTGTGGTAAGGTGGTATTCCTCTGAAGTCGAAGCCAGGGACTAACCTCTCATCTCGAGTTGATTTGTGGTGCACTGAGCTCTTTCTTGTAGCTACAGTGACCTCAGGATCCCTCTACCCTTGAAACAGTGTTCTTGGGGATTCTCTGGAGTGCCATCAAGGAAATCAAGGCTCCTTTCCTGTGTGATGTGCAACACGGCATTGCTCTGCACGCAGTGCAGGGGAATCGGGCCTCATCTCGGGGCGAGGGGGAAGTCTCATGGTTTTTCTCGAGTTGCGGCGGGAACCTGGGGTATATTCTCGAGTTACGACGGGGATGGCCCTTTCACACACGTGTTTGTTCAGCGACGTCAGAACTCCTGCCTAGTTGAGAGGGACAGCTCGGGATTCTCCTCGAGGATTGGCAGGGCAATTGGGACGCCTCTCCAGCTGAGGCGGGAGACCAAGAGTTCCTTTCCACGTGCCACAGGAATCCTGGGACTCCTATCAAGTTTCACAAGGAGTCAGGCATCGTCTCCTTTGGAGGCACTGATCTCCGCGTCCCTCTGGGTTTTTCAAAGGATGTGAGGCCTCCGGTCGCGATGAGGTGTGGAACTAGGTTTTTCTCTGTGGTCTCCACAGGGGATTCAGACATCCTTTCGTCTTGGGAGATGCAAGACGAGCCTGCATTCAAGTCACTGCAGGGATATCCGGCCTTATTTCGAGTCAGTGCCTCGCGGTTTCCATTCCACTTGAGGCCACAAACTCAGGGTCCCTCTCACATACCTAGAGCTGAGAGAAGCCTCCTCTTGAGGTGCTTGTGGTAAGGTGGTATTCCTCTGGAGTCGAAGCCAGGGACTAACCTCTCATCTCGAGTTGATTTGTGGTCCACGGAGCTCTTTCGTGTTGCTACAGTGACCTCAGGATCCCTCTAGCCTTGAAACAGTGTTCTTGGGGTTTCTGTGGAGTGCCATCAAGGAAATCAAGGCTCCTTTCCTGTGTGATGTGGAACACGGAATTGCTCTGCAAACAGTGCAGTGGAATCGGGCCTCATCTCGCGGGGAAGGGGAAGTCTCATGGTTTTTCTCGAGTTGCGGCGGGAACCTGGGGTATATTCTCGAGTTACCACGGGGATGGCCCTTCCACACACGTGTTTGTTCAGCGACGTCAGGACTCCTGCCTAGTTGCGAGGGACAACTCGGGATTCTCCTCGAGGCTTGGCAGGGCAATTGGGACGCCTCTGCAGCTGAGGCGGAAGACCAAGTGTCCCTTTCCACGAGCCACAGGAATCCTGGGACTCCTATCAAGTTTCACGAGGAGTCAGGCATTGTCTCCTTTGGAGGCACTGATCTCCGCATCCCTCTGGGTTTTTCAAAGGATGTGAGGCCTCCGGTCGCGATGAGGTGTGCAACTAGGTTTTTCTCTGTGGTCTCCACAGGGGATTCAGACATCCTTTCGTCTTGGGAGATGCAAGACGAGCCTGCATTCAAGTCACTGCAGGGATATCCGGCCTATTTCGAGTCAGGGCATCGCGGTGTCAGTTCCACTTGAGGTCGCAAACTCAGGGTCCCTCTCACATACCTAGAGCTGAGAGAAGCCTCCTCTTGAGGTGCTTGTGGTAAGGTGGTATTCCTCTGGAGTCGAAGGCAAGGACTAACCTCTCATCTCGAGTTGATTTGTGGTCCACTGAGCTCTTTCGTGTCGCTACAGTGACCTCAGGATCCCTCTAGCCTTGAAACAGTGTTCTTGGGGTTTCCCTGGAGTGCCATCAAGGAAATCAAGGCTCCTTTCCTGTGTTATGTGCAACACGGCATTGCTCTGCACCCAGTGCAGGGGAATCGGGCCTCATCTCGCGGCGAGCGTTAGGTCTCATGGTTTTTCTCGAGTTGCGGCGGGAACCTGGGGTATATTCTCGAGTTAAGACGGGGATGGCCCTTCCACACACGTGTTTGTTCAGCGACGTCAGATCTCCTGCTTAGTTGAGAGGGACAGCTCGGGATTCCCCTCGAGGCTTGGCAGGGCAATTGGGACGCCTCTTCAGCTGAGGCGGGAGATCAAGGGTCCCTTTCCACGTGCCACAGGAATCCTGGGACTCCTATCAAGTTTCACAAGGAATCAGGCATCGTCTCCTTTGGAGGCACTGATCTCCGTGTCCCTCTGGGTTTTTCAAAGGATGTGAGGCCTCCAGTCGCGATGAGGTGGGGAACTAGGTCTTTCTCTGTGGTCTCCAAAGGGGATTCAGACATCCTTTCGTCTTGGGAGATGCAAGACGAGCCTGCATTCAAGTCACTGCAGGGATATCCGGCCTTATTACGAGTCAGGGCCTCGCGGTTTCCATTCCACTTGAGGCCACAAACTCAGGGTCGCTCTCACATACCTAGAGCTGAGAGAAGCCTCCTCTTGAGGTGCTTGTGGTAAAGTGGTATTCCTTTGGAGTCGAAGCAAGGGACTAACCTCTCATCTCGAGTTGATTTGTGGTCCACGGAGCTCTTTCGTGTTGCTACAGTGACCTCAGGATCCCTCTAGCCTTGAAACAGTGTTCTTGGGGTTTCTCTGGAGTGCCGTCAAGGAAATCAAGGCTCCTTTCCTGTGTGATGTGCAACACGGCATTTCTCTGCACGCAGTGCAGTGGAATCGGGCCTCATCTCGCGACGAGGGGGAAGTCTCATGGTTTTTCTCGAGTTGCGGCGAGAACCTGGGGTATATTCTCGAGTTACGACGGGGATGGCCCTTCCACACACGTGTTTGTTCAGCGACGTCAGGACTCCTGCCTAGTTGCAAGGGACAACTCGGGATTCTCCTCGAGGCTTGGCAGGGCAATTGGGACGCCTCTCCAGCTGAGGCGGGAGACCAAGGGTCCCTTTCCAAGTGCCACAGGAATCCTGGGGCTGCTATCAAGTATCACGAGGAGTCAGGCATCGTCTCCTTCGGAGGCACTGATCTCCGCGTCCCTCTGGAGTTTTCAAAGGATGTGAGGCCTCCGGTCGCGATGAGGTGGGGAACTAGGTCTTTCTCTGTGGTCTCCACAGGGGATTCAGACATCCTTTCGTCTTGAGAGATGCAATACGAGCCTGCATTGAAGTCACTGCAGGGATATCCGGCCTTATTTCGAGTCAGGGCATCGCGGTGTCCATTCCACTTGAGGTCGCAAACTCAGGGTCCCTCTCACATACCTAGAGCTGAGAGAAGCCTCCTCTTGAGGTGCTTGTGGTAAGGTGGTATTCCTCTGGAGTCGAAGCCGGGGCCTAACCTCCCATCTCGAGTCGATTTTTGGTCCACGGAGATCTTTCGTGTTGCTACAGTGACCTCAGGATCCCTCTAGCCTTGAAACAGTGTTCTTGGGGTTTCTCTGGAGTGCCATCAAGGAAATCAAGGCTCCTTTCCTGTGTGATGTTCAACACGGAATTGCTCTGCACGCAGTGCAGGGGAATCGGGACTCATCTCGCGGGGAAGGGGAAGTCTCATGGTTTTTCTCGAGTTGCGGCGGGAACCTGGGATATATTCTCGAATTACGACGGGGATAGCCCTTCCACACACGTGTTTGTTCAGCGACCTCAGGACTCCTGCCTAGTTGCGAGGGACAACTTGGGATTCTCCTCGAGGCTTGGCAGGGCAATTGCGACGCCTCTCCAGCTGAGGCGGGAGCCCGACGGTCCCTTTCCACGTGCCACAGGAATCCTGGGGCTCCTATCAAGTATCACGAGGAGTCAGGCATCGTCTCCTTGGGAGGCACTGATTTCCGCGTCCCTCTGGAGTTTTCATAGGATGTGAGGCCTGCGGTCGCGATGAGCTGGAAAACTAGGTCTTTCTCTGTGGTCTCCACAGGGGATTCAGACATCCTTTCTTCTTGGGAGATACAAGACGAGCCTGCATTCAAGTCACTGCAGGGATATCCGGCCTTATTTCGAGTCAGGGCATCGCAGTGTCCATTCCACTTGAGGCCGCAAACTCAGGGTCCCTCTCACATACCTAGAGCTGAGAGAAGCCTCCTCTTGAGGTGCTTGTTGTAAGGTGGTATTCCTCTAGAGTCGAAGCCAGGGACTCACCTCTCATCTCGAGTTGATTTTTGGTCCACGGAGCTCTTTCGTGTTGCTACAGTGACCTCAGGATCCCTCTAGCCTTGAAACAGTCCTCTTGGGGTTTCTCTGGAGTGCCATCAAGGAAATCAAGGCTCCTATCCTGTGTGATGTACAACACGGTATTGCTCTGCACGCAGTGCAGGTGAATCGGGCCTCATCTCGCGGCGAGTGGGAAGTCTCATTGTTTTTCTCGAGATGCGGCGGGAACCTGGGGTATATTCTTGAGTTACAACGGGGATGGCCCTTCCACACACGTGTTTGTTCAGCGACGTCAGGACTCCTGCCTACTTGCGAGGGACAACTCGGGATTCTCCTCGAGGCTTGCCAGGGCAATTGGGACGCCTCTCCAGCTGAGGCGGGAGACCAAGGTCCCTTTCCACGTGCCACAGGAATCCTGGGATTCCTATCAAGTTTCACGAGGAGTCAGGCATCGTCTCTTTTGGAGGCACTGATCTCCGCGTCCCTCTGGAATGTCAAAGGATGTGAGGCCTCCGGTCGCGATGAATTGGGGAACTAGGCCTTTCTCGGCGGTCTCCACAGGGGATTCAGACATCCTTTCGTCTTGGGAGATGCAAGACAAGCCTGCATTCAAGTCACTGCAGGGATATCCGGCCTTATTTCGCGTCAGGGCATCGCAGTGTCCATTCCACTTGAGGCCGCAAACTCAGGGTCCCTCTCACATACCTAGAGCTGAGAGAAGCCTCCTCTTGAGGTGCTTGTGGTAAGGTGGTATTCCTCTGGAGTCGAAGCCAGGGACTAACCTCTCACCTCGAGTTGATTTGTGGTCCACTGAGCTCTTTCGTGTCGCTACAGTGACTTCAGGATCCCTCTAGCCTTGAAACAGTGTTCTTCGGGTTTCCCTGGAGTGCCATCAAGGAAATCAAGGCTCCTTTCCTGTGTGATGTGCAACACGGCATTGCTCTGCACCCAGTGCAGGGGAATCGGGCCTCATCTCGCGGCGAGCGGGAAGTCTCATGGTTTTTCTCGAGTTGCGGCGGGAACCTGGGGTATATTCTCGAGTTAAGACGGGGATGGCCCTTCCACACACGTGTTTGTTCAGAGACGTCAGAACTCCTGCCTAGGTGAGAGGGACAGCTCGGGATTCCCCTCGAGGCTTGGCAGGGCAATTGGGACGCCTCTCCAGATGAGGCGGGAGATCAAGGGTCCCTTTCCACGTGCCACAGGAATCCTGGGACTCCTATCAAGTTTCACGAGGAGTCAGGCATCGTCTCCTTTGGAGGCACTGATATCCGCGTCCCTCTGGGTTTTTCAAAGGATGTGAGGCCTCCGGTCGCGATGAGGTGGGGAACTAGGTCTTTCTCTGTGGTCTCCACAGGGGATTCAGACATCCTTTCGTCTTGGGAGATGCAAGACGAGCCTGCATTCAAGTCACTGCAGGGATATCCGGCCTTATTTCGAGTCAGGGCCTCGCGGTTTCCATTCCACTTGAGGCCACAAACTCAGGGTCCCTCTCACATACCTAGAGCTGAGAGAAGCCTCCTCTTGAGGTGCTTGTGGTAAGGTGGTATTCCTCTGGACTCGAAGCAAGGGACTAACCTCTCATCTCGAGTTGATTTGTGGTCCACTGAGCTCTTTCGTGTTGCTACAGTGACCTCAGGATCCCTCTATCCTTGAAACAGTGTTCTTGGGGTTTCTGTGGAGTGCCATCAAGGAAATCAAGGCTCCTTTCCTGTGTGATGTGCACCACGGCATTGCTCTGCACGCAGTGCAGGAGAATCGGCCCTCATCTCGCGGCGAGGGGGAAGTCTCATGGTTTTTCTCGAGTTGCGGCGAGAACCTGGGGTATATTCTCGAGTTACGACGGGGATGGCCCTTCCACACACGTGTTTGTTCAGCGACGTCAGGACTCCTGCCTAGTTGCGAGGGAAAACTCGGGATTCTCCTCGAGGCTTGTCAGGGCAATTGGGACGCCTCTCCAGCTGAGGCGGGAGACCAAGTGTCCCTTTCCACGTGCCACAGGTATCCTGGGGCTGCTATCAAGTATCACTAGGAGTCAGGCATCGTCTCCTTTGAAGGCAGTGATCTCCGCGTGCCTCTGGAGTTTTCAAAGGATGTGAGGCCTCCGGTCGCGATGAGGTGGGGAACTAGGTCTTTCTCTGTGGTCTCCACAGGGGATTCAGACATCCATTCGTCTGGGAGATGCAAGACGAGCCTGCATTCAAGTCACTGCAGGGATATCCGGCCTTATTTCGAGTCAGGGCATCGCGGTATCCATTCCACTTGAGGCCGCAAATCCAGAGTCCTTCTCACATACCTAGAGCTGAGAGAAGCCTCCTCTTGAGGTGTTTGTGGTAAGGTGGTATTCCTCTGGAGTCGAAGTCAGGGACTAACCTCTCATCTCGAGTTGATTTTTGGTCCACGGAGCTCTTTCGTGTTGCTACAGTGACCTCAGGATCCCTCTAGCCTTGAAACAGTCCTCTTGGGGTTTCTCTGGAGTGCCATCAAGGAAATCAAGGCTCCTATCCTGTGTGATGTACAACACGGTATTGCTCTGCACGCAGTGCAGGTGAATCGGGCCTCATCTCGCGGCGAGTGGGAAGTCTCATTGTTTTTCTCGAGATGCGGCGGGAACCTGGGGTATATTCTTGAGTTACAACGGGGATGGCCCTTCCACACACGTGTTTGTTCAGCGACGTCAGGACTCCTGCCTACTTGCGAGGGACAACTCGGGATTCTCCTCGAGGCTTGCCAGGGCAATTGGGACGCCTCTCCAGCTGAGGCGGGAGACCAAGGTCCCTTTCCACGTGCCACAGGAATCCTGGGATTCCTATCAAGTTTCACGAGGAGTCAGGCATCGTCTCTTTTGGAGGCACTGATCTCCGCGTCCCTCTGGAATGTCAAAGGATGTGAGGCCTCCGGTCGCGATGAATTGGGGAACTAGGCCTTTCTCGGCGGTCTCCACAGGGGATTCAGACATCCTTTCGTCTTGGGAGATGCAAGACAAGCCTGCATTCAAGTCACTGCAGGGATATCCGGCCTTATTTCGCGTCAGGGCATCGCAGTGTCCATTCCACTTGAGGCCGCAAACTCAGGGTCCCTCTCACATACCTAGAGCTGAGAGAAGCCTCCTCTTGAGGTGCTTGTGGTAAGGTGGTATTCCTCTGGAGTCGAAGCCAGGGACTAACCTCTCACCTCGAGTTGATTTGTGGTCCACTGAGCTCTTTCGTGTCGCTACAGTGACTTCAGGATCCCTCTAGCCTTGAAACAGTGTTCTTCGGGTTTCCCTGGAGTGCCATCAAGGAAATCAAGGCTCCTTTCCTGTGTGATGTGCAACACGGCATTGCTCTGCACCCAGTGCAGGGGAATCGGGCCTCATCTCGCGGCGAGCGGGAAGTCTCATGGTTTTTCTCGAGTTGCGGCGGGAACCTGGGGTATATTCTCGAGTTAAGACGGGGATGGCCCTTCCACACACGTGTTTGTTCAGAGACGTCAGAACTCCTGCCTAGGTGAGAGGGACAGCTCGGGATTCCCCTCGAGGCTTGGCAGGGCAATTGGGACGCCTCTCCAGATGAGGCGGGAGATCAAGGGTCCCTTTCCACGTGCCACAGGAATCCTGGGACTCCTATCAAGTTTCACGAGGAGTCAGGCATCGTCTCCTTTGGAGGCACTGATATCCGCGTCCCTCTGGGTTTTTCAAAGGATGTGAGGCCTCCGGTCGCGATGAGGTGGGGAACTAGGTCTTTCTCTGTGGTCTCCACAGGGGATTCAGACATCCTTTCGTCTTGGGAGATGCAAGACGAGCCTGCATTCAAGTCACTGCAGGGATATCCGGCCTTATTTCGAGTCAGGGCCTCGCGGTTTCCATTCCACTTGAGGCCACAAACTCAGGGTCCCTCTCACATACCTAGAGCTGAGAGAAGCCTCCTCTTGAGGTGCTTGTGGTAAGGTGGTATTCCTCTGGACTCGAAGCAAGGGACTAACCTCTCATCTCGAGTTGATTTGTGGTCCACTGAGCTCTTTCGTGTTGCTACAGTGACCTCAGGATCCCTCTATCCTTGAAACAGTGTTCTTGGGGTTTCTGTGGAGTGCCATCAAGGAAATCAAGGCTCCTTTCCTGTGTGATGTGCACCACGGCATTGCTCTGCACGCAGTGCAGGAGAATCGGCCCTCATCTCGCGGCGAGGGGGAAGTCTCATGGTTTTTCTCGAGTTGCGGCGAGAACCTGGGGTATATTCTCGAGTTACGACGGGGATGGCCCTTCCACACACGTGTTTGTTCAGCGACGTCAGGACTCCTGCCTAGTTGCGAGGGAAAACTCGGGATTCTCCTCGAGGCTTGTCAGGGCAATTGGGACGCCTCTCCAGCTGAGGCGGGAGACCAAGTGTCCCTTTCCACGTGCCACAGGTATCCTGGGGCTGCTATCAAGTATCACTAGGAGTCAGGCATCGTCTCCTTTGAAGGCAGTGATCTCCGCGTGCCTCTGGAGTTTTCAAAGGATGTGAGGCCTCCGGTCGCGATGAGGTGGGGAACTAGGTCTTTCTCTGTGGTCTCCACAGGGGATTCAGACATCCATTCGTCTGGGAGATGCAAGACGAGCCTGCATTCAAGTCACTGCAGGGATATCCGGCCTTATTTCGAGTCAGGGCATCGCGGTATCCATTCCACTTGAGGCCGCAAATCCAGAGTCCTTCTCACATACCTAGAGCTGAGAGAAGCCTCCTCTTGAGGTGTTTGTGGTAAGGTGGTATTCCTCTGGAGTCGAAGTCAGGGACTAACCTCTCATCTCGAGTTGATTTGTGGTCCACGGAGCTCTTTCGTGTTGCTACAGTGACCTCAGGATCCCTCTAGCCTTGAAACAGTGTTCTTGGGGTTTCTCTGGAGTGCCATCAAGGAAATCAAGGCTCCTTTCCTGTGTGATGTGCAACACGGCATTGCTCTGCACGCAGTGCTGGGGAATCGGGCCTCATCTCGCGGTGAGGGGGAAGTCTCATGGTTTTTCTCGAGTTGCGGCGGGAACCTGGGGTATATTCTCGAGTTACGACGGGGATGGCCCTTCCACACACGTGTTTGTTTAGCGACGTCAGAACTCCTGCCTAGTTGAGAAGGACAGCTCGGGATTCTCCTCGAAGATTGGCAGGGCAATTGGGACGCCTCTCCAGCTGAGGCGGGAGATCAAGGGTCCCTTTCCACGTGCCACAGGAATCCTGGGACTCCTATCAAGTTTCACAAGGAGTCAGGCATCGTCTCCTTTGGAGGCACTGATCTCCGCGTCCCTCTGGGTTTTTCAAAGGATGTGAGGCCTCCGGTCGCGATGAGGTGGGGAACTCGGTATTTTTCTGTGGTCTCCACAGGGGATTCAGACATCCTTTCGTCTTGGGAGATGCAAGACGAGC
Organism: Cervus elaphus; assembly: GCF_910594005.1. Taxonomy (NCBI): domain Eukaryota; kingdom Metazoa; phylum Chordata; class Mammalia; order Artiodactyla; family Cervidae; genus Cervus; species Cervus elaphus. The sequence continues at coordinate 23,138,357 of NC_057848.1, forward strand.
CTGCATTCAAGTCACTGCAGGGATATCCGGCCTTATTTCGAGTCAGGGCCTCGCGGTTTCCATTCCACTTGAGGCCACAAACTCAGGGTCCCTCTCACATACCTAGAGCTGAGAGAAGCCTCCTCTTGAGGTGCTTCTGGTAAGGTGGTATTCCTCTGGAGTCGAAGCCGGGGCCTGACCTCCCATCTCGAGTCGATTTTTGGTCCACGGAGATCTTTCGTGTTGCTACAGTGACCTCAGGATCCCTCTAGCCTTGAAACAGTGTTCTTGGGGTTTCTCTGGAGTGCCATCAAGGAAATCAAGGCTCCTTTCCTGTGTGATGTTCAACACGGAATTGCTCTGCACGCAGTGCAGGGGAATCGGGACTCATCACGCGGGGAAGGGGAAGTCTCATGGTTTTTCTCGAGTTGCGGCGGGAACCTGGGATATATTCTCGAGTTACGACGGGGATAGCCCTTCCACAGACGTGTTTGTTCAGCGACCTCAGGACTCCTGCCTAGTTGCGAGGGACAACTCGGGATTCTCCTCGAGGCTTGGCAGGGTAATTGCGACGCCTCTCCAGCTGAGGCTGGAGCCCGAGGGTCCCTTTCCACGTGCCACAGAAATCTTGGGGCTCCTATCAAGTATCACGAGGAGTCAGGCATCGTCTCCTTGGGAGGCACTGACCTCCGCGTCCCTCTGGAGTTTTCAAAGGATGTGAGGCCTGCGGTCGCGATGAGCTGGGGAACTAGGTCTTTCTCTGTGGTCTCCACAGGGGATTCAGACATCCTTTCTACTTGGGAGATGCAAGACGAGCCTGCATTCAAGTCACTGCAGGGATATCCGGCCTTATTTCGAGTCAGGGCATCGCAGTGTCCATTCCACTTGAGGCCGCAAACTCAGGGTCCCTCTCACATACCTAGAGCTGAGAGAAGCCTCCTCTTGAGGTGCTTGTGGTAAGGTGGTATTCCTCTGGAGTCGAAGCCAGGGACTAACCTCTCATCTCGAGCTGATATTTGGTCCACGGAGCTCTTTCGTGTTGCTACAGTGACCTCAGGATCCCTCTAGCCTTGAAACAGTCCTCTTGGGGTTTCTCTGGAGTGCCATCAAGGAAATCAAGGCTCCTATCCTGTGTGATGTGCAACACGGCATTGCTCTGCACGCAGTGCAGGGGAATCGGGCCTCATCTCGCGGCGAGGGGGAAGTCTCATTGTTTTTCTCGAGATGCGGCGGGAACCTGGGGTATATTCTTGATTTACGACGGGGATGGCCCTTCCACACACGTGTTTGTTCAGCGACGTCAGGACTCCTGCCTACTTGCGAGGGACAACTCGGGATTCTCCTCGAGGCTTGGCAGGGCAATTGGGACGCCTCTCCAGCTGAGGCGGAGACCAAGGTCCCTTTCCACGTGCCACAGGAATCCTGGGACTCCTATCAAGTTTCACGAGGAGTCAGGCATCGTCTCCTTTGGAGGCACTGATCTCCGCGTCCCTCTGGAATGTCAAAGGATGTGAGGCCTCCGGTCGCGATGAATTGGGGAACTAGGCCTTTCTCGGCGGTCTCCACAGGGGATTCAGACATCCTTTCGTCTTGGGAGATGCAAGACGAGCCTGCATTCAAGTCACTGCAGGGATATCCGGCCTTATTTCGAGTCAGGGCATCGCAGTGTCCATTTCATTTGAGGCCGCAAACTCAGGGTCCCTCTCACATACCTAGAGCTGAGAGAAGCCTCCTCTTGAGGTGCTTGTGGTAAGGTGGTATTCCTCTGGAGTCGAAGCCAGGGACTAACCTCTCATCTCGAGGTGATTTGTGGTCCACTGAGCTCTTTCGTGTCGCTACAGTGACCTCAGGATCCCTCTAGCCTTGAAACAGTGTTCTTGGGGTTTCTCTGGAGTTCCATCAAGGAAATCAAGGCTCCTTTCCTGTGTGATGTGAAACACGGCATTGCTCTGCACCCAGTGCAGGGGAATCGGGCCTCATCTCGCGGCGAGGGGGAAGTCTCATGGTTTTTCTCGAGTTGCGGCGGGAACCCGGGGTATATTCTCGAGTTACGACGGGGATGGCCCTTCCACACACGTGTTTGTTCAGTGACGTCAGAACTCCTGCCTAGTTGAGACGGACAGCTCGGGATTCCCCTCGAGGCTTGGCAGGGCAATTAGGACGCCTCTCCAGCTAAGGCGGGAGACCAAGGGTCCCTTTCCACGTGCCACAGGAATCCTGGGACTCCTATCAAGTTTCACAAGGAGTCAGGCATCGTCTCCTTTGGAGGCACTGATCTCCGCGTTCCTCTGGGTTTTTCAAAGGACGTGAGGCCTCCGGTCGCGATGAGGTGGGGAACTCGGTATTTCTCTGTGGTCTCCACAGGGGATTCAGACATCCGTTCGTCTTGGGAGATGCAAGACGAGCCTGCATTCAAGTCACTGCAGGGATATCCGGCCTTATTTCGAGTCAGGGCCTCGAGGTTTCCATTCCACTTGAGGCCACAAACTCAGGGTCCCTCTCACATACCTAGAGCTGAGAGAAGCCTCCTCTTGAGGTGCTTGTGGTAAGGTGGTATTCCTCTGGAGTCGAAGCCAGGGACTAACCTCTCATCTCGAGTTGATTTGTGGTCCACGGAGCTCTTTCGGGTGGCTACAGTGACCTCAGGATCCCTCTAGCCTTGAAACAGTATTCTTGGGGTTTCTGTGGAGTGCCATCAAGGAAATCAAGGCTCCTTTCCTGTGTGATGTGCACCACGGCATTGCTCCGCACGCAGTGCAGGAGAATCGGGCCTCATCTCGCGGCGAGGGGGAAGTCTCATGGTTTTTCTCGAGTTGCGGCGAGAACCTGGGGTATATTCTCGAGTTTCGACGGGGATGGCCCTTCCACACACGTGTTTGTTTAGCGACGTCAGGACTCCTGCCTAGTTGCGAGGGACAACTCGGGATTCTCCTCGAAGCTTGGCAGGGCAATTGGGACGCCTCTCCAGCTGAGGCGGGAGACCAACGGTTCCTTTCCACGTGCCACAGGAATCCTGGGACTCCTATCAAGTTTCACGAGGAGTCAGGCATCGTCTCCTTTGGAAGCACTGATCTCCGCGTCCCTCTGGAGTTTTCAAAGGATGTGAGGCCTCCGGTCGCGATGAGGTGGGGAACTAGGTATTTCTCTGTGGTCTCCACAGGGGATGCAGACATCCTTTCGTCTTGGGAGATGCAAGACGAGCCTGCATTCAAGTCACTGCAGGGATAGCCGGCCTTAGTTCGAGTCAGGGCATCGCGGTGTCCATTCCACTTGAGGCCCCAAATCCAGGGTCCCTCTCACATACCTAGAGCTGAGAGAAGCCTCCTATTGAGGTGCTTGTGGTAAGGTGTTATTCCTCTGGAGTCGACGCCAGGGACTAACCTCTCATCTCGAGTTGATTTGTGGTCCCCGGAGCTCTCTCGTGTTGCTACAGTGACCTCAGGATCCCTCTAGCCTTGAAACAGTGTTCTTGGGGTTTCTGTGGAGTGCCATCAAGGAAATCAAGGCTCATTTCCTGTGTGATGTGCAACACGGCATTGCGCTGCACGCAGTGTAGGGGAATCGGGCCTGATCTCGCGGCGAGGGGGAAGTCTCATGGTTTTTCTCGAGTTGCGGTGGGAACCTGGGGTATATTCTCGAGTTACGACGGGGATGGCCCTTCCACACACGTGTTTGTTCAGCGACGTCAGGACTCCTGCCTAGTTGCGAGGGACATCTCGGGATTCTCCTCGAGGCTTGGCAGGGCAATTGGGACGCCTCTCCAGCTGAGGCGGGAGACCAAGGGTCCCTTTCCACGTGCCACAGGAATCCTGGGACTCCTATCAAGTTTCACAAGGAGTCAGGGATCGTCTCCTTTGGAGGCACTGATCTCCGTGTCCCTCTGGAGTTTTCAAAGGATGTGAGGCCTTCATTCGCGATGAGGTGGGGAACTAGGTCTTTCTCTGTGGTCTCCACAGGGGATTCAGACATCCTTTCGTCTGGGAGATGCAAGACGAGCCTGCATTCAAGTCACTGCAGGGATATCCGGCCTTATTTCGAGTCAGGGCATCGCGGTGTCCATTCCACTTGAGGCCGCAAATCCAGGGTCCCTCTCACATACCTAGAGCTGAGAGAAGCCTCCTCTTGAGGTGCTTGTGGTAAGGTGGTATTCCTCTGGAGTCGAAGCCAGGGACTAACCTCTCATCTCGAGTTGATTTGTGGTCCACGGAGCTCTTTCGTGTTGCTATAGTGACCTCAGGATCCCTCTAGCCTTGAAACAGTGTTCTTGGGGTTTCTCTGGAGTGCCATCAAGGAAATCAAGGCTCCTTTCCTGTGTGATGTGCAACACGGCATTGCTCTGCACGCAGTGCAGGAGAATCGGGCCTCATCTCGCGGCGAGGAGGAAGTCTCATGGTTTTCTCGAATTGCGGCGGGAACCTGGGGTATATTCTCAAGTTACGACGGGGATGGCCCTTCCACACACGTGTTTGTTCAGCGACGTCAGGACTCCTGCCTAGTTGCGAGGGACAGCTCGGGATTCTCCTCGAGGCTTGGCAGGGCAATTGGGACGCCTCTCCAGCTGAGGCGGGAGATCAAGGGTCCCTTTCCACGTGCCACAGGAATCCTGGGACTCCTATCAAGTTTCACGAGGAGTCAGGCATCGTCTCCTTTGGAGGCACTGATATCCGCGTCCCTCTGGGTTTTTCAAAGGATGTGAGGCCTCCGGTCGCGATGAGGTGGGGAACTAGGTCTTTCTCTATGGTCTCCACAGGGGATTCAGACATCCTTTCGTCTTGGGAGATGCAAGACGAGCCTGCATTCAAGTCACTGCAGGGATATCCGGCCTTATTTCGAGTCAGGGCCTCGCGGTTTCCATTCCACTTGAGGCCACAAACTCAGGGTCCCTCTCACATACCTAGAGCTGAGAGAAGCCTCCTCTTGAGGTGCTTGTGGTAAGGTGGTATTCCTCTGGACTCGAAGCAAGGGACTAACCTCTCATCTCGAGTTGATTTGTGGTCCACTGAGCTCTTTCGTGTTGCTACAGTGACCTCAGGATCCCTCTAGCCTTGAAACAGTGTTCTTGGGGTTTCTGTGGAGTGCCATCAAGGAAATCAAGGCTCCTTTCCTGTGTGATGTGCACCACGGCATTGCTCTGCACGCAGTGCAGGAGAATCGGCCCTCATCTCGCGGCGAGGGGGAAGTCTCATGGTTTTTCTCGAGTTGCGGCGAGAACCTGGGGTATATTCTCGAGTTACGACGGGGATGGCCCTTCCACACACGTGTTTGTTCAGCGACGTCAGGACTCCTGCCTAGTTGCGAGGGAAAACTCGGGATTCTCGTCGAGGCTTGTCAGGGCAATTGGGACGCCTCTCCAGCTGAGGCGGGAGACCAAGTGTCCCTTTCCACGTGCCACAGGTATCCTGGGGCTGCTATCAAGTATCAGTAGGAGTCAGGCATCGTCTCCTTTGAAGGCAGTGATCTCCGCGTGCCTCTGGAGTTTTCAAAGGATGTGAGGCCTCCGGTCGCGATGAGGTGGGGAACTCGGTATTTCTCTGTGGTCTCCGCAGGGGATTCAGACATCCGTTCGTCTTGGGAGATGCAAGACGAGCCTGCATTCAAGTCACTGCAGGGATATCCGGCCTTATTTCGAGTCAGGGCCTCGCGGTTTCCATTCCACTTGAGGCCACAAACTCAGGGTCCCTCTCACATACCTAGAGCTGAGAGAAGCCTCCTCTTGAGGTGCTTGTGGTAAGGTGGTATTCCTCTGGAGTCGAAGCCAGGGACTAACCTCTCATCTCGCGTTGATTTCTGGCCCACTGAGCTCTTACGTGTTGCTACAGTGACCTCAGGATCCCTCTAGCCTTGAAACAGTGTTCTTGGGGTTTCTGTGGAGTGCCATCAAGGAAATCAAGGCTCCTTTCCTGTGTGATGTGCACCACGGCATTGCTCCGCACGCAGTGCAGGAGAATCGGGCCTCATCTCGCGGCGAGGGGGAAGTCTCATGGTTTTTCTCGAGTTGCGGCGAGAACCTGGGGTATATTCTCGAGTTTCGACGGGGATGGCCCTTCCACACACGTGTTTGTTCAGCGACGTCAGGACTCCTGCCTAGTTGCGAGGGACATCTCGGGATTCTCCTCGAGGCTTGGCAGGGCAATTGGGACGCCTCTCCAGCTGAGGCGGGAGACCAAGAGTTCCTTTCCACGTGCCACAGGAATCCTGTGACTGCTATCAAGTTTCACGAGGACTCAGGCATCGTCTCCTATGGAGGCACTGATCTCCGCGTCCCTCTGAGGTTTTCAAAGCATGTGAGACCTCTGGTCGCGATGAGGTGGGGAACTAGGTCTTTCTCTGTGGTTTCCACAGGGGAATCAGACATCCTTTCCTCTTGGGAGATGCAAGACGAGCCTGCATTCAAGTCACTGCAGGGATATCCGGCCTTATTTCGAGTCAGGGCATCGTGATGTCCATTCCACTTGAGGCCGCAAACTCAGGGTCCCTCTCACATACCTAGAGCTGAGAGAGGCCTCCTCTTGAGGTGCTTGTGGTAAGGTGGTATTCCTCTGAAGTCGAAGCCAGGGACTAACCTCTCATCTCGAGTTGATTTGTGGTGCACTGAGCTCTTTCGTGTAGCTACAGTGACCTCAGGATCCCTCTACCCTTGAAACAGTGTTCTTGGGGATTCTCTGGAGTGCCATCAAGGAAATCAAGGCTCCTTTCCTGTGTGATGTGCAACACGGCATTGCTCTGCACGCAGTGCAGGGGAATCGGGCCTCATCTCGGGGCGAGGGGGAAGTCTCATGGTTTTTCTCGAGTTGCGGCGGGAACCTGGGGTATATTCTCGAGTTCCGACGGGGATGGCCCTTTCACACACGTGTTTGTTCAGCGACGTCAGAACTCCTGCCTAGTTGAGAGGGACAGCTCGGGATTCTCCTCGAGGATTGGCAGGGCAATTGGGACGCCTCTCCAGCTGAGGCGGGAGACCAAGAGTTCCTTTCCACGTGCCACAGGAATCCTGGGACTCCTATCAAGTTTCACAAGGAGTCAGGCATCGTCTCCTTTGGAGGCACTGATCTCCGCGTCCCTCTGGGTTTTTCAAAGGATGTGAGGCCTCCGGTCGCGATGAGGTGTGGAACTAGGTTTTTCTCTGTGGTCTCCACAGGGGATTCAGACATCCTTTCGTCTTGGGAGATGCAAGACGAGCCTGCATTCAAGTCACTGCAGGGATATCCGGCCTTATTTCGAGTCAGTGCCTCGCGGTTTCCATTCCACTTGAGGCCACAAACTCAGGGTCCCTCTCACATACCTAGAGCTGAGAGAAGCCTCCTCTTGAGGTGCTTGTGGTAAGGTGGTATTCCTCTGGAGTCGAAGCCAGGGACTAACCTCTCATCTCGAGTTTATTTGTGGTCCACGGAGCTCTTTCGTGTTGCTACAGTGACCTCAGGATCCCTCTAGCCTTGAAACAGTGTTCTTGGGGTTTCTGTGGAGTGCCATCAAGGAAATCAAGGCTCCTTTCCTGTGTGATGTGGAACACGGAATTGCTCTGCAAACAGTGCAGTGGAATCGGGCCTCATCTCGCGGGGAAGGGGAAGTCTCATGGTTTTTCTCGAGTTGCGGCGGGAACCTGGGGTATATTCTCGAGTTACCACGGGGATGGCCCTTCCACACACGTGTTTGTTCAGCGACGTCAGGACTCCTGCCTAGTTGCGAGGGACAACTCGGGATTCTCCTCGAGGCTTGGCAGGGCAATTGGGACGCCTCTGCAGCTGAGGCGGAAGACCAAGTGTCCCTTTCCACGAGCCACAGGAATCCTGGGACTCCTATCAAGTTTCACGAGGAGTCAGGCATTGTCTCCTTTGGAGGCACTGATCTCCGCATCCCTCTGGGTTTTTCAAAGGATGTGAGGCCTCCGGTCGCGATGAGGTGTGCAACTAGGTTTTTCTCTGTGGTCTCCACAGGGGATTCAGACATCCTTTCGTCTTGGGAGATGCAAGACGAGCCTGCATTCAAGTCACTGCAGGGATATCCGGCCTATTTCGAGTCAGGGCATCGCGGTGTCAGTTCCACTTGAGGTCGCAAACTCAGGGTCCCTCTCACATACCTAGAGCTGAGAGAAGCCTCCTCTTGAGGTGCTTGTGGTAAGGTGGTATTCCTCTGGAGTCGAAGCCAAGGACTAACCTCTCATCTCGAGTTGATTTGTGGTCCACGGAGCTCTTTCGTGTCGCTACAGTGACCTCAGGATCCCTCTAGCCTTGAAACAGTGTTCTTGGGGTTTCCCTGGAGTGCCATCAAGGAAATCAAGGCTCCTTTCCTGTGTTATGTGCAACACGGCATTGCTCTGCACCCAGTGCAGGGGAATCGGGCCTCATCTCGCGGCGAGCGTTAAGTCTCATGGTTTTTCTCGAGTTGCGGCGGGAACCTGGGGTATATTCTCGAGTTAAGACGGGGATGGCCCTTCCACACACGTGTTTGTTCAGCGACGTCAGATCTCCTGCTTAGTTGAGAGGGACAGCTCGGGATTCCCCTCGAGGCTTGGCAGGGCAATTGGGACGCCTCTTCAGCTGAGGCGGGAGATCAAGGGTCCCTTTCCACGTGCCACAGGAATCCTGGGACTCCTATCAAGTTTCACAAGGAATCAGGCATCGTCTCCTTTGGAGGCACTGATCTCCGTGTCCCTCTGGGTTTTTCAAAGGATGTGAGGCCTCCAGTCGCGATGAGGTGGGGAACTAGGTCTTTCTCTGTGGTCTCCAAAGGGGATTCAGACATCCTTTCGTCTTGGGAGATGCAAGACGAGCCTGCATTCAAGTCACTGCAGGGATATCCGGCCTTATTACGAGTCAGGGCCTCGCGGTTTCCATTCCACTTGAGGCCACAAACTCAGGGTCGCTCTCACATACCTAGAGCTGAGAGAAGCCTCCTCTTGAGGTGCTTGTGGTAAAGTGGTATTCCTTTGGAGTCGAAGCAAGGGACTAACCTCTCATCTCGAGTTGATTTGTGGTCCACGGAGCTCTTTCGTGTTGCTACAGTGACCTCAGGATCCCTCTAGCCTTGAAACAGTGTTCTTGGGGTTTCTCTGGAGTGCCGTCAAGGAAATCAAGGCTCCTTTCCTGTGTGATGTGCAACACGGCATTTCTCTGCACGCAGTGCAGTGGAATCGGGCCTCATCTCGCGACGAGGGGGAAGTCTCATGGTTTTTCTCGAGTTGCGGCGAGAACCTGGGGTATATTCTCGAGTTACGACGGGGATGGCCCTTCCACACACGTGTTTGTTCAGCGACGTCAGGACTCCTGCCTAGTTGCAAGGGACAACTCGGGATTCTCCTCGAGGCTTGGCAGGGCAATTGGGACGCCTCTCCAGCTGAGGCGGGAGACCAAGGGTCCCTTTCCAAGTGCCACAGGAATCCTGGGGCTGCTATCAAGTATCACGAGGAGTCAGGCATCATCTCCTTCGGAGGCACTGATCTCCGCGTCCCTCTGGAGTTTTCAAAGGATGTGAGGCCTCCGGTCGCGATGAGGTGGGGAACTAGGTCTTTCTCTGTGGTCTCCACAGGGGATTCAGACATCCTTTCGTCTTGAGAGATGCAATACGAGCCTGCATTGAAGTCACTGCAGGGATATCCGGCCTTATTTCGAGTCAGGGCATCGCGGTGTCCATTCCACTTGAGGTCGCAAACTCAGGGTCCCTCTCACATACCTAGAGCTGAGAGAAGCCTCCTCTTGAGGTGCTTGTGGTAAGGTGGTATTCCTCTGGAGTCGAAGCCGGGGCCTAACCTCCCATCTCGAGTCGATTTTTGGTCCACGGAGATCTTTCGTGTTGCTACAGTGACCTCAGGATCCCTCTAGCCTTGAAACAGTGTTCTTGGGGTTTCTCTGGAGTGCCATCAAGGAAATCAAGGCTCCTTTCCTGTGTGATGTTCAACACGGAATTGCTCTGCACGCAGTGCAGGGGAATCGGGACTCATCTCGCGGGGAAGGGGAAGTCTCATGGTTTTTCTCGAGTTGCGGCGGGAACCTGGGATATATTCTCGAATTACGACGGGGATAGCCCTTCCACACACGTGTTTGTTCAGCGACCTCAGGACTCCTGCCTAGTTGCGAGGGACAACTTGGGATTCTCCTCGAGGCTTGGCAGGGCAATTGCGACGCCTCTCCAGCTGAGGCGGGAGCCCGACGGTCCCTTTCCACGTGCCACAGGAATCCTGGGGCTCCTATCAAGTATCACGAGGAGTCAGGCATCGTCTCCTTGGGAGGCACTGATTTCCGCGTCCCTCTGGAGTTTTCATAGGATGTGAGGCCTGCGGTCGCGATGAGCTGGAAAACTAGGTCTTTCTCTGTGGTCTCCACAGGGGATTCAGACATCCTTTCTTCTTGGGAGATACAAGACGAGCCTGCATTCAAGTCACTGCAGGGATATCCGGCCTTATTTCGAGTCAGGGCATCGCAGTGTCCATTCCACTTGAGGCCGCAAACTCAGGGTCCCTCTCACATACCTAGAGCTGAGAGAAGCCTCCTCTTGAGGTGCTTGTTGTAAGGTGGTATTCCTCTAGAGTCGAAGCCAGGGACTCACCTCTCATCTCGAGTTGATTTTTGGTCCACGGAGCTCTTTCGTGTTGCTACAGTGACCTCAGGATCCCTCTAGCCTTGAAACAGTCCTCTTGGGGTTTCTCTGGAGTGCCATCAAGGAAATCAAGGCTCCTATCCTGTGTGATGTACAACACGGTATTGCTCTGCACGCAGTGCAGGTGAATCGGGCCTCATCTCGCGGCGAGTGGGAAGTCTCATTGTTTTTCTCGAGATGCGGCGGGAACCTGGGGTATATTCTTGAGTTACAACGGGGATGGCCCTTCCACACACGTGTTTGTTCAGCGACGTCAGGACTCCTGCCTACTTGCGAGGGACAACTCGGGATTCTCCTCGAGGCTTGCCAGGGCAATTGGGACGCCTCTCCAGCTGAGGCGGGAGACCAAGGTCCCTTTCCACGTGCCACAGGAATCCTGGGATTCCTATCAAGTTTCACGAGGAGTCAGGCATCGTCTCTTTTGGAGGCACTGATCTCCGCGTCCCTCTGGAATGTCAAAGGATGTGAGGCCTCCGGTCGCGATGAATTGGGGAACTAGGCCTTTCTCGGCGGTCTCCACAGGGGATTCAGACATCCTTTCGTCTTGGGAGATGCAAGACAAGCCTGCATTCAAGTCACTGCAGGGATATCCGGCCTTATTTCGCGTCAGGGCATCGCAGTGTCCATTCCACTTGAGGCCGCAAACTCAGGGTCCCTCTCACATACCTAGAGCTGAGAGAAGCCTCCTCTTGAGGTGCTTGTGGTAAGGTGGTATTCCTCTGGAGTCGAAGCCAGGGACTAACCTCTCACCTCGAGTTGATTTGTGGTCCACTGAGCTCTTTCGTGTCGCTACAGTGACTTCAGGATCCCTCTAGCCTTGAAACAGTGTTCTTCGGGTTTCCCTGGAGTGCCATCAAGGAAATCAAGGCTCCTTTCCTGTGTGATGTGCAACACGGCATTGCTCTGCACCCAGTGCAGGGGAATCGGGCCTCATCTCGCGGCGAGCGGGAAGTCTCATGGTTTTTCTCGAGTTGCGGCGGGAACCAGGGGTATATTCTCGAGTTAAGACGGGGATGGCCCTTCCACACACGTGTTTGTTCAGAGACGTCAGAACTCCTGCCTAGGTGAGAGGGACAGCTCGGGATTCCCCTCGAGGCTTGGCAGGGCAATTGGGACGCCTCTCCAGCTGAGGCGGGAGATCAAGGGTCCCTTTCCACGTGCCACAGGAATCCTGGGACTCCTATCAAGTTTCACGAGGAGTCAGGCATCGTCTCCTTTGGAGGCACTGATATCCGCGTCCCTCTGGGTTTTTCAAAGGATGTGAGGCCTCCGGTCGCGATGAGGTGGGGAACTAGGTCTTTCTCTGTGGTCTCCACAGGGGATTCAGACATCCTTTCGTCTTGGGAGATGCAAGACGAGCCTGCATTCAAGTCACTGCAGGAATATCCGGCCTTATTTCGAGTCAGGGCCTCGCGGTTTCCATTCCACTTGAGGCCACAAACTCAGGGTCCCTCTCACATACCTAGAGCTGAGAGAAGCCTCCTCTTGAGGTGCTTGTGGTAAGGTGGTATTCCTCTGGACTCGAAGCAAGGGACTAACCTCTCATCTCGAGTTGATTTGTGGTCCACTGAGCTCTTTCGTGTTGCTACAGTGACCTCAGGATCCCTCTATCCTTGAAACAGTGTTCTTGGGGTTTCTGTGGAGTGCCATCAAGGAAATCAAGGCTCCTTTCCTGTGTGATGTGCACCACGGCATTGCTCTGCACGCAGTGCAGGAGAATCGGCCCTCATCTCGCGGCGAGGGGGAAGTCTCATGGTTTTTCTCGAGTTGCGGCGAGAACCTGGGGTATATTCTCGAGTTACGACGGGGATGGCCCTTCCACACACGTGTTTGTTCAGCGACGTCAGGACTCCTGCCTAGTTGCGAGGGAAAACTCGGGATTCTCCTCGAGGCTTGTCAGGGCAATTGGGACGCCTCTCCAGCTGAGGCGGGAGACCAAGTGTCCCTTTCCACGTGCCACAGGTATCCTGGGGCTGCTATCAAGTATCACTAGGAGTCAGGCATCGTCTCCTTTGAAGGCAGTGATCTCCGCGTGCCTCTGGAGTTTTCAAAGGATGTGAGGCCTCCGGTCGCGATGAGGTGGGGAACTAGGTCTTTCTCTGTGGTCTCCACAGGGGATTCAGACATCCATTCGTCTGGGAGATGCAAGACGAGCCTGCATTCAAGTCACTGCAGGGATATCCGGCCTTATTTCGAGTCAGGGCATCGCGGTATCCATTCCACTTGAGGCCGCAAATCCAGAGTCCTTCTCACATACCTAGAGCTGAGAGAAGCCTCCTCTTGAGGTGTTTGTGGTAAGGTGGTATTCCTCTGGAGTCGAAGCCGGGGCCTGACCTCCCATCTCGAGTCGATTTTTGGTCCACGGAGATCTTTCGTGTTGCTACAGTGACCTCAGGATCCCTCTAGCCTTGAAACAGTGTTCTTGGGGTTTCTCTGGAGTGCCATCAAGGAAATCAAGGCTCCTTTCCTGTGTGATGTTCAACACGGAATTGCTCTGCACGCAGTGCAGGGGAATCGGGACTCATCACGCGGGGAAGGGGAAGTCTCATGGTTTTTCTCGAGTTGCGGCGGGAACCTGGGATATATTCTCGAGTTACGACGGGGATAGCCCTTCCACAGACGTGTTTGTTCAGCGACCTCAGGACTCCTGCCTAGTTGCGAGGGACAACTCGGGATTCTCCTCGAGGCTTGGCAGGGTAATTGCGACGCCTCTCCAGCTGAGGCTGGAGCCCGAGGGTCCCTTTCCACGTGCCACAGAAATCTTGGGGCTCCTATCAAGTATCACGAGGAGTCAGGCATCGTCTCCTTGGGAGGCACTGACCTCCGCGTCCCTCTGGAGTTTTCAAAGGATGTGAGGCCTGCGGTGGCGATGAGCTGGAAAACTAGGTCTTTCTCTGTGGTCTCCACAGGGGATTCAGACATCCTTTCTACTTGGGAGATGCAAGACGAGCCTGCATTCAAGTCACTGCAGGGATATCCGGCCTTATTTCGAGTCAGGGCATCGCAGTGTCCATTCCACTTGAGGCCGCAAACTCAGGGTCCCTCTCACATACCTAGAGCTGAGAGAAGCCTCCTCTTGAGGTGCTTGTGGTAAGGTGGTATTCCTCTGGAGTCGAAGCCAGGGACTAACCTCTCATCTCGAGCTGATATTTGGTCCACGGAGCTCTTTCGTGTTGCTACAGTGACCTCAGGATCCCTCTAGCCTTGAAACAGTCCTCTTGGGGTTTCTCTGGAGTGCCATCAAGGAAATCAAGGCTCCTATCCTGTGTGATGTGCAACACGGCATTGCTCTGCACGCAGTGCAGGGGAATCGGGCCTCATCTCGCGGCGAGGGGGAAGTCTCATTGTTTTTCTCGAGATGCGGCGGGAACCTGGGGTATATTCTTGATTTACGACGGGGATGGCCCTTCCACACACGTGTTTGTTCAGCGACGTCAGGACTCCTGCCTACTTGCGAGGGACAACTCGGGATTCTCCTCGAGGCTTGGCAGGGCAATTGGGACGCCTCTCCAGCTGAGGCGGAGACCAAGGTCCCTTTCCACGTGCCACAGGAATCCTGGGACTCCTATCAAGTTTCACGAGGAGTCAGGCATCGTCTCCTTTGGAGGCACTGATCTCCGCGTCCCTCTGGAATGTCAAAGGATGTGAGGCCTCCGGTCGCGATGAATTGGGGAACTAGGCCTTTCTCGGCGGTCTCCACAGGGGATTCAGACATCCTTTCGTCTTGGGAGATGCAAGACGAGCCTGCATTCAAGTCACTGCAGGGATATCCGGCCTTATTTCGAGTCAGGGCATCGCAGTGTCCATTTCATTTGAGGCCGCAAACTCAGGGTCCCTCTCACATACCTAGAGCTGAGAGAAGCCTCCTCTTGAGGTGCTTGTGGTAAGGTGGTATTCCTCTGGAGTCGAAGCCAGGGACTAACCTCTCATCTCGAGGTGATTTGTGGTCCACTGAGCTCTTTCGTGTCGCTACAGTGACCTCAGGATCCCTCTAGCCTTGAAACAGTGTTCTTGGGGTTTCTCTGGAGTTCCATCAAGGAAATCAAGGCTCCTTTCCTGTGTGATGTGAAACACGGCATTGCTCTGCACCCAGTGCAGGGGAATCGGGCCTCATCTCGCGGCGAGGGGGAAGTCTCATGGTTTTTCTCGAGTTGCGGCGGGAACCCGGGGTATATTCTCGAGTTACGACGGGGATGGCCCTTCCACACACGTGTTTGTTCAGTGACGTCAGAACTCCTGCCTAGTTGAGACGGACAGCTCGGGATTCCCCTCGAGGCTTGGCAGGGCAATTAGGACGCCTCTCCAGCTAAGGCGGGAGACCAAGGGTCCCTTTCCACGTGCCACAGGAATCCTGGGACTCCTATCAAGTTTCACAAGGAGTCAGGCATCGTCTCCTTTGGAGGCACTGATCTCCGCGTTCCTCTGGGTTTTTCAAAGGACGTGAGGCCTCCGGTCGCGATGAGGTGGGGAACTCGGTATTTCTCTGTGGTCTCCACAGGGGATTCAGACATCCGTTCGTCTTGGGAGATGCAAGACGAGCCTGCATTCAAGTCACTGCAGGGATATCCGGCCTTATTTCGAGTCAGGGCCTCGAGGTTTCCATTCCACTTGAGGCCACAAACTCAGGGTCCCTCTCACATACCTAGAGCTGAGAGAAGCCTCCTCTTGAGGTGCTTGTGGTAAGGTGGTATTCCTCTGGAGTCGAAGCCAGGGACTAACCTCTCATCTCGAGTTGATTTGTGGTCCACGGAGCTCTTTCGGGTGGCTACAGTGACCTCAGGATCCCTCTAGCCTTGAAACAGTATTCTTGGGGTTTCTGTGGAGTGCCATCAAGGAAATCAAGGCTCCTTTCCTGTGTGATGTGCACCACGGCATTGCTCCGCACGCAGTGCAGGAGAATCGGGCCTCATCTCGCGGCGAGGGGGAAGTCTCATGGTTTTTCTCGAGTTGCGGCGAGAACCTGGGGTATATTCTCGAGTTTCGACGGGGATGGCCCTTCCACACACGTGTTTGTTTAGCGACGTCAGGACTCCTGCCTAGTTGCGAGGGACAACTCGGGATTCTCCTCGAAGCTTGGCAGGGCAATTGGGACGCCTCTCCAGCTGAGGCGGGAGACCAACGGTTCCTTTCCACGTGCCACAGGAATCCTGGGACTCCTATCAAGTTTCACGAGGAGTCAGGCATCGTCTCCTTTGGAAGCACTGATCTCCGCGTCCCTCTGGAGTTTTCAAAGGATGTGAGGCCTCCGGTCGCGATGAGGTGGGGAACTAGGTATTTCTCTGTGGTCTCCACAGGGGATGCAGACATCCTTTCGTCTTGGGAGATGCAAGACGAGCCTGCATTCAAGTCACTGCAGGGATAGCCGGCCTTAGTTCGAGTCAGGGCATCGCGGTGTCCATTCCACTTGAGGCCCCAAATCCAGGGTCCCTCTCACATACCTAGAGCTGAGAGAAGCCTCCTATTGAGGTGCTTGTGGTAAGGTGTTATTCCTCTGGAGTCGAAGCCAGGGACTAACCTCTCATCTCGAGTTGATTTGTGGTCCCCGGAGCTCTCTCGTGTTGCTACAGTGACCTCAGGATCCCTCTAGCCTTGAAACAGTGTTCTTGGGGTTTCTGTGGAGTGCCATCAAGGAAATCAAGGCTCATTTCCTGTGTGATGTGCAACACGGCATTGCGCTGCACGCAGTGTAGGGGAATCGGGCCTGATCTCGCGGCAAGGGGGAAGTCTCATGGTTTTTCTCGAGTTGCGGTGGGAACCTGGGGTATATTCTCGAGTTACGACGGGGATGGCCCTTCCACACACGTGTTTGTTCAGCGACGTCAGGACTCCTGCCTAGTTGCGAGGGACATCTCGGGATTCTCCTCGAGGCTTGGCAGGGCAATTGGGACGCCTCTCCAGCTGAGGCGGGAGACCAAGGGTCCCTTTCCACGTGCCACAGGAATCCTGGGACTCCTATCAAGTTTCACAAGGAGTCAGGGATCGTCTCCTTTGGAGGCACTGATCTCCGCGTCCCTCTGGAGTTTTCAAAGGATGTGAGGCCTTCATTCGCGATGAGGTGGGGAACTAGGTCTTTCTCTGTGGTCTCCACAGGGGATTCAGACATCCTTTCGTCTGGGAGATGCAAGACGAGCCTGCATTCAAGTCACTGCAGGGATATCCGGCCTTATTTCGAGTCAGGGCATCGCGGTGTCCATTCCACTTGAGGCCGCAAATCCAGGGTCCCTCTCACATACCTAGAGCTGAGAGAAGCCTCCTCTTGAGGTGCTTGTGGTAAGGTGGTATTCCTCTGGAGTCGAAGCCAGGGACTAACCTCTCATCTCGAGTTGATTTGTGGTCCACGGAGCTCTTTCGTGTTGCTATAGTGACCTCAGGATCCCTCTAGCCTTGAAACAGTGTTCTTGGGGTTTCTCTGGAGTGCCATCAAGGAAATCAAGGCTCCTTTCCTGTGTGATGTGCAACACGGCATTGCTCTGCACGCAGTGCAGGAGAATCGGGCCTCATCTCGCGGCGAGGAGGAAGTCTCATGGTTTTCTCGAATTGCGGCGGGAACCTGGGGTATATTCTCAAGTTACGACGGGGATGGCCCTTCCACACACGTGTTTGTTCAGCGACGTCAGGACTCCTGCCTAGTTGCGAGGGACAGCTCGGGATTCTCCTCGAGGCTTGGCAGGGCAATTGGGACGCCTCTCCAGCTGAGGCGGGAGATCAAGGGTCCCTTTCCACGTGCCACAGGAATCCTGGGACTCCTATCAAGTTTCACGAGGAGTCAGGCATCGTCTCCTTTGGAGGCACTGATATCCGCGTCCCTCTGGGTTTTTCAAAGGATGTGAGGCCTCCGGTCGCGATGAGGTGGGGAACTAGGTCTTTCTCTATGGTCTCCACAGGGGATTCAGACATCCTTTCGTCTTGGGAGATGCAAGACGAGCCTGCATTCAAGTCACTGCAGGGATATCCGGCCTTATTTCGAGTCAGGGCCTCGCGGTTTCCATTCCACTTGAGGCCACAAACTCAGGGTCCCTCTCACATACCTAGAGCTGAGAGAAGCCTCCTCTTGAGGTGCTTGTGGTAAGGTGGTATTCCTCTGGACTCGAAGCAAGGGACTAACCTCTCATCTCGAGTTGATTTGTGGTCCACTGAGCTCTTTCGTGTTGCTACAGTGACCTCAGGATCCCTCTAGCCTTGAAACAGTGTTCTTGGGGTTTCTGTGGAGTGCCATCAAGGAAATCAAGGCTCCTTTCCTGTGTGATGTGCACCACGGCATTGCTCTGCACGCAGTGCAGGAGAATCGGCCCTCATCTCGCGGCGAGGGGGAAGTCTCATGGTTTTTCTCGAGTTGCGGCGAGAACCTGGGGTATATTCTCGAGTTACGACGGGGATGGCCCTTCCACACACGTGTTTGTTCAGCGACGTCAGGACTCCTGCCTAGTTGCGAGGGAAAACTCGGGATTCTCGTCGAGGCTTGTCAGGGCAATTGGGACGCCTCTCCAGCTGAGGCGGGAGACCAAGTGTCCCTTTCCACGTGCCACAGGTATCCTGGGGCTGCTATCAAGTATCAGTAGGAGTCAGGCATCGTCTCCTTTGAAGGCAGTGATCTCCGCGTGCCTCTGGAGTTTTCAAAGGATGTGAGGCCTCCGGTCGCGATGAGGTGGGGAACTCGGTATTTCTCTGTGGTCTCCGCAGGGGATTCAGACATCCGTTCGTCTTGGGAGATGCAAGACGAGCCTGCATTCAAGTCACTGCAGGGATATCCGGCCTTATTTCGAGTCAGGGCCTCGCGGTTTCCATTCCACTTGAGGCCACAAACTCAGGGTCCCTCTCACATACCTAGAGCTGAGAGAAGCCTCCTCTTGAGGTGCTTGTGGTAAGGTGGTATTCCTCTGGAGTCGAAGCCAGGGACTAACCTCTCATCTCGCGTTGATTTCTGGCCCACTGAGCTCTTACGTGTTGCTACAGTGACCTCAGGATCCCTCTAGCCTTGAAACAGTGTTCTTGGGGTTTCTGTGGAGTGCCATCAAGGAAATCAAGGCTCCTTTCCTGTGTGATGTGCACCACGGCATTGCTCCGCACGCAGTACAGGAGAATCGGGCCTCATCTCGCGGCGAGGGGGAAGTCTCATGGTTTTTCTCGAGTTGCGGCGAGAACCTGGGGTATATTCTCGAGTTTCGACGGGGATGGCCCTTCCACACACGTGTTTGTTCAGCGACGTCAGGACTCCTGCCTAGTTGCGAGGGACATCTCGGGATTCTCCTCGAGGCTTGGCAGGGCAATTGGGACGCCTCTCCAGCTGAGGCGGGAGACCAAGAGTTCCTTTCCACGTGCCACAGGAATCCTGTGACTGCTATCAAGTTTCACGAGGACTCAGGCATCGTCTCCTATGGAGGCACTGATCTCCGCGTCCCTCTGAGGTTTTCAAAGCATGTGAGACCTCTGGTCGCGATGAGGTGGGGAACTAGGTCTTTCTCTGTGGTTTCCACAGGGGATTCAGACATCCTTTCCTCTTGGGAGATGCAAGACGAGCCTGCATTCAAGTCACTGCAGGGATATCCGGCCTTATTTCGAGTCAGGGCATCGTGATGTCCATTCCACTTGAGGCCGCAAACTCAGGGTCCCTCTCACATACCTAGAGCTGAGAGAGGCCTCCTCTTGAGGTGCTTGTGGTAAGGTGGTATTCCTCTGAAGTCGAAGCCAGGGACTAACCTCTCATCTCGAGTTGATTTGTGGTGCACTGAGCTCTTTCGTGTAGCTACAGTGACCTCAGGATCCCTCTACCCTTGAAACAGTGTTCTTGGGGATTCTCTGGAGTGCCATCAAGGAAATCAAGGCTCCTTTCCTGTGTGATGTGCAACACGGCATTGCTCTGCACGCAGTGCAGGGGAATCGGGCCTCATCTCGGGGCGAGGGGGAAGTCTCATGGTTTTTCTCGAGTTGCGGCGGGAACCTGGGGTATATTCTCGAGTTACGACGGGGATGGCCCTTTCACACACGTGTTTGTTCAGCGACGTCAGAACTCCTGCCTAGTTGAGAGGGACAGCTCGGGATTCTCCTCGAGGATTGGCAGGGCAATTGGGACGCCTCTCCAGCTGAGGCGGGAGACCAAGAGTTCCTTTCCACGTGCCACAGGAATCCTGGGACTCCTATCAAGTTTCACAAGGAGTCAGGCATCGTCTCCTTTGGAGGCACTGATCTCCGCGTCCCTCTGGGTTTTTCAAAGGATGTGAGGCCTCCGGTCGCGATGAGGTGTGGAACTAGGTTTTTCTCTGTGGTCTCCACAGGGGATTCAGACATCCTTTCGTCTTGGGAGATGCAAGACGAGCCTGCATTCAAGTCACTGCAGGGATATCCGGCCTTATTTCGAGTCAGTGCCTCGCGGTTTCCATTCCACTTGAGGCCACAAACTCAGGGTCCCTCTCACATACCTAGAGCTGAGAGAAGCCTCCTCTTGAGGTGCTTGTGGTAAGGTGGTATTCCTCTGGAGTCGAAGCCAGGGACTAACCTCTCATCTCGAGTTTATTTGTGGTCCACGGAGCTCTTTCGTGTTGCTACAGTGACCTCAGGATCCCTCTAGCCTTGAAACAGTGTTCTTGGGGTTTCTGTGGAGTGCCATCAAGGAAATCAAGGCTCCTTTCCTGTGTGATGTGGAACACGGAATTGCTCTGCAAACAGTGCAGTGGAATCGGGCCTCATTTCGCGGGGAAGGGGAAGTCTCATGGTTTTTCTCGAGTTGCGGCGGGAACCTGGGGTATATTCTCGAGTTACCACGGGGATGGCCCTTCCACACACGTGTTTGTTCAGCGACGTCAGGACTCCTGCCTAGTTGCGAGGGACAACTCGGGATTCTCCTCGAGGCTTGGCAGGGCAATTGGGACGCCTCTGCAGCTGAGGCGGAAGACCAAGTGTCCCTTTCCACGAGCCACAGGAATCCTGGGACTCCTATCAAGTTTCACGAGGAGTCAGGCATTGTCTCCTTTGGAGGCACTGATCTCCGCATCCCTCTGGGTTTTTCAAAGGATGTGAGGCCTCCGGTCGCGATGAGGTGTGCAACTAGGTTTTTCTCTGTGGTCTCCACAGGGGATTCAGACATCCTTTCGTCTTGGGAGATGCAAGACGAGCCTGCATTCAAGTCACTGCAGGGATATCCGGCCTATTTCGAGTCAGGGCATCGCGGTGTCAGTTCCACTTGAGGTCGCAAACTCAGGGTCCCTCTCACATACCTAGAGCTGAGAGAAGCCTCCTCTTGAGGTGCTTGTGGTAAGGTGGTATTCCTCTGGAGTCGAAGCCAAGGACTAACCTCTCATCTCGAGTTGATTTGTGGTCCACTGAGATCTTTCGTGTCGCTACAGTGACCTCAGGATCCCTCTAGCCTTGAAACAGTGTTCTTGGGGTTTCCCTGGAGTGCCATCAAGGAAATCAAGGCTCCTTTCCTGTGTGATGTGCAACACGGCATTGCTCTGCACCCAGTGCAGGGGAATCGGGCCTCATCTCGCGGCGAGCGTTAAGTCTCATGGTTTTTCTCGAGTTGCGGCGGGAACCTGGGGTATATTCTCGAGTTAAGACGGGGATGGCCCTTCCACACACGTGTTTGTTCAGCGACGTCAGATCTCCTGCCTAGTTGAGAGGGACAGCTCGGGATTCCCCTCGAGGCTTGGCAGGGCAATTGGGACGCCTCTTCAGCTGAGGCGGGAGATCAAGGGTCCCTTTCCACGTGCCACAGGAATCCTGGGACTCCTATCAAGTTTCACAAGGAATCAGGCATCGTCTCCTTTGGAGGCACTGATCTCCGTGTCCCTCTGGGTTTTTCAAAGGATGTGAGGCCTCCGGTCGCGATGAGGTGGGTAACTAGGTCTTTCTCTGTGGTCTCCAAAGGGGATTCAGACATCCTTTCGTCTTGGGAGATGCAAGACGAGCCTGCATTCAAGTCACTGCAGGGATATCCGGCCTTATTACGAGTCAGGGCCTCGCGGTTTCCATTCCACTTGAGGCCACAAACTCAGGGTCGCTCTCACATACCTAGAGCTGAGAGAAGCCTCCTCTTGAGGTGCTTGTGGTAAAGTGGTATTCCTTTGGAGTCGAAGCAAGGGACTAACCTCTCATCTCGAGTTGATTTGTGGTCCACGGAGATCTTTCGTGTTGCTACAGTGACCTCAGGATCCCTCTAGCCTTGAAACAGTGTTCTTGGGGTTTCTCTGGAGTGCCGTCAAGGAAATCAAGGCTCCTTTCCTGTGTGATGTGCAACACGGCATTTCTCTGCACGCAGTGCAGGGGAATCGGGCCTCATCTCGCGACGAGGGGGAAGTCTCATGGTTTTTCTCGAGTTGCGGCGAGAACCTGGGGTATATTCTCGAGTTACGACGGGGATGGCCCTTCCACACACGTGTTTGTTCAGCGACGTCAGGACTCCTGCCTAGTTGCAAGGGACAACTCGGGATTCTCCTCGAGGCTTGGCAGGGCAATTGGGACGCCTCTCCAGCTGAGGCGGGAGACCAAGGGTCCCTTTCCAAGTGCCACAGGAATCCTGGGGCTGCTATCAAGTATCACGAGGAGTCAGGCATCGTCTCCTTCGGAGGCACTGATCTCCGCGTCCCTCTGGAGTTTTCAAAGGATGTGAGGCCTCCGGTCGCGATGAGGTGGGGAACTAGGTCTTTCTCTGTGGTCTCCACAGGGGATTCAGACATCCTTTCGTCTTGAGAGATGCAATACGAGCCTGCATTGAAGTCACTGCAGGGATATCCGGCCTTATTTCGAGTCAGGGCATCGCGGTGTCCATTCCACTTGAGGCCGCAAATCCAGGGTCCCTCTCACATACCTAGAGCTGAGAGAAGCCTCCTCTTGAGGTGCTTGTGGTAAGGTGGTATTCCTCTGGAGTCGAAGCCGGGGCCTAACCTCCCATCTCGAGTCGATTTTTGGTCCACGGAGATCTTTCGTGTTGCTACAGTGACCTCAGGATCCCTCTAGCCTTGAAACAGTGTTCTTGGGGTTTCTCTGGAGTGCCATCAAGGAAATCAAGGCTCCTTTCCTGTGTGATGTTCAACACGGAATTGCTCTGCACGCAGTGCAGGGGAATCGGGACTCATCTCGCGGGGAAGGGGAAGTCTCATGGTTTTTCTCGAGTTGCGGCGGGAACCTGGGATATATTCTCGAATTACGACGGGGATAGCCCTTCCACACACGTGTTTGTTCAGCGACCTCAGGACTCCTGCCTAGTTGCGAGGGACAACTTGGGATTCTCCTCGAGGCTTGGCAGGGCAATTGCGACGCCTCTCCAGCTGAGGCGGGAGCCCGACGGTCCCTTTCCACGTGCCACAGGAATCCTGGGGCTCCTATCAAGTATCACGAGGAGTCAGGCATCGTCTCCTTGGGAGGCACTGATTTCCGCGTCCCTCTGGAGTTTTCATAGGATGTGAGGCCTGCGGTCGCGATGAGCTGGAAAACTAGGTCTTTCTCTGTGGTCTACACAGGGGATTCAGACATCCTTTCTTCTTGGGAGATACAAGACGAGCCTGCATTCAAGTCACTGCAGGGATATCCGGCCTTATTTCGAGTCAGGGCATCGCAGTGTCCATTCCACTTGAGGCCGCAAACTCAGGGTCCCTCTCACATACCTAGAGCTGAGAGAAGCCTCCTCTTGAGGTGCTTGTTGTAAGGTGGTATTCCTCTAGAGTCGAAGCCAGGGACTCACCTCTCATCTCGAGTTGATTTTTGGTCCACGGAGCTCTTTCGTGTTGCTACAGTGACCTCAGGATCCCTCTAGCCTTGAAACAGTCCTCTTGGGGTTTCTGTGGAGTGCCATCAAGGAAATCAAGGCTCCTATCCTGTGTGATGTACAACACGGTATTGCTCTGCACGCAGTGCAGGTGAATCGGGCCTCATCTCGCGGCGAGTGGGAAGTCTCATTGTTTTTCTCGAGATGCGGCGGGAACCTGGGGTATATTCTTGAGTTACAACGGGGATGGCCCTTCCACACACGTGTTTGTTCAGCGACGTCAGGACTCCTGCCTACTTGCGAGGGACAACTCGGGATTCTCCTCGAGGCTTGCCAGGGCAATTGGGACGCCTCTCCAGCTGAGGCGGGAGACCAAGGTCCCTTTCCACGTGCCACAGGAATCCTGGGATTCCTATCAAGTTTCACGAGGAGTCAGGCATCGTCTCTTTTGGAGGCACTGATCTCCGCGTCCCTCTGGAATGTCAAAGGATGTGAGGCCTCCGGTCGCGATGAATTGGGGAACTAGGCCTTTCTCGGCGGTCTCCACAGGGGATTCAGACATCCTTTCGTCTTGGGAGATGCAAGACAAGCCTGCATTCAAGTCACTGCAGGGATATCCGGCCTTATTTCGCGTCAGGGCATCGCAGTGTCCATTCCACTTGAGGCCGCAAACTCAGGGTCCCTCTCACATACCTAGAGCTGAGAGAAGCCTCCTCTTGAGGTGCTTGTGGTAAGGTGGTATTCCTCTGGAGTCGAAGCCAGGGACTAACCTCTCACCTCGAGTTGATTTGTGGTCCACTGAGTTCTTTCGTGTCGCTACAGTGACTTCAGGATCCCTCTAGCCTTGAAACAGTGTTCTTCGGGTTTCCCTGGAGTGCCATCAAGGAAATCAAGGCTCCTTTCCTGTGTGATGTGCAACACGGCATTGCTCTGCACCCAGTGCAGGGGAATCGGGCCTCATCTCGCGGCGAGCGGGAAGTCTCATGGTTTTTCTCGAGTTGCGGCGGGAACCTGGGGTATATTCTCGAGTTAAGACGGGGATGGCCCTTCCACACACGTGTTTGTTCAGAGACGTCAGAACTCCTGCCTAGGTGAGAGGGACAGCTCGGGATTCCCCTCGAGGCTTGGCAGGGCAATTGGGACGCCTCTCCAGCTGAGGCGGGAGATCAAGGGTCCCTTTCCACGTGCCACAGGAATCCTGGGACTCCTATCAAGTTTCACAAGGAGTCAGGCATCGTCTCCTTTGGAGGCACTGATATCCGCGTCCCTCTGGGTTTTTCAAAGGATGTGAGGCCTCCGGTCGCGATGAGGTGGGGAACTAGGTCTTTCTCTGTGGTCTCCACAGGGGATTCAGACATCCTTTCGTCTTGGGAGATGCAAGACGAGCCTGCATTCAAGTCACTGCAGGGATATCCGGCCTTATTTCGAGTCAGAGCCTCGCGGTTTCCATTCCACTTGAGGCCACAAACTCAGGGTCCCTCTCACATACCTAGAGCTGAGAGAAGCCTCCTCTTGAGGTGCTTGTGGTAAGGTGGTATT
This sequence comes from Cervus elaphus, assembly GCF_910594005.1. Classification (NCBI taxonomy): domain Eukaryota; kingdom Metazoa; phylum Chordata; class Mammalia; order Artiodactyla; family Cervidae; genus Cervus; species Cervus elaphus. The sequence continues at coordinate 23,163,168 of NC_057848.1, forward strand.
CCTCTGGACTCGAAGCAAGGGACTAACCTCTCATCTCGAGTTGATTTGTGGTCCACTGAGCTCTTTCGTGTTGCTACAGTGACCTCAGGATCCCTCTAGCCTTGAAACAGTGTTCTTGGGGTTTCTGTGGAGTGCCATCAAGGAAATCAAGGCTCCTTTCCTGTGTGATGTGCACCACGGCATTGCTCTGCACGCAGTGCAGGAGAATCGGCCCTCATCTCGCGGCGAGGGGGAAGTCTAATGGTTTTTCTCGAGTTGCGGCGAGAACCTGGGGTATATTCTCGAGTTACGACGGGGATGGCCCTTCCACACACGTGTTTGTTCAGCGACGTCAGGACTCCTGCCTAGTTGCGAGGGAAAACTCGGGATTCTCCTCGAGGCTTGTCAGGGCAATTGGGACGCCTCTCCAGCTGAGGCGGGAGACCAAGTGTCCCTTTCCACGTGCCACAGGTATCCTGGGGCTGCTATCAAGTATCACTAGGAGTCAGGCATCGTCTCCTTTGAAGGCAGTGATCTCCGCGTGCCTCTGGAGTTTTCAAAGGATGTGAGGCCTCCGGTCGCGATGAGGTGGGGAACTAGGTCTTTCTCTGTGGTCTCCACAGGGGATTCAGACATCCATTCGTCTGGGAGATGCAAGACGAGCCTGCATTCAAGTCACTGCAGGGATATCCGGCCTTATTTCGAGTCAGGGCATCGCGGTATCCATTCCACTTGAGGCCGCAAATCCAGAGTCCTTCTCACATACCTAGAGCTGAGAGAAGCCTCCTCTTGAGGTGCTTGTGGTAAGGTGGTATTCCTCTGGAGTCGAAGTCAGGGACTAACCTCTCATCTCGAGTTGATTTGTGGTCCACGGAGCTCTTTCGTGTTGCTACAGTGACCTCAGGATCCCTCTAGCCTTGAAACAGTGTTCTTGGGGTTTCTCTGGAGTGCCATCAAGGAAATCAAGGCTCCTTTCCTGTGTGATGTGCAACACGGCATTGCTCTGCACGCAGTGCTGGGGAATCGGGCCTCATCTCGCGGTGAGGGGGAAGTCTCATGGTTTTTCTCGAGTTGCGGCGGGAACCTGGGGTATATTCTCGAGTTACGACGGGGATGGCCCTTCCACACACGTGTTTGTTCAGCGACGTTAGGACTCCTGCCTAGTTGGGAGGGACAACTCGGGATTCTCCTCGAAGCTTGGCAGGGCAATTGGGACGCCTCTCCAGCTGAGGCGGGAGACCAACGGTTCCTTTCCACGTGCCACAGGAATCCTGGGACTCCTATCAAGTTTCACGAGGAGTCACGCATCGTCTCCTTTGGAGGCACTGATCTCCATGTCACTCTGGAGTAGTCAAAGGATGTGAGGCCCCCGGTCGTGATGAGGTGTGGATCTAGGTCTTTCTCTTTGGTCTCCACAGGGGATTCAGACATCCTTTCATCTTGGGAGATGCAAGACGAGCCTGCATTCAAGTCACTGCAGGGATATCCGGCCTTATTTCGAGTCAGTGCATCGCGGTGTCCATTCCACTTGAGGCCGCAAACTCAGGGTCCCTCTCACATACCTAGAGCTGAGAGAAGCCTCCTCTTGAGGTGCTTGTGGAAAGGTGGTATTCCTCTGGAGTCGAAGCCGGGGCCTGACCTCCCATCTCGAATCGATTTTTGGTCCACGGAGATCTTTCGTGTTGCTACAGTGACCTCAGGATCCCTCTAGCCTTGAAACAGTGTTCTTGGGGTTTCTCTGGAGTGCCATCAAGGAAATCAAGGCTCCTTTCCTGTGTGATGTTCAACACGGAATTGCTCTGCACGCAGTGCAGGGGAATCGGGACTCATCACGCGGGGAAGGGGAAGTCTCATGGTTTTTCTCGAGTTGCGGCGGGAACCTGGGATATATTCTCGAATTACGACGGGGATAGCCCTTCCACACACGTGTTTGTTCAGCGACCTCAGGACTCCTGCCTAGTTGCGAGGGACAACTCGGGATTCTCCTCGAGGCTTGGCAGGGTAATTGCGACGCCTCTCCAGCTGAGGCTGGAGCCCGAGGGTCCCTTTCCACGTGCCACAGAAATCTTGGGGCTCCTATCAAGTATCACGAGGAGTCAGGCATCGTCTCCTTGGGAGGCACTGATCTCCGCGTCCCTCTGGAGTTTTCAAAGGATGTGAGGCCTGCGGTCGCGATGAGCTGGGGAACTAGGTCTTTCTCTGTGGTCTCCACAGGGGATTCAGACATCCTTTCTACTTGGGAGATGCAAGACGAGCCTGCATTCAAGTCACTGCAGGGATATCCGGCCTTATTTCGAGTCAGGGCATCGCAGTGTCCATTCCACTTGAGGCCGCAAACTCAGGGTCCCTCTCACATACCTAGAGCTGAGAGAAGCCTCCTCTTGAGGTGCTTGTGGTAAGGTGGTATTACTCTGGAGTCGAAGCCAGGGACTAACCTCTCATCTCGAGCTGATATTTGGTCCACGGAGCTCTTTCGTGTTGCTACAGTGACCTCAGGATCCCTCTAGCCTTGAAACAGTCCTCTTGGGGTTACTCTGGAGTGCCATCAAGGAAATCAAGGCTCCTATCCTGTGTGATGTGCAACACGGCATTGCTCTGCACGCAGTGCAGGGGAATCGGGCCTCATCTCGCGGCGAGGGGGAAGTCTCATTGTTTTTCTCGAGATGCGGCGGGAACCTGGGGTATATTCTTGATTTACGACGGGGATGGCCCTTCCACACACGTGTTTGTTCAGCGACGTCAGGACTCCTGCCTACTTGCGAGGGACAACTCGGGATTCTCCTCGAGGCTTGGCAGGGCAATTGGGACGCCTCTCCAGCTGAGGCGGAGACCAAGGTCCCTTTCCACGTGCCACAGGAATCCTGGGACTCCTATCAAGTTTCACGAGGAGTCAGGCATCGTCTCCTTTGGAGGCACTGATCTCCGCGTCCCTCTGGAATGTCAAAGGATGTGAGGCCTCCGGTCGCGATGAATTGGGGAACTAGGCCTTTCTCGGCGGTCTCCACAGGGGATTCAGACATCCTTTCGTCTTGGGAGATGCAAGACGAGCCTGCATTCAAGTCACTGCAGGGATATCCGGCCTTATTTCGAGTCAGGGCATCGCAGTGTCCATTTCATTTGAGGCCGCAAACTCAGGGTCCCTCTCACATACCTAGAGCTGAGAGAAGCCTCCTCTTGAGGTGCTTGTGGTAAGGTGGTATTCCTCTGGAGTCGAAGCCAGGGACTAACCTCTCATCTCGAGGTGATTTGTGGTCCACTGAGCTCTTTCGTGTCGCTACAGTGACCTCAGAATCCCTCTAGCCTTGAAACAGTGTTCTTGGGGTTTCTCTGGAGTTCCATCAAGGAAATCAAGGCTCCTTTCCTGTGTGATGTGAAACACGGCATTGCTCTGCACCCAGTGCAGGGGAATCAGGCCTCATCTCGCGGCGAGGGGGAAGTCTCATGGTTTTTCTCGAGTTGCGGCGGGAACCCGGGGTATATTCTCGAGTTACGACGGGGATGGCCCTTCCACACACGTGTTTGTTCAGTGACGTCAGAACTCCTGCCTAGTTGAGACGGACAGCTCGGGATTCCCCTCGAGGCTTGGCAGGGCAATTGGGACGCCTCTTCAGCTGAGGCGGGAGATCAAGGGTCCCTTTCCACGTGCCACAGGAATCCTGGGACTCCTATCAAGTTTCACAAGGAATCAGGCATCGTCTCCTTTGGAGGCACTGATCTCCGTGTCCCTCTGGGTTTTTCAAAGGATGTGAGGCCTCCGGTCGCGATGAGGTGGGGAACTAGGTCTTTCTCTGTGGTCTCCAAAGGGGATTCAGACATCCTTTCGTCTTGGGAGATGCAAGACGAGCCTGCATTCAAGTCACTGCAGGGATATCCGGCCTTATTACGAGTCAGGGCCTCGCGGTTTCCATTCCACTTGAGACCACAAACTCAGGGTCGCTCTCACATACCTAGAGCTGAGAGAAGCCTCCTCTTGAGGTGCTTGTGGTAAAGTGGTATTCCTTTGGATCGAAGCAAGGGACTAACCTCTCATCTCGAGTTGATTTGTGGTCCACGGAGCTCTTTCGTGTTGCTACAGTGACCTCAGGATCCCTCTAGCCTTGAAACAGTGTTCTTGGGGTTTCTCTGGAGTGCCGTCAAGGAAATCAAGGCTCCTTTCCTGTGTGATGTGCAACACGGCATTTCTCTGCACGCAGTGCAGGGGAATCGGGCCTCATCTCGCGACGAGGGGGAAGTCTCATGGTTTTTCTCTAGTTGCGGCGAGAACCTGGGGTATATTCTCGAGTTACGACGGGGATGGCCCTTCCACACACGTGTTTGTTCAGCGACGTCAGGACTCCTGCCTAGTTGCAAGGGACAACTCGGGATTCTCCTCGAGGCTTGGCAGGGCAATTGGGACGCCTCTCCAGCTGAGGCGGGAGACCAAGGGTCCCTTTCCAAGTGCCACAGGAATCCTGGGGCTGCTATCAAGTATCACGAGGAGTCAGGCATCGTCTCCTTCGGAGGCACTGATCTCCGCGTCCCTCTGGAGTTTTCAAAGGATGTGAGGCCTCCGGTCGCGATGAGGTGGGGAACTAGGTCTTTCTCTGTGGTCTCCACAGGGGATTCAGACATCCTTTCGTCTTGAGAGATGCAATACGAGCCTGCATTGAAGTCACTGCAGGGATATCCGGCCTTATTTCGAGTCAGGGCATCGCGGTGTCCATTCCACTTGAGGCCGCAAATCCAGGGTCCCTCTCACATACCTAGAGCTGAGAGAAGCCTCCTCTTGAGGTGCTTGTGGTAAGGTGGTATTCCTCTGGAGTCGAAGCCGGGGCCTAACCTCCCATCTCGAGTCGATTTTTGGTCCACGGAGATCTTTCGTGTTGCTACAGTGACCTCAGGATCCCTCTAGCCTTGAAACAGTGTTCTTGGGGTTTCTCTGGAGTGCCATCAAGGAAATCAAGGCTCCTTTCCTGTGTGATGTTCAACACGGAATTGCTCTGCACGCAGTGCAGGGGAATCGGGACTCATCTCGCGGGGAAGGGGAAGTCTCATGGTTTTTCTCGAGTTGCGGCGGGAACCTGGGATATATTCTCGAATTACGACGGGGATAGCCCTTCCACACACGTGTTTGTTCAGCGACCTCAGGACTCCTGCCTAGTTGCGAGGGACAACTTGGGATTCTCCTCGAGGCTTGGCAGGGCAATTGCGACGCCTCTCCAGCTGAGGCGGGAGCCCGACGGTGCCTTTCCACGTGCCACAGGAATCCTGGGGCTCCTATCAAGTATCACGAGGAGTCAGGCATCGTCTCCTTGGGAGGCACTGATTTCCGCGTCCCTCTGGAGTTTTCATAGGATGTGAGGCCTGCGGTCGCGATGAGCTGGAAAACTAGGTCTTTCTCTGTGGTCTCCACAGGGGATTCAGACATCCTTTCTTCTTGGGAGATACAAGACGAGCCTGCATTCAAGTCACTGCAGGGATATCCGGCCTTATTTCGAGTCAGGGCATCGCAGTGTCCATTCCACTTGAGGCCGCAAACTCAGGGTCCCTCTCACATACCTAGAGCTGAGAGAAGCCTCCTCTTGAGGTGCTTGTTGTAAGGTGGTATTCCTCTAGAGTCGAAGCCAGGGACTCACCTCTCATCTCGAGTTGATTTTTGGTCCACGGAGCTCTTTCGTGTTGCTACAGTGACCTCAGGATCCCTCTAGCCTTGAAATAGTCCTCTTGGGGTTTCTCTGGAGTGCCATCAAGGAAATCAAGGCTCCTATCCTGTGTGATGTACAACACGGTATTGCTCTGCACGCAGTGCAGGTGAATCGGGCCTCATCTCGCGGCGAGTGGGAAGTCTCATTGTTTTTCTCGAGATGCGGCGGGAACCTGGGGTATATTCTTGAGTTACAACGGGGATGGCCCTTCCACACACGTGTTTGTTCAGCGACGTCAGGACTCCTGCCTACTTGCGAGGGACAACTCGGGATTCTCCTCGAGGCTTGCCAGGGCAATTGGGACGCCTCTCCAGCTGAGGCGGGAGACCAAGGTCCCTTTCCACGTGCCACAGGAATCCTGGGATTCCTATCAAGTTTCACGAGGAGTCAGGCATCGTCTCTTTTGGAGGCACTGATCTCCGCGTCCCTCTGGAATGTCAAAGGATGTGAGGCCTCCGGTCGCGATGAATTGGGGAACTAGGCCTTTCTCGGCGGTCTCCACAGGGGATTCAGACATCCTTTCGTCTTGGGAGATGCAAGACAAGCCTGCATTCAAGTCACTGCAGGGATATCCGGCCTTATTTCGCGTCAGGGCATCGCAGTGTCCATTCCACTTGAGGCCGCAAACTCAGGGTCCCTCTCACATACCTAGAGCTGAGAGAAGCCTCCTCTTGAGGTGCTTGTGGTAAGGTGGTATTCCTCTGGAGTCGAAGCCAGGGACTAACCTCTCACCTCGAGTTGATTTGTGGTCCACTGAGCTCTTTCGTGTCGCTACAGTGACTTCAGGATCCCTCTAGCCTTGAAACAGTGTTCTTCGGGTTTCCCTGGAGTGCCATCAAGGAAATCAAGGCTCCTTTCCTGTGTGATGTGCAACACGGCATTGCTCTGCACCCAGTGCAGGGGAATCGGGCCTCATCTCGCGGCGAGCGGGAAGTCTCATGGTTTTTCTCGAGTTGCGGCGGGAACCTGGGGTATATTCTCGAGTTAAGACGGGGATGGCCCTTCCACACACGTGTTTGTTCAGAGACGTCAGAACTCCTGCCTAGGTGAGAGGGACAGCTCGGGATTCCCCTCGAGGCTTGGCAGGGCAATTGGGACGCCTCTCCAGCTGAGGCGGGAGATCAAGGGTCCCTTTCCACGTGCCACAGGAATCCTGGGACTCCTATCAAGTTTCACGAGGAGTCAGGCATCGTCTCCTTTGGAGGCACTGATATCCGCGTCCCTCTGGGTTTTTCAAAGGATGTGAGGCCTCCGGTCGCGATGAGGTGGGGAACTAGGTCTTTCTCTGTGGTCTCCACAGGGGATTCAGACATCCTTTCGTCTTGGGAGATGCAAGACGAGCCTGCATTCAAGTCACTGCAGGGATATCCGGCCTTATTTCGAGTCAGGGCCTCGCGGTTTCCATTCCACTTGAGGCCACAAACTCAGGGTCCCTCTCACATACCTAGAGCTGAGAGAAGCCTCCTCTTGAGGTGCTTGTGGTAAGGTGGTATTCCTCTGGACTCGAAGCAAGGGACTAACCTCTCATCTCGAGTTGATTTGTGGTCCACTGAGCTCTTTCGTGTTGCTACAGTGACCTCAGGATCCCTCTAGCCTTGAAACAGTGTTCTTGGGGTTTCTGTGGAGTGCCATCAAGGAAATCAAGGCTCCTTTCCTGTGTGATGTGCACCACGGCATTGCTCTGCACGCAGTGCAGGAGAATCGGCCCTCATCTCGCGGCGAGGGGGAAGTCTAATGGTTTTTCTCGAGTTGCGGCGAGAACCTGGGGTATATTCTCGAGTTACGACGGGGATGGCCCTTCCACACACGTGTTTGTTCAGCGACGTCAGGACTCCTGCCTAGTTGCGAGGGAAAACTCGGGATTCTCCTCGAGGCTTGTCAGGGCAATTGGGACGCCTCTCCAGCTGAGGCGGGAGACCAAGTGTCCCTTTCCACGTGCCACAGGTATCCTGGGGCTGCTATCAAGTATCACTAGGAGTCAGGCATCGTCTCCTTTGAAGGCAGTGATCTCCGCGTGCCTCTGGAGTTTTCAAAGGATGTGAGGCCTCCGGTCGCGATGAGGTGGGGAACTAGGTCTTTCTCTGTGGTCTCCACAGGGGATTCAGACATCCATTCGTCTGGGAGATGCAAGACGAGCCTGCATTCAAGTCACTGCAGGGATATCCGGCCTTATTTCGAGTCAGGGCATCGCGGTATCCATTCCACTTGAGGCCGCAAATCCAGAGTCCTTCTCACATACCTAGAGCTGAGAGAAGCCTCCTCTTGAGGTGTTTGTGGTAAGGTGGTATTCCTCTGGAGTCGAAGTCAGGGACTAACCTCTCATCTCGAGTTGATTTGTGGTCCACGGAGCTCTTTCGTGTTGCTACAGTGACCTCAGGATCCCTCTAGCCTTGAAACAGTGTTCTTGGGGTTTCTCTGGAGTGCCATCAAGGAAATCAAGGCTCCTTTCCTGTGTGATGTGCAACACGGCATTGCTCTGCACGCAGTGCTGGGGAATCGGGCCTCATCTCGCGGTGAGGGGGAAGTCTCATGGTTTTTCTCGAGTTGCGGCGGGAACCTGGGGTATATTCTCGAGTTACGACGGGGATGGCCCTTCCACACACGTGTTTGTTTAGCGACGTCAGAACTCCTGCCTAGTTGAGAAGGACAGCTCGGGATTCTCCTCGAGGATTGGCAGGGCAATTGGGATGCCTCTCCAGCTGAGGCGGGAGATCAAGGGTCCCTTTCCACGTGCCACAGGAATCCTGGGACTCCTATCAAGTTTCACAAGGAGTCAGGCATCGTCTCCTTTGGAGGCACTGATCTCCGCGTCCCTCTGGGTTTTTCAAAGGATGTGAGGCCTCCGGTCGCGATGAGGTGGGGAACTCGGTATTTTTCTGTGGTCTCCACAGGGGATTCAGACATCCTTTCGTCTTGGGAGATGCAAGACGAGCCTGCATTCAAGTCACTGCAGGGATATCCGGCCTTATTTCGAGTCAGGGCCTCGCGGTTTCCATTCCACTTGAGGCCACAAACTCAGGGTCCCTCTCACATACCTAGAGCTGAGAGAAGCCTCCTCTTGAGGTGCTTCTGGTAAGGTGGTATTCCTCTGGAGTCGAAGCCAGGGACTAACCTCTCATCTCGAGTTGATTTTTGGTCCACGGAGCTCTTTCGTATTGCTACAGTGACCTCAGGATCCCTCTAGCCTTGAAATAGTGTTCTTGGGGTTTCTCTGGAGTGCCATCAAGGAAATCAAGGCTCCTTTCCTGTGTGATGTGCAACACGACATTGCGCTGCACGCAGTGCCGGGGAATCGGGCCTCATCTCGTGGCGAGATGGAAGTCTCATGGTTTTTCTCGAGTTGCGGCGGGAACCTGGGGTATATTCTCGAGTTACGACGGGGATGGCCCTTCCACACACGTGTTTGTTCAGCGACGTTAGGACTCCTGCCTAGTTGGGAGGGACAACTCGGGATTCTCCTCGAAGCTTGGCAGGGCAATTGGGACGCCTCTCCAGCTGAGGCGGGAGACCAACGGTTCCTTTCCACGTGCCACAGGAATCCTGGGACTCCTATCAAGTTTCACGAGGAGTCACGCATCGTCTCCTTTGGAGGCACTGATCTCCATGTCACTCTGGAGTAGTCAAAGGATGTGAGGCCCCCGGTCGTGATGAGGTGTGGATCTAGGTCTTTCTCTTTGGTCTCCACAGGGGATTCAGACATCCTTTCATCTTGGGAGATGCAAGACGAGCCTGCATTCAAGTCACTGCAGGGATATCCGGCCTTATTTCGAGTCAGTGCATCGCGGTGTCCATTCCACTTGAGGCCGCAAACTCAGGGTCCCTCTCACATACCTAGAGCTGAGAGAAGCCTCCTCTTGAGGTGCTTGTGGAAAGGTGGTATTCCTCTGGAGTCGAAGCCGGGGCCTGACCTCCCATCTCGAATCGATTTTTGGTCCACGGAGATCTTTCGTGTTGCTACAGTGACCTCAGGATCCCTCTAGCCTTGAAACAGTGTTCTTGGGGTTTCTCTGGAGTGCCATCAAGGAAATCAAGGCTCCTTTCCTGTGTGATGTTCAACACGGAATTGCTCTGCACGCAGTGCAGGGGAATCGGGACTCATCACGCGGGGAAGGGGAAGTCTCATGGTTTTTCTCGAGTTGCGGCGGGAACCTGGGATATATTCTCGAATTACGACGGGGATAGCCCTTCCACACACGTGTTTGTTCAGCGACCTCAGGACTCCTGCCTAGTTGCGAGGGACAACTCGGGATTCTCCTCGAGGCTTGGCAGGGTAATTGCGACGCCTCTCCAGCTGAGGCTGGAGCCCGAGGGTCCCTTTCCACGTGCCACAGAAATCTTGGGGCTCCTATCAAGTATCACGAGGAGTCAGGCATCGTCTCCTTGGGAGGCACTGATCTCCGCGTCCCTCTGGAGTTTTCAAAGGATGTGAGGCCTGCGGTCGCGATGAGCTGGGGAACTAGGTCTTTCTCTGTGGTCTCCACAGGGGATTCAGACATCCTTTCTACTTGGGAGATGCAAGACGAGCCTGCATTCAAGTCACTGCAGGGATATCCGGCCTTATTTCGAGTCAGGGCATCGCAGTGTCCATTCCACTTGAGGCCGCAAACTCAGGGTCCCTCTCACATACCTAGAGCTGAGAGAAGCCTCCTCTTGAGGTGCTTGTGGTAAGGTGGTATTACTCTGGAGTCGAAGCCAGGGACTAACCTCTCATCTCGAGCTGATATTTGGTCCACGGAGCTCTTTCGTGTTGCTACAGTGACCTCAGGATCCCTCTAGCCTTGAAACAGTCCTCTTGGGGTTTCTCTGGAGTGCCATCAAGGAAATCAAGGCTCCTATCCTGTGTGATGTGCAACACGGCATTGCTCTGCACGCAGTGCAGGGGAATCGGGCCTCATCTCGCGGCGAGGGGGAAGTCTCATTGTTTTTCTCGAGATGCGGCGGGAACCTGGGGTATATTCTTGATTTACGACGGGGATGGCCCTTCCACACACGTGTTTGTTCAGCGACGTCAGGACTCCTGCCTACTTGCGAGGGACAACTCGGGATTCTCCTCGAGGCTTGGCAGGGCAATTGGGACGCCTCTCCAGCTGAGGCGGAGACCAAGGTCCCTTTCCACGTGCCACAGGAATCCTGGGACTCCTATCAAGTTTCACGAGGAGTCAGGCATCGTCTCCTTTGGAGGCACTGATCTCCGCGTCCCTCTGGAATGTCAAAGGATGTGAGGCCTCCGGTCGCGATGAATTGGGGAACTAGGCCTTTCTCGGCGGTCTCCACAGGGGATTCAGACATCCTTTCGTCTTGGGAGATGCAAGACGAGCCTGCATTCAAGTCACTGCAGGGATATCCGGCCTTATTTCGAGTCAGGGCATCGCAGTGTCCATTTCATTTGAGGCCGCAAACTCAGGGTCCCTCTCACATACCTAGAGCTGAGAGAAGCCTCCTCTTGAGGTGCTTGTGGTAAGGTGGTATTCCTCTGGAGTCGAAGCCAGGGACTAACCTCTCATCTCGAGGTGATTTGTGGTCCACTGAGCTCTTTCGTGTCGCTACAGTGACCTCAGAATCCCTCTAGCCTTGAAACAGTGTTCTTGGGGTTTCTCTGGAGTTCCATCAAGGAAATCAAGGCTCCTTTCCTGTGTGATGTGAAACACGGCATTGCTCTGCACCCAGTGCAGGGGAATCGGGCCTCATCTCCCGGCGAGGGGGAAGTCTCATGGTTTTTCTCGAGTTGCGGCGGGAACCCGGGGTATATTCTCGAGTTACGACGGGGATGGCCCTTCCACACACGTGTTTGTTCAGTGACGTCAGAACTCCTGCCTAGTTGAGACGGACAGCTCGGGATTCCCCTCGAGGCTTGGCAAGGCAATTAGGACGCCTCTCCAGCTAAGGCGGGAGACCAAGGGTCCCTTTCCACGTGCCACAGGAATCCTGGGACTCCTATCAAGTTTCACAAGGAGTCAGGCATCGTCTCCTTTGAAGGCACTGATCTCCGCGTTCCTCTGGGTTTTTCAAAGGACGTGAGGCCTCCGGTCGCGATGAGGTGGGGAACTCGGTATTTCTCTGTGGTCTCCACAGGGGATTCAGACATCCGTTCGTCTTGGGAGATGCAAGACGAGCCTGCATTCAAGTCACTGCAGGGATATCCGGCCTTATTTCGAGTCAGGGCCTCGCGGTTTCCATTCCACTTGAGGCCACAAACTCAGGGTCCCTCTCACATACCTAGAGCTGAGAGAAGCCTCCTCTTGAGGTGCTTGTGGTAAGGTGGTATTCCTCTGGAGTCGAAGCCAGGGACTAACCTCTCATCTCGAGTTGATTTGTGGTCCACGGAGCTCTTTCGGGTGGCTACAGTGACCTCAGGATCCCTCTAGCCTTGAAACAGTATTCTTGGGGTTTCTGTGGAGTGCCATCAAGGAAATCAAGGCTCCTTTCCTGTGTGATGTGCACCACGGCATTGCTCCGCACGCAGTGCAGGAGAATCGGGCCTCATCTCGCGGCGAGGGGGAAGTCTCATGGTTTTTCTCGAGTTGCGGCGAGAACCTGGGGTATATTCTCGAGTTTCGACGGGGATGGCCCTTCCACACACGTGTTTGTTTAGCGACGTCAGGACTCCTGCCTAGTTGCGAGGGACAACTCGGGATTCTCCTCGAAGCTTGGCAGGGCAATTGGGACGCCTCTCCAGCTGAGGCGGGAGACCAACGGTTCCTTTCCACGTGCCACAGGAATCCTGGGACTCCTATCAAGTTTCACGAGGAGTCAGGCATCGTCTCCTTTGGAAGCACTGATCTCCGCGTCCCTCTGGAGTTTTCAAAGGATGTGAGGCCTCCGGTCGCGATGAGGTGGGGAACTAGGTATTTCTCTGTGGTCTCCACAGGGGATTCAGACATCCTTTCGTCTTGGGAGATGCAAGACGAGCCTGCATTCAAGTCACTGCAGGGATAGCCGGCCTTAGTTCGAGTCAGGGCATCGCGGTGTCCATTCCACTTGAGGCCCCAAATCCAGGGTCCCTCTCACATACCTAGAGCTGAGAGAAGCCTCCTATTGAGGTGCTTGTGGTAAGGTGTTATTCCTCTGGAGTCGAAGCCAGGGACTAACCTCTCATCTCGAGTTGATTTGTGGTCCCCGGAGCTCTCTCGTGTTGCTACAGTGACCTCAGGATCCCTCTAGCCTTGAAACAGTGTTCTTGGGGTTTCTGTGGAGTGCCATCAAGGAAATCAAGGCTCATTTCCTGTGTGATGTGCAACACGGCATTGCGCTGCACGCAGTGTAGGGGAATCGGGCCTGATCTCGCGGCGAGGGGGAAGTCTCATGGTTTTTCTCGAGTTGCGGTGGGAACCTGGGGTATATTCTCGAGTTACGACGGGGATGGCCCTTCCACACACGTGTTTGTTCAGCGACGTCAGGACTCCTGCCTAGTTGCGAGGGACATCTCGGGATTCTCCTCGAGGCTTGGCAGGGCAATTGGGACGCCTCTCCAGCTGAGGCGGGAGACCAAGGGTCCCTTTCCACGTGCCACAGGAATCCTGGGACTCCTATCAAGTTTCACAAGGAGTCAGGGATCGTCTCCTTTGGAGGCACTGATCTCCGCGTCCCTCTGGAGTTTTCAAAGGATGTGAGGCCTTCATTCGCGATGAGGTGGGGAACTAGGTCTTTCTCTGTGGTCTCCACAGGGGATTCAGACATCCTTTCGTCTGGGAGATGCAAGACGAGCCTGCATTCAAGTCACTGCAGGGATATCCGGCCTTATTTCGAGTCAGGGCATCGCAGTGTCCATTCCACTTGAGGCCGCAAATCCAGGGTCCCTCTCACATACCTAGAGCTGAGAGAAGCCTCCTCTTGAGGTGCTTGTGGTAAGGTGGTATTCCTCTGGAGTCGAAGCCAGGGACTAACCTCTCATCTCGAGTTGATTTGTGGTCCACGGAGCTCTTTCGTGTTGCTATAGTGACCTCAGGATCCCTCTAGACTTGAAACAGTGTTCTTGGGGTTTCTCTGGAGTGCCATCAAGGAAATCAAGGCTCCTTTCCTGTGTGATGTGCAACACGGCATTGCTCTGCACGCAGTGCAGGAGAATCGGGCCTCATCTCGCGGCGAGGAGGAAGTCTCATGGTTTTCTCGAATTGCGGCGGGAACCTGGGGTATATTCTCAAGTTACGACGGGGATGGCCCTTCCACACACGTGTTTGTTCAGCGACGTCAGGACTCCTGCCTAGTTGCGAGGGACAGCTCGGGATTCTCCTCGAGGCTTGGCAGGGCAATTGGGACGCCTCTCCAGCTGAGGCGGGAGATCAAGGGTCCCTTTCCACGTGCCACAGGAATCCTGGGACTCCTATCAAGTTTCACGAGGAGTCAGGCATCGTCTCCTTTGGAGGCACTGATATCCGCGTCCCTCTGGGTTTTTCAAAGGATGTGAGGCCTCCGGTCGCGATGAGGTGGGGAACTAGGTCTTTCTCTGTGGTCTCCACAGGGGATTCAGACATCCTTTCGTCTTGGGAGATGCAAGACGAGCCTGCATTCAAGTCACTGCAGGGATATCCGGCCTTATTTCGAGTCAGGGCCTCGCGGTTTCCATTCCACTTGAGGCCACAAACTCAGGGTCCCTCTCACATACCTAGAGCTGAGAGAAGCCTCCTCTTGAGGTGCTTGTGGTAAGGTGGTATTCCTCTGGACTCGAAGCAAGGGACTAACCTCTCATCTCGAGTTGATTTGTGGTCCACTGAGCTCTTTCGTGTTGCTACAGTGACCTCAGGATCCCTCTAGCCTTGAAACAGTGTTCTTGGGGTTTCTGTGGAGTGCCATCAAGGAAATCAAGGCTCCTTTCCTGTGTGATGTGCACCACGGCATTGCTCTGCACGCAGTGCAGGAGAATCGGCCCTCATCTCGCGGCGAGGGGGAAGTCTCATGGTTTTTCTCGAGTTGCGGCGAGAACCTGGGGTATATTCTCGAGTTACGACGGGGATGGCCCTTCCACACACGTGTTTGTTCAGCGACGTCAGGACTCCTGCCTAGTTGCGAGGGAAAACTCGGGATTCTCCTCGAGGCTTGTCAGGGCAATTGGGACGCCTCTCCAGCTGAGGCGGGAGACCAAGTGTCCCTTTCCACGTGCCACAGGTATCCTGGGGCTGCTATCAAGTATCACTAGGAGTCAGGCATCGTCTCCTTTGAAGGCAGTGATCTCCGCGTGCCTCTGGAGTTTTCAAAGGATGTGAGGCCTCCGGTCGCGATGAGGTGGGGAACTCGGTATTTCTCTGTGGTCTCCACAGGGGATTCAGACATCCGTTCGTCTTGGGAGATGCAAGACGAGCCTGCATTCAAGTCACTGCAGGGATATCCGGCCTTATTTCGAGTCAGGGCCTCGCGGTTTCCATTCCACTTGAGGCCACAAACTCAGGGTCCCTCTCACATACCTAGAGCTGAGAGAAGCCTCCTCTTGAGGTGCTTGTGGTAAGGTGGTATTCCTCTGGAGTCGAAGCCAGGGACTAACCTCTCATCTCGAGTTGATTTGTGGTCCACGGAGCTCTTTCGGGTGGCTACAGTGACCTCAGGATCCCTCTAGCCTTGAAACAGTGTTCTTGGGGTTTCTGTGGAGTGCCATCAAGGAAATCAAGGCTCCTTTCCTGTGTGATGTGCACCACGGCATTGCTCCGCACGCAGTGCAGGAGAATCGGGCCTCATCTCGCGGCGAGGGGGAAGTCTCATGGTTTTTCTCGAGTTGCGGCGAGAACCTGGGGTATATTCTCGAGTTTCGACGGGGATGGCCCTTCCACACACGTGTTTGTTTAGCGACGTCAGGACTCCTGCCTAGTTGCGAGGGACAACTCGGGATTCTCCTCGAAGCTTGGCAGGGCAATTGGGACGCCTCTCCAGCTGAGGCGGGAGACCAACGGTTCCTTTCCACGTGCCACAGGAATCCTGGGACTCCTATCAAGTTTCACGAGGAGTCAGGCATCGTCTCCTTTGGAAGCACTGATCTCCGCGTCCCTCTGGAGTTTTCAAAGGATGTGAGGCCTCCGGTCGCGATGAGGTGGGGAACTAGGTATTTCTCTGTGGTCTCCACAGGGGATTCAGACATCCTTTCGTCTTGGGAGATGCAAGACGAGCCTGCATTCAAGTCACTGCAGGGATATCCGGCCTTAGTTCGAGTCAGGGCATCGCGGTGTCCATTCCACTTGAGGCCCCAAATCCAGGGTCCCTCTCACATACCTAGAGCTGAGAGAAGCCTCCTATTGAGGTGCTTGTGGTAAGGTGTTATTCCTCTGGAGTCGAAGCCAGGGAGTAACCTCTCATCTCGAGTTGATTTGTGGTCCCCGGAGCTCTCTCGTGTTGCTACAGTGACCTCAGGATCCCTCTAGCCTTGAAACAGTGTTCTTGGGGTTTCTGTGGAGTGCCATCAAGGAAATCAAGGCTCATTTCCTGTGTGATGTGCAACACGGCATTGCGCTGCACGCAGTGTAGGGGAATCGGGCCTGATCTCGCGGCGAGGGGGAAGTCTCATGGTTTTTCTCGAGTTGCGGTGGGAACCTGGGGTATATTCTCGAGTTACGACGGGGATGGCCCTTCCACACACGTGTTTGTTCAGCGACGTCAGGACTCCTGCCTAGTTGCGAGGGACATCTCGGGATTCTCCTCGAGGCTTGGCAGGGCAATTGGGACGCCTCTCCAGCTGAGGCGGGAGACCAAGGGTCCCTTTCCACGTGCCACAGGAATCCTGGGACTCCTATCAAGTTTCACAAGGAGTCAGGGATCGTCTCCTTTGGAGGCACTGATCTCCGCGTCCCTCTGGAGTTTTCAAAGGATGTGAGGCCTTCATTCGCGATGAGGTGGGGAACTAGGTCTTTCTCTGTGGTCTCCACAGGGGATTCAGACATCCTTTCGTCTGGGAGATGCAAGACGAGCCTGCATTCAAGTCACTGCAGGGATATCCGGCCTTATTTCGAGTCAGGGCATCGCGGTGTCCATTCCACTTGAGGCCGCAAATCCAGGGTCCCTCTCACATACCTAGAGCTGAGAGAAGCCTCCTCTTGAGGTGCTTGTGGTAAGGTGGTATTCCTCTGGAGTCGAAGCCAGGGACTAACCTCTCATCTCGAGTTGATTTGTGGTCCACGGAGCTCTTTCGTGTTGCTATAGTGACCTCAGGATCCCTCTAGCCTTGAAACAGTGTTCTTGGGGTTTCTCTGGAGTGCCATCAAGGAAATCAAGGCTCCTTTCCTGTGTGATGTGCAACACGGCATTGCTCTGCACGCAGTGCAGGAGAATCGGCCCTCATCTCGCGGCGAGGAGGAAGTCTCATGGTTTTCTCGAATTGCGGCGGGAACCTGGGGTATATTCTCAAGTTACGACGGGGATGGCCCTTCCACACACGTGTTTGTTCAGCGACGTCAGGACTCCTGCCTAGTTGCGAGGGACAGCTCGGGATTCTCCTCGAGGCTTGGCAGGGCAATTGGGACGCCTCTCCAGCTGAGGCGGGAGACCAAGTGTCCCTTTCCACGTGCCACGGGAATCCTGGGACTCCTATCAAGCTTCACGAGGAGTCAGGCATCGTCTCCTTTGAAGGCACTGATCGCCGCGTCCCTCTGGAGTTTTCAAAGGATGTGAGGCCTCCGGTCGCGATGAGGTGGGGGACTAGGTCTTTCTCTGTGGTCTCCACAGGTGATTCAGACATCCTTTCGTCTTGGGAGATGCAAGACGAGCCTGCATTCAAGTCACTGCAGGGATATCCGGCCTTATTTCGAGTCAGGGCATCGCGGTGTCCATTCCACTTGAGGCCGCAAACTCAGGGTCCCTCTCACATACCTAGAGCTGAGAGAAGCCTCCTCTTGAGGTGCTTGTGGTAAGGTGGTATTCCTCTGGAGTCGAAGCCAAGGACTAACCTCTCATCTCGAGCTGATTTTTGGTCCACGGAGCTCTTTCGTGTTGCTACAGTGACCTCAGGATCCCTCTAGCCTTGAAACAGTGTTCATGGGGTTTCTCTGGAGGGCCATCAAGAAAATCAAGGCTCCTTTCCTGTGTGATGTGCAACACGGCATTGCTCTGCACGCATTGCAGGGTAATCGGGCCTCATCTCGCGGCGAGGGGGAAGTCTCATTGTTTTTCTCGAGTTGAGGCAGGAACCTGGGGTATATTCGCGAGTGACGAAGGGGATGGCCCTTCCACACACGTGTTTGTTCCGCAACCACAGGACTCCTGCCTAGTTGCGAGGGACAACTCAGGATTCTCCTCGAGGCTTCGCAGGGCAATTGGGACGCCTCTCCAGCTGAGGCGGGAGACCGAGGGTCTCTTTCCACGTGCCACAGGAATCCTGGGGCTCCTATCAAGTATCACGAGGAGTCAGGCATCGTCTCCTTGGGAGGCACTCATCTCCGCATCCCTCTGGAGTTGTCAAAGAATGTGAGGCCTGCGGTCGTGATGAGCTGGGGAACTAGGTCTTTCTCTGTGGTCTCCACAGGGGATTCAGACATCCTTTCGTCTTGGGAGATGCAAGACGAGCCTGCATTCAAGTCACTGCAGGGATATCCGGCCTTATTTCGAGTCAGGGCATTGCGGTGTCTATTCCACTTGAGGCCGCAAACTCAGGGTCCCTCTCACATACCTAGAGCTGAGAGAAGCCTCCTCTTGAGGTGCTTGTGGTAAGGTGGTATTCCTCTGGAGTCGAAGCCAGGGCCTAACCTCTCACCTCGAGTTGATTTGTGGTCCACGGAGATCTTTCGTGTTGCTACAGTGACCTCAGGATCCCTCTAGCCTAGAACCAGTGTTCCTGGGGTTTCTCTGCAGTGCCATCAAGGAAATCAAGGCTCCTTTCCTCTGTGATGTGCAACACGGCATTGCTCTGCACGCAGTGCAGGGGAATCGGGCCTCATCTCGCGGGGAAGGGGAAGTCTCATGGTTTTTCTCGAGTGCGGCGGTAACCTGGCGTATATTCTCGAGTTAGCACGGGGATGGCCCTTCCAAACACGTGTTTTTCAGCGACGTCAGGACTCCTGCCTAGTTTCGAGGGACCACTCGGGATTCTCCTCGAGGCTTGGCAGGGCAATTGGGATGCCTCTCCAGCTGAAGCGGGAGACCAAGTGTCCCTTTCCACGGGCCACAGGAATCCTGGGACTCCTATCAAGTTTCACGAGGAGTCAGGCATCGTCTCCTTTGGAGGCACTGATCTCGGCCTCCCTCTGGAGTTTTCAAAGGATGTGAGGCCTCCGGTCGTGATGAGCTGGGGAAGTAGGTCTTTCTCTGTGGTCTCCACAGGGGATTCAGACACCCTTTCGTCTTGGGAGATGCAAGACGAGCCTGCATTCAAGTCACTGCAGGGATATCCGGCCTTATTTCGAGTCAGGGCATCGCGGTGTCCATTCCACTTGAGGCCGCAAACTCAGGGTCCCTCTCACATACCTCGAGCTGAGAGAAGCCTCCTCTTGTGGTGCTTGTGGAAAGGTGGTATTCCTCTGGAGTCGAAGCCAGGGACTAACCTCTCATCTCGAGTTGATTTGTGGTCCACGGAGCTCTTTCTTGTTGCTACAGTGACCTCAGGATCCCTCTAGCCTTGAAATAGTGTTCTTGGGGTTTCTCTGGAGTGCCATCAAGGAAATCAAGGGTCCTTTCATGTGTGATGTGCAACACGGAATTGCTCTGCACGCAGTGCCGGGGAATCGGTCCTCATCTCGCGGCGAGGGGGAAGTCTCATGGTTTTTCTCGAGTTGCGGCGGAAACCTGGGGTACATTCTCGAGTTACGACTGGGATGGCCCTTTCACACACGTGTTTGTTCAGAGACGTCAGGACTCCTGCCTAGTTGCGAGGGACAACTCGGGATTCTCCTCGAGACTTGGCAGAGCAATTGGGACGCCTCTCCAGCTGAGGCGGGAGACCAAGAGTCCCTTTCCACGTGCCACAGGAATCCTAGCACTCCTATCAAGTTTCACAAGGAGTCAGGCATCGTCTCCTTTGGAGGCACTGACCTCCGCATCCCTCTGGAGTGTCAAAGGATGTGAGGCCTCCGGTCGCAATGAATTGGGGAACTATGCCTTTCTCGGCGGTCTCCACAGGGGATTCAGACATCCTTTCGTCTTGGGACATGCAAGACGAGCCTGCATTCAAGTCACTGCAGGGATATCCGGCCTTATTTCGAGTCAGGGCATCGCGGTGTCCATTCCACTTGAGGCCGCAAACTCAGGGTCCCTCTCACATACCTAGAGATGAGAGAAGCCTCCTCTTGAGGTGCCTGTGGTAAGGTGGTATTCCTCTGGAGTCGAAGCCAGGGACTAACCTCTCATCTCGAGTTGATTTGTGGTCCACGGAGCTCTTTCGTGTTGCTACAGTGACCTCAGGATCCCTCTAGCCTTGAAAGAGTGTTCTTGGGGTTTCTCTGGAGTGCCATCAAGGAAATCAAGGCTCCTATCCTGTGTGATGTGCAACACGGCATTTCTCTGCACGCAGTGCCGGGGAATCGGGCCTCATCTCGCGGCGAGGGGGAAGTCTCATGGTTTTTCTCGATTTGCGGCGGGAACCTGGGTATATTCTCGGGTTAAGACTGGGATGGCCCTTCCACACACGTGTTTTTTCAGCAACGTCAGGACTCCTGCCTAGTTGCGAGGGACAACTCGGGTTTCTCCTCGAGGCTTCGCAGGGCCATTGGGATGCCTCTCCAGCTGAGGCGGGAAACCGAGTGTCCCTTTCCACGTGCCACAGGAATCCTGGGGCTGCTATCAAGTATCACGAGGAGTCAGGCATCGTCTTCTTGGGAGGCACTGATGTCCGCGTCCCTCTGGAGTTGTCAAAGGATGTGAGGCCTACGGTCGTGATGAGCTGGGGAAGTAGGTCTTTCTCTGTGGTCTCCACAGGGGATTCAGGCATCCTTTCGTCTTGGGAGATGCAAGACTAGCCTGCATTCAAGCCACTGCAGGGATATCCGGCCTTATTTCGAGTCAGGGCATCGCGGTGTCCATTCCACTTGAGGCCGCAAACTCAGGGTCCCTCTCACATACCTAGAGCTGAGAGAAGCCTCCTCTTGAGGTGCTTGTTGTAAGGTGGTATTCCTCTGGAGTCCAAGCCAGGGACTAACCTCTCATCTCGAGTTGATTTTTGGTCCACGGACCTCTTTCGTGTTGCTACAGTGACCTCAGGATCCCTCTAGCCTTGAAACAGTGTTCTTGGGGTTTCTGTGGAGGGCCATCAAGGAAATCAAGGCTCCTTTCCTGTGTGATGTGCAACACGGCATTGCTCTGCACGCAGTGCAGGGGAATCAGGACTCATCTCGCGGCGAGGGGGAAGTCTCATGGTTTTCCTCGAGTTGCGGCGGGAACCTGGGGTATATTCTCGAGTTGCGCCGGGGATGGCCCCTCCACCCACGTGTTTGTTCAGCGACGACAGGGCTCCTGCCTAGTTGGGAGGGAAAACTCGGGATTCTCCTCGAGGCTTGGCAGGGCAATTGGGACGCCTCTCCAGCTGAGGCGGGAGACCAAGTGTCCTTTTCCACGTGCCACAGGAATCCTGGGACTCCTATCAAGTTTCACAAGGTATCAGGCATCGTCTCCTTTGGAGGCACTGATCTACGCGTCCCTTTGGAGTTGTCAAAGGATGTGAGGCCTCAGGTCGCGATGAGGTGGGGAACTAGGTCTTTCTCTGTGGTCTCCACAGGGGATTCAGACATCCTTTCGTCTTGGGAGATGCAAGACGAGCCTGCATTCAAGTCACTGCAGGAATATCAGGCCTTATTTCGAGTCAGGGCATCGCGGTGTCCATTCCACTTGAGGCCGCAAACTCAGGGTCCCTCTCATATACCTAGAGCTGAGAGAAGCCTCCTCTTGAGGTGCTTGTGGTAAGGTGGTATTCCTCTGGAGTCGAATCCAGGGACTAATCTCTTATCTCGAGTTGATTTTTGGTCCACGGAGCTCTTTCGTGTTGCTACAGTGATCTCAGGATCCCTCCAGCCTTGAAACAGTGTTCTTGGGATTTCTCTGGAGTGCCATCAAGGAAATCAAGGCTCCTTTCCTGTGTGATGTGCAACACGGAATTGCTCTGCACGCAGTGCAGGGTAATCGGGCCTCATCTCAGGGCGAGGGGGAAGTCTCATTGTTTTTCTCGAGTTGAGGTGGGAACCTGGGCTATATTCTCGAGTTATGACGGGGAGGGCCCATCCAAAAACGTGTTTGTTCAGCGACGTCAGGACTCCTGCCTACTTGCGACGGACAACTCGGGATTCTGCTCGAGGCTTGGCAGGGCAATTGGGACGCCTCTCCAGCTGAGGCGGGAGACCAAGAATCCCTTTCCACGTACCACAGGAATCCTGGGACTCCTATCAAGTTTCACGACGAGTCAGGCATCGTCTCCTTGGGAGGCACTGATCTCCGCGTCCCTCTGGAGTGTCAAAGGATGTGAGGCCTCCTGTCGCGATGAGGTGGGGTACTAGGTCTTTCTCTTTGGTCTCCAAGAGGATTCAGACAACCTTTCGTCTTGGGAGATGCAAGACGAGCCTGCATTCAAGTCACTGCAGGGATATCCGGCCTTATTTCGAGTCAGGGCATCGCGTTGTAAATTTCACTTGAGGCCGCAAACTCAGGGTCCCTCTCACATACCTAGAGGTGAGAGAAGCCTCCTCTTGAGGTGCTTGTGGTAAGGTGGTATTCCTCTGGAGTCGAATCCAGGGACTAAACTCTTATCTCGAGTTGATTTTTGGTCCACGGAGCTCTTTCGTGTTGCTACAGTGACCTCAGGATGCCTCCAGCCTTGAAACAGTGTTCTTGGGGTTTCTCTGGAGTGCCATCAAGGAAATCAAGCGTCCTTTCCTGTGTGATGTGCAACAGGGAATTGCTCTGCACGCAGTTCAGGGGAATCGGGCCTCATCTCGCGGCGACTGGGAAGTATCATGGTTTTTCTCGAGGTGCGGCGGGAACCTGGGGTATATTCTCGGGTTACGACTGGGATATCCCTTCCACACACGTGTTTGTTCAGCAACGTCAGGACTCCTGCCTAGTTGCGAGGGACAGCTCGGGATTGTCCTCGAGGCTTGGCAGGGCAATTGGGACGCCTCTCCAGCTGAGGCGGGAGACCAAGAGTCCCTTCCACGTGCCACAGGAATCCTAGGACTCCTATCAAGTTTCACGAGGAGTCAGGCATCGTCTCCTTTGGAGGCACTGATCTCCGCGTCCCTCTGGAGTGTCAAAGGATGTGAGGCCTCCGGTCGCGATCAGGTGGGGAACTAGGTCTTTCTCTGTGGTCTCCACAGGGGATTCAGACATCCTTTCGTCTTGGGAGATGCAAGACGAGCCTGCATTCAAGTCACTGCAGGGATATCCGGCCTTATTTCGAGTCAGGGCATCACGGTGTCCATTCCACTTGAGGCCGCAAACTCAGGGTCCCTCTCACATTCATAGAGCTGAGAGAAGCCTCCTCTTGAGGTGCTTGTGGTAAGGTGGTATTCCTCTGGAGTCGAAGCCAGGGACTAACCTCTCATCTCGAGCTGATTTTTGGTCCACGGAGCTCTTTCGTGTTGCCACAGTGACCTCAGGATCCCTCTAGCCTTGAAACAGTGTTCTTGGGGTTTCTGTGGAGTGCCATCAAGGAAATCAAGGCTCCTTTCCTGTGTGATGTGCAACACGGCATTGCTCTGCACACAATGCAGGGGAATCAGGCCTTATCTCGCGGCGAGGGGGAAGTCTCATGGTTTTTCTGGAGTTGCGGCGGGAACCTGGGGTATATTCTCGAGTTACGACGGGGCTGGCCCTTCCACACACGTGTTGGTACAGCGACGACAGGACTCCTGCCTAGTTGCGAGGGACCACTCGAGATTCTCCTCAAAGCTTGGCAGGCCAATAGGGACGCCTCTCCAGCTGAGGCGGGAGACCAAGGTTCCCTTTCCACGTGCCACAGGTATCCTAGGACTCCTATCAAGTTTCACGAGGAGTCAGGCATCGTCTCCTTAGGAGGCACTGATCTCCACGTCCCTCTGGAGTTGTCAAAGGATGTGAGGCCTCCGGTCGCGATCAGGTGGGGAACTAGGTCTTTCTCTGTGGTCTCCACAGGGGATTCAGACATCCTTTCGTCTTGGGAGATGCAAGACGAGCCTGCATTCAAGTCACTGCAGGGATATCCGGCGTTATTTCGAGTCAGGGCATCGCGATGTCCATTCCACTAGAGGCCGCAAACTCAGGGTCCCTCTCACATACCTAGAGCTGAGAGAAGCCCCGCTTGAGGTGCTTGTGGTAAGGTGGTATACCTCTGGAGTCGAAGCCAGGGACTAACCTCGCATCTCGAGTTGATTTGTGGTCCACGGAGCTCTTTCGTGTTGCTACAGTGACCTCAGGATCCCTCTAGCCTTGAAACAGTGTTCTTGGGGTTTCTCTGGAGTGCCATCAAGGAAATCAAGGCTCCTTTCCTGTGTGATGTGCAACACGGCATTGCTCTGCACGCAGTGCAGGGGAATCGGGCCTCATCTCGCGGCGAGGGAGAAGTCTCATGGTGTTTCTCGAGTTGCGGCGGGAACCTGGGGTATATTCTCGAGTTATGACGGGGATGGCCCTTCCACACAAGTGTTTCTTCAGCGACGTAAGGACTCCTGCCTAGTTGGGAGGGAAAACTCGGGATTCTCCTCAAGGCTTGGCAGGGCAATTGGGACGCCTCTCCAGCTGAGGCGGGAGACCAAGGGTCCCTTTCCACGTGCCACAGGAATCCTGGGACTCCTATCAAGTTTCACAAGGTATCAGGCATCGTCTCCTTTGGAGGCACTGATCTACGCGTCCCTTTGGAGTTGTCAAAGGATGTGAGGCCTCAGGTCGCGATGAGGTGGGGAACTAGGTCTTTCTCTGTGGTCTCCACAGGGGATTCAGACATCCTTTCATCTTGGGAGATGCAAGACGAGCCTGCATTCAAGTCACTGCAGGAATATCCGGCCTTATTTCGAGTCAGGGCATCGCGGTGTCCATTCCACTTGAGGCCGCAAACTCCTGGTCCCTCTCATATACCTATAGCTGAGAGAAGCCTCCTCTTGAGGTGCTTGTGGTAAGGTGGTATTCCTCTGGAGTCGAAGACAGGGACTAACCTCATATCTCCAGTTGATTTTTGGTCCACGGAGCTCTTTCGTGTTGCTACAGTGACCTCAGGATCCCTCCAGCCTTGAAACAGTGTTCTTGGGGTTTCTGTGGAGTGCCATCAAGGAAATCAAGGCTCCTTTCCTGTGTGATGTGCAACACGGAATTGCTCTGCACGCAGTGCAGGGGAATCGGTCCTCATCTCGTGGCGAGGGGGAAGTCTCATGGTTTTTCTCGAGTTGCGGGGGGAACCTGGGGTATATTCTCGAGTTACGACGGGGATGGCCCTTCCACACACGTGTTGGTACAGCGACGACAGGACTCCTGCCTAGTTGCGAGGGACAACTCGGGATTCTCCTCGCGGCTTGGTAGGGCAATTGGGACGCCTCTCCAACTGAAGCGGGAAACCGAATGTCCCTTTCCACGTGCCACAGTAATCCTGGGGCTCCTATCACTTTTCACAAGGAGTCAGGCATCATCTCCTTGGGAGGCACTGATCTCCGCGTCCCTCTGGAGTTTTCAAAGGATGTGAGGCCTTCTTTCCCGATGAGATGGGGAACTAGGTCTTTCTCTGTGGTCTCCACAGGGGATTCAGACATCCTTTCGTTTGGGAGATGCAAGACGAGCCTGCATTCAAGTCACTGCAGGAATATCCGGCCTTATTTCGAGTCAGGGCATCGCGGTGTCCATTCCACTTGAGGCCGCACCTCATGGTCCCTCTCACATACCTAGAGCTGAGAGAAGCCTCCTCTTGAGGTGCGTGTGGTAAGGTGGTATTCCTCTGGAGTCGAAGCCAGGGACTAACCTCTCATCTTGAGTTGATTTTTGGTCCACGGAGCTCTTTTGTGTTGCTACAGTGACCTCAGGATCCCTCTAGCCTTGAAACAGTGTTCTTGGGGTTTCTGTGGAGTGCCATCAAGGAAATCAAGGCTCCTTTCCTGTGTGATGTGCCACATGTCATTGCTCTGCACGCAGTGCAGGGGAATCGGGACTCATCTCGCGGGGAAGGGGAAGTCTCATGGTTTTTCTCGAGTTGCGGCGGGAACCTGGGGTATATTCTCGAATTACGACGGGGATGGCCCTTCCACACACGTGTTTGTTCAGCGACGTCAGGACTCCTGCCTAGTTGCGAGGTACCACTCGGGATTCTCCTCGAGGCTTGGCAGGGCAATTGGGATGCCTCTCCAGCTGATGCGGGAAACCAAGTGTCCCTTTCCACATGCCACAGGAATCCTGGGACTCCTATCAAGTTTCACGAGGAGTCAGGCATCGTCTCCTTTGGAGGCACTGATCTCCGCGTCCCTCTGGAGTTTTCAAAGTATGTGAGGCCTCCGGTCGCGATGAGGTGGGGAACTAGGTCTTTCTCTGTGGTCTCCACAGAGGATTCAGACATCCTTTCGTCTTGGCAGATGCAAGACAAGCCTGCATTCAAGTCACTGCAGGGATATCCGGCCTTATTTCGAGTCAGGGCATCGCGGTGTCCATTCCACTTGAGGCAGCAAACTCAGGGTCCCTCTCACATACCTAGAGCTGACAGAAGCCTCCTCTTGAGGTGCTTGTGGTAAGGTGGCATTCCTCTGGAATCGAAGCCATGGACTCACCTCTCATCTCGACTTGATTTTTGGTCCACGGAGCTCTTTCGTGTTGCTACAGTGACCTCAGGATCCCTCTAGCCTTGAAACAGTGTTCTTGGGGTTTCTCTGGAGTGCCATCAAGGAAATCAAGGCTGCTTTCCTGTGTGATGAGTAACACGGCATTGCTCTGCACACAGTGCAGGGGAATCGGGCTTCATCTCGCAGCGAGGGGGACGTCTCATGGTTTTTCGCGAGTTGCGGCGGGAACCTGCGGTATATTCTCGAGTTACGACGGGGATGGCCCTTCCACACTCGTGTTTGTTCAGCGACGTCAGGACTCCTGCCTAGTTGCGAGGGACAACTCGGGATTCTCCTCGAGACTTGGCAGAGCAATTGGGACGCCTCTCCAGCTGAGGCGGGAGACCAAGAGTCCCTTTCCACGTGCCACAGGAATCCTAGCACTCCTATCAAGTTTCACAAGGAGTCAGGCATCGTCTCCTTTGGAGGCACTGACCTCCGCATCCCTCTGGAGTGTCAAAGGATGTGAGGCCTCCGGTCGCAATGAATTGGGGAACTATGCCTTTCTCGGCGGTCTCCACAGGGGATTCAGACATCCTTTCGTCTTGGGACATGCAAGACGAGCCTGCATTCAAGTCACTGCAGGGATATCCGGCCTTATTTCGAGTCAGGGCATCGCGGTGTCCATTCCACTTGAGGCCGCAAACTCAGGGTCCCTCTCACATACCTAGAGATGAGAGAAGCCTCCTCTTGAGGTGCCTGTG
Source organism: Cervus elaphus (assembly GCF_910594005.1). Lineage (NCBI taxonomy): Eukaryota > Metazoa > Chordata > Mammalia > Artiodactyla > Cervidae > Cervus > Cervus elaphus. The sequence goes on from NC_057848.1 coordinate 23,190,192, forward strand.
GTAAGGTGGTATTCCTCTGGAGTCGAAGCCAGGGACTAACCTCTCATCTCGAGTTGATTTGTGGTCCACGGAGCTCTTTCGTGTTGCTACAGTGACCTCAGGATCCCTCTAGCCTTGAAAGAGTGTTCTTGGGGTTTCTCTGGAGTGCCATCAAGGAAATCAAGGCTCCTATCCTGTGTGATGTGCAACACGGCATTTCTCTGCACGCAGTGCCGGGGAATCGGGCCTCATCTCGCGGCGAGGGGGAAGTCTCATGGTTTTTCTCGATTTGCGGCGGGAACCTGGGGTATATTCTCGGGTTAAGACTGGGATGGCCCTTCCACACACGTGTTTTTTCAGCAACGTCAGGACTCCTGCCTAGTTGCGAGGGACAACTCGGGTTTCTCCTCGAGGCTTCGCAGGGCCATTGGGATGCCTCTCCAGCTGAGGCGGGAAACCGAGTGTCCCTTTCCACGTGCCACAGGAATCCTGGGGCTGCTATCAAGTATCACGAGGAGTCAGGCATCGTCTTCTTGGGAGGCACTGATGTCCGCGTCCCTCTGGAGTTGTCAAAGGATGTGAGGCCTACGGTCGTGATGAGCTGGGGAAGTAGGTCTTTCTCTGTGGTCTCCACAGGGGATTCAGACATCCTTTCGTCTTGGGAGATGCAAGACTAGCCTGCATTCAAGCCACTGCAGGGATATCCGGCCTTATTTCGAGTCAGGGCATCGCGGTGTCCATTCCACTTGAGGCCGCAAACTCAGGGTCCCTCTCACATACCTAGAGCTGAGAGAAGCCTCCTCTTGAGGTGCTTGTTGTAAGGTGGTATTCCTCTGGAGTCCAAGCCAGGGACTAACCTCTCATCTCGAATTGATTTTTGGTCCACGGAGCTCTTTCGTGTTGCTACAGTGACCTCAGGATCCCTCTAGCCTTGAAACAGTGTTCTTGGGGTTTCTGTGGAGGGCCATCAAGGAAATCAAGGCTCCTTTCCTGTGTGATGTGCAACACGGCATTGCTCTGCACGCAGTGCAGGGGAATCGGGACTCATCTCGCGGCGAGGGGGAAGTCTCATGGTTTTCCTCGAGTTGCGGCGGGAACCTGGGGTATATTCTCGAGTTGCGCCGGGGATGGCCCCTCCACCCACGTGTTTGTTCAGCGACGACAGGGCTCCTGCCTAGTTGGGAGGGAAAACTCGGGATTCTCCTCGAGGCTTGGCAGGGCAATTGGGACGCCTCTCCAGCTGAGGCGGGAGACCAAGTGTCCTTTTCCACGTGCCACAGGAATCCTGGGACTCCTATCAAGTTTCACAAGGTATCAGGCATCGTCTCCTTTGGAGGCACTGATCTACGCGTCCCTTTGGAGTTGTCAAAGGATGTGAGGCCTCAGGTCGCGATGAGGTGGGGAACTAGGTCTTTCTCTGTGGTCTCCACAGGGGATTCAGACATCCTTTCGTCTTGGGAGATGCAAGACGAGCCTGCATTCAAGTCACTGCAGGAATATCAGGCCTTATTTCGAGTCAGGGCATCGCGGTGTCCATTCCACTTGAGGCCGCAAACTCAGGGTCCCTCTCATATACCTAGAGCTGAGAGAAGCCTCCTCTTGAGGTGCTTGTGGTAAGGTGGTATTCCTCTGGAGTCGAATCCAGGGACTAATCTCTTATCTCGAGTTGATTTTTGGTCCACGGAGCTCTTTCGTGTTGCTACAGTGATCTCAGGATCCCTCCAGCCTTGAAACAGTGTTCTTGGGATTTCTCTGGAGTGCCATCAAGGAAATCAAGGCTCCTTTCCTGTGTGATGTGCAACACGGAATTGCTCTGCACGCAGTGCAGGGTAATCGGGCCTCATCTCAGGGCGAGGGGGAAGTCTCATTGTTTTTCTCGAGTTGAGGTGGGAACCTGGGCTATATTCTCGAGTTATGACGGGGAGGGCCCATCCAAAAACGTGTTTGTTCAGCGACGTCAGGACTCCTGCCTACTTGCGACGGACAACTCGGGATTCTGCTCGAGGCTTGGCAGGGCAATTGGGACGCCTCTCCAGCTGAGGCGGGAGACCAAGAATCCCTTTCCACGTACCACAGGAATCCTGGGACTCCTATCAAGTTTCACGACGAGTCAGGCATCGTCTCCTTGGGAGGCACTGATCTCCGCGTCCCTCTGGAGTGTCAAAGGATGTGAGGCCTCCTGTCGCGATGAGGTGGGGTACTAGGTCTTTCTCTTTGGTCTCCAAGAGGATTCAGACAACCTTTCGTCTTGGGAGATGCAAGACGAGCCTGCATTCAAGTCACTGCAGGGATATCCGGCCTTATTTCGAGTCAGGGCATCGCGTTGTAAATTTCACTTGAGGCCGCAAACTCAGGGTCCCTCTCACATACCTAGAGGTGAGAGAAGCCTCCTCTTGAGGTGCTTGTGGTAAGGTGGTATTCCTCTGGAGTCGAATCCAGGGACTAAACTCTTATCTCGAGTTGATTTTTGGTCCACGGAGCTCTTTCGTGTTGCTACAGTGACCTCAGGATGCCTCCAGCCTTGAAACAGTGTTCTTGGGGTTTCTCTGGAGTGCCATCAAGGAAATCAAGCGTCCTTTCCTGTGTGATGTGCAACAGGGAATTGCTCTGCACGCAGTTCAGGGGAATCGGGCCTCATCTCGCGGCGACTGGGAAGTATCATGGTTTTTCTCGAGGTGCGGCGGGAACCTGGGGTATATTCTCGGGTTACGACTGGGATATCCCTTCCACACACGTGTTTGTTCAGCAACGTCAGGACTCCTGCCTAGTTGCGAGGGACAGCTCGGGATTGTCCTCGAGGCTTGGCAGGGCAATTGGGACGCCTCTCCAGCTGAGGCGGGAGACCAAGAGTCCCTTCCACGTGCCACAGGAATCCTAGGACTCCTATCAAGTTTCACGAGGAGTCAGGCATCGTCTCCTTTGGAGGCACTGATCTCCGCGTCCCTCTGGAGTGTCAAAGGATGTGAGGCCTCCGGTCGCGATCAGGTGGGGAACTAGGTCTTTCTCTGTGGTCTCCACAGGGGATTCAGACATCCTTTCGTCTTGGGAGATGCAAGACGAGCCTGCATTCAAGTCACTGCAGGGATATCCGGCCTTATTTCGAGTCAGGGCATCACGGTGTCCATTCCACTTGAGGCCGCAAACTCAGGGTCCCTCTCACATTCATAGAGCTGAGAGAAGCCTCCTCTTGAGGTGCTTGTGGTAAGGTGGTATTCCTCTGGAGTCGAAGCCAGGGACTAACCTCTCATCTCGAGCTGATTTTTGGTCCACGGAGCTCTTTCGTGTTGCCACAGTGACCTCAGGATCCCTCTAGCCTTGAAACAGTGTTCTTGGGGTTTCTGTGGAGTGCCATCAAGGAAATCAAGGCTCCTTTCCTGTGTGATGTGCAACACGGCATTGCTCTGCACACAATGCAGGGGAATCAGGCCTTATCTCGCGGCGAGGGGGAAGTCTCATGGTTTTTCTGGAGTTGCGGCTGGAACCTGGGGTATATTCTCGAGTTACGACGGGGCTGGCCCTTCCACACACGTGTTGGTACAGCGACGACAGGACTCCTGCCTAGTTGCGAGGGACCACTCGAGATTCTCCTCAAAGCTTGGCAGGCCAATAGGGACGCCTCTCCAGCTGAGGCGGGAGACCAAGGTTCCCTTTCCACGTGCCACAGGTATCCTAGGACTCCTATCAAGTTTCACGAGGAGTCAGGCATCGTCTCCTTAGGAGGCACTGATCTCCACGTCCCTCTGGAGTTGTCAAAGGATGTGAGGCCTCCGGTCGCGATCAGGTGGGGAACTAGGTCTTTCTCTGTGGGCTCCACAGGGGATTCAGACATCCTTTCGTCTTGGGAGATGCAAGACGAGCCTGCATTCAAGTCACTGCAGGGATATCCGGCGTTATTTCGAGTCAGGGCATCGCGATGTCCATTCCACTAGAGGCCGCAAACTCAGGGTCCCTCTCACATACCTAGAGCTGAGAGAAGCCCCGCTTGAGGTGCTTGTGGTAAGGTGGTATACCTCTGGAGTCGAAGCCAGGGACTAACCTCGCATCTCGAGTTGATTTGTGGTCCACGGAGCTCTTTCGTGTTGCTACAGTGACCTCAGGATCCCTCTAGCCTTGAAACAGTGTTCTTGGGGTTTCTCTGGAGTGCCATCAAGGAAATCAAGGCTCCTTTCCTGTGTGATGTGCAACACGGCATTGCTCTGCACGCAGTGCAGGGGAATCGGGCCTCATCTCGCGGCGAGGGAGAAGTCTCATGGTGTTTCTCGAGTTGCGGCGGGAACCTGGGGTATATTCTCGAGTTATGACGGGGATGGCCCTTCCACACAAGTGTTTCTTCAGCGACGTAAGGACTCCTGCCTAGTTGGGAGGGAAAACTCGGGATTCTCCTCAAGGCTTGGCAGGGCAATTGGGACGCCTCTCCAGCTGAGGCGGGAGACCAAGGGTCCCTTTCCACGTGCCACAGGAATCCTGGGACTCCTATCAAGTTTCACAAGGTATCAGGCATCGTCTCCTTTGGAGGCACTGATCTACGCGTCCCTTTGGAGTTGTCAAAGGATGTGAGGCCTCAGGTCGCGATGAGGTGGGGAACTAGGTCTTTCTCTGTGGTCTCCACAGGGGATTCAGACATCCTTTCATCTTGGGAGATGCAAGACGAGCCTGCATTCAAGTCACTGCAGGAATATCCGGCCTTATTTCGAGTCAGGGCATCGCGGTGTCCATTCCACTTGAGGCCGCAAACTCCTGGTCCCTCTCATATACCTATAGCTGAGAGAAGCCTCCTCTTGAGGTGCTTGTGGTAAGGTGGTATTCCTCTGGAGTCGAAGACAGGGACTAACCTCATATCTCCAGTTGATTTTTGGTCCACGGAGCTCTTTCGTGTTGCTACAGTGACCTCAGGATCCCTCCAGCCTTGAAACAGTGTTCTTGGGGTTTCTGTGGAGTGCCATCAAGGAAATCAAGGCTCCTTTCCTGTGTGATGTGCAACACGGAATTGCTCTGCACGCAGTGCAGGGGAATCGGTCCTCATCTCGCGGCGAGGGGGAAGTCTCATGGTTTTTCACGAGTTGCGGGGGGAACCTGGGGTATATTCTCGAGTTACGACGGGGATGGCCCTTCCACACACGTGTTGGTACAGCGACGACAGGACTCCTGCCTAGTTGCGAGGGACAACTCGGGATTCTCCTCGCGGCTTGGTAGGGCAATTGGGACGCCTCTCCAACTGAAGCGGGAAACCGAATGTCCCTTTCCACGTGCCACAGTAATCCTGGGGCTCCTATCACTTTTCACAAGGAGTCAGGCATCATCTCCTTGGGAGGCACTGATCTCCGCGTCCCTCTGGAGTTTTCAAAGGATGAGAGGCCTTCTTTCCCGATGAGATGGGGAACTAGGTCTTTCTCTGTGGTCTCCACAGGGGATTCAGACATCCTTTCGTTTGGGAGATGCAAGACGAGCCTGCATTCAAGTCACTGCAGGAATATCCGGCCTTATTTCGAGTCAGGGCATCGCGGTGTCCATTCCACTTGAGGCCGCACCTCATGGTCCCTTTCACATACCTAGAGCTGAGAGAAGCCTCCTCTTGAGGTGCGTGTGGTAAGGTGGTATTCCTCTGGAGTCGAAGCCAGGGACTAACCTCTCATCTTGAGTTGATTTTTGGTCCACGGAGCTCTTTTGTGTTGCTACAGTGACCTCAGGATCCCTCTAGCCTTGAAACAGTGTTCTTGGGGTTTCTGTGGAGTGCCATCAAGGAAATCAAGGCTCCTTTCCTGTGTGATGTGCCACATGTCATTGCTCTGCACGCAGTGCAGGGGAATCGGGACTCATCTCGCGGGGAAGGGGAAGTCTCATGGTTTTTCTCGAGTTGCGGCGGGAACCTGGGGTATATTCTCGAATTACGACGGGGATGGCCCTTCCACACACGTGTTTGTTCAGCGACGTCAGGACTCCTGCCTAGTTGCGAGGTACCACTCGGGATTCTCCTCGAGGCTTGGCAGGGCAATTGGGATGCCTCTCCAGCTGATGCGGGAAACCAAGTGTCCCTTTCCACATGCCACAGGAATCCTGGGACTCCTATCAAGTTTCACGAGGAGTCAGGCATCGTCTCCTTTGGAGGCACTGATCTCCGCGTCCCTCTGGAGTTTTCAAAGTATGTGAGGCCTCCGGTCGCGATGAGGTGGGGAACTAGGTCTTTCTCTGTGGTCTCCACAGAGGATTCAGACATCCTTTCGTCTTGGCAGATGCAAGACAAGCCTGCATTCAAGTCACTGCAGGGATATCCGGCCTTATTTCGAGTCAGGGCATCGCGGTGTCCATTCCACTTGAGGCCGCAAACTCAGGGTCCCTCTCACATACCTAGAGCTGACAGAAGCCTCCTCTTGAGGTGCTTGTGGTAAGGTGGCATTCCTCTGGAATCGAAGCCATGGACTCACCTCTCATCTCGACTTGATTTTTGGTCCACGGAGCTCTTTCGTGTTGCTACAGTGACCTCAGGATCCCTCTAGCCTTGAAACAGTGTTCTTGGGGTTTCTCTGGAGTGCCATCAAGGAAATCAAGGCTGCTTTCCTGTGTGATGAGTAACACGGCATTGCTCTGCACACAGTGCAGGGGAATCGGGCTTCATCTCGCAGCGAGGGGGACGTCTCATGGTTTTTCGCGAGTTGCGGCGGGAACCTGCGGTATATTCTCGAGTTACGACGGGGATGGCCCTTCCACACTCGTGTTTGTTCAGCGACGTCAGGACTCCTGCCTAGTTGCGAGGGACAACTCCGGATTCTCCTCGAGGCTTGGCAGGGCAATTGGGACGCCTCTCCAGCTGAGGCGGGAGACCAAGGGTCCCTTTCCACGTGCCACAGGAATTCTGGGACTCCTATCAAGTTTCACGAGGAGTCAGGCATCGTCTCCTTGGGAGGCACTGATCTCCGCGTCCCTCTGGAATTTTCAAAGGATGTGAAGACTCTGGTCGCGATGAGGTGGGGAACTAAGTCTTTCTCTGTGGTCTCCACAGGGGATTCAGACATCCTTTCGTCTTGGGAGATGCAAGACGAACCTGCATTCAAGTCACTGCAGGGATATCCTGCCTTATTTCGAGTCAGGGCATCGCAGTGTCCATTCCACTTGAGGCCGCAAACTCAGGGTCCCTCTCACATACCTAGAGCTGAGAGAAGCCTCCTCTTGAGGTGCTTGTGCTAAGGTGGTATTCCTCTGGAGTCGAAGCCAGGGACTAACCTCTCATCTCGAGTTGATTTGTGGTCCACGGAGCTCTTTCTTTTTGCTACAGTAACCTCAGGATCCCTCTAGCCTTGAAACAGTGTTCTTGGGGTTTCTCTGGAGTGCCATCATGGAAATCAAGGCTCCTTTCCTGTGTGATGTGCAACACGGAATTGCTCTGCACGCAGTGCAGGGGAATCGGGCCTCATCACTCGGCGAGGGGGAAGTCTCATGGTTTTTCTCGAGTTGCGGCGGGAACCTGGGGTACATTCTCGAGTTACGACTGTGATGGCCATTTCACACACGTGTTTGTTCAGCGACGTCAGGACTCCTGCCTAGTTGGGAGGGACAACTCGGGATTCTCCTCGAGGCTTGGCAGGGCAATTGGGACGCCTCTCCAGCTGAGGCGGGAGACCAAGGTCCCTTTCCACGTGCCACAGGAATCCTGGGACTCCTATCAAGTTTCACGAGGAGTCAGGCTTCGTCTCCTTGGGAGGCACTGATCTCCGCGTCCCTCTGGAGTGTCAAAGGATGTAAGGCCCCCGGTCGCGATGAGGTGGGGAACTAGGTCTGTCTCTGTGGTCTCCACAGGATATTCAGACATCCTTTCGTCTTGGGAGATGCAAGAGGAGCCTGCATTCAAGTCACTGCAGGGATATCCGGCCTTATTTCGAGTCAGGGCATCGCGGTGTCCATTCCACTTGGGGCCGCAAACTCAGGGTCCCTCTCACATACCTAGAGCTGAGAGAAGCCTCCTCTTGAGGTGCTTGTGGTAAGGTGGTATTCCTCTGGAGTCGAAGCCAGAGACTAACCTCTCATCTCGAGTTGATTTTTGGTTCACGGAGCTCTTTCTTGTTGCTACAGTGACCTCAGGAACCCTCCAGCCTTGAAACAGTGTTCTTGGGGTTTCTCTGGAGTGCCATCAAGGAAATCAAGGGTCCTTTCCTGTGTGATGTGCAACACGGCATTGCTCTGCACCCAGGGCAGGGGAATCGGGCCTCATCTCAGGGCGAGGGGGAAGTCTCATGATTTTTCTCGAGTTGCGGCGGGAACCTGGCGTATATTCTCGAGTTAGGACGGGGATGGCCCTTCCCCACACGTGTTTCTTCATCGACGACAGGACTCCTGCCTAGTTGCGAGGGACAACTCGGGATTCTCCTCGAGGCTTGGCAGGGCAAATCGGACGCCTGTCCAGCTGAGGCGGGAAACCGAGTGTCCCTTTCCACGTGCCACAGGAATCCTGGGGCTGCTATCAATTATCACGAGGAGTCAGGCATCGTCTCCTTGGGAGGCACTGATCTCCGCGTCCCTCTGGAGTTGTCAAAGGATGTGACGCCTACGGTCATGATGAGCTTTGGAACTTGGTCTTTCTCTGTGGTCTCCACAGGGGATTCAGACATCCTTTCGTCTTGGGAGATGCAAGACGAGCCTGCATTCAAGTCACTGCAGGGATATCCGGCCTTATTTCGAGTCAGGGCATCGCGTTGTAAATTTCACTTGAGGCCGCAAACTCAGGGTCCCTCTCACATACCTAGAGGTGAGAGAAGCCTCCTCTTGAGGTGCTTGTGGTAAGGTGGTATTCCTCTGGAGTCGAAGCCAGGGACTAAACTCTTATCTCGAGTTGATTTTTGGTCCACGGAGCTCTTTCGTGTTGCTACAGTGACCTCAGGATGCCTCCAGCCTTGAAACAGTGTTCTTGGGGTTTCTCTGGAGTGCCATCAAGGAAATCAAGCGTCCTTTCCTGTGTGATGTGCAACAGGGAATTGCTCTGCACGCAGTTCAGGGGAATCGGGCCTCATCTCGCGGCGAACGGGAAGTATCATGGTTTTTCTCGAGGTGCGGCGGGAACCTGGGGTATATTCTCGGGTTACGACTGGGATATCCCTTCCACACACGTGTTTGTTCATCAACGTCAGGACTCCTGCCTAGTTGCGAGGGACAGCTCGGGATTGTCCTCGAGGCTTGGCAGGGCAATTGGGACGCCTCTCCAGCTGAGGCGGGAGACCAAGAGTCCCTTCCACGTGCCACAGGAATCCTAGGACTCCTATCAAGTTTCACGAGGAGTCAGGCATCGTCTCCTTTGGAGGCACTGATCTCCGCGTCCCTCTGGAGTGTCAAAGGATGTGAGGCCTCCGGTCGCGATCAGGTGGGGAACTAGGTCTTTCTCTGTGGTCTCCACAGGGGATTCAGACATCCTTTCGTCTTGGGAGATGCAAGACGAGCCTGCATTCAAGTCACTGCAGGGATATCCGGCCTTATTTCGAGTCAGGGCATCACGGTGTCCATTCCACTTGAGGCCGCAAACTCAGGGTCCCTCTCACATTCATAGAGCTGAGAGAAGCCTCCTCTTGAGGTGCTTGTGGTAAGGTGGTATTCCTCTGGAGTCGAAGCCAGGGACTAACCTCTCATCTCGAGCTGATTTTTGGTCCACGGAGCTCTTTCGTGTTGCCACAGTGACCTCAGGATCCCTCTAGCCTTGAAACAGTGTTCTTGGGGTTTCTGTGGAGTGCCATCAAGGAAATCAAGGCTCCTTTCCTGTGTGATGTGCAACACGGCATTGCTCTGCACACAATGCAGGGGAATCAGGCCTTATCTCGCGGCGAGGGGGAAGTCTCATGGTTTTTCTGGAGTTGCGGCGGGAACCTGGGGTATATTCTCGAGTTACGACGGGGCTGGCCCTTCCACACACGTGTTGGTACAGCGACGACAGGACTCCTGCCTAGTTGCGAGGGACCACTCGAGATTCTCCTCAAAGCTTGGCAGGCCAATAGGGACGCCTCTCCAGCTGAGGCGGGAGACCAAGGTTCCCTTTCCACGTGCCACAGGTATCCTAGGACTCCTATCAAGTTTCACGAGGAGTCAGGCATCGTCTCCTTAGGAGGCACTGATCTCCACGTCCCTCTGGAGTTGTCAAAGGATGTGAGGCCTCCGGTCGCGATCAGGTGGGGAACTAGGTCTTTCTCTGTGGTCTCCACAGGGGATTCAGACATCCTTTCCTCTTGGGAGATGCAAGACGAGCCTGCATTCAAGTCACTGCAGGGATATCCGGCGTTATTTCGAGTCAGGGCATCGCGATGTCCATTCCACTAGAGGCCGCAAACTCAGGGTCCCTCTCACATACCTAGAGCTGAGAGAAGCCCCGCTTGAGGTGCTTGTGGTAAGGTGGTATACCTCTGGAGTCGAAGCCAGGGACTAACCTCGCATCTCGAGTTGATTTGTGGTCCACGGAGCTCTTTCGTGTTGCTACAGTGACCTCAGGATCCCTCTAGCCTTGAAACAGTGTTCTTGGGGTTTCTCTGGAGTGCCATCAAGGAAATCAAGGCTCCTTTCCTGTGTGATGTGCAACACGGCATTGCTCTGCACGCAGTGCAGGGGAATCGGGCCTCATCTCGCGGCGAGGGAGAAGTCTCATGGTGTTTCTCGAGTTGCGGCGGGAACCTGGGGTATATTCTCGAGTTATGACGGGGATGGCCCTTCCACACAAGTGTTTCTTCAGCGACGTAAGGACTCCTGCCTAGTTGGGAGGGAAAACTCGGGATTCTCCTCAAGGCTTGGCAGGGCAATTGGGACGCCTCTCCAGCTGAGGCGGGAGACCAAGGGTCCCTTTCCACGTGCCACAGGAATCCTGGGACTCCTATCAAGTTTCACAAGGTATCAGGCATCGTCTCCTTTGGAGGCACTGATCTACGCGTCCCTTTGGAGTTGTCAAAGGATGTGAGGCCTTCTTTCCCGATGAGATGGGGAACTAGGTCTTTCTCTGTGGTCTCCACAGGGGATTCAGACATCCTTTCATCTTGGGAGATGCAAGACGAGCCTGCATTCAAGTCACTGCAGGAATATCCGGCCTTATTTCGAGTCAGGGCATCGCGGTGTCCATTCCACTTGAGGCCGCAAACTCCTGGTCCCTCTCATATACCTATAGCTGAGAGAAGCCTCCTCTTGAGGTGCTTGTGGTAAGGTGGTATTCCTCTGGAGTCGAAGACAGGGACTAACCTCATATCTCCAGTTGATTTTTGGTCCACGGAGCTCTTTTGTGTTGCTACAGTGACCTCAGGATCCCTCCAGCCTTGAAACAGTGTTCTTGGGGTTTCTGTGGAGTGCCATCAAGGAAATCAAGGCTCCTTTCCTGTGTGATGTGCAACACGGAATTGCTCTGCACGCAGTGCAGGGGAATCGGTCCTCATCTCGCGGCGAGGGGGAAGTCTCATGGTTTTTCTCGAGTTGCGGGGGGAACCTGGGGTATATTCTCGAGTTACGACGCGGATGGCCCTTCCACACACGTGTTGGTACAGCGACGACAGGACTCCTGCCTAGTTGCGAGGGACAACTCGGGATTCTCCTCGCGGCTTGGTAGGGCAATTGGGACGCCTCTCCAACTGAAGCGGGAAACCGAATGTCCCTTTCCACGTGCCACAGTAATCCTGGGGCTCCTATCAAGTTTCACAAGGAGTCAGGCATCATCTCCTTGGGAGGCACTGATCTCCGCGTCCCTCTGGAGTTTTCAAAGGATGTGAGGCCTTCTTTCCCGATGAGATGGGGAACTAGGTCTTTCTCTGTGGTCTCCACAGGGGATTCAGACATCCTTTCGTTTGGGAGATGCAAGACGAGCCTGCATTCAAGTCACTGCAGGAATATCCGGCCTTATTTCGAGTCAGGGCATCGCGGTGTCCATTCCACTTGAGGCCGCACCTCATGGTCCCTCTCACATACCTAGAGCTGAGAGAAGCCTCCTCTTGAGGTGCGTGTGGTAAGGTGGTATTCCTCTGGAGTCGAAGCCAGGGACTAACCTCTCATCTTGAGTTGATTTTTGGTCCACGGAGCTCTTTTGTGTTGCTACAGTGACCTCAGGATCCCTCTAGCCTTGAAACAGTGTTCTTGGGGTTTCTGTGGAGTGCCATCAAGGAAATCAAGGCTCCTTTCCTGTGTGATGTGCCACATGTCATTGCTCTGCACGCAGTGCAGGGGAATCGGGACTCATCTCGCGGGGAAGGGGAAGTCTCATGGTTTTTCTCGAGTTGCGGCGGGAACCTGGGGTATATTCTCGAATTACGACGGGGATGGCCCTTCCACACACGTGTTTGTTCAGCGACGTCAGGACTCCTGCCTAGTTGCGAGGTACCACTCGGGATTCTCCTCGAGGCTTGGCAGGGCAATTGGGATGCCTCTCCAGCTGATGCGGGAAACCAAGTGTCCCTTTCCACATGCCACAGGAATCCTGGGACTCCTATCAAGTTTCACGAGGAGTCAGGCATCGTCTCCTTTGGAGGCACTGATCTCCGCGTCCCTCTGGAGTTTTCAAAGTATGTGAGGCCTCCGGTCGCGATGAGGTGGGGAACTAGGTCTTTCTCTGTGGTCTCCACAGAGGATTCAGACATCCTTTCGTCTTGGCAGATGCAAGACAAGCCTGCATTCAAGTCACTGCAGGGATATCCGGCCTTATTTCGAGTCAGGGCATCGCGGTGTCCATTCCACTTGAGGCCGCAAACTCAGGGTCCCTCTCACATACCTAGAGCTGACAGAAGCCTCCTCTTGAGGTGCTTGTGGTAAGGTGGCATTCCTCTGGAATCGAAGCCATGGACTCACCTCTCATCTCGACTTGATTTTTGGTCCACGGAGCTCTTTCGTGTTGCTACAGTGACCTCAGGATCCCTCTAGCCTTGAAACAGTGTTCTTGGGGTTTCTCTGGAGTGCCATCAAGGAAATCAAGGCTGCTTTCCTGTGTGATGAGTAACACGGCATTGCTCTGCACACAGTGCAGGGGAATCGGGCTTCATCTCGCAGCGAGGGGGACGTCTCATGGTTTTTCGCGAGTTGCGGCGGGAACCTGCGGTATATTCTCGAGTTACGACGGGGATGGCCCTTCCACACTCGTGTTTGTTCAGCGACGTCAGGACTCCTGCCTAGTTGCGAGGGACAACTCGGGATTCTCCTCGAGGCTTGGCAGGGCAATTGGGACGCCTCTCCAGCTGAGGCGGGAGACCAAGGGTCCCTTTCGACGTGCCACAGGAATTCTGGGACTCCTATCAAGTTTCACGAGGAGTCAGGCATCGTCTCCTTGGGAGGCACTGATCTCCGCGTCCCTCTGGAATTTTCAAAGGATGTGAAGACTCTGGTCGCGATGAGGTGGGGAACTAAGTCTTTCTCTGTGGTCTCCACAGGGGATTCAGACATCCTTTCGTCTTGGGAGATGCAAGACGAACCTGCATTCAAGTCACTGCAGGGATATCCTGCCTTATTTCGAGTCAGGGCATCGCAGTGTCCATTCCACTTGAGGCCGCAAACTCAGGGTCCCTCTCACATACCTAGAGCTGAGAGAAGCCTCCTCTTGAGGTGCTTGTGCTAAGGTGGTATTCCTCTGGAGTCGAAGCCAGGGACTAACCTCTCATCTCGAGTTGATTTGTGGTCCACGGAGCTCTTTCTTTTTGCTACAGTAACCTCAGGATCCCTCTAGCCTTGAAACAGTGTTCTTGGGGTTTCTCTGGAGTGCCATCATGGAAATCAAGGCTCCTTTCCTGTGTGATGTGCAACACGGAATTGCTCTGCACGCAGTGCAGGGGAATCGGGCCTCATCACTCGGCGAGGGGGAAGTCTCATGGTTTTTCTCGAGTTGCGGCGGGAACCTGGGGTACATTCTCGAGTTACGACTGTGATGGCCATTTCACACACGTGTTTGTTCAGCGACGTAAGGACTCCTGCCTAGTTGGGAGGGACAACTCGGGATTCTCCTCGAGGCTTGGCAGGGCAATTGGGACGCCTCTCCAGCTGAGGCGGGAGACCAAGAGTCCCTTTCCACGTGCCACAGGAATCCTGGGACTCCTATCAAGTTTCACGAGGAGTCAGGCTTCGTCTCCTTGGGAGGCACTGATCTCCGCGTCCCTCTGGAGTGTCAAAGGATGTAAGGCCCCCGGTCGCGATGAGGTGGGGAACTAGGTCTGTCTCTGTGGTCTCCACAGGATATTCAGACATCCTTTCGTCTTGGGAGATGCAAGAGGAGCCTGCATTCAAGTCACTGCAGGGATATCCGGCCTTATTTCGAGTCAGGGCATCGCGGTGTCCATTCCACTTGGGGCCGCAAACTCAGGGTCCCTCTCACATACCTAGAGCTGAGAGAAGCCTCCTCTTGAGGTGCTTGTGGTAAGGTGGTATTCCTCTGGAGTCGAAGCCAGAGACTAACCTCTCATCTCGAGTTGATTTTTGGTTCACGGAGCTCTTTCTTGTTGCTACAGTGACCTCAGGAACCCTCCAGCCTTGAAACAGTGTTCTTGGGGTTTCTCTGGAGTGCCATCAAGGAAATCAAGGGTCCTTTCCTGTGTGATGTGCAACACGGCATTGCTCTGCACCCAGGGCAGGGGAATCGGGCCTCATCTCAGGGCGAGGGGGAAGTCTCATGATTTTTCTCGAGTTGCGGCGGGAACCTGGCGTATATTCTCGAGTTAGGACGGGGATGGCCCTTCCCCACACGTGTTTCTTCATCGACGACAGGACTCCTGCCTAGTTGCGAGGGACAACTCGGGATTCTCCTCGTGGCTTGGCAGGGCAAATCGGACGCCTGTCCAGCTGAGGCGGGAAACCGAGTGTCCCTTTCCACGTGCCACAGGAATCCTGGGGCTGCTATCAATTATCACGAGGAGTCAGGCATCGTCTCCTTGGGAGGCACTGATCTCTGCGTCCCTCTGGAGTTGTCAAAGGATGTGACGCCTACGGTCATGATGAGCTTTGGAACTTGGTCTTTCTCTGTGGTCTCCACAGGGGATTCAGACATCCTTTCGTCTTGGGAGATGCAAGACAAGCCTGCATTCAAGTCACTGCAGGGATATCCGGCCTTATTTCGAGTCAGGGCATCGCGGAGTCCATTCCACTTGAGGCTGCAAACTCAGGGTCCTTCTCACATACCTAGAGCTGAGAGAAGCCTCCTCTTGAGGTGCTTGTTGTAAGGTGGTATTCCTCTCTAGTCGAAGCCAGGAACTAACCTCTCATCTCGAGCTGATTTTTGGTCCACGGAGCTCTTTCGTGTTGCTACAGTGACCTCAGCATCCCTCTAGCCTTGAAACAGTGTTCTTGGGGTTTCTCTGTAGTGCCATCAAGAAAATCAAGGCTCCTTTCCTGTGTGATGTGCAACACGGCATTGCTCTGCACGCAGTGCAGGGGAATCGGTCCTCATCTCCCGGCGAGTGAGAAGTCTCATGGTTTTTCTCGAGTTGCGGCGGGAATCTGGGGTATATTCTCGAGTTAGAATTGGGATGGCCCTTCCACACACGTGTTTATTCAGCGACGTCAGGACTCCTTCCTAGTTGCGAGGGACAACTCGGGTTTCTCCTCGAGGCTTGGCAGGGCAATTTGGACGCATCTCCAGCTGAGGCGGGAGACCAAGAGTCCCTTTCCAAGTGCCACAGGAATCCTGGGACTCATATCAAGTTTCACGAGGAGTCAGGCATCGACCCCTTCGGAGGCACTGATCTCCGCGTCCCTCTGGATTGTCAAAGGATGTGAGGCCTCCGGTCGCGATGAATTGGGGAACTAGGTCTTTCTCTGTGGTCTCCACAGGGGATTCAGACATCCTTTCGTCTTGGGAGATGCAAGACGAGCCTGCATTCAAGTCACTGCAGGGATATCCGGCCTTATTTCGAGTCAGGGCATCACGGTGTCCATTCCACTTGAGGCCGCAAACTCAGGGTCCCTCTCACATTCATAGAGCTGAGAGAAGCTTCCTCTTGAGGAGCCTGTGGTAAGGTGGTATTCCTCTGGAGTCGAAGTCAGGGACTAACCTCTCATCTCGAGTTGAATTTTGGTCCACAGAGCTCTTTCGTGTTGCTACAGTGACCTCAGGATCCCTCTTGCTTTGAAACAGTGTTCTTGGGGTTTCTCTGGAGTGCCATCAAGGAAATCAAGGCTCCTATCCTGTGTGATGTGCAACACGGCATTGCTCTGCACGCAGTGCAGGGGAATCAGGCCTCATCTCGCGGCGAGGGGGAAGTCTCATGGTTTTTCTCGAGTTGCGGCGGGAACCTGGGGTATATTCTCGAGTTACGACGGGGATGGGCCTTCCACACACGTGTTTGTTCAGCGACGTCAGGACTCCTGCCTAGTTGCGAGGGACAACTCGGGATTCTCCTCGAGGCTTGGCAGGGCAATTGGGACGCCTCTCCAGCTGAGGCGGGAGACCAAGAGTCCCTTTCCACGTGCCACAGGAATCCTGGGACTCCTATCAAGTTTCACGAGGAGTCAGGCATCGTCTCCTTTGGAGGCACTGATCTCCACGTCCCTCTGGAGTTGTCAAAGGATGTGAGGCCTCCGGTCGCAATGAGGTGGGGAACTAGGTCTTTCTCTGCGGTCTCCACAGGGGATTCAGACATCCTTTCGTCTTGGGAGATGCAAGGCGAGCCTGCATTCAAGTCACTGCAGGGATATCCGGCCTCATTTCGAGTCAGGGCATCGCGGTGTCCATTTCACTTGAGGCCGCAAACTCAGGATCCCTCTCACATACCTAGAGCTTAGAGAAGCCTCCTCTTGAGGTGCTTGTGGTAAGGTGGTATTCCTCTGGAGTCGAAGCCAGGGACTAACCTCTAATCTCGAGTTGATTTTTGGTTTACGGAGCTCTTTCGTGTTGCTACACTGACCTCAGGATCCCTCTAGCCTTCAAACAGTGTTCTTGGGGTTTCTCTGGAGTGCCATCAAGGAAATCAAGGCTTCTTTCCTGTGTGATGTGCAACACGGCATTGCTCTGCATGCAGTGCAGGAGAATCGGGCCTCATCTTGTGGCGAGGGGGAAGTCTCATGGTTTTTCTCGAGTTGCGGTGGGAACCTGGGGTATATTCTCGAGTTACGACGGGGATGGCCCTTCCACACTCGTGTTTGTTCAGCGACGTCAGGACTCTTGCCTAGTTACGAGGGACAACTCGGGATTCTCCTCGAGGCTTGGCAGGACAATTGGGACGCCTCTCCAGCTGAGGCGGGAGACCAAGGGTCCCTTTCCACGTGCCACAGGAATCCTGGGACTCCTATCAAGTTTCACGAGGAGTCAGGCATCGTCTCCTTTGGAGGCACTGATCTCCGCGTCCCTCTGGAGTTGTCAAAGGATGTGAGGCCTCCGGTCGCGATGAGCTGGGCAACTAGGTCTTTCTCTGTGGTCTCCACAGTGCATTCAGACATCCTTTCGTCTTGGGAGATGCAAGACGAGCCTGCATTCAAGTCACTGCAGGGATATCCGGCCTTATTTCGAGTCAGGGATCGCGGTGTCCATTCCACTTGAGGCCGCAAACTCATTGTCCCACTCACATACCTAGAGCTGAGAGAAGCCTTCTCTTGAGGTGCTTGTGGTAAGGTGGTATTCCTCTGGAGTCGAAGCCAGGGACTAACCTCTCATCTCGAGTTGATTTGTGGTCCACGGAGCTCTTTCGTGTTGCTACAGTGACCTCAGGATCCCTCTAGCCTTAAAACAGTGTTCTTGGGGTTTCTCTGGAGTGCCATTAAGGAAATCAAGGCTCCTTTCCTGTGTGATGTGCAACACGGCATTGCTCTGCACACAGAGCAGTGTTATCGGGCCTCATCTCGCGGCGAGGGGGAAGTCTCATGGTTTTTCTCGAGTTGTGGCGGGAACCTGTAGTATATTCTCGAGTTACGACGGGGATGGCCCGTCCACACACGTGTTTGTTCAGCGACGTCAGGACTCCTGCCTAGTTGCGAGGGACAACTCGGGATTCTCCTCGAGGCATGGCAGGCCAATGGGGACGCCTCTCCAGCTGAGGCGGGAGACCAAGGGTCCCTTTCCACGTTCCACAGGAATCCTGGGACTCCTATCAAGTTTCACGAGGTATCAGCCATCGTCTCCTTTGGAGGCACTGATCTCCGCGTCCCTCTGGAGTTGTCGAAGGATGTAAGGCCTCCGGTCGCGATGAGGTGGGGAACTAGGTCTTTCTCTGTGGTCTCCACAGGGGATTCAGACATCCTTTCGTCTTGGGAGATGCAAGACGAGCCTGCATTCAAGTCACTGCAGGGATATCCGGCCTTATTTCGAGTCAGGGCATCGCGGTGTCCATTCCACTTGAGGCCGCAAACTCAGGGTCCCTCTCACATACCTAGAGCAGAGAGAAGCCTCCTCTTGAGGTGCTTATGGTAAGGTGGTATTCCTCTGGAGTCATAGCCAGGAACTAACCTCTCATCTCGATTTGATTTGTGGTCCATGTAGCTCTTTCGTGTTGCTACAGTGACCTCAGGATCCCTCTAGCCTTGAAACAGTGTTCTTGGGGTTTTTCTTGAGTGCCATCAAGGAAATCAAGGCTCCTTTCCTGTGTGATGTGCAACACGGCATTGCTCTGCACGCAGTGCCGGGGAATCGGGCCTCATCTCGCGGCGAGAGGGAAGTCTCAGGGTTTTTCTCGAGTTGCGGCGGGAACCTGGGGTATATTCTCGAGTTACGACGGGGATGGCCCTTCCACACACGTGTCTATTCAGCGACGTCAGGACTCCTGCCTAGTTGTGAGGGACAACTCGGGATTCTCCTCGAGGCTTGGCAGGGCAATTGGGACGCCTCTCCAGCTGAGGCGGGAGACCAAGGTTCCCTTTCCACGTGCCACAGGAATCCTGGGACTCCTATAAAGTTTCACGAGGAGTCAGGCATCGTCTCCTTTGGAGGCACTGATCTCCGCTTCCCTCTGGAGTTGTCAAAGGATGTGAGGCCTCCGGTCGCGATGAGGTGGGGAACTAGGTCTTTCTCTGTGGTCTCCACAGGGGTTCAGATATCTTTTCGTCTTGGGAGATGCAAGACGGGCCTGCATTCAAGTCACTGCAGGGATATCCGGCCTTATTTCGAGTCAGGGCAACGCGGTGTCCATTCCACTTGAGGCCGCAAACTCAGGGTCCTTCTCACATACCTAGAGCTGTGAGAAGCCTCCTCTTGATGTGCTTGTGGTAAGGTGGTATTCCTCTGGAGTCGAAGCCAGGGACTAACCTTTCATCTCGAGTTGATTTGTGGTCCACGGAGCTCTTTCGTGTTGCTACAGTGACCTCAGGATCCCTCTAGCCTTGAAACAGTGTTCTTGGGGTTTCTCTGGAGTGCCATCAAGGAAATCAAGGCTCCTTTCATGTGTGATGTGCAACACGGCATTGCTCTGCACGCAGTGCAGGGGAATCGGGCCTCATCTCGCGGCGATGGGGAAGTCTCATGGTTTTTCTCGAGTTGCGGTGGGAACCTGGGGTATATTCTCGAGTTACGACGGGGATGGCCCTTCCACACACGTGTTTGTTCAGCGACATCAGGACTCCTGCCTATTTGCGAGGGACAACTCGGGATTCTCCTCGAGGCTTGGCAGGGCAATTGGGACGCCTCTCCAGCTGAGGCGGGAGACCAAGGGTCCCTTTCCATGGGACACAGGAATCCTGGGACTCCTATCAAGATTCACGAGGAGTCAGGCATCGTCTCCTGTGGAGGCACTGATCTCCGCGTCCCTCTGGAGTTTTCAAAGGATGTGAGGCCTCCGGTTGTGATGAGGTGGGGAACAAGGTCTTTCTCTGTGGTCTCCACAGGGGATTCAGACATCCTTTCGTCTTGGTAGATGCAAGACGAGCCTGCATTCAAGTCACTGCAGGTATATCCGGCCTTTTTTCGAGTTAGGGCATCGCAGTGTCCATTCCACCTGAGGTCGCAGATTCCGGGTCCCTCTCACATACCTAGAGCTCAGAGAAGCCTCCTCTTGAGGTGCTTGTAAGGTGGTATTCCTCTGGAGTCGAAGCCAGGGACTAACCTCTCATCTCGAGCTGATTTGTGGTCCACGGAGCTCTTTCGTGTTGCTACAGTGACCTCAGGATCCCTCTAGCCTTGAAACAGTGTTCTTGGGGTTTCTCTGGAGGGCCATCAAGGAAATCAAGGCTCCTTTCCTGTGTGATGTGCAGCACGACATTGCTCTGCACGCAGTGCAGGGGAATCGGGCCTCATCTCAGGGCGAGGGGGAAGTCTCATGGTTTTTCTCGAGTTGCGGCGGGAACCTGGGCTATATTCTCGAGTTATGACGGGGAGGGCCCTTCCAAAAACGTGTTTGTTCAGCGACGTCAGGACTCCTGCCTACTTGCGTCGGACAACTCGGAATTCTCCTCGAAGCTTGGCAGGGCAATTGGGACGCCTCTCCAGGTGAGGCGGGAGTCCAAGGGTCCCTTTCCACGTTCCACAGGAATCCTGGGACTCCTATCAAGTTTCACAAGGAGTCAGGCATCGTCTCCTTTGGAGGCACTGATCTCCACGTCCCTCTGGAGTTGTCAAAGGATGTGAGGCCTCCGGTCGCAATGAGGTGGGGAACTAGGTCTTTCTCTGCGGTCTCCACAGGGGATTCAGACATCCTTTCGTCTTGGGAGATGCAAGGCGAGCCTGCATTCAAGTCACTGCAGGGATATCCGGCCTCATTTCGAGTCAGGGCATCGCGGTGTCCATTTCACTTGAGGCGGCAAACTCAGGATCCCTCTCACATACCTAGAGCTTAGAGAAGCCTCCTCTTGAGGTGCTTGTGGTAAGGTGGTATTCCTCTGGAGTCGAAGCCAGGGACTAACCTCTAATCTCGAGTTGATTTTTGGTTTACGGAGCTCTTTCGTGTTGCTACACTGACCTCAGGATCCCTCTAGCCTTCAAACAGTGTTCTTGGGGTTTCTCTGGAGTGCCATCAAGGAAATCAAGGCTTCTTTCCTGTGTGATGTGCAACACGGCATTGCTCTGCATGCAGTGCAGGAGAATCGGGCCTCATCTTGTGGCGAGGGGGAAGTCTCATGGTTTTTCTCGAGTTGCGGTGGGAACCTGGGGTATATTCTCGAGTTACGACGGGGATGGCCCTTCCACACTCGTGTTTGTTCAGCGACGTCAGGACTCTTGCCTAGTTACGAGGGACAACTCGGGATTCTCCTCGAGGCTTGGCAGGACAATTGGGACGCCTCTCCAGCTGAGGCGGGAGACCAAGGGTCCCTTTCCACGTGCCACAGGAATCCTGGGACTCCTATCAAGTTTCACGAGGAGTCAGGCATCGTCTCCTTTGGAGGCACTGATCTCCGCGTCCCTCTGGAGTTGTCAAAGGATGTGAGGCCTCCGGTCGCGATGAGCTGGGCAACTAGGTCTTTCTCTGTGGTCTCCACAGTGCATTCAGACATCCTTTCGTCTTGGGAGATGCAAGACGAGCCTGCATTCAAGTCACTGCAGGGATATCCGGCCTTATTTCGAGTCAGGGCATCGCGGTGTCCATTCCACTTGAGGCCGCAAACTCATTGTCCCACTCACATACCTAGAGCTGAGAGAAGCCTTCTCTTGAGGTGCTTGTGGTAAGGTGGTATTCCTCTGGAGTCGAAGCCAGGGACTAACCTCTCATCTCGAGTTGATTTGTGGTCCACGGAGCTCTTTCGTGTTGCTACAGTGACCTCAGGATCCCTCTAGCCTTAAAACAGTGTTCTTGGGGTTTCTCTGGAGTGCCATTAAGGAAATCAAGGCTCCTTTCCTGTGTGATGTGCAACACGGCATTGCTCTGCACACAGAGCAGTGTTATCGGGCCTCATCTCGCGGCGAGGGGGAAGTCTCATGGTTTTTCTCGAGTTGTGGCGGGAACCTGTAGTATATTCTCGAGTTACGACGGGGATGGCCCGTCCACACACGTGTTTGTTCAGCGACGTCAGGACTCCTGCCTAGTTGCGAGGGACAACTCGGGATTCTCCTCGAGGCATGGCAGGACAATGGGGACGCCTCTCCAGCTGAGGCGGGAGACCAAGGGTCCCTTTCCACGTTCCACAGGAATCCTGGGACTCCTATCAAGTTTCACGAGGTATCAGCCATCGTCTCCTTTGGAGGCACTGATCTCCGCGTCCCTCTGGAGTTGTCGAAGGATGTAAGGCCTCCGGTCGCGATGAGGTGGGGAACTAGGTCTTTCTCTGTGGTCTCCACAGGGGATTCAGACATCCTTTCGTCTTGGGAGATGCAAGACGAGCCTGCATTCAAGTCACTGCAGGGATATCCGGCCTTATTTCGAGTCAGGGCATCGCGGTGTCCATTCCACTTGAGGCCGCAAACTCAGGGTCCCTCTCACATACCTAGAGCAGAGAGAAGCCTCCTCTTGAGGTGCTTATGGTAAGGTGGTATTCCTCTGGAGTCATAGCCAGGAACTAACCTCTCATCTCGATTTGATTTGTGGTCCATGTAGCTCTTTCGTGTTGCTACAGTGACCTCAGGATCCCTCTAGCCTTGAAACAGTGTTCTTGGGGTTTTTCTTGAGTGCCATCAAGGAAATCAAGGCTCCTTTCCTGTGTGATGTGCAACACGGCATTGCTCTGCACGCAGTGCCGGGGAATCGGGCCTCATCTCGCGGCGAGAGGGAAGTCTCAGGGTTTTTCTCGAGTTGCGGCGGGAACCTGGGGTATATTCTCGAGTTACGACGGGGATGGCCCTTCCACACACGTGTCTATTCAGCGACGTCAGGACTCCTGCCTAGTTGTGAGGGACAACTCGGGATTCTCCTCGAGGCTTGGCAGGGCAATTGGGACGCCTCTCCAGCTGAGGCGGGAGACCAAGGTTCCCTTTCCACGTGCCACAGGAATCCTGGGACTCCTATAAAGTTTCACGAGGAGTCAGGCATCGTCTCCTTTGGAGGCACTGATCTCCGCTTCCCTCTGGAGTTGTCAAAGGATGTGAGGCCTCCGGTCGCGATGAGGTGGGGAACTAGGTCTTTCTCTGTGGTCTCCACAGGGGTTCAGATATCTTTTCGTCTTGGGAGATGCAAGACGGGCCTGCATTCAAGTCACTGCAGGGATATCCGGCCTTATTTCGAGTCAGGGCAACGCGGTGTCCATTCCACTTGAGGCCGCAAACTCAGGGTCCTTCTCACATACCTAGAGCTGTGAGAAGCCTCCTCTTGATGTGCTTGTGGTAAGGTGGTATTCCTCTGGAGTCGAAGCCAGGGACTAACCTTTCATCTCGAGTTGATTTGTGGTCCACGGAGCTCTTTCGTGTTGCTACAGTGACCTCAGGATCCCTCTAGCCTTGAAACAGTGTTCTTGGGGTTTCTCTGGAGTGCCATCAAGGAAATCAAGGCTCCTTTCCTGTGTGATGTGCAACACGGCATTGCTCTGCACGCAGTGCAGGGGAATCGGGCCTCATCTCGCGGCGATGGGGAAGTCTCATGGTTTTTCTCGAGTTGCGGTGGGAACCTGGGGTATATTCTCGAGTTACGTCGGGGATGGCCCTTCCACACACGTGTTTGTTCAGCGACATCAGGACTCCTGCCTATTTGCGAGGGACAACTCGGGATTCTCCTCGAGGCTTGGCAGGGCAATTGGGACGCCTCTCCAGCTGAGGCGGGAGACCAAGGGTCCCTTTCCATGGGACACAGGAATCCTGGGACTCCTATCAAGATTCACGAGGAGTCAGGCATCGTCTCCTGTGGAGGCACTGATCTCCGCGTCCCTCTGGAGTTTTCAAAGGATGTGAGGCCTCCGGTTGTGATGAGGTGGGGAACAAGGTCTTTCTCTGTGGTCTCCACAGGGGATTCAGACATCCTTTCGTCTTGGTAGATGCAAGACGAGCCTGCATTCAAGTCACTGCAGGTATATCCGGCCTTTTTTCGAGTTAGGGCATCGCAGTGTCCATTCCACCTGAGGTCGCAGATTCCGGGTCCCTCTCACATACCTAGAGCTCAGAGAAGCCTCCTCTTGAGGTGCTTGTGGTAAGGTGGTATTCCTCTGGAGTCGAAGCCAGGGACTAACCTCTCATCTCGTATTGATGTGTGGTCCACGGAGCTCTTTCTTGTTGCTACAGTGACCTCAGGATCCCTCTAGCCTTGAAACAGTGTTCTTGCGGTTTCTGTGGAGTGCCATCAAGGAAATCAAGGCTCCTTTCCTGTGTGATGTGCAACACGGCATTGCTCTGCACGCAGTGTAGGGGAATCGGGCCTCATCACCCGGTGAGGGGGAAGTCTCATGGTTTATCTCGAGTTGCGGCAGGAACCTGGGGTATATTCTCGAGTTTCGACGGGGGTGGCCCTTCCACACACGTGTTTGTTCAGTAACGTCAGGACTCCTGCCTAGTTGCGAGGGACAACTCGGGATTCTCCTCGAGGCTTGGCAGGGCAATTGGGACGCCTCTCCAGCTGAGGCGGGAGACCAAGGGTCCCTTTCCACGTGCCACAGGAATCCTGGGACTCCTATCAAGTTTCACGAGGAGTCAGGCATCGTCTCCTTTGGAGGCACTGATCTCCGCGTCCCTCTGGGTTTTTCAAAGGATGTGAAGACTCCGGTCGCGATGAGGTGGGGAGCTAGGTCTTTCTCTGTTGTCTCCACAGGGGATTCAGACATCCTTTCGTCTTCGGAGATGGAAGACGAGCCTGCATTCAAGTCACTGCAGGGATATCCAGCCTTATTTCGAGTCAGGGCATCGCGGTGTCCATTCCACGTGAGGCCGCAAACTCAGGGTCCCTCTCACATACCTAGAGCTGAGAGAAGCCTCCTCTTGAGGTGCTTGTGGTAAGGTGGTATTCCTCTGGAGTCGAAGCCAGGGACTAACCTCTCATCTCGAGCTGATTTGTGGTCCACGGAGCTCTTTCGTGTTGCTACAGTGACCTCAGGATCCCTCTACCTTGAAACAGTGTTCTTGGGGTTTCTCTTGAGTGCCATCAAGGAAATCAAGGCTCCTTTCCTGTGTGATGTGCAACACGGCATTGCTCTGCACGCAGTGCAGGGGAATCGAGCCTCATCTCACGGCGAGGGGGAAGTCTCATGGTTTTTCTCGAGTTGCGGCGGGAACCTGGGGTATATTCGCGAGTTAAGACGGGGATGGCCCTTCCACACACGTGTTTGTTCAGCGACGTCAGGACTCCTGCCTTCTTGCGAGGGAAAACTCGGGATTCTCCTCGAGGCTTGGCAGGGCAATTGGGACGCCTCTCCAGCTGAGGCGGGAGACCAAGGGTCCCTTTCCACGGGCCACAGGAATCCTGGGACTCCTATCAAGTTTCTCGAGGAGTCAGGCATCGTCTCCTTTGGAGGCACTGATCTCCGTGTCCCTCTGGAGTTTTCAAAGGATTTGAGGACTCCGGTCATGATGAGGTGGGTAACTAGGTCTTTCTCTGTGGTCTCCACAGGGGATTCAGATATCCTTACGTCTTGGGAGATGCAAGACGAGCCTGCATTCAAGTCACTGCAGGGATATCCGGCCTTATTTCGAGTCAGGGCATCGCGGTGTCCATTCCACTTGAGGCCGCAAACTCAGGATCCCTCTCACATACCTGGAGCTGAGAGAAGCCTCCTCTTGAGGTGCTTGTGGTAAGGTGGTATTCCTCTGGATTCGAACCTAGGAACTAACCTCTCATCTCGAGTTGATTTGTTGTCCACGGAGCTCTTTCTTGTTGCTACAGTGACCTCAGGATCCCTCTAGCCTTGAAACAGTGTTCTTGGGGTTTCTCTGGAGTGCCATCAAGGAAATCAAGGCTCCTTTCCTGTGTGATGTGCAACACGGCATTGCTCTGCATGCAGTGCAGGGTAATCGGGCCTCATCTCGCGGCGAGGGTTACGTCTCATGGTTTTTCTCGAGTTGCGGCGGGAACCTGGGGTATATTCTCGAGTTACGACGGGGATGGCCCTTCCACACACGTGTTTGTTCAGCGACGTCAGGACTCCTGCCTAGTTGCGCGGGACAACTCGGCATTCTCCTCAAGGCTTGGCAGGGCAATTGGGACGCCTCTCCAGCTGAGGGGGGAGACCAAGGGTCCCTTACCACGTGCCACAAGAATCCTAGGACTCCTATCAAGTTTCATGAGGAGTCAGGCATCGTCTCCTTTGGAGGCAATGATCTCCGCGTACCTCTGGAATTTTCAAAGGATGTGAGGACTCCGGTCGCGATGAGGTGGGCAACTAGGTCTTTCTCTGTGGTCTCCACAGGGGATTCAGACATCCTTTCGTCTTGGGAGATGCAAGACGAGCCTGCATTCAAGTCACTGCAGGGATATCCGGCATTATTTCGAGTCAGGGCATCGCAGTGTCCATTCTTCTTGAGGCCGCAAACTCAGGGTCCCTCTCACATACCTAGAGCTGAGAGAAGCCTCCTCTTGATGTGCTTGTGGTAAGGTGGTATTCCTCTGGAGTCGAAGCCAGGGACTAACCTTTCATCTCGAGTTGATCTGTGGTCCACGGAGCTCTTTCATGTTGCTACAGTGACCTCAGGATCCCTCTAGCCTTGAAACAGTGTTCTTGGGCTTTCTCTGGAGTGCCATCAAGGAAATCAAGGCTCCTTTCCTGTGTGATGTGCAACATGGCATTGCTCTCCACGCAGTGCAGGAGAATCGGGCCTCATCTCGCGGCGAGGGGGAAGTCTCATGGTTTTTCTCGAGTTGTGGCGGGAACCTGGGGTATATTCTCGAGTTACGACGGGGATGGCCCTTCCACACACGTGTTTGTTCAGCGACGTCAGGACTCCTGCCTCCTTGCGAGGGACAACTCGGGATTCTCCTCGAGGCATGGCAGGCCAATGGGGACGCCTCTCCAGCTGAGGCGGGAGACCAAGAGTCCCTTTCCACGTGCCACAGGAATCCTGGGACCCCTATCAAGTTTCACGAGGTATCAGCCATCGTCTCCTTTGGAGGCGCTGATCTCCGCGTCCCTCTGGAGTTGTCGAAGGATGTAAGGCCTCCGGTCGCGATGAGGTGGGAAACTAGGTCTTTCTCTGTGGTCTCCACAGGGCATTCAGACATCCTTTCGTCTTGGGAGATGCAAGACGAGCCTGCATTCAAGTCACTGCAGGGATATCCGGCCTTATTTCGAGTCAGGGCATCGCGGTGTCCATTCCACTTGATGCCGCAAACTCAGGGTCCCTCTCACATACATAGAGCGGAGAGAAGCCTCCTCCTGAGGTGCTTATGGTAAGGTGGTATTCCTCTGGATTCATAGCCAGGAACTAACCTCTCATCTCGAGTTGATTTGTGGTCCACGGAGCTCTTTCGTGTTGCTACAGTGACCTCAGGATCCCTCTAGCCTTGAAACAGTGTTCTTGGGGTTTCTCTGGAGTGCCATCAAGGAAATCAAGGCTCCTTTCCTGTGTGATGTGCAACACGGCATTGCTCTGCATGCAGTGCAGGAGAATTGGGCCTCATCACTCGGCGAGGGGGAAGTCTCATGGTTTTTCTCGAGTTGCGGTGGGAACCTGGGGTATATTCTCGAGTTACGTCGGGGATGGCCCTTCCACACTCGTGTTTGTTCAGCGACATCAGGACTCCTGCCTGTTTTCGAGGGACAACTCGGGATTCTCCTCGAGGCTTGGCAGGGCAATTGGGACGCCTCTCCAGCTGAGGCGGGAGACCAAGGGTCCCTTTCCATGGAACACAGGAATCCTGGGACTCCTATCAAGATTCACGAGGAGTCAGGCATCGTCTCCTGTGGAGGCACTGATCTCCGCGTCCCTCTGAAGTTTTCAAAGGATGTGAGGCCTCCGGTTGTGATGAGGTGGGAAACTAGGTCTTTCTCTGTGGTCTCCACAGGGGATTCAGACATCCTTTCGTCTTGGGAGATGTAAGACGAGCCTGCATTCAAGTCACTGCAGGGATATCTGGCCTTTTTTCGAGTCAGGGCATCGCAGTGTCCATTCCACCTGAGGTCGCAAATTCCGGGTCCCTCTCACATACCTATAGCTCAGAGAAGCCTCCTCTTGAGGTGCTTGTGGTAAGGTGGTATTCCTCTGGAGTCGAAGCCAGAGACTAACCTCTCATCTCGTATTGATGTGTGGTCCACGGAGCTCTTTCTTGTTGCTACAGTGACCTCAGGATCCCTCTAGCCTTGAAACAGTGTTCTTGGGGTTTCTGTGAAGTGCCATCAAGGAAATCAAGGCTCCTTTCCTGTGTGATGTGCAACACGGCATTGCTCTGCACGCCGTGCAGGGGAATCGGGCCTCATCTTGCGGTGAGGGGGAAGTCTCATGGTTTATCTCGAGTTGCGGCAGTAACCTGGGGTATATTCTCGAGTTTCGACGGGGATGGCCCTTCCACACACGTGTTTGTTCAGTAACGTCAGGACTCCTGCCTAGTTGCCAGGGACAACTCGGGATTCTCCTCGAGGCTTGGCAGGGCAATTGGGACGCCTCTCCAGCTGAGGCGGGAAACCAAGGGTCCCTTTCCACGTGCCACAGGAATCCTGGGACTCCTATCAAGTTTCACGAGGAGTCAGGCATCGTCTCCTTGGGAGGCACTGATCTCTGCGTCCCTCTGGGTTTTTCAAAGGATGTGAAGACTCCGGTCGCGATGAGGTGGGGAGCTAGGTCTTTCTCTGTGGTCTCCACAGGGGATTCAGACATCCTTTCGTCTTCGGAGATGGAAGACGAGCCTGCATTCAAGTCACTGCAGGGATATCCGGCCTTATTTCGAGTCAGGGCATCGCGGTGTCCATTCCACTTGAGGCCGCAAACTCAGGGTCCCTCTCACATACCTAGAGCTGAGAGAAGCCTCCTGTTGAGGTGCTTGTGGTAAGGTGGTATTCCTCTGGAGTCGAAGCCAGGGACTAACCTCTCATCTCGAGCTGATTTGTGGTCCACGGAGCTCTTTCGTGTTGCTACAGTGACCTCAGGTTCCCTCTACCTTGAAACAGTGTTCTTGGGGTTTCTCTTGAGAGCCATCAAGGAAATCAAGGCTCCTTTCCTGTGTGATGTGCAACACGGCATTGCTCTGCACGCAGTGCAGGGGAATCGGGCCTCATCTCACGGCGAGGGGGAAGTCTCATTTTTTTTTCTCGAGTTGCGGCGGAAACCTGGGGTATATTCGCGAGTTAAGACGGGGATGGCCCTTCCACACACGTGTTTGTTCAGCGATGTCAGGACTCCTGCCTAGTTGCGAGGGACAACTCGGGATTCTCCTCGAGGCTTGGCAGGGCAATTGGGACGCCTCTCCAGCTGAGGCGGGAGACCAAGGGTCCCTTTCCACGGGCCACAGGAATCCTGGGACTCCTATCAAGTTTCTCGAGGAGTCAGGCATCGTCTCCTTTGGAGGCACTGATCTCCGTGTCCCTCTGGAGTTTTCAAAGGATGTGAGGACTCCGGTCCTGATGAGGTGGGTAACTAGGTCTTTCTCTGTGGTCTCCACAGGGAATTCAGATATCCTTACGTCTTGGGAGATGCAAGACGAGCCTGCATTCAAGTCACTGCAGGGATATCCGGCTTTATTTCGAGTCAGGGCATCGCGGTTTCCATTCCACTTGAGGCCGCAAACTCAGGGTCCCTCTCACATACCTGGAGCTGAGAGAAGCCTCCTCTTGAGGTGCTTGTGGTAAGGTGGTATACCTCTGGAGTCGAAGCCAGGGACTAACCTCTCACCTCGAGTTGATTTGTGGTCCACGGAGGTCTTTCGTGTTGCTACAGTGACCTCAGGATCCCTCTAGCCTTGAAACAGTGTTCTTGGGGTTTCTCTGGAGTGCCATCAAGGAAATCAAGGCTCCTTTCCTGTGTGATGTGCAACACGGCATTGCTCTGCATGCAGTGCAGGGTAATCGGGC
The DNA here is from genome assembly GCF_910594005.1 of Cervus elaphus. Classification (NCBI taxonomy): domain Eukaryota; kingdom Metazoa; phylum Chordata; class Mammalia; order Artiodactyla; family Cervidae; genus Cervus; species Cervus elaphus. The sequence continues at coordinate 23,219,847 of NC_057848.1, forward strand.
CTCATCTCTCGGCGAGGGGGAAGTCTCATGGTTTTTCTCGAGTTGCGGCGGGAACCTGGGGTATATTCTCGAGTTACGACGGGGATGGCCCTTCCACACACATGTTTGTTCAGCGACGTCAGGACTCCTGCCTAGTTGCGCGGGACAACTCGGCATATTCCTCAAGGCTTGGCAGGGCAATTGGGACGCCTCTCCAGCTGAGGCGGGAGACCAAGGGTCCCTTTCCACGTGCCACAGGAATCCTAGGACTCCTATCAAGTTTCATGAGGAATCAGGCATCGTCTCCTTTGGAGGCAATGATCTCCGCGTCCCTCTGGAATTTTCAAAGGATGTGAGGACTCCGGTCGCGATGAGGTGGGCAACTAGGTCTTTCTCTGTGGTCTCCACAGGGGATTCAGACATCCTTTCGTCTTGGGAGATGCAAGACGAGCCTGCATTCAAGTCACTGCAGGGATATCCAGCCTTATTTCGAGTCAGGGCATCGCAGTGTCCATTCCTCTTGAGGCCGCAAACTTAGGGTCCCTCTCACATACCTAGAGCTGAGAGAAGCCTCCTCTTGAGGTGCTTGTAGTAAGGTGGTATTCCTCTGGAGTCGAAGCCAGGGACTAACCTCTCATCTCGAGTTGATTTGTGGTCCACGGAGCTCTTTCGTGTTGCTACAGTGACCTCAGGATCCCGTAGCCTTGAAACAGTGTTCCTGGGTTTTCTCTGTAGTGCCATCAAGGAAATCAAGGCTCCTTTCCTGTGTGATGTGCAACACGGAATTGCTCTGCAGGCAGTGCAGGGGATCGGGCCTCATCTCGCGGCGAGGGTTACGTCTCATGGTTTTTCTCGAGTTGCGGCGGGAACCTGGGGTATATTCTCGAGTTACGACGGGGATGGCCCTTCCACACACGTGTTTGTTCAGCGACGTCAGGACTCCTGCCTAGTTGCGAGGGACAACTCGGGATTCTCCTCAAGGCCTGGCAGGGCAATTGGGACGCCTCTCCAGCAGAGGCGGGAGACCAAGTGTCCCTTTCCATGTGCCACAGGAATCCTAGGACTCCTATCAAGTTTCATGAGGAGTCAGGCATCGTCTCCTTTGGAGGCAATGATCTCCGCATCCCTCTGGAATTTTCAAAGGATGTGAGGACTCCGGTCGCGATGAGGTGGGGATCTGGGTCTTTCTCTGTGGTCTCCACAGGGGATTCAGACATCCTTTCGTCTTGGGAGATGCAAGACGAGCCTGCATTCCAATCACTACACGGATATCCGGACTTATTTCGAGTCAGGGCATCGCGGTGTCCATTCCACTTGAGGCCGCAAACTCAGGGCCCCTATCACATACCTAGAGCTGAGAGAAGCCTCCTCTTGAGGTGCTTGTTGTAAGGTGGTATTCCTCTGGAGTCGAAGCCAGGGACTAACCTCTCATCTCGAGTTGATTTGTGGTCCACGGAGCTCTTTCTTTTTGCTACAGTGACCTCAGGATCCCTCTAGCCTTGAAACAGTGTTCTTGGGCTTTCTCTGGAGTGCCATCAAGGAAATCAAGGCTCCTTTGCTGTGTGATGTGCAAGACGGAATTGCTCTACACGCAGTGCAGGGGCATCGGGCCTCATTTCGCGGAGAGTGGGAAGTCTCATGGTTTTTCTCGAGTTGCGGCGGGAACCTGGGGTATATTCTCGAGTTACGACGGGGATGGCCCTTCCACACACGTGTTTGTTCAGCGACGTCAGGACTCCTGCCTAGTTGCGAGGGACAACTCAGGATTCTCCTCGAGGCTTGGCAGGGCAATTGGGATGCATCTCCAGCTGAGGCGGGAGACCAAGGGTCCCTTTCCACGTGCCACAGGAATCCTGGGACTCCTGTCAAGTTTCACGAGGACTCAGGCATCGTCTCCTTTGGAGGCACTGATCTCCGCGTCCCTCTGGAGTTGTCAAAAGATGTGAGGCCTCCGGTCACGATGAGGTGGGGAACTGGGTCTTTCTCTGTTGTCTCCACAGGGGATTCAGACAACCTTTCGTCTTGGGAGATGCAATACGAGCCTGCATTCCAGTCACTGCAGGGATATCCGGCCTTATTTCGAGTCAGGGCATCGCGGTGTCCATTCCACTTTAGGCCGCAAACTCAGGGCCCCTATCACATACCTAGAGCTGAGAGAAGCCTCCTCTTGAGGTGCTTGTGGTAAGGTGGTATTCCTCTGGAGTCGAAGCCAGGGACTAACCTCTCATCTCGAGCTGATTTTTGGTCCACGGAGCTCTTTCGTGTTGCCACAGTGACCTCAGGATCCCTCTAGCCTTGAAACAGTGTTCTTGGGGTTTCTGTGGAGTGCCATCAAGGAAATCAAGGCTCCTTTCCTGTGTGATGTGCAACACGGCATTGCTCTGCACACAATGCAGGGGAATCGGGCCTTATCTCGCGGCGAGGGGGAAGTCTCATGGTTTTTCTCGAGTTGCCCCGGGAACCTGGGGTATATTCTCGAGTTACGACGGGGATGGCCCTTCCACACACGTGTTTGTTCAGCGACGTCAGGACTCCTGCCTAGTTACCCGGGGCAACTCGGGATTCTCCTCAAGGCTTGGCAGTGCAATTGGGACGCCTCTCCAGCGGAGGCGGGAGACCAAGTGTCCCTTTCCACGTGCCACAGGAATCCTGTGACTCCTATCAAATTTCACGAGGAGTCACGCATCGTCTCCTTTGGAGGCACTTATCTCCGCGTCCCTCTGGAGTTGCCAAAGGATGTGAGGCCTCCGGTCGCGATGAGATGGGGAACTAGGTCTTTCTCTGTGGTCTCCACAGGGGATTCAGACATCCTTTCGTCTTGGGAGTTGCAAGACGAGCCTGCATTCAAGTCACTGCAGGGATATCCGGCCTTATTTCGAGTCAGGGCATCGCGGTGTCCATTCCACTTGAGGCCGCAAACTCAGGGTCCCTCTCACATACCTAGAGCTGAGAGAAGCCTCCTGTTGAGGTGCTTGTGGTAAGGTGGTATACCTCTGGAGTCGAAGCTAGGGACTAACCTCTCATCTCGAGTTGATTTTTGGTCCACGGAGCTCTTTCGTGTTGCTACAGTGACCTCAGGATCCCGTAGCCTTGAAACAGTGTTCTTGGGCTTTCTCTGTAGTGCCATCAAGGAAATCAAGGCTCCTTTCCTGTGTGATGTGCAACACGGCATTGCTCGGCACACAGTGCAGGGGAATCGGGCCTCATTTCGCGGAGAGCTGGAAGTCTTATGGTTTTTCTCGAGTTGCGGTGGGAACCTGGGGTATATTCTCGAGTTACACGGGAATGGCCCTTCCACACACGTGTTTGTTCAGCGACGTCAGGACTCCTGCCTAGTTGCGAGGGACAACTCGGGATTCTCCTCGAGGCTTGGCAGGGCAATTGGGACGGCTCTCCAGCTGAGGCGGGAGACCAAGGGTCCCTTTCCACGGGCCACAGGAATCCTGGGACTCCTATCAAGTTTCACGAGGAGTCAGGCATCGTCTCCTTTGGAGGCACTGATCTCCGCGTCCCTCTGGAGTATTCAAAGGATGTGAGTCCTCCGGTCGCGATGAGGTGGGGAACTAGTTCCTTCTCTGTGGTCTCCACAGGGTATTCCGACATCCTTTCATCTTGGGAGATGCAAGACGAGCCTGCATTCAAGTCACTGCAGTGATATCCGGCCTTATTTCGAGTCAGGCATCGCGGTGTCCATTCCACTTGAGGCCGCAAACTCAGGGTCCCTCTCACATACCTAGAACTGAGAGAAGCCTCCTCTTGAGGTGGTTGTGGTAAGGTGGTATTCCTCTGGAGTCGAAGCCAGGGACTAACCTCTCATCTCGAGTTGATTTGTGGTCCACGGAGCTCTTTCGTGTTGCTACAGTGACCTCAGGATCCCTCTAGCCTTGAAACAGTGTTCTTGGGGTTTCTCTGCAGTGCCATCAAGGAAATCAAGGCTCCTTTCCTGTGTGATGTGCAACACGGCATTGCTCTGCACGCAGTGCAGGGCAATCAGGCCTCATCTCGCGTCGAGGGGGAAGTCTCATGGTTTTTCTTGAGTTGCGGCGGGAACCTGGGGTATATTCTCGAGTTAGAAGGGGGATGGCCCTTCAATACACGTGTTTGTTCAGCGACGTCAGGACTCCTTCCTAGTTGCGAGGAACAACTCGGGATTCTCCTCGAGGCTTTGCAGGGCAATTGGGACGCCTCTCCAGCTGAGGCGGGAGACCAAGGGTCCCTTTCCACGTGCCACAGGAATCCTGGGACTCCTATCAAGTTTCACGAGGAGTCAGGCATCGTCTCCTTTGGAGGCACTGATCTCCGCGTCCCTCTGGGTTTTTCAAAGGATGTGAAGACTCCGGTCGCGATGAGGTGGGGAGCTAGGTCTTTCTCTGTTGTCTCCACAGGGGATTCAGACATCCTTTCGTCTTCGGAGATGGAAGACGAGCCTGCATTCAAGTCACTGCAGGGATATCCAGCCTTATTTCGAGTCAGGGCATCGTGGTGTCCATTCCACGTGAGGCCGCAAACTCAGGGTCCCTCTCACATACCTAGAGCTGAGAGAAGCCTCCTCTTGAGGTGCTTGTGGTAAGGTGGTATTCCTCTGGAGTCGAAGCCAGGGACTAACCTCTCATCTCGAGCTGATTTGTGGTCCACGGAGCTCTTTCGTGTTGCTACAGTGACCTCAGGATCCCTCTACCTTGAAACAGTGTTCTTGGGGTTTCTCTTGAGTGCCATCAAGGAAATCAAGGCTCCTTTCCTGTGTGATGTGCAACACGGCATTGCTCTGCACGCAGTGCAGGGGAATCGAGCCTCATCTCACGGCGAGGGGGAAGTCTCATGGTTTTTCTCGAGTTGCGGCGGGAACCTGGGGTATATTCGCGAGTTAAGACGGGGATGGCCCTTCCACACACGTGTTTGTTCAGCGACGTCAGGACTCCTGCCTTCTTGCGAGGGAAAACTCGGGATTCTCCTCGAGGCTTGGCAGGGCAATTGGGACGCCTCTCCAGCTGAGGCGGGAGACCAAGGGTCCCTTTCCACGTGCCACAGGAATCCTGGGACTCCTATCAAGTTTCTCGAGGAGTCAGGCATCGTCTCCTTTGGAGGCACTGATCTCCGTGTCCCTCTGGAGTTTTCAAAGGATGTGAGGACTCCGGTCATGATGAGGTGGGTAACTAGGTCTTTCTCTGTGGTCTCCACAGGGGATTCAGATATCCTTACGTCTTGGGAGATGCAAGACGAGCCTGCATTAAAGTCACTGCAGGGATATCCGGCCTTATTTCGAGTCAGGGCATCGCGGTGTCCATTCCACTTGAGGCCGCAAACTCAGGATCCCTCTCACATACCTGGAGCTGAGAGAAGCCTCCTCTTGAGGTGCTTGTGGTAAGGTGGTATTCCTCTGGATTCGAACCTAGGAACTAACCTCTCATCTCGAGTTGATTTGTTGTCCACGGAGCTCTTTCTTGTTGCTACAGTGACCTCAGGATCCCTCTAGCCTTGAAACAGTGTTCTTGGGGTTTCTCTGGAGTGCCATCAAGGAAATCAAGGCTCCTTTCCTGTGTGATGTGCAACACGGCATTGCTCTGCATGCAGTGCAGGGTAATCGGGCCTCATCTCGCGGCGAGGGTTACGTCTCATGGTTTTTCTCGAGTTGCGGCGGGAACCTGGGGTATATTCTCGAGTTACGACGGGGATGGCCCTTCCACACACGTGTTTGTTCAGCGACGTCAGGACTCCTGCCTAGTTGCGCGGGACAACTCGGCATTCTCCTCAAGGCTTGGCAGGGCAATTGGGACGCCTCTCCAGCTGAGGGGGGAGACCAAGGGTCCCTTACCACGTGCCACAAGAATCCTAGGACTCCTATCAAGTTTCATGAGGAGTCAGGCATCGTCTCCTTTGGAGGCAATGATCTCCGCGTACCTCTGGAATTTTCAAAGGATGTGAGGACTCCGGTCGCGATGAGGTGGGCAACTAGGTCTTTCTCTGTGGTCTCCACAGGGGATTCAGACATCCTTTCGTCTTGGGAGATGCAAGACGAGCCTGCATTCAAGTCACTGCAGGGATATCCGGCATTATTTCGAGTCAGGGCATCGCAGTGTCCATTCTTCTTGAGGCCGCAAACTCAGGGTCCCTCTCACATACCTAGAGCTGAGAGAAGCCTCCTCTTGATGTGCTTGTGGTAAGGTGGTATTCCTCTGGAGTCGAAGCCAGGGACTAACCTTTCATCTCGAGTTGATCTGTGGTCCACGGAGCTCTTTCATGTTGCTACAGTGACCTCAGGATCCCTCTAGCCTTGAAACAGTGTTCTTGGGCTTTCTCTGGAGTGCCATCAAGGAAATCAAGGCTCCTTTCCTGTGTGATGTGCAACATGGCATTGCTCTCCACGCAGTGCAGGAGAATCGGGCCTCATCTCGCGGCGAGGGGGAAGTCTCATGGTTTTTCTCGAGTTGTGGCGGGAACCTGGGGTATATTCTCGAGTTACGACGGGGATGGCCCTTCCACACACGTGTTTGTTCAGCGACGTCAGGACTCCTGCCTCCTTGCGAGGGACAACTCGGGATTCTCCTCGAGGCATGGCAGGCCAATGGGGACGCCTCTCCAGCTGAGGCGGGAGACCAAGAGTCCCTTTCCACGTGCCACAGGAATCCTGGGACCCCTATCAAGTTTCACGAGGTATCAGCCATCGTCTCCTTTGGAGGCGCTGATCTCCGCGTCCCTCTGGAGTTGTCGAAGGATGTAAGGCCTCCGGTCGCGATGAGGTGGGAAACTAGGTCTTTCTCTGTGGTCTCCACAGGGCATTCAGACATCCTTTCGTCTTGGGAGATGCAAGACGAGCCTGCATTCAAGTCACTGCAGGGATATCCGGCCTTATTTCGAGTCAGGGCATCGCGGTGTCCATTCCACTTGATGCCGCAAACTCAGGGTCCCTCTCACATACATAGAGCGGAGAGAAGCCTCCTCCTGAGGTGCTTATGGTAAGGTGGTATTCCTCTGGATTCATAGCCAGGAACTAACCTCTCATCTCGAGTTGATTTGTGGTCCACGGAGCTCTTTCGTGTTGCTACAGTGACCTCAGGATCCCTCTAGCCTTGAAACAGTGTTCTTGGGGTTTCTCTGGAGTGCCATCAAGGAAATCAAGGCTCCTTTCCTGTGTGATGTGCAACACGGCATTGCTCTGCATGCAGTGCAGGAGAATTGGGCCTCATCACTCGGCGAGGGGGAAGTCTCATGGTTTTTCTCGAGTTGCGGTGGGAACCTGGGGTATATTCTCGAGTTACGTCGGGGATGGCCCTTCCACACTCGTGTTTGTTCAGCGACATCAGGACTCCTGCCTGTTTTCGAGGGACAACTCGGGATTCTCCTCGAGGCTTGGCAGGGCAATTGGGACGCCTCTCCAGCTGAGGCGGGAGACCAAGGGTCCCTTTCCATGGAACACAGGAATCCTGGGACTCCTATCAAGATTCACGAGGAGTCAGGCATCGTCTCCTGTGGAGGCACTGATCTCCGCGTCCCTCTGAAGTTTTCAAAGGATGTGAGGCCTCCGGTTGTGATGAGGTGGGAAACTAGGTCTTTCTCTGTGGTCTCCACAGGGGATTCAGACATCCTTTCGTCTTGGGAGATGTAAGACGAGCCTGCATTCAAGTCACTGCAGGGATATCTGGCCTTTTTTCGAGTCAGGGCATCGCAGTGTCCATTCCACCTGAGGTCGCAAATTCCGGGTCCCTCTCACATACCTATAGCTCAGAGAAGCCTCCTCTTGAGGTGCTTGTGGTAAGGTGGTATTCCTCTGGAATCGAAGCCAGGGACTAACCTCTCATCTCGTATTGATGTGTGGTCCACGGAGCTCTTTCTTGTTGCTACAGTGACCTCAGGATCCCTCTAGCCTTGAAACAGTGTTCTTGGGGTTTCTGTGAAGTGCCATCAAGGAAATCAAGGCTCCTTTCCTGTGTGATGTGCAACACGGCATTGCTCTGCACGCCGTGCAGGGGAATCGGGCCTCATCTCGCGGTGAGGGGGAAGTCTCATGGTTTATCTCGAGTTGCGGCAGTAACCTGGGGTATATTCTCGAGTTTCGACGGGGATGGCCCTTCCACACACGTGTTTGTTCAGTAACGTCAGGACTCCTGCCTAGTTGCCAGGGACAACTCGGGATTCTCCTCGAGGCTTGGCAGGGCAATTGGGACGCCTCTCCAGCTGAGGCGGGAAACCAAGGGTCCCTTTCCACGTGCCACAGGAATCCTGGGACTCCTATCAAGTTTCACGAGGAGTCAGGCATCGTCTCCTTGGGAGGCACTGATCTCTGCGTCCCTCTGGGTTTTTCAAAGGATGTGAAGACTCCGGTCGCGATGAGGTGGGGAGCTAGGTCTTTCTCTGTGGTCTCCACAGGGGATTCAGACATCCTTTCGTCTTCGGAGATGGAAGACGAGCCTGCATTCAAGTCACTGCAGGGATATCCGGCCTTATTTCGAGTCAGGGCATCGCGGTGTCCATTCCACTTGAGGCCGCAAACTCAGGGTCCCTCTCACATACCTAGAGCTGAGAGAAGCCTCCTGTTGAGGTGCTTGTGGTAAGGTGGTATTCCTCTGGAGTCGAAGCCAGGGACTAACCTCTCATCTCGAGCTGATTTGTGGTCCACGGAGCTCTTTCGTGTTGCTACAGTGACCTCAGGTTCCCTCTACCTTGAAACAGTGTTCTTGGGGTTTCTCTTGAGAGCCATCAAGGAAATCAAGGCTCCTTTCCTGTGTGATGTGCAACACGGCATTGCTCTGCACGCAGTGCAGGGGAATCGGGCCTCATCTCACGGCGAGGGGGAAGTCTCATTTTTTTTTCTCGAGTTACGGCGGAAACCTGGGGTATATTCGCGAGTTAAGACGGGGATGGCCCTTCCACACACGTGTTTGTTCAGCGATGTCAGGACTCCTGCCTAGTTGCGAGGGACAACTCGGGATTCTCCTCGAGGCTTGGCAGGGCAATTGGGACGCCTCTCCAGCTGAGGCGGGAGACCAAGGGTCCCTTTCCACGGGCCACAGGAATCCTGGGACTCCTATCAAGTTTCTCGAGGAGTCAGGCATCGTCTCCTTTGGAGGCACTGATCTCCGTGTCCCTCTGGAGTTTTCAAAGGATGTGAGGACTCCGGTCCTGATGAGGTGGGTAACTAGGTCTTTCTCTGTGGTCTCCACAGGGAATTCAGATATCCTTACGTCTTGGGAGATGCAAGACGAGCCTGCATTCAAGTCACTGCAGGGATATCCGGCTTTATTTCGAGTCAGGGCATCGCGGTTTCCATTCCACTTGAGGCCGCAAACTCAGGGTCCCTCTCACATACCTGGAGCTGAGAGAAGCCTCCTCTTGAGGTGCTTGTGGTAAGGTGGTATACCTCTGGAGTCGAAGCCAGGGACTAACCTCTCACCTCGAGTTGATTTGTGGTCCACGGAGGTCTTTCGTGTTGCTACAGTGACCTCAGGATCCCTCTAGCCTTGAAACAGTGTTCTTGGGGTTTCTCTGGAGTGCCATCAAGGAAATCAAGGCTCCTTTCCTGTGTGATGTGCAACACGGCATTGCTCTGCATGCAGTGCAGGGTAATCGGGCCTCATCTCTCGGCGAGGGGGAAGTCTCATGGTTTTTCTCGAGTTGCGGCGGGAACCTGGGGTATATTCTCGAGTTACGACGGGGATGGCCCTTCCACACACATGTTTGTTCAGCGACGTCAGGACTCCTGCCTAGTTGCGCGGGACAACTCGGCATATTCCTCAAGGCTTGGCAGGGCAATTGGGACGCCTCTCCAGCTGAGGCGGGAGACCAAGGGTCCCTTTCCACGTGCCACAGGAATCCTAGGACTCCTATCAAGTTTCATGAGGAATCAGGCATCGTCTCCTTTGGAGGCAATGATCTCCGCGTCCCTCTGGAATTTTCAAAGGATGTGAGGACTCCGGTCGCGATGAGGTGGGCAACTAGGTCTTTCTCTGTGGTCTCCACAGGGGATTCAGACATCCTTTCGTCTTGGGAGATGCAAGACGAGCCTGCATTCAAGTCACTGCAGGGATATCCGGCCTTATTTCGAGTCAGGGCATCGCAGTGTCCATTCCTCTTGAGGCCGCAAACTTAGGGTCCCTCTCACATACCTAGAGCTGAGAGAAGCCTCCTCTTGAGGTGCTTGTAGTAAGGTGGTATTCCTCTGGAGTCGAAGCCAGGGACTAACCTCTCATCTCGAGTTGATTTGTGGTCCACGGAGCTCTTTCGTGTTGCTACAGTGACCTCAGGATCCCGTAGCCTTGAAACAGTGTTCCTGGGTTTTCTCTGTAGTGCCATCAAGGAAATCAAGGCTCCTTTCCTGTGTGATGTGCAACACGGAATTGCTCTGCAGGCAGTGCAGGGGATCGGGCCTCATCTCGCGGCGAGGGTTACGTCTCATGGTTTTTCTCGAGTTGCGGCGGGAACCTGGGGTATATTCTCGAGTTACGACGGGGATGGCCCTTCCACACACGTGTTTGTTCAGCGACGTCAGGACTCCTGCCTAGTTGCGAGGGACAACTCGGGATTCTCCTCAAGGCCTGGCAGGGCAATTGGGACGCCTCTCCAGCAGAGGCGGGAGACCAAGTGTCCCTTTCCATGTGCCACAGGAATCCTAGGACTCCTATCAAGTTTCATGAGGAGTCAGGCATCGTCTCCTTTGGAGGCAATGATCTCCGCATCCCTCTGGAATTTTCAAAGGATGTGAGGACTCCGGTCGCGATGAGGTGGGGATCTGGGTCTTTCTCTGTGGTCTCCACAGGGGATTCAGACATCCTTTCGTCTTGGGAGATGCAAGACGAGCCTGCATTCCAATCACTACACGGATATCCGGACTTATTTCGAGTCAGGGCATCGCGGTGTCCATTCCACTTGAGGCCGCAAACTCAGGGCCCCTATCACATACCTAGAGCTGAGAGAAGCCTCCTCTTGAGGTGCTTGTTGTAAGGTGGTATTCCTCTGGAGTCGAAGCCAGGGACTAACCTCTCATCTCGAGTTGATTTGTGGTCCACGGAGCTCTTTCTTTTTGCTACAGTGACCTCAGGATCCCTCTAGCCTTGAAACAGTGTTCTTGGGCTTTCTCTGGAGTGCCATCAAGGAAATCAAGGCTCCTTTGCTGTGTGATGTGCAAGACGGAATTGCTCTACACGCAGTGCAGGGGCATCGGGCCTCATTTCGCGGAGAGTGGGAAGTCTCATGGTTTTTCTCGAGTTGCGGCGGGAACCTGGGGTATATTCTCGAGTTACGACGGGGATGGCCCTTCCACACACGTGTTTGTTCAGCGACGTCAGGACTCCTGCCTAGTTGCGAGGGACAACTCAGGATTCTCCTCGAGGCTTGGCAGGGCAATTGGGATGCATCTCTAGCTGAGGCGGGAGACCAAGGGTCCCTTTCCACGTGCCACAGGAATCCTGGGACTCCTATCAAGTTTCACGAGGACTCAGGCATCGTCTCCTTTGGAGGCACTGATCTCCGCGTCCCTCTGGAGTTGTCAAAAGATGTGAGGCCTCCGGTCACGATGAGGTGGGGAACTGGGTCTTTCTCTGTGGTCTCCACAGGGGATTCAGACAACCTTTCGTCTTGGGAGATGCAATACGAGCCTGCATTCCAGTCACTGCACGGATATCCGGCCTTATTTCGAGTCAGGGCATCGCGGTGTCCATTCCACTTTAGGCCGCAAACTCAGGGCCCCTATCACATACCTAGAGCTGAGAGAAGCCTCCTCTTGAGGTGCTTGTGGTAAGGTGGTATTCCTCTGGAGTCGAAGCCAGGGACTAACCTCTCATCTCGAGCTGATTTTTGGTCCACGGAGCTCTTTCGTGTTGCCACAGTGACCTCAGGATCCCTCTAGCCTTGAAACAGTGTTCTTGGGGTTTCTGTGGAGTGCCATCAAGGAAATCAAGGCTCCTTTCCTGTGTGATGTGCAACACGGCATTGCTCTGCACACAATGCAGGGGAATCGGGCCTTATCTCGCGGCGAGGGGGAAGTCTCATGGTTTTTCTCGAGTTGCCCCGGGAACCTGGGGTATATTCTCGAGTTACGACGGGGATGGCCCTTCCACACACGTGTTTGTTCAGCGACGTCAGGACTCCTGCCTAGTTACCCGGGGCAACTCGGGATTCTCCTCAAGGCTTGGCAGTGCAATTGGGACGCCTCTCCAGCGGAGGCGGGAGACCAAGTGTCCCTTTCCACGTGCCACAGGAATCCTGTGACTCCTATCAAATTTCACGAGGAGTCACGCATCGTCTCCTTTGGAGGCACTTATCTCCGCGTCCCTCTGGAGTTGCCAAAGGATGTGAGGCCTCCGGTCGCGATGAGATGGGGAACTAGGTCTTTCTCTGTGGTCTCCACAGGGGATTCAGACATCCTTTCGTCTTGGGAGTTGCAAGACGAGCCTGCATTCAAGTCACTGCAGGGATATCCGGCCTTATTTCGAGTCAGGGCATCGCGGTGTCCATTCCACTTGAGGCCGCAAACTCAGGGTCCCTCTCACATACCTAGAGCTGAGAGAAGCCTCCTGTTGAGGTGCTTGTGGTAAGGTGGTATACCTCTGGAGTCGAAGCTAGGGACTAACCTCTCATCTCGAGTTGATTTTTGGTCCACGGAGCTCTTTCGTGTTGCTACAGTGACCTCAGGATCCCGTAGCCTTGAAACAGTGTTCTTGGGCTTTCTCTGTAGTGCCATCAAGGAAATCAAGGCTCCTTTCCTGTGTGATGTGCAACACGGCATTGCTCGGCACACAGTGCAGGGGAATCGGGCCTCATTTCGCGGAGAGCTGGAAGTCTTATGGTTTTTCTCGAGTTGCGGTGGGAACCTGGGGTATATTCTCGAGTTACACGGGAATGGCCCTTCCACACACGTGTTTGTTCAGCGACGTCAGGACTCCTGCCTAGTTGCGAGGGACAACTCGGGATTCTCCTCGAGGCTTGGCAGGGCAATTGGGACGGCTCTCCAGCTGAGGCGGGAGACCAAGGGTCCCTTTCCACGGGCCACAGGAATCCTGGGACTCCTATCAAGTTTCACGAGGAGTCAGGCATCGTCTCCTTTGGAGGCACTGATCTCCGCGTCCCTCTGGAGTATTCAAAGGATGTGAGTCCTCCGGTCGCGATGAGGTGGGGAACTAGTTCCTTCTCTGTGGTCTCCACAGGGTATTCCGACATCCTTTCATCTTGGGAGATGCAAGACGAGCCTGCATTCAAGTCACTGCAGTGATATCCGGCCTTATTTCGAGTCAGGCATCGCGGTGTCCATTCCACTTGAGGCCGCAAACTCAGGGTCCCTCTCACATACCTAGAACTGAGAGAAGCCTCCTCTTGAGGTGGTTGTGGTAAGGTGGTATTCCTCTGGAGTCGAAGCCAGGGACTAACCTCTCATCTCGAGTTGATTTGTGGTCCACGGAGCTCTTTCGTGTTGCTACAGTGACCTCAGGATCCCTCTAGCCTTGAAACAGTGTTCTTGGGGTTTCTCTGCAGTGCCATCAAGGAAATCAAGGCTCCTTTCCTGTGTGATGTGCAACACGGCATTGCTCTGCACGCAGTGCAGGGCAATCAGGCCTCATCTCGCGTCGAGGGGGAAGTCTCATGGTTTTTCTTGAGTTGCGGCGGGAACCTGGGGTATATTCTCGAGTTAGAAGGGGGATGGCCCTTCAATACACGTGTTTGTTCAGCGACGTCAGGACTCCTTCCTAGTTGCGAGGAACAACTCGGGATTCTCCTCGAGGCTTTGCAGGGCAATTGGGACGCCTCTCCAGCTGAGGCGGGAGACCAAGGGTCCCTTTCACGTGCCACAGGAATCCTGGGACTCCTTTCAAGTTTCACGAGGAGTCAGGCATCGTCTCCTTTGGAGGCACTTATCTCCGCATCCCTCTGGAATTGCCAAAGGATGTGAGGCCTCCGGTCGCGATGAGGTGGGGAACAAGTTCCTTCTGTGTGGTCTCCACAGGGGATTCAGACATCCTTTCATCTTGGGAGATGCAAGACGAGCCTGCATTCAAGTCACTGCAGGGATATCCGGCCTTATTTCGAGTCAGGGCATCGCGGTGTCCATTCCACTTGAGGCCGCAAACTCAGGGTCCCTCTGACATACCTAGAACTGAGAGAAGCCTCCTCTTGAGGTGCTTGTTGTAAGGTGGTATTCCTCTGGAGTCGAAGCCAGGGACTAACCTTTCATCTCGAGTTGATTTGTGCTCCACGGAACTCTTTTGTGTTGCTACAGTGACCTCAGGATCCCGTATCCTTGAAACAGTGTTCTTGGGCTTTCTCTGTAGTGCCATCAAGGAAATCAAGGCTCCTTTCCTGCGTGATGTGCAACACGGAATTGCTCTGCACGCAGTGCAGGGAAATCGGGCCTCATTTCGCGGAGAGGGGGAAGTCTTATGGTTTTTCTCGAGTTGCGGCAGGAACCTGGGTTATATTCTCGAGTTACGACGGGGATGGCCCTTCCACACACGTGTTTGTTCAGCGACGTCAGGACTCTTGCCTAGTTGCGAAGGACAACTCGGGATTCTCCTCGAGGCTTGGCAGGGCAATTGGGACGCCTCTCCAGCTGAGGCGGGAGACCAAGGGTCCCTTTCCACGGGCCACAGGAATCCTGGGACTCCTTTCAAGTTTCACGAGGAGTCAGGCATGGTCTCCTTTGGAGGCACTGATCTCCGCGTCCCTCTGGAGTGGTCAAAGGATGTGAGGACTCCGGTCGCGATGAGGTGGGGAACTAGGTCTTTCTCTGTGGTCTCCACAGGGTATTCCGACATCCTTTCATCTTGGGAGATGCAAGACGAGCATGCATTCAAGTCACTGCAGGGATATCCGGCCTTATTTCGAGTCAGGGCATCGCGATGTCCATTCCACTTGAGGCTGCTAACTCAGGGTCCCTCTCACATACCTAGAACTGAGAGAAGCCTCCTCTTGAGGTGCTTGTGGTAAGGTGGTATACCTCTGGAGTCGAAGAGAGGGACTAACCTTTCATCTCGAGTTGATTTGTGGTCCACGGAGCTCTTTTGTGTTGCTACAGTGACCTCAGGATCCCTCTAGCCTTGAAACAGTGTTCTTGGGGTTTCTGTGGAGTGCCATCAAGGAAATCAAGGCTCCTTTCCTGTGTGATGTGAAACACGGCATTGCTCTGCACGCAGTGCAGGGGAATCAGGCCTCATCTCGCGTCGAGGGGGAAGTCTCATGGTTTTTCTTGAGTTGCGGCGGGAACCTGGGGTATATTCTCGAGTTAGAAGGGGGATGGCCCTTCAATACACGTGTTTGTTCAGCGACGTCAGGCCTCTTGCCTAGGTGCGAGGGACAACTCGGGATTCTCCTCGAGGCTTGGCAGGGCAATTGGGACGCCTCTCCAGCTGAGGCGGGAGACCAAGGGTCCCTTTCACGGGCCACAGGAATCCTGGGACTCCTATCAAGTTTCACGAGGAGTCAGGCATCGTCTCCTTTGGAGGCACTGATCTCCGCGTCCCTCTGAAGTTGTCAAAGGATGTGAGGCCTCCGGTCGCGATGAGGTGGGTACTAGGTCTTTCTCTGTGGTCTCCACAGGGGCTTCAGACATCCTTTCGTCTTGGCAGATACAAGACAAGCCTGCATTCAAGTCACTGCAGGGATATCCGGCCTTATTTCGAGTCAGGGCATCGTGGTGTCCATTCCACATGAGGCCGCAAACTCAGGTCCCTCTCACATACTTAGAGCTGAGAGAAGCCACCTCTTGAGGTGCTTGTGGTAAGGTGGTATTCCTCTGGAGTTGAAGCCAGGGACTAACCTCACATCTCGAGTTGATTTGTGGTCCACGGAGCTCTTTCGTGTTGCTACAGTGACCTCAGGATCCCTCTAGCCTTGAAACAGTGTTCTTTGGGTTTCTGTGGAGTGCCATCAAGGAAATCAAGGCTCCTTTCCTGTGTGATGTGCAGCACGACATTGCTCTGCACGCAGTGCAGTGGAATCGGGCCTCATCTCAGGGCGAGGGGGAAGTCTCATGGTTTTTCTCGAGTTGCGGTGGGAACCTGGGCTATATGCTCGAGTTATGACGGGGAGGGCCCTTCCACACACGTGTTTGTTCAGCGACGTCAGGACTCCTGCCTACTTGCGTCGGACAACTCGGGATTCTCCTCGAAGCTTGGCAGGGCAATTGGGACGCCTCTCCAGGTGAGGCGGGAGACCAAGGGTCCCTTTCCACGTTCCACAGGAATCCTGGGACTCCTATCAAGTTTCACGAGGAGTCAGGCATCGTCTCCTTTGGAGGCACTGATCTCCACGTCCCTCTGGAGTTGTCAAAGGATGTGAGGCCTCCGGTCGCAATGTGGTGGGGAACTAGGTCTTTCTCTGCGGTCTCCACAGGGGATTCAGACATCCTTTCGTCTTGGGAGATGCAAGGCGAGCCTGCATTCAAGTCACTGCAGGGATATCCGGCCTCATTTCGAGTCAGGGCATCGCGGTGTCCATTCCACTTGAGGCCGCAAACTCAGGGTCCCTCTCACATACCTAGAGCTTAGAGAAGCCTCCTCTTGAGGTGCTTGTGGTAAGGTGGTATTCCTCTGGAGTCGAAGCCAGGGACTAACCTCTCATCTCGAGTTGATTTTTGGTTTACGGAGCTCTTTCGTGTTGCTACACTGACCTCAGGATCCCTCTAGCCTTGAAACAGTGTTCTTGGGGTTTCTCTGGAGTGCCATCAAGGAAATCAAGGCTTCTTTCCTGTGTGATGTGCAACACGGCATTGCTCTGCATGCAGTGCAGGAGAATCGGGCCTCATCTTGTGGCGAGGGGGAAGTCTCATGGTTTTTCTCGAGTTGCGGTGGGAACCTGGGGTATATTCTCGAGTTACGACGGGGATGGCCCTTCCACACTCGTGTTTGTTCAGCGACGTCAGGACTCTTGCCTAGTTGCGAGGGACAACTCGGGATTCTCCTCGAGGCTTGGCAGGGCAATTGGGAGGCCTCTCCAGCTGAGGCGGGAAACCAAGGGTCCCTTTCCACGTGCCACAGTAATCCTGGGACTCCTATCAAGTTTCATGAGGAGTCAGGCATCGTCTCCTTTGGAGTCACTGATTTCCGCGTCCCTCTGGATTTGTCAAAGGATGTGAGGCCTCCGGTCGCAATGAGGTGGGGAACTAGGTCTTTCTCTGTCGTTTCCACAGGGGATTCAGACATCCTTTCGTCTTGGGAGATGCAAGACGAGCCTGCATTCAAGTCACTGCAGGGATATCAGGCCTTATTTCGAGTCAGGGCATCGCGGTGTCCATTCCACTTGAGGCCGCAAATCCAGGGTCCCTCTCACATACCTAGAGCTGAGAGAAGCCTCCTCTTGAGGTGCTTGTAGTAAGGTGGTATTCTTCTGGAGTCGAAGCCAGGGACTAACCTCCCATCTCGAGTTGATTTCTGGTCCCCGGAGCTTTTTCGTGTTGCTACAGTGACCTCAGGATCCCTCTCGCCTTGAAACAGTGTTCTTGGGGTTTCTCTGGAGTGCCATCAAAGAAATCAAGGCTCCTTTCCTGTGTGATGTGGAACACGGCATTGCTCTGCACGCAGTGCCGGGGAATCGGGCCTCATCTCGCGGCGAGGGGGAAGTCTCAGGGTTTTTCTCGAGTTTCGGCGGTAACCTGGGGTATATTCTCGAGTTACGACGGGGATGGCCTTTCCACACACGTGTTTGTTCAGCGACGTCAGGACTCCTGCCTAGTTGCGAGGGACAACTCGGGATTCTCCTCGAGGCTTGGCAGGACAATTGGGACGCCTCTCCAGCTGAGGCGGGAGACCAAGGGTCCCTTTCCACGTGCCACAGGAATCCTGGGACTCCTATCAAGTTTCACGAGGAGTCAGGCATCGTCTCCTTTGGAGGCACTGATCTCCGCGTCCCTCTGGAGTTGTCAAAGGATGTGAGGCCTCCGGTCGCGATGAGGTGGGCAACTAGGTCTTTCTCTGTGGTCTCCACAGGGCATTCAGACATCCTTTCGTCTTGGGAGATGCAAGACGAGCCTGCATTCAAGTCACTGCAGGGATATCCGGCCTTATTTCGAGTCAGGGCATCGTGGTGTCCATTTCACTTGAGGCCCCAAACTCAGGGTCCCTGTCACATACCTAGAGCTGAGAGAAGCCTCCTTTTGAGGTGCTTGTTGTAAGGTGGTATTCCTCTGGAGTCCAAGCCAGGGACTAACCTCTCATCTCGAGCTGATTTTTACTCCACGGAGCTCTTTCGTGTTACTACAGTGACCTCAGGATCCCTCTAGTCTTGAAACAATGTTCTTGGGGTTTCTCTGGAGTGCCGTCAAGGAAATCAAGGCTCCTTTCCTGTGTGATGTACAACACGGCATTTCTCTGCACGCAGTGCAGGGGAATCGGGCCTCTTCTCGCGGCCAGGGGGAAGTCTCATGTTTTTTCTCGAGTTGCGGCGGGAACCTGTGGTATATTCTCGAGTTACGACGGGGATGGCCCTTCCACACATGTGTTTGTTCAGAGACGTTAGGACTCCTGCCTAGTTGCGAGGGACAACTCAGGATTCTCCTCGAGGCTTGGCAGGGCAATTGGGACTCCTCTCCAGCTGAGGCGGGAGACCAAGGGTCCCTTTCCACATGCCACAGAAATCCTGGGACTCCTATCAAGTTTCACGAGGAGTCAGGCATCGTCTCCTTTAGAGGCACTGATCTCCGCGTACCTCTGGAGTTTTCAAAGGATGTGAGGCCTCCAGTCGCGATGAGGTGGGGAACTAGGTCTTTCTCTGTGGTCTCCACAGGGGTTCAGACATCTTTTCGTCTTGGGAGATGCAAGACGAGCCTGCATTCAAGTCACTGCAGGGATATCCGGCCTTATTTCGAGTCAGGGCATCGCGGTGTCCATTCCACTTGAGGCCGCAAACTCATTGTCCCACTCACATACCTAGAGCTGAGAGAAGCCTTCTCTTGAGGTGCTTGTGGTAAGGTGGTATTCCTCTGGAGTCGAAGCCAGGGACTAACCTCTCATCTCGAGTTGATTTGTGGTCCACGGAGCTCTTTCGTGTTGCTACAGTGACCTCAGGATCCCTCTAGCCTTAAAACAGTGTTCTTGGGGTTTCTCTGGAGTGCCATTAAGGAAATCAAGGCTCCTTTCCTGTGTGATGTGCAACACGGCATTGCTCTGCACACAGAGCAGTGTTATCGTGCCTCATCTCGCGGCGAGGGGGAAGTCTCATGGTTTTTCTCGAGTTGTGGCGGGAACCTGTAGTATATTCTCGAGTTACGACGGGGATGGCCCTTCCACACACGTGTTTGTTCAGCGACGTCAGGACTCCTGCCTAGTTGCGAGGGACAACTCGGGATTCTCCTCGAGGCATGGCAGGCCAATGGGGACGCCTCTCCAGCTGAGGCGGGAGACCAAGGGTCCCTTTCCACGTGCCACAGGAATCCTGGGACTCCTATCAATTTTCACGAGGTATCAGCCATCGTCTCCTTTGGAGGCACTGATCTCCGCGTCCCTCTGGAGTTGTCGAAGGATGTAAGGCCTCCGGTCGCGATGAGGTGGGGAACTAGGTCTTTCTCTGTGGTCTCCACAGGGGATTCAGACATCCTTTCGTCTTGGGAGATGCAAGACGAGCCTGCATTCAAGTCACTGCAGGGATATCCGGCCTTATTTCGAGTCAGGGCATCGCGGTGTCCATTCCACTTGAGGCCGCAAACTCAGGGTCCCTCTCACATACCTAGAGCAGAGAGAAGCCTCCTCTTGAGGTGCTTATGGTAAGGTGGTATTCCTCTGGAGTCATAGCCAGGAACTAACCTCTCATCTCGATTTGATTTGTGGTCCATGTAGCTCTTTCGTGTTGCTACAGTGACCTCAGGATCCCTCTAGCCTTGAAACAGTGTTCTTGGGGTTTTTCTTGAGTGCCATCAAGGAAATCAAGGCTCCTTTCCTGTGTGATGTGCAACACGGCATTGCTCTGCACGCAGTGCCGGGGAATCGGGCCTCATCTCGCGGCGAGAGGGAAGTCTCAGGGTTTTTCTCGATTTGCGGCGGGAACCAGGGGTATATTCTCGAGTTACGACGGGGATGGCCCTTCCACACACGTGTCTGTTCAGCGACGTCAGGACTCCTGCCTAGTTGTGAGGGACAACTCGGGATTCTCCTCGAGGCTTGGCAGGGCAATTGGGACGCCTCTCCAGCTGAGGCGGGAGACCAAGGGTCCCTTTCCACGTGCCACAGGAATCCTGGGACTCCTATCAAGTTTCACGAGGAGTCAGGCATCGTCTCCTTTGGAGGCACTGATCTCCGCTTCCCTCTGGAGTTGTCAAAGGATGTGAGGCCTCCGGTCGCGATGAGGTGGGGAACTAGGTCTTTCTCTGTGGTCTCCACAGGGGTTCAGACATCTTTTCGTCTTGGGAGATGCAAGACGAGCCTGCATTCAAGTCACTGCAGGGATATCCGGCCTTATTTCGAGTCAGGGCAATGCGGTGTCCATTCCACTTGAGGCCGCAAACTCAGGGTCCCTCTCACATACATAGAGCTGTGAGAAGCCTCCTCTTGATGTGCTTGTGGTAAGGTGGTATTCCTCTGGAGTCGAAGCCAGGGACTAACCTTTCATCTCGAGTTGATTTGTGGTCCACGGAGCTCTTTCGTGTTGCTACAGTGACCTCAGGATCCCTCTAGCCTTGAAAGAGTGTTCTTGGGGTTTCTCTGGAGTGCCATCAAGGAAATCAAGGCTCCTTTCCTGTGTGATGTGCAACACGGCATTGCTCTGCACGCAGTGCAGGGGAATCGGGCCTCATCACTCGGCGAGGGGGAAGTCTCATGGTTTTTCTCGAGTTGCGGTGGGAACCTGGGGTATATTCTCGAGTTACGTCGGGGATGGCCCTTCCACACACGTGTTTGTTCAG
Organism: Cervus elaphus; assembly: GCF_910594005.1. Lineage (NCBI taxonomy): Eukaryota > Metazoa > Chordata > Mammalia > Artiodactyla > Cervidae > Cervus > Cervus elaphus. The sequence continues at coordinate 23,240,638 of NC_057848.1, forward strand.
CGACATCAGGACTCCTGCCTATTTGCGAGGGACAACTCGGGATTCTCCTCGAGGCTTGGCAGGGCAATTGGGACGCCTCTCCAGCTGAGGCGGGAGACCAAGGGTCCTTTTCCATGGGACACAGGAATCCTGGGACTCCTATCAAGATTCACGAGGAGTCAGGCATCGTCTCCTGTGGAGGCACTGATCTCCGCATCCCTCTGGAGTTTTCAAAGGATGTGAGGCCTCCGGTTGTGATGAGGTGGGGAACTAGGTCTTTCTCTGTGGTCTCCACAGGGGATTCAGACATCCTTTCGTCTTGGTAGATGCAAGACGAGCCTGCATTCAAGTCCCTGCAGGGATATCCGGCCTTTTTTCGAGTTAGGGCATCGCAGTTTCCATTCCACCTGAGGTCGCAGATTCCGGGTCCCTCTCACATACCTAGAGCTCAGAGAAGCCTCCTCTTGAGGTGCTTGTGGTAAGGTGGTATTCCTCTGGAGTCGAAGCCAGGGACTAACCTCTCATCTCGTATTGATGTGTGGTCCACGGAGCTCTTTCTTGTTGCTACAGTGACCTCAGGATCCCTCTAGCCTTGAAACAGTGTTCTTGCGGTTTCTGTGGAGTGCCATCAAGGAAATCAAGGCTCCTTTCCTGTGTGATGTGCAACACGACATTGCTCTGCACGCAGTGTAGGGGAATCGCGCCTCATCACGCGGTGAGGGGGAAGTCTCATGGTTTTTCTCGAGTTGCGGCAGGAACCTGGGGTATATTCTCGAGTTTCGACGGGGGTGGCCCTTCCACACACGTGTTTGTTCAGTAACGTCAGGACTCCTGCCTAGTTGCGAGGGACAACTCGGGATTCTCCTCGAGGCTTGGCAGGGCAATTGGGACGCCTCTCCAGCTGAGGCGGGAGACCAAGGGTCCCTTTCCACGTGCCACAGGAATCCTGGGACTCCTATCAAGTTTCACGAGGAGTCAGGCATCGTCTCCTTGGGAGGCACTGATCTCCGCGTCCCTCTGGGTTTTTCAAAGGATGTGAAGACTCCGGTCGCGATGAGGTGGGGAACTAGGTCTTTCTCTGTTGTCTCCACAGGGGATTCAGACATCCTTTCGTCTTCGGAGATGGAAGACGAGCCTGCATTCAAGTCACTGCAGGGATATCTGGCCTTATTTCGAGTCAGGGCATCGCGGTGTCCATTCCACTTGAGGCCGCAAACTCAGGGTCCCTCTCACATACCTAGAGCTGAGAGAAGCCTCCTGTTGAGGTGCTTGTGGTAAGGTGGTATTCCTCTGGAGTCGAAGCCAGGGACTAACCTCTCATCTCGAGCTGATTTGTGGTCCACGGAGCTCTTTCGTGTTGCTACAGTGACCTCAGGATCCCTCTACCTTGAAACAGTGTTCTTGGGGTTTCTGTGGAGTGCCATCAAGGAAATCAAGGCTCCTTTCCTGTGTGATGTGCAACACGGCATTGCTCTGCACGCAGTGCAGGGAAATCGGGCCTCATCTCACGGCGAGGGGGAAGTCTCATGGTTTTTCTCGAGTTGCGGCGGGAACCTGGGGTATATTCGCGAGTTAAGACGGGGATGGCCCTTCCACACACGTGTTTGTTCAGCGGCGTCAGGACTCCTGCCTTCTTGCGAGGGACAACTCGGGATTCTCCTCGAGGCTTGGCAGGGCAATTGGGACGCCTCTCCAGCTGAGGCGGGAGACCAAGGGTCCCTTTCCACGGGCCACAGGAATCCTGGGACTCCTATCAAGTTTCTCGAGGAGTCAGGCATCGTCTCCTTTGGAGGCACTGATCTCCGTGTCCCTCTGGAGTTTTCAAAGGATGTGAGGACTCCGGTCGTGATGAGGTGGGTAACTAGGTCTTTCTCTGTGGTCTCCACAGGGGATTCAGATATCCTTACGTCTTGGGAGATGCAAGACGAGCCTGCATTCAAGTCACTGCAGGGATATCCGGCCTTATTTCGAGTCAGGGCATCGCGGTGTCCATTCCACTTGAGGCCGCAAACTCAGGATCCCTCTCACATACCTGGAACTGAGAGAAGCCTCCTCTTGAGGTGCTTGTGGTAAGGTGGTATTCCTCTGGATTCGAACCTAGGGACTAACCTCTCATCTCAAGTTGATTTGTTGTCCACGGAGCTCTTTCTTGTTGCTACAGTGACCTCAGGATCCCTCTAGCCTTGAAACAGTGTTCTTGGGGTTTCTCTGGAGTGCCATTAAGGAAATCAAGGCTCCTTTTCTGTGTGATGTGCAACACGGCATTGCTCTGCATGCAGTGCAGGGTAATCGGGCCTCATCTCGCGGCGAGGGTTACGTCTCATGGTTTTTCTCGAGTTGCGGCGGGAACCTGGGGTATATTCTCGAGTTACGACGGGGATGGCCCTTCCACACACGTGTTTGTTCAGCGACGTCAGGACTCCTGCCTAGTTGCGCGGGACAACTCGGCATTCTCCTCAAGGCTTGGCAGGGCAATTGGGACGCCTCTCCAGCTGAGGCGGGAGACCAAGGGTCCCTTACCACGTGCCACAAGAATCCTAGGACTCCTATCAAGTTTCATGAGGAGTCAGGCATCGTCTCCTTTGGAGGCAATGATCTCCGCGTACCTCTGGAATTTTCAAAGAATGTGAGGACTCCGGTCGCAATGAGGTGGGCAACTAGGTCTTTCTCTGTGGTCTCCAGAGGGGATTCAGACATCCTTTCGTCTTGGGAGATGCAAGACGAGCCTGCATTCAAGTCACTGCAGGGATATCCGGCCTTATTTCGAGTCAGGGCATCACAGTGTCCATTCCACTTGAGGCCGCAAACTCAGGGTCCCTCTCACATACCTAGAGCTGAGAGAAGCCTCCTCTTGAGGTGCTTGTGGTAAGGTGGTATTCCTCTGGAGTCGAAGCCAGGGACTAACCTCTCATCTCGAGTTGATTTGTGGTCCACGGAGCTCTTTCGTCTTGCTACAGTGACCTCAGGATCCCGTAGCCTTGAAACAGTGTTCCTGGGTTTTCTCTGTAGTGCCATCAAGGAAATCAAGGCTCCTTTCCTGTGTGATGTGCAACACGGAATTGCTCTGCACGCAGTGCAGGGGAATCGGGACAAATCTCGCGGCGAAGGTTACGTCTCATGGTTTTTCTCGAGTTGCGGCGGGAACCTGGGGTATATTCTCGAGTTACGACGGGGATGGCCCTTCCACACACGTGTTTGTTCAGTAACGTCAGGACTCCTGCCTAGTTGCGAGGGACAACTCGGGATTCTCCTCGAGGCTTGGCAGGGCAATTGGGACGCCTCTCCAGCTGAGGCGGGAGACCAAGTGTCCCTTTCCACGGGCCACAGGAATCCTGGGACTCCTATCAAGTTTCTCGAGGAGTCAGGCATCGTCTCCTTTGGAGGCACTGATCTCCGTGTCCCTCTGGAGTTTTCAAAGGATGTGAGGACTCCGGTCGCGATGAGGTGGGGATCTGGGTCTTTCTCTGTGGTCTCCACAGGGGATTCAGACATCCTTTCGTCTTGGGAGATGCAAGACGAGCCTGCATTCCAATCACTACACGGATATCCGGACTTATTTCGAGTCAGGGCATCGCGGTGTCCATTCCACTTTAGGCCGCAAACTCAGGGCCCCTATCACATACCTAGAGCTGAGAGAAGCCTCCTCTTGTGGTGCTTGTGGTAAGGTGGTATTCCTTTGGAGTCGAAGCCAGGGACTAACCTCTCATCTCGAGTTGATTTGTGGTCCACGGAGCTCTTTCTTTTTGCTACAGTGACCTCAGGATCCCGTAGCCTTGAAACAGTGTTCTTGGGCTTTCTCTGGAGTGCCATCAAGGAAATCAAGGCTCCTTCCCTGTGTGATGTGCAAGACGGAATTGCTCTACACGCAGTGCAGGGGCATCGGGCCTCATTTCGCGGAGAGTGGGAAGTCTCATGGTTTTTCTCGAGTTGCGGCGGGAACCTGGGGTATATTCTCGAGTTACGACGGGGATGGCCCTTCCACACACGTGTTTGTTCAGCGACGTCAGGACTCCTGCCTAGTTGCGAGGGACAACTCAGGATTCTCCTCGAGGCTTGGCAGGGCAATTGGGATGCATCTCCAGCTGAGGCGGGAGACCAAGGGTCCCTTTCCACGTGCCACAGGAATCCTGGGACTCCTGTCAAGTTTCACGAGGACTCAGGCATCGTCTCCTTTGGAGGCACTGATCTCCGCGTCCCTCTGGAGTTGTCAAAAGATGTGAGGCCTCCGGTCACGATGAGGTGGGGAACTGGGTCTTTCTCTGTGGTCTCCACAGGGGATTCAGACAACCTTTCGTCTTGGGAGATGCAATACGAGCCTGCATTCCAGTCACTGCACGGATATCCGGCCTTATTTCGAGTCAGGGCATCGCGGTGTCCATTCCACTTTAGGCCGCAAACTCAGGGCCCCTATCACATACCTAGAGCTGAGAGAAGCCTCCTCTTGAGGTGCTTGTGGTAAGGTGGTATTCCTCTGGAGTCGAAGCCAGGGACTAACCTCTCATCTCGAGCTGATTTTTGGTCCACGGAGCTCTTTCGTGTTGCCACAGTGACCTCAGGATCCCTCTAGCCTTGAAACAGTGTTCTTGGGGTTTCTGTGGAGTGCCATCAAGGAAATCAAGGCTCCTTTCCTGTGTGATGTGCAACACGGCATTGCTCTGCACACAATGCAGGGGAATCGGGCCTTATCTCGCGGCGAGGGGGAAGTCTCATGGTTTTTCTCGAGTTGCGGCGGGAACCTGGGGTATATTCTCGAGTTCCGACGGGGATGGCCCTTCCACACACGTGTTTGTTCAGCGACGTCAGGACTCCTGCCTAGTTACGCGGGACAACTCGGGATTCTCCTCAAGGCTTGGCAGGGCAATTGGGACGCCTCTCCAGCGGAGGCGGGAGACCAAGTGTCCCTTTCCACATTCCACAGGAATCCTGGGACTCCTATCAAGTTTCACGAGGAGTCACGCATCGTCTCCTTGGGAGGCACTTATCTCCGCGTCCCTCTGGAGTTGCCAAAGGATGTGAGGCCTCCGGTCGCGATGAGGTGGGGAACTAGGTCTTTCTCTGTGGTCTCCACAGGGGATTCAGACATCCTTTCGTCTTGGGAGTTGCAATACGAGCCTGCATTCAAGTCACTGCAGGGATATCCGGCCTTATTTCGAGTCAGGGCATCGCGGTGTCCATTCCACTTGAGGCCGCAAACTCAGGGTCCCTCTCACATACCTAGAGCTGAGAGAAGCCTCCTGTTGAGGTGCTTGTGGTAAGGTGGTATACCTCTGGAGTCGAAGCTAGGGACTAACCTCTCATCTCGAGTTGATTTTTGGTCCACGGAGCTCTTTCGTGTTGCTACAGTGACCTCAGGATCCCGTAGCCTTGAAACAGTGTTCTTGGGCTTTCTCTGTAGTGCCATCAAGGAAATCAAGGCTCCTTTCCTGTGTGATGTGCAACACGGCATTGCTCGGCACGCAGTGCAGGGGAATCGGGCCTCATTTCGCGGAGAGCTGGAAGTCTTATGGTTTTTCTCGAGTTGCGGTGGGAACCTGGGGTATATTCTCGAGTTACGACGGGAATGGCCCTTCCACACACGTGTTTGTTCAGCGACGTCAGGACTCCTGCCTAGTTGCGAGGGACAACTCGGGATTCTCCTCGAGGCTTGGCAGGGCAATTGGGACGTCTCTCCAGCTGAGGCGGGAGACCAAGTGTCCCTTTCCACGGGCCACAGGAATCCTGGGACTCCTATCAAGTTTCACGAGGAGTCAGGCATCGTCTCCTTTGGAGGCACTGATCTCCGCGTCCCTCTGGAGTATTCAAAGGATGTGAGTCCTCCGGTCGCGATGAGGTGGGGAACAAGTTCCTTCTCTGTGGTCTCCACAGGGTATTCCGACATCCTTTCATCTTGGGAGATGCAAGACGAGCCTGCATTCAAGTCACTGCAGGGATATCCGGCCTTATTTCGAGTCAGGCATCGCGGTGTCCATTCCACTTGAGGCCGCAAACTCAGGGTCCCTCTCACATACCTAGAACTGAGAGAAGCCTCCTCTTGAGGTGTTTGTGGTAAGGTGGTATTCCTCTGGAGTCGAAGCCAGGGACTAACCTCTCATCTCGAGTTGATTTGTGGTCCACGGAGCTCTTTTGTGTTGCTACAGTGACCTCAGGATCCCTCTAGCCTTGAAACAGTGTTCTTGGGGTTTCTGTGGAGTGCCATCAAGGAAATCAAGGCTCCTTTCCTGTGTGATGTGCAACACGGCATTGCTCTGCACGCAGTGCAGGGGAATCAGGCCTCATCTCGCGTCGAGGGGGAAGTCTCATGGTTTTTCTTGAGTTGCGGCGGGAACCTGGGGTATATTCTCGAGTTAGAAGGGGGATGGCCCTTCAATACACGTGTTTGTTCAGCGACGTCAGGACTCCTACCTAGTTGCGAGGAACAACTCGGGATTCTCCTCGAGGCTTTGCAGGGCAATTGGGACGCCTCTCCAGCTGAGGCGGGAGACCAAGGGTCCCTTTCACGTGCCACAGGAATCCTGGGACTCCTATCAAGTTTCACGAGGAGTCAGGCATCGTCTCCTTTGGAGGCACTTATCTCCGCATCCCTCTGGAATTGCCAAAGGATGTGAGGCCTCCGGTCGCGATGAGGTGGGGAACAAGTTCCTTCTCTGTGGTCTCCACAGGGGATTCAGACATCCTTTCATCTTGGGAGATGCAAGACGAGCCTGCATTCAAGTCACTGCAGGGATATCCGGCCTTATTTCGAGTCAGGGCATCGCGGTGTCCATTCCACTTGAGGCCGCAAACTCAGGGTCCCTCTCACATACCTAGAACTGAGAGAAGCCTCCTCTTGAGGTGCTTGTTGTAAGGTGGTATTCCTCTGGAGTCGAAGCCAGGGACTAACCTTTCATCTCGAGTTGATTTGTGCTCCACGGAACTCTTTTGTGTTGCTACAGTGACCTCAGGATCCCGTATCCTTGAAACAGTGTTCTTGGGCTTTCTCTGTAGTGCCATCAAGGAAATCAAGGCTCCTTTCCTGTGTGATGTGCAACACGGCATTGCTCTGCACGCAGTGCAGGGGAATCGGGCCTCATCTCGCGTCGAGGGGGAAGTCTCATGGTTTTTCTTGAGTTGCGGCGGGAACCTGGGGTATATTCTCGAGTTAAAACGGGGACGGCCCTTCCATACACGTGTTTGCTCAGCGACGTCAGGACTCCTGCCTAGTTGCGAGGGACAACTCGGGATTCTCCTCGAGGCTTGGCAGGGCAATTGGGACGCCTCTCCAGCTGAGGCGGGAGACCAAGGGTCCCTTTCCACGTGCCACAAGAATCCTGGGACTCCTATCAAGTTTCACGAGGAGTCAGGCATCGTCTCCTTTGGAGGCAATGATCTCCGCATCCCTCTGGAATTTTCAAAGGATGTGAGGACTCCGGTCGCGATGAGGTGGGGATCTAGGTCTTTCTCTGTGGTCTCCACAGGGGATTCAGACATTCTTTCGTCTTGGGAGATGCAAGACGAGCCTGCATTCAAGTCACTGCAGGGATATCCGGCCTTATTTCGAGTCAGGGCATCGCGGTGTCCATTCCACTTGAGGCCACAAACTCAGGGTCCCTCTCACATACCTAGAGCTGAGAGAAGCCTCCTCTTGAGGTGCTTGTGGTAAGGTGGTATTCCTCTGGAGTCGAAGCCAGGGACTAACCTCTCATCTCGAGTTGATTTTTGGCCCACGGAGCTCTTTCGTGTTGCTACAGGGACCTCAGAATCCCTCTAGCCTTGAAACAGTGTTCTTGGGGTTTCTCTGGAGTGCCATCAAGGAAATCAAGGCTCCTTTCCTGTGTGATGTGCAACACGGCATTGCTCTCCATGCAGTGCTGGGGAATCGGGCCTCATCTCGCGTCGAGGGGGAAGTCTCATGGTTTTTCTCGAGTTGCGGTGGGAACCTGGAGTATGTTCTCGAGTTACGACGGGGATGGCCCTTGCACACACGTGTTTGTTCAGTGACGTCAGGACTCCTGCCTAGTTGCGGGGGACAACTCGGGATACTCCTCGAGGCTTGGCAGGGCAATTGGGACGCCTCTCCAGCTGAGGCGGGAGTCCAAGGGTCCCTTTCCACGTGCCACAGGAATCCTGGGACTCCTATCAAGTTTCACGAGTCAGGCATCGTCTCCATTGGAGGCAATGTTCTCCGCGTCCCTCTGGAGTTGTCAAAGGATGTGAGGCCTCCGGTCGCGATGAGGTGGGGAACTAGGTCTTTCTCTGTGGTCTCCACAGGCGATTCAGACATCCTTTCGTCTTGGGAGATGCAAGACGAGCCTGCATTCAAGTCACTGCAGGGATATCCGGACTTATTTCGAGTCAGGGCATCGCGGTGTCCATTCCACGTGAGGCTGCAAACTCAGGGTCCCTCTCACATACCTAGAGCTGAGAGAAGCCTCCTCTTGAGGTGCTTGTGGTAGGTGGTATTCCTCTGGAGTCGAAGCCAGGGACTAACCTCTCATCTCGAGTTGATTTGTGGCCCACGGAGCTCTTTTGTGTTGCTACAGTGACCTCAGGATCCCTCTAGCCTTGAAACAGTGTTCTTGGGGTTTCTGTGAAGGGCCATCAAGGAAATCAAGGCTCCTTTCCTGTGTGATGTGCAACACGGCATTGCTCTGCACGCAGTGCAGTGGAATCGGGACTCGTCTCCCGGCGAGGGGGAAGTCTTATGGTATTTCTCGAGTTGCGGCGGGAACCTGGGGTATATTCTCGAGTTTCGACGGGGATGGCCGTTCCACACACGAGTTTGTTCAGCGACGTCAGGACTCACGCCTAGTAGCGAGGGGCAACTCGGGTTTCTCCTCGAGGCTTAGCAGGGCAATTGGGACGCCTCTCCAGCTGAGGCGGGAGACCAAGGGTCCCTTACCACGTGCCCGAGGAATCCTGGGACTCCTATCATGTTTCACGAGGAGTCAGGCATCGTCTCCTTTGGAGGCACTGATCTCCGCGTCCCTCTGGAGTTTTCAAAGGATGTGAGGCCTCCGGTCGCGATGAGGTGGGGAACTGGGTCTTTCTCTGTGGTCTCCACAGGGGATTCAGACATCCTTTCGTCTTGTGAGATGCAAGACGAGCCTGCATTCCAGTCACTGCAGGGATATCCGGGCTTATTTCGAGTCAGGGCATCGCGGTGTCCATTCCACTTGAGGCCGCAAACTCAGGGTCCCTCTCACATACCTAGAGCTGAGAGAAGCCTCCTCTTGAGGTGCTTTTGGTAAGGTGGTATTCCTCTGGAGTCGAAGCCAGGGACTAACCTCTCATCTCGAGTTGATTTGTGGTCCACGGAGCTCTTTCGTGTTGTTAGAGTGACCTCAGGATCCCGTAGCCTTGAAACAGTGTTCTTGGGCTTTCTCTGTAGTGCCATCAAGGAAATCAAGGCTCCTTTCCTGTGTGATGTGCAACACGGCATTGCTCTGCACGCAGTGCAGGGGAATCAGGCCTCATCTCGCGTCGAGGGGGAAGTCTCATGGTTTTTCTTGAGTTGCGGCGGGAACCTGGGGTATATTCTCGAGTTAGAAGGGGGATGGCCCTTCAATACACGTGTTTGTTCAGCGACGTCAGGACTCCTGCCTAGTTGCGATGAACTACTCGGGATTCTCCTCGAGGCTTGGCAGGGCAATTGGGACGCCTCTCCAGCTGAGGCGGGAGACCAAGGGTCCCTTTCCACGTGCCACAGGAATCCTGGGACTCCTATCAAGTTTCACGAGGAGTCAGGCATCGTCTCCTTTGGAGGCACTTATCTCCGCATCCCTCTGGAGTTGCCAAAGGATGTGAGGCCTCCGGTCGCGATGAGGTGGGGAACAAGTTCCTTCTCTGTCGTCTCCACAGGGGATTCAGACATCCTTTCATCTTGGGAGATGCAAGACGAGCCTGCATTCAAGTCACTGCAGGGATATCCGGCCTTATTTCGAGTCAGGGCATCGCGGTGTCCATTCCACTTGAGGCCGCAAACTCAGGGTCCCTCTCACATACCTAGAACTGAGAGAAGCCTCCTCTTGAGGTGCTTGTTGTAAGGTGGTATTCCTCTGGAGTCGAAGCCAGGGACTAACCTCTCATCTCGAGTTGATTTGTGGTCCACGGAGCTCTTTTGTGTTGCTACAGTGACCTCAGGATCCCGTAGCCTTGAAACAGTGTTCTTGGGCTTTCTCTGTTGTGCCATCAAGGAAATCAAGGCTCCTTTCCTGTGTGATGTGCAACACGGAATTGCTCTGCACGCAGTGCACGGGAATCGGGCCTCATTTCGCGGAGAGGGGGAAGTCTTATGGTTTTTCTCGAGTTGCGGCGGGAACCTGGGGTATATTCTCGAGTTACGACGGGGATGGCGCTTCCACACACATGTTTGTTCAGCGACGTCAGGACTCATGCCTAGTTGCGAGGGACAACTCGGGATTCTCCTCGAGGCTTGGCAGGGCAATTGGGACGCCTCTCCAGCTGAGGCGGGAGACCAAGGGTCCCTTTCAAGGGCCACAGGAATCCTGGGACTCCTATCAAGTTTGACGAGGAGTCAGGCATCGTCTCCTTTGGAGGCACTGATCTCCGCGTCCCTCTGAAGTTGTCAAAGGATGTGAGGCCTCCGGTCGCGATGAGGTGGGTACTAGGTCTTTCTCTGTGGTCTCCACAGGGGCTTCAGACATCCTTTCGTCTTGGGAGATGCAAGACGAGCCTGCATTCAAGTCACTGCAGGGATATCCGGCCTTATTTCGAGTCAGGGATTGGTGGTGTCCATTCCACTTGAGGCCGCAAACTCAGGTCCCCCTCACATACTTAGAGCTGAGAGAAGCCTCCTCTTGAGGTGCTTGTGGTAAGGTGGTATTCCTCTGGATTCGAACCTAGGGACTAACCTCTCATCTCAAGTTGATTTGTTGTCCACGGAGCTCTTTCTTGTTGCTACAGTGACCTCAGGATCCCTCTAGCCTTGAAACAGTGTTCTTGGGGTTTCTCTGGAGTGCCATTAAGGAAATCAAGGCTCCTTTTCTGTGTGATGTGCAACACGGCATTGCTCTGCATGCAGTGCAGGGTAATCGGGCCTCATCTCGCGGCGAGGGTTACGTCTCATGGTTTTTCTCGAGTTGCGGCGGGAACCTGGGGTATATTCTCGAGTTACGACGGGGATGGCCCTTCCACACACGTGTTTGTTCAGCGACGTCAGGACTCCTGCCTAGTTGCGCGGGACAACTCGGCATTCTCCTCAAGGCTTGGCAGGGCAATTGGGACGCCTCTCCAGCTGAGGCGGGAGACCAAGGGTCCCTTACCACGTGCCACAAGAATCCTAGGACTCCTATCAAGTTTCATGAGGAGTCAGGCATCGTCTCCTTTGGAGGCAATGATCTCCGCGTACCTCTGGAATTTTCAAAGAATGTGAGGACTCCGGTCGCAATGAGGTGGGCAACTAGGTCTTTCTCTGTGGTCTCCAGAGGGGATTCAGACATCCTTTCGTCTTGGGAGATGCAAGACGAGCCTGCATTCAAGTCACTGCAGGGATATCCGGCCTTATTTCGAGTCAGGGCATCACAGTGTCCATTCCACTTGAGGCCGCAAACTCAGGGTCCCTCTCACATACCTAGAGCTGAGAGAAGCCTCCTCTTGAGGTGCTTGTGGTAAGGTGGTATTCCTCTGGAGTCGAAGCCAGGGACTAACCTCTCATCTCGAGTTGATTTGTGGTCCACGGAGCTCTTTCGTCTTGCTACAGTGACCTCAGGATCCCGTAGCCTTGAAACAGTGTTCCTGGGTTTTCTCTGTAGTGCCATCAAGGAAATCAAGGCTCCTTTCCTGTGTGATGTGCAACACGGAATTGCTCTGCACGCAGTGCAGGGGAATCGGGACAAATCTCGCGGCGAAGGTTACGTCTCATGGTTTTTCTCGAGTTGCGGCGGGAACCTGGGGTATATTCTCGAGTTACGACGGGGATGGCCCTTCCACACACGTGTTTGTTCAGTAACGTCAGGACTCCTGCCTAGTTGCGAGGGACAACTCGGGATTCTCCTCGAGGCTTGGCAGGGCAATTGGGACGCCTCTCCAGCTGAGGCGGGAGACCAAGTGTCCCTTTCCACATTCCACAGGAATCCTGGGACTCCTATCAAGTTTCTCGAGGAGTCAGGCATCGTCTCCTTTGGAGGCACTGATCTCCGTGTCCCTCTGGAGTTTTCAAAGGATGTGAGGACTCCGGTCGCGATGAGGTGGGGATCTGGGTCTTTCTCTGTGGTCTCCACAGGGGATTCAGACATCCTTTCGTCTTGGGAGATGCAAGACGAGCCTGCATTCCAATCACTACACGGATATCCGGACTTATTTCGAGTCAGGGCATCGCGGTGTCCATTCCACTTTAGGCCGCAAACTCAGGGCCCCTATCACATACCTAGAGCTGAGAGAAGCCTCCTCTTGTGGTGCTTGTGGTAAGGTGGTATTCCTTTGGAGTCGAAGCCAGGGACTAACCTCTCATCTCGAGTTGATTTGTGGTCCACGGAGCTCTTTCTTTTTGCTACAGTGACCTCAGGATCCCGTAGCCTTGAAACAGTGTTCTTGGGCTTTCTCTGGAGTGCCATCAAGGAAATCAAGGCTCCTTCCCTGTGTGATGTGCAAGACGGAATTGCTCTACACGCAGTGCAGGGGCATCGGGCCTCATTTCGCGGAGAGTGGGAAGTCTCATGGTTTTTCTCGAGTTGCGGCGGGAACCTGGGGTATATTCTCGAGTTACGACGGGGATGGCCCTTCCACACACGTGTTTGTTCAGCGACGTCAGGACTCCTGCCTAGTTGCGAGGGACAACTCAGGATTCTCCTCGAGGCTTGGCAGGGCAATTGGGATGCATCTCCAGCTGAGGCGGGAGACCAAGGGTCCCTTTCCACGTGCCACAGGAATCCTGGGACTCCTGTCAAGTTTCACGAGGACTCAGGCATCGTCTCCTTTGGAGGCACTGATCTCCGCGTCCCTCTGGAGTTGTCAAAAGATGTGAGGCCTCCGGTCACGATGAGGTGGGGAACTGGGTCTTTCTCTGTGGTCTCCACAGGGGATTCAGACAACCTTTCGTCTTGGGAGATGCAATACGAGCCTGCATTCCAGTCACTGCACGGATATCCGGCCTTATTTCGAGTCAGGGCATCGCGGTGTCCATTCCACTTTAGGCCGCAAACTCAGGGCCCCTATCACATACCTAGAGCTGAGAGAAGCCTCCTCTTGAGGTGCTTGTGGTAAGGTGGTATTCCTCTGGAGTCGAAGCCAGGGACTAACCTCTCATCTCGAGCTGATTTTTGGTCCACGGAGCTCTTTCGTGTTGCCACAGTGACCTCAGGATCCCTCTAGCCTTGAAACAGTGTTCTTGGGGTTTCTGTGGAGTGCCATCAAGGAAATCAAGGCTCCTTTCCTGTGTGATGTGCAACACGGCATTGCTCTGCACACAATGCAGGGGAATCGGGCCTTATCTCGCGGCGAGGGGGAAGTCTCATGGTTTTTCTCGAGTTGCGGCGGGAACCTGGGGTATATTCTCGAGTTCCGACGGGGATGGCCCTTCCACACACGTGTTTGTTCAGCGACGTCAGGACTCCTGCCTAGTTACGCGGGACAACTCGGGATTCTCCTCAAGGCTTGGCAGGGCAATTGGGACGCCTCTCCAGCGGAGGCGGGAGACCAAGTGTCCCTTTCCACATTCCACAGGAATCCTGGGACTCCTATCAAGTTTCACGAGGAGTCACGCATCGTCTCCTTGGGAGGCACTTATCTCCGCGTCCCTCTGGAGTTGCCAAAGGATGTGAGGCCTCCGGTCGCGATGAGGTGGGGAACTAGGTCTTTCTCTGTGGTCTCCACAGGGGATTCAGACATCCTTTCGTCTTGGGAGTTGCAATACGAGCCTGCATTCAAGTCACTGCAGGGATATCCGGCCTTATTTCGAGTCAGGGCATCGCGGTGTCCATTCCACTTGAGGCCGCAAACTCAGGGTCCCTCTCACATACCTAGAGCTGAGAGAAGCCTCCTGTTGAGGTGCTTGTGGTAAGGTGGTATACCTCTGGAGTCGAAGCTAGGGACTAACCTCTCATCTCGAGTTGATTTTTGGTCCACGGAGCTCTTTCGTGTTGCTACAGTGACCTCAGGATCCCGTAGCCTTGAAACAGTGTTCTTGGGCTTTCTCTGTAGTGCCATCAAGGAAATCAAGGCTCCTTTCCTGTGTGATGTGCAACACGGCATTGCTCGGCACGCAGTGCAGGGGAATCGGGCCTCATTTCGCGGAGAGCTGGAAGTCTTATGGTTTTTCTCGAGTTGCGGTGGGAACCTGGGGTATATTCTCGAGTTACGACGGGAATGGCCCTTCCACACACGTGTTTGTTCAGCGACGTCAGGACTCCTGCCTAGTTGCGAGGGACAACTCGGGATTCTCCTCGAGGCTTGGCAGGGCAATTGGGACGTCTCTCCAGCTGAGGCGGGAGACCAAGTGTCCCTTTCCACGGGCCACAGGAATCCTGGGACTCCTATCAAGTTTCACGAGGAGTCAGGCATCGTCTCCTTTGGAGGCACTGATCTCCGCGTCCCTCTGGAGTATTCAAAGGATGTGAGTCCTCCGGTCGCGATGAGGTGGGGAACAAGTTCCTTCTCTGTGGTCTCCACAGGGTATTCCGACATCCTTTCATCTTGGGAGATGCAAGACGAGCCTGCATTCAAGTCACTGCAGGGATATCCGGCCTTATTTCGAGTCAGGCATCGCGGTGTCCATTCCACTTGAGGCCGCAAACTCAGGGTCCCTCTCACATACCTAGAACTGAGAGAAGCCTCCTCTTGAGGTGTTTGTGGTAAGGTGGTATTCCTCTGGAGTCGAAGCCAGGGACTAACCTCTCATCTCGAGTTGATTTGTGGTCCACGGAGCTCTTTTGTGTTGCTACAGTGACCTCAGGATCCCTCTAGCCTTGAAACAGTGTTCTTGGGGTTTCTGTGGAGTGCCATCAAGGAAATCAAGGCTCCTTTCCTGTGTGATGTGCAACACGGCATTGCTCTGCACGCAGTGCAGGGGAATCAGGCCTCATCTCGCGTCGAGGGGGAAGTCTCATGGTTTTTCTTGAGTTGCGGCGGGAACCTGGGGTATATTCTCGAGTTAGAAGGGGGATGGCCCTTCAATACACGTGTTTGTTCAGCGACGTCAGGACTCCTACCTAGTTGCGAGGAACAACTCGGGATTCTCCTCGAGGCTTTGCAGGGCAATTGGGACGCCTCTCCAGCTGAGGCGGGAGACCAAGGGTCCCTTTCACGTGCCACAGGAATCCTGGGACTCCTATCAAGTTTCACGAGGAGTCAGGCATCGTCTCCTTTGGAGGCACTTATCTCCGCATCCCTCTGGAATTGCCAAAGGATGTGAGGCCTCCGGTCGCGATGAGGTGGGGAACAAGTTCCTTCTCTGTGGTCTCCACAGGGGATTCAGACATCCTTTCATCTTGGGAGATGCAAGACGAGCCTGCATTCAAGTCACTGCAGGGATATCCGGCCTTATTTCGAGTCAGGGCATCGCGGTGTCCATTCCACTTGAGGCCGCAAACTCAGGGTCCCTCTCACATACCTAGAACTGAGAGAAGCCTCCTCTTGAGGTGCTTGTTGTAAGGTGGTATTCCTCTGGAGTCGAAGCCAGGGACTAACCTTTCATCTCGAGTTGATTTGTGCTCCACGGAACTCTTTTGTGTTGCTACAGTGACCTCAGGATCCCGTATCCTTGAAACAGTGTTCTTGGGCTTTCTCTGTAGTGCCATCAAGGAAATCAAGGCTCCTTTCCTGTGTGATGTGCAACACGGCATTGCTCTGCACGCAGTGCAGGGGAATCGGGCCTCATCTCGCGTCGAGGGGGAAGTCTCATGGTTTTTCTTGAGTTGCGGCGGGAACCTGGGGTATATTCTCGAGTTAAAACGGGGACGGCCCTTCCATACACGTGTTTGCTCAGCGACGTCAGGACTCCTGCCTAGTTGCGAGGGACAACTCGGGATTCTCCTCGAGGCTTGGCAGGGCAATTGGGACGCCTCTCCAGCTGAGGCGGGAGACCAAGGGTCCCTTTCCACGTGCCACAAGAATCCTGGGACTCCTATCAAGTTTCACGAGGAGTCAGGCATCGTCTCCTTTGGAGGCAATGATCTCCGCATCCCTCTGGAATTTTCAAAGGATGTGAGGACTCCGGTCGCGATGAGGTGGGGATCTAGGTCTTTCTCTGTGGTCTCCACAGGGGATTCAGACATTCTTTCGTCTTGGGAGATGCAAGACGAGCCTGCATTCAAGTCACTGCAGGGATATCCGGCCTTATTTCGAGTCAGGGCATCGCGGTGTCCATTCCACTTGAGGCCACAAACTCAGGGTCCCTCTCACATACCTAGAGCTGAGAGAAGCCTCCTCTTGAGGTGCTTGTGGTAAGGTGGTATTCCTCTGGAGTCGAAGCCAGGGACTAACCTCTCATCTCGAGTTGATTTTTGGCCCACGGAGCTCTTTCGTGTTGCTACAGGGACCTCAGAATCCCTCTAGCCTTGAAACAGTGTTCTTGGGGTTTCTCTGGAGTGCCATCAAGGAAATCAAGGCTCCTTTCCTGTGTGATGTGCAACACGGCATTGCTCTCCATGCAGTGCTGGGGAATCGGGCCTCATCTCGCGTCGAGGGGGAAGTCTCATGGTTTTTCTCGAGTTGCGGTGGGAACCTGGAGTATGTTCTCGAGTTACGACGGGGATGGCCCTTGCACACACGTGTTTGTTCAGTGACGTCAGGACTCCTGCCTAGTTGCGGGGGACAACTCGGGATACTCCTCGAGGCTTGGCAGGGCAATTGGGACGCCTCTCCAGCTGAGGCGGGAGTCCAAGGGTCCCTTTCCACGTGCCACAGGAATCCTGGGACTCCTATCAAGTTTCACGAGTCAGGCATCGTCTCCATTGGAGGCAATGTTCTCCGCGTCCCTCTGGAGTTGTCAAAGGATGTGAGGCCTCCGGTCGCGATGAGGTGGGGAACTAGGTCTTTCTCTGTGGTCTCCACAGGCGATTCAGACATCCTTTCGTCTTGGGAGATGCAAGACGAGCCTGCATTCAAGTCACTGCAGGGATATCCGGACTTATTTCGAGTCAGGGCATCGCGGTGTCCATTCCACGTGAGGCTGCAAACTCAGGGTCCCTCTCACATACCTAGAGCTGAGAGAAGCCTCCTCTTGAGGTGCTTGTGGTAGGTGGTATTCCTCTGGAGTCGAAGCCAGGGACTAACCTCTCATCTCGAGTTGATTTGTGGCCCACGGAGCTCTTTTGTGTTGCTACAGTGACCTCAGGATCCCTCTAGCCTTGAAACAGTGTTCTTGGGGTTTCTGTGAAGGGCCATCAAGGAAATCAAGGCTCCTTTCCTGTGTGATGTGCAACACGGCATTGCTCTGCACGCAGTGCAGTGGAATCGGGACTCGTCTCCCGGCGAGGGGGAAGTCTTATGGTATTTCTCGAGTTGCGGCGGGAACCTGGGGTATATTCTCGAGTTTCGACGGGGATGGCCGTTCCACACACGAGTTTGTTCAGCGACGTCAGGACTCACGCCTAGTAGCGAGGGGCAACTCGGGTTTCTCCTCGAGGCTTAGCAGGGCAATTGGGACGCCTCTCCAGCTGAGGCGGGAGACCAAGGGTCCCTTACCACGTGCCCGAGGAATCCTGGGACTCCTATCATGTTTCACGAGGAGTCAGGCATCGTCTCCTTTGGAGGCACTGATCTCCGCGTCCCTCTGGAGTTTTCAAAGGATGTGAGGCCTCCGGTCGCGATGAGGTGGGGAACTGGGTCTTTCTCTGTGGTCTCCACAGGGGATTCAGACATCCTTTCGTCTTGTGAGATGCAAGACGAGCCTGCATTCCAGTCACTGCAGGGATATCCGGGCTTATTTCGAGTCAGGGCATCGCGGTGTCCATTCCACTTGAGGCCGCAAACTCAGGGTCCCTCTCACATACCTAGAGCTGAGAGAAGCCTCCTCTTGAGGTGCTTTTGGTAAGGTGGTATTCCTCTGGAGTCGAAGCCAGGGACTAACCTCTCAACTCGAGTTGATTTGTGGTCCACGGAGCTCTTTCGTGTTGTTAGAGTGACCTCAGGATCCCGTAGCCTTGAAACAGTGTTCTTGGGCTTTCTCTGTAGTGCCATCAAGGAAATCAAGGCTCCTTTCCTGTGTGATGTGCAACACGGCATTGCTCTGCACGCAGTGCAGGGGAATCAGGCCTCATCTCGCGTCGAGGGGGAAGTCTCATGGTTTTTCTTGAGTTGCGGCGGGAACCTGGGGTATATTCTCGAGTTAGAAGGGGGATGGCCCTTCAATACACGTGTTTGTTCAGCGACGTCAGGACTCCTGCCTAGTTGCGATGAACTACTCGGGATTCTCCTCGAGGCTTGGCAGGGCAATTGGGACGCCTCTCCAGCTGAGGCGGGAGACCAAGGGTCCCTTTCCACGTGCCACAGGAATCCTGGGACTCCTATCAAGTTTCACGAGGAGTCAGGCATCGTCTCCTTTGGAGGCACTTATCTCCGCATCCCTCTGGAGTTGCCAAAGGATGTGAGGCCTCCGGTCGCGATGAGGTGGGGAACAAGTTCCTTCTCTGTCGTCTCCACAGGGGATTCAGACATCCTTTCATCTTGGGAGATGCAAGACGAGCCTGCATTCAAGTCACTGCAGGGATATCCGGCCTTATTTCGAGTCAGGGCATCGCGGTGTCCATTCCACTTGAGGCCGCAAACTCAGGGTCCCTCTCACATACCTAGAACTGAGAGAAGCCTCCTCTTGAGGTGCTTGTTGTAAGGTGGTATTCCTCTGGAGTCGAAGCCAGGGACTAACCTCTCATCTCGAGTTGATTTGTGGTCCACGGAGCTCTTTTGTGTTGCTACAGTGACCTCAGGATCCCGTAGCCTTGAAACAGTGTTCTTGGGCTTTCTCTGTTGTGCCATCAAGGAAATCAAGGCTCCTTTCCTGTGTGATGTGCAACACGGAATTGCTCTGCACGCAGTGCACGGGAATCGGGCCTCATTTCGCGGAGAGGGGGAAGTCTTATGGTTTTTCTCGAGTTGCGGCGGGAACCTGGGGTATATTCTCGAGTTACGACAGGGATGGCGCTTCCACACACATGTTTGTTCAGCGACGTCAGGACTCATGCCTAGTTGCGAGGGACAACTCGGGATTCTCCTCGAGGCTTGGCAGGGCAATTGGGACGCCTCTCCAGCTGAGGCGGGAGACCAAGGGTCCCTTTCAAGGGCCACAGGAATCCTGGGACTCCTATCAAGTTTGACGAGGAGTCAGGCATCGTCTCCTTTGGAGGCACTGATCTCCGCGTCCCTCTGAAGTTGTCAAAGGATGTGAGGCCTCCGGTCGCGATGAGGTGGGTACTAGGTCTTTCTCTGTGGTCTCCACAGGGGCTTCAGACATCCTTTCGTCTTGGGAGATGCAAGACGAGCCTGCATTCAAGTCACTGCAGGGATATCCGGCCTTATTTCGAGTCAGGGATTGGTGGTGTCCATTCCACTTGAGGCCGCAAACTCAGGTCCCCCTCACATACTTAGAGCTGAGAGAAGCCTCCTCTTGAGGTGCTTGTGGTAAGGTGGTATTCCTCTGGAGTCGAAGCCAGGGACTAACCTCTCATCTCGAGTTGATTTGTGGTCCAGGGAGCTCTTTTGTGTTGCTACAGTGACCTCAGGATCCCGTAGCCTTGAAACAGTGTTCTTGGGCTTTCTCTGTAGTGCGATCAAGGAAATCAAGGCTCCTTTCCTGTGTGATGTGCAACACGGAATTGCTCTGCACGAGTGCAGGGGAATCGGGCCTCATTTCGCGGAGAGGGGGAAGTCTTGTGGTTTTTCTCGAGTTGCGGCGGGAACCTGGGGTATATTCTCGAGTTACGACGGGGATGGCTCTTCCACACACGTGTTTGTTCAGCGACGTCAGGACTCTTTCCTAGTTGCGAGGGACAACTCGGGATTCTCCTCGAGGCTTGGCAGGGCAATTGGGACGCCTCTCCAGCTGAGGCGGGAGACCAAGGGTCCCTTTCACGGGCCAGAGGAATCCTGGGATTCCTATGAAGTTTCACGAGGAGTCAGGCATCGTCTCCTTTGGAGGCACTGATCTCCGCGTCCCTCTGGAGTTGTCAAAGGATGTGAGGCCTCCGGTCGCGATGAGGTGGGGAACTAGGTCTTTCTCTGTGGTCTCCACAGGGGCTTCAGACATCCTTTCGTCTTGGGAGATGCAAGACGAGCCTGCATTCAAGTCACTGCAGGGATATCCGGCCTTATTTCGAGTCAGGGCATCGTGGTGTCCATTCCACATGAGGCCGCAAACTCAGGTCCCTCTCACATACTTAGAGCTGAGAGAAGCCACCTCTTGAGGTGCTTGTGGTAAGGTGGTATTCCTCTGGAGTTGAAGCCAGGGACTAACCTCACATCTCGAGTTGATTTGTGGTCCACGGAGCTCTTTTGTTTTGCTACAGTGACCTCAGGATCCCTCTAGCCTTGAAACAGTGTTCTTTGGGTTTCTGTGGAGTGCCATCAAGGAAATCAAGGCTCCTTTCCTGTGTGATGTGCAACACGGCATTGCTCTGCACGCAGTGCAGGGGAATCAGGCCTCATCTCGCGTCGAGGGGGAAGTCTCATGGTTTTTCTTGAGTTGCGGCGGGAACCTGGGGTATATTCTCGAGTTAGAAGGGGGATGGCCCTTCAATACACGTGTTTGTTCAGCGACGTCAGGACTCCTGCCTAGTTGCGATGAACTACTCGGGATTCTCCTCGAGGCTTGGCAGGGCAATTGGGACGCCTCTCCAGCTGAGGCGGGAGACCAAGGGTCCCTTTCCACGTGCCACAGGAATCCTGGGACTCCTATCAAGTTTCACGAGGAGTCAGGCATCGTCTCCTTTGGAGGCACTTATCTCCGCATCCCTCTGGAGTTGCCAAAGGATGTGAGGCCTCCGGTCGCGATGAGGTGGGGAACAAGTTCCTTCTCTGTCGTCTCCACAGGGGATTCAGACATCCTTTCATCTTGGGAGATGCAAGACGAGCCTGCATTCAAGTCACTGCAGGGATATCCGGCCTTATTTCGAGTCAGGGCATCGCGGTGTCCATTCCACTTGAGGCCGCAAACTCAGGGTCCCTCTCACATACCTAGAACTGAGAGAAGCCTCCTCTTGAGGTGCTTGTTGTAAGGTGGTATTCCTCTGGAGTCGAAGCCAGGGACTAACCTCTCATCTCGAGTTGATTTGTGGTCCACGGAACTCTTTTGTGTTGCTACAGTGACCTCAGGATCCCGTATCCTTGAAACAGTGTTCTTGGGCTTTCTCTGTAGTGCCATCAAGGAAATCAAGGCTCCTTTCCTGCGTGATGTGCAACACGGAATTGCTCTGCACGCACTGCAGGGGAATCGGGCCTCATCTCGCTGCGAGGGGGAAGTCTCATGGGTTTTCTCGAGTTGCGGCGGGAACCTGGGGTATATTCTCGAGTTACGACGGGGATGGCCCTTCCACACACGTGTTTGTTCAGCGACGTCAGGACTCTTGCCTAGTTGCGAGGGACAACTCGGGATTCTCCTCGAGGCTTGGCAGGGCAATTGGGACGCCTCTCCAGCTGAGGCGGGAGACCAAGGGTCCCTTTCACGGGCCACAGGAATCCTGGGACTCCTTTCAAGTTTCACGAGGAGTCAGGCATGGTCTCCTTTGGAGGCACTGATCTCCGCGTCCCTCTGGAGTTGTCAAAGGATGTGAGGCCTCCGGTCGCGATGAGGTGGGTAACTAGTTCTTTCTCTGTGGTCTCCACAGGGTATTTCGACATCCTTTCATCTTGGGAGATTCAAGACGAGCATGCATTCAAGTCACTGCAGGGATATCCGGCCTTATTTCGAGTCAGGGCATCGCGGTGTCCATTCCACTTGAGGCCGCAAACTCAGGGTCCCTCTCACATACCTAGAACTGAGAGAAACCTCCTCTTGAGGTGCTTGTGGTAAGGTGGTATTCCTCTGGAGTCGAAGAGAGGGACTAACCTCTCATCTCGAGTTGATTTGTGGTCCACGGAGCTTTTTTGTGTTGCTACAGTGACCTCAGGATCCCGTAGCCTTGAAACAGTGTTCTTGGGCTTTCTCTGTTGTGCCATCAAGGAAATCAAGGCCCCTTTCCTGTGGGATGTGCAACACGGAATTGCTCTGCACGCAGTGCACGGGAATCGGGCCTCATTTCGCGGAGAGGGGGAAGTCTTATGGTTTTTCTCGAGTTGCGGCGGGAACCTGGGGTATATTCTCGAGTTACGACGGGGATGGCGCTTCCACACACATGTTTGTTCAGCGACGTCAGGACTCTTGCCTAGTTGCGAGGGACAACTCGGGATTCTCCTCGAGGCTTGGCAGGGCAATTGGGACACCTCTCCAGCTGAGGCGGGAGACCAAGGGTCCCTTTCAAGGGCCACAGGAATCCTGGGACTCCTATCAAGTTTGACGAGGAGTCAGGCATCGTCTCCTTTGGAGGCACTGATCTCCGCGTCCCTCTGAAGTTGTCAAAGGATGTGAGGCCTCCGGTCGCGATGAGGTGGGTACTAGGTCTTTTTCTGTGGTCTCCACAGGGGCTTCAGACATCCTTTCGTCTTGGGAGATGCAAGACGAGCCTGCATTCAAGTCACTGCAGGGATATCCGGCCTTATTTCGAGTCAGGGATTCGTGGTGTCCATTCCACTTGAGGCCGCAAACTCAAGTCCCCCTCACATACTTAGAGCTGAGAGAAGCCTCCTCTTGAGGTGCTTGTGGTAAGGTGGTATTCCTCTGGAGTCGAAGCCAGGGACTAACCTCTCATCTCGAGTTGATTTGTGGTCCAGGGAGCTCTTTTGTGTTGCTACAGTGACCTCAGGATCCCGTAGCCTTGAAACAGTGTTCTTGGGCTTTCTCTGTAGTGCGATCAAGGAAATCAAGGCTCCTTTCCTGTGTGATGTGCAACACGGAATTGCTCTGCACGCAGTGCAGGGGAATCGGGCCTCATTTCGCGGAGAGGGGGAAGTCTTATGGTTTTTCTCGAGTTGCGGCGGGAACCTGGGGTATATTCTCGAGTTACGACGGGGATGGCCCTTCCACACACGTGTTTGTTCAGCGACGTCAGGACTCTTTCCTAGTTGCGAGGGACAACTCGGGATTCTCCTCGAGGCTTGGCAGGGCAATTGGGACGCCTCTCCAGCTGAGGCGGGAGACCAAGGGTCCCTTTCACGGGCCAAAGGAATCCTGGGATTCCTATGAAGTTTCACGAGGAGTCAGGCATCGTCTCCTTTGGAGGCACTGATCTCCGCGTCCCTCTGGAGTTTTCAAAGGATGTGAGGCCTCCGGTCACGATGAGGTGGGGAACTAGGTCTTTCTCTGTGGTCTCCACAGGGGCTTCAGACATCCTTTCGTCTGGGAGATGCAAGACGAGCCTGCATTCAAGTCACTGCAGGGATATCCGGCCTTATTTCGAGTCAGGGCATCGTGGTGTCCATTCCACATGAGGCCGCAAACTCAGGTCCCTCTCACATACTTAGAGCTGAGAGAAGCCACCTCTTGAGGTGCTTGTGGTAAGGTGGTATTCCTCTGGAGTTGAAGCCAGGGACTAACCTCACATCTCGAGTTGATTTGTGGTCCACGGAGCTCTTTTGTTTTGCTACAGTGACCTCAGGATCCCTCTAGCCTTGAAACAGTGTTCTTTGGGTTTCTGTGGAGTGCCATCAAGGAAATCAAGGCTCCTTTCCTGTGTGATGTGCAACACGGCATTGCTCTGCACGCAGTGCAGTGGAATCGGGACTCGTCTCGCGGCGAGGGGGAAGTCTCATGGTATTTCTCGAGTTGCGGCGGGCACCTGGGGTATATTCTCGAGTTACGACGGGGATGGCCCTTCCACACACGAGTTTGTTCAGCGACTTCAGGACTCACGCCTAGTAGCGAGGGGCAACTCGGGATTCTCTTCGAGGCTTGCCAGGGCAATTGGGACGCCTCTCCAGCTGAGGCGGGAGACCAAGGGTCCCTTTCTACGTGCCCCAGGAATCCTGGGACTCCTATCCAGTTTCACGAGGAGTCAGGCATCGTCTCCTTTGGAGGCACTGATCTCCGCGTCCCTCTGGTGTTTTCAAAGAATGTGAGGCCTCTGGTCGCGATGAGGTGGGGAACTGGGTCTTTCTCTGTGGTCTCCACAGGGGATTCAGACATCCTTTCGTCTTGGGAGATGCAAGATGAGCCTGCATTCCAGTCACTTCAGGGATATCCGGCATTATTTCGAGTCAGGGCATCGCAGTGTCCATTCCACTTTAGGCCGCAAACTCAGGGCCCCTATCACATACCTAGAGCTGAGAGAAGCCTCCTCTTGAGGTGCTTGTGGTAAGGTGGTATTCCTCTGGAGTCGAAGCCAGGGACTAACCTCTCATCTCGAGTTGATTTGTGGTCCACGGAGCTCTTTCGTGTTGCTACAGTGACCTCAGGATCCCGTAGCCTTGAAACAGTGTTCTTGGGCTTTCTCTGTAGTGCCATCAAGGAAAGCAAGGCTCCTTTCCTGTGTGATGTGCAACACGGAATTGCTCTGCACGCAGTGTTGGGGAATCGGGCCTCATTTCGCGGAGAGTGGGAAGTCTCATGGTTTTTCTCGAGTTGCGGCGGGAACCTGGGGTATATTCTCGAGTTACGACGGGGATGGCCCTTCCACACACGTGTTTGTTCAGCGACATCAGGACTTCTGCCTAGTTGCGAGGGACAACTCGGGATTCTCCTCGAGGCTTGGCAGGGCAATTGGGACGCCTCTTCAGCTGAGGCGGAAGACCAAGGGTCCCTTTCCACGGGCCACAGGAATCCTGGGACTCCTATCAAGTTTCACGAGGAGTCAGGCATTGTCTCCTTTGGAGGCACTGATCTCCGCGTCCCTCTGAAGTTGTCAAAGGATGTGAGGCCTCCGGTCGCGATGAGGTGGGGAACTGGGTCTTTCACTGTGGTCTCCACAGGGGATTCAGACATCCTTTCGTCATGGGAGATGCGAGACGAGCCTGCATTCCAGTCACTGCAGGGATATTCGGCCTTATTTCGAGTCAGGGCATCGCGGTGTCCATTCCACTTGAGGCCGCAAATTCAGGGTCCCTCTCACATACCTAGAGCTGAGAGAAGCCTCCTCTTGAGGTGCTTGTGGTAAGGTGGTATTCCTCTGGAGTCGAAGCCAGGGACTAACCTCTCATCTCGAGTTGATTTTTAGCCCACGGAGCTCTTTCGTGTTGCTACAGGGACCTCAGAATCCCTCTAGCCTTGAAACAGTGTTCTTGGGGTTTCTCTGGAGTGCCATCAAGGAAATCAAGGCTCCTTTCCTGTGTGATGTGCAACACGGCATTGCTCTGCACGCAGTGCTGGGGAATCGGGCCTCATCTCGTGGCGAGGGGGAAGTCTCATGGTTTTTCTCGAGTTGCGGCGGGAACCTGGAGTATGTTCTCGAGTTACGACGGGGATGGCCCTTGCACACACGTGTTTGTTCAGTGACGTCAGGACGCCTGCCTAGTTGCGAGGGACAACTCGGGATACTCCTCGAGGCTTGGCAGGGCAATTGGGACGCCTCTCCAGCTGAGGCGGGAGTCCAAGGGTCCCTTTCCACGTGCCACAGGAATCCTGGGACTCCTATAAAGTTTCACGAGTCAGGCATCGTCTCCATTGGAGGCAATGTTCTCCGCGACCCTCTGGAGTTGTCAAAGGATGTGAGGCCTCCGGTCGCGATGAGGTGGGGAACTAGGTCTTTTTCTGTGGTCTCCACAGGCGATTCAGACATCCTTTCGTCTTGGGAGATGCAAGACGAGCCTGCATTCAAGTCACTGCAGGGATATCCGGACTTATTTCGAGTCAGGGCATCGCGGTGTCCATTCCACTTTAGGCCGCACACTCAGGGTCCCTCTCACATACCTAGAGCTGAGAAAAGCCTCCTCTTGAAGTGCTTGTGGTAAGATGGTATTCCTCTGGAGTCGAAGCCAGGGACTAACCTCTCATCTCGAGTTGATTTGTGGTCCACGGAGCTCTTTCGTGTTGCTACAGTGACCTCAGGATCCCTCTAGCCTTGAAACAGTGTTCTTGGGGTTTCTGTGGAGTGCCATCAAGGAAATCAAGGCTCCTTTCCTGTGTGATGTGCAACACGGCATTGCTCTGCACGCAGTGCAGGGGAATCGGGCCTCATCTCACGGCGAGGGGGAAGTCTCATGGTTTTTCTCGAGTTGCGGCGGGAACCTGGGGTATATTCTCGAGTTACGACGGGGATGGCCCTTCCCCACACGTGTTTGTTCAGCGACATCCGGACTCCAGCCTACTTGCGAGGGACAACTCGGGATTCTCCTCGAGGCTTGGCAGGGCAATTGGGACGCCTCTCCAGCTGAGGCGGGAGAACAAGGGTCCCTTTCCTCGTGCCACAGAAATCCTGGGACTCTTATCAAGTTTCACGAGGAGTCAGGTATCGTCTCCTTTGGAGGCACTGATCTCCGCGTCCCTCTGGAGTTTTCAAAGGATGTGAGGCCTCCGGTCGCGATGAGGTGGGGAACTAGGTCTTTCTCTGTGGTCTCCACAGGGGATTCAGACATCCTTTCGTCTTGGGAGATGCAAGATGAGGCTGAATTCAAGTCACTGCAGGGATAACCGGCCTTATTTCAAGTCAGGACATCGCGGTGTCCATTCCACGTGAGGCTGCAAACTCAGGGTCCCTCTCACATACCTAGAGCAGAGAAGACTCCTCTTGAGGTGCTTGTGGTAGGTGGTATTCCTCTGGAGTCGAAGCCAGGGACTAACCTCTCATCTCGAGTTGATTTGTGGCCCACGGAGCTTTTTTGTGTTGCTACAGTGACCTCAGGATCCCTCTAGCCTTGAAACAGTGTTCTTGGGGTTTCTGTGGAGGGCCGTCAAGGAAATCAAGTCTCCTTTCCTGTGTGATGTGCAACACGGCATTGCTCTGCACGCAGTGCAGTGGAATCGGGACTCGTCTCCCGGCGAGGGGGAAGTCTCATGGTATTTCTCGAGTTGCGGCGGGAACCTGGGGTATATTCTCGAGTTTCGACGGGGATGGCCGTTCCACACACGAGTTTGTTCAGCGAAGTCAGGACTCACGCCTAGTAGCGAGGGGCAACTCGGGTTTCTCCTCGAGGCTTGGCAGGGCAATTGGGACGCCTCTCCAGCTGAGGCGGGAGACCAAGGGTCCCTTTCCACGTGCCCCAGGAATCCTGGGACTCCTATCATGTTTCACGAGGAGTCAGGCATCGTCTCCTTTGGAGGCACTGATCTCCGGGTCACTCTGCAGTTTTCAAAGGATGTGAGGCCTCCGGTCGCGATGAGGTGGGGAACTGGGTCTTTCTCTGTGGTCTCCACAGGGGATTCAGACATCCTTTCGTCTTGGGAGATGCAAGACGAGCCTGCATTCCAGTCACTGCAGGGATATCCGGCCTTATTTCGAATCAGGGCATCGCGGTGTCCATTCCACGTGAGGCCGCACACTCAGGGTCCCTCTCACATACCTAGAGCTGAGAGAAGCCTCCTCTTGAGGTGCTTATGCTAAGGTTGTATTCCTCTGTAGTCGAAGCCAGGGACTAACCTCTCATCTCGAGTTGATTTATGGTCCACGGAGCTCTTTCGTGTTGCAACAGTGACCTCAGGATCCCTCTAGCCTTGAAACAGTGTTCTTGGGGTTTCTCTGGAGTGCCATCAAGGAAATCAAGGCTCCTTTCCTGTGTGATGTGCAACACGGCATTGCTCTGCACGCAGTGCTGGGGAATCCGGCCCCATCTCGCGCGAGGGGGAAGTCTCATGGTTTTTCTCGAGTTGCGGTGGGAACCTGGAGTATGTTCTCGAGTTACGACGGGGATGGCCCTTGCACACACGTGTTTGTTCAGCGACGTCAGGACTCCTGCCTAGTTGCGAGGGACAACTCGGGATACTCCTCGAGGCTTGGCAGGGCAATTGGGACGCCTCTCCAGCTGAGGCGGGAGTCCAAGTGTCCCTTTCCACGTTCCACAGGAATCCTGGGACTCCTATCAAGTTTCACGAGTCAGGCATCGTCTCCTTTGGAGGCAATGTTCTCCGCGTCCCTCTGGAGTTGTCAAAGGATGTGAGGCCTCCGGTCGCGATGAGGTGGGGAACTAGGTCTTTCTCTGTGGTCTCCAAAGGGGATTCAGACATCCTTTCGTCTTGGGAGATGCAAGACGAGCCTGCATTCAAGTCACTGCAGGGATAACCGGCCTTATTTCAAGTCAGGGCATCGCGGTGTCCATTCCACGTGAGGCTGCAAACTCAGGGTCCCTCTCACATACCTAGAGCTGAGAGAAGCCTCTTCTTGAGGTGCTTGTGGTAAGGTGGTATTCCTCTGGAGTAGAAGCCAGTGACTAACATCTCATCTCGAGTTGATTTGTGGTCCACGGAGCTCTTTCGTGTTGCTACAGTGACCTCAGGATCTCTCTAGCCTTGAAACAATGTTTTTGGGGTTTCTCTGAAGTGCCATCATGGATATCAAGTCTCCTTTCCTGTGTGATGTGCAACACGACATTGCTCTGCACGCAGTGCAGGGGAATCGGGCCGCATCTCGCGTCGAGGGGGAAGTCTCATGGTTTTTCTTGAGTTGCGGCGGGAACCTGGGGTATATTCTCGAGTTAGAAGGGGGATGGCCCTTCAATACACGTGTTTGTTCAGCAACCTCAGGACTCCTGCCTAGTTGCGAGGGACAACTCGGGATTCTCCTCGAGGCTTGGCAGGGCAATTGGGACGCCTCTCCAGCTGAGGCGGGAGACCAAGGGTCCCTTTCCACGTGCCACAGGAATCCTGGGACTCCTATCAAGTTTCACGAGGAGTCAGGCATCGTCTCCTTTGGAGGCACTTATCTCCGCATCCCTCTTGAGTTGCCAAAGGATGTAAGCCTCCGGTCGCGATGAGGTGGGGAACAAGTTCCTTCTCTGTTGTCTCCACAGGGGATTCAGACATCCTTTCATCTTGGGAGATGCAAGACGAGCCTGCATTCAAGTCACTGCAGGGATATCCGGCCTTATTTCGAGTCAGGGCATCGCGGTGTCCATTCCACTTGAGGCCGCAAACTCAGGGTCCCTCTCACATACCTAGAACTGAGAGAAACCTCCTCTTGAGGTGCTTGTTGTAAGGTGGTATTCCTCTGGAGTCGAAGCCAGGGACTAACCTCTCATCTCGAGTTGATTTATGGTCCACGGAGCTCTTTCGTGTTGCTACAGTGACCTCAGGATGCCGTAGCCTTGAAACAGTGTTCTTGGGCTTTCTCTGTTGTGCCATCAAGGAAATCAAGGCTCCTTTCCTGTGTGATGTGCAACACGGAATTGCTCTGCACGCAGTGCAGGGGAATCGGGCCTCATTTCGCAGAGAGGGGGAAGTCTCATGGTTTTTCTCGAGTTGCGGCGGGAACCTGGGTTATATTCTCGAATTACGACGGGGATGGCCCTTCCACACACGTGTTTGTTCAGCGACGTCAGGACTCTTGCCTAGTTGCGAGGGACAACTCGGGATTCTCCTCGAGGCTTGGCAGGGCAATTGGGACGCTTCTCCAGCTGAGGCGAGAGACCAAGGGTCCCTTTCCACGGGCCACAGGAATCCTGGGACGCCTATCAAGTTTCACGAGGAGTCAGGCATGGTCTCCTTTGGAGGCACTGATCTCCGCGTCCCTCTGGAGTTGTCAAAGGATGTGAGGCCTCCGGTCGCGATGAGGTGGGGAACTAGGTCTTCCTCTGTGGTCTCCACAGGGGCTTCAGACATCCTTTCGTCTTGGGAGATGCAAGACGAGCCTGCATTCAAGTCACTGCAGGGATATCCGGCCTTATTTCGAGTCAGGGCATCGCGGTGTCCATTCCACTTGAGGCCGCAAACTCAGGTCCCTCTCACATACTTAGAGCTGAGAGAAGCCTCCTCTTGAGGTGCTTGTGGTAAGGTGGTATTCCTCTGGAGTCGAAGCCAGGGACTAACCTCTCATCTCGAGTTGATTTGTGGTCCACGGAGCTCTTTCGTGTTGCTACAGTGACCTCAGGATCCCGTAGCCTTGAAACAGTGTTCTTGGGCTTTCTCTGTAGTGCCATCAAGGAAATCAAGGCTCCTTTCCTGTGTGATGTGCAACACGGAATTGCTCTGCACGCAGTGTTGGGGAATCGGGCCTCATTTCGCGGAGAGGGGGAAGTCTTATGGTTTTTCTCGAGTGGCGGCGGGAACCTGGGGTATATTCTCGAGTTACGACGGGAATGGCCTTTCCACACACGTGTTTGTTCAGCGACGTCAGGACTCTTGCCTAGTTGCGAGGGACAACTCGGGATTCTCCTCGAGGCTTGGCAGGGCAATTGGGACGCCTCTCCAGCTGAGGCGGGAGACCAAGGGTCCCTTTCCACGGGCCACAGGAATCCTGGGACTCCTATCAAGTTTCACGAGGAGTCAGGCATCGTCTCCTTTGGAGGCACTGATCTCCGCGTCCCTCTGGAGTTTTCAAAGGATGTGAGTCCTCCGGTCGCGATGAGGTGGGGAACTAGTTCCTTCTCTGTGGTCTCCACAGGGTATTCCGACATCCTTTCATCTTGGGAGATGCAAGACGAGCCTGCATTCAAGTCACTGCAGGGATACCCGGCCTTATTTCGAGTCAGGCATCGCGGTGTCCATTCCACTTGAGGCCGCAAACTCAGGGTCCCTCTCACATAACTAGAACTGAGAGAAGCCTCCTCTTGAGGTGCTTGTGGTAAGGTGGTATTCCTCTGGAGTCGAAGAGAGGGACTAACCTCTCATCTCAAGTTGATTTTTGGTCCACGGAGCTCTTTTGTGTTGCTACAGTGACCTCAGGATCCCTCTAGCCTTGAAACAGTGTTCTTGGGGTTTCTGTGGAGTGCCATCAAGGAAATCAAGGCTCCTTTCCTGTGTGATGTGCAACACGGCATTGCTCTGCACGCAGTGCAGGGGAATCAGGCCTCATCTCGCGTCGAGGGGGAAGTCTCATAGTTTTTCTTGAGTTGCGGCGGGAACCTGGGGTATATTCTCGAGTTAGAAGGGGGATGGACCTTCAATACACGTGTTTGTTCAGCGACGTCAGGACTCCTGCCTAGTTGCGAGGGACAACTCGGGATTCTCCTCGATGCTTGGCAGGGCAATTGGGACGCCTCTCCAGCTGAGGCGGGAGACCAAGGGTCCCTTTCCACGTGCCACAGGAATCCTGGGACTCCTATCAAGTTTCACGAGGAGTCAGGCATCGTCTCCTTTGGAGGCACTTATCTCCGCATCCCTCTGGAGTTGCCAAAGGATGTAAGCCTCCGGTCGCGATGAGGTGGGGAACAAGTTCCTTCTCTGTTGTCTCCACAGGGGATTCAGACATCCTTTCATCTTGGGAGATGCAAGACGAGCCTGCATTCAAGTCACTGCAGGGATATCCGGCCTTATTTCGAGTCAGGGCATCGCGGTGTCCATTCCACTTGAGGCCGCAAACTCAGGGTCCCTCTCACATACCTAGAACTGAGAGAAACCTCCTCTTGAGGTGCTTGTTGTAAGGTGGTATTCCTCTGGAGTCGAAGCCAGGGACTAACCTCTCATCTCGAGTTGATTTATGGTCCACGGAGCTCTTTCGTGTTGCTACAGTGACCTCAGGATGCCGTAGCCTTGAAACAGTGTTCTTGGGCTTTCTCTGTTGTGCCATCAAGGAAATCAAGGCTCCTTTCCTGTGTGATGTGCAACACGGAATTGCTCTGCACGCAGTGCAGGGGAATCGGGCCTCATTTCGCAGAGAGGGGGAAGTCTCATGGTTTTTCTTGAGTTGCGGCGGGAACCTGGGTTATATTCTCGAATTACGACGGGGATGGCCCTTCCACACACGTGTTTGTTCAGCGACGTCAGGACTCTTGCCTAGTTGCGAGGGACAACTCGGGATTCTCCTCGAGGCTTGGCAGGGCAATTGGGACGCTTCTCCAGCTGAGGCGAGAGACCAAGGGTCCCTTTCCACGGGCCACAGGAATCCTGGGACGCCTATCAAGTTTCACGAGGAGTCAGGCATGGTCTCCTTTGGAGGCACTGATCTCCGCGTCCCTCTGGAGTTGTCAAAGGATGTGAGGCCTCCGGTCGCGATGAGGTGGGGAACTAGGTCTTCCTCTGTGGTCTCCACAGGGGCTTCAGACATCCTTTCGTCTTGGGAGATGCAAGACGAGCCTGCATTCAAGTCACTGCAGGGATATCCGGCCTTATTTCGAGTCAGGGCATCGCGGTGTCCATTCCACTTGAGGCCGCAAACTCAGGTCCCTCTCACATACTTAGAGCTGAGAGAAGCCTCCTCTTGAGGTGCTTGTGGTAAGGTGGTATTCCTCTGGAGTCGAAGCCAGGGACTAACCTCTCATCTCGAGTTGATTTGTGGTCCACGGAGCTCTTTCGTGTTGCTACAGTGACCTCAGGATCCCGTAGCCTTGAAACAGTGTTCTTGGGCTTTCTCTGTAGTGCCATCAAGGAAATCAAGGCTCCTTTCCTGTGTGATGTGCAACACGGAATTGCTCTGCACGCAGTGTTGGGGAATCGGGCCTCATTTCGCGGAGAGGGGGAAGTCTTATGGTTTTTCTCGAGTGGCGGCGGGAACCTGGGGTATATTCTCGAGTTACGACGGGAATGGCCTTTCCACACACGTGTTTGTTCAGCGACGTCAGGACTCCTGCCTAGTTGCGAGGGACAACTCGGGATTCTCCTCGAGGCTTGGCAGGGCAATTGGGACGCCTCTCCAGCTGAGGCGGGAGACCAAGGGTCCCTTTCCACGGGCCACAGGAATCCTGGGACTCCTATCAAGTTTCACGAGGAGTCAGGCATCGTCTCCTTTGGAGGCACTTATCTCCGCATCCCTCTTGAGTTGCCAAAGGATGTAAGCCTCCGGTCGCGATGAGGTGGGGAACAAGTTCCTTCTCTGTTGTCTCCACAGGGGATTCAGACATCCTTTCATCTTGGGAGATGCAAGACGAGCCTGCATTCAAGTCACTGCAGGGATATCCGGCCTTATTTCGAGTCAGGGCATCGCGGTGTCCATTCCACTTGAGGCCGCAAACTCAGGGTCCCTCTCACATACCTAGAACTGAGAGAAACCTCCTCTTGAGGTGCTTGTTGTAAGGTGGTATTCCTCTGGAGTCGAAGCCAGGGACTAACCTCTCATCTCGAGTTGATTTATGGTCCACGGAGTTCTTTCGTGTTGCTACAGTGACCTCAGGATGCCGTAGCCTTGAAACAGTGTTCTTGGGCTTTCTCTGTTGTGCCATCAAGGAAATCAAGGCTCCTTTCCTGTGTGATGTGCAACACGGAATTGCTCTGCACGCAGTGCAGGGGAATCGGGCCTCATTTCGCAGAGAGGGGGAAGTCTCATGGTTTTTCTCGAGTTGCGGCGGGAACCTGGGTTATATTCTCGAATTACGACGGGGATGGCCCTTCCACACACGTGTTTGTTCAGCGACGTCAGGACTCTTGCCTAGTTGCGAGGGACAACTCGGGATTCTCCTCGAGGCTTGGCAGGGCAATTGGGACGCTTCTCCAGCTGAGGCGAGAGACCAAGGGTCCCTTTCCACGGGCCACAGGAATCCTGGGACGCCTATCAAGTTTCACGAGGAGTCAGGCATGGTCTCCTTTGGAGGCACTGATCTCCGCGTCCCTCTGGAGTTGTCAAAGGATGTGAGGCCTCCGGTCGCGATGAGGTGGGGAACTAGGTCTTCCTCTGTGGTCTCCACAGGGGCTTCAGACATCCTTTCGTCTTGGGAGATGCAAGACGAGCCTGCATTCAAGTCACTGCAGGGATATCCGGCCTTATTTCGAGTCAGGGCATCGCGGTGTCCATTCCACTTGAGGCCGCAAACTCAGGTCCCTCTCACATACTTAGAGCTGAGAGAAGCCTCCTCTTGAGGTGCTTGTGGTAAGGTGGTATTCCTCTGGAGTCGAAGCCAGGGACTAACCTCTCATCTCGAGTTGATTTGTGGTCCACGGAGCTCTTTCGTGTTGCTACAGTGACCTCAGGATCCCGTAGCCTTGAAACAGTGTTCTTGGGCTTTCTCTGTAGTGCCATCAAGGAAATCAAGGCTCCTTTCCTGTGTGATGTGCAACACGGAATTGCTCTGCACGCAGTGTTGGGGAATCGGGCCTCATTTCGCGGAGAGGGGGAAGTCTTATGGTTTTTCTCGAGTGGCGGCGGGAACCTGGGGTATATTCTCGAGTTACGACGGGAATGGCCTTTCCACACACGTGTTTGTTCAGCGACGTCAGGACTCCTGCCTAGTTGCGAGGGACAACTCGGGATTCTCCTCGAGGCTTGGCAGGGTAATTGGGACGCCTCTCCAGCTGAGGCGGGAGACCAAGGGTCCCTTTCCACGGGCCACAGGAATCCTGGGACTCCTATCAAGTTTCACGAGGAGTCAGGCATCGTCTCCTTTGGAGGCACTGATCTCCACGTCCCTTTGGAGTTTTCAAAGGATGTGAGTCCTCCGGTCGCGATGAGGTGGGGAACTAGTTCCTTCTCTGTGGTCTCCACAGGGTATTCCGACATCCTTTCATCTTGGGAGATGCAAGACGAGCCTGCATTCAAGTCACTGCAGGGATACCCGGCCTTATTTCGAGTCAGGCATCGCGGTGTCCATTCCACTTGAGGCCGCAAACTCAGGGTCCCTCTCACATAACTAGAACTGAGAGAAGCCTCCTCTTGAGGTGCTTGTGGTAAGGTGGTATTCCTCTGGAGTCGAAGAGAGGGACTAACCTCTCATCTCAAGTTGATTTTTGGTCCACGGAGCTCTTTTGTGTTGCTACAGTGACCTCAGGATCCCTCTAGCCTTGAAACAGTGTTCTTGGGGTTTCTGTGGAGTGCCATCAAGGAAATCAAGGCTCCTTTCCTGTGTGATGTGCAACACGGCATTGCTCTGCACGCAGTGCAGGGGAATCAGGCCTCATCTCGCGTCGAGGGGGAAGTCTCATAGTTTTTCTTGAGTTGCGGCGGGAACCTGGGGTATATTCTCGAGTTAGAAGGGGGATGGCCCTTCAATACACGTGTTTGTTCAGCGACGTCAGGACTCCTGCCTAGTTGCGAGGGACAACTCGGGATTCTCCTCGATGCTTGGCAGGGCAATTGGGACGCCTCTCCAGCTGAGGCGGGAGACCAAGGGTCCCTTTCCACGTGCCACAGGAATCCTGGGACTCCTATCAAGTTTCACGAGGAGTCAGGCATCGTCTCCTTTGGAGGCACTTATCTCCGCATCCCTCTGGATTTGCCAAAGGATGTAAGCCTCCGGTCGCGATGAGGTGGGGAACAAGTTCCTTCTCTGTTGTCTCCACAGGGGATTCAGACATCCTTTCATCTTGGGAGATGCAAGACGAGCCTGCATTCAAGTCACTGCAGGGATATCCGGCCTTATTTCGAGTCAGGGCATCGCGGTGTCCATTCCACTTGAGGCCGCAAACTCAGGGTCCCTCTCACATACCTAGAACTGAGAGAAACCTCCTCTTGAGGTGCTTGTTGTAAGGTGGTATTCCTCTGGAATCGAAGCCAGGGACTAACCTCTCATCTCGAGTTGATTTGTGGTCCACGGAACTCTTTTGTGTTGCTACAGTGACCTCAGGATGCCGTAGCCTTGAAACAGTGTTCTTGGGCATTCTCTGTTGTGCCATCAAGGAAATCAAGGCTCCTTTCCTGTGTGATGTGCAACACGGAATTGCTCTGCACGCAGTGCAGGGGAATCGGGCCTCATTTCGCAGAGAGGGGGAAGTCTCATGGTTTTTCTCGAGTTGCGGCGGGAACCTGGGTTATATTCTCGAGTTACGACGGGGATGGCCCTTCCACACACGTGTTTGTTCAGCGACGTCAGGACTCCTGCCTAGTTGCGAGGGACAACTCGGGATTCTCCTCGAGGCTTGGCAGGGCAATTGGGACGCCTCTCCAGCTGAGGCGGGAGACCAAGGGTCCCTTTCCACGGGCCACAGGAATCCTGGGACTCCTATCAAGTTTCACGAGGAGTCAGGCATGGTCTCCTTTGGAGGCACTGATCTCCGCGTCCCTCTGAAGTTGTCAAAGGATGTGAGGCCTCCGGTCGCGATGAGGTGGGGAACTAGGTCTTTCTCTGTGGTCTCCACAGGGGCTTCAGACATCCTTTCGTCTTGGGAGATGCAAGACGAGCCTGCATTCAAGTCACTGCAGGGATATTCGGCCTTATTTCGAGTCAGGGCATCGCGGTGTCCATTCCACTTGAGGCCGCAAACTCAGGTCCCTCTCACATACTTAGAGCTGAGAGAAGCCTCCTCTTGAGGTGCTTGTGGTAAGGTGGTATTCCTCTGGAGTCGAAGCCAGGGACTAACCTCTCATCTCGAGTTGATTTGTGGTCCACGGAGCTCTTTCGTGTTGCTACAGTGACCTCAGGATCCCGTAGCCTTGAAACAGTGTTCTTGGGCTTTCTGTGGAGTGCCATCAAGGAAATCAAGGCTCCTTTCCTGTGTGATGTGCAACATGGAATTGCTCTTACGCAGTGCAGGGGAATCGGGCCTCATTTCGCGGAGAGGGGGAAGTCTTATGGTTTTTCTCGAGTTGCGGCGGGAACCTGGGGTATATTCTCGAGTTACGACTGGAATGGCCCTTCCACACACGTGTTTGTTCAGCGACGTCAGGACTCCTGCCTAGTTGCGAGGGACAACTCGGGATTCTCCTCGAGGCTTGGCAGGGCAATTGGGACGCCTCTCCAGCTGAGGCGGGAGACCAAGGGTCCCTTTCCACGGGCCACAGGAATCCTGGGACTCTTATCAAGTTTCACGAGGAGTCAGGCATCATCTCCTTTGGAGGCACTGATCTCCGCGTCCCTCTGGAGTTTTCAAAGGATGTGAGGCCTCCGGTCGCGATGAGGTGGGGAAGTAGTTCCTTCTCTGTGGTCACCACAGGGTATTCCGACATCCTTTCATCTTGGGAGATGCAAGACGAGCCTGCATTCAAGTCACTGCAGGGATATCCGGCCTTATTTCGAGTCAGGCATCGCGGTGTCCATTCCACTTGAGGCCGCAAACTCAGGGTCCCTCTCACATACCTAGAACTGAGAGAAGCCTCCTCTTGAGGTGCTTGTGGTAAGGTTGTATTCCTCTGGAGTCGAAGAGAGGGACTAACCTCTCATCTCGAGTTGATTTGTGGTCCACGGAGCTCTTTCGTGTTGCTACAGTGACCTCAGGATCCCTCTAGCCTTGAAACAGTGTTCTTTGGGTTTCTGTGGAGTGTCATCAAGGAAATTAAGGCTCCTTTCCTGTGCGATGTGCAACACGGCATTGCTCTGCACGCAGTGCAGGGGAATCGGGCCTCATCTCGCGTCGAGGGGGAAGTCTCATGGTTTTTCTTGAGTTGCGGTGGGAACCTGGGGTATATTCTCGAGTTAGAAGGGGGATGGCCCTTCAATACACGTGTTTGTTCAGCGACGTCAGGACTCCTGCCTAGTTGCGAGGGACAACTCGGGATTCTCCTCGAGGCTTGGCAGGGCAATTGGGACGCCTCTCCAGCTGAGGCGGGAGATCAAGAGTCCCTTTCCACATGCCACAGGAATCCTGGGACTCCTATCAAGTTTCACGAGGAGTCAGGCATCGTCTCCTTTGGAGGCACATATCTCCGCATCCCTCTGGAGTTGCCAAAGGATGTGAGGCCTCCGGTCGTGATGAGGTGGGGAACTAGGTCTTTCTCTGTGGTCTCCACAGGGGATTCAGACATCCTTTCATCTTGGGAGATGCAAGACGAGCCTGCATTCAAGTCACTGCAGGGATATCCGGCCTTATTTCGAGTCAGGGAATCGCGGTGTCCATTCCACGTGAGGCCGCAAACTCAGGCTCCCTCTCACATACCTAGAGCTGAGAGAAGCCTCCTCTTGAGGTGCTTGTGGTAAGGTGGTATTCCTCTGGAGTCGAAGCCAGGGACTAACCTCGCATCTCGAGTTGATTTGTGGTCCACGGAGCTCTTTTGTGTTGCTACAGTGACCTCAGGATCCCTCTAGCCTTGAAACAGTGTTCTTGGGGTTTCTGTGGAGTGCCATCAAGGAAATCAAGGCTTCTTTCCTGTGCGATGTGCAACACGGCATTGCTCTGCACGCAGTGCAGGGGAATCGGGCCTCATCTCGCGGCGAGGGGGAAGTCTCATGGTTTTTCTCGAGTTGCCGCGGGAACCTGGGGTATATTCTCGAGTTACGACGGGGATAGCCCTTCCACACAAGAGTTTGTTCAGCGACCTCAGGACTCCTGCCTAGTAGAGAGGGACAACTCGGGATTCTCCTCGAGGCTTGGCAGGGCAATTGGGACGCCTCTCCAGCTGAGGCCGGAGACCAAGGGTCCTTTTCCACGTGCCACAGGAATCCTGGGACTCCTATTAAGTTTCACGAGGAGTCAGGCATCGTCTCCTTTGGAGGCACTGATCTCCGCGTCCCTCTGGAGTTTTCAAAGGATGTGAGGCTTCCGGTCGCGATGAGGTGGGGAACTAGTTCTCTCTCTGTGGTCTCCACAGGGGATTCAGACATCCTTTCGTCTTGGGAGATGCACGACGAGCCTGCATTCAAGTCACTGCAGGGATATCCGGCCTTATTTCGAGTCAGGGCATCGTGGTTTCCATTCCACTTGAGGCCGCAAACTCAGGGTCCCTCTCACATACCTAGAGCAGAGAGAAGCCTCCTCTTGAGGTGCTTGTGGTAAGGTGGTATTCCTCTGGAGTCGAAGCCAGGGAATAACCTCTCATCTCGAGTTGATTTTTGGTCCACACAGCTCTTTCTTTTTGCTACAGTGATCTCAGGATCCCGTAGCCTTGAAACAGTGTTCTTGGGGTTTCTCTGGAGTGCCATCAAGGAAATTAAGGCTCCTTTCCTGTGTGATGTGCAACACGGCATTGCTCTGCACGCAGTGCAGGGGAATCGGGCCTCATCTCGCGGCGAGGGGGATGTCTCATGGTTTTTTTCGAGTTGCGGCAGGAACCTGGGGTATATTCTCGAGTTACGACGGGGATGGCCCTTCCACACACGTATTTGTTCAGCGACGTGAGGACTCCTGCCTAGTTGCGAGGGACAACTCGGGATTCTCCTCGAGGCTTGCCAGGGCAATTGGGACACCTCTCCAGCTGAGGCGGGAGACAAAGCGTCCCTTCCCACGTGCCACAGGAATCCTGGGATTCCTATCAAGTTTCACGAGGAGTCAGGCATCGTCTCCTTTGGAGGCACTGATCTCCGAGTACCTCTGGAGTTTTCAAAGGATGTGAGGACTCCGGTCGCGATGAGGTCGGGAACTGGGTCTTTCTCTGTGGTCTCCACAGGGGATTCAGACATCCTTTCGTCTTGGGAGATGCAAGAAGAGCCTGCATTCAAGTCACTGCAGGGATATCCGGCCTTATTTCGAGTAAGGGCATGGCGGTGTCCATTCCACTTGAGGCCGCAAACTCAGGGCCCCGCTCACATACCTAGAGCTGAGAGAAGCCTCCTCTTGAGGTGCTTGTGGTAAGGTGGTATTCCTCTGGAGTCGAAGCCAGGGACTAACCTCTCATCTCGAGTTGATTTTTGGTCCACGGAGCACTTTTGTGTTGCTACAGTGACCTCAGGATCCCTCTAGTCTTGAAACATTGTTCTTGGGGTTTCTGTGGAGTGCCATCAAGGAAATCAAGGCTCCTTTCCTGTGTGATGTGCAACACGGCATTGCTCTGCACGCAGTGCAGGGGAATCGGGCCTCATCTTGCGGCGAGGGGGACGTCTCATGGATTTTCTCGAATTGCGGCGGGAACCTGGGGTATATTCTCGAGTTACGACGGGGATGGCCCTTCCACACACGTGTTTATTCAGCGACGTTCGGACTCCTGCCCCCTTGCGAGGGACACCTTGGGATTCTCCTCGAGGCTTGGCAGGGCAACTGGGACGCCTCTCCAGTTGAGGCAGGAGACCTACGGTCCCTTTGCACGTGCCACAGGAATCCTGGGACTCCCATCAAGTTTCACGAGGAGTCAGGCATCGTCTCCTTCGGAGGCACTGATCTCCGCATCCCTCTGGAGTTTTCAAAGGATGTGAGGACTCCTGTCGCGCTGAGGTGGGGAACTAGGTCTTTGTCTGTGTTCTCCACAGGGGATTCAGACATCCTTTCTTCTTGGGAGATGCAAGACGAGCCTGCATTCAAGTCACTGCAGGGATATCCGGCCTTATTTCGAGTCAGGGCATCGAAGTGTCCATTTCACTTGAGGCCGCAAACTCAGGGTCCCTCTCACATACCTAGAGCTGAGAGAAGCCACCTCTTGAGGTGCTTGTGGTAAGGTGGTATTCCTCTGGAGTCGAAGCCAGGGACTAACCTCTCATCTCGAGTTGATTTTTGGCCCACGGAGATCTTTCGTGTTGCTACAGGGACCTCAGGATCCCTCTAGCCTTGAAACAGTGTTCTAGGGTTTTCTCTGCAGTGCCATCAAGGAAATCAAGGCTCCTTTCCTGTGTGATTTGCAACACAGCATTGCTCTGCACGCAGTGCAGGGGATTCGGGCCTCATCTCGCGGCGAGGGGGAAGTCTCATGGTTTTTCTCGATTTGCGGTGGGCACCTGGGGTATATTCTCGAGTTACTACGGGGATGGCCCTTCCACACACGAGTTTGTTCAGCGACGACAGGACTCCTGCCTAGTAGCGAAGGACAACTCGGGATTCTCCTCGAGGCTTGGCAGGGCAATTGGGACGCCTCTCCAGCTGAGGCGGGAGACCAAGGGTCCCTTTCCACGTGCCACAGGAATCCTGGGACTCCTATCAAGTTTCACGAGAAGTCAGGCATCGTCTCCTTGGGAGGCACTGATCTCCGCGTCCCTCTGGAGTTTTTAAAGGATGTGAGGCCTCCGGTCGCGATGAGGTGGGGAAGTAGGTCTTTCTCTGTGGTCTCCACAGGGGATTCAGACATCCTTTCGTCTTGGGAGATGCAAGACGAGCCGGCATTCATGTCACTGCAGCTATATCCGGCCTTATTTCGAGTCAGGGCATCGCGGTGTCCATTCCACTTGAGGCCGCAAACTCAGGGTCCCTCTCACATACCTAGAGCTGAGAGAAGCCTCCTCTTGAGGTGCTTGTGGTAAAGTGGTATTATTCTGGAGTCGAAGCCAGGGACTAACCTCTCATCTCGAGTTCATTTGTGGTCCACGGAGCTCGTTTGTGTTGCTACAGTGACCTCAGGATCCCTCTAGCCTTGAAACAGTGTTCTTGGGGTTTCTCTGGAGTGCCATCAAGGAAATCAAGGCTCCTTTCCTGTGCGATGTGCAACACGGCATTGCTCTGCAAGCAGTGCAGGGGAATTTGGCCTGATCTCGCGGCGAGGTGGAAGTCTCATGGTTTTTCTTGAATTGCGGCGGGAACCTGGGGTATAAT
Organism: Cervus elaphus; assembly: GCF_910594005.1. Taxonomy (NCBI): domain Eukaryota; kingdom Metazoa; phylum Chordata; class Mammalia; order Artiodactyla; family Cervidae; genus Cervus; species Cervus elaphus. The sequence continues at coordinate 23,281,907 of NC_057848.1, forward strand.
ATCGAGTTACAACGGGGATGGCCCTTCCACACACGTGTTTGTTCAGCGACGTCAGGACTCCTGCCTAGTTGCGAGGGACAACTCGGGATTCTCCTCGAGGCTTGGCAGGGCAATTGGGACGCCTCTCCAGCTGAGGCGGGAGACCAAGGGTCCCTTTCCACGTGCCACAGGAATTCTGGGACTCCTATAAAGTTTCAGGAGGAGTCAGGCATCGTCTCCTTTGGAGGCAATGATCTCCGCGTCCCTCTGGACTTTTCAAAGGATGTGAGGCCTCCGGTACGATGAGATGGGGAACTAGGTCTTTCTCTGTGGTCTCCACAGGGGATTCAGACATCCTTTCGCCTTGCGAGATGCAAGACGAGCCTGCATTCAAGTCACTGCAGGGATATCCGGCCTTATTTCGAGTCAGGGCATCGCGGTGACCATTCCACTTGAGGCCGCAAAATCAGGGTCCCTCTCACATACCTAGAGCTGAGGGAAGCCTCCTCTTGAGGTTCTTGTGGTAAGGTGGTATTCCTCTGGAGTCGAAGCCAGGGACTAACCTCTCATCTCGAGTTGATTTGTGGTCCACGGAGCTCGTTTGTGTTGCTACAGTGACCTCAGGATCCCTCTAGCCTTGAAACAGTGTTCTTGGGGTTTCTCTAGAGTGCCATCAAGGAAATCAAGGATCCTTTCCTGTGTGATGTGCAACACGGCATTGCTCTGCACGCAGTGCAGGGGAATCGGGCCTCATCTCGCGGCGAGGGGGACGTCTCATGGTTTTTCTCGAGTTGCGGTGGGCACCTGGGGTATATTCTCGAGTTACGACGGGGATGGCCCTTCCACACACGTGTTTATTCAGCGACATCCGGACTCCTGCCTACTTGCGAGGGACAACTCGGAATTCTCCTCGAGGCTTGGCAGGGCAATTGGGACGCCTCTCCAGCTGAAGCGGGAGACCTAGGGTCCCTTTTCACGTGCCACAGGAATCCTGGGACTACTATCAAGTTTCAAGACGAGTCAGGCATCGTCGCCTTGGGAGGCACTGATCTCCGCGTCCCTCTGGAGTTTTCAAAGGATGTGAGGACACCGGTTGCGCTGATGTGGGGAACTAGGTCTTTCTCTGTGGTCTCCACAGGGGATTCAGACATTCTTTCATCTTGGCAGATGCAAGACGAGCCTGCATTCAAGTCACTGCAGGGATATCCGGCCTTATTTGGAGTCAGGGCATCGAAGTGTCCATTCCACTTGAGGCCGCAAACTCAGGGTCCCTCTCACATACCTAGAGCTGAGAGAAGCCTCCTCTTGAGGTGCTTGTGGTAAGGTGGTATTCCTCTGGAGTCGAAGCCAGGGACTAACCTCTCATCTCCAGTTCATTTGTGGTCCACGGAGCTCGTTTATGGTGCTACAGTGACCTCAGGATCCCTCTAGCCTTGAAACAGTGTTCTTGGGGTTTCTGTGGAGTGCCATCAAGGAAATCAAGGCTCCTTTCCTGTGCGATGTGCAACACGGCATTGCTCTGCACGCAGTGCAGGGGAATCGGGCCTCATCTCGCGGCGAGGGGGAAGTCTCATGATTTTTCTTGAATTGCGGCGGGAACCTGGGGTATAATATCGAGTTACAACGGGGATGGCCCTTCCACACACGTGTTTGTTCAGCGACGTCAGGACTCCTGCCTAGTTGCGAGGGACAACTCGGGATTGTCCTCAAGGCTTGGCAGGGCAATTGGGACGCCTCTCCAGCTGAGGTGGGAGACCAAGGGTCCCTTTCCACGTGCCACAGGAATCCTGGGACTCCTACCAAGTTTCACGAGGAGTCAGGCATCGTCTCCTTTGGCGGCACTGATCTCCGCGTCCCTCTGGACTTTTCAAAGGATGTGAGGCCTCCGGTCGCGATGAGATGGGGAACTAGGTCTTTCTCTGTGGTCTTCACAGGGGATTCAGACATCCTTTCGTCTTGGGAGATGCAAGACGAGCCTGCATTCAAGTGACTGCAGGCATATCCGGCCTTATTTCGAGTCAGGGCATCGCGTTGTCCATTCCACTTGAGGCCGCAAACTCAGGGTCCCTCTCACATACCTAGAGCTGAGAGAAGCCTCCTCTTGAGGTGCTTGTGGTAAGGTGGTATTCCTCTGGAGTCGAAGCCAGGGACTAACCTCTCATCTCGAGTTGATTTGTGGTCCATGGAGCTGTTTCGTGTTGCTACAGTGACCTCAGGATCCCTCTAGCCTTGAAACAGTGTTCTTGGGGTTTCTGTGAAATGCCATCAAGGAAATCAAGGCTCCTTTCCTGTGTGATGTGCAACACGGCATTGCACTGCACGCAGTGCAGGGGAATCGGGCCTCATCTCGCGGCGAGGGGGAAGTCTCATGGTATTTCTCGAGTTGCGGCGGGCACCTGGGGTATATTCTCGAGTTACGACGGGGATGGCCCTTCCACACACGTGTTTATTCAGCGACGTCCGGACTCCTGCCTAGTTGCGAGGGACAACTCGGGATTCTCCTCGAAGCTTGGCAGGGCAATTGGGACGCCTCTCCAGGTGAGGCGGGAGACCTTGGGTCCCTTTCCACGTGCCACAGGAATCCTGGGACTCCTATCAAGTTTCACGAGGAGTCAGGCATCGTCTCCTTGGGAGGCACTTATCTCCGCGTCCCTCTGGAGTTTTCAAAGGATGTGAGGACTCCGGTCGCGCTGAGGTGGGGAACTAAGTCTTTCTCTGTGGTCTCCTCAGGGGATTCAGACATCCTTTCTTTTTGGGAGATGCAAGACGAGCCTGCATTCAAGCCACTGCAGGGATATCCGGCCTTATTTCGAGTCAGGGCATCGCGGTGTCCATTCCACTTGAGGCCGCAAACTCAGGGTCCCTCTCACATACCTAGAGCTGAGAGAAGCCTCCTCTTGAGGTGCTTGTGGTAAGGTGGTATTCCTCTGGAGTCGAAGCCAGGGACTAACCTCTCATCTCGAGTTGATTTTTGGCCCACGGAGATCTTTCGTTTTGCTACAGGGACCTCAGGATCCCTCTGGCCTTGAAACAGTGTTCTAGGGGTTTCTCTGGAGTGCCATCAAGGAAATCAAGGCTCCTTTCCTGTGTGATGTGCAACACAGCATTGCTCTGTACGCAGTGCAGGGGAATCGGGCCTCATCTCGCCGCAAGGGGGAAGTCTCATGGTTTTTTTCGAGTTGCGGTGGGAACCTGCGTTAAATTCTCGAGTTACGACGGGGATGGACCTTGCACACACGTGTTTGTTAAGCGACGTCAGGACTCCTGCTTAGTTGCGAGGGACAACTCGGGATTCTCCTCGAGGCTTGGCAGGGCAATTGGGACGCCTCTCCAGCTGAGGCGGGAGACCAAGGGTCCCTTTCCACGTGCCACAGGAATCCTGGGACTCCTATAAATTTTCACGTGTCAGGCATCGTCTCCTTTGGAGACACTTATTTCCGCGTCCCTCTGGAGTTGCCAAAGGATGTGAGGCCTCCGGTCGCGATGAGGTGGGGAACTAGGTCTTTCTCTGTGGTCTCCACAGGGGATTCAGACATCCTTTCATCTTGGGAGATGCAAGACGAGCCTGCATTCAAGTCACTGCAGGGATATCCGGCCTTATTTCGAGTCAGGGCATCGAGGTGTCCATTCCACTTGAGGCCGCAAACTCAGGGTCCCTCTCACATACCTAGAGCTGAGAGAAGCCTCCTCTTGAGGTGCTTGTGGTAAGGTGGTATTCCTCTGGAGTCGAAGCCAGGGACTAACCTCTCATCTCGAGTTGATTTGTGGTCCATGGAGCTCTTTCGTGTTGCTATAGTGACCTCAGGATCCCTCTAGCCTTGAAACATTGTTCTTGGGGTCTGGGGAGTGCCATCAAGGAAATCAAGGCTCCTTTCCTGTGTGATGTGCAACACAGCATTGCTCTGCACGCAGTGCAGGGGAATCGGGCCTCATCTCGAGGGGAGGGGGACGTCTCATGGTTTTTCTCGAGTTGCGGCGGGAACCTGTGTTATTTTCTCGAGTTACGACGGGGATGGCCCTTCCACACACGTGTTTGTTCAGCGACGTCAGGACTCCTGCCTAGTTGCGAGGGACAACTCGGGATTCTCCTCGAGGCTTGGCAGGGCAATTGGGACGCCTCTCCAGCTGAGGCGGGAGACCAAGAGTCCCTTTCCACATGCCACAGGAATCCTGGGACTCCTATCAAGTTTCACGAGGAGTCAGGCATCGTCTCCTTTGGAGGCACATATCTCCGCATCCCTCTGGAGTTGCCAAAGGATGTGAGGCCTCCGGTCGCGATGAGGTGGGGAACAAGTTCCTTCTCTGTGGTCTCCACAGGGGATTCAGACATCCTTTCATCTTGGGAGATGCAAGACGAGCCTGCATTCAAGTCACTGCAGGGAAATCCGGCCTTATTTTGAGTCAGGGCATCGCGGTGTCCATTCCACTTGAGACCGCAAACTCAGCGTCACTCTCACATACCTAGAGCTGAGAGAAGCCTCCTCTTGAGGTGCTTGTGGTAAGGAGGTATTCCTCTGGAGTCGAAGCCAGGGACTAACCTCTCTTCTCGAGATGATTTGTGGTCCACGGAGCTCTTTCGTGTTGCTACAGTGACCTCAGGATCCCTCTAGCCTTGAAACAGTGTTCTTGGGGTTTCTGTGGAGTGCCATCAAGGAAATCAAGGCTCCTTTCCTGTGTGATGTGCAACACCACATTGCTCTGCACGCAGTGCAGGGAAATCGGGCCTCATCTCGCGGCGACGGGGAAGTCTCATGGTTTTACTCGAGTTGCGGCGGGAACCTGGGGTATATTCTCGAGTTACGACGGGGATGGCCCTTCCACACACGTGTTTGTTCAGCGACGTCAGGACTCCTGCCTAGTTGCGAGGGACAACTCGGGATTCTCCTCGAGGTTTGGCAGGGCAATTGGGACGCCTCTCCAGCTGAGGCGGGAGACCAAGGGTCCCTTTCACGGGCCACAGGAATCCTGGGATTCCTATCAAGTTTCACGAGGAGTCAGGCATCGTCTCCTTTGGAGGCACTGATCTCCCCGTCCCTCGGAGTTGTCAAAGGATGTGAGGCCTCCGGTCGCGATGAGGTGGGGAACTAGGTCTTTCTCTGTGGTCTCCACAGGGGATTCAGACATCCTTTCGTCTTGGGAGATGCAAGATGAGCCTGCATTCAAGTCACTGCAGGGATATCCGGCCTTATTTCGAGTCAGAGAATCGCGGTGTCCATTCCACGTGAGGCCGCAAACTCAGGGTCCCTCTCACATACCTAGAGCTGAGAGAAGCCTCCTCTTGAGTTGCTTGTGGTAAGGTGGTATTCCTCTGGAGTCGAAGCCAGGGACTAAACTCGCATCTCGAGTTGATTTGTGGTCCACGGAGCTCTTTTGTGTTGCTACAGTGACCTCAGGATCCCTCTAGCCTTGAAACAGTGTTCTTGGGGTTTCTGTGGAGTGCCATCAAGGAAATCAAGGCTCCTTTCCTGTGCGATGTGCAACACAGCATTGTTCTGCACGCAGTGCAGGGGAATCGGGCCTCATCTCGCGGCGAGGGGGAAGTCTCATGGTTTTTCTCGAGTTGCGGTGGGCACCTGGGGTATATTCTCGAGTTACTACGCGGATGGCCCTTCCACACACGAGTTTGTTCAGCGACGACAGGACTCCTGCCTAGTAGCGAAGGACAACTCAGGATTCTCCTCGAGGCTTGGCAGGGCAATTGGGACGCCTCTCCAGCTGAGGCGGGAGACCAAGGGTCCCTTTCCACGTGCCACAGGAATCCTGGGACTCCTATCAAGTTTCACGAGGAGTCAGGCATCGTCTCCTTGGGAGGCACTGATCTCCGCGTCCCTCTGGAGTTTTTAAAGGATGTGAGGCCTCCGGTCGCGATGAGGTGGTGAAGTAGGTCTTTCTCTGTGGTCTCCACAGGGGATTCAGACATCCTTTCGTCTTGGGAGATGCAAAACGAGCCGGCATTCAAGTCACTGCAGCTATATCCGGCCTTATTTCGAGTCAGGGCTTCGCGGTGTCCATTCCACTTGAGGCCGCAAACTCAGGGTCCCTCTCACATACCTAGAGCTGAGAGAAGCCTCCTCTTGAGGTGCTTGTGGTAAGGTGGTATTATTCTGGAGTCGAAGGCAGGGACTAACCTCTCATCTCGAGTTCATTTGTGGTCCACGGAGCTCGTTTGTGTTGCTACAGTGACCTCAGGATCCCTCTAGCCTTGAAACAGAGTTCTTGGGGTTTCTCTGGAGTGCCATCAAGGAAATCAAGGCTCCTTTCCTGTGCGATGTGCAGCACGGCATTGCTCTGCAAGCAGTGCAGGGGAATTTGGCCTCATCTCGCGGCGAGGTGGAAGTCTCATGGTTTTCTTGAATTGCGGCGGGAACCTGGGGTATAATATCGAGTTACAACGGGGATGGCCCTTCCACACAAGTGTTTGTTCAGCGACGTCAGGACTCCTGCCTAGTTGCGAGGGACAACTCGGGATTCTCCTCGAGGCTTGGCAGGGCAATTGGGACGCCTCTCCAGCTGAGGCGGGAGACCAAGGGTCCCTTTCCACGTGCCACAGGAATCCTGGGACTCCTATAAAGTTTCAGGAGGAGTCAGGCATCGTCTCCTTTGTAGGCACTTATCTCCGCGTCCCTCTGGACTTTTCAAAGGATGTGAGGCCTCCGGTACGATGAGATGGGGAACTAGGTCTTTCTCTGTGGTCTCCACAGGGGATTCAGACATCCTTTCGCCTTGCGAGATGCAAGACGAGCCTGCATTCAAGTCACTGCAGGGATATCCGGCCTTATTTCGAGTCAGGGCATTGCGGTGTCCATTCCACTTGAGGCCGCAAAATCAGGGTCCCTCTCACATACCTAGAGCTGAGGGAAGCCTCCTCTTGAGGTTCTTGTGGTAAGGTGGTATTCCTCTGGAGTCGAAGCCAGGGACTAACCTCTCATCTCGAGTTGATTTGTGGTCCACGGAGCTCGTTTGTGTTGCTACAGTGACCTCAGGATCCCTCTAGCCTTGAAACAGTGTTCTTGGGGTTTCTCTGGAGTGCCATCAAGGAAATCAAGGATCCTTTCCTGTGTGATGTGCAACACGGCATTGCTCTGCACGCAGTGCAGGGAAATCGGGCCTTATCTCGCGGCGAGGGGGACGTCTCATGGTTTTTCTCGAGTTGCGGTGGGCACCTGGGGTATATTCTCGAGTTACGACGGGGATGGCCTTTCCACACACGTGTTTATTCAGCGACATCCGGACTCCTGCCTACTTGCGAGGGACAACTCGGAATTCTCCTCGAGGCTTGGCAGGGCAATTGGGACGCCTCTCCAGCTGAGGCGGGAGACCTAGGGTCCCTTTCCACGTGCCACAGGAATCCTGGGACTACTATCAAGTTTCAAGACGAGTCAGGCATCGTCTCCTTTGGAGGCACTGATCTCCGCGTCCCTCTGGAGTTTTCAAAGGATGTGAGGACACCGGTTGCGCTGATGTGGGGAACTAGGTCTTTCTCTGTGGTCTCCACAGGGGATTCAGACATCCTTTCATCTTGGGAGATGCAAGACGAGCCTGCATTCAAGTCACTGCAGGGATATCCGGCCTTATTTCGAGTCAGGGCATCGAAGTGTCCATTCCACTTGAGGCCGCAAACTCAGGGTCCCTCTCACATACCTAGAGCTGAGAGAAGCCTCCTCTTGAGGTGCTTGTGGTAAGGTGGTATTCCTCTGGAGTAGAAGCCAGGGACTAACCTCTCATCTCGAGTTGATTTTTGGCCCACGGAGATCTTTCGTGATGCTACAGGGACCTCAGGATCCCTCTAGCCTTGAAACAGTGTTCTAGGGGTTTCTCTGGAGTGCCATCAAGGAAATCAAGGCTCCTTTCCTGTGTGATTTGCAACACAGCATTGCTCTGCACGCAGTGCAGGGGAATCAGGCGTCATCTCGCGGCGAGGGGGAAGTCTCAGGGTTTTTCTCGAGTTGGGGTGGGCACCTGGGGTATATTCTCGAGTTACGACGGGGATGGCCCTTTCACACACGAGTTTGTTCAGCCACGACAGGACTCCTGCCTAGTAGCGAGGGACAACTCGGGATTCTCCTCGAGGCTTGGCAGGGCAATTGGGACGCCTTTCCAGCTGAGGCGGGAGACCAAGGGTCCCTTTCCACGTGCCACAGGAATCCTGGGACTCCTATCAAGTTTCACGAGGAGTCAGGCATCGTCTCCTTTGGAGGCACTGATCTCCGCGTCCCTCTGAAGTTTTTAAAGGATGTGAGGCCTCCGGTCGCGATGAGGTGGGGAACTAGGTCTTTCTCTGTGGTCTCCACAGGGGATTCAGACATCCTTTCATCTTGGGAGATGCAAGACGAGCCTGCATTCAAGTCACTGCAGCTATATACGGCCTTATTTCGAGTCAGGGCATCGCGGTGTCCATTCCACTTGAGGCCGCAAACTCAGGGTCCCTCTCACATACCTAGAGCTGAGAGAAGCCTCCTCTTGAGGTGCTTGTGGTAAGGTGGTATTCGTCTGGAGTCGAAGCCAGGGACTAACCTCTCATCTCGAGTTCATTTGTGGTCCACGGAGCTCGTTTATGGTGCTACAGTGACCTCAGGATCCCTCTAGCCTTGAAACAGTGTTCTTGGGGTTTCTGTGGAGTGCCATCAAGGAAATCAAGGCTCCTTTCCTGTGCGATGTGCAACACGGCATTGCTCTGCAAGCAGTGCAGGGGAATCGGGCCTCATCTCGCGGCGAGGGGGAAGTCTCATGATTTTTCTTGAATTGCGGCGGGAACCTGGGGTATAATATCGAGTTACAACGGGGATGGCCCTTCCACACACGTGTTTGTTCAGCGACGTTAGGACTCCTGCCTAGTTGCGAGGGACAACTCGGGATTGTCCTCAAGGCTTGGCAGGGCAATTGGGACGCCTCTCCAGCTGAGGCGGGAGACCAAGGGTCCCTTTCCACGTGCCACAGGAATCCTGGGACTCCTACCAAGTTTCACGAGGAGTCAGGCATCGTCTTCTTTGGAGGCACTGATCTCCGCGTCCCTCTGGACTTTTCAAAGGATGTGAGGCCTCCGGTCGCGATGAGATGGGGAACTAGGTCTTTCTCTGTGGTCTTCACAGGGGATTCAGACATCCTTTCGTCTTGGGAGATGCAAGACGAGCCTGCATTCAAGTGACTGCAGGCATATCCGGCCTTATTTCGAGTCAGGGCATCGCGTTGTCCATTCCACTTGAGGCCGCAAACTCAGGGTCCCTCTCACATACCTAGAGCTGAGAGAAGCCTCCTCTTGAGGTGCTTGTGGTAAGGTGGTATTCCCCTGGAGTCGAAGCCAGGGACTAACCTCACATCTCGAGTTGATTTGTGGTCCATGGAGCTCTTTCGTGTTGCTACAGTGACCTCAGGATCCCTCTAGCCTTGAAACAGTGTTCTTGGGGTTTCTGTGGAGTGCCATCAAGGAAATCAAGGCTCCTTTCCTGTGTGATGTGCAACACGGCATTGCACTGCACGCAGTGCAGGGGAATCGGGCCTCATCTCGCGGCGAGGGGGAAGTCTCATGGTATTTCTCGAGTTGCGGCGGGCACCTGGGGTATATTCTCGAGTTACGACGGGGATGGCCCTTCCACACACGTGTTTATTCAGCGACGGCCGGACTCCTGCCTAGTTGCGAGGGACAACTCGGGATTCTCCTCGAGGCTTGGCAGGGCAACTGGGACGCCTCTCCAGCTGAGGGGGGAGACCTAGGGTCCCTTTCCACGTGCCACAGGAAACCTGGGACTCCAATCAAGTTTCACGAGGAGTCAGGCATCGTCTCCTTGGAAGGCACTTATCTCCGCGTCCCTCTGGAGTTTTCAAAGGATGTGAGGACTCCGGTCGCGCTGAGGTGGGGAACTAAGTCTTTCTCTTTGGTCTCCACAGGGGATTCAGACATCCTTTCTTTTTGGGAGATGCAAGACGAGCCTGCATTCAAGCCACTGCAGGGATATCCGGCCTTATTTCGAGTCAGGGCATCGAAGTGTCCATTCCACTTGAGGCCGCAAACTCAGGGTCCCTCTCACATACCTAGAGCTGAGAGAAGCCTCCTCTTGAGGTGCTTGTGGTAAGGTGGTATTCCTCTGGAGTCGAAGCCAGGGACTAACCTCTCATCTCGAGTTGATTTTTGGCCCACGGAGATCTTTCGTTTTGCTACAGGGACCTCAGGATCCCTCTGGCCTTGAAACAGTGTTCTAGGGGTTTCTCTGGAGTGCCATCAAGGAAATCAAGGCTCCTTTCCTGTGTGATGTGTAACACAGCATTGCTCTGTACGCAGTGCAGGGGAATCGGGCCTCATCTCGCCGCAAGGGGGAAGTCTCATGGTTTTTTTCGAGTTGCGGTGGGAACCTGCGTTAAATTCTCGAGTTACGACGGGGATGGACCTTGCACACACGTGTTTGTCCGCGACGTCAGGACTCCTGCCTAGTTGCGAGGGACAACTCGGGATTCTCCTCGAGGCTTGGCAGGGCAATTGGGACGCCTCTCCAGCTGAGGCAGGAGACCAAGGGTCCCTTTCCACGTGCCACAGGAATCCTGGGACTCCTATCAAGTTTCACGAGGAGTCAGGCATCGTCTCCTTTGGAGGCAATGATCTCCGCGTCCCTCTGGAGTTGCCAAAGGATGTGAGGCCTCCGGTCGCGATGAGGTGGGGAACTAGGTCTTTCTCTGTGGTCTCCACAGGGGATTCAGACATCCTTTCGTCTTGGGAGATGCAAGACGAGCCTGCATTCAAGTCACTGCAGGGATATCCGGCCTTATTTCCTGTCAGGGCATCGAGGTGTCCATTCCACTTGAGGCCGCAAGCTCAGGGTCCCTCTCACATACCTAGAGCTGAGAGAAGCCTCCTCTTGAGGTGCTTGTGGTAAGGTGGTATTCCTCTGGAGTCGAAGCCAGGAACTAACCTCTCATCTCGAGATGATTTGTGGTCCATGGAGCTCTTTCGTGTTGCTATAGTGACCTCAGGTTCCCTCTAGCCTTGAAACATTGTTCTTGGGGTCTGGGGAGTGCCATCAAGGAAATCAAGGCTCCTTTCCTGTGTGACGTGCAACACGGCATTGCTCTGCACGCAGTGCAGGGGAATCGGGCCTCATCTCAAAGGGAGGGGGACGTCTCATGGTTTTTCTCGAGTTGCGGTGGGGACCTGGGTTATTTTCTCGAGTTACGACGGGGATGGCCCTTCCACACACGTGTTTGTTCAGCCTCGTCAGAACTCCTGCCTAGTTGCGAGGGACAACTCGGGATTCTCCTCGAGGCTTGGCAGGGCAATTGGGACGCCTCTCCAGCTGAGGCGGGAGACCAAGAGTCCCTTTCCACATGCCACAGGAATCCTGGGACTCCTATCAAGTTTCACGAGGAGTCAGGCATCGTCTCCTTTGGAGGCACATATCTCCGCATCCCTCTGGAGTTGCCAAAGGATGTGAGGCCTCCGGTCGCGATGAGGTGGGGAACAAGTTCCTTCTCTGTGGTCTCCACAGGGGATTCAGACATCCTTTCATCTTGGGAGATGCAAGACGAGCCTGCATTCAAGTCACTGCAGGGATATCCGGCCTTATTTCGAGTTAGGGCATCGCGGTGTCCATTCCACTTGAGGCCGCAAACTCAGGGTCCCTCTCACATACCTAGAACTGAGAGAAACCTCCTCTTGAGGTGCTTGTGGTAAGGTGGTATTCCTCTGGAGTCGAAGCCAGGGACTAACCTCTCATCTCGAGTTGATTTGTGGTCCACGGAGCTCTTTTGTGTTGCTACAGTGACCTCAGGATCCCTCTAGCCTTGAAACAGTGTTCTTGGGGTTTCTGTGGAGTGCCATCAAGGAAATCAAGGCTCCTTTCCTGTGTTATGTGCAACACGGCATTGCTCTGCACGCAGTGCAGGGGAACCAGGCCTCATCTCGCGGCGACGGGGAAGTCTCATGGTTTTACTCGAGTTGCGGCGGGAACCTGGGGTATATTCTCGAGTTATGACGGGGATAGCCCTTCCACACAAGAGTTTGTTCAGCGACCTCAGGACTCCTGCCTAGTAGCGAGGGACAACTCGGGATTCTCCTCGAGGCTTGGCAGGGCAATTGGGACGCCTCTCCAGCTGAGGCGGGAGACCAAGGGTCCCTTTCCACGTGCCACAGGAATCCTGGGACTCCTATTAAGTTTCACGAGGAGTCAGGCATCGTCTCCTTTGGAGGCACTGATCTCCGCGTCCCTCTGGAGTTTTCAAAGGATGTGAGGCTTCCGGTCGCGATGAGGTGGGGAACTAGTTCTCTCTCTGTGGTCTCCACAGGGGATTCAGACATCCTTTCGTCTTGGGAGATGCAAGACGAGCCTGCATTCAAGTCACTGCAGGGATATCCGGCCTTATTTCGAGTCAGGGCATCGTGGTTTCCATTCCACTTGAGGCCGCAAACTCAGGGTCCCTCTCACATACCTAGAGCAGAGAGAAGCCTCCTCTTGAGGTGCTTGTGGTAAGGTGGTATTCCTCTGGAGTCGAAGCCAGGGAATAACCTCTCATCTCGAGTTGATTTTTGCTCCACACAGCTCTTGCTTTTTGCTACAGTGATCTCAGGATCCCGTAGCCTTGAAACAGTGTTCTTGGGGTTTCTCTGGAGTGCCATCAAGGAAATCAAGGCTCCTTTTCTGTGTGATGTGCAACACGGCATTGCTCTGCACGCAGTGCAGGGGAATCGGGCCTCATCTCACGGCGAGGGGGAAGTCTCATGGTTTTTTTCGAGTTGCGGCAGGAACCTGGGGTATATTCTCGAGTTACGACGGGGATGGCCCTTCCACACACGTATTTGTTCAGCGACGTGAGGACTCCTGCCTAGTTGCGAGGGAAAACTCGGGATTCTCCTCGAGGCTTGCCAGGGCAATTGGGACACCTCTCCAGCTGAGGCGGGAGACCAAGGGTCCCTTTCCACGTGCCACAGGAATCCTGGGATTCCGATCAAGTTTCACGAGGAGTCAGGCATCGTCTCCTTTGGAGGCACTGATCTCCGCGTCCCTCTGGAGTTGTCAAAGGATGTGAGGCCTCCGGTCGCGATGAGGTGGGGAACTAGGTCTTTCTCTGTGGTCTCCACAGGGGAGTCAGACATCCTTTCGTCTTGGGAGATGCAAGAAGAGCCTGCATTCCAGTCACTGCAGGGATATCCGGCCTTATTTCGAGTCAGGGCATGGCGGTGTCCATTCCACTTGAGGCCGCAAACTCAGGGCCCCGCTCACATACCTAGAGCTGAGAGAAGCCTCCTCTTGACGTGCTTGTGGTAAGGTGGTATTCCTCTGGAGTCGAAGCCAGGGACTAACCTCTCATCTCGAGTTGATTTTTGGTCCACGGAGCACTTTTGTGTTGCTACAGTGACCTCAGGATCCCTCTAGTCTTGAAACATTGTTCTTGGGGTTTCCTGGAGTGCCATCAAGGAAATCAAGGCTCCTTTCCTGTGTGATGTGCAACACGGCATTGCTCTGCACGCAGTGCAGGGGAATCGGGCCTCATCTCGCGGCGAGGGGGACGTCTCATGGATTTTCTCGAATTGCGGCGGGAACCTGGGGTATATTCTCGAGTTACGACGGGGATGGCCCTTCCACACACGTGTTTATTCAACGACGTTCGGACTCCTGCCCCCTTGCGAGGGACACCTTGGGATTCTCCTCGAGGCTTGGCAGGGCAACTGGGACGCCTCTCCAATTGAGGCGGGAGACCTACAGTCCCTTTGCACGTGTCACAGGAATCCTGGGACTCCCATCAAGTTTCACGAGGAGTCAGGCATCGTCTCCTTGGGAGGCACTGATCTCCGCGTGCCACTGGAGTTTTCAAAGGATGTGAGGACTCCGGTCGCGCTGAGGTGGGGAACTAGGTCTTTGTCTGTGTTCTCCACAGGGGATTTAGACATCCTTTCTTCTTGGGAGATGCAAGACGAGCCTGCATTCAAGTCACTGCAGGGATATCCGGCCTTATTTCGAGTCAGGGCATCGAAGTGTCCATTTCACTTGAGGCCGCAAACTCAGGGTCCCTCTCACATACCTAGAGCTGAGAGAAGCCTCCTCTTGAGGTGCTTGTGGTAAGGTGGTATTCCTCTGGAGTCGAAGCCAGGGACTAACCTCTCATCTCGAGTTGATTTTTGGCCCACGGAGATCTTTCGTGTTGCTACAGGGACCTCAGGATCCCTCTAGCCTTGAAACAGTGTTCTAGGGGTTTCTCTGGAGTGCCATCAAGGAAATCAAGGCTCCTTTCCTGTGTGATTTGCAACACAGCATTGCTCTGCACACAGTGCAGGGGAATCGGGCCTCATCTCGCGGCGAGGGGGAAGTCTCATGGTTTTTCTCGAGTTGCGGTGGGCACCTGGGGTATATTCTCGAGTTACGACGGGGATGGCCCTTCCACACACGAGTTTGTTCAGCGACATCAGGACTCCTGCCTAGTTGCGAGGGACAACTCGGGATTCTCCTCGAGGCTTGGCAGGGCAATTGGGACGCCTCTCCAGCTGAGGCGGGAGACCAAGGGTCCCTTTCCACGTGCCACAGGAATCCTGGGACTCCTATCAAGTTTCACGAGGAGTCAGGCATCGTCTCCTTGGGAGGCACTGATCTCTGCGTCCCTCTGGAGTTTTTAAAGGATGTGAGGCCTCCGGTCGCGATGAGGTGGGGAAGTAGGTCTTTCTCTGTGGTCTCCACAGGGGCTTCAGACATCCTTTCGTCTTGGGAGATGCAAGACGAGCCGGCATTCAAGTCACTGCAGGGATATCCAGCCTTATTTCGAGTCAGGGCATCGCGGTGTCCATTCCACTTGAGGCCGCAAACTCAGGGTCCCTCTCACATACCTAGAGCTGAGAGAAGCCTCCTCTTGAGGTGCTTGTGGTAAGGTGGTATTATTCTGGAGTCGAAGCCAGGGACTAACCTCTCATCTCGAGTTCATTTGTGGTCCACGGAGCTCGTTTGTGTTGCTACAGTGACCTCAGGATCCCTCTAGCCTTGAAACAGAGTTCTTGGGGTTTCTCTGGAGTGCCATCAAGGAAATCAAGGCTCCTTTCCTGTGCGATGTGCAACACGGCATTGCTCTGCAAGCAGTGCAGGGGAATTTGGCGTCATCTCGCGGCGAGGTGGAAGTCTCATGGTTTTTCTTGAATTGCGGCGGGAACCTGGGGTATAATATCGAGTTACAACGGGGATGGCCCTTCCACACACGTGTTTGTTCAGCGACGTCAGGACTCCTGCCTAGTTGCGAGGGACAACTCGGGATTCTCCTCGAGGCTTGGCAGGGCAATTGGGACGCCTCTCCAGCTGAGGCGGGAGACCAAGGGTCCCTTTCCACGTGCCACAGGAATCCTGGGACTCCTATAAAGTTTCAGGAGGAGTCAGGCATCGTCTCCTTTGGAGGCACTTATCTCCGCGTCCCTCTGGACTTTTCAAAGGATGTGAGGCCTCCGGTACGATGAGATGGGGAACTAGGTCTTTCTCTGTGGTCTCCACAGGGGATTCAGACATCCTTTCGCCTTGCGAGATGCAAGACGAGCCTGCATTCAAGTCACTGCAGGGATATCCGGCCTTATTTCGAGTCAGGGCATTGCGGTGTCCATTCCACTTGAGGCCAAAATAAGGGTCCCTCTCACATACCTAGAGCTGAGGGAAGCCTCCTCTTGAGGTTCTTGTGGTAAGGTGGTATTCCTCTGGAGTCGAAGCCAGGGACTAACCTCTCATCTCGAGTTGATTTGTGGTCCAGGGAGCTCGTTTGTGTTGCTACAGTGACCTCAGGATCCCTCTAGCCTTGAAACAGTGTTCATGCGGTATCTCTGGAGTGCTATCAAGGAAATCAAGGACCCTTTCCTGTGTGATGTGCAACACGGCATTGCTCTGCACGCAGTGCAGGGGAATCGGGCCTCATCTCGCGGCGAGGGGGACGTCTCATGGTTTTTCTCGAGTTGCGGTGGGCACCTGGGGTATATTCTCGAGTTACGACGGGGATGGCCCTTCCACACACGTGTTTATTCAGCGACATCCGGACTCCTGCCTACTTGCGAGGGACAACTCGGAATTCTCCTCGAGGCTTGGCAGGGCAATTGGGACGCCTCTCCAGCTGAGGCGGGAGACCTAGGGTCCCTTTCCACGTGCCACAGGAATCCTGGGACTACTATCAAGTTTCAAGACGAGTCAGGCATCGTCTCCTTGGGAGGCACTGATCTCCGCGTCCCTCTGGAGTTTTCAAAGGATGTGAGGACACCGGTTGCGCTGATGTGGGGAACTAGGTCTTTCTCTGTGGTCTCCACAGGGGATTCAGACATCCTTTCATCTTGGGAGATGCAAGACGAGCCTGCATTCAAGTCACTGCAGGGATATCCGGCCTTATTTCGAGTCAGGGCATCGAAGTGTCCATTCCACTTGAGGCCGCAAACTCAGGGTCCCTCTCACATACCTAGAGCTGAGAGAAGCCTCCTCTTGAGGTGCTTGTGGTAAGGTGGTATTCCTCTGGAGTCGAAGCCAGGGACTAACCTCTCATCTCGAGTTGATTTTTGGCCCACGGAGATCTTTCGTGATGCTACAGGGACCTCAGGATCCCTCTAGCCTTGAAACAGTGTTCTAGGGGATTCTCTGGAGTGCCATCAAGGAAATCAAGGCTCCTTTCCTGTGTGATTTGCAACACAGCATTGCTCTGCACGCAGTGCAGGGGAATCAGGCCTCATCTCGCGGCGAGGGGGAAGTCTCAGGGTTTGTCTCGAGTTGCGGTGGGCACCTGGGGTATATTCTCGAGTTACGACGGGGATGGCCCTTCCACACACGAGTTTGTTCAGCCACGACAGGACTCCTGCCTAGTAACGAGGGACAACTCGGGATTCTCCTCGAGGCTTGGCAGGGCAATTGGGACGCCTTTCCAGCTGAGGCGGGAGACCAAGGGTCCCTTTCCACGTGCCACAGGAATCCTGGGACTCCTATCAAGTTTCACGAGGAGTCAGGCATCGTCTCCTTTGGAGGCACTGATCTCCGCGTCCCTCTGAAGTTTTTAAAGGATGTGAGGCCTCCGGTCGCGATGAGGTGGGGAAGTAGGTCTTTCTCTGTGGTCTCCACAGGGGATTCAGACATCCTTTCGTCTTGGGATATCAAGACGAGCCTGCATTCAAGTCACTGCAGCTATATCCGGCCTTATTTCGAGTCAGGGCATCGCGGTGTCCATTCCACTTGAGGCCGCAAACTCAGGGTCCCTCTCACATACCTAGAGCTGAGAGAAGCCTCCTCTTGAGGTGCTTGTGGTAAGGTGGTATTCGTCTGGAGTCGAAGCCAGGGACTAACCTCTCATCTCGAGTTCATTTGTGGTCCACGGAGCTCGTTTATGGTGCTACAGTGACCTCAGGATCCCTCTAGCCTTGAAACAGTGTTCTTGGGGTTTCTGTGGAGTGCCATCAAGGAAATCAAGGCTCCTTTCTTGTGCGATGTGCAACACGGCATTGCTCTGCAAGCAGTGCAGGGGAATCGGGCCTCATCTCGCGGCGAGGGGGAAGTCTCATGATTTTTCTTGAATTGAGGCGGGAACCTGGGGTATAATATCGAGTTACAACGGGGATGGCCCATCCACACACGTGTTTGTTCAGCGACGTCAGGACTCCTGCCTAGTTGCGAGGGACAACTCGGGATTGTCCTCAAGGCTTGGCAGGGCAATTGGGACGCCTCTCCAGCTGAGGCGGGAGACCAAGGGTCCCTTTCCACGTGCCACAGGAATCCTGGGACTCCTACCAAGTTTCACGAGGAGTCAGGCATCGTCTCCTTTGGCGGCACTGATCTCCGCGTCCCTCTGGACTTTTCAAAGGATGTGAGGCCTCCGGTCGCGATGAGATGGGGAACTAGGTCTTTCTCTGTGGTCTTCACAGGGGATTCAGACATCCTTTCGTCTTGGGAGATGCAAGACGAGCCTGCATTCAAGTGACTGCAGGCATATCCGGCCTTATTTCGAGTCAGGGCATCGCGGTGTCCATTCCACTTGAGGCCGCAAACTCAGGGTCCCTCTCACATACCTAGAGCTGAGAGAAGCCTCCTCTTGAGGTGCTTGTGGTAAGGTGGTATTCCTCTGGAGTCGAATCCAGGGACTAACCTCTCATCTCGAGTTGATTTGTGGTCCATGGAGCTCTTTCGTGTTGCTACAGTGACCTCAGGATCCCTCTAGCCTTGAAACAGTGTTCTTGGGGTTTCTGTGGAGTGCCATCAAGGAAATCAAGGCTCCTTTCCTGTGTGATGTGCAACACGGCATTGCACTGCACGCAGTGCAGGGGAATCGGGCCTCATCTCGCGGCGAGGGGGAAGTCTCATGGTATTTCTCGAGTTGCGGCGGGCACCTGGGGTATATTCTCGAGTTACGACGGGGATGGCCCTTCCACACACGTGTTTATTCAGCGACGTCCGGACTCCTGCCTAGTTGCGAGGGACGACTCGGGATTCTCCTCGAGGCTTGGCAGGGCAACTGGGACTCCTCTCCAGCTGAGGCGGGAGACCTAGGGTCCCTTTCCACGTGCCACAGGAATCCTGGGACTCCTATCAAGTTTCACGAGGAGTCAGGCATTGTCTCCTTGGGAGGCACTTAACTCCGCGTCCCTCTGGAGTTTTCAAAGGATGTGAGGACTCCAGTCGCGCTGAGGTGGGGAACTAAGTCTTTCTCTGTGGTCTCCACAGGGGATTCAGACATCCTTTCTTTTTGGGAGATGCAAGACGAGCCTGCATTCAAGCCACTGCAGGGATATCCGGCCTTATTTCGAGTCAGGGCATCGAAGTGTCCATTCCACTTGAGGCCGCAAACTCAGGGTCCCTCTCACATACCTAGAGCTGAGAGAAGCCTCCTCTTGAGGTGCTTGTGGTAAGGTGGTATTCCTCTGGAGTCGAAGCCAGGGACTAACCTCTCATCTCGAGTTGATTTTTGGCCCACGGAGATCTTTCGTTTTGCTACAGGGACCTCAGGATCCCTCTGGCCTTGAAACAGTGTTCTAGGGGTTTCTCTGGAGTGCCATCAAGGAAATCAAGGCTCCTTTCCTGTGTGATGTGCAACACAGCATTGCTCTGTACGCAGTGCAGGGGAATCGGGCCTCATCTCGCCGCAAGGGGGAAGTCTCATGGTTTTTTTCGAGTTGCGGTGGGAACCTGCGTTAAATTCTCGAGTTACGACGGGGATGGACCTTGCACACACGTGTTTGTTCAGCGACGTCAGGACTCCTGCCTAGTTGCGAGGGACAACTCGGGATTCTCCTCGAGGCTTGGCAGGGCAATTGGGACGCCTCTCCAGCTGAGGCGGGAGACCAAGGGTCCCTTTCCACGTGCCACAGGAATCCTGGGACTCCTATCAAGTTTCACGTGTCACGCATCGTCTCCTTTGGAGACACTTATCTCCGCGTCCCTCTGGAGTTGCCAAAGGATGTGAGGTCTCCGGTCGCGATGAGGTGGGGAACTAGGTCTTTCTCTGTGGTCTCCACAGGGGATTCAGACATCCTTTCGCCTTGCGAGATGCAAGACGAGCCTGCATTCAAGTCACTGCAGGGATATCCGGCCTTATTTCGAGTCAGGGCATCGCGGTGTCCATTCCACTTGAGGCCGCAAACTCAGGGTCCCTCTCACATACCTAGAGTTGAGAGAAGCCTCCTCTTGAGGTTCTTGTGGTAAGGTGGTATTCCTCTGGAGTCGAAGCCAGGGACTAACCTCTCATCTCGAGTTGATTTGTGGTCCACGGAGCTCGTTTGTGTTGCTACAGTGACCTCAGGATCCCTCTAGCCTTGAAACAGTGTTCTTGGGGTTTCTCTGGAGTGTCATCAAGGAAATCAAGGACCCTTTCCTGTGTGATGTGCAACACGGCATTGCTCTGCACGCAGTGCAGCGGAATCGGGCCTCATGTCGCGGCGAGGGGGACGTCTCATGGTTTTTCTCGAGTTGCGGTGGGCACCTGGGGTATATTCTCGAGTTACGACGGGGATGGCCCTTCCACACACGTGTTTATTCAGCGACGTCCGGACTCCTGCCTACTTGCGAGGGACAACTCGGAATTCTCCTCGAGGCTTGGCAGGGCAAATGGGACGCCTCTCCAGCTGAGGCGGGAGACCAAGAGTCCCTTTCCACGTGCCACAGGAATCCTGGGACTCCTATCAAGTTTCACGTGTCAGGCATCGTCTCCTTTGGAGGCAATGATCTCCGCGTCCCTCTGGAGTTTTCAAAGGACGTGAGGCCTCCGGTCGCGATGAGGTGGGGAACTAGGTCTTTCTCTGTGGTCTCCACAGGGGATTCAGACATCCTTTCGTCTTGGGAGATGCAAGACGAGCCTGCATTCAAGTCACTGCAGGGATATCCGGCCTTATTTCCTGTCATGGCATCGAGGTGTCCATTCCACTTGAGGCCGCAAACTCAGGGTTCCTCTCACATACCTAGAGCTGAGAGAAGCCTCCTCTTGAGGTGCTTGTGGTAAGGTGGTATTCCTCGGGAGTCGAAGCCAGGGACGAACCTCTCATCTCGAGTTCATTTGTGGTCCACGGAGCTCTTTCGTGTTGCTACAGTGACCTCAGCATCCCTCTAGCCTTGAAACAGTGTTCTTGGGGTTTCTCTGGAGTGCCATCAAGGAAATCAAGGCTCCTTTCCTGTGTGATGAGCAACACGCATTGCTCTGCACGCAGTGCAGGGGAATCGGGCCTGATCTCGCAGCGAGGGGGAAGTCTCATGGTTTTTCTCGAGTTGCGGCGGGCACCTGGGGTATATTCTCGAGTTTCGACGGGGATGGCCCTTCCTAACTCGTGTTTGATCAGCGACGTCCGAACTCCTGCCTACTTGCGAGGGACAACTCGGGATTCTCCTCGAGGCTTGGCAGGGCAATTGGGACGCCTCTCCAGCTGAGGCAGGAGACCAAGGGTCCCTTTCCACGTTCCACAGGAATCCTGGGACTCCTATCAATTTTCACGAGGAGTCAGGCATCGTCTCCTTGGGAGGCACTGATCTCCGCGTCCCTCTGGAGTTGTCAAAGGATGTGAGGCCTCCGGTCGCGATGAGGTGGGGAACTAGGTCTTTCTCTGTGGTCTCCACAGGGGATTCAGACATCCTTTCGTCTTGGGAGATGCAAGACGAGCCTGCATTCAAGTCACTGCAGGGATATCCGGCCTTATTTCGAGTCAGGGCATCGCGGTGTCCATTCCACTTGAGGCCGCAAACTCAGGGTCCCTCTCACATACCTAGAGCTGAGAGAAGCCTCCTCTTGAGGTGCTTGTGGTAAGGTGGTATTCCTCTGGAGTCGAAGCCAGGGACTAACCTCTCATCTCGACTTGATTTTTGGCCCACGGAGCTCTTTCGTATTGCTACAGAAACCTCAGGATCCCTCTAGCCTTGAAACAGTGTTCTTGGGGTTTCTGTGGAGTGCCATCAAGGAAATCAAGGCTCCTTTCCTGTGTGATGTGCAACACCACATTGCTCTGCACGCAGTGCAGGGAAATCGGGCCTCATCTCGCGGCGACGGGGAAGTCTCATGGTTTTACTCGAGTTGCGGCGGGAACCTGGGGTATATTCTCGAGTTACGACGGGGATGGCCCTTCCACACACGTGTTTGTTCAGCGTCGTCAGGACTCCTGCCTAGTTGCGAGGGACAACTCGGGATTCTCCTCGAGGTTTGGCAGGGCAATTGGGACGCCTCTCCAGCTGAGGCGGGAGACCAAGGGTCCCTTTCAAGGGCCACAGGAATCCTGGGATTCCTATCAAGTTTCACGAGGAGTCAGGCATCGTCTCCTTTGGAGGCACTGATCTCCGCGTCCCTCTGGAGTTGTCAAAGGATGTGAGGCCTCCGGTCGCGATGAGGTGGGGAACTAGGTCTTTCTCTGTGGTCTCCACAGGGGATTCAGACATCCTTTCGTCTTGGGAGATGCAAGACGAGCCTGCATTCAAGTCACTGCAGGGATATCCGGCCTTATTTCGAGTCAGGGAATCGTGGTGTCCATTCTACGTGAGGCCGCATACTCAGGGTCCCTCTCACATACCTAGAGCTGAGAGAAGCCTCCTCTTGAGGTGCTTGTGGTAAGGTGGTATTCCTCTGGAGTCGAAGCCAGGGACTAACCTCGCATCTCGAGTTGATTTGTGGTCCACGGAGCTCTTTTGTGTTGCTACAGTGACCTCAGGATCCCTCTAGCCTTGAAACAGTGTTCTTGGGGTTTCTGTGGAGTGCCATCAAGGAAATCAAGGCTCCTTTCCTGTGCGATGTGCAACACGGCATTGCTCTGCATGCAGTGCAGGGGAATCGGGCCTCATCTCGCGGCGAGGGGCAAGTCTCATGGTTTTTCTCGAGTTGCCGCGGGAACCTGGGGTATATTCTCGAGTTATGACGGGGATAGCCCTTCCACACAAGAGTTTGTTCAGCGACCTCAGGACTCCTGCCTAGTAGCGAGGGACAACTCGGGATTCTCCTCGAGGCTTGGCAGGGCAATTGGGACGCCTCTCCAGCTGAGGCGGGAGACCAAGGGTCCCTTTCCACGTGCCACAGGAATCCTGGGACTCCTATTAAGTTTCACGAGGAGTCAGGCATCGTCTCCTTTGGAGGCACTGATCTCCGCGTCCCTCTGGAGTTTTCAAAGGATGTGAGGTTTCCGGTCGCAATGAGGTGGGGAACTAGTTCTCTCTCTGTGGTCTCCACAGGGGATTCAGACATCCTTTCGTCTTGGGAGATGCAAGACGAGCCTGCATTCAAGTCACTGCAGGGATATCCGGCCTTATTTCGAGTCAGGGCATCGTGGTTTCCATTCCACTTGAGGCCGCAAACTCAGGGTCCCTCTCACATACCTAGAGCAGAGAGAAGCCTCCTCTTGAGGTGCTTGTGGTAAGGTGGTATTCCTCTGGAGTCGAAGCCAGGGAATAACCTCTCATCTCGAGTTGATTTTTGGTCCACACAGCTCTTTCTTTTTGCTACAGTGATCTCAGGATCCCGTAGCCTTGAAACAGTGTTCTTGGGGTTTCTCTGGAGTGCCATCAAGGAAATCAAGGCTCCTTTTCTGTGTGATGTTCAACACGGCATTGCTCTGCACGCAGTGCAGGGGAATCGGGCCTCATCTCGCGGCGAGGGGGAAGTCTCATGGTTTTTTTCGAGTTGCGGCAGGAACCTGGGGTATATTCTCGAGTTACGACGGGGATGGCCCTTCCACACACGTATTTGTTCAGCGACGTGAGGACTCCTGCCTAGTTGCGAGGGAAAACTCGGGATTCTCCTCGAGGCTTGCCAGGGCAATTGGGACACCTCTCCAGCTGAGGCGGGAGACAAAGGGTCCCTTTCCACGTGCCACAGGAATCCTGGGACTCCTATCTAGTTTCACGAGGAGTCAGGCATCGTCTCCTTTGGAGGCACTGATCTCCGCGTCCCTCTGGAGTTTTCAAAGGATGTGAGGCCTCCGGTCGCGATGAGGTGGGGAACTAGGTCTTTCTCTGTGGTCTCCACAGGGGAGTCAGACATCCTTTCGTCTTGGGAGATGCAAGAAGAGCCTGCATTCCAGTCACTGCAGGGATATCCGGCCTTATTTCGAGTCAGGGCATGGCGGTGTCCATTCCTCTTGAGGCCGCAAACTCAGGGCCCCGCTCACATACCTAGAGCTGAGAGAAGCCTCCTCTTGACGTGCTTGTTGTAAGGTGGTATTCCTCTGGAGTCGAAGCCAGGGACTAACCTCTCATCTCGAGTTGATTTTTGGTCCACGGAGCACTTTTGTGTTGCTACAGTGACCTCAGGATCCCTCTAGTCTTGAAACATTGTTCTTGGGGTTTCCTGGAGTGCCATCAAGGAAATCAAGGCTCCTTTCCTGTGTGATGTGCAACACGGCATTGCTCTGCACGCAGTGCAGGGGAATCGGGCCTCATCTCGCGGCGAGGGGGACGTCTCATGGATTTTCTCGAATTGCGGCGGGAACCTGGGGTACATTCTCGAGTTACGACGGGGATGGCCCTTCCACACACGTGTTTATTCAACGACGTTCGGACTCCTGCCCCCTTGCGAGGGATACCTTGGGATTCTCCTCGAGGCTTGGCAGGGCAACTGGGACGCCTCTCCAATTGAGGCGGGAGACCTACGGTCCCTTTGCACGTGCCACAGGAATCCTGGGACTCCCACCAAGTTTCACGAGGAGTCAGGCATCGTCTCCTTGGGAGGCACTGATCTGCGCGTCCCTCTGGAGTTTTCAAAGGATGTGAGGACTCCGGTCGCGCTGAGGTGGGGAACTAGGTCTTTGTCTGTGTTCTCCACAGGATATTCAGACATCCTTTCTTCTTGGGAGATGCAAGACGAGCCTGCATTCAAGTCACTGCAGGGATATCCGGCCTTATTTCGAGTCAGGGCATCGAAGTGTCCATTTCACTTGAGGCCGCAAACTCAGGGTCCCTCTCACATACCTAGAGCTGAGAGAAGCCTCCTCTTGAGGTGCTTGTGGTAAGGTGGTATTCCTCTGGAGTCGAAGCCAGGGACTAACCTCTCATCTCGAGTTGATTTTTGGCCCACGGAGATCTTTCGTGTTGCTACAGGGACCTCAGGATCCCTCTAGCCTTGAAACAGTGTTCTAGGGGTTTCTCTGGAGTGCCATCAAGGAAATCAAGGCTCCTTTCCTGTGTGATTTGCAACACAGCATTGCTCTGCACACAGTGCAGGGGAATCGGTCCTCATCTCGCGGCGAGGGGGAAGTCTCATGGTTTTTCTCGAGTTGCGGTTGGCACCTGGGGTATATTCTCGAGTTACGACGGGGATGGCCCTTCCACACACGAGTTTGTTCAGCGACGACAGGACTCCTGCCTAGTAGCGAAGGACAACTCGGGATTCTCCTCGAGGCTTGGCAGGGCAATTGGGACGCCTCTCCAGCTGAGGCGGGAGACGAAGGGTCCCTTTCCACGTGCCACAGGAATCCTGGGACTCCTATCAAGTTTCACGAGGAGTCAGGCATCGTCTCCTTGGGAGGCACTGATCTCTGCGTCCCTCTGGAGTTTTTAAAGGATGTGAGGCCTCCGGTCGCGATGAGGTGGGGAAGTAGGTCTTTCTCTGTGGTCTCCACAGGGGCTTCAGACATCCTTTCGTCTTGGGAGATGCAAGACGAGCCGGCATTCAAGTCACTGCAGGGATATCCAGCCTTATTTCGAGTCAGGGCATCGCGGTGTCCATTCCACTTGAGGCCGCAAACTCAGGGTCCCTCTCACATACCTAGAGCTGAGAGAAGCCTCCTCTTGAGGTGCTTGTGGTAAGGTGGTATTATTCTGGAGTCGAAGCCAGGGACTAACCTCTCATCTCGAGTTCATTTGTGGTCCACGGAGCTCGTTTGTGTTGCTACAGTGACCTCAGGATCCCTCTAGCCTTGAAACAGAGTTCTTGGGGTTTCTCTGGAGTGCCATCAAGGAAATCAAGGCTCCTTTCCTGTGCGATGTGCAACACGGCATTGCTCTGCAAGCAGTGCAGGGGAATTTGGCGTCATCTCGCGGCGAGGTGGAAGTCTCATGGTTTTTCTTGAATTGCGGCGGGAACCTGGGGTATAATATCGAGTTACAACGGGGATGGCCCTTCCACACACGTGTTTGTTCAGCGACGTCAGGACTCCTGCCTAGTTGCGAGGGACAACTCGGGATTCTCCTCGAGGCTTGGCAGGGCAATTGGGACGCCTCTCCAGCTGAGGCGGGAGACCAAGGGTCCCTTTCCACGTGCCACAGGAATCCTGGGACTCCTATAAAGTTTCAGGAGGAGTCAGGCATCGTCTCCTTTGGAGGCACTTATCTCCGCGTCCTTCTGGACTTTTCAAAGGATGTGAGGCCTCCGGTACGATGAGATGGGGAACTAGGTCTTTCTCTGTGGTCTCCACAGGGGATTCAGACATCCTTTCGCCTTGCGAGATGCAAGACGAGCCTGCATTCAAGTCACTGCAGGGATATCCGGCCTTATTTCGAGTCAGGGCATTGCGGTGTCCATTCCACTTGAGGCCAAAATAAGGGTCCCTCTCACATACCTAGAGCTGAGGGAAGCCTCCTCTTGAGGTTCTTGTGGTAAGGTGGTATTCCTCTGGAGTCGAAGCCAGGGACTAACCTCTCATCTCGAGTTGATTTGTGGTCCAGGGAGCTCGTTTGTGTTGCTACAGTGACCTCAGGATCCCTCTAGCCTTGAAACAGTGTTCTTGGGGTTTCTCTGGAGTGCCATCAAGGAAATCAAGGATCCTTTCCTGTGTGATGTGCAACACGGCATTGCTCTGCACGCAGTGCAGGGGAATCGGGCCTCATCTCGCGGCGAGGGGGACGTCTCATGGTTTTTCTCGAGTTGCGGTGGGCACCTGGGGTATATTCTCGAGTTACGACGGGGATGGCCCTTCCACACACGTGTTTATTCAGCGACATCCGGACTCCTGCCTACTTGCGAGGGACAACTCGGAATTCTCCTCGAGGCTTGGCAGGGCAATTGGGACGCCTCTCCAGCTGAGGCGGGAGACCTAGGGTCCCTTTCCACGTGCCACAGGAATCCTGGGACTACTATCAAGTTTCAAGACGAGTCAGGCATCGTCTCCTTGGGAGGCACTGATCTCCGCGTCCCTCTGGAGTTTTCAAAGGATGTGAGGACACCGGTTGCGCTGATGTGGGGAACTAGGTCTTTCTCTGTGGTCTCCACAGGGGATTCAGACATCCTTTCATCTTGGGAGATGCAAGACGAGCCTGCATTCAAGTCACTGCAGGGATATCCGGCCTTATTTCGAGTCAGGGCATCGAAGTGTTCATTCCACTTGAGGCCGCAAACTCAGGGTCCCTCTCACATACCTAGAGCTGAGAGAAGCCTCCTCTTGAGGTGCTTGTGGTAAGGTGGTATTCCTCTGGAGTCGAAGCCAGGGACTAACCTCTCATCTCGAGTTGATTTTTGGCCCACGGAGATCTTTCGTAATGTTACAGGGACCTCAGGATCCCTCTAGCCTTGAAACAGTGTTCTAGGGGTTTCTCTGGAGTGCCATCAAGGAAATCAAGGCTCCTTTCCTGTGTGATTTGCAACACAGCATTGCTCTGCACGCAGTGCAGGGGAATCAGGCCTCATCTCGCGGCGAGGGGGAAGTCTCAGGGTTTGTCTCGAGTTGCGGTGGGCACCTGGGGTATATTCTCGAGTTACGACGGGGATGGCCCTTCCACACACGAGTTTGTTCAGCCACGACAGGACTCCTGCCTAGTAGCGAGGGACAACTCGGAATTCTCCTCGAGGCTTGGCAGGGCAATTGGGACGCCTTTCCAGCTGAGGCGGGAGACCAAGGGTCCCTTTCCACGTGCCACAGAAATCCTGGGACTCCTATCAAGTTTCACGAGGAGTCAGGCATCGTCTCCTTTGGAGGCACTGATCTCCGCGTCCCTCTGAAGTTTTTAAAGGATGTGAGGCCTCCGGTCGCGATGAGGTGGGGAAGTAGGTCTTTCTCTGTGGTCTCCACAGGGGATTCAGACATCCTTTCGTCTTGGGATATCAAGACGAGCCTGCATTCAAGTCACTGCAGCTATATCCGGCCTTATTTCGAGTCAGGGCATCGCGGTGTCCATTCCACTTGAGGCCGCAAACTCAGGGTCCCTCTCACATACCTAGAGCTGAGAGAAGCCTCCTCTTGAGGTGCTTGTGGTAAGGTGGTATTCGTCTGGAGTCGAAGCCAGGGACTAACCTCTCATCTCGAGTTCATTTGTGGTCCACGGAGCTCGTTTATGGTGCTACAGTGACCTCAGGATCCCTCTAGCCTTGAAACAGTGTTCTTGGGGTTTCTGTGGAGTGCCATCAAGGAAATCAAGGCTCCTTTCCTGTGCGATGTGCAACACGGCATTGCTCTGCAAGCAGTGCAGGGGAATCGGGCCTCATCTCGCGGCGAGGGGGAAGTCTCATGGTTTTTCTCGAGTTGCGGCGGGAACCTGGGGTATAATATCGAGTTACAACGGGGATGGCCCTTCTACACACGTGTTTGTTCAGCGACGTCAGGACTCCTGCCTAGTTGCGAGGGACAACTCGGGATTGTCCTCAAGGCTTGGCAGGGCAATTGGGACGCCTCTCCAGCTGAGGCGGGAGACCAAGGGTCCCTTTCCACGTGCCATAGGAATCCTGGGACTCCTACCAAGTTTCACGAGGAGTCAGGCATCGTCTCCTTTGGCGGCACTGATCTCCGCGTCCCTCTGGACTTTTCAAAGGATGTGAGGCCTCCGGTCGCGATGAGATGGGGAACTAGGTCTTTCTCTGTGGTCTTCACAGGGGATTCAGACATCCTTTCGTCTTGGGAGATGCAAGACGAGCCTGCATTCAAGTGACTGCAGGCATATCCGGCCTTATTTCGAGTCAGGGCATCGCGTTGTCCATTCCACTTGAGGCCGCAAACTCAGGGTCCCTCTCACATACCTAGAGCTGAGAGAAGCCTCCTCTTGAGGTGCTTGTGGTAAGGTGGTATTCCTCTGGAGTCGAATCCAGGGACTAACCTCTCATCTCGAGTTGATTTGTGGTCCATGGAGCTCTTTCGTGTTGCTACAGTGACCTCAGGATCCCTCTAGCCTTGAAACAGTGTTCTTGGGGTTTCTGTGGAGTGCCATCAAGGAAATCAAGGCTCCTTTCCTGTGTGATGTGCAACACGGCATTGCACTGCACGCAGTGCAGGGGAATCGGGCCTCATCTCGCGGCGAGGGGGAAGTCTCATGGTATTTCTCGAGTTGCGGCGGGCACCTGGGGTATATTCTCGAGTTACGACGGGGATGGCCCTTCCACACACGTGTTTATTCAGCGACGTCCGGACTCCTGCCTAGTTGCGAGGGACGACTCGGGATTCTCCTCGAGGCTTGGCAGGGCAACTGGGACTCCTCTCCAGCTGAGGCGGGAGACCTAGGGTCCCTTTCCACGTGCCACAGGAATCCTGGGACTCCTATCAAGTTTCACGAGGAGTCAGGCATTGTCTCCTTGGGAGGCACTTAACTCCGCGTCCCTCTGGAGTTTTCAAAGGATGTGAGGACTCCAGTCGCGCTGAGGTGGGGAACTAAGTCTTTCTCTGTGGTCTCCACAGGGGATTCAGACATCCTTTCTTTTTGGGAGATGCAAGACGAGCCTGCATTCAAGCCACTGCAGGGATATCCGGCCTTATTTCGAGTCAGGGCATCGAAGTGTCCATTCCACTTGAGGCCGCAAACTCAGGGTCCCTCTCACATACCTAGAGCTGAGAGAAGCCTCCTCTTGAGGTGCTTGTGGTAAGGTGGTATTCCTCTGGAGTCGAAGCCAGGGACTAACCTCTCATCTCGAGTTGATTTTTGGCCCACGGAGATCTTTCGTTTTGCTACAGGGACCTCAGGATCCCTCTGGCCTTGAAACAGTGTTCTAGGGGTTTCTCTGGAGTGCCATCAAGGAAATCAAGGCTCCTTTCCTGTGTGATGTGCAACACAGCATTGCTCTGTACGCAGTGCAGGGGAATCGGGCCTCATCTCGCCGCAAGGGGGAAGTCTCATGGTTTTTTTCGAGTTGCGGTGGGAACCTGCGTTAAATTCTCGAGTTACGACGGGGATGGACCTTGCACACACGTGTTTGTTCAGCGACGTCAGGACTCCTGCCTAGTTGCGAGGGACAACTCGGGATTCTCCTCGAGGCTTGGCAGGGCAATTGGGACGCCTCTCCAGCTGAGGCGGGAGACCAAGGGTCCCTTTCCTTGTGCCACAGGAATCCTGGGACTCCTATCAAGTTTCACGTGTCACGCATCGTCTCCTTTGGAGACACTTATCTCCGCGTCCCTCTGGAGTTGCCAAAGGATGTGAGGCCTCCGGTCGCGATGAGGTGGGGAACTAGGTCTTTCTCTGTGGTCTCCACAGGGGATTCAGACATCCTTTCGCCTTGCGAGATGCAAGACGAGCCTGCATTCAAGTCACTGCAGGGATATCCGGCCTTATTTCGAGTCAGGGCATCCCGGTGTCCATTCCACTTGAGGCCGCAAACTCAGGGTCCCTCTCACATACCTAGAGTTGAGAGAAGCCTCCTCTTGAGGTTCTTGTGGTAAGGTGGTATTCCTCTGGAGTCGAAGCCAGGGACTAACCTCTCATCTCGAGTTGATTTGTGGTCCACGGAGCTCGTTTGTGTTGCTACAGTGACCTCAGGATCCCTCTAGCCTTGAAACAGTGTTCTTGGGGTTTCTCTGGAGTGCCATCAAGGAAATCAAGGCTCCTTTCCTGTGTGATGTGCAACACGGCATTGCTCTGCACGCAGTGCAGGGGAATCGGGCCTCATGTCGCGGCGAGGGGGACGTCTCATGGTTTTTCTCGAGTTGCGGTGAGCACCTGGGGTATATTCTCGAGTTACGACGGTGATGGCCCTTCCACACACGTGTTTATTCAGCGACGTCCGGACTCCTGCCTACTTGCGAGGGACAACTCGGAATTCTCCTCGAGGCTTGGCAGGGCAAATGGGACGCCTCTCCAGCTGAGGCGGGAGACCAAGGGTCCCTTTCCACGTGCCACAGGAATTCTGGGACTCCTATCAAGTTTCACGTGTCAGGCATCGTCTCCTTTGGAGGCAATGATCTCCGCGTCCCTCTGGAGTTTTCAAAGGACGTGAGGCCTCCGGTCGCGATGAGGTGGGGAACTAGGTCTTTCTCTGTGGTCTCCACAGGGGATTCAGACATCCTTTCGTCTTGGGAGATGCAAGACGAGCCTGCATTCAAGTCACTGCAGGGATATCCGGCCTTATTTCCTGTCATGGCATCGAGGTGTCCATTCCACTTGAGGCCGCAAACTCAGGGTCCCTCTCACATACCTAGATCTGAGAGAAGCCTCCTCTTGAGGTGCTTGTGGTAAGGTGGTATTCCTCGGGAGTCGAAGTCAGGGACGAACCTCTCATCTCGAGTTCATTTGTGGTCCACGGAGCTCTTTCGTGTTGCTACAGTGACCTCAGCATCCCTCTAGCCTTGAAACAGTGTTCTTGGGGTTTCTCTGGAGTGCCATCAAGGAAATCAAGGCTCCTTTCCTGTGTGATGAGCAACACGGCATTGCTCTGCACGCAGTGCAGGGGAATCGGGCCTGATCTCGCAGCGAGGGGGAAGTCTCATGGTTTTTCTCGAGTTGCGGCGGGCACCTGGGGTATATTCTCGAGTTTCGACGGGGATGGCCCTTTAATACACGTGTTTGATCAGCGACGTCCGAACTCCTGCCTACTTGCGAGGGACAACTCGGGATTCTCCTCGAGGCTTGGCAGGGCAATTGGGACGCCTCTCCAGCTGAGGCGGGAGACCAAGGGTCCCTTTCCACGTTCCACAGGAATCCTGGGACTCCTATCAATTTTCACGAGGAGTCAGGCATCGTCTCCTTTGGAGGCACTGATCTCCGCGTCCCTCTGGAGTTGTCAAAGGATGTGAGGCCTCCGGTCGCGATGAGGTGGGGAACTAGGTCTTTCTCTGTGGTCTCCACAGGGGAGTCAGACATCCTTTCGTCTTGGGAGATGCAAGAAGAGCCTGCATTCCAGTCACTGCAGGGATATCCGGCCTTATTTCGAGTCAGGGCATGGCGGTGTCCATTCCACTTGAGGCCGCAAACTCAGGGCCCCGCTCACATACCTAGAGCTGAGAGAAGCCTCCTCTTGACGTGCTTGTGGTAAGGTGGTATTCCTCTGAAGTCGAAGCCAGGGACTAACCTCTCATCTCGAGTTGATTTTTGGTCCACGGAGCACTTTTGTGTTGCTACAGTGACCTCAGGATCCCTCTAGTCTTGAAACATTGTTCTTGGGGTTTCCTGGAGTGCCATCAAGGAAATCAAGGCTCCTTTCCTGTGTGATGTGCAACACGGCATTGCTCTGCACGCAGTGCAGGGGAATCGGGCCTCATCTCGCGGCGAGGGGGACGTCTCATGGATTTTCTCGAATTGCGGCGGGAACCTGGGGTACATTCTCGAGTTACGACGGGGATGGCCCTTCCACACACGTGTTTATTCAACGACGTTCGGACTCCTGCCCCCTTGCGAGGGACACCTTGGGATTCTCCTCGAGGCTTGGCAGGGCAACTGGGACGCCTCTCCAATTGAGGCGGGAGACCTACGGTCCCTTTGCACGTGCCACAGGAATCCTGGGACTCCCACCAAGTTTCACGAGGAGTCAGGCATCGTCTCCTTGGGAGGCACTGATCTGCGCGTCCCTCTGGAGTTTTCAAAGGATGTGAGGACTCCGGTCGCGCTGAGGTGGGGAACTAGGTCTTTGTCTGTGTTCTCCACAGGGGATTTAGACATCCTTTCTTCTTGGGAGATGCAAGACGAGCCTGCATTCAAGTCACTGCAGGGATATCCGGCCTTATTTCGAGTCAGGGCATCGAAGTGTCCATTTCACTTGAGGCCGCAAACTCAGGGTCCCTCTCACATACCTAGAGCTGAGAGAAGCCTCCTCTTGAGGTGCTTGTGGTAAGGTGGTATTACTCTGGAGTCGAAGCCAGGGACTAACCTCTCATCTCGAGTTGATTTTTGGCCCACGGAGATCTTTCGTGTTGCTACAGGGACCTCAGGATCCCTCTAGCCTTGAAACAGTGTTCTAGGGGTTTCTCTGGAGTGCCATCAAGGAAATCAAGGCTCCTTTCCTGTGTGATTTGCAACACAGCATTGCTCTGCACACAGTGCAGGGGAATCGGGCCTCATCTCGCGGCGAGGGGGAAGTCTCATGGTTTTTCTCGAGTTGCGGTGGGCACCTGGGGTATATTCTCGAGTAACGACGGGGATGGCCCTTCCACACACGAGTTTGTTCAGCGACGACAGGACTCCTGCCTAGTAGCGAAGGACAACTCGGGATTCTCCTCGAGGCTTGGCAGGGCAATTGGGACGCCTCTCCAGCTGAGGCGGGAGACGAAGGGTCCCTTTCCACGTGCCACAGGAATCCTGGGACTCCTATCAAGTTTCACGAGGAGTCAGGCATCGTCTCCTTGGGAGGCACTGATCTCTGCGTCCCTCTGGAGTTTTTAAAGGATGTGAGGCCTCCGGTCGCGATGAGGTGGGGAAGTAGGTCTTTCTCTGTGGTCTCCACAGGGGCTTCAGACATCCTTTCGTCTTGGGAGATGCAAGACGAGCCGGCATTCAAGTCACTGCAGGGATATCCAGTCTTATTTCGAGTCAAGGCATCGCGGTGTCCATTCCACTTGAGGCCGCAAACTCAGGGTCCCTCTCACATACCTGGAGCTGAGAGAAGCCTCCTCTTGAGGTGCTTGTGGTAAGGTGGTATTATTCTGGAGTCGAAGCCAGGGACTAACCTCTCATCTCGAGTTCATTTGTGGTCCACGGAGCTCGTTTGTGTTGCTACAGTGACCTCAGGATCCCTCTAGCCTTGAAACAGAGTTCTTGGGGTTTCTCTAGAGTGCCATCAAGGAAATCAAGGCTTCTTTCCTGTGCGATGTGCAACACGGCATTGCTCTGCAAGCAGTGCAGGGGAATTTGGCGTCATCTCGCGGCGAGGTGGAAGTCTCATGGTTTTTCTTGAATTGCGGCGGGAACCTGGGGTATAATATCGAGTTACAACGGGGATGGCCCTTCCACACACGTGTTTGTTCAGCGACGTCAGGACTCCTGCCTAGTTGCGAGGGACAACTCGGGATTCTCCTCGAGGCTTGGCAGGGCAATTGGGACGCCTCTCCAGCTGAGGCGGGAGACCAAGGGTCCCTTTCCACGTGCCACAGGAATCCTGGGACTCCTATAAAGTTTCAGGAGGAGTCAGGCATCGTCTCCTTTGGAGGCACTTATCTCCGCGTCCCTCTGGACTTTTCAAAGGATGTGAGGCCTCCGGTACGATGAGATGGGGAACTAGGTCTTTCTCTGTGGTCTCCACAGGGGATTCAGACATCCTTTCGCCTTGCGAGATGCAAGACGAGCCTGCATTCAAGTCACTGCAGGGATATCCGGCCTTATTTCGAGTCAGGGCATTGCGGTGTCCATTCCACTTGAGGCCAAAATAAGGGTCCCTCTCACATACCTAGAGCTGAGGGAAGCCTCCTCTTGAGGTTCTTGTGGTAAGGTGGTATTCCTCTGGAGTCGAAGCCAGGGACTAACCTCTCATCTCGAGTTGATTTGTGGTCCAGGGAGCTCGTTTGTGTTGCTACAGTGACCTCAGGATCCCTCTAGCCTTGAAACAGTGTTCTTGGGGTTTCTCTGGAGTGCCATCAAGGAAATCAAGGATCCTTTCCTGTGTGATGTGCAACACGGCATTGCTCTGCACGCAGTGCAGGGGAATCGGGCCTCATCTCGCGGCGAGGGGGACGTCTCATGGTTTTTCTCGAGTTGCGGTGGGCACCTGGGGTATATTCTCGAGTTACGACGGGGATGGCCCTTCCACACACGTGTTTATTCAGCGACATCCGGACTCCTGCCTACTTGCGAGGGACAACTCGGAATTCTCCTCGAGGCTTGGCAGGGCAATTGGGACGCCTCTCCAGCTGAGGCGGGAGACCTAGGGTCCCTTTCCACGTGCCACAGGAATCCTGGGACTACTATCAAGTTTCAAGACGAGTCAGGCATCGTCTCCTTGGGAGGCACTGATCTCCGCGTCCCTCTGGAGTTTTCAAAGGATGTGAGGACACCGGTTGCGCTGATGTGGGGAACTAGGTCTTTCTCTGTGGTCTCCACAGGGGATTCAGACATCCTTTCATCTTGGGAGATGCAAGACGAGCCTGCATTCAAGTCACTGCAGGGATATCCGGCCTTATTTCGAGTCAGGGCATCGAAGTGTCCATTCCACTTGAGGCCGCAAACTCAGGGTCCCTCTCACATACCTAGAGCTGAGAGAAGCCTCCTCTTGAGGTGCTTGTGGTAAGGTGGTATTCCTCTGGAGTCGAAGCCAGGGACTAACCAATCATCTCGAGTTGATTTTTGGCCCACGGAGATCTTTCGTAATGCTACAGGGACCTCAGGATCCCTCTAGCCTTGAAACAGTGTTCTAGGGGTTTCTCTGGAGTGCCATCAAGGAAATCAAGGCTCCTTTCCTGTGTGATTTGCAACACAGCATTGCTCTGCACGCAGTGCAGGGGAATCAGGCCTCATCTCGCGGCGAGGGGGAAGTCTCAGGGTTTGTCTCGAGTTGCGGTGGGCACCTGGGGTATATTCTCGAGTTACGACGGGGATGGCCCTTCCACACACGAGTTTGTTCAGCCACGACAGGACTCCTGCCTAGTAGCGAGGGACAACTCGGGATTCTCCTCGAGGCTTGGCAGGGCAATTGGGACGCCTTTCCAGCTGAGGCGGGAGACCAAGGGTCCCTTTCCACGTGCCACAGAAATCCTGGGACTCCTATCAAGTTTCACGAGGAGTCAGGCATCGTCTCCTTTGGAGGCACTGATCTCCGCGTCCCTCTGAAGTTTTTAAAGGATGTGAGACCTCCGGTCGCGATGAGGTTGGGAAGTAGGTCTTTCTCTGTGGTCTCCACAGGGGATTTAGACATCCTTTCGTCTTGGGATATCAAGACGAGCCTGCATTCAAGTCACTGCAGCTATATCCGGCCTTATTTCGAGTCAGGGCATCGCGGTGTCCATTCCACTTGAGGCCGCAAACTCAGGGTCCCTCTCACATACCTAGAGCTGAGAGAAGCCTCCTCTTGAGGTGCTTGTGGTAAGGTGGTATTCCTCTGGACTCGAAGCAAGGGACTAACCTCTCATCTCGAGTTCATTTGTGGTCCACGGAGCTCGTTTATGGTGCTACAGTGACTTCAGGATCCCTCTAGCCTTGAAACAGTGTTCTTGGGGTTTCTGTGGAGTGCCATCAAGGAAATCAAGGCTCCTTTCCTGTGCGATGTGCAACACGGCATTGCTCTGCAAGCAGTGCAGGGGAATCGGGCCTCATCTCGCGGCGAGGGGGAAGTCTCATGATTTTTCTTGAATTGCGGCGGGAACCTGGGGTATAATATCGAGTTACAACGGGGATGGCCCTTCCACACACGTGTTTGTTCAGCGACGTCAGGACTCCTGCCTAGTTGCGAGGGACAACTCGGGATTGTCCTCAAGGCTTGGCAGGGCAATTGGGACGCCTCTCCAGCTGAGGCGGGAGACCAAGTGTCCCTTTCCACGTGCCACAGGAATCCTGGGACTCCTACCAAGTTTCACGAGGAGTCAGGCATCGTCTCCTTTGGCGGCACTGATCTCCGCGTCCCTCTGGACTTTTCAAAGGATGTGAGGCCTCCGGTCGCGATGAGATGGGGAACTAGGTCTTTCTCTGTGGTCTTCACAGGGGATTCAGACATCCTTTCGTCTTGGGAGATGCAAGACGAGCCTGCATTCAAGTGACTGCAGGCATATCCGGCCTTATTTCGAGTCAGGGCATCGCGTTGTCCATTCCACTTGAGGCCGCAAACTCAGGGTCCCTCTCACATACCTAGAGCTGAGAGAAGCCTCCTCTTGAGATGCTTGTGGTAAGGTGGTATTCCTCTGGAGTCGAAGCCAGGGACTAACCTCTCATCTCGAGTTGATTTGTGGTCCATGGAGCTCTTTCGTGTTGCTACAGTGACCTCAGGATCCCTCTAGCCTTGAAACAGTGTTCTTGGGGTTTCTGTGGAGTGCCATCAAGGAAAGCAAGGCTCCTTTCCTGTGTGATGTGCAACACGGCATTGCACTGCACGCAGTGCAGGGGAATCGGGCCTCATCTCGCGGCGAGGGGGAAGTCTCATGGTATTTCTCGAGTTGCGGCGGGCACCTGGGGTATATTCTCGAGTTACGACGGGGATGGCCCTTCCACACACGTGTTTATTCAGCGACGTCCGGACTCCTGCCTAGTTGCGAGGGACGACTCGGGATTCTCCTCGAGGCTTGGCAGGGCAACTGGGACTCCTCTCCAGCTGAGGCGGGAGACCTAGGGTCCCTTTCTACGTGCCACAGGAATCCTGGGACTCCTATCAAGTTTCACGAGGAGTCAGGCATTGTCTCCTTGGAAGGCACTTATCTCCGCGTCCCTCTGGAGTTTTCAAAGGATGTGAGGACTCCAGTCACGCTGAGGTGGGGAACTAAGTCTTTCTCTGTGGTCTCCACAGGGGATTCAGACATCCTTTCTTTTTGGGAGATGCAAGACGAGCCTGCATTCAAGCCACTGCAGGGATATCCGGCCTTATTTCGAGTCAGGGCATCGAAGTGTCCATTCCACTTGAGGCCGCAAACTCAGGGTCCCTCTCACATACCTAGAGCTGAGAGAAGCCTCCTCTTGAGGTGCTTGTGGTAAGGTGGTATTCCTCTGGAGTCGAAGCCAGGGACTAACCTCTCATCTCGAGTTGATTTTTGGCCCACGGAGATCTTTCGTTTTGCTACAGGGACCTCAGGATCCCTCTGGCCTTGAAACAGTGTTCTAGGGGTTTCCCTGGAGTGCCATCAAGGAAATCAAGGCTCCTTTCCTGTGTGATGTGCAACACAGCATTGCTCTGTACGCAGTGCAGGGGAATCGGGCCTCATCTCGCCGCAAGGGGGAAGTCTCATGGTTTTTTTCGAGTTGCGGTGGGAACCTGCGTTAAATTCTCGAGTTACGACGGGGATGGACCTTGCACACACGTGTTTGTTCAGCGACGTCAGGACTCCTGCCTAGTTGCGAGGGACAACTCGGGATTCTCCTCGAGGCTTGGCAGGGCAATTGGGACGCCTCTCCAGCTGAGGCGGGAGACCAAGGGTCCCTTTCCACGTGCCACAGGAATCCTGGGACTCCTATCAAGTTTCACGTGTCACGCATCGTCTCCTTTGGAGACACTTATCTCCGCGTCCCTCTGGAGTTGCCAAAGGATGTGAGGCCTCCGGTCGCGATGAGGTGGGGAACTAGGTCTTTCTCTGTGGTCTCCACAGGGAATTCAGACATCCTTTCATCTTGGGAGATGCAAGACGAGCCTGGACTCAAGTCACTGCAGGGATATCCGGCCTTATTTCGAGTCAGGGTATCGCAGTGTCCATTTCACTTGAGGCCGCAAACTCAGGGTCCCTCTCACATACCTAGAGCTGAGAGAAGCCTCCTCTTGAGGTGCTTGTGGTAAGGTGGTATTCCTCTGGAGTCGAAGCCAGGGACTAACCTCTCATCTCGAGTTGATTTCTGGTCCACGGAGCTCTTTTGTGTTGCTACAGTGACCTCAGCATCCCTCTAACCTTGAAACAGTGTTCTTGGGGTTTCTGTGGAGTGCCATCAAGGAAATCAAGGCTCCTTTTCTGTGTGATGTGCAACACGACATTGCTCTGCACGCAGTGCAGGGGAATCGGGCCTCATCTCGCGGCGAGGGGGAAGTCTCATGGTTTTTCTCGAGTTGCGGCGGGAACCTGGGGTATATTCTCGAGTTACCACGGGGATGGCCCTTCCTCACACGTGTTTGTTCAGCGACGTCAGGACTCCTGCCTAGTTGCGAGGGACAACTCGGGATTCTCCTCGAGGCTTGGCAGGGCAATTGGGACGCCTCTCCAGCTGAGGCGGGAGTCCAAGGGTCCCTTTCCACGTGCCACAGGAATCCTGGGACTCCTATCTAGTTTCACGAGTCAGGCATCGTCTCCTTTGGAGGCACTGATCTCCGCGTCCCTCTGGAGTTTTCAAAGGATGTGAGGCCTCCGGTCGCGATCAGGTGGGGAACTAGGTCTTTCTCTGTGGTCTCCACAGGGGATTCAGACATCCTTTCGTCTTGGGAGATGCAAGACGAGCCTGCATTCAAGTCACTGCAGGGATATCCGGACTTATTTCCAGTCAGGGCATCGCGGTGTCCATTCCACTTGAGGCCGCAAACTCAGGGTCCCTCTCACATATCTAGAGCTGAGAGAAGCCTCCTCT
Source organism: Cervus elaphus (assembly GCF_910594005.1). Classification (NCBI taxonomy): domain Eukaryota; kingdom Metazoa; phylum Chordata; class Mammalia; order Artiodactyla; family Cervidae; genus Cervus; species Cervus elaphus. The sequence continues at coordinate 23,320,555 of NC_057848.1, forward strand.
TGAGGTGCTTGTGGTAAGGTGGTATTCCTCTGGAGTCGAAGCCAGGGACTAACCTCTCATCTCGAGTTGATTTGTGGTCCACGGAGCTCTTTCGTGTTGCTACAGTGACCTCAGGATCCCTCTAGCCTTGAAACAGTGTTCTTGGGGTTTCTCTGGAGTGCCATCAAGGAAATCAAGGCTCCTTTCCTGTGTGATGTGCAACACGGAATTGCTCTGCACGCAGTGCAGGGGAATCGGGCCTCATCTCGCGGCGAGGGGGAAGTCTCATGGTTTTTCTCGAATTGCGGTGGGAACCTGGGGTATATTCTAGAGTTACGACGGGGATGGCCCTTCCACACACGTGTTTATTCAGCGACGTCCGGACTCCTGCCTACTTGCGAGGGACAACTCGGGATTCTCCTCGAGGCTTGGCAGGGCAATTGGGACGCCTCTCCAGCTGAGGCGGGAGTCCAAGTGTCCCTTTCCACGTGCCACAGGAATCCTGGGACTCCTATCTAGTTTCACGAGTCAGGCATCGTCTCCTTTAGAGGCAATGATCTCCTCGTCCCTCTGGAGTTTTCAAAGGATGTGAGGCCTCCGGTCGCGATCAGGTGGGAACTAGGTCTTTCTCTGTGGTCTCCACAGGGGATTCAGACATCCTTTCGTCTTGGGAGATGCAAGACGAGCCTGCATTCAAGTCACTGCAGGGATATCCGGACTTATTTCGAGTCAGGGCATCGTGGTGTCCATTCCACTTGAGGCCGTACACTCAGGGTCCCTCTCACATACCTAGAGCTGAGAGAAGCCTCCTCTTGAAGTGCTTGTGGTAAGGTGGTATTCCTCTGGAGTCGAAGCCAGGGACTAACCTCTCATCTCGAGTTGATTTCTGGTCCACGGAGCTCTTTCGTGTTGCTACAGTGACTTCAGGATCCCTCTAGCCTTGAAAGAGTGTTCTGGGGTTTCTCTCGAGTGCCATGAAGGAAATCAAGGCTCCTTTCCTGTGTGATGTGCAACACGGCATTGCTCTGCACGCAGCGCAGGGGAATCGGGCCTCGTCTCGCGGCGAGGGGGAAGTCTCATGGTTTTTTTCGAGTTGCGGCGGGAACCTGGGGTATATTCTCGAGTTACGACGGGGATAGCCCTTCTACACACGTGTTTGTTCAGCGACGTCAGGACTCCTGCCTAGTTGCGAGGGACGACTCGGGATTCTCCTCAAGGCTTGGCAGCGCAATTGGGACGCCTCTCCAGCTGAGGCGGGAGAACAAGGGTCCCTTTCCACGTGCCACAGGAATCCTGGGACTCCTATCAAGTTTCACGAGGAGTCAGGCATCGTCTCCTTTGGAGGCACTGATCTCCGCGTGCCACTGGAGTTTTCAAAGGATGTGAGGCCTCCGGTCGCGATGAGGTGGGGAACTAGGTCTTGCTCTGTGGTCTCCACAGTGGATTCAGACATCCTTTCGTCTCGGGAGATGCAAGACGAGCCTGCATTCAAGTCACTGCAGGGATATCCGGCCTTATTTCGAGTCAGGGCATTGCGGTGTCCATTCCACTTGAGGCCGCAAACTCAGGGTCCTTCTCACATACCTAGAGCTGAGAGAAGCCTCCTCTTGAGGTGCTTGTGGCAAGGTGGTAGTCCTCTGGAGTCGAAGCCAGGGACTAACCTCTCATCTCGAGTTGATTAGTGGTCCACGGAGCTCTTTCGTGTTGCTACAGTGACCTCAGGATCCCTCTAGCCTTGAAACAGTGTTCTTGGGGTTTCTCTGGAGTGCCATCAAGAAAATCAAGGCTCCTTTCCTGTTTGATGTGTAACACGGAATTGCTCTGCACGCAGTGCAGGGGAATCGGGCCTCATCTCGCGGCGAGGGGGAAGTCTCATGGTTTTTCTCGAATTGCGGTGGGAACCTGGGGTATATTCTAGAGTTTCGACGGGGATGGCCCTTCCTCACACGTGTTTGTTCAGCGATGTCCGGACTCCTGCCTACTTGCGAGGGACAACTCGGGATTCTCCTCGAGGCTTGGCAGGGCAATTGGGACGCCTCTCCAGCTGAGGCGGGAGACCAAGGGTCCCTTTCCACGTGCCACAGGAATCCTGGGACTCCTATCAAGTTTCACGAGGAGTCAGGCATCGTCTCCTTTGGAGGCACTGATCTCCGCGTCCCTCTGGAGTTGTCAAAGGATGTGAGGCCTCCGGTCCCGATGAGGTGGGGAACTAGGTCTTTCTCTGTGGTCTCCACAGGGGATTCAGACATCCTTTCGTCTTGGGAAATGCAAGACGATCCTGCATTCAAGTCACTGCAGGGATATCCGGCCTTATTTCGAGTCAGGGCATCGCGGTGTCCATTCCACTTGAGGCCGCAAACTCAGAGTCCCTCTCACATACCTAGATCTGAGAGAAGCCTCCTCTTGAGGTGCTTGTGGTAAGGTGGTATTCCTCTGGAGTCGAAGCCAGGGACTAACCTCTCATCTCGAGTTGATTTTTGGCCCACGGAGCTCTTTCCTGTTACTACAGGGACCTCAGGATCCCTCTAGCCTTGAAACAGTGTTCTTGGGGTTTCTCTGGAGTGCCATCAAGGAAATCAAGGCTCCTTTCCTGTGTGATGTGCAACACGGCATTGCTTTGCACGCAGTGCAGAGGAATCGGGCCTCATCTTGCGGCGAGGGGGAAGTCTCATGGTTTTTCTCGAGTTGCGTTGGAACCTGGGGTATATTCTAGAGTTTCGACGGGGATGGCCCTTCCTCACACGTGTTTGTTCAGCGACGTCCGGACTCTTGCCTAGTTGCGAGGGACAACTCGGGATTCTCCTCGAGGCTTGGCAGGGCAATTGGGACGCCTCTCCAGCTGAGGCGGGAGACCAAGGGTCCCTTTCCACCTGCCACAGGAATCCTGGGTCTCCTATCAAGTATCACGAGAAGTCAGGCATCGTCTGCTTGGGAGGCACTGATTTCCGCGACCCTCTGGAGTTTTCAAAGGATGTGAGGCCTCCGGTCGCGATGAGGTGGGGAACTAGGTCTTTCTCTGTGGTCTCCACAGGGGATTCAGACATCCTTTCTTCTTGGGAGATGCAAGACGAGCCTGCATTCAAGTCACTGCAGGAATATCCGGCCTTATTTCGAGTCAGGGCATCGCAGTGTCCATTCCACTTGAGGCCGCAAACTCAGGGTCCCTCTCACATACCTAGAGCTGAGAGAAGCCTCCTCTTTAGGTGCTTGTTGTAAGGTGGTATTCCTCTGGAGTCGAAGCCAGGGACTAACCTCTCTTCTCGAGATGATTTGTGGTCCACGGAGCTCTTTCGTGTTGCTACAGTGACCTCAGGATCCCTCTAGCCTTGAAACAGTGTTCTTGGGGTTTCTCTGGAGTGCCATCAAGGAAATCAAGGCTCCTTTCCTGTGTGACGAGCAACACGGCATTGCTCTGCCCGCAGTGCAGGGTAATCGGGCCTCATCTCGCAGCGAGGGGGAAGTCTCATGGTTTTTCTCGAGTTGCGGCGGGCACCTGGGGTATATTCTCGAGTTACGACGGGGATGGCCCTTCCACACACGAGTTTGTTCAACGACGTCAGGACTCCTGCCTAGATGCGAGGGACAACTTGGGATTCTCCTCGAGGCTTGGCAGGGCAATTGGGACGCCTCTCCAGCTGAGGCGGGAGTCCAAGGGTCCCTTTCCACGTGCCATAGGAATCCTGGGACTCCTATCAAGTTTCACGAGTCAGGCATCGTCTCCTTTGGAGGCAATGATCTCCGCGTCCCTCTGGAGTTTTCAAAGGATGTGAGGCCTCCGGTTGCGATGAGGTGGGGAGCTAGGTCTTTCTCTGTGGTCTCCACAGGGGATTCAGACATCCTTTCGTCTTGGAAGATGCAAGACGAGCCTGCATTCAAGTCACTGCAGGCATATCCGGCCTTATTTCGAGTCAGGGCATCGCGGTGTCCATTCCACTTGAGGCCGCAAACTCAGGGTCCCTCTCACATACCTAGAGCTGAGAGAAGCCTCCTCTTGAGGTGCTTGTGTTAAGGTGGTATTCCTCTGGAGTCGAAGCCAGGGACTAACCTCTCATCTCGCGTTGATTTCTGGCCCACTGAGCTCTTACGTGTTGCTACAGTGACCTCAGGATCCCTCTAGCCTTGAAACAGTGTTCTTGGGGTTTCACTGGAGTGCCATCAAGGAAATCAAGGCTCCTTTCCTGTGTGATGTGCAACACGGCATTGCTCTGCACGCAGTGCAGGGGAATCGGGCCTCATCTCGCGGCGAGGGGGACGTCTCAAGGTTTTTCTCGAGTTCGGCGGCAACCTGGGGTATATTCTCGAGTTACGAAGGGGATGGCCCTTCCACACACGTGTTTATTCAGCGACGTCCGGACTCCTGCCTACTTGCGAGGGACAACTCGGGATTCTCCTCGAGGCTTGGCAGGGCAATTGGGACGCCTCTCCAGCTGAGGCGGGAGTCCAAGTGTCCCTTTCCACGTGCCACAGGAATCCTGGGACTCCTATCTAGTTTCACGAGTCAGGCATCGTCTCCTTTAGAGGCAATGATCTCCTCGTCCCTCTGGAGTTTTCAAAGGATGTGAGGCCTCCGGTCGCGATCAGGTGGGGAACTAGGTCTTTCTCTGTGGTCTCCACAGGGGATTCAGACATCCTTTCGTCTTGGGAGATGCAAGACGAGCCTGCATTCAAGTCACTGCAGGGATATCCGGACTTTTTTCGAGTCAGGGCATCGTGGTGTCCATTCCACTTGAGGCCGTACACTCAGGGTCCCTCTCACATACCTAGAGCTGAGAGAAGCCTCCTCTTTAAGTGCTTGTGGTAAGGTGGTATTCCTCTGGAGTCGAAGCCAGGGACTAACCTCTCATCTCGAGTTGATTTCTGGTCCACGGAGCTCTTTCGTGTTGCTACAGTGACTTCAGGATCCCTCTAGCCTTGAAAGAGTGTTCTGGGGTTTCTCTCGAGTGCCATGAAGGAAATCAAGGCTCCTTTCCTGTGTGATGTGCAACACGGCATTGCTCTGCACGCAGCGCAGGGGAATCGGGCCTCGTCTCGCGGCGAGGGGGAAGTCTCATGGTTTTTTTCGAGTTGCGGCGGGAACCTGGGGTATATTCTCGAGTTACGACGGGGATAGCCCTTCTACACACGTGTTTGTTCAGCGACGTCAGGACTCCTGCCTAGTTGCGAGGGACGACTCGGGATTCTCCTCAAGGCTTGGCAGCGCAATTGGGACGCCTCTGCAGCTGAGGCGGGAGAACAAGGGTCCCTTTCCACGTGCCACAGGAATCCTGGCACTCCTATCAAGTTTCACGAGGAGTCAGGCTTCGTCTCCTTTGGAGGCACTGATCTCCGCGTCCCTCTGGAGTTGTCAAAGGATGTGAGGCCTCCGGTCGCGATGAGGTGGGGAACTAGGTCTTTCTCTGTGGTCTCCACAGGGGATTCAGACATCCTTTCGTCTTGGGAAATGCAAGACGATCCTGCATTCAAGTCACTGCAGGGATATCCGGCCTTATTTCGAGTCAGGGCATCGCGGTGTCCATTCCACTTGAGGCCGCAAACTCAGGGTCCCTCTCACATACCTAGATCTGAGAGAAGCCTCCTCTTGAGGTGCTTGTGGTAAGGTTGTATTCCTCTGGAGTCGAAGCCAGGGACTAACCTCTCATCTCGAGTTGATTTTTGGCCCACGGAGCTCTTTCCTGTTGCTACAGGGACCTCAGGATCCCTCTAGCCTTGAAACAGTGTTCTTGGGGTTTCTCTGGAGTGCCATCAAGGAAATCAAGGCTCCTTTCCTGTGTGATGTGCAGCACGGCATTGCTTTGCACGCAGTGCAGAGGAATCGGGCCTCATCTTGCGGCGAGGGGGAAGTCTCATGGTTTTTCTCGAGTTGCGTTGGAACCTGGGGTATATTCTCGAGTTACTACGGGGATGGCCCTTCCTCACACATGTTTGTTCAGCGACGTCCGGACTCTTGCCTAGTTGCGAGGGACAACTCGGGATTCTCCTCGAGGCTTGGCAGGGCAATTGGGACGCCTCTCCAGCTGAGGCGGGAGACCAACGGTCCCTTTCCACGAACCACAGGAATCCTGGGTCTCCTATCAAGTATCACGAGAAGTCAGGCATCGTCTCCTTGGGAGGCACTGATTTCCGCGACCCTCTGAAGTTTTCAAAGGATGTGAGGCCTCCGGTCGCGATGAGGTGGGGAACTAGGTCTTTCTCTGTGGTCTCCACAGGGGATTCAGACATCCTTTCTTCTTGGGAGAAGCAAGACGAGCCTGCATTCAAGTCACTGCAGGGATATCCGGCCTTATTTCGAGTCAGGGCATCGCAGTGTCCATTCCACTTGAGGCCGCAAACTCAGGGTCCCTCTCACATACCTAGAGCAGAGAGAAGCCTCCTCTTTAGGTGCTTGTTGTGAGGTGGTATTCCTCTGGAGTCGAAGCCAGGGACTAACCTCTCTTCTCGAGATGATTTGTGGTCCACGGAGCTCTTTCGTGTTGCTACAGTGACCTCAGGATCCCTCTAGCCTTGAAAGAGTGTTCTTCGGGTTTCTCTGGAGTGCCATCATGGAAATCAAGGCTCCTTTCCTGTGTGACGAGCAACACGGCATTGCTCTGCACGAAGTGCAGGGGAATCGGGCCTCATCTCGCGGCGAGGGGGAAGTCTCATGGTTTTTCTCGAGTTGTGGCGGGAACCTGGGGTATATTCTCGAGTTACGACGGGGATGGCCCTTCCACACACGTGTTTGTTCAGCGACGTCAGGACTCCTGCCTAGTTGCGAGGGACAACTCGGGATTCTCCTCGAGGCTTGGCAGGACAATTGGGACGCCTCTCCAGCTGAGGCGGGAGACCAAGGGTCCCTTTCCACGTGCCACAGGAATCCTGGGACTCCTATCAAGTTTCACGAGAAGTCAGGCATCGTCTCCTTTGGAGGCACTGATCTCCGCGTCCCTCTGGAGTTGTCAAAGGATGTGAGGCCTCCGGTCCTGATGAGGTGGGGAACTAGGTCTTTCTCTGTGGTCTCCACAGGGGATTCAGACATCCTTTTGTCTTGGGAGATGCAAGACGAGCCTGCATTCAAGTCACTGCAGGGATATCCGGACTTATTTCGAGTCAGGGCATCGCGGTGTCCATTCCACTTGAGGCCGTACACTCAGAGTCCCTCTCACATACCTAGAGCTGAGAGAAGCCTCCTCTTGAAGTGCTTGTGGTAAGGTGGTATTCCTCTGGAGTCAAAGCCAGGGACTAACCTCTCATCTCGAGTTGATTTCTGGTCCACGGAGCTCTTTCGTGTTGCTACAGTGACTTCAGGATCCCTCTAGCCTTGAAAGAGTGTTCTGGGGTTTCTCTCGAGTGCCATGAAGGAAATCAAGGCTCCTTTCCTGTGTGATGTGCAACATGGCATTGCTCTGCACGCAGCGCAGGGGAATCGGGCCTCGTCTCGTGGCGAGGGGGAAGTCTCATGGTTTTTTTCGAGTTGCGGCGGGAACCTGGGGTATATTCTCGAGTTACGACGGGGATGGCCCTTCTACACACGTGTTTGTTCAGCGACGTCAGGACTCCTGCCTAGTTGCGAGGGACGACTCGGGATTCTCCTCAAGGCTTGGCAGCGCAATTGGGACGCCTCTCCAGCTGAGGCGGGAGACCAAGGGTCCCTTTCCACGTGCCACAGGAATCCTGGGACTCCTATCAAGTTTCACGAGGAGTCAGGCATCGTCTCCTTTGGAGGCACTGATCTCCGCGTCCCTCTGGAGTTGTCAAAGGATGTGAGGCCTCCGGTCGCGATGAGGTGGGGAACTAGGTCTTTCTCTGTGGTCTCCACAGGGGATTCAGACATCCTTTCGTCTTGGGAGATGCAAGACGATCCTGCATTCAAGTCACTGCAGGGATATCCGGCCTTATTTCGAGTCAGGGCATCGCGGTGTCCATTCCACTTGAGGCCGCAAACTCAGGGTCCCTCTCACATACCTAGAGCTGAGAGAAGCCTCCTCTTGAGGTGCTTGTGGTAAGGTGGTATTCCTCTGGAGTCGAAGCCAGGGACTAACCTCTCATCTCGAGTTGATTTTTGGCCGAAGGAGCTCTTTCGTGTTGCTACAGGGACCTCAGGATCCCTCTAGCCTTGAAACAGTGTTCTTGGGGTTTCTCTGGAGTACCATGAAGGAAATCAAGGCTCCTTTCCGGTGTGATGTGCAACACGGCAATGCTCTGCACGCAGTGCTGAGGAATCGGGCCTCATCTTGCGGCGAGCGGGAAGTCTCATGGTTTTTCTCGAGTTGCGTCGGAACCTGGGGTATATTCTCGAGTTACGACGGGGATGGCCCTTGCACACACGTGTTTGTTCAGCGACGTCCGGACTCTTGCCTAGTTGCGAGGGACAACTCGGGATTCTCCTCGAGGCTTGGTAGGGCAATTGGGACGCCTCTCCAGCTGAGGCGGGAGACCAAGGGTCCCTTTCCACGTGCCACAGGAATCCTGGGACTCCTATCAAGTTTCACGAGTCAGGCATCGTCTCCTTTAGAGGCAATGATCTCCGCGTCCCTCTGGAGTTGTCAAAGGATGTGAGACCTCCGGTCGCGATGAGGTCGGAAACTGGGTCTTTCTCTGTGGTCTCCACAGGGGATTCAGACATCCTTTCGTATTGGGATATGCAAGACCAGCCTGCATTCAAGTCACTGCAGGGATATCCGGCCTTATTTCGAGTCAGGGCATCGCGGTGTCCATTCCACTTGAGGCCGCAAACTCAGGGTCCCTCTCACATACCTAGAGCTGAGAGAAGCCTCCTCTTGAGGTGCTTGTGGTAAGGTGGTATTCGTCTGGAGTCGAAGCCAGGGACTAACCTCTCATCTCGAGTTCATTTGTGGTCCACGGAGCTCGTTTGTGTTGCTACAGTGACCTCAGGATCACTCTAGCCTTGAAACAGTGTTCTTGGGGTTTCTGTGGAGTGCCATCAAGGAAATCAAGCCTCCTTTCCTGTGCGATGTGCAACACGGCATTGCTCTGCACGCAGTGCAGGGGAATCGGGCCTCATCTCGCGGCGAGGGGGAAGTCTCATGGTTTTTCTCGAGTTGCGGCGGGAACCTGGGGTATATTCTCGAGTTACGACGGGGATGGCCCTTCCACACACGTGTTTGTTCAGCGATGTCAGGACTCCTGCCTAGTTGCGAGGGACAACTCGGGATTCTCCTCGATGCTTGGCAGGGCAATTGGGACGCCTCTCCAGCTGAGGCGGGAGACCAAGGGTCCCTTTCCACGTGCCACAGGAATCCTATGACTCCTATCAAGTTTCACGAGGAGTCAGGCATCGTCTCCTTTGGAGGCACTTATCTCCGCGTCCCTCTGGAATTTTCAAAGGTTGTGAGGCCTCCAGTCCCGATGAGGTGGGGAACTAGGTCTTTCTCTGTGGTCTCCACAGGGGATTCAAACATCCTTTCGTCTTGGGAGATGCAAGACGAGCCTGCATTCAAGTCACTGCAGGGATATCCGGCCTTATTTCAAGTCAGGGCATCGCGGTGTCCAGTCCACTGGAGGCCGCAAACTCAGCGTCACTCTCACATACCTAGAGCTGAGAGAAGCCTCCTCTTGAGGTGCTTGTGGTAAGGTGGTATTCCTCTGGAGTCGAAGCAAGGGACTAACCTCTCATCTCGAGTTCATTTGTGGTCCACGGAGCTCGTTTGTGTTGCTACAGTGACCTCAGGATCCCTCTAGCCTTGAAACAGTGTTCTTGGGGTTTCTCTGGAGTGCCATCAAGGAAATCAAGGCTCTTTTCCTGTGCGATGTGCAACACGGCATTACTCTGCACGCAGTGCAGGGGAATCGGGCCTCATCTCGCGGCGAGGGGGAAGTCTCATGGTTTTTCTCGAGTTGCAGTGGGAACCTGGGGTATATTCTCGAGTTACGACGGGGATGGCCCTTCCACACTCGTGTTTGTTCAGCGACGTCAGGACTCCTGCCTAGTTGCGAGGGACAACTCGGGATTCTCCTCGAGGCTTGGCAGGGCAATTGGGACGCCTCTCCAGCTGAGGCGGGAGACCAAGGGTCCCTTTCCACGTGCCACAGGAATCCTGGGACTCCTATCAAGTTTCACGAGGAGTCAGGCATCGTCTCCTTTGGAGGCACTTATCTCCGCGTCCCTCTGGAATTTTCAAAGATTGTGAGGCCTCCAGTCCCGATGAGGTGGGGAACTAGGTCTTTCTCTGTGGTCTCCACAGGGGATTCAAACATCCTTTCGTCTTGGGAGATGCAAGACGAGCCTGCATTCAAGTCACTGCAGCTATATCCGGCCTTATTTCAAGTCAGGGCATCGCGGTGTCCATTCCACTGGAGGCCGCAAACTCAGGGTCCCTCTCACATACCTAGAGCTGAGAGAAGCCTCCTCTGGAGGTGCTTGTGGTAAGGTGGTATTCCTCTGGAGTCGAAGCCAGGGACTAACCTCTTTTCTCGAGATGATTTGTGGTCCACGGAGCTCTTTCGTGTTGCTACAGTGACCTCAGGATCCCTCTAGCCTTGAAACAGTGTTCTTGGGGTTTCTCTGGAGTGCCATCAAGGAAATCAAGGCTCCTTTCCTGTGTGACGAGCAACACGGCATTGCTCTGCACGCAGTGCAGGGGAATCGGGCCTCATCTCGCGGCGAGGGGGAAGTCTCATGGTTTTTCTCGAATTGCGGTGGGAACCTGGGGTATATTCTAGAGTTTCGACGGGGATGGCCCTTCCTCACACGTGTTTGTTCAGCGACGTCCGGACTCCTGCCTACATGCGAGGGACAACTCGGGATTCTCCTCGAGGCTTGGCAGGGCAATTGGGACGCCTCTCCAGCTGAGGCGGGAGACCAAGGGTCCCTTTCCACGTGCCACAGGAATCCTGGGACTCCTATCAAGTTTCACGAGGAGTCAGGCATCGTCTCCTTTGGAGGCACTGATCTCCGCGTCCCTCTGGAGTTGTCAAAGGATGTGAGGCTTCCGGTCGCGATGAGGTGGGGAACTAGGTCTTTCTCTGTGGTCTCCACAGGGGATTCAGACATCCTTTCGTCTTGGGAGATGCAAGACGATCCTGCATTCAAGTCACTGCAGGGATATCCGGCCTTATTTCGAGTCAGGGCATCGCGGTGTCCATTCCACTTGAGGCCGCAAACTCAGGGTCCCTCTCACATACCTAGATCTGAGAGAAGCCTCCTCTTGAGGTGCTTGTGGTAAGGTGGTATTCCTCTGGAGTCGAAGCCAGGGACTAACCTCTCATCTCGAGTTGATTTTTGGCCCAGAGAGCTCTTTCGTGTTGCTACAGGGACCTCAGGATCCCTCTAGCCTTGAAACAGTGTTCTTGGGGTTTCTCAGGAGTGCCATGAAGGAAATCAAGGCTCCTTTCCTGTGTGATGTGCAACACGGCATTGCTCTGCACGTAGTGCAGAGGAATCGGGCCTCATCTTGCGGCGAGGGGGAAGTCTCATGGTTTTTCTCGAGTTGCGATGGAACCTGGGGTATATTCTCGAGTTACGACGGGGATGGCCCTTCCACACACGTGTTTGTTCAGCGACGTCCGGACTCCTGCCTAGTTGCGAGGGACAACTCGGGATTCTCCTCGAGGCTTGGCAGGGCAATTGGGACGCCTCTCCAGCTGAGGCGGGAGACCAAGGGTCCCTTTCCACGTGCCACAGGAATCCTGGGACTCCTATCAAGTTTCACAAGGAGTCAGACATCATCTCCTTTGGAGGCACTGATCTCCGCGTCCCTCTGGAGTTTTCAAAGGATGTGAGGCCTTCATTCGCGATTAGGTGGGGAACTAGGTCTTTCTCTGTGGTCTCCACAGGGGATTCAGACATCCTTTCGTCTTGGGAGATGCAAGACGAGCCAGCATTCAAGTCACTGCAGGGATATCCGGCCTTATTTCGAGTCATGGCATCCCCGTGTCCATTCCACCTGAGGCCGCAAACTCAGGGTCCCTCTCACATACCTAGAGCTGAGAGAAGCCTACTCTTGAGGTGCTTGTGGTAAGGTGGTATTCCTCTGGAGTCGAAGCCAGGGACTAACCTCTCATCTCGAGTTGATTTTTGGCCCACGGAGCTCTTTCTTGTTGCTACAGGGACCTCAGGATCCCTCTAGCCTTGAAACAGTGTTCTTGGGGTTTCTCTGGAGTGCCATGAAGGAAATCAAGGCTCCTTTCCTGTGTGATGTGCAATACGGCATTGCTCTGCACGCAGTGCAGAGGAATCGGGCCTCATCTTGCGGCGAGGGTGAAGTCTCATGGTTTTTCTCGAGTTGCGTCGGAACCTGTGGTATATTCTCGAGTTACGACGGGGATGGCCCTTCCACACACGTGTTTGTTCAGCGACGTCAGGACTCCTGCCTAGTTGCGAGGGACAACTCGGGATTCTCCTCGAGGCTTGGCAGGGCAATTGGGACGCCTCTCCTGCTGAGGCGGGAGACCAAGGGTCCCTTTCCACGTGCCACAGGAATCCTGGGGCTCCTATCAAGTTTCACGAGTCAGGCATCGTCTCCTTTAGAGGCAATGATCTCCGCGTCCCTCTGGAGTTTTCAAAGGATGTGAGGCCTCAGGTCGCGATGAGGTCGGAAACTGGGTCTTTCTCTGTGGTCTCCACAGGGGATTCAGACATCCTTTCGTCTTGGGAGATGCAAGACCAGCCTGCATTCAAGTCACTGCAGGGATATCCGGCCTTATTTGGAGTCAGGGCATCGCGGTGTCCATTCCACTTGAGGCCGCAAACTCAGCGTCACTCTCACATACCTAGAGCTGAGAGAAGCCTCCTCTTGAGGTGCTTGTGGTAAGGTGGTATTCCTCTGGAGTCGAAGCCAGGGACTAACCTCTCTTCTCGAGATGATTTGTGGTCCACGGAGCTCTTTCATGTTGCTACAGTGACCTCAGGATCCCTCTAGACTTGAAACAGTGTTCTTCGGGTTTCTCTGGAGTGCCATCAAGGAAATCAAGGCTCCTTTCCTGTGTGACGAGCAACACGGCATTGCTCTGCACGCAGTGCAGGGGAATCGGGCCTCATCTCGCAGCGAGGGGGAAGTCTCATGGTTTTTCTCGAGTTGCGGCGGGCACCTGGGGTATATTCTCGAGTTACCACGGGGATGGCCCTTCCACACACGAGTTTGTTCAACGACGTCAGGACTCCTGCCTAGATGCGAGGGAAACTCGGGATTCTCCTCGAGGCTTGGCAGGGCAATTGGGACGCCTCTCCAGCTGAGGCGGGAGAACAAGGGTCCCTTTTCCACGTGCCACAGGAATCCTGGGACTCCTATCAAGTTTCACGAGGAGTCAGGCGTCGTCTCCTTTGGAGGCACTGATCTCCGCGTCCCTCTGGAGTTGTCAAAGGATGTGAGGCCTCCGGTCGCGATGTGGTGGGGAAGTAGGTCTTTCTGTGTGGTCTCCACAGGGGATTCAGACATCCTTTCGTCTTGGGATATGCAAGACGAGCCTGCATTCAAGTCACTGCAGGGATATCCGGCCTTATTTCGAGTCAGGGCATCGCGGTGTCCATTCCACTTGAGGCCGCAAACTCAGGGTCCCTCTCACATACCTAGAGCTGAGAGAAGCCTCCTCTTGAGGTGCTTGTGGTAAGGTGGTATTCCTCTGGAGTCGAAGCCAGGGACTAACCTCTCATCTCGAGTTCATTTGTGGTCCACGGAGCTCGTTTGTGTTGCTACAGTGACCTCAGGATCCCTCTAGCCTTGAAACAGTGTTCTTGGGGTTTCTCTGGAGTGCCATCAAGGAAATCAAGGCTCTTTTCCTGTGCGATGTGCAACACGGCATTACTCTGCACGCAGTGCAGGGGAATCGGGCCTCATCTCGCGGCGAGGGGGAAGTCTCATGGTTTTTCTCGAGTTGCGGCGGGAACCTGGGGTATATTCTCGAGTTACGACGGGGATGGCCCTTCCACACACGTGTTTGTTCAGCGACGTCAGGACTCCTGCCTAGTTGCGAGGGACAACTCGGGATTCTCCTCAAGGCCTGGCAGGGCAATTGGGACGCCTCTCCAGCTGAGGCGGGAGACCTAGGGTCCCTTTCCACGTGCCACAGGAATCCTGGGACTCCTATCAAGTTTCACGAGAAGTCAGGCATCGTCTCCTTTGGAGGCACTGATCTCCGCGTCCCTCTGGAGTTGTCAAAGGATGTGAGGCCTCCGGTCCCGATGACGTGGGGAACTAGGTCTTTCTCTGTGGTCTCCACAGGGGATTCAGACATCCTTTCGTCTTGGGAGATGCAAGACGAGCCTGCATTCAAGTCACTGCAGGGATATCCAGCCTTATTTCGAGTCAGGGCATCGCGGTGTCCATTCCACTTGAGGCCGCAAACTCAGCGTCCCTCTCACATACCTAGAGCTGAGAGAAGCCTCCTCTTGAGGTGCTTGTGGTAAGGTGGTATTCCTCGGGAGTCGAAGCCAGGGACGAACCTCTCATCTCGAGTTCATTTGTGGTCCACGGAGCTCTTTCGTGTTGCTACAGTGACCTCAGGATCCCTCTAGCCTTGAAACAGAGTTCTTGGGGTTTCTCTGGAGTGCCATCATGGAAATCAAGGCTCCTTTCCTGTGTGATGAGCAACACGGCATTGCTCTGCACGCAGTGCAGGGGAATCGGGCCTCATCTCGCAGCGAGGGGGAAGTCTCATGGTTTTTATTGAGTTGCGGCGGGCACCTGGAGTATATTCTCGAGTTACGACGCTGATGGCCCTTCCACACACGAGTTTGTTCAGCGACGTCAGGACTCCTGCCTAGATGCGAGGGGCAACTTGGGATTCCCCTCGAGGCTTGGCAGGGCAATTGGGATGCCTCTCCAGCTGAGGCGGGAGACCAAGGGTCCCTTTCCACGTGCCACAGGAATCCTGGGACTACTATCAAGTTTCACGAGGAGTCAGTTATCGTCTCCTTTGGAGGCACTGATCTCCGCGTGCCGCTGGAGTTTTCAAAGGATGTGAGGCCTCCGGTCGCGATGAGGTGGGGAACTCGGTCTTTCTCTCTGGTCTCCAAAGGGGATTCAGACATCCTTTCGTCTTTGGAGATGCAAGACGAGCCAGCATTCAAGTCACTGCAGGGATATCCGGCCTTATTTCGAGTCAGGGCATCTCCGTGTCCATTCCACCTGAGGCCGCAAACTCAGGGTCCCTCTCACATACCTAGAGCTGAGAGAAGCCTCCTCTTGAGGTGCTTGTGGTAAGGTGGTATTCCTCTGGAGTCGAAGCCAGGGACTAACCTCTCATCTCGAGTTGATGTGTGGTCCACGGAGCTCTTTCGTGTTGCTACAGTGACCTCAGGATCCCTCTAGCCTTGAAACAGTGTTCTTGGGGATTCTGTGGAGTGCCATCAAGGAAATCAAGGCTCCTTTCCTGTGTGATGTGCAACACGGCATTGCTCTGCACGCAGTGCAGGGGAATCGGGCCTCATCTCTCGGCGAGGGTGAAGTCTCATGGTTTTTCTCGAGTTGCGGTGGGAACCTGGGGTATATTCTCGAGTTACGACGGGGATGGCCCTTCCACACACGTGTTTGTTCAGCGACGTCAGGACTCCTGCCTAGTTGCGAGGGACAACTCGGGATTCTCCTCGAGGCTTGGCAGGGCAATTGGGACGCCTCTCCAGCTGAGGCGGGAGACCAAGGGTCCCTTTCCACGTGCCATAGGAATCCTGGGACTCCTATCAAGTTTCACGAGGAGTCAGGCATCGTCTTCTTTGGAGGCACTGATCTCCGCGTCTCTCTGGAGTTGTCAAAGGATGTGAGGCCTCCGGTCGCGATGAGGTGGGGAACTAGGTCTTTCTCTGTGGTCTCAACAGGGGATTCAGACATCCTTTCGTCTTGGGAGATGCAAGATGAGCCTGCATTCAAGTCACTGCAGGGATATCCGGCCTTATTTCGAGTCAGGGCATCGAAGTGTCCATTCCACTTGAGGCCGCAAACTCAGGGTCCCTCTCACATACCTAGAGCTGAGAGAAGCCTCCTCTTGAGGTGCTTGTGGTAAGGTGGTATTCCTCTGGAGTCGAAGCCAGGGACTAACCTCTCATCTCGAGTTGATTTGTGGTCCACGGAGCTCTTTTGTGTTGCTACAGTGACCTCAGGATCCCTCTAGCCTTGAAACAGTGTTCTTGGGGTTTCTCTGGAGTGCCATCAAGGAAATCAAGGCTCCTTTCCTGTGTGATGTGAAACACGGCATTGCTCTGCACGCAGTGCAGGGGAATCGGGCCTCATTTCTCGTCGAGGGGGAAGTCTCATGGTTTTTCTTGAGTTGCGGCGGGAACCTGGGGTATATTCTCGAGTTACAACGGGGATGGCCCTTCCACACACGTGTTTGTTCAGCGACGTCAGGACTCCTGCCTACTTGCGAGGGACAACTCGGAATTCTCCTCGAGGCTTGGAAGGGCAATTGGGACGCCTCTCCAGCTGAGGCGGGAGACCAAGTTTCCCTTTCCACGAGCCATAGGAATCCTGGGACTCCTATCAAGTTTCACGAGGAGTCAGGCATCGTCTCCTTTGGAGGCACTGATCTCCGCGTCCCTCTGGAGTTGTCAAAGGATGTGAGGCCTCCGGTCGCGATGAGGTGGGGAACTAGGTCTTTCTCTGTGGTCTCCACAGGGGATTCAGACATCCTTTCGTCTTGGGAGATGCAAGACGAGCCTGCATTCAAGTCACTGCAGGGATATCCGGCCTTATTTCCAGTCAGGGCATCGCAGTGTCCATTCCACTTGAGGCCGCAAACTCAGGGTCCCTCTCACATACCTAGAGCTGAGAGAATCCTCCTCTTGAGGTGCTTGTGGTAAGGTGGTATTCCTCTGGAGTCGAAGCCAGGGACTAACCTCTCATCTCGAGTTGATTTGTGGTCCACGGAGCTCTTTCGTGTTGCTACAGTGACCTCAGGATCCCTCTAGCCTTGAAAAAGTGTTCTTGGGGTTTCTCTGGAGTGCCATCAAGGAAATCAAGGCTCCTTTCCTGTTTGATGTGTAACACCGAATTGCTCTGCACGCAGTGCAGGGGAATCGGGCCTCATCTCGCGGCGAGGGGGAAGTCTCATGGTTTTTCTCGAATTGCGGTGGGAACCTGGGGTATATTCTAGAGTTTCGACGGGGATGGCCCTTCCACACACGTGTTTGTTCAGCGATGTCCGGACTCCTGCCTACTTGCGAGGGACAACTCGGGATTCTCCTCGAGGCTTGGCAGGGCAATTGGGACGCCTCTCCAGCTGAGGCGGGAAACCAAGGGTCCCTTTTCCACGTGCCACAGGAATCCTGGGACTCCTATCAAGTTTCACGAGGAGTCAGGCGTCGTCTCCTTTGGAGGCACTGATCTCCGCGTCCCTCTGGAGTTGTCAAAGAATGTGAGGCCTCCGGTCGCGATGTGGTGGGGAAGTAGGTCTTTCTGTGTGGTCTCCACAGGGGATTCAGACATCCTTTCGTCTTGGGATATGCAAGACGAGCCTGCATTCAAGTCACTGCAGGGATATCCAGCCTTATTTCGAGTCAGGGCATCGCGGTGTCCATTCCACTTGAGGCCGCAAACTCAGCGTCCCTCTCACATACCTAGAGCTGAGAGAAGCCTCCTCTTGAGGTGCTTGTGGTAAGGTGGTATTCCTCTGGAGTCGAAGCCAGGGACGAACCTCTCATCTCGAGTTCATTTGTGGTCCACGGAGCTCTTTCGTGTTGCTACAGTGACCTCAGGATCCCTCTAGCCTTGAAACAGAGTTCTTGGGGTTTCTCTGGAGTGCCATCATGGAAATCAAGGCTCCTTTCCTGTGTGATGAGCAACACGGCATTGCTCTGCACGCAGTGCAGGGGAATCGGGCCTCATCTCGCGGCGAGGGGGAAGTCTCATGGTTTTTATCGAGTTGCGGCGGGCACCTGGAGTATATTCTCGAGTTACGACGCTGATGGCCCTTCCACACACGAGTTTCTTCAGCGACGTCAGGACTCCTGCCTAGATGCGAGGGGCAACTTGGGATTCCCCTCGAGGCTTGGCAGGGCAATTGGGACGCCTCTCCAGCTGAGGCGGGAGACCAAGGGTCCCTTTCCACGTGCCACAGGAATCCTGGGACTACTATCAAGTTTCACGAGGAGTCAGTTATCGTCTCCTTTGGAGGCACTGATCTCCGCGTGCCGCTGGAGTTTTCAAAGGATGTGAGGCCTCCGGTCGCGATGAGGTGGGGAACTAGGTCTTTCTCTCTGGTCTCCAAAGGGGATTCAGACATTCTTTCGTCTTGGGAGATGCAAGACGAGCCTGCATTCAAGTCACTGCAGGGTTATCCGGCCTTATTTCGAGTCAGACCTTCGCGGTGTCCATTACACTTGAGGCCGCAAACTCAGGGTCCCTCTCACATACGTAGAGCTGAGAGTAGCCTCTTCTTGAGGTGCTTGTGGTAAGGTGGTATTCCTCTGGAGTCGAGGCCAGGGACTAACCTCTCATCTCGAGTTGATTTTTCGTCCACGGAGCTCTTTCGTGTTGCTACAGTGACCTCAGGATCCCTCTAGCCTTGAAACAGTGTTCTTGGGGTTTCTCTGGAGTGCCATCAAGGAAATCAAGGCTCCTTTCCTGTATGATGTGCAACACGGCATTCCTCTGCACGCAGTGCAGGGGAATCGGGCCTCATCTCTCGCCGAGGGGGAAGTCTCATGGTTTTTCTCGAGTTGCGGTGGGAACCTGGGGTATATTCTCGAGTTACGACGGGGATGGCCCTTCCACACACGTGTTTGTTCAGCGACATCCGGACTCCTGCCTACTTGCGAGGGACAACTCGGGATTCTCCTCCAGGCTTGGCAGGGAAATTGGGACACCTCACCAGCTGAGGCGGGAGACCAAGGGTCCCTTTCCACGTGCCACAGGAATCCTGGGACTCCTATCAAGTTTCACGAGGAGTCAGGCATCGTCTCCTTTGGAGGCACTGATCTCCGCGTCCCTCTGGAGTTGTCAAAAAATGTGAGGCCTCCGGTCGCGAGGAGGTGGGGAACTAGGTCTTTCTCTGTGGTCTCCACAGGGGATTCAGACATCCTTTCGTCTTGGGAGATGCAAGATGAGCCTGCATTCAAGTCACTGCAGGGATATCCGGCCTTATTTCGAGTCAGGGCATCGAAGTGTCCATTCCACTTGAGGCCGCAAACTCAGGGTCCCTCTCACATACCTAGAGCTGAGAGAAGCCTCCTCTTGAGGTGCTTGTGGTAAGGTGGTATTCCTCTGGAGTCGAAGCCAGGGACTAACCTCTCATCTCGAGTTGATTTGTGGTCCACGGAGCTCTTTTGTGTTGCTACAGTGACCTCAGGATCCCTCTAGCCTTGAAACAGTGTTCTTGGGGTTTCTCTGGAGTGCCATCAAGGAAATCAAGGCTCCTTTCCTGTGTGATGTGAAACACGGCATTGCTCTGCACGCAGTGCAGGGGAATCGGGCCTCATTTCTCGTCGAGGGGGAAGTCTCATGGTTTTTCTTGAGTTGCGGCGGGAACCTGGGGTATATTCTCGAGTTACAACGGGGATGGCCCTTCCACACACGTGTTTGTTCAGCGACGTCAGGACTCCTGCCTACTTGCGAGGGACAACTCGGGATTCTCCTCGAGGCTTGGAAGGGCAATTGGGACGCCTCTCCAGCTGAGGCGGGAAACCAAGGGTCCCTTTCCACGTGCCACAGGAATCCTGGGACTCCTATCAAGTTTCACGAGGAGTCAGGCGTCGTCTCCTTTGGAGGCACTGATCTCCACGTCCCTCTGGAGTTGTCAAAGAATGTGAGGCCTCCGGTCGCGATGAGGTGGGGAACTAGGTCTTTCTCTGTGGTCTCCACAGGGGATTCAGACATCCTTTCGTCTTGGGAGATGCAAGACGATCCTGCATTCAAGTCACTGGAGGGATATCCGGCCTTATTTCGAGTCAGGGCATCGCGGTGTCCATTCTACTTGAGGCCGCAAACTCAGGGTCCCTCTCACATACCTAGATCTGAGAGAAGCCTCCTCTTGAGGTGCTTTTGGTAAGGTGGTATTCCTCTGGAGTCGAAGCAAGGGACTAACCTCTCATCTCGAGTTGATTTTTGGCCAACGGAGCTCTTTCGTGTTGCTCCAGTGACCTCAGGATCCCTCTAGCCTTGAAACAGTGTTCTTGGGGTTTCTCTGGAGTGCCATGAAGGAAATCAAGGCTCCTTTCCTGTGTGATGTGCAACACGGCATTGCTCTGCACGCAGTGCAGAGGAATCGGGCCTCATCTCTCGGCGAGGGGGAAGTCTCATGGTTTTTCTCGAGTTGCGTCGGAACCTGGGGTATATTCTCGAGTTACGACGGGGATGGCCCTTGCACACACGTGTTTGTTCAGCGACGTCCGGACTCTTGTCTAGTTGCGAGGGACAACTCGGGATTCTCCTCGATGCTTGGCAGGGCAATTGGGACGCCTCTCCAGCTGAGGCGGGAGACCAAGGGTCCCTTTCCACGTGCCACAGGAATCCTGGGACTCCTATCAAGTTTCACGAGTCAGGCATCGTCTCCTTTAGAGGGAATGATCTCCGCGTCCCTCTGGAGTTTTCAAAGGATGTGAGGCCTCCGGTCGCGATGAGGTCGGAAACTGGGTCTTTCTCTGTGGTCTCCACAGGGGATTCAGACATCCTTTCGTTTTGGGAGATGCAAGACCAGCCTGCATTCAAGTCACTGCAGGGATATCCGGCCTTATTTGGAGTCAGGGCATCGCGGTGTCCATTCCACTTGAGGCCGCAAACTCAGCGTCACTCTCACATACCTAGAGCTGAGAGAAGCCTCCTCTTGAGGTGCTTGTGGTAAGGTGGTATTCCTCTGGAGTCGAAGCCAGGGACTAACCTCTCTTCTCGAGATGATTTGTGGTCCACGGAGCTCTTTCGTGTTGCTACAGTGACCTCAGGATCCCTCTAGCCTTGAAACAGTGTTCTTCGGGTTTCTCTGGAGTGCCATCAAGGAAATCAAGGCTCCTTTCCTGTGTGACGAGCAACACGGCATTGCTCTGCACGCAGTGCAGGGGAATCGGGCCTCATCTCGCAGCGAGGGGGAAGTCTCATGGTTTTTCTCGAGTTGCGGCGGGCACCTGGGGTATATTCTCGAGTTACGACGGGGATGGCCCTTCCACACACGAGTTTGTTCAGCGACGTCAGGTCTCCTGCCTAGATGCGAGGGACAACTCGGGATTCTCCTCGAGGCTTGGCAGGGCAATTGGGACGCCTCTCCAGCTGAGGCGGGAGAACAAGGGTCTCTTTTCCACGTGCCACAGGAATCCTGGGACTCCTATCAAGTTTCACGAGGAGTCAGGCGTCGTCTCCATTGGAGGCACTGATCTCCGCGTCCCTCTGGAGTTGTCAAAGGATGTGAGGCCTCCGGTCGCGATGAGGTGGGGAACTAGGTCTTTCTCTGTGGTCTCCAGAGGGGATTCAGACATTCTTTCGTCTTGGGAGATGCAAGACGAGCCAGCATTCAAGTCACTGCAGGGATATCCGGCCTTATTTCGAGTCAGGGCATCCCCGTGTCCATTCCACCTGAGGCCGCAAACTCAGGGTCCCTCTCACATACCTAGAGCTGAGAGAAGCCTCCTCTTGAGGTTCTTGTGGTAAGGTGGTATTCCTCTGGAGTCGAAGCCAGGGACTAACCTCTCATCTCGAGTTGATGTGTGGTCCACGGAGCTCTTTCGTGTTGCTACAGTGACCTCAGGATCCCTCTAGCCTTGAAACAGTGTTCTTGGGGATTCTGTGGAGTGCCATCAAGGAAATCAAGGCTCCTTTCCTGTGTGATGTGGAACACGGCATTGCTCTGAACACAGTGCAGGGGAATCGGGCCTCATCTCTCGGCGCGGGGGAAGTCTCATGGTTTTTCTCGAGTTGCGGTGGGAACCTGGGGTATATTCTCGAGTTACGACGGGGATGGCCCTTCCACACACGTGTTTGTTCAGCGACGTCAGGACTCCTGCCTAGTTGCGAGGGACAACTCGGGATTCTCCTCGAGGCTTGGCAGTGCAATTGGGACGCCTCTCCAGCTGAGGCGGGAGACCAAGGGTCCCTTTCCACGTGCCATAGGAATCCTGGGACTCCTATCAAGTTTCACGAGGAGTCAGGCATCGTCTCCTTTGGAGGCACTGATCTCCGCGTCCCTCTGGAGTTGTCAAAGGATGTGAGGCCTCCGGTCGCGATGAGGTCGGAAACTGGGTCTTTCCCTGTGGTCTCCACAGGGGATTCAGACATCCTTTCGTCTTGGGAGATGCAAGACGAGCCTGCATTCCAGTCACTGCAGGGATATCCGGCCTTATTTCGAGTCAGACCATCGCGGTGTCCATTCCACTTGAGGCCGCAAACTCAGGGTCCCTCTCACATACATAGAGCTGAGAGAAGTCTCTTCTTGAGGTGCTTGTGGTAAGGTGGTATTCCTCTGGAGTCGAGGCCAGGGACTAACCTCTCATCTCGAGTTGATTTTTCATCCACGGAGCTCTTTCGTGTTGCTACAGTGACCTCAGGATCCCTCTAGCCTTGAAACAGTGTTCTTGGGGTTTCTCTGGAGTGCCATCAAGGAAATCAAGGCTCCTTTCCTGTGTGATGTGCAACACGGCATTGCTCTGCACGCAGTGCAGGGGAATCGGGCCTCATCTCGCGGCGAGGGGGAAGTCTCATGGTTTTTCTCGAGTTGCGGCGGGAACCTGGGGTATATTCTCGAGTTACGACGGGGATACCCTTCCACACAAGAGTTTGTTCAGCGACGTCAGGACTCCTGCCTGGTAGCGAGGGACAACTCGGGATTCTCCTCGAGGCTTGGCAGGGCAATTGGGACGCCTCTCCAGCTGAGGCGGGAGACCAAGGGTCCCTTTCCACGTGCCACAGGAATCCTGGGACTCCTATCAAGTTTCACGAGGAGTCAGGCATCGTCTCCTTTGGAGGCACTGATCTCCGCGTCCCTCTGGAGTTTTCAAAGGATGTGAGGCCCCCGGTCGTGATGAGGTGGGGAACTAGGTCTTTCTCTGTGGTCTCCACAGCGGATTCAGACATCCTTTCGTCTTGGGAGATGCAAACGAGCCTGCATTCAAGTCACTGCAGGGATATCCGGCCTTATTTCCAGTCAGCGCATCGCGGTGTCCATTCCACTTAAGGCCACAAATTCCGGATCCCTCTCACATACCTAGAGCTGAGAGAAGCCTCCTCTTGAGGTGCTTGTGGTAAGGTGGTATTCCTCTGGAATCGAAGCCAGGAACTAACCTCTCATCTCGAGTTGATTTTTGGTCCAAGGAGCTCTTTTGTGTTGCTCCAGTGACCTCAGGATCCCTCTAGCCTTGAAACAGTGTTCTTGGGGTTTCTCTGGAGTGCCATCAAGGAAATCCAGGCTCCTTTCCTGTGTGATGTGCAACACGGCATTGTTCTGCACGCAGTGCAGGGGAATCGGGACTCATCTCTCGGCGAGGTGTAAGTCTCATGGTTTTTCTCGAGTTGCGGCGGGAACCTGGGGTATATTCTCGAGTTACGACGGGGATGGCCCTTCCACACACGTGTTTGTTCAGCGACGTCAGGACTCCTGCCTAGTTGCGAGGGACAACTCGGGATTCTCCTCGAGGCTTGGCAGGCCAATTGGGACGCCTCTCCAGCTGAGGCGGGAGACCAAGGGTCCCTTTCCACGTGCCACAGGAATCCTGGGACTCCTATCAAGTTTCTCGAGAAGTCAGGCATCATCTCCTCTGGAGGCACTGATCTCCGCGTCCCTCTGGAGTTGTCAAAGGATGTGAGGCCTCCGGTCCCGATGAGGTGGGGAACTAGGTCTTTCTCTGTGGTCTCCACAGGGGATTCAGACATCCTTTCGTCTTGGGAGATGCAAGACGAGCCTGCATTCAAGTCACTGCAGGGATATCCGGCCTTATTTCGAGTCAGGGCATCGCGGTGTCCATTCCACTTGAGGCTGCAAACTCAGCGTCCCTCTCACATACCTAGAGCTGAGAGAAGCCTCCTCTTGAGGTGCTTGTGGTAAGGTGGTATTCCTCGGGAGTCGAAGCCAGGGACGAACCTCTCATCTCGAGTTCATTTGTGGTCCACGGAGCTCTTTCGTGTTGCTACAGTGACCTCAGGATCCCTCTAGCCTTGAAACAGTGTTCGTGGGGTTTCTCTGGATTGCCATCATGGAAATCAAGGCTCCTTTCCTGTGTGATGAGCAACACGGCATTGCTCTGCACGCAGTGCAGGGGAATCGGGCCTCATCTCGCAGCGAGGGGGAAGTCTTATGGTTTTTATCGAGTTGCGGCGGGCACCTGGGGTATATTCTCGAGTTTCGACGCTGATGGCCCTTCCACACACGAGTTTGTTCAGCGACGTCAGGACTCCTGCCAAGATGCGAGGGGTAACTTGGGATTCTCCTCGTGGCTTGGCAGGGCAATTGGGACGCCTCTCCAGCTGAGGCCGGAGACCAAGGGTCCCTTTCCACGTGCCACAGGAATCCTGGGACTCCTATCAAGTTTCACGAGGAGTCAGGCATCGTCTCCTTTGGAGGCACTGATCTCCGCGTCCCTCTGAAGTTTTTAAAGGATGTGAGGCCTCCGGTCGCGATGAGGTGGGAAACTAGGTCTTTCTCTGTGGTCTCCAAAGGGGATTCAGACATCCTTTCGTCTTGGGAAATGCAAGACGAGCCTGCATTCAAGTCACTGCAGTGATAACCGGCCTTATTTCAAGTCAGGGCATCGCGGTGTCCATTCCACGTGAGGCTGCAAACTCAGGGTCCCTCTCACATACCTAGAGCTGAGAGAAGTCTCTTCTTGAGGTGCTTGTGGTAAGGTGGTATTCCTCTGCAGTAGAAGCCAGTGACTAACCTTTCATCTCGAGTTAATTTGTGGTCCACGGAGCTCTTTCGTGTTGCTACAGTGACCTCAGGATCCCTCTAGCCTTGAAACAATGTTTTTGGGGTTTCTCTGAAGTGCCATCATGGAAATCAAGGCTCCTTTCCTGTGTGATGTGCAACACGACATTGCTCTGCACGCAGTGCATGGGAATCGGGCCGCATCTCGCGTCGAGGGGGAAGTCTCATGGTTTTTCTTGAGTTGCGGTGGGAACCTGGGGTATATTCTCGAGTTAGAAGGGGGATGGCCCTTCAATACACGTGTTTGTTCAGCGACGTCAGGACTCCTGCCTAGTTGCGAGGGACAACTCGGGATTCTCCTCGAGGCTTGGCAGGCAATTGGGACGCCTCTCCAGCTGAGGCGGGAGACCAAGGGTCCCTTTCCACATGCCACAGGAATCCTGGGACTCCCATCAAGTTTCACGAGGAGTCAGGCATCGTCTCCTTTGGAGGCACTTATCTCCGCATCCCTCTGGAGTTGCCAAAGGATGTGAGGCCTCCGGTCGCGATGAGGTGGGGAACAAGTTTCTTTTCTGTGGTCTCCACAGGGGATTCAGACATCCTTTCATCTTGGGAGATGCAAGACGAGCCTGCATTCAAGTCACTGCAGGGATATCCGGCCTTATTTCGAGTCAGGGCATCGCGGTGTCCATTCCACTTGAGGCCGCAAACTCAGGGTCCCTCTCACATACCTAGAACTGAGAGAAACCTCCTCTTCAGGTGCTTGTTGTAAGGTGGTATTCCTCTGGAGTCGAAGCCAGGGACTAACCTCTCATCTCGAGTTGATTTGTGGTCCACGGAGCTCTATTGTGTTGCTACAGTGACCTCAGGATCCCGTAGCCTTGAAACAGTGTTCTTGGGTTTTCTGTGGAGTGCCATGAAGGAAATCAAGGCTCCTTTCCTGTGTGATGTGCAACACGGCATTGCTCTGCACGCAGTGCAGGGGAATCAGGCCTCATCTCGCGTCGAGGGGGAAGTCTCATGGTTTTTCTTGAGTTGCGGCGGGAACCCGGGGTATATTCTCGAGTTAGAAGGGGGATGGCCCTTTAATACACGTGTTTGTTCAGCGACGTCAGGACACCTGCCTAGTTGCGAGGGACAACTCGGGATTCTCCTCGAGGCTTGGCAGGGCAATTGGGACGCCTCTCCAGCTGAGGCGGGAGACCAAGGGTCCCTTTCCACGTGCCACAGGAATCCTGGGACTACTATCAAGTTTCACGAGGAGTCAGGCATCGTCTCCTTTGGAGGCACTGATCTCCGCTTCCCTCTGGAGTTGTTAAAGGATGTGAGGCCTCCGGTCGCGATGAGATGGGGAACTAGGTCTTTCTCTGTGGTCTCCACAGGGGCTTCAGACATCCTTTCGTCTTGGGAGATGCAAGACGAGCCTGCATTCAAGTCACTGCAGGGATATCCGGCCTTATTTCGAGTCAGGGCATCGCGGTGTCCATTCCACTTGAGGCCGCAAACTCAGGGTCCCTCTCACATACCTAGATCTGAGAGAAGCCTCCTCTTGAGGTGCTTGTGGTAAGGTGGTATTCCTCTGGAGTCGAAGCCAGGGACTAACCTCTCATCTCGAGTGGATTTTTAGCCCACGGAGCTCTTTCGTGTTGCTACAGGGACCTCAGGATCCCTCTAGCCTTGAAACAGTGTTTTTGGGGTTTCTGTGGAGTGCCATCAAGGAAATCTAGGCTCGTTTTCTGTGTGATGTGCAACACGGCATTGCTCTGCACGCAGTGCAGGGGAATCGGGCCTCATCTCGTGGCGAGGGGGAAGTCTCATGGTTTTTCTCGAGTTGCGGTGGGAACCTGAAGTATGTTCTCAAGTTACGACGGGAATGTCCCTTGCACACACGTGTTTGTTCAGCGACGTCCGGACTCTTGCATAGTTGCGAGGGACAACTCGGGATTCTCCTCGAGGCTTGGCAGGGCAATTGGGACGCCTCTCCAGCTGAGGCGGGAGTCCAAGGGTCCTTTCCACGTGACACAGGAATCCTGGGACTCCTATGAAGTTTCACGAGGAGTCAGGCATCGTCTCCTTTGGAGGCACTGATCTCCGCGTCCCTCTGGAGTTGTCAAAGGATGTGAGGCCTCCGGTCGCGATGAGGTGGGGAACTAGTTCCTTCTCTGTGGTCTCCACAGGGTATTCCGACATCCTTTCATCTTGGGAGATGCAAGACGAGCCTGCATTCAAGTCACTGCAGGGATATCCGACCTTATTTCGAGTCAGGCATCGCGGTGTCCATTCCACTTGAGGCCGCAAACTCAGGGTCCCTCTCACATACCTAGAACTGAGAGAAGCCTCCTCTTGAGGTGCTTGTGGTAAGGTGGTATTCCTCTGGAGTCGAAGAGAGGGACTAACCTCTCATCTCGAGTTGATTTGTGGTCCACGGAGCTCTTTCGTGTTGCTACAGTGACCTCAGGATCCCTCTAGCCTTGAAACAGTGTTCTTGGGGTTTCTGTGGAGTGCCATCAAGGAAATCATGGCTCCTTTCCTGTGTGATGTGCAACACGGCATTGCTCTGCACGCAGTGCAGGGGAATCCGGCCTCATCTCGCGTCGAGGGGAAAGTCTCATGGTTTTTCTCGAGTTGCGGCGGGAACCTGGGGTATATTCTCGAGTTAGAAGGGGGATGGCCCTTCAATACACGTGTTTGTTCAGCGACGTCAGGACTCCTGCCTAGTTGCGAGGGACAACTCGGGATTCTCCTCGAGGCTTGGCAGGCAATTGGGACGCCTCTCCAGCTGAGGCGGGAGACCAAGGGTCCCTTTCCACATGCCACAGGAATCCTGGGACTCCCATCAAGTTTCACGAGGAGTCAGGCATCGTCTCCTTTGGAGGCACTTATCTCCGCATCCCTCTGGAGTTGCCAAAGGATGTGAGGCCTCCGGTCGCGATGAGGTGGGGAACAAGTTTCTTTTCTGTGGTCTCCACAGGGGATTCAGACATCCTTTCATCTTGGGAGATGCAAGACGAGCCTGCATTCAAGTCACTGCAGGGATATCCGGCCTTATTTCGAGTCAGGGCATCGCGGTGTCCATTCCACTTGAGGCCGCAAACTCAGGGTCCCTCTCACATACCTAGAACTGAGAGAAACCTCCTCTTGAGGTGCTTGTTGTAAGGTGGTATTCCTCTGGAGTCGAAGCCAGGGACTAACCTCTCATCTCGAGTTGATTTGTGGTCCACGGAGCTCTATTGTGTTGCTACAGTGACCTCAGGATCCCGTAGCCTTGAAACAGTGTTCTTGGGTTTTCTGTGGAGTGCCATGAAGGAAATCAAGGCTCCTTTCCTGTGTGATGTGCAACACGGCATTGCTCTGCACGCAGTGCAGGGGAATCAGGCCTCATCTCGCGTCGAGGGGGAAGTCTCATGGTTTTTCTTGAGTTGCGGCGGGAACCCGGGGTATATTCTCGAGTTAGAAGGGGGATGGCCCTTTAATACACGTGTTTGTTCAGCGACGTCAGGACACCTGCCTAGTTGCGAGGGACAACTCGGGATTCTCCTCGAGGCTTGGCAGGGCAATTGGGACGCCTCTCCAGCTGAGGCGGGAGACCAAGGGTCCCTTTCCACGTGCCACAGGAATCCTGGGACTACTATCAAGTTTCACGAGGAGTCAGGCATCGTCTCCTTTGGAGGCACTGATCTCCGCTTCCCTCTGGAGTTGTTAAAGGATGTGAGGCCTCCGGTCGCGATGAGATGGGGAACTAGGTCTTTCTCTGTGGTCTCCACAGGGGCTTCAGACATCCTTTCGTCTTGGGAGATGCAAGACGAGCCTGCATTCAAGTCACTGCAGGGATATCCGGCCTTATTTCGAGTCAGGGCATCGCGGTGTCCATTCCACTTGAGGCCGCAAACTCAGGGTCCCTCTCACATACCTAGATCTGAGAGAAGCCTCCTCTTGAGGTGCTTGTGGTAAGGTGGTATTCCTCTGGAGTCGAAGCCAGGGACTAACCTCTCATCTCGAGTGGATTTTTAGCCCACGGAGCTCTTTCGTGTTGCTACAGGGACCTCAGGATCCCTCTAGCCTTGAAACAGTGTTCTTGGGGTTTCTGTGGAGTGCCATCTAGGAAATCTAGGCTCGTTTTCTGTGTGATGTGCAACACGGCATTGCTCTGCAGGCAGTGCAGGGGAATCGGGCCTCATCTCGTGGCGAGGGGGAAGTCTCATGGTTTTTCTCGAGTTGCGGTGGGAACCTGAAATATGTTCTCAAGTTACGACGGGAATGTCCCTTGCACACACGTGTTTGTTCAGCGACGTCCGGACTCTTGCATAGTTGCGAGGGACAACTCGGGATTCTCCTCGAGGCTTGGCAGGGCAATTGGGACGCCTCTCCAGCTGAGGCGGGAGTCCAAGGGTCCTTTCCACGTGACACAGGAATCCTGGGACTCCTATCAAGTTTCACGAGTCAGGCATCGTCTCCTTTGGAGGCAATGATCTCCGCGTCCCTCTGGAGTTTTCAAAGGATGTGAGGCCTCCGGTCGCGATGAGGTGGGGAACTAGGTCCTTCTCTGTGGTCTCCACAGGGGATTCAGACATCCTTTCGTCTTGGGAGATGCAAGACGAGCCTGCATTCAAGTCACTGCAGGGATATCCGGCCTTATTTCGAGTCAGGGCATCACGGTTTCCATTCCACGTGAGGCCGCAAACTCAGGGTCCCTCTCACATACCTAGATCTGAGAGAAGCCTCCTCTTGAGGTGCTTGTGGTAAGGTGGTATTCCTCTGGAGTCGAAGCCAGGGACTAACCTCTCATCTCGAGTTGATTTGTGGTCCACGGAGCTCTTTTGTGTTGCTACAGTGACCTCAGGATCCCTCTAGCCTTGAAACAGTGTTCTTGGGGTTTCTCTGGAGTGCCATCAAGGAAATCAAGGCTCCTTTCCTGTGTGATGTGCAACACCACATTGCTCTGCACGCACTGCAGGGGAATCGGGCCTCATCTCGCGGCGAGGGGGAAGTCTCATGGTTTTTCTCGAGTTGCGGCGGGAACCTGGGGTATATTCTCGAGTTACGACGGGGATAGCCCTTCCACACAAGAGTTTGTTCAGCGCCGTCAGGACTCCTGCCTAGTAGTGAGGGACAACTCGGGATTCTCCTCGAGGCTTGGCAGGGCAATTGGGACTCCTCTCCAGCTGAGGCGGGAGACCAAGGGTCCCTTTCCACGTGCCACAGGAATCCTGGGACTCCTATCAAGTTTCACGAGGAGTCAAGCATCGTCTCCTTTGGAGGCACTGATCTCCGCGTCCCTATGGAGTTTTCAAAGGATGTGAGGCTTCCGGTCACGATGAGGTGGGGAACTAGTTCTTTCTCTGTGGTCTCCACAGGGGATTCAGACATCCTTTCGTCTTGGGAGATGCAAGACGAGCCTGCATTCAAGTCACTGCAGGGATATCCGGCCTTATTTCGAGTCAGGGCATCGTGGTTTCCATTCCACTTGAGGCCCAAAATCAGGGTCCCTCTCACATACCTAGAGCTGAGAGAAGCCTCCTCTTGAGGTGCTTGTGGTAAGGTGGTATTCCTCTGGAGTCGAAGCCAGGGACTAACCTCTCATGTCGAGCTGATTTTTGGTCCACACAGCTCTTTTTTTTTGCTACAGTTGTCTCAGGATCCCTCTAGCCTTGAAACAGTGTTCTTGGGATTTCTCTGGAGTGCCATCAAGGAAATCAAGGCTCCTTTCCTGTGTGATGTGCAACACGGCATTGCTCTGCACGAAGTGCAGGGGAATCGGGCCTCTTCTAATGGCGAGGGGAAATCTCATGATTTATCTCGAGTTGCGGCGGGAACCTGGGGTATATTCTCGAGTTACGAAGGGGATGGCCCTTCCACACACGTGTTTGTTCAGCGACGTCAAGACTCCGGCCTAGTTGCGAGGGACAACTTGGGTTTCTCCTCGAGGCTTGGCAGGGCCATTGGGACGCCTCTCCAGCTGAGGCGGGAGACCAAGTGTCCCTATCCACGTGCCAAAGGAATCCTGGGACTCCTATCAAGTTTCACGAGGAGTCAGGCATCGTCTCCTTTGGAGGCAATGATCTCCGCGTCCCTCTGGAGTTGTCAAATGATGTGAGGCTTCCGGTAGCGATGAGGTGGGGAAGTAGGTCTTTTTCTGTGGTCTCCACAGGGGATTCAGACATCCTTTCGTCTTGGGAGATGCAAGACGAGCCTGCATTCAAGTCACTGTAGGGATATCCGGCCTTATTTCGAGTCAGGGCATCGCGGTGTCAATTCCACCTAAGGCCGCAAACTCAGGGTCCCTCTCACATACCTAGAGCTGAGAGAAGCCTCCTGTTGAGGTGCTTGTGGTAAGGTGGTATACCTCTGGAGTCGAGGCCAGGGACTAACCTCTCATCTCGAGTTGATTTTTGGTCCACGGAGCTCTTTCGTGTTGCTACAGTGACCTCAGGATCCCGTAGCCTTGAAACAGTGTTCTTGGGATTTCTCTGTAGTGCCATCAAGGAAATCAAGGCTCCTTTCCTGTGTGATGTGCAACACGGAATTGCTCGGCACGCAGTGCAGGGGAATCGGGCCTCATTTCCCGGCGAGGGGGAAGTCTTATGGTTTTTCTCGAGTTGCGGCGGGAACCTGGGGTATATTCTCGAGTTACGACGGGGATGGCCCTTCCACACACGTGTTTGTTCAGCGACGTCAGGACTCTTGCCTAGTTGCGAGGGACAACTCGGGATTCTCCTCGAGGCTTGGCAGGGCAATTGGGACGCCTCTCCAGCTGAGGCGGGAGACCAAGTGTCCCTTTCCACGTGCCACAGGAATCCTGGGACTCCTATCAAGTTTCACGAGGAGTCAGGCATCGTCTCCTTTGGAGGCACTGATCTCCGCGTCCCTCTGGAGTTTTCTAGGGATGTGAGGCCTCCGGTCGCCATGAGGTGGGGAACTAGTTCCTTCTCTGTGGTCTCCACAGGGGATTCCGACATCCTTTCATCATGGGAGATGCAACACGAGCCTGCATTCAAGTCACTGCAGGGATATCCGGCCTTATTTCGAGTCAGGGCATCGCGGTGTCCATTCCACTTGAGGCCGCAAACTCAGGGTCCCTCTCACATACCTAGAGCTGAGAGAAGCCTCCTCTTGAGGTGCTTGTGGTAAGGTGGTATTCCTCTGGAGTCGAAGCCAGGGACTAACCTCTCATCTCGAGTTGATTTGTGGTCCACGGAACTCTTTTGTGTTGCTACAGTGACCTCAGGATTCCTCTAGCCTTGAAACAGTGTTCTTGGGGTTTCTGTGGAGTGCCATCAAGGAAATCAAGGCTCCTTTCCTGTGTGATGTGCAACACCACATTTCTCTGCACGCAGTGCAGGTAAATCGGGCCTCATCTCGCGGCGACGGGGAAGTCTGATGGTTTTACTCGAGTTGCGGCGGGAACCTGGGGTATATTCTCGAGTTACGACGGGGATGGCCCTTCAACACACGTGTTTGTTCAGCGACGTCAGGACTCCTGCCTAGTTGCGAGGGACAACTCGGGATTCTCCTCGAGGTTTGGCAGGGCAATTGGGACGCCTCTCCAGCTGAGGCGGGAGACCAAGGGTCCCTTTCACGGGCCACAAGAATCCTGGGATTCCTATCAAGTTTCACGAGGAGTCAGGCATCGTCTCCTTTGGAGGCACTGATCTCCGCGTCCCTCTGGAGTTGTCAAAGGATGTGAGGCCTCCGGTCGCGATGAGGTGGTGAACTAGGTCTTTCTCTGTGGTCTCCACAGGGGATTCAGACATCCTTTCGTCTTGGGAGATGCAAGACGAGCCTGCATTCAAGTCACTGCAGGGATATCCGGCCTTATTTCGAGTCAGGGCATCGCGGTGTCCATTCCACTTGAGGCCGCAAACTCAGGGTCCCTCTCACATACCTAGAGCTGAGAGAAGCCTCCTCTTGAGGTGCTTGTGGTAAGGTGGTATTCCTCTGGAGTCGAAGCCAGGGACTAACCTCTCATCTCGAGTTGATTTGTGGTCCACGGAACTCTTTTGTGTTGCTACAGTGACCTCAGGATTCCTCTAGCCTTGAAACAGTGTTCTTGGGGTTTCTGTGGAGTGCCATCAAGGAAATCAAGGCTCCTTTCCTGTGTGATGTGCAACACGGCATTGCTCTGCACGCAGTGCAGGGGAATCGGGCCTCATCTCGCGGCGACAGGGAAGTCTCATGGTTTTACTCGAGTTGCGGCGGGAACCTGGGGTATATTCTCGAGTTACGACGGGGATGGCCCTTCCACACACGTGTTTGTTCAGCGACGTCAGGACTCCTGCCTAGTTGCGAGGGACAACTCGGGATTCTCCTCGAGGTTTGGCAGGGCAATTGGGACGCCTCTCCAGCTGAGGCGGGAGACCAAGGGTCCCTTTCAAGGGCCACAGGAATCCTGGGATTCCTATCAAGTTTCACGAGGAGTCAGGCATCGTCTCCTTTGGAGGCACTTATCTCCGCGTCCCTCTGGAGTTGTCAAAGGATGTGAGGCCTCCGGTCGCGATTAGGTGGGGAACTAGGTCTTTCTCTGTGGTCTCCACAGGGAATTCAGACATCCTTTCGTCTTGTGACATGCAAGACGAGCCTGCATTCAAGGCACTGCAGGGATATCCGGCCTTATTTCGAGTCAGGGCATCGCGGTGTCCATTCCACTTGAGGCCGCAAATTCAGGGTCCCTCTCACATACCTAGAGCTGAGAGAAGCCTCCTCTTGATGTGCTTGTGGTAAGGTGGTATTCCTCTGGAGTCGAAGCCAGGGAATAACCTCTCATCTCGAGTTGATTTGTGGTCCACAGAGCTCTTTCGTGTTGCTACAGTGACCTCAGGATCCCTCTAGCCTTGAAACAGTGTTCTTGGGGTTTCTCTGGAGTGCCATCAAGGAAATCAAGGCTCCTTTCCTGTGTGATGTGCAACACCACATTGCTCTGCACGCAGTGCAGGGAAATCGGGCCTCATCTCGCGGCGACGGGGAAGTCTCATGGTTTTACTCGAGTTGCGGCGGGAACCTGGGGTATATTCTCGAGTTACGACGGGGATGGCCCTTCCACACACGTGTTTGTTCAGCGACGTCAGGACTCCTGCCTAGTTGCGAGGGACAAATCGGGATTCTCCTCGAGGTTTGGCAGGGCAATTGGGACGCCTCTCCAGCTGAGGCGGGAGACCAAGGGTCCCTTTCCACGGGCCACAGGAATCCTGGGATTCCTATCAAGTTTCACGAGGAGTCAGGCATCGTCTCCTTTGGAGGCACTGATCTCCGCGTCCCTCTGGAGTTGTCAAAGGATGTGAGGCCTCCGTTCGCGATGAGGTGGGGAACTAGGTCTTTCTCTGTGGTCTCCACAGGGGATTCAGACATCCTTTCGTGTTGGGAGATGCAAGACGAGCCTGCATTCAAGTCACTGCAGGGATATCCGGCCTTATTTCGAGTCAGGGAATCGCGGTGTCCATTCCACGTGAGGCTGCAAAATCAGGGTCCCTCTCACATACCTAGAGCTGAGAGAAGCCTCCTCTTGAGGTGCTTGTGGTAAGGTGGTATTCCTCTGGAGTCGAAGCCAGGGACTAACCTCGCATCTCGAGTTGATTTGTGGTCCACGGAGCTCTTTTGTGTTGCTCCAGTGACCTCAGGATCCCTCTAGCCTTGAAACAGTGTTCTTGGGGTTTCTGTGGAGTGCCATTAAGGAAATCAAGGCTCCTTTCCTGTGCGATGTGCAACACGGCATTGCTCTGCACGCAGTGCAGGGGAATCGGGCCTCATCTCGCGGCGAGGGGGAAGTCTCATGGTTTTTCTCGAGTTGCCGCGGGAACCTGGGGTATATTCTCGAGTTACGACGGGGATAGCCCTTCCACACAAGAGTTTGTTCAGCAACGTCAGGACTTCTGCCTAGTAGCGAGGGACAACTCGGGATTCTCCTCGAGGCTTGGCAGGGCAATTGGGACGCCTCTCCAGTTGAGGCGGGAGACCTACGGTACCTTTGCACGTGCCACAGGAATCCTGGGACTCCCATCAAGTTTCACGAGGAGTCAGGCATCGTCTCCTTGGGAGGCACTGATCTCCGCGTCCCTCTGGATTTTTTAAATGATGTGAGGCCTCCGGTCGCGATGAGGTGGGGAAGTAGGTCTTTCTCTGTGGTCTCCAGAGGGGATTCAGACATCCTTTCGTCTTGGGAGATGCAAGACGAGCCTGCATTCAAGTCATTGCAGCTATATCCGGCCTTATTTCGAGTGAGGGCATCGCGGTGTCCATTCCACTTGAGGCCGCAAACTCAGGGTCCCTCTCACATACCTAGAGCTGAGAGAAGCCTCCTCTTGAGGTGCTTGTGGTAAGGTGGTATTATTCTGGAGTCGAAGCCAGGGACTAACCTCTCATCTCGAGTTCATTTGTGGTCCACGGAGCTCGTTTGTGTTGCTACAGTGACCTCAGGATCCCTCTAGCCTTGAAATAGAGTTCTTGGGGTTTCTCTGGAGTGCCATCAAGGAAATCAAGGCTCCTTTCCTGTGCGATGTGCAACACGGCATTGCTCTGCAAGCAGTGCAGGGAAATTTGGCCTCATCTCGCGGCGAGGTGGAAGTCTCATGGTTTTTCTTGAATTACGGCGGGAACCTGGGGTATAATATCGAGTTACAACGGGGATGGCCCTTCCACACACGTGTTTGTTCAGCGACGTCAGGACTCCTGCCTAGTTGCGAGGGACAACTCGGGATTCTCCTCGAGGCTTGGCAGGGCAATTGGGACGCCTCTCCAGCTGAGGCGGGAGACCGAGGGTCCCTCTCCACGTGCCACAGGAATTCTGGGACTCCTATAAAGTTTCAGGAGGAGTCAGGCATCGTCTCCTTTGGAGGCACTTATCTCCGCGTCCCTCTGGACTTTTCAAAGGATGTGAGGCCTCCGGTACGATGAGATGGGGAACTAGGTCTTTCTCTGTGGTCTCCACAGGGGATTCAGACATCCTTTCGCCTTGCGAGATGCAAGACGAGCCTGCATTCAAGTCACGGCAGGGATATCCGGCCTTATTTCGAGTCAGGGCATCGCGGTGACCATTCCACTTGAGGCCGCAAAATCAGGGTCCCTCTCACATACGTAGAGCTGAGGGAAGCCTCCTCTTGAGGTTCTTGTGGTAAGGTGGTATTCCTCTGGAGTCGAAGCCAGGGACTAACCTCTCATCTCGAGTTGATTTGTGGTCCACGGAGCTCGTTTGTGTTGCTACAGTGTCCTCAGGATCCCTCTAGCCTTGAAACAGTGTTCTTGGGGTTTCTCTGGAGTGCCATCAAGGAAATCAAGGATCCTTTCCTGTGTGATGTGCAACACGGCATTGCTCTGCATGCAGTGCAGGGGAATCGGGCCTCATCTCGCGGCGAGGGGGACGTCTCATGGTTTTTCTCGAGTTTCGGTGGGCACCTGGGGTATATTCTCGAGTTACGACGGGGATGGCCCTTCCACACACGTGTTTATTCAGCGACATCCGGACTCCTGCCTACTTGCGAGGGACAACTCGGAATTTTCCTCGAGGCTTGGCAGGGCAATTGGGACGCCTCTCCAGCTGAGGCGGGAGACCTAGGGTCCCTTTCCACGTGCCACAGGAATCCTGGGACTACTATCAAGTTTCAAGACGAGTCAGGCATCGTCGCCTTGGGAGGCACTGATCTCCGCGTCCCTCTGGAGTTTTCAAAGGATGTGAGGACACCGGTTGCGCTGATATGGGGAACTAGGTCTTTCTCTGTGGTCTCCACAGGGGATTCAGACATCCTTTCATCTTGGGAGATGCAAGACGAGCCTGCATTCAAGTCACTGCAGGGATATCCGGCCTTATTTCGAGTCAGGGCATCGAAGTGTCCATTCCACTTGAGGCCGCAAACTCAGGGTCCCTCTCACATACCTAGAGCTGAGAGAAGCCTCCTCTTGAGGTGCTTGTGGTAAGGTGGTATTCCTCTGGAGTAGAAGCCAGGGACTAACCTCTCATCTCGAGTTGATTTTTGGCCCACGGAGATCTTTCGTGATGCTACAGGGACCTCAGGATCCCTCTAGCCTTGAAACAGTGTTCTAGGGTTTTCTCTGGAGTGCCATCAAGGAAATCAAGGCTCCTTTCCTGTGTGATTTGCAACACAGCATTGCTCTGCACGCAGTGCAGGGGAATCGGGCCTCATCTCGCGGCGAGGGGGAAGTCTCATGGTTTTTCTCGAGTTGCGGTGGGCACCTGGGGTATATTCTCGAGTTACGACCGGGATGGCCCTTCCACACACGAGTTTGTTCAGCCACGACAGGACTGCTGCCTAGTAGCGAGGGACAACTCGGGATTCTCCTCGAGGCTTGGCAGGGCAATTGGGACGCCTTTCCAGCTGAGGCGGGAGACCAAGGGTCCCTTTCCACGTGCCACAGGAATCCTGGGACTCCTATCAAGTTTCACGTGTCAGGCATCGTCTCCTTTGGAGACACTTATCTCCGCGTCCCTCTGGAGTTGCCAAAGGATGTGAGGCCTCCGGTCGCGATGAGGTGGGGAACTAGGTCTTTCTCTGTGGTCTCCACAGGGGATTCAGACATCCTTTCGTCTTGGGAGATGCAAGACGAGCCTGCATTCAAGTCACTGCAGGGATATCCGGCCTTATTTCCTGTCAGGGCATCGAGGTGTCCATTCCACTTGAGGCCGCAAACTCAGGGTCCCTCTCACATACCTAGAGCTGAGAGAAGCCTCCTCTTGAGGTGCTTGTGGTAAGGTGGTATTCCTCTGGAGTCGAAGCCAGGGACTAACCTCTCATCTCGAGTTGATTTGTGGTCCATGGAGCTCTTTCGTGTTGCTATAGTGACCTCAGGATCCCTCTAGCCTTGAAACATTGTTCTTGGGGACTGGGGAGTGCCATCAAGGAAATCAAGGCTCCTTTCCTGTGTGATGTGCAACACGGCATTGCTCTGCACGCAGTGCAGGGGAATCGGGCCTCATCTCGAGGGGAGGGGGAAATCTCATGGTTTTTCTCGAGTTGCGGCGGGAACCTGGGGTATATTCTCGAGTTACGACGGGGATGGCCCTTCCACACACGTGTTTGTTCAGCGACGTCAGGACTCCTGCCTAGTTGCGAGGGACAACTCGGGATTCTCCTCGAGGTTTGGCAGGGCTATTGGGACGCCTCTCCAGCTGAGGCGGGAGACCAGGGGTCCCTTTCAAGGGCCACAGGAATCCTGGGATTCCTATCAAGTTTCACGAGGAGTCAGGCATCGTCTCCTTTGGAGGCACTGATCTCCGCGTCCCTCTGGAGTTGTCAAAGGATGTGAGGCCTCCGGTCGCGATTAGGTGGGGAACTAGGTCTTTCTCTGTGGTCTCCACAGGGAATTCAGACATCTTTTCGTCTTGTGAGATGCAAGACGAGCCTGCATTCAAGGCACTGCAGGGATATCCGGCCTTATTTCGAGTTAGGGCATCGCGGTGTCCATTCCACTTGAGGCCGCAAACTCAGGGTCCCTCTCACATACCTAGAACTGAGAGAAGCCTCCTCTTGAGGTGCTTGTGGTAAGGTGGTATTCCTCTGGAGTCGAAGCCAGGGAATAACCTCTCATCTCGAGTTGATTTGTGGTCCACGGAGCTCTTTCGTGTTGCTACAGTGACCTCAGGATCCCTCTAGCCTTGAAACAGTGTTCTTGGGGTTTCTGTGGAGTGCCATCAAGGAAATCAAGGCTCCTTTCCTGTGTGATGTGCAACACCACATTGCTCTGCACGCAGTGCAGGGAAATCGGGCCTCAACTCGCGGCGACGGGGAAGTCTCATGGTTTTACTCGAGTTGCGGCGGGATCCTGGGGTATATTCTCGAGTTACGACGGGGATGGCCCTTCCACACACGTGTTTGTTCAGCGACCTCAGGACTCCTGCCTAGTTGCGAGGGACAACTCGGTATTCTCCTCGAGGCATGGCAGGGCAATTGGGACGCCTCTCCAGCTGAGGCGGGAGACCAAGGGTCCCTTTCCACGTGCCACAGGAATCCTGGGACTCCTATTAAGTTTCACGAGGAGTCAGGCATCGTCTCCTTTGGAGGCACTGATCTCCGCTTCCCTCTGGAGTTTTCAAAGGATGTGAGGCTTCCGGTCGCGATGAGGTGGGGAACTAGTTCTCTCTCTGTGGTCTCCACAGGGGATTCAGACATCCTTTCGTCTTGGGAGATGCAAGACCAGCCTGCATTCAAGTCACTGCAGGGATATCCGGCCTTATTTCGAGTCAGGGCATCGTGGTTTCCATTCCACTTGAGGCCGCAAACTCAGGGTCCCTCTCACATACCTAGAGCTGAGAGAAGCCTCCTCTTGAGGTGCTTGTGGTAAGGTGGTATTCCTCTGGTGTCGAAGCCAGGGAATAACCTCTCATCTCGAGTTGATTTTTGGTCCACACAGCTCTTTCTTTTTGCTACAGTGATCTCAGGATCCCGTAGCCTTGAAAGAGTGTTCTTGGGGTTTCTCTGGAGTGCCATCAAGGAAATCAAGGCTCCTTTCCTGTGTGATGTGCAACACGGCATTGCTCTGCACGCAGTGCAGGGGAATCGGGCCTCATCTCGCGGCGAGGTGGAAGTCTCATGGTTTTTCTTGAATTGCGGCGGGAACCTGGGGTATAATATCGAGTTACAACGGGGATGGCCCTTCCACACACGTGTTTGTTCAGCGATGTCAGGACTCCTGCCTAGTTGTGAGGGACAACTCGGGATTCTCCTCGAGGCTTGGCAGGGCAATTGGGACGCCTCTCCAGCTGAGGCGGGAGACCAAGCGTCCCTTTCCACGAGCCACAGGAATCCTGGGACTCCTATAAAGTTTCAGGAGGAGTCAGGCATCGTCTCCTTTGGAGGCACTTATCTCCGCGTCCCTCTGAACTTTTCAAAGGATGTGAGGCCTTCGGTACGATGAGATGGGGAACTAGGTCTTTCTCTGTGGTCTCCACAGGGGATTCAGACATCCTTTCGCCTTGCGAGATGCAAGACGAGCCTGCATTCAAGTCACTGCAGGGATATCCGGCCTTATTTCGAGTCAGGGCATCGCGGTGTCCATTCCACTTGAGGCCGCAAACTCAGGGTCCCCCTCACATACCTAGAGCTGAGAGAAGCCTCCTCTTGAGGTTCTTGTGGTAAGGTGGTATTCCTCTGGAGTCGAAGCCAGGGACTAACCTCTCATCTCGAGTTGATTTGTGGTCCACGGAGCTCGTTTGTGTTGCTACAGTGACCTCAGGATCCCTCTAGCCTTGAAACAGTGTTCTTGGGGTTTCTCTGGAGTGCCATCAAGGAAATCAAGGCTCCTTTCCTGTGTGATGTGCAACACGGCATTGCTCTGCACGCAGTGCAGGGGAATCGGGCCTCATGTCGCGGCGAGGGGGACGTCTCATGGTTTTTCTCGAGTTGCGGTGGGCACTTGGGGTATATTCTCGAGTTACGACGGGGATGGCCCTTCCACACACGTGTTTATTCAGCGACGTCCGGACTCCTGCCTACTTGCGAGGGACAACTCGGAATTCTCCTCGAGGCTTGGCAGGGCAATTGGGACGCCTCTCCAGCTGAGGCGGGAGACCTAGGGTCCCTTTCCACGTGCCACAGGAATCCTGGAACTCCTATCAAGTTTCACGTGTCAGGCATCGTCTCCTTTGAGGCAATGATCTCCGCGTCCCTCTGGAGTTGTCAAAGGATGTGAGGCCTCCGGTCGCGATGAGGTGGGGAACTAGGTCTTTCTCTGTGGTCTCCACAGGGGATTCAGACATCCTTTCGTCTTTGGAGATGCAAGACGAGCCTGCATTCAAGTCACTGCAGGGATATCCGGCCTTATTTCCTGTCATGGCATCGAGGTGTCCATTCCACTTGAGGCCGCAAACTCAGGGTCCCTCTCACATACCTAGATCTGAGAGAAGCCTCCTCTTGAGGTGCTTGTGGTAAGGTGGTATTCCTCTGGAGTCGAAGCCAGGGACTAACCTCTCATCTCGATTTGATTTGTGGTCCATGTAGCTCGTTCGTGTTGCTGTAGTGACCTCAGGATCCCTCTAGCCTTGAAACATTGTTCTTGGGGTCTGTGGAGTGCCATCAAGGAAATCAAGGCTCCTTTCCTGTGTGATGTGCAACACGGCATTGCTCTGCACGCAGTGCAGGGGAATCGGGCCTCATCTCGAGGGGAGGGGGACGTCTCATGGTTTTTCTCGAGTTGCGGCGGGAACCTGGGTTATTTTCTCGAGTTACGACGGGGATGGCCCTTCCACACTTGTGTTTGTTCAGCGACGTCAGGACTCCTGCCTAGTTGCGAGGGACAACTCGGGATTCTCCTCGAGGCTTGGCAGGGCAATTGGGACGCCTCTCCAGCTGAGGCGGGAGACCAAGGGTCCCTTTCCACGTGCCACAGGAATCCTGGGACTCCTATCAAGTTTCACGAGGAGTCAGGCATCGTCTCCTTTGGAGGCACTGATCTCCGCGTCCCTCTGGAGTTGTCAAAGGATGTGAGGCCTCCGGTCCCGATGAGCTGGGGAACTAGGTCTTTCTCTGTGGTCTCCACAGGGGATTCAGACATCCTTTCTTCTTGGGAGATGCAAGACGAGCCTGCATTCAAGCCACTGCAGGGATATCCGGCCTTATTTCGAGTCAGGGCATCGGAGTGTCCATTCCACTTGAGGCCGCAAAATCAGGGTCCCTCTCACATACCTAGAGCTGAGAGAAGCCTCTTCTTGAGGTGGTTGTGGTAAGGTGGTATTCCTCTGGAGTCGAAGCCAGGGTCTAACCACTCATCTCGAGTTGATTTTTGGCCCACGGAGATCTTTCGTTTTGCTACAGGGACCTCAGGATCCCTCTAGCCTTGAAACAGTGTTCTTGGGGTTTCCTGGAGTGCCATCAAGGAAATCAAGGCTCCTTTCCTGTGCGATGTGCAACACGGCATTGCTCTGCAAACAGTGCAGGGGAATCGGGCCTCATCTCGCGGCGAGGTGGAAGTCTCATGGTTTTTCTTGAATTGCGGCGGGAACCTGGGGTATAATATCGAGTTACAACGGGGATGGCCCTTCCACACACGTGTTTGTTCAGCGACATCAAGACTCCTGCCTAGTTGCGAGGGACAACTCGGGATTCTCCTCGAGGCTTGGCAGGGCAATTGGGACGCCTCTCCAGCTGAGGCGGGAGACCAAGGGTCCCTTTCCACGTGCCACAGGAATCCTGGGACTACTATCAAGTTTCAAGACGAGTCAGGCATCGTCTCCTTGGGAGGCACTGATCTCCGCGTTCCTCTGGAGTTTTCAAAGGATGTGAGGACACCGGTCGCGCTGATGTGGGGAACTAGGTCTTTCTCTGTGGTCTCCACAGGGGATTCAGACATCCTTTCTTCTTGGGAGATGCAAGACGAGCCTGCATTCAAGTCACTGCAGGGATATCC
Source organism: Cervus elaphus (assembly GCF_910594005.1). Taxonomy (NCBI): domain Eukaryota; kingdom Metazoa; phylum Chordata; class Mammalia; order Artiodactyla; family Cervidae; genus Cervus; species Cervus elaphus. Next base: position 23,362,585 of record NC_057848.1, read on the forward strand.
AGCCTTATTTCGAGTCAGGGCATCGAGGTGTCCATTCCACTTGAGGCCGCAAACTCAGGGTCCCTTTCACATACCTAGAGCTGAGAGAAGCCTCCTCTTGAGGTGCTTGTGGTAAGGTGGTATTCCTCTGGAGTAGAATCCAGGGACTAACCTCTCATCTCGAGTTGATTTTTGGCCCACGGAGATCTTTCGTGATGCTACAGGGACCTCAGGATCCCTCTAGCCTTGAAACAGTGTTCTAGGGGATTCTCTGGAGTGCCATCAAGGAAATCAAGGCTCCTTTCCTGTGTGATTTGCAACACAGCATTGCTCTGCACGCAATGCAGGGGAATCGGGCCTCATCTCGCGGTGAGGGGGAAGTCTCATGGTTTTTCTCGAGTTGCGGTGGGCACCTGGGGTATATTCTCGAGTTACGACGGGGATGGCCCTTCCACACACGAGTTTGTTCAGCCACGACAGGACTCCTGCCTAGTAGCGAGGGACAACTCGGGATTCTCCTCGAGGCTTGGAAGGGCAATTGGGACGCCTCTCCAGCTGAGGCGGGAGACCAAGGGTCCCTTTCCACGTGCCACAGGAATCCTGGGACTCCTATCAAGTTTCCTGAGGAGTCAGGCATCGTCTCCTTTGGAGGCACTGATCTCCGCGTCCCTCTGAAGTTTTTAAATGATGTGAGGCCTCCGGTCGCGATGAGGTGGGGAACTAGGTCTTTCTCTATGGTCTCCACAGGGGATTCAGACATCCTTTCGTCTTGGGATATCAAGACGAGCCTGCATTCAAGTCACTGCAGCTATATCCGGCCTTATTTCGAGTCAGGGCATCGCGGTGTCCATTCCACTTGAGGCCGCAAACTCAGGGTCCCTCTCACATACCTAGAGCTGAGAGAAGCCTCCTCTTGAGGTGCTTGTGGTAAAGTGGTATTCGTCTGGAGTCGAAGCCAGGGACTAACCTCTCATCTCGAGTTCATTTGTGGTCCACGGAGCTCGTTTATGTTGCTACAGTGACCTCAGGATCCCTCTAGCCTTGAAACAGTGTTCTTGGGGTTTCTGTGGAGTGCCATCAAGGAAATCAAGGCTCCTTTCCTGTGCGATGTGCAACACGGCATTGCTCTGCAAGCAGTGCAGGGGAATCGGGCCTCATCTCGCGGCGAGGGGGAAGTCTCATGATTTTTCTTGAATTGCGGCGGGAACCTGGGGTATAATATCGAGTTACAACGGGGATGGCCCTTCCACACACGTGTTTGTTCAGCGACGTCAGGACTCCTGCCTAGTTGCGAGGGACAACTCGGGATTCTCCTCAAGGCTTGGCAGGGCAATTGGGACGCCTCTTCAGCTGAGGCGGGAGACCAAGGGTCCCTTTCCACGTGCCACAGGAATCCTGGGACTCCTACCAAGTTTCACGAGGAGTCAGGCATCGTCTCCTTTGGCGGCACTGATCTCCGCGTCCCTCTGGAGTTTTCAAAGGATGTGAGGCCTCCGGTCGCGATGAGATGGGGAACTAGGTCTTTCTCTGTGATCTTCACAGGGGATTCAGACATCCTTTCGTATTGGGAGATGCAAGACGTGCCTGCATTCAAGTGACTGCAGGCATATCCGGCCTTATTTCGAGTCAGGGCATCGCGGTGTCCATTCCACTTGAGGCCGCAAACTCAGGGTCCCTCTCACATACCTAGAGCTGAGAGAAGCCTCCTCTTGAGGTGCTTGTGGTAAGGTGGTATTCCTCTGGAGTCGAAGCCAGGGACTAACCTCTCATCTCGAGTTGATTTGTGGTCCATGGAGCTCTTTCGTGTTGCTACAGTGACCTCAGGATCCCTCTAGCCTTGAAACAGTGTTCTTGGGGTTTCTGTGGAGTGCCATCAAGGAAATCAAGGCTCCTTTCCTGTGTGATGTGCAACATGGCATTGCACTGCACGCAGTGCAGGGGAATCGGGCTTCATTTCGCCGCAAGGGGGAAGTCTCCTGGTATTTCTCGAGTTGCGGCGGGCACCTGGGGTATATTCTCGAGTTACGACGGGGATGGCCCTTCCACACACGTGTTTATTCAGCGACGTCCGGACTCCTGCCTAGTTGCGAGGGATAATTCGGGATTCCCTCGAAGCTTGGCAGGGCAATTGGGACGCCTCTCCAGCTGAGGCGGGAGACCAAGAGTCCCTTTCCACATGACACAGGAATCCTGGGACTCCTATCAATTTTCACGAGGAGTCAGGCATCGTCTCCTTGGAGGCACATATCTCCGCATCCCTCTGGAGTTGCCAAAGGATGTGAGTCCTCCGGTCGCGATGAGGTGGGGAACAAGTTCCTACTCTGTGGTCTCCACAGGGGATTCAGACATCCTTTCATCTTGGGAGATGCAAGACGAGCCTGCATTCAAGTCATTGCAGGGATATCCGGCCTTATTTCGAGTTAGGGCATCGCGGTGTCCATTCCACTTGAGGCCGCAAACTCAGGGTCCCTCTCACATACCTAGAACTGAGAGAAACCTCCTCTTGAGGTGCTTGTGGTAAGGTGGTATTCCTCTGGAGTCGAAGCCAGGGACTAACCTCTCATCTCGATTTGATTTGTGGTCCATGTAGCTCGTTCATGTTGCTGTAGTGACCTCAGGATCCCTCTAGCCTTGAAACATTGTTCTTGGGGTCTGTGGAGTGCCATCAAGGAAATCAAGGCTCCTTTCCTGTGTGATGTGCAACACGGCATTGCTCTGCACGCAGTGCAGGGGAATCGGGCCTCATCTCGAGGGGAGGGGGACGTCTCATGGTTTTTCTCGAGTTGCGGCGGGAACCTGGGTTATTTTCTCGAGTTACGACGGGGATGGCCCTTCCACACTTGTGTTTGTTCAGCGACGTCAGGACTCCTGCCTAGTTGCGAGGGACAACTCGGGATTCTCCTCGAGGCTTGGCAGGGCAATTGGGACGCCTCTCCAGCTGAGGCGGGAGACCAAGGGTCCCTTTCCACGTGCCACAGGAATCCTGGGTCTCCTATCAAGTTTCACGAGGAGTCAGGCATCGTCTCCTTTGGAGGCACTGATCTCCGCGTCCCTCTGGAGTTGTCAAAGGATGTGAGGCCTCCGGTCCCGATGAGCTGGGGAACTATGTCTTTCTCTGTGGTCTCCACAGGGGATTCAGACATCCTTTCTTCTTGGGAGATGCAAGACGAGCCTGCATTCAAGCCACTGCAGGGATATCCGGCCTTATTTCGAGTCAGGGCATCGGAGTGTCCATTCCACTTGAGGCCGCAAAATCAGGGTCCCTCTCACATACCTAGAGCTGAGAGAAGCCTCTTCTTGAGGTGGTTGTGGTAAGGTGGTATTCCTCTGGAGTCGAAGCCAGGGTCTAACCACTCATCTCGAGTTGATTTTTGGCCCACGGAGATCTTTCGTTTTGCTACAGGGACCTCAGGATCCCTCTAGCCTTGAAACAGTGTTCTTGGGGTTTCCTGGAGTGCCATCAAGGAAATCAAGGCTCCTTTCCTGTGCGATGTGCAACACGGCATTGCTCTGCAAACAGTGCAGGGGAATCGGGCCTCATCTCGCGGCGAGGTGGAAGTCTCATGGTTTTTCTTGAATTGCGGCGGGAACCTGGGGTATAATATCGAGTTACGACGGGGATGGCCCTTCCACACACGTGTTTGTTCAGCGACATCAAGACTCCTGCCTAGTTGCGAGTGACAACTCGGGATTCTCCTCGAGGCTTGGCAGGGCAATTGGGACGCCTCTCCAGCTGAGGCGGGAGACCAAGGGTCCCTTTCCACGTGCCACAGGAATCCTGGGACTACTATCAAGTTTCAAGACGAGTCAGGCATCGTCTCCTTGGGAGGCACTGATCTCCGCGTACCTCTGGAGTTTTCAAAGGATGTGAGGCCTCCGGTCGCGATGAGATGGGGAACTAGGTCTTTCTCTGTGATCTTCACAGGGGATTCAGACATCCTTTCGTATTGGGAGATGCAAGACGTGCCTGCATTCAAGTGACTGCAGGCATATACGGCCTTATTTCGAGTCAGGGCATCGCGGTGTCCATTCCACTTGAGGCCGCAAACTCAGGGTCCCTCTCACATACCTAGAGCTGAGAGAAGCCTCCTCTTGAGGTGCTTGTGGTAAGGTGGTATTCCTCTGGAGTCGAAGCCAGGGACTAACCTCTCATCTCGAGTTGATTTGTGGTCCATGGAGCTCTTTCGTGTTGCTACAGTGACCTCAGGATCCCTCTATCCTTGAAACAGTGTTCTTGGGGTTTCTGTGGAGTGCCATCAAGGAAATCAAGGCTCCTTTCCTGTGTGATGTGCAACACGGCATTGCACTGCACGCAGTGCAGGGGAATCGGGCTTCATTTCGCCGCAAGGGGGAAGTCTCCTGGTATTTCTCGAGTTGCGGCGGGCACCTGGGGTATATTCTCGAGTTACGACGGGGATGGCCCTTCCACACACCTGTTTATTCAGCGACGTCCGGACTCCTGCCTACTTGCGAGGGACAACTCGGGATTCTCCTCGAGGCTTGGCAGGGCAATTGGGACGCCTCTCCAGCTGAGGCGGGAGACCTAGGGTCCCTTTCCACGTGCCACAGGAATCCTAGGACTCCTATCAAGTTTCACGAGGAGTCAGGCATCGTCTCCTTGGGAGGCACTTATCTCCGCGTCCCTCTGGAGTTTTCAAAGGATGTGAGGACTCCGGTCGCGCAGAGGTGGGGAACTAAGTCTTTCTCTGTGGTCTCCACAGGGGATTCAGACATCCTTTCTTTTTGGGACATGCAAGACGAGCCTGCATTCAAGCCACTGCAGGGATATCCGGCCTTATTTCGAGTCAGGGCATCGAAGTGTCCATTCCACTTGAGGCCGTTAACTCAGGGTCCCTCTCACATACCTAGAGCTGAGAGAAGCCTCCTCTTGAGGTGCTTGTGGTAAGGTCGTATTCCTCTGGAGTCGAAGCCAGGGACTAACCTCTCATCTCGAGTGATTTTTGGCCCACGGAGATCTTTCGTTTTGCTACAGGGACCTCAGGATCCCTCTGGCCTTGAAACAGTGTTCTTGGGGTTTCCTGGAGTGCCATCAAGGAAATCAAGGCTTCTTTCCTGTGTGATGTGCAACACAGCATTGCTCTGCACGCAGTGCAGGGGAATCGGGCCTCATCTCGCGTCGAGGGGGAAGTCTCATGGTTTTTTTCGAGTTGCGGTGGGAACCTGGGGTATATTCTCGAGTTACGACGGGGATGGACCTTGCACACACGTGTTTGTTCAACGACGTCAGGACTCCTGCCTAGTTGCGAGGGATAATTCGGGATTCCCTCGAAGCTTGGCAGGGCAATTGGGACGCCTCTCCAGCTGAGGCGGGAGACCAAGAGTCCCTTTCCACATGCCACAGGAATCCTGGGACTCCTATCAATTTTCACGAGGAGTCAGGCATCGTCTCCTTGGAGGAACATATCTCCGCATCCCTCTGGAGTTGCCAAAGGATGTGAGGCCTCCGGTCGCGATGAGGTGGGGAACAAGTTCCTACTCTGTGGTCTCCACAGGGGATTCAGACATCCTTTCATCTTGGGAGATGCAAGACGAGCCTGCATTCAAGTCATTGCAGGGATATCCGGCCTTATTTCGAGTTAGGGCATCGCGGTGTCCATTCCACTTGAGGCCGCAAACTCAGGGTCCCTCTCACATACCTAGAACTGAGAGAAACCTCCTCTTGAGGTGCTTGTGGTAAGGTGGTATTCCTCTGGAGTCGAAGCCAGGGACTAACCTCTCATCTCGAGTTGATTTGTGGTCCACGGAGCTCTTTTGTGTTGCTACAGTGACCTCAGGATCCCTCTAGCCTTGAAACAGTGTTCTTGGGGTTTCTGTGGAGTGCCATCAAGGAAATCAAGGCTCCTTTCCTGTGTGATGTGCAATACCACATTGCTCTGCACGCAGTGCAGGGGAATCGGGCCTCATCTCGCGGCGACGGGGAAGTCTCATGGTTTTACTCGAGTTGCGGCGGGAACCTGGGGTATATTCTCGAGTTACGACGGGGATGGCCCTTCCACACACGTGTTTGTTCAGCGACGTCAGGACTCCTGCCTAGTTGCGAGGGACAACTCGGGATTCTCCTCGAGGTTTGGCAGGGCAATTGGGACGCCTCTCCAGCTGAGGCGGGAGACCAAGGGTCCCTTTCAAGGGCCACAGGAATCCTGGGATTCCTATCAAGTTTCACGAGGAGTCAGGCATCGTCTCCTTTGGAGGCACTGATCTCCGCGTCCCTCTGGAGTTGTCAAAGGATGTGAGGCCTCCGGTCGCGATGAGGTGGGGAACTAGGTCTTTCTCTGTGGTCTCCACAGGGGATTCAGACATCCTTTCGTCTTGGGAGATGCAAGACGAGCCTGCATTCAAGTCACTGCAGGGATATCCGGCCTTATTTCGAGTCAGGGAATCGCGGTGTCCATTCCACGTGAGGCCGCAAACTCAGGGTCCCTCTGACATACCTAGAGCTGAGAGAAGCCCCCTCTTGAGGTGCTTGTGGTAAGGTGGTATTCCTCTGGAGTCGAAGCCAGGGACTAACCTCGCATCTCGAGTTGATTTGTGGTCCACGGAGCTCTTTTGTGTTGCTACAGTGACCTCAGGATCCCTCTAGCCTTGAAACAGTGTTCTTGGGGTTTCTCTGGAGTGCCATAAAGGAAATCAAGGCTCCTTTCCTGTGCGATGTGCAACACGGCATTGCTCTGCACGCAGTGCAGGGGAATCGGGCCTCATCTCGCGGCGAGGGGGAAGTCTCATGGTTTTTCTCGAGTTGCCGCGGGAACCTGGGGTATATTCTCGAGTTACGACGGGGATAGCCCTTCCACACAAGAGTTTGTTCAGCGACCTCAGGACTCCTGCCTAGTAGCGAGGGACAACTCGGGATTCTCCTCGAGGCTTGGCAGGGCAATTGGGACGCCTCTCCAGCTGAGGCGGGAGACCAAGGGTCCCTTTCCACGTGCCACAGGAATCCTGGGACTCCTATTAAGTTTCACGAGGAGTCAGGCATCGTCTCCTTTGGAGGCACTGATCTCCACGTCCCTCTGGAGTTTTCAAAGGATGTGAGGCTTCCGGTCGCGATGAGAGGGGAACTAGTTCTCTCTCTGTGGTCTCCACAGGGGATTCAGACATCCTTTCGTCTTGGGAGATGCAAGAGGAGCCTGCATTCAAGTCACTGCAGGGATATCCGGCCTTATTTCGAGTCAGGGCATCGTGGTTTCCATTCCACTTGAGGCCGCAAACTCAGGGTCCCTCTCACATACCTAGAGCTGAGAGAATCCTCCTCTTGAGGTGCTTGTGGTAAGGTGGTATTCCTCTGGAGTCGAAGCCAGGGAATAACCTCTCATCTCGAGTTGATTTTTGGTCCACACAACTCTTTCTTTTTGCTACAGTGATTTCAGGATCCCGTAGCCTTGAAACAGTGTTCTTGGGGTTTCTCTGGAGTGCCATCAAGGAAATCAAGGCTCCTTTCCTGTGTGATGTGCAACACGGCATTGCTCTGCACGCAGTGCAGGGAAATCGGGCCTCATCTCGCGGCGAGGTGGAAGTCTCATGGTTTTTCTTGAATTGCGGCGGGAACCTGGGGTATAATATCGAGTTACAACGGGGATGGCCCTTCCACACACGTGTTTGTTCAGCGACGTCAGGACTCCTGCCTAGTTGCGAGGGACAACTCGGGATTCTCCTCGAGGCTTGGCAGGGCAATTGGGACGCCTCTCGAGCTGAGGCGGGAGACCAAGGGTCCCTTTCCACGTGCCACAGGTATCCTGGGACTCCTATCAAGTTTCACGTGTCAGGCATCGTCTCCTTGGGAAGCAATGATCTCCGCTTCCCTCTGGAGTTTTCAAAGGACGTGAGGCCTCCGGTCGCGATGAGGTGGAGAACTAGGTCTTTCTCTGTGGTCTCCACAGGGGATTCAGACATCCTTTCGTCTCGGGAGATGCAAGACGAGCCTGCATTCAAGTCACTGCAGGGATATCCGGCCTTATTTCCTGTCAGGGCATCGAGGTGTCCATTCCACTTGAGGCCGCAAACTCAGGGTCCCTCTCACATACCTAGAGCTGAGAGAAGCCTCCTCTTGAGGTGCTTGTGGTAAGGTGGTATTCCTCTGGAGTCGAAGCAAGGGAGTAACCTCTCATCTCGAGTTGATTTGTGGTCCATGCAGCTCTTTCATGTTGCTACAGTGACCTCAGGATCCCTCTAGCCTTGAAACATTGTTCTTGGGGTCTGTGGAGTGCCATCAAGGAAATCAAGGCTCCTTTCCTGTGTGATGTGCAACACGGCATTGCTCTGCACGCAGTGCTGGGGAATCGGGCCTCATCTCGAGGCGAGGGGGACGTCTCATGGTTTTTCTCGAGTTGCGGCAGGAACCTGGGTTATATTCTCGAGTTACGACGGGGATGGCCCTTCCACACACGAGTTTGTTCAGCGACGACAGGACTCCTGCCTAGTAGCGAGGGACAACTCGGGATTCTCCTCGAGGCTTGGCAGGGCAATTGGGACGCCTCTCCAGCTGAGGCGGGAGACCAAGGGTCCTTTTCCACGTGCCACAGGAATCCTGGGACTCCTATCAAGTTTCACGAGAAGTCAGGCATCTTCTCCTTTGGAGGCACTGATCTCCGCGTCCCTCTGGAGTTGTCAAAGTATGTCATCCCTCCGGTCCCGATGAGCTGGGGAACTAGGTCTTTCTCTGTGGTCTCCACAGGGGATTCAAACATCCTTTCTTCTTGGGAGATGCAAGACGAGCCTGCATTCAAGTCCCTGCAGGGATATCCAGCCTTATTTCGAGTCAGGGCATCGCGGTGTCCATTCCACTTGAGGCCGCAAACTCAGCGTCCCTCTCACATACCTAGAGCTGAGAGAAGCCTCCTCTTGAGGTGCTTGTGGTAAGGTGGTATTCCTCGGGAGTCGAAGCCAGGGACGAACCTCTCATCTCGAGTTCATTTGTGGTCCACGGAGCTCTTTCGTATTGCTACAGTGACCTCAGCATCCCTCTAGCCTTGAAACAGTGTTCTTGGGGTTTCTCTGGAGTGCCATCAAGGAAATCAAGGCTCCTTTCCTGTGTGATGAGCAACACGGCATTGCTCTGCAGGCAGTGCAGGGGAATCGGGCCTGATCTCGCAGCGAGGGGAAAGTCTCATGGTTTTTCTCGAGTTGCGGCGGGCACCTGGGATATATTCTCGAGTTTCGACGGGGATGGCCCTTCCTCACTCGTGTTTGATCAGCGACGTCCGAACTCCTGCCTACTTGCGAGGGACACCTCGGGATTCTCCTCGAGGCTTGGCAGGGCAATTGGGACGCCTCTCCAGCTGAGGCGGGAGACCAAGGGTCCCTTTTCCACGTGCCACAGCAATCCTGGGACTCCTATCAAGTTTCACGAGGAGTCAGGCATCGTCTCCTTTGGAGGCACTGATCTCCGCGTGCCGCTGGAGTTTTCAAAGGATGTGAGGCCTCCAGTCGCGATGAGGTGGGGAACTTGGTCTTTCTCTGTGGTCTCCACAGGGGATTTAGACATCCTTTCGTTTTGGGAGATGCAAGACGAGCCTGCATACAAGTTACTGCAGGGATATCCGGCCTTATTTCGAGTCAGGGCATCACAGTGTCCATTCCACTTGAGGCCGCAAACTCAGGGTCCCTCTCACATATCTAGAGCTGAGAGAATCCTCCTCTTGAGGTGCTTGTGATAAGGTGGTATTCCTCTGGAGTCAAAGCCAGGGACTAACCTCTCATCTCGAGTTGATTTGTGGTCCACGGAGCTCTTTCGTGTTGCTACAGTGACCTCAGGATCCCTCTAGCCTTGAAACAGTGTTCTTGGGGTTTCTCTGGAGTGCCATTAAGAAAATCAAGGCTCCTTTCCTGTTTGATGTGTAACACCGAATTGCTCTGCACGCAGTGCAGGGGAATCAGGCCTCATCTCGCGGCGAGGGGGAAGTCTCATGGTTTTTCTCGAATTGCGGTGGGAACCTGGGGTATATTCTAGAGTTTCGACGGGGATGGCCCTTCCTCACACGTGTTTGTTCAGCGATGTCCGGACTCCTGCCTACTTGTGAGGGACAACTCGGGATTCTCCTCGAGGCTTGGCAGGGCAATTGGGACGCCTCTCCAGCTGAGGCGGGAGACCAAGGGTCCCTTTCCACGTGCCACAGGAATCCTGGGACTCCTATCAAGTTTCACGAGGAGTCAGGCATCGTCTCCTTTGGAGGCACTGATCTCCACGTCCCTCTGGAGTTGTCAAAGGATGTGAGGCCTCCGGTCGCGATGAGGTGGGGAACTAGGTCTTTCTCTGTGGTCTCCACAGGGGATTCAGACATCCTTTCGTCTTGGGAGATGCAAGACGATCCTGCATTCAAGTCACTGCAGGGATATCCGGCCTTATTTCGAGTCAGGGCATTGCGGTGTCCATTCCACTTGAGGCCGCAAACTCACGGTCCCTCTCACATACCTAGAGCTGAGAGAAGCCTCCTCTTGAGGTGCTTGTGGTAAGGTGGTATTCCTCTGGAGTCGAAGCCAGGGACTAACCTCTCATCTCGAGTTGATTTTTGGCCCACGGAGCTCTTTCGTGTTGCTACAGGGACCTCAGGATCCCTCTAGCCTTGAAACAGTGTTCTTGGGGTTTCTCTGGAGTGCCATGAAGGAAATCAAGGCTCCTTTCCTGTGTGATGTGCAACACGGCATTGCTCTGCACGCAGTGCAGGGGAATCGGGCCTCATCTCGCGGCGAGGGGGAAGTCTCATGGTTTTTCTCGAATTGCGGTGTTAACCTGGGGTATATTCTAGAGTTTCGACGGGGATGGCCCTTCCTCACACGTGTTTGTTCAGCGATGTCCGGACTCCTGCCTACTTGTGAGGGACAACTCGGGATTCTCCTCGAGGCTTGGCAGGGCAATTGGGACGCCTCTCCAGCTGAGGCGGGAGACCAAGGGTCCCTTTCCACGTGCCACAGGAATCCTGGGACTCCTATCAAGTTTCACTAGGAGTCAGGCATCGTCTCCTTTGGAGGCACTGATCTCCGCGTCCCTCTGGAGTTGTCAAAGGATGTGAGGCCTCCGGTCGCGATGAGGTGGGGAACTAGGTCTTTCTCTGTGGTCTCCACAGCGGATTCAGACATCCTTTCGTCTTGGGAGATGCAAGACGATCCTGCATTCAAGTCACTGCAGGGATATCCGGCCTTATTTCGAGTCAGGGCATTGCGGTGTCCATTCCACTTGAGGCCGCAAACTCACGGTCCCTCTCACATACCTAGAGCTGAGAGAAGCCTCCTCTTGAGGTGCTTGTGGTAAGGTGGTATTCCTCTGGAGTCGAAGCCAGGGACTAACCTCTCATCTCGAGTTGATTTTTGGCCCACGGAGCTCTTTCGTGTTGCTACAGGGACCTCAGGATCCCTCTAGCCTTGAAACAGTGTTCTTGGGGTTTCTCTGGAGTGCCATGAAGGAAATCAAGGCTCCTTTCCTGTGTGATGTGCAACACGGCATTGCTCTGCACGCAGTGCAGGGGAATCGGGCCTCATCTCGCGGCGAGGGGGAAGTCTCATGGTTTTTCTCGAATTGCGGTGGGAACCTGGGGTATATTCTAGAGTTTCGACGGGGATGGCCCTTCCTCACACGTGTTTGTTCAGCGATGTCCGGACTCCTGCCTACTTGTGAGGGACAACTCGGGATTCTCCTCGAGGCTTGGCAGGGCAATTGGGACGCCTCTCCAGCTGAGGCGGGAGACCAAGGGTCCCTTTCCACGTGCCACAGGAATCCTGGGACTCCTATCAAGTTTCACGAGGAGTCAGGCATCGTCTCCTTTGGAGGCACTGATCTCCGCGTCCCTCTGGAGTTGTCAAAGGATGTGAGGCCTCCGGTCGCGATGAGGTGGGGAACTAGGTCTTTCTCTGTGGTCTCCACAGCGGATTCGGACATCCTTTCGTCTTGGGAGATGCAAGACGATCCTGCATTCAAGTCACTGCAGGGATATCCGGCCTTATTTCGAGTCAGGGCATTGCGGTGTCCATTCCACTTGAGGCCGCAAACTCACGGTCCCTCTCACATACCTAGAGCTGAGAGAAGCCTCCTCTTGAGGTGCTTGTGGTAAGGTGGTATTCCTCTGGAGTCGAAGCCAGGGACTAACCTCTCATCTCGAGTTGATTTTTGGCCCACGGAGCTCTTTCATGTTGCTACAGTGACCTCAGGATCCCTCTAGCCTTGAAACAGTGTTCTTGGGGTTTCTCTGGAGTGCCATGAAGGAAATCAAGGCTCCTTTCCTGTGTGATGTGCAACACGGCATTGCTCTGCACGCAGTGCAGAGGAATCAGGCCTCATCTTGCGGCGAGGGGGAAGTCTCATGGTTTTTCTCGAGTTGCGTCGGAAATTGGGGTATAATCTCGAGTTACGACGGGGATGGCCCTTGCACACACGTGTTTGTTCAGCGACGTCCGGACTCTTGCCTAGTTGCGAGGGACAACTCCGGATTCTCCTCGAGGCTTGGCAGGGCAATTGCGACGCCTCTCCAGCTGAGGCGGGAGACCAAGGGTCCCTTTCCACGTGCCACAGGAATCCTGGGACTCCTATCAAGTTTCACGAGTCAGGCATCGTCTCCTTTAGAGGCAATGATCTCCGCGTCCCTCTGGAGTTTTCAAAGGTTGTGAGGCCTCCAGTCCCGAAGAGGTGGGGAACTAGGTCTTTCTCTGTGGTCTCCACAGGTGATTCAAACATCCTTTCGTCTTGGGAAATGGAAGACGAGCCTGCATTCAAGTCACTGCAGGGATATCCGGCCTTATTTCAAGTCAGGGCATCGCAGTGTCCATTCCACTTGAGGCCGCAAACTCAGGGTCCCTCTCACATACCTAGATCTGAGAGAAGCCTCCTCTTGAGGTGCTTGTGGAAAGGTGGTATTCCTCTGGAGTCGAAGCCAGGGACTAACCTCTCATCTCGAGATGATTTGTGGTCCACGGAGCTCTTTCGTGTTGCTACAGTGACCTCAGGATCCCTCTAGCCTTGAAACAGTGTTCTTGGGGTTTCTCTGGAGTGCCATCAAGGAAATCAAGGCTCCTTTCCTGTGTGACGAGCAACACGGCATTGCTCTGCACGCAGTGCAGGGTAATCGGGCCTCATCTCGCAGCGAGGGGGAAGTCTCATGGTTTTTCTCGAGTTGCGGCGGGCACCTGGGGTATATTCTCGAGTTACGACGGGGATGGCCCTTCCACACACAAGTTTGTTCAACGACGTCAGGACTCCTGCCTAGATGCGAGGGACAACTTGGGATTCTCCTCGAGGCTTGGCAGGGCAATTGGGACGCCTCTCCAGCTGAGGCGGGAGTCCAAGGGTCCCTTTCCACATGCCACAGAAATCCTGGGACTCCTATCAAGTTTCACGAGTCAGGCATCGTCTCCTTTGGAGGCAATGATCTCCGCGTCCCTCTGGAGTTTTCAAAGGATGTGAGGCCTCCGGTCGCGATGAGGTGGGGAGCTAGGTCTTTCTCTGTGGTCTCCACAGGGGATTCAGACATCCTTTCGTCTTGGGAGATGCAAGACGTGCCTGCATTCAAGTCACTGCAGGGATATCCGGCCTTATTTCCAGTCAGGGCATCACAGTGTCCATTCCACTTGAGGCCGCAAACTCAGGGTCCCTCTCACATATCTAGAGCTGAGAGAATCCTCCTCTTGAGGTGCTTGTGGTAAGGTGGTATTCCGCTGGAGTCGAAGCCAGGGACTAACCTCTCATCTCGAGTTGATTTCTGGTCCACGGGGCTCTTTCGTGTTGCTACAGTGACCTCAGGATCCCTCTAGCCTTGAAACAGTGTTCTTAGGGTTTCTCTGGAGTGCCATTAAGAAAATCAAGGCTCCTTTCCTGTTTGATGTGTAACACGGAATTGCTCTGCACGCAGTGCAGGGGAATCGGGCCTCATCTCGCGGCGAGGGGGACGTCTCATGGTTTTTCTCGAATTGCGGTGGGAACCTGTGGTATATTCTGGAGTTTCGACGGGGATGGCCCTTCCTCACACGTGTTTGTTCAGCGATGTCCGGACTCCTGCCTACTTGTGAGGGACAACTCGGGATTCTCCTCGAGGCTTGGCAGGGCAATTGGGACGCCTCTCCAGCTGAGGCGGGAGACCAAGGGTCCCTTTCCACGTGCCACAGGAATCCTGGGACTCCTATCAAGTTTCACGAGGAGTCAGGCATCGTCTCCTTTGGAGGCACTGATCTCCGCGTCCCTCTGGAGTTTTCAAAGGCTGTGAGGCCTCCGTTCGCGATGAGGTGGGGAACTAGGTCTTTCTCTGTTGTCTCCACAGGGGATTCAGACATCCTTTCGTCTTGGGAGATGCAAGACGATCCTGCATTCAAGTCACTGCAGGGATATCCGGCCTTATTTCGAGTCAGGGCATCGCGGTGTCCATTCCACTTGAGGCCGCAACCTCACGGTCCCTCTCACATCCCTAGAGCTGAGAGAAGCCTCCTCTTGAGGTGTTTGTGGTAAGGTGGTATTCCTCTGGAGTCGAAGCTAGGGACTAACCTCTCATCTCGAGTTGATTTTTGGCCCACGGAGCTCTTTCGTGTTGCTACAGGGACCTCAGGATCCCTCTAGCCTTGAAACAGTGTTCTTGGGGTTTCTCTGGAGTGCCATGAAGGAAATCAAGGCTCCTTTCCTGTGTGATGTGCAACACGGCATTGCTCTGCACGCAGTGCAGAGGAATCGGGCCTCATCTTGCGGCGAGGGGGAAGTCTCATGGTTTTTCTCGAGTTGCGTCGGAAATTGGGGTATATTCTCGAGTTACGACGGGGATGGCCCTTGCACACACGTGTTTGTTCAGCGACGTCCGGACTCTTGCCTAGTTGCGAGGGACAACTCGGGATTCTCCTCGAGGCTTGGCAGGGCAATTGGGACGCCTCTCCAGCTGAGGCGGGAGACCAAGGGTCCCTTTACACGTGCCACAGGAATCCTGGGACTCCTATCAAGTTTCACGAGTCAGGCATCGTCTCCTTTAGAGGCAATGATCTCCGCGTCCCTCTGGAGTTTTCAAAGGTTGTGAGACCTCCAGTCCCGATGAGGTGGGGAACTAGGTCTTTCTCTGTGGTCTCCACAGGGGATTCAAACATCCTTTCGTCTTGGGAGATGGAAGACGAGCCTGCATTCAAGTCACTGCAGGGATATCCGGCCTTATTTCAAGTCAGGGCATCGCAGTGTCCATTCCACTGGAGACCGCAAACTCAGCGTCACTCTCACATACCTAGAGCTGAGAGAAGCCTCCTCTTGAGGTGCTTGTGGAAAGGTGGTATTCCTCTGGAGTCGAAGCCAGGGACTAACCTCTCTTCTCGAGATGATTTGTGGTCCACGGAGCTCTTTCCTGTTGCTAGAGTGACCTCAGGATCCCTCTAGCCTTGATACAGTGTTCTTGGGGTTTCTCTGGAGTGCCATCAAGGAAATCAAGGCTCCTTTCCTGTGTGACGAGCAACACGGCATTGCTCTGCACGCAGTGCAGGGTAATCGGGCCTCATCTCGCAGCGAGGGGGAAGTCTCATGGTTTTTCTCGAGTTGCGGCGGGCACCTGGGGTATATTCTCGAGTTACGACGGGGATGGCCCTTCCACACACGAGTTTGTTCAACGACGTCAGGACTCCTGCCTAGATGCGAGGGACAACTTGGGATTCTCCTCGAGGCTTGGCAGGGCAATTGGGACGCCTCTCCAGCTGAGGCGGGAGTCCAAGGGTCCCTTTCCACGTGCCACAGGAATCCTGGGACTCCTATCAAGTTTCACGAGTCAGGCATCGTTTCCTTTGGAGGCAATGATCTCCGCGTCCCTCTGGAGTTTTCAAAGGATGTGAGGCCTCCGGTCGCGATGAGGTCGGGAGCTAGGTCTTTCTCTGTGGTCTCCACAGGGGATTCAGACATCCTTTCTTCTTGGGAGATGCAAGACGAGCCTGGATTCAAGTCACTGCAGGGATATCCGGCCTTATTTCAAGTCAGGGCATCGCAGTGTTCATTCCACTTGAGGCCGCAAACTCAGGGTCCTCTCACATACCTAGAGCTGAGAGAAGCCTCCTCTTGAGCTGCTTGTGTAAGGTGGTATTTCTCTGGAGTCGAAGCCAGGGACTAACCTCTCATCTCGAGTTGATTTTTGGCCCACGGAACACTTTCGTGTTGCTACAGTGACCTCAGGATCCCTCTAGCCTTGAAACAGTGTTCTTGGGGTTTCTGTGGAGTGCCATCAAGGAAATCAAGGCTCCTTTCCTGTGTGATGTGCAACACGGCATTGCTCGGCCCGCAGTGCAGGGGATCGGGCCTCATCTCGTGGCGAGGGGGAAGTCTCATGGTTTTTCTCGAGTTGCGGTGGGAACCGGGAGTATGTTCTCGAGTTACGACGGGGATGGCCCTTGCACACACGTGTTTGTTCAGCGACGTCAGGACTCCTGCCTAGTTGCGAGGGACAACTCGGGATTCTTCTCGAGGCTTGACAGGGCAATTGGGACGCCTCTCCAGCTGAGGCGGGAGACCAAGGGTCCCTTTCCACGTGCCACAGGAATCCTGGGACTCCTATCTAGTTTCACGAGTCAGGCATCGTCTCCTTTGGAGGCAATGATCTCCGCGTCCCTCTGGAGTTTTCAAAGGATGTGAGGCCTCCGGTCGCGATCAGGTGGGGAACTAGGTCTTTCTCTGTGGTCTCCACAGGGGATTCAGACATCCTTTCGTCTCGGGAGATGCAAGACGAGCCTGCATTCAAGTCACTGCAGGGATATCCGGACTTATTTCGAGTCAGGGCATCGTGGTGTCCATTCCACTTGAGGCCGTACACTCAGGGTCCCTCTCACATATCTAGAGCTGAGAGAAGCCTCCTCTTGAAGTGCTTGTGGTAAGGTGGTATTCCTCTGGAGTCGAAGCCAGGGACTAACCTCTCATCTCGAGTTGATTTCTGGTCCACGGAGCTCTTTCGTGTTGCTACAGTGACTTCAGGATCCCTCTAGCCTTGAAAAAGTGTTCTAGGGGTTTCTCTCGAGTGCCATCAAGGAAATCAAGGCTCCTTTCCTGTGTGATGTGCAACACGGAATTGCTCTGCATGCAGCGCAGGGGAATCGGGCCTCGTCTCGCGGCGAGGGGGAAGTCTCATAGTTTTTTTCGAGTTGCGGCGGGAACCTGGGGTATATTCTCGAGTTACGACGGGGATGGCCCTTCTACACACGTGTTTATTCAGCGACGTCAGGACTCGTGCCTAGTTGCGAGGGACGACTCGGGATTCTCCTCGAGGCTTGGCAGGGCAATTGTGACGCCTCTCCAGCTGAGGCGGGAGACCAAGGGTCCCTTTCCACGTGCCACAGGAATCCTGGGACTCCTATCAAGTTTCACAAGGAGTCAGACATCATCTCCTTTGGAGGCACTGATCTCCGCGTCCCTCTGGAGTTTTCAAAGGATGTGAGGCCTCCGGTCGCGATGAGGTGGGGAACTAGGTCTTTCTCTGTTGTCTCCACATTGGATTCAGACATCCTTTCGTCTTGGGAGATGCAAGACGAGCCTGCATACAAGTTACTGCAGGTATATCCGGCCTTATTTCCAGTCAGGGCATCGCAGTGTCCATTCCACTTGAGGCCGCAAACTCAGGGTCCCTCTCACATATCTAGAGCTGAGAGAATCCTCCTCTTGAGGTGCTTGTGGTAAAGTGGTATTCCTCTGGAGTCGAAGCCAGGGACTAACCTCTCATCTCGAGTTGATTTGTGGTCCACGGAGCTCTTTCGTGTTGCTACAGTGACCTCAGGATCCCTCTAGCCTTGAAACAGTGTTCTTGGGATTTCTCTGGAGTGCCATCACGAAAATCAAGGCTCCTTTCCTGTTTGATGTGTAACACGGAATTGCTCTGCACGCAGTGCAGGGGAATCGGGCCTCATCTCGCGGCGAGGGGGAAGTCTCATGGTTTTTCTCGAATTGCGGTGGGAACCTGGGGTATATTCTAGAGTGTCGACGGGGATGGCCCTTCCTCACACGTGTTTGTTCAGCGACGTCAGGACTCCTGCCTAGTTGCGAGGGACAACTCGGGATTCTCCTCGAGGCTTGGCAGGGCAATTGGGACGCCTCTCCAGCTGAGGTGGGAGACCAAGGGTCCCTTTCCACGTGCCACAGGAATCCTGGGACTCCTATCAAGTTTCACGAAAAGTCAGGCATCGTCTCCTTTGGAGGCACTGATCTCCACGTCCCTCTGGAGTTGTCAAAGGATGTGAGGCCTCCGGTCGCGATGAGGTGGGGAACTAGGTCTTTCTCTGTGGTCTCCACAGGGGATTCAGACATCCTTTCTTCTTGGGAGATGCAAGACGAGCCTGCATTCAAGTCACTGCAGGGATATCCAGCCTTATTTCGAGTCAGGGCATCGCGGTGTCCATTCCACTTGAGGCCGCAAACTCAGGGTCCCTCTCACATACCTAGAGCTGAGAGAAGCCTCCTCTTGAGGTGCTTGTGGTAAGGTGGTATTCCTCGGGAGTCGAAGCCAGGGACGAACCTCTCATCTCGAGTTCATTTGTGGTCCACGGAGCTCTTTCGTGTTGCTACAGTGACCTCAGGATCCCTCTAGCCTTGAAACAGTGTTCTTGGCGTTTCTCTGGAGTGCCATCATGGAAATCAAGGCTCCTTTCATGTGTGATGAGCAACACGGCATTGCTCTGCACGCAGTGCAGGGGAATCGGGCCTCATCTCGCGGCGAGGGGGAAGTCTCATGGTTTTTATCGAGTTGCGGCGGGAACCTGGGGTATATTCTAGAGTTACGACGGGGATGGCCCTTCCACACACGTGTTTGTTCAGCGACGTCCGGACTCTTGCCTAGTTGCGAGGGACAACTCGGGATTCTCCTCGAGGCTTGGCACGGCAATTGGGACGCCTCTCCAGCTGAGGCGGGAGACCAAGGGTCCCTTTCCACGTGCCACAGGAATCCTGGGACTGCTATCAAGTTTCACGAGGAATCAGGCATCGTCTCCTTTGGAGGCACTGATCTCCACGTGCCGCTGGAGTTTTCAAAGGATGTGAGGCCTCTGGTCGCGATGAGGTGGGGAACTAAGTCTTGCTCTGTGGTCTCCACAGGGGATTCAGACATCCTTTCGTCTCGGGAGATGCAAGACGAGCCTGCATTCAAGTCACTGCAGGGATATCCGGCCTTATTTCGAGTCAGGGCATTGCGGTGTCCATTCCACTTGAGGCCGCAAACTCAGGGACCCTCTCACATACCTAGAGCTGAGAGAAGCCTCCTCTTGAGGTGCTTGTGGCAAGGTGGTATTCCTCTGGAGTCGAAGCCAGGGACTAACCTCTCATCTCGAGTTGATTTGTGGTCCACGGAGCAATTTCGTGTTGCTACAGTGACCTCAGGATCCCTCTAGCCTTAAAACAGTGTTCTTGGGGTTTCTCTGGAGTGCCATCAAGAAAATCAAGGCTCCTTTTCTGTTTGATGTGTAACACGGAATTGCTCTGCACGCAGTGCAGGGGAATTGGGCCTCATCTCGCGGCGAGGGGGAAGTCTCATGGTTTTTCTCGAATTGCGGTGGGAACCTTTGGTATATTCTAGAGTTTCGACGGGGAAGGCCCTTCCTCACACGTGTTTGTTCAGCGATGTCCGGACTCCTGCCTACTTGCGAGGGACAACTCGGGATTCTCCTCGAGGCTTGGCAGGGCAATTGGGACGCCTCTACAGCTGAGGCGGGAGACCAAGGGTCCCTTTCCACGTGCCACAGGAATCCTGGGACTCCTATCCAGTTTCACGAGGAGTCAGGCATCGTCTCATTTGGAGGCACTGATCTCCGCGTCCCTCTGGAGTTTTCAAAGGATGTGAGGCCTCCGGTCGCGATGAGGTGGGGAACTAGGTCTTTCTCTGTGGTCTCCACAGGGGATTCAAACATCCTTTCGTCTTGGGAAATGCAAGACGATCCTGCATTCAAGTCACTGCAGGGATATCCGGCCTTATTTCGAGTCAGGGCATCGCGGTGTCCATTCCACTTGAGGCCGCAAACTCAGGGTCCCTCTCACATACCTAGATCTGAGAGAAGCCTCCTCTTGAGTTGCTTGTGGTAAGGTGGTATTCCTCTGGAGTCGAAGCCAGGGACTAACCTCTCATCTCGAGTTGATTTGTGGTCCACGGAGCTCTTTCCTGTTGCTACAGGGACCTCAGGATCCCTCTAGCCTTGAAACAGTGTTCTTGGGGTTTCTCTGGAGTGCCATCAAGGAAATCAAGGCTCCTTTCCTGTGTGATGTGCAACACGGCATTGCTTTGCACGCAGTGCAGAGGAATCGGGCCTCATCTTGCGGCGAGGGGGAAGTCTCATGGTTTTTCTCGAGTTGCGTCGGAACCTGGGGTATATTCTCGAGTTACGACGGGGATGGCCCTTGCACACACGTGTTTGTTCAGCGACGTCAGGACTCTTGCCTAGTTGCGACGGACAACTCGGGATTCTCCTCGAGGCTTGGCAGGGCAATTGGGACGCCTCTCCAGCTGAGGCGGGAGACCAAGGGTCCCTTTCCACGTGCCACAGGAATCCTGGGTCTCCTATCAAGTATCACGAGGAGTCAGGCATCGTCTGCTTGGGAGGCACTGATTTCCGCGTCCCTCTGGAGTTTTCAAAGGATGTGAGGCCTCCGGTCGCGATGAGGTGGGGAACTAGGTCTTTCTCTGTGGTCTCCACAGGGGATTCAGACATCCTTTCTTCTTGGGAGATGCAAGACGAGCCTGCATTCAAGTCACTGCAGGGATATCCGGCCTTATTTCGAGTCAGGGCATCGCAGTGTCCATTCCACTTGAGGCCGTAAACTCAGGGTCCCTCTCACATACCTAGAGCTGAGAGAAGCCTCCTCTTTAGGTGCTTGTTGTAAGGTGGTATTCCTCTGGAGTCGAAGCCAGGGACTAACCTCTCTTCTCGAGATGATTTGTGGTCCACGGAGCTCTTTCGTGTTGCTACAGTGACCTCAGGATCCCTCTAGCCTTGAAAGAGTGTTCTTCGGGTTTCTCTGGAGTGCCATCAAGGAAATCAAGGCTCCTTTCCTGTGTGACGAGCAACACGGCATTGCTCTGCACGAAGTGCAGGGGAATCGGGCCTCATCTCGCAGCGAGGGGGAAGTCTCATGGTTTTTCTCGAGTTGCGGTGGGAACCTGGGGTATATTCTCGAGTTACCACGGGGATGGCCCTTCCACACACGAGTTTGTTCAACGACGTCAGGACTCCTGCCTAGATGCGAGGGACAACTCGGGATTCTCCTCGAGGCTTGGCAGGGCAATTGGGACGCCTCTCCAGCTGAGGCGGGAGAACAAGGGTCCCTTTTCCACGTGCCACAGGAATCCTGGGACTCCTATCAAGTTTCACGAGGAGTCAGGCGTTGTCTCCTTTGGCGGCACTGATCTCCGCGTCCCTCTGGAGTTGTCAAAGGATGTGAGGCCTCCGGTCGCGATGTGGTGGGGAAGTAGGTCTTTCTCTGTGGTCTCCACAGGGGATTCAGACATCCTTTCGTCTTGGAATATGCAAGACGAGCCTGCATTCAAGTCACTGCAGGGATATCCGGCCTTATTTCGAGTCAGGGCATCTCGGTGTCCATTCCACTTGAGGCCGCAAACTCAGGGTCCCTCTCACATACCTAGAGCTGAGAGAAGCCTCCTCTTGAGGTGCTTGTGGTAAGGTGGTATTCCTCTGGAGTCGAAGCCAGGGACTAACCTCTCATCTCGAGTTCATTTGTGGTCCACGGAGCTCGTTTGTGTTGCTACAGTGACCTCAGGATCCCTCTAGCCTTGAAACAGTGTTCTTGGGGTTTCTCTGGAGTGCCATCAAGGAAATCAAGGCTCTTTTCCTGTGCGATGTGCAACACGGAATTGCTCTGCACGCAGTGCAGGGGAATCGGGCCTCATCTCGCGGCGAGGGGGAAGTCTCATGGTTTTTCTCGAGTTGTGGCGGAAACCTGGGGTATATTCTCGAGTTACGACGGGGATGGCCCTTCCACACACGTGTTTGTTCAGCGACGTCAGGACTCCTGCCTAGTTGCGAGGGACAACTCGGGATTCTCCTCGAGGCTTGGCAGGACAATTGGGACGCCTCTCCAGCTGAGGCGGGAGACCAAGGGTCCCTTTCCACGTGCCACAGGAATCCTGGGACTCCTATCAAGTTTCACGAGAAGTCAGGCATCGTCTCCTTTGGAGGCACTGATCTCCGCGTCCCTCTGGAGTTGTCAAAGGATGTGAGGCCTCCGATCCCGATGAGGTGGGGAACTAGGTCTTTCTCTGTGGTCTCCACAGGGGATTCAGACATCCTTTTGTCTTGGGAGATGCATGACGAGCCTGCATTCAAGTCACTGCAGGGATATCCGGACTTATTTCGAGTCAGGGCATCGCGGTGTCCATTCCACTTGAGTCCGTACACTCAGAGTCCCTCTCACATACCTAGAGCTGAGAGAAGCCTCCTCTTGAAGTGCTTGTGGTAAGGTGGTATTCCTCTGGAGTCGAAGCCAGAGACTAACCTCTCATCTCGAGTTGATTTCTGGTCCACGGAGCTCTTTCGTGTTGCTACAGTGACTTCAGGATCCCTCTAGCCTTGAAAGAGTGTTCTGGGGTTTCTCTCGAGTGCCATGAAGGAAATCAAGGCTCCTTTCCTGTGTGATGTGCAACACGGCATTGCTCTGCATGCAGCGCAGGGGAATCGGGCCTCGTCTCGTGGCGAGGGGGAAGTCTCATGGTTTTTTTCGAGTTGCGGCGGGAACCTGGGGTATATTCTCGAGTTACGACGGGGATGGCCCTTGCACACACGTGTTTGTTCAGCGACGTCCGGACTCTTGCCTAGTTGCGAGGGACAACTCGGGATTCTCCTCGAGGCTTGGCAGGGCAATTGGGACGCCTCTCCAGCTGAGGCGGGAGAGCAAGGGTCCCTTTCCACGTGCCACAGGAATCCTGGGACTCCTATCAAGTTTCACGAGTCAGGCATCGTCTCCTTTAGAGGCAATGATCTCCGCGTCCCTCTGGAGTTGTCAAAGGATGTGAGGCCTCCGGTCGCGATGAGGTCGGAAACTGGGTCTTTCTCTGTGGTCTCCACAGGTGATTCAGACATCCTTTCTTATTGGGATATGCAAGACCAGCCTGCATTCAAGTCACTGCAGGGATATCCGGCCTTATTTCGAGTCAGGGCATCGCGGTGTCCATTCCACTTGAGGCCGCAAACTCAGGGTCCCTCTCACATAGCTAGAGCTGAGAGAAGCCTCCTCTTGAGGTGCTTGTGGTAAGGTGGTATTCGTCTGGAGTGGAAGCCAGGGACTAACCTCTCATCTCGAGTTCATTTGTGGTCCACGGAGCTCGTTTTTGTTGCTACAGTGACCTCAGGATCACTCTAGCCTTGAAACAGTGTTGTTGGGGTTTCTGTGGAGTGCCATAAAGGAAATCAAGGCTCCTTTCCTGTGCGATGTGCAACACGGCATTGCTCTGCACGCAGTGTAGGGGAATCGGGCCTCACCTCGCGGCGAGGGGGAAGTCTCATGGTTTTTCTCGAGTTGCGGCGGGAACCTGGGGTATATTCTCGAGTTACGACGGGGATGGCCCTTCCACACACGTGTTTGTTCAGCGATGTCAGGACTCCTGCCTAGTTGCGAGGGACAACTCGGGATTCTCCTCGAGGCTTGGCAGGGCAATTGGGACGCCTCTCCAGCTGAGGCGGGAGACCAAGGGTCCCTTTCCACGTGCCACAGGAATCCTGGGACTCCTATCAAGTTTCACGAGGAGTCATGCATCGTCTCCTTTGGACCACTTATCTCCGCGTCCCTCTGGAATTTTCAAAGGTTGTGAGGCATCCAGTCCCGATGAGGTGGGGAACTAGGTCTTTCTCTGTGGTCTCCACAGGGGATTCAAACATCCTTTCGTCTTGGGAGATGGAAGACGAGCCTGCATTCAAGTCACTGCAGGGATATCCGGCCTTATTTCAAGTCAGGGCATCGCGGTGTCCATTCCACTGGAGGCCGCAAACTCAGCGTCACTCTCACATACCTAGAGCTGAGAGAAGCCTCCTCTTGAGGTGCTTGTGGTAAGGTGGTATTTCTCTGGAGTCGAAGCCAGGGACTAACCTCTCATCTCGAGTTGATTTTTGGCCCACGGAACACTTTCGTGTTGCTACAGTGACCTCAGGATCCCTCTAGCCTTGAAACAGTGTTCTTGGGGTTTCTGTGGAGTGCCATCAAGGAAATCAAGGCTCCTTTCCTGTGTGATGTGCAACACGGCATTGCTCTGCCCGCAGTGCAGGGGATCGGGCCTCATCTCGTGGCGAGGGGGAAGTCTCATGGTTTTTCTCGAGTTGCGGTGGGAACCGGGAGTATGTTCTCGAGTTACGACGGGGATGGCCCTTGCACACACGTGTTTGTTCAGCGACGTCAGGACTCCTGCCTAGTTGCGAGGGACAACTCGGGATTCTCCTCGAGGCTTGGCAGGGCAATTGGGACGCCTCTCCAGCTGAGGCGGGAGACCAAGGGTCCCTTTCCACGTGCCACAGGAATCCTGGGACTCCTATCTAGTTTCACGAGTCAGGCATCGTCTCCTTTGGAGGCAATGATCTCCGCGTCCCTCTGGAGTTTTCAAAGGATGTGAGGCCTCCGGTCGCGATCAGGTGGGGAACTAGGTCTTTCTCTGTGGTCTCCACAGGGGATTCAGACATCCTTTCGTCTCGGGAGATGCAAGACAAGCCTGCATTCAAGTCACTGCAGGGATATCCGGACTTATTTCGAATCAGGGCATCGTGGTGTCCATTCCACTTGAGGCCGTACACTCAGGGTCCCTCTCACATATCTAGAGCTGAGAGAAGCCTCCTCTTGAAGTGCTTGTGGTAAGGTGGTATTCCTCTGGAGTCGAAGCCAGGGACTAACCTCTCATCTCGAGTTGATTTCTGGTCCACGGAGCTCTTTCGTGTTGCTACAGTGACTTCAGGATCCCTCTAGCCTTGAAAGAGTGTTCTAGGGGTTTCTCTCGAGTGCCATGAAGGAAATCAAGGCTCCTTTCCTGTGTGATGTGCAACACGGAATTGCTCTGCATGCAGCGCAGGGGAATCGGGCCTCGTCTCGCGGCGAGGGGGAAGTCTCATGGTTTTTTTCGAGTTGCGGCGGGAACCTGGGGTATATTCTCGAGTTACGACGGGGATGGCCCTTCTACACACGTGTTTGTTCAGCGACGTCAGGACTCGTGCCTAGTTGCGAGGGACGACTCGGGATTCTCCTCGAGGCTTGGCAGGGCAATTGGGACGCCTCTCCAGCTGAGGCGGGAGACCAAGGGTCCCTTTCCACGTGCCACAGGAATCCTGGGACTCCTATCAAGTTTCACAAGGAGTCAGACATCATCTCCTTTGGAGGCACTGATCTCCGCGTCCCTCTGGAGTTTTCAAAGGATGTGAGGCCTCCGGTCGCGATGAGGTGGGGAACTAGGTCTTTCTCTGTTGTCTCCACATTGGATTCAGACATCCTTTCGTCTTGGGAGATGCAAGACGAGCCTGCATACAAGTTACTGCAGGTATATCCGGCCTTATTTCCAGTCAGGGCATCGCAGTGTCCATTCCACTTGAGGCCGCAAACTCAGGGTCTCTCTCACATATCTAGAGCTGAGAGAATCCTCCTCTTGAGGTGCTTGTGGTAAAGTGGTATTCCTCTGGAGTCGAAGCCAGGGACTAACCTCTCATCTCGAGTTGATTTGTGGTCCACGGAGCTCTTTCGTGTTGCTACAGTGACCTCAGGATCCCTCTAGCCTTGAAACAGTGTTCATGGGATTTCTCTGGAGTGCCATCACGAAAATCAAGGCTCCTTTCCTGTTTGATGTGTAACACGGAATTGCTCTGCACGCAGTGCAGGGGAATCGGGCCTCATCTCGCGGCGAGGGGGAAGTCTCATGGTTTTTCTCGAATTGCGGTGGGAACCTGGGGTATATTCTAGAGTTTCGACGGGGATGGCCCTTCCTCACACGTGTTTGTTCAGCGACGTCAGGACTCCTGCCTAGTTGCGAGGGACAACTCGGGATTCTCCTCGAGGCTTGGCAGGGCAATTGGGACGCCTCTCCAGCTGAGGGGGGAGACCAAGGGTCCCTTTCCACGTGCCACAGGAATCCTGGGACTCCTATCAAGTTTCACGAGAAGTCAGGCATCGTCTCCTTTGGAGTCACTGATCTCCACGTCCCTCTGGAGTTGTCAAAGGATGTGAGGCCTCCGGTCGCGATGTGGTGGGGAACTAGGTCTTTCTCTGTGGTCTCCACAGGGGATTCAGACATCCTTTCTTCTTGGGAGATGCAAGACGAGCCTGCATTCAAGTCACTGCAGGGATATCCAGCCTTATTTCGAGTCAGGGCATCGCGGTGTCCATTCCACTTGAGGCCGCAAACTCAGCGTCCCTCTCACATACCTAGAGCTGAGAGAAGCTTCCTCTTGAGGTGCTTGTGGTAAGGTGGTATTCCTCGGGAGTCGAAGCCAGGGACGAACCTCTCATCTCGAGTTCATTTGTGGTCCACGGAGCTCTTTCGTGTTGCTACAGTGACCTCAGGATCCCTCTAGCCTTGAAACAGTGTTCTTGGCGTTTCTCTGGAGTGCCATCATGGAAATCAAGGCTCCTTTCCTGTGTGATGAGCAACACGGCATTGCTCTGCACGCAGTGCAGGGGAATCGGGCCTCATCTCGCGGCGAGGGGGAAGTCTCATGGTTTTTATCGAGTTGCGGCGGGAACCTGGGGTATATTCTCGAGTTACGACGCTGATGGCCCTTCCACACAAGAGTTTGTTCAGCGACGTCAGGACTCCTGCCTAGATGCGAGGGGCAACTTGGGATTCCCCTCGAGGCTTGGCAGGGCAATTGGGACGCCTCTCCAGCTGAGGCGGGAGACCAAGGGTCCCTTTCCACGTGCCACAGGAATCCTGGGACTCCTATCAAGTTTCACGAGAAGTCAGGCATCGTCTCCTTTGGAGGCACTGATCCCCGCGTGCCGCTGAAGTTTTCAAAGGATGTGAGGCCTCCGGTCGCGATGAGGTGGGGAACTAGGTCTTTCTCTCTGGTCTCCAAAGGGGATTCAGACATTCTTTCGTCTTGGGAGATGCAAGACGAGCCTGCATTCAAG
The DNA here is from genome assembly GCF_910594005.1 of Cervus elaphus. Lineage (NCBI taxonomy): Eukaryota > Metazoa > Chordata > Mammalia > Artiodactyla > Cervidae > Cervus > Cervus elaphus. The sequence goes on from NC_057848.1 coordinate 23,389,586, forward strand.
TCACTGCAGGGTTATCCGGCCTTATTTCGAGTCAGACCTTCGCGGTGTCCATTGCACTTGAGGCCGCAAACTCAGGGTCCCTCTCACATACGTAGAGCTGAGAGAAGCCTCTTCTTGAGGTGCTTGTGGTAAGGTGGTATTCCTCTGGAGTCGAGGCCAGGGACTAACCTCTCATCTCGAGTTGATTTTTCGTCCACGGAGCTCTTTCGTGTTGCTACAGTGACCTCAGGATCCCTCTAGCATTGAAAGAGTGTTCTGGGTTTCTCTCGAGTGCCATGAAGGAAATCAAGGCTCCTTTCCTGTGTGATGTGCAACACGGCATTGCTCTGCATGCAGCGCAGGGGAATCGGGCCTCGTCTCATGGCGAGGGGGAAGTCTCATGGTTTTTTTCGAGTTGCGGCGGGAACCTGGGGTATATTCTCGAGTTACGATGGGGATGGCCCTTGCACACACGTGTTTGTTCAGCGACGTCCGGACTCTTGCCTAGTTGCGAGGGACAACTCGGGATTCTCCTCGAGGTTTGGCAGGGCAATTGGGACGCCTCTCCAGCTGAGGCGGGAGACCAAGGGTCCCTTTCCACGTGCCACAGGAATCCTGGGACTCCTATCAAGTTTCACGAGTCAGGCATCGTCTCCTTTAGAGGCAATGATCTCCGCGTCCCTCTGGAGTTGTCAAAGGATGTGAGGCCTCCGGTCGCGATGAGGTCGGAAACTGGGTCTTTCTCTGTGGTCTCCACAGGGGATTCAGACATCCTTTCTTATTGGGATATGCAAGACCAGCCTGCATTCAAGTCACTGCAGGGATATCCGGCCTTATTTCGAGTCAGGGCATCGCGGTGTCCATTCCACTTGAGGCCGCAAACTCAGGGTCCCTCTCACATAGCTAGAGCTGAGAGAAGCCTCCTCTTGAGGTGCTTGTGGTAAGGTGGTATTCGTCTGGAGTCGAAGCCAGGGACTAACCTCTCATCTCGAGTTCATTTGTGGTCCACGGAGCTCGTTTTTATTGCTACAGTGACCTCAGGATCACTCTAGCCTTGAAACAGTGTTGTTGGGGTTTCTGTGGAGTGCCATCAAGGAAATCAAGGCTCCTTTCCTGTGCGATGTGCAACACGGCATTGCTCTGCACGCAGTGTAGGGGAATCGGGCCTTATCTCGCGGCGAGGGGGAAGTCTCATGGTTTTTCTCGAGTTGCGGCGGGAACCTGGGGTATATTCTCGAGTTACGACGGGGATGGCCCTTCCACACACGTGTTTGTTCAGCGATGTCAGGACTCCTGCCTAGTTGCGAGGGACAACTCGGGATTCTCCTCGAGGCTTGGCAGGGCAATTGGGACGCCTCTCCAGCTGAGGCGGGAGACCAAGGGTCCCTTTCCACGTGCCACAGGAATCCTGGGACTCCTATCAAGTTTCACGAGGAGTCATGCATCGTCTCCTTTGGACCACTTATCTCCGCGTCCCTCTGGAATTTTCAAAGGTTGTGAGGCATCCAGTCCCGATGAGGTGGGGAACTAGGTCTTTCTCTGTGGTCTCCACAGGGGATTCAAACATCCTTTCGTCTTGGGAGATGGAAGACGAGCCTGCATTCAAGTCACTGCAGGGATATCCGGCCTTATTTCAAGTCAGGGCATCGCGGTGTCCATTCCACTGGAGGCCGCAAACTCAGCGTCACTCTCACATACCTAGAGCTGAGAGAAGCCTCCTCTGGAGGTGCTTGTGGTAAGGTGGTATTCCTCTGGAGTCGAAGCCAGGGACTAACCTCTCTTCTCGAGATGATTTGTGGTCCACGGAGCTCTTTCGTGTTGCTACAGTGACCTCAGGATCCCTCTAGCCTTGAAACAGTGTTCTTGGGGTTTCTCTGGAGTGCCATCAAGGAAATCAAGGCTCCTTTTCTGTGTGACGAGCAACACGGCATTGCTCTGCACGCAGTGCAGGGGAATCGGGCCTCATCTCGCAGCGAGGGGGAAGTCTCATGGTTTTTCTCGAGTTGCGGCGGGAACCTGGGGTATATTCTCGAGTTACGACGGGGATGGCCCTTCCACACACGAGTTTGTTCAACGACGTCAGGACTCCTGCCTAGATGCGAGGGACAACTTGGGATTCTCCTCGAGGCTTGACAGGGCAATTGGGACGCCTCTCCAGCTGAGGCGGGAGTCCAAGGGTCCCTTTCCACGTGCCACAGGAATCCTGGGACTCCTATCAAGTTTCACGAGGAGTCAGGCATCGTCTCCTTTGGAGGCAATGATCTCCGCGTCCCTCTGGAGTTTTCAAAGGATGTGAGGCCTCCGGTCGCGATGAGGTGGGGAGCTAGGTCTTTCTCTGTGGTCTCCACAGGGGATTCAGACATCCTTTCTTCTTGGGAGATGCAAGACGAGCCTGGATTCAAGTCACTGCAGGGATATCCGGCCTTATTTCGAGTCAGGGCATCGCAGTGTTCATTCCACTTGAGGCCGCAAACTCAGGGTCCTCTCACATACCTAGAGCTGAGAGAAGCCTCCTCTTGAGCTGCTTGTGTAAGGTGGTATTTCTCTGGAGTCGAAGCCAGGGACTAACCTCTCATCTCGAGTTGATTTTTGGCCCACGGAACACTTTCGTGTTGCTACAGTGACCTCAGGATCCCTCTAGCCTTGAAACAGTGTTCTTGGGGTTTCTGTGGAGTGCCATCAAGGAAATCAAGGCTCCTTTCCTGTGTGATGTGCAACACGGCATTGCTCTGCCCGCAGTGCAGGGGATCGGGCCTCATCTCGTGGCGAGGGGGAAGTCTCATGGTTTTTCTCGAGTTGCGGTGGGAACCGGGAGTATGTTCTCGAGTTACGACGGGGATGGCCCTTGCACACACGTGTTTGTTCAGCGACGTCAGGACTCCTGCCTAGTTGCGAGGGACAACTCGGGATTCTCCTCGAGGCTTGGCAGGGCAATTGGGACGCCTCTCCAGCTGAGGCGGGAGACCAAGGGTCCCTTTTCACGTGCCACAGGAATCCTGGGACTCCTATCTAGTTTCACGAGTCAGGCATCGTCTCCTTTGGAGGCAATGATCTCCGCGTCCCTCTGGAGTTTTCAAAGGATGTGAGGCCTCCGGTCGCGATCAGGTGGGGAACTAGGTCTTTCTCTGTGGTCTCCACAGGGGATTCAGACATCCTTTCGTCTCGGGAGATGCAAGACGAGCCTGCATTCAAGTCACTGCAGGGATATCCGGACTTATTTCGAGTCAGGGCATCGTGGTGTCCATTCCACTTGAGGCCGTACACTCAGGGTCCCTCTCACATATCTAGAGCTGAGAGAAGCCTCCTCTTGAAGTGCTTGTGGTAAGGTGGTATTCCTCTGGAGTCGAAGCCAGGGACTAACCTCTCATCTCGAGTTGATTTCTGGTCCACGGAGCTCTTTCGTGTTGCTACAGTGACTTCAGGATCCCTCTAGCCTTGAAAGAGTGTTCTAGGGGTTTCTCTCGAGTGCCATGAAGGAAATCAAGGCTCCTTTCCTGTGTGATGTGCAACACGGAATTGCTCTGCATGCAGCGCAGGGGAATCGGGCCTCGTCTCGCGGCGAGGGGGAAGTCTCATGGTTTTTTTCGAGTTGCGGCGGGAACCTGGGGTATATTCTCGAGTTACGACGGGGATGGCCCTTCTACACACGTGTTTGTTCAGCGACGTCAGGACTCGTGCCTAGTTGCAAGGGACGACTCGGGATTCTCCTCGAGGCTTGGCAGGGCAATTGGGACGCCTCTCCAGCTGAGGCGGGAGACCAAGGGTCCCTTTCCACGTGCCACAGGAATCCTGGGACTCCTATCAAGTTTCACAAGGAGTCAGACATCATCTCCTTTGGAGGCACTGATCTCCGCGTCCCTCTGGAGTTTTCAAAGGATGTGAGGCCTCCGGTCGCGATGAGGTGGGGAACTAGGTCTTTCTCTGTTGTCTCCACATTGGATTCAGACATCCTTTCGTCTTGGGAGATGCAAGATGAGCCTGCATACAAGTTACTGCAGGTATATCCGGCCTTATTTCCAGTCAGGGCATCGCAGTGTCCATTCCACTTGAGGCCGCAAACTCAGGGTCCCTCTCACATATCTAGAGCTGAGAGAATCCTCCTCTTGAGGTGCTTGTGGTAAAGTGGTATTCCTCTGGAGTCGAAGCCAGGGACTAACCTCTCATCTCGAGTTGATTTGTGGTCCACGGAGCTCTTTCGTGTTGCTACAGTGACCTCAGGATCCCTCTAGCCTTGAAACAGTGTTCATGGGGTTTCTCTGGAGTGCCATCACGAAAATCAAGGCTCCTTTCCTGTTTGATGTGTAACACGGAATTGCTCTGCACGCAGTGCAGGGGAATCGGGCCTCATCTCGCGGCGAGGGGGAAGTCTCATGGTTTTTCTCGAATTGCGGTGGGAACCTGGGGTATATTCTAGAGTTTCGACGGGGATGGCCCTTCCTCACACGTGTTTGTTCAGCGACGTCAGGACTCCTGCCTAGTTGCGAGGGACAACTCGGGATTCTCCTCGAGGCTTGGCAGGGCAATTGGGACGCCTCTCCAGCTGAGGCGGGAGACCAAGGGTCCCTTTCCACGTGCCACAGGAATCCTGGGACTCCTATCAAGTTTCACGAGAAGTCAGGCATCGTCTCCTTTGGAGGCACTGATCTCCACGTCCCTCTGGAGTTGTCAAAGGATGTGAGGCCTCCGGTCGCGATGAGGTGGGGAACTAGGTCTTTCTCTGTGGTCTGCACAGGGGATTCAGACATCCTTTCTTCTTGGGAGATGCAAGACGAGCCTGCATTCAATTCACTGCAGGGATATCCAGCCTTATTTCGAGTCAGGGCATCGCGGTGTCCATTCCACTTGAGGCCGCAAACTCAGCGTCCCTCTCACATACCTAGAGCTGAGAGAAGCCTCCTCTTGAGGTGCTTGTGGTAAGGTGGTATTCCTCGGGAGTCGAAGCCAGGGACGAACCTCTCATCTCGAGTTCATTTGTGGTCCACGGAGCTCTTTCGTGTTGCTACAGTGACCTCAGGATCCCTCTAGCCTTGAAACAGTGTTCTTGGCGTTTCTCTGGAGTGCCATCATGGAAATCAAGGTTCCTTTCCTGTGTGATGAGCAACACGGCATTGCTCTGCACGCAGTGCAGGGGAATCGGGCCTCATCTCGCGGCGAGGGGGAAGTCTCATGGTTTTTATCGAGTTGCGGCGGGAACCTGGGGTATATTCTCGAGTTACGACGCTGATGGCCCTTCCACACAAGAGTTTGTTCAGCGACGTCAGGACTCCTGCCTAGATGCGAGGGGCAACTTGGGATTCCCCTCGAGGCTTGGCAGGGCAATTGGGATGCCTCTCCAGCTGAGGCGGGAGACCAAGGGTCCCTTTCCACGTGCCACAGGAATCCTGGGACTCCTATCAAGTTTCACGAGAAGTCAGGCATCGTCTCCTTTGGAGGCACTGATCCCCGCGTGCCGCTGAAGTTTTCAAAGGATGTGAGGCCTCCGGTCGCGATGAGGTGGGGAACTAGGTCTTTCTCTCTGGTCTCCAAAGGGGATTCAGACATTCTTTCGTCTTGGGAGATGCAAGACGAGCCTGCATTCAAGTCACTGCAGGGTTATCCGGCCTTATTTCGAGTCAGACCTTCGCGGTGTCCATTGCACTTGAGGCCGCAAACTCAGGGTCCCTCTCACATACGTAGAGCTGAGAGAAGCCTCTTCTTGAGGTGCTTGTGGTAAGGTGGTATTCCTCTGGAGTCGAGGCCAGGGACTAACCTCTCATCTCGAGTTGATTTTTCGTCCACGGAGCTCTTTCGTGTTGCTACAGTGACCTCAGGATCCCTCTAGCCTTGAAAGAGTGTTCTGGGGTTTCTCTCGAGTGCCATGAAGGAAATCAAGGCTCCTTTCCTGTGTGATGTGCAACACGGCATTGCTCTGCATGCAGCGCAGGGGAATCGGGCCTCGTCTCATGGCGAGGGGGAAGTCTCATGGTTTTTTTCGAGTTGCGGCGGGAACCTGGGGTATATTCTCGAGTTACGATGGGGATGGCCCTTGCACACACGTGTTTGTTCAGCGACGTCCGGACTCTTGCCTAGTTGCGAGGGACAACTCGGGATTCTCCTCGAGGCTTGGCAGGGCAATTGGGACGCCTCTCCAGCTGAGGCGGGAGACCAAGGGTCCCTTTCCACGTGCCACAGGAATCCTGGGACTCCTATCAAGTTTCACGAGTCAGGCATCGTCTCCTTTAGAGGCAATGATCTCCGCGTCCCTCTGGAGTTGTCAAAGGATGTGAGGCCTCCGGTCGCGATGAGGTCGGAAACTGGGTCTTTCTCTGTGGTCTCCACAGGGGATTCAGACATCCTTTCTTATTGGGATATGCAAGACCAGCCTGCATTCAAGTCACTGCAGGGATATCCGGCCTTATTTCGAGTCAGGGCATCGCGGTGTCCATTCCACTTGAGGCCGCAAACTCAGGGTCCCTCTCACATAGCTAGAGCTGAGAGAAGCCTCCTCTTGAGGTGCTTGTGGTAAGGTGGTATTCGTCTGGAGTCGAAGCCAGGGACTAACCTCTCATCTCGAGTTCATTTGTGGTCCACGGAGCTCGTTTTTGTTGCTACAGTGACCTCAGGATCACTCTAGCCTTGAAACAGTGTTGTTGGGGTTTCTGTGGAGTGCCATCAAGGAAATCAAGGCTCCTTTCCTGTGCGATGTGTAACACGGCATTGCTCTGCACGCAGTGTAGGGGAATCGGGCCTCATCTCGCGGCGAGGGGGAAGTCTCATGGTTTTTCTCGAGTTGCGGCGGGAACCTGGGGTATATTCTCAAGTTACGACGGGGATGGCCCTTCCACACACGTGTTTGTTCAGCGATGTCAGGACTCCTGCCTAGTTGCGAGGGACAACTCGGGATTCTCCTCGAGGCTTGGCAGGGCAATTGGGACGCCTCTCCAGCTGAGGCGGGAGACCAAGGGTCCCTTTCCACGTGCCACAGGAATCCTGGGACTCCTATCAATTTTCACGAGGAGTCATGCATCGTCTCCTTTGGACCACTTATCTCCGCGTCCCTCTGGAGTTTTCAAAGGATGTGAGGCCTCCGGTCGCGATCAGGTGGGGAACTAGGTCTTTCTCTGTGGTCTCCACAGGGGATTCATACATCCTTTCGTCTCGGGAGATGCAAGACTAGCCTGCATTCAAGTCACTGCAGGGATATCCGGACTTATTTCGAGTCAGGGCATCGTGGTGTCCATTCCACTTGAGGCCGTACACTCAGGGTCCCTCTCACATATCTAGAGCTGAGAGAAGCCTCCTCTTGAAGTGCTTGTGGTAAGGTGGTATTCCTCTGGAGTCGAAGCCAGGGACTAACCTCTCATCTCGAGTTGATTTCTGGTCCACGGAGCTCTTTCGTGTTGCTACAGTGACTTCAGGATCCCTCTAGCCTTGAAAGAGTGTTCTAGGGGTTTCTCTCGAGTGCCATGAAGGAAATCAAGGCTCCTTTCCTGTGTGATGTGCAACACGGAATTGCTCTGCATGCAGTGCAGGGGAATCGGGCCTCGTCTCGCGGCGAGGGGGAAGTCTCATGGTTTTTTTCGAGTTGCGGTGGGAACCTGGGGTATATTCTAGAGTTTCGACGGGGATGGCCCTTCCTCACACGTGTTTGTTCAGCGACGTCAGGACTCCTGCCTAGTTGCGAGGGACAACTCGGGATTCTCCTCGAGGCTTGGCAGGGCAATTGGGACGCCTCTCCAGCTGAGGCGGGAGACCAAGGGTCCCTTTCCACGTGCCACAGGAATCCTGGGACTCCTATCAAGTTTCACGAGAAGTCAGGCATCGTCTCCTTTGGAGGCACTGATCTCCACGTCCCTCTGGAGTTGTCAAAGGATGTGAGGCCTCCGGTCGCGATGAGGTGGGGAACTAGGTCTTTCTCTGTGGTCTCCACAGGGGATTCAGACATCCTTTCTTCTTGGGAGATGCAAGACGAGCCTGCATTCAAGTCACTGCAGGGATATCCAGCCTTATTTCGAGTCAGGGCATCGCGGTGTCCATTCCACTTGAGGCCGCAAACTCAGCGTCCCTCTCACATACCTAGAGCTGAGAGAAGCCTCCTCTTGAGGTGCTTGTGGTAAGGTGGTATTCCTCGGGAGTCGAAGCCAGGGACGAACCTCTCATCTCGAGTTCATTTGTGGTCCACGGAGCTCTTTCGTGTTGCTACAGTGACCTCAGGATCCCTCTAGCCTTGAAACAGTGTTCTTGGCGTTTCTCTGGAGTGCCATCATGGAAATCAAGGCTCCTTTCCTGTGTGATGAGCAACACGGCATTGCTCTGCACGCAGTGCAGGGGAATCGGGCCTCATCTCGCGGCGAGGGGGAAGTCTCATGGTTTTTATCGAGTTGCGGCGGGAACCTGGGGTATATTCTCGAGTTACGACGCTGATGGCCCTTCCACACAAGAGTTTGTTCAGCGACGTCAGGACTTCTGCCTAGATGCGAGGGGCAACCTGGGATTCCCCTCGAGGCTTGGCAGGGCAATTGGGACGCCTCTCCAGCTGAGGCGGGAGACCAAGGGTCCCTTTCCACGTGCCACAGGAATCCTGGGACTCCTATCAAGTTTCACGAGAAGTCAGGCATCGTCTCCTTTGGAGGCACTGATCCCCGCGTGCCGCTGAAGTTTTCAAAGGATGTGAGGCCTCCGGTCGCGATGAGGTGGGGAACTAGGTCTTTCTCTCTGGTCTCCAAAGGGGATTCAGACATTCTTTCGTCTTGGGAGATGCAAGACGAGCCTGCATTCAAGTCACTGCAGGGTTATCCGGCCTTATTTCGAGTCAGACCTTCGCGGTGTCCATTGCACTTGAGGCCGCAAACTCAGGGTCCCTCTCACATACGTAGAGCTGAGAGAAGCCTCTTCTTGAGGTGCTTGTGGTAAGGTGGTATTCCTCTGGAGTCGAGGCCAGGGACTAACCTCTCATCTCGAGTTGATTTTTCGTCCACGGAGCTCTTTCGTGTTGCTACAGTGACCTCAGGATCCCTCTAGCCTTGAAACAGTGTTCTTGGGGTTTCTCTGGAGTGCCATCAAGGAAATCAAGGCTCCTTTCCTGTATGATGTGCAACACGGCATTCCTCTGCACGCAGTGCAGGGGAATCGGGCCTCATCTCTCGGCGAGGGGGAAGTCTCATGGTTTTTCTCGAGTTGCGGTGGGAACCTGGGGTATATTCTAGAGTTTCGACGGGGATGGCCCTTCCACACACGTGTTTGTTCAGCGACATCCGGACTCCTGCCTACTTGCGAGGGACAACTCGGGATTGTCCTCCAGGCTTGGCAGGGCAATTGGGACACCTCTCCAGCTGAGGCGGGAGACCAAGGGTCCCTTTCCACGTGCCACAGGAATCCTGGAACTCCTATCAAGTTTCACGAGGAGTCAGGCATCGTCTCCTTTGGAGGCATTCATCTCCGCGTCCCTCTGGAGTTTTCAAAGGATGTGAGGCCTCCGGTCGCGATGAGGTGGGGAACTAGGTCTTTCTCTATGGTCTCCACAAGGGATTCAGACATCCTTTCGTCTTGGGAGATGCAAGACGAGCCTGCATACAAGTTACTGCAGGAATATCCGGCCTTATTTCCAGTCAGGGCATCGCAGTGTCCATTCCACTTGAGACCGCAAACTCAGGGTCTCTCTCACATACCTAGAGCTGAGAGAAGCCTCCTCTTGAGGTGCTTGTGGTAAGGTGATATTCCTCTGGAGTCGAAGCCAGGGACTAACCTCTCATCTCGAGTTGATTTGTGGTCCACGGAGCTCTTTTGTGTTGCTACAGTGACCTCAGGATCCCTCTTGCCTTGAAACAGTGTTCTGGGGGTTTCTCTGGAGTGCCATCAAGGAAATCAAGGCTCCTTTCCTGTTTGATGTGTAACACGGAATTGCTCTGCACGCAGTGCAGGAGAATCGGGCCTCATCTCGCGGCGAGGGGGAAGTCTCATGGTTTTTCTCGAATTGCGGTGGGAACCTGGGGTATATTCTAGAGTTTCGACGGGGATGGCCCTTCCTCACACGTGTTTGTTCAGCGACGTCCGGACTCCTGCCTACATGCGAGGGACAACTCGGGATTCTCCTCGAGGCTTGGCAGGGCAATTGGGACGCCTCTCCAGCTGAGGCGGGAGACCAAGGGTCCCTTTCCACGTGCCACAGGAATCCTGGGACTTCTATCAAGTTTCACGAGGAGTCAGGCATCGTCTCCTTTGGAGGCACTGATCTCCGCGTCCCTCTGGAGTTGTCAAAGGATGTGAGGCCTCCGGTCGCAATGAGGTGGGGAACTAGGTCTTTCTCTGTGGTCTCCACAGGGGATTCAGACATCCTTTCGTCTTGGGAGATGCAAGACGATCCTGCATTCAAGTCACTGCAGGGATATCCGGCCTTATTTCGAGTCAGGGCATCGCGGTGTCCATTCCACTTGAGGCCGCAAACTCAGGGTCCCTCTCACATACCTAGATCTGAGAGAAGCCTGCTCTTGAGGTGCTTGTGGTAAGGTGGTATTCCTCTGGAGTCAAAGCCAGGGACTAACCTCTCATCTCGAGTTGATTTTTGGCCCAGAGAGCTCTTTCGTGTTGCTACAGGGACCTCAGGATCCCTCTAGCCTTGAAACAGTGTTCTTGGGGTTTCTCAGGAGTGCCATGAAAGAAATCAAGGCTCCTTTCCTGTGTGATGTGCAACACGGCATTGCTCTGCACACAGTGCAGAGGAATCGGGCCTCATCTTGCGGCGAGGGGGAAGTCTCATGGTTTTTCTCGAGTTGCGGCGGGAACCTGGGGTATATTCTCAAGTTACGACGGGGATGGCCCTTCCACACACGTGTTTGTTCAGCGATGTCAGGACTCCTGCCTAGTTGCGAGGGACAACTCGGGATTCTCCTCGAGGCTTGGCAGGGCAATTGGGACGCCTCTCCAGCTGAGGCGGGAGACCAAGGGTCCCTTTCCACGTGCCACAGGAATCCTGGGACTCCTATCAATTTTCACGAGGAGTCATGCATCGTCTCCTTTGGACCACTTATCTCCGCGTCCCTCTGGAGTTTTCAAAGGATGTGAGGCCTCCGGTCGCGATCAGGTGGGGAACTAGGTCTTTCTCTGTGGTCTCCACAGGGGATTCATACATCCTTTCGTCTCGGGAGATGCAAGACTAGCCTGCATTCAAGTCACTGCAGGGATATCCGGACTTATTTCGAGTCAGGGCATCGTGGTGTCCATTCCACTTGAGGCCGTACACTCAGGGTCCCTCTCACATATCTAGAGCTGAGAGAAGCCTCCTCTTGAAGTGCTTGTGGTAAGGTGGTATTCCTCTGGAGTCGAAGCCAGGGACTAACCTCTCATCTCGAGTTGATTTCTGGTCCACGGAGCTCTTTCGTGTTGCTACAGTGACTTCAGGATCCCTCTAGCCTTGAAAGAGTGTTCTAGGGGTTTCTCTCGAGTGCCATGAAGGAAATCAAGGCTCCTTTCCTGTGTGATGTGCAACACGGAATTGCTCTGCATGCAGTGCAGGGGAATCGGGCCTCGTTTCGCGGCGAGGGGGAAGTCTCATGGTTTTTTTCGAGTTGCGGTGGGAACCTGGGGTATATTCTAGAGTTTCGACGGGGATGGCCCTTCCTCACACGTGTTTGTTCAGCGACGTCAGGACTCCTGCCTAGTTGCGAGGGACAACTCGGGATTCTCCTCGAGGCTTGGCAGGGCAATTGGGACGCCTCTCCAGCTGAGGCGGGAGACCAAGGGTCCCTTTCCACGTGCCACAGGAATCCTGGGACTCCTATCAAGTTTCACGAGAAGTCAGGCATCGTCTCCTTTGGAGGCACTGATCTCCACGTCCCTCTGGAGTTGTCAAAGGATGTGAGGCCTCCGGTCGCGATGAGGTGGGGAACTAGGTCTTTCTCTGTGGTCTCCACAGGGGATTCAGACATCCTTTCTTCTTGGGAGATGCAAGACGAGCCTGCATTCAAGTCACTGCAGGGATATCCAGCCTTATTTCGAGTCAGGGCATCGCGGTGTCCATTCCACTTGAGGCCGCAAACTCAGCGTCCCTCTCACATACCTAGAGCTGAGAGAAGCCTCCTCTTGAGGTGCTTGTGGTAAGGTGGTATTCCTCGGGAGTCGAAGCCAGGGACGAACCTCTCATCTCGAGTTCATTTGTGGTCCACGGAGCTCTTTCGTGTTGCTACAGTGACCTCAGGATCCCTCTAGCCTTGAAACAGTGTTCTTGGCGTTTCTCTGGAGTGCCATCATGGAAATCAAGGCTCCTTTCCTGTGTGATGAGCAACACGGCATTGCTCTGCACGCAGTGCAGGGGAATCGGGCCTCATCTCGCGGCGAGGGGGAAGTCTCATGGTTTTTATCGAGTTGCGGCGGGAACCTGGGGTATATTCTCGAGTTACGACGCTGATGGCCCTTCCACACAAGAGTTTGTTCAGCGACGTCAGGACTTCTGCCTAGATGCGAGGGGCAACCTGGGATTCCCCTCGAGGCTTGGCAGGGCAATTGGGACGCCTCTCCAGCTGAGGCGGGAGACCAAGGGTCCCTTTCCACGTGCCACAGGAATCCTGGGACTCCTATCAAGTTTCACGAGAAGTCAGGCATCGTCTCCTTTGGAGGCACTGATCCCCGCGTGCCGCTGAAGTTTTCAAAGGATGTGAGGCCTCCGGTCGCGATGAGGTGGGGAACTAGGTCTTTCTCTCTGGTCTCCAAAGGGGATTCAGACATTCTTTCGTCTTGGGAGATGCAAGACGAGCCTGCATTCAAGTCACTGCAGGGTTATCCGGCCTTATTTCGAGTCAGACCTTCGCGGTGTCCATTGCACTTGAGGCCGCAAACTCAGGGTCCCTCTCACATACGTAGAGCTGAGAGAAGCCTCTTCTTGAGGTGCTTGTGGTAAGGTGGTATTCCTCTGGAGTCGAGGCCAGGGACTAACCTCTCATCTCGAGTTGATTTTTCGTCCACGGAGCTCTTTCGTGTTGCTACAGTGACCTCAGGATCCCTCTAGCCTTGAAACAGTGTTCTTGGGGTTTCTCTGGAGTGCCATCAAGGAAATCAAGGCTCCTTTCCTGTATGATGTGCAACACGGCATTCCTCTGCACGCAGTGCAGGGGAATCGGGCCTCATCTCTCGGCGAGGGGGAAGTCTCATGGTTTTTCTCGAGTTGCGGTGGGAACCTGGGGTATATTCTAGAGTTTCGACGGGGATGGCCCTTCCACACACGTGTTTGTTCAGCGACATCCGGACTCCTGCCTACTTGCGAGGGACAACTCGGGATTGTCCTCCAGGCTTGGCAGGGCAATTGGGACACCTCTCCAGCTGAGGCGGGAGACCAAGGGTCCCTTTCCACGTGCCACAGGAATCCTGGAACTCCTATCAAGTTTCACGAGGAGTCAGGCATCGTCTCCTTTGGAGGCATTCATCTCCGCGTCCCTCTGGAGTTTTCAAAGGATGTGAGGCCTCCGGTCGCGAGGAGGTGGGGAACTAGGTCTTTCTCTATGGTCTCCACAAGGGATTCAGACATCCTTTCGTCTTGGGAGATGCAAGACGAGCCTGCATACAAGTTACTGCAGGAATATCCGGCCTTATTTCCAGTCAGGGCATCGCAGTGTCCATTCCACTTGAGACCGCAAACTCAGGGTCTCTCTCACATACCTAGAGCTGAGAGAAGCCTCCTCTTGAGGTGCTTGTGGTAAGGTGATATTCCTCTGGAGTCGAAGCCAGGGACTAACCTCTCATCTCGAGTTGATTTGTGGTCCACGGAGCTCTTTTGTGTTGCTACAGTGACCTCAGGATCCCTCTTGCCTTGAAACAGTGTTCTGGGGGTTTCTCTGGAGTGCCATCAAGGAAATCAAGGCTCCTTTCCTGTTTGATGTGTAACACGGAATTGCTCTGCACGCAGTGCAGGAGAATCGGGCCTCATCTCGCGGCGAGGGGGAAGTCTCATGGTTTTTCTCGAATTGCGGTGGGAACCTGGGGTATATTCTAGAGTTTCGACGGGGATGGCCCTTCCTCACACGTGTTTGTTCAGCGACGTCCGGACTCCTGCCTACATGCGAGGGACAACTCGGGATTCTCCTCGAGGCTTGGCAGGGCAATTGGGACGCCTCTCCAGCTGAGGCGGGAGACCAAGAATCCCTTTCCACGTACCACAGGAATCCTGGGACTTCTATCAAGTTTCACGAGGAGTCAGGCATCGTCTCCTTTGGAGGCACTGATCTCCGCGTCCCTCTGGAGTTGTCAAAGGATGTGAGGCCTCCGGTCGCAATGAGGTGGGGAACTAGGTCTTTCTCTGTGGTCTCCACAGGGGATTCAGACATCCTTTCGTCTTGGGAGATGCAAGACGATCCTGCATTCAAGTCACTGCAGGGATATCCGGCCTTATTTCGAGTCAGGGCATCGCGGTGTCCATTCCACTTGAGGCCGCAAACTCAGGGTCCCTCTCACATACCTAGATCTGAGAGAAGCCTGCTCTTGAGGTGCTTGTGGTAAGGTGGTATTCCTCTGGAGTCAAAGCCAGGGACTAACCTCTCATCTCGAGTTGATTTTTGGCCCAGAGAGCTCTTTCGTGTTGCTACAGGGACCTCAGGATCCCTCTAGCCTTGAAACAGTGTTCTTGGGGTTTCTCAGGAGTGCCATGAAAGAAATCAAGGCTCCTTTCCTGTGTGATGTGCAACACGGCATTGCTCTGCACGCAGTGCAGAGGAATCGGGCCTCATCTTGCGGCGAGGGGGAAGTCTCATGGTTTTTCTCGAGTTGCGGCGGGAACCTGGGGTATATTCTCGAGTTACGACGGGGATGGCCCTTCCACACACGTGTTTGTTCAGCGACGTCCGGACTCCTGCCTAGTTGCGAGGGACAACTCGGGATTCTCCTCGAGGCTTGGCAGGGCAATTGGGACGCCTCTCCAGCTGAGGCGGGAGACCAAGGGTCCCTTTCCACGTGCCACAGGAATCCTGGGACTCCTATCAAGTTTCACAAGGAGTCAGACATCATCTCCTTTGGAGGCACTGATCTCCGCGTCCCTCTGGAGTTTTCAAAGGATGTGAGGCCTTCATTCGCGATGAGGTGGGGAACTAGGTCTTTCTCTGTGGTCTCCACAGGGGATTCAGACATCCTTTCGTCTTGGGAGATGCCAAACGAGCCAGCATTCAAGTAACTGCAGGGATATCCGGCCTTATTTCGAGTCATGGCATCCCCGTGTCCATTCCACCTGAGGCCGCAAACTCAGGGTCCCTCTCACATACCTAGAGCTGAGAGAAGCCTACTCTTGAGGTGCTTGTGGTAAGGTGGTATTCCTCTGGAGTCGAAGCCAGGGACTAACCTCTCATCTCGAGTTGATTTTTGGCCCACGGAGCTCTTTCTTGTTGCTACAGGGACCTCAGGATCCCTCTAGCCTTGAAACTGTGTTCTTGGGGTTTCTCTGGAGTGCCATGAAGGAAATCAAGGCTCCTTTCCTGTGTGATGTGCAACACGGCATTTCTCTGCACGCAGTGCAGAGGAATCGGGCCTCATCTTGCGGCGAGGGGGACGTCTCATGGTTTTTCTCGAGTTGCGTCGGAACCTGTGGTATATTCTCGAGTTACGACGGGGATGGCCCTTGCACACACGTGTTTGTTCAGCGACGTCCGGACTCTTGCCAAGTTGCGAGGGACAACTCGGGATTCTCCTCGAGGCTTGGCACGGCAATTGGGACGCCTCTCCAGCTGAGGCGGGAGACCAAGGGTCCCTTTCCACGTGCCACAGGAATCCTGGGACTCCTATCAAGTTTCACGAGGAGTCAGGCATCGTCTCCTTTGGAGGCACTGATCTCCGCGTGCCGCTGGAGTTTTCAAAGGATGTGAAGCCTCCGGTCGCGATGAGGTGGGGAACTAGGTCTTTCTCTCTGGTCTCCAAAGGGGATTCAGACATTCTTTCGTCTTGGGAGATGCAAGACGAGCCTGCATTCAAATCACTGCAGGGTTATCCGGCCTTATTTCGAGTCAGACCTTCGCGGTGTCCATTACACTTGAGGCCGCAAACTCAGGGTCCCTCTCACATACGTAGAGCTGAGAGTAGCCTCTTCTTGAGGTGCTTGTGGTAAGGTGGTATTCCTCTGGAGTCGAAGCCAGGGACTAACCTCTCATCTCGAGTTGATTTTTGGCCCACGGAGCTCTTTCGTGTTGCTACAGGGACCTCAGGATCCCTCTAGCCTTGAAACAGTGTTCTTGGGGTTTCTCAGGAGTGCCATGAAGGAAATCAAGGCTCCTTTCCTGTGTGATGTGCAACACGGCATTGCTCTGCACGCAGTGCAGGGGAATCGGGCCTCATCTCGCGGTGAGGGGGAAGTCTCATGGTTTTTCTCGAGTTGCGGTGGGAACCTGGGGTATATTCTAGAGTTTTGATGGGGATGGCCCTTCCACACACGTGTTTGTTCAGCGACGTCAGGACTCCTGCCTAGTTGCGAGGGACAACTCGGGATTCTCCTCGAGGCTTGGCAGGGCAATTGGGACGCCTCTCCAGCTGAGGCGGGAGACCAAGGGTCCCTTTCCACGTGCCACAGGAATCCTGGGACTCCTATCAAGTTTCACGAGGAGTCAGGCATCGTCTCCTTTGGAGGCACTGATCTCCGCGTCCCTCTGGAGTTGTCAAAGGATGTGAGGCCTCCGTTCGCGATGAGGTGGGGAACTAGGTCTTTCTCTGTGGTCTCAACAGGGGATTCAGACATCCTTTCGTCTTGGGAGATGCAAGATGAGCCTGCATTCAAGTCACTGCAGGGATATCCGGCCTTATTTCGAGTCAGGGCATCGAAGTGTCCATTCCACTTGAGGCCGCAAACTCAGGGTCCCTCTCACATACCTAGAGCTGAGAGAAGCCTCCTCTTGAGGTGCTTGTGGTAAGGTGATATTCCTCTGGAGTCGAAGCCAGGAACTAACCTCTCATCTCGAGTTGATTTGTGGTCCACGGAGCTCTTTTGTGTTGCTACAGTGACCTCAGGATCCCTCTAGCCTTGAAACAGTGTTCTTGGGGTTTCTGTGGAGTGTCATCAAGGAAATCAAGGCTCCTTTCCTATGTGATGTGCAACACGGCATTACTCTGAACACAGTGCAGGGGAATCGGGCCTCATCTCGCGGCGAGGGGGAAGTCTCATGGTTTTTCTCGAGTTGCGGTGGGAACCTGGGGTATATTCTCGAGTTACGACGGGAATGGCCCTTCCACACACGTGTTTGTACAGCGACGTCAGGACTCCTGCCAAGATGCGAGGGACAACTCGGGATTCTCCTCGAGGCTTGGCAGGCCAATTGGGATGCCTCTCCAGCTGAGGTGGGAAACCAAGCGTCCCTTTCCACGTGCCACAGGAATCCTAGGACTCATATCAAGTTTCAAGACGAGTCAGGCATCGTCTCCTTTGGAGGCACTGATCTCCGCGTCCCTCTGGAGTTTTCAAAGGATGTGAGGCCTCCGGTCGCGATGAGGTCGGAAACTGGGTCTTTCCCTGTGGTCTCCACAGGGGATTCAGATATCCTTTCGTCTTGGGAGATGCAAGACGAGCCTGCATTCCAGTCACTGCAGGGATATCCGGCCTTATTTCGAGTCAGACCATCGCGGTGTCCATTCCACTTGAGGCCGCAAACTCAGGGTCCCTCTCACACACATAGAGCTGAGAGAAGTCTCTTCTTGAGGTGCTTGTCTAAGGTGGTATTCCTCTGGAGTCGAGGCCAGGGACTAACCTCTCATCTCGAGTTGATTTTTCATCCACGGAGCTCTTTCGTGTTGCTACAGTGACCTCAGAATCCCTCTAGCCTTGAAACAGTGTTCTTGGGGTTTCTCTGGAGTGCCATCATGGAAATCAAGGCTCCTTTCCTGTGTGATGTGCAACACGGCATTGCTCTGCACGCAGTGCAGGGGAATCGGGCCTCATCTCGCGGTGAGGGGGAAGTCTCATGGTTTTTCTCGAGTTGCGGTGGGAACCTGGGGTATATTCTCGAGTTACGACAGGGATATCCTTCCACACAAGAGTTTGTTCAGCGACATCAGGACTCCTGCCTGGTAGCGAGGGACAACTCGGGATTCTCCTCGAGGTTTGGCAGGGCAATTGGGACGCCTCTCCAGCTGAGGCGGGAGACCAAGGGTCCCTTTCCACGTGCCACAGGAATCCTGGGACTCCTATCAAGTTTCACGAGTCAGGCATCGTCTCCTTTGGAGGCAATGATCTCCGCGTCCCTCTGGAGTTTTCAAAGGATGTGAGGCCTCCGGTCGCGATGAGGTGGGAAACTAGGTCTTTCTCTGTGGTCTCCAGAGGGGATTCAGACATCCTTTCATCTTGGGAGATGCAAGACGAGCCAGCATTCAAGTCACTGCAGGGATATCCGGCCTTATTTCGAGTCATGGCATCCCCGTGTCCATTCCACCTGAGGCCGCAAACTCAGGGTCCCTCTCACATACCTAGAGCTGAGAGAAGCCTACTCTTGAGGTGCTTGTGGTAAGGTGGTATTCCTCTGGAGTCGAAGCCAGGGACTAACCTCTCATCTCGAGTTGATGTGTGGTCCACGGAGCTCTTTCGTGTTGCTACAGTGACCTCAGGATCCCTCTAGCCTTGAAACAGTGTTCTTGGGGATTCTGTGGAGTGCCATCAAGGAAATCAAGGCTCCTTTCCTGTGTGATGTGCAACACGGCATTGCTCTGCACGCAGTGCAGGGGAATCGGGCCTCATCTCTCGGCGAGGGGGAAGTCTCATGGTTTTTCTCGAGTTGCGGTGGGAATCTGGGGTATATTCTCGAGTTACGACGGGGATGGCCCTTCCACACACGTGTTTGTTCAGCGACGTCAGGACTCCTGCCTAGTTGCGAGGGACAACTCGGGATTCTCCTCGAGGCTTGGCAGGGCAATTGGGACGCCTCTCCAGCTGAGGCGGGAGACCAAGGGTCCCTTTCCACGTGCCACAGGAATCCTGGGACTCCTATCAAGTTTCACGAGGAGTCAGGCATCGTCTCCTTTGGAGGCACTGATCTCCGCGTCCCTCTGGAGTTTTCAAAGGATGTGAGGCCTCCGGTCGCGATGAGGTGGGGAACTAGGTCTTTCTCTGTGGTCTCAACAGGGGATTCAGACATCCTTTCGTCTTGGGAGATGCAAGATGAGCCTGCATTCAAGTCACTGCAGGGATATCCGGCCTTATTTCGAGTCAGGGCATCGAAGTGTCCATTCCACTTGAGGCCGCAAACTCAGGGTCCCTCTCACATACCTAGAGCTGAGAGAAGCCTCCTCTTGAGGTGCTTGTGGTAAGGTGGTATTCCTCTGGAGTCGAAGCCAGGGACTAACCTCTCATCTCGAGTTGATTTTTGGTCCACGGAGCTCTTTTGTGTTGCTACAGTGACCTCAGGATCCCTCTAGCCTTGAAACAGTGTTCTTGGGGTTTCTCTGGAGTGCCATCAAGGAAATCAAGGCTCCTTTCCTGTGTGATGTGCAACACGGCATTGCTCTGCACACAGTGCAGGGGAATCGGGCCTCATCTCGCGGCGAGGGGGAAGTCTCATGGTTTTTCTCGAGTTGCGGTGGGAACCTGGGGTATATTCTCGAGTTACGACGGGGATGGCCCTTCCACACACGTGTTTGTACAGCGACGTCAGGACTCCTGCCTAGTTGCGAGGGACAACTCGGGATTCTCCTCGAGGCTTGGCAGGCCAATTGGGATGCCTCTCCAGCTGAGGTGGGAAACCAAGTGTCCCTTTCCACGTGCCACAGGAATCCTGGGACTCATGTCAAGTTTCAAGACGAGTCAGGCATCGTCTCCTTTGGAGGCACTGATCTCCGCATCCCTCTGGAGTTTTCAAAGGATGTGAGGCCTCCGGTCGCGATGAGGTCGGAAACTGGGTCTTTCCCTGTGGTCTCCACAGGGGATTCAGACATCCTTTCGTCTTGGGAGATGCAAGACGAGCCTGCATTCCAGTCACTGCAGGGATATCCGGCCTTATTTCGAGTCAGACCATCACGGTGTCCATTCCACTTGAGGCCGCAAACTCAGGGTCCCTCTCACATACATAGAGCTGAGAGAAGTCTGTTCTTGAGGTGCTTGTGGTAAGGTGGTAATCCTCTGGAGTCGAGGCCAGGGACTAACCTCTCATCTCGAGTTGATTTTTCATCCACGGAGCTCTTTCGTGTTGCTACAGGGACCTCAGGATCCCTCTAGCCTTGAAACAGTGTTCTTGGGGTTTCTCAGGAGTGCCATGAAGGAAATCAAGGCTCCTTTCCTGTGTGATGTGCAACACGGTATTGCTCTGCACACAGTGCAGAGGAATCGGGCCTCATCTTGCGGCGAGGGGGAAGTCTCATGGTTTTTCTCGAGTTGCGGCGGGAACCTGGGCTTTATTCTCGAGTTACGACGGGGATGGCCCTTCCACACACGTGTTTGTTCAGCGACTCCGGACTCCTGCCTAGTTGCGAGGGACAACTCGGGATTCTCCTCGAGGCTTGGCAGGGCAATTGGGACGCCTCTCCAGCTGAGGCGGGAGACCAAGGGTCCCTTTCCACGTGCCACAGGAATCCTGGGACTCCTATCAAGTTTCACAAGGAGTCAGACATCATCTCCTTTGGAGGCACTGATCTCCGCGTCCCTCTGGAGTTTTCAAAGGATGTGAGGCCTTCATTCGCGATGAGGTGGGGAACTAGGTCTTTCTCTCTGGTCTCCAAAGGGGATTCAGACATCCTTTCGTCTTGGGAGATGCAAGACGAGTCAGCATTCAAGTAACTGCAGGGATATCCGGTCTTATTTCGAGTCATGGCATCCCCGTGTCCATTCCACCTGAGGCCGCAAACTCAGGGTCCCTCTCACATACCTAGAGCTGAGAGAAGCCTACTCTTGAGGTGCTTGTGGTAAGGTGGTATTCCTCTGGAGTCGAAGCCAGGGACTAACCTCTCATCTCGAGTTGATTTTTGGCCCACGGAGCTCTTTCTTGTTGCTACAGGGACCTCAGGATCCCTCTAGCCTTGAAACAGTGTTCTTGGGGTTTCTCTGGAGTGCCATGAAGGAAATCAAGGCTCCTTTCCTGTGTGATGTGCAACACGGCATTGCTCTGCACGCAGTGCAGAGGAATCGGGCCTCATCTTGCGGCGAGGGGGAAGTCTCATGGTTTTTCTCGAGTTGCGTCGGAACCTGTGGTATATTCTCGAGTTACGACGGGGATGGCCCTTGCACACACGTGTTTGTTCAGCGACGTCCGGACTCTTGCCTAGTTGCGAGGGACAACTCGGGATTCTCCTCGAGGCTTGGCACGGCAATTGGGACGCTTCTCCAGCTGAGGCAGGAGACCAAGGGTCCCTTTCCACGTGCCACAGGAATCCTGGGACTCCTATCAAGTTTCACGAGTCAGGCATCGTCTCCTTTAGAGGCAATGATCTCCGGGTCCCTCTGGAGTTTTCAAAGGATGTGATGCCTCCGGTCGCGATGAGGTCGGAAACTGGGTCTTTCTCTATGGTCTCCACAGGGGATTCAGACATCCTTTCGTCTTGGGAGATGCAAGACCAGCCTGCATTCAAGTGACTGCAGGGATATCCGGCCTTATTTCGAGTCAGGGCATCGCGGTGTCCATTCCACTTGAGGCCGCAAACTCAGGGTCCCTCTCACATACCTAGAGCTGAGAGAAGCCTCCTCTTGAGGTGCTTGTGGTAAGGTGGTATTCCTCTGGAGTCGAAGCCAGGGACTAACCTCTCATCTCGAGTTCATTTGTGGTCCACGGAGCTCGTTTGTGTTGCTACAGTGACCTCAGGATCCCTCTAGCCTTGAAACAGTGTTCTTGGGGTTTTTCTGGAGTGCCATCAAGGAAATCAAGGCTCTTTTCCTGTGTGATGTGCAACACGGCATTACTCTGCACGCAGTGCAGGGGAATCGGGCCTCATCTCGCGGCGAGGGGGAAGTCTCATGGTTTTTCTCGAGTTGCGGCAGGAACCTGGCGTATATTCTCGAGTTACGACGGGGATGGCCCTTCCACACACGTGTTTGTTCAGCGACGTCAGGACTCCTGCCTAGTTGCGAGGGACAACTCGGGATTCTCCTCGAGGCTTGGCAGGGCAATTGGGACGCCTCTCCATCTGAGGCGGGAGACCAAGGGTCCCTTTCCACGTGCCACAGGAATCCTGGGACTCCTATCAAGTTTCACGAGAAGTCAGGCATCGTCTCCTTTGGAGGCACTGATCTCCACGTCCCTCTGGAGTTGTCAAAGGATGTGAGGCCTCCGGTCCCGATGAGGTGGGGAACTAGGTCTTTCTCTGTGGTCTCCACAGGGGATTCAGACATCCTTTCTTCTTGGGACATGCAAGACGAGCCTGCATTCAAGTCACTGCAGGGATATCCAGCCTTATTTCGAGTCAGGGCATCGCGGTGTCCATTCCACTTGAGGCCGCAAACTCAGCGTCCCTCTCACATACCTAGAGCTGAGAGAAGCCTCCTCTTGAGGTGCTTGTGGTAAGGTGGTATTCCTCGGGAGTCGAAGCCAGGGACGAACCTCTCATCTCGAGTTCATTTGTGGTCCACGGAGCTCTTTCGTGTTGCTACAGTGACCTCAGGATCCCTCTAGCCTTGAAACAGTGTTCTTGGGGTTTCTCTGGAGTGCCATCATGGAAATCAAGGCTCCTTTCCTGTGTGATGAGCAACACGGCATTGCTCTGCACGCAGGGCAGGGGAATCGGGCCTCATCTCGCGGCGAGGGGGAAGTCTCATGGTTTTTATCGAGTTGCGGCGGGCACCTTGGGTATATTCTCGAGTTACGACGCTGATATCCCTTCCACACAAGAGTTTGTTCAGCGACGTCAGGACTCCTGCCTAGATGCGAGGGGCAACTTGGGATTCTCCTCGAGGCTTGGCAGGGCAATTGGGACGCCTGTCCAGCTGAGGCGAGTGACCAGGGGTCCCTTTCCACGTGCCACAGGAATCCTGGGACTACTATCAAGTTTCACGAGGAGTCAGGCATCGTCTCCTTTGGAGGCACTGATCCCCGCGTGCCGCTGAAGTTTTCAAAGGATGTGAGGCCTCCGGTCGCGATGAGGTGGGGAACTAGGTCTTTCTCTCTGGTCTCCAAAGGGGATTCAGACATTCTTTCGTCTTGGGAGATGCAAGACGAGCCTGCATTCAAGTCACTGCAGGGATATCCGGCCTTATTTCGAGTCATGGCATCCCCGTGTCCATTCCACCTGAGGCCGCAAACTCAGGGTCCCTCTCACATACCTAGAGCTGAGAGAAGCCTACTCTTGAGGTGCTTGTGGTAAGGTGGTATTCCTCTGGAGTCGAAGCCAGGGACTAACCTCTCATCTCGAGTTGATTTTTGGCCCACGGAGTTCTTTCTTGTTGCTACAGGGACCTCAGGATCCCTCTAGCCTTGAAACAGTGTTCTTGGGGTTTCTCTGGAGTGCCATGAAGGAAATCAAGGCTCCTTTCCTGTGTGATGTGCAACACGGCATTGCTCTGCACGCAGTGCAGAGGAATCGGGCCTCATCTTGCGGCGAGGGGGAAGTCTCATGGTTTTTCTCGAGTTGCGTCGGAACCTGTGGTATATTCTCGAGTTACGACGGGGATGGCCCTTGCACACACGTGTTTGTTCAGCGACGTCCGGACTCTTGCCTAGTTGCGAGGGACAACTCGGGATTCTCCTCGAGGCTTGGCACGGCAATTGGGACGCCTCTCCAGCTGAGGCGGGAGACCAAGGGTCCCTTTCCACGTGCCACAGGAATCCTGGGACTCCTATCAAGTTTCACGAGTCAGGCATCGTCTCCTTTAGAGGCAATGATCTCCGGGTCCCTCTGGAGTTTTCAAAGGATGTGATGCCTCCGGTCGCGATGAGGTCGGAAACTGGGTCTTTCTCTATGGTCTCCACAGGGGATTCAGACATCCTTTCGTCTTGGGAGATGCAAGACCAGCCTGCATTCAAGTCACTGCAGGGATATCCGGCCTTATTTCGAGTCAGGGCATCGCGGTGTCCATTCCACTTGAGGCCGCAAACTCAGCGTCACTCTCACATACCTAGAGCTGAGAGAAGCCTCCTCTTGAGGTGCTTGTGGTAAGGTGGTATTCCTCTGGAGTCGAAGCCAGGGACTAACCTCTCTTCTCGAGATGATTTGTGGTCCACGGAGCTCTTTCATGTTGCTACAGTGACCTCAGGATCCCTCTAGCCTTGAAACAGTGTTCTTCGGGTTTCTCTGGAGTGCCATCAAGGAAATCAAGGCTCCTTTCCTGTGTGACGAGCAACACGGCATTGCTCTGCACGCAGTGCAGGGGAATCGGGCCTCATCTCGCAGCGAGGGGGAAGTCTCATGGTTTTTCTCGAGTTGCGGCGGGCACCTGGGGTATATTCTCGAGTTACGACGGGGATGGCCCTTCCACACACGAGTTTGTTCAACGACGTCAGGACTCCTGCCTAGATGCGAGGGAAACTCGGGATTCTCCTCGAGGCTTGGCAGGGCAATTGGGACGCCTCTCCAGCTGAGGCGGGAGAACAAGGGTCCCTTTTCCACGTGCCACAGGAATCCTGGGACTCCTATCAAGTTTCACGAGGAGTCAGGCATCGTCTCCTTTGGAGGCACTGATCTCCGCGTCTCTCTGGAGTTGTCAAAGGATGTGAGGCCTCCGGTCGCGATGTGGTGGGGAAGTAGGTCTTTCTCTGTGGTCTCCACAGGGGATTCAGACATCCTTTCGTCTTGGGAGATGCAAGACGAGCCTGCATTCAAGTCACTGCAGGGATATCCGGCCTTATTTCGAGTCAGGGCATCGCGGTGTCCATTCCACTTGAGGCCGCAAACTCAGGGTCCCTCTCACATACCTAGAGCTGAGAGAAGCCTCCTCTTGAGGTGCTTGTGGTAAGGTGGTATTCCTCTGGAGTCGAAGCCAGGGACTAACCTCTCATCTCGAGTTCATTTGTGGTCCACGGAGCTCGTTTGTGTTGCTACAGTGACCTCAGGATCCCTCTAGCCTTGAAACAGTGTTCTTGGGGTTTCTCTGGAGTGCCATCAAGGAAATCAAGGCTCTTTTCCTGTGCGATGTGCAACACGGCATTACTCTGCACGCAGTGCAGGGGAATCGGGCCTCATCTCGCGGCGAGGGGGAAGTCTCATGGTTTTTCTCGAGTTGCGGCGGGAACCTGGGGTATATTCTCGAGTTACGACGGGGATGGCCCTTCCACACACGTGTTTGTTCAGCGACGTCAGGACTCCTGCCTAGTTGCGAGGGACAACTCGGGATTCTCCTCAAGGCCTGGCAGGGCAATTGGGACGCCTCTCCAGCCGAGGCGGGAGACCAAGGGTCCCTTTCCACGTGCCACAGGAATCCTGGGACTCCTATCAAGTTTCACGAGGAGTCAGGCATCGTCTCCTTCGGAGGCACTGATCTCTGCGTCCCTCTGGAGTTGTCAAAGGATGTGAGGCCTCCGGTCCCGATGATGTGGGGAACTAGGTCTTTCTCTGTGGTCTCCACAGGGGATTCAGACATCCTTTCTTCTTGGGAGATGCAAGACGAGCCTGCATTCAAGTCACTGCAGGGATATCCGGCCTTATTTCGAGTCAGGGCATCGCGGTGTCCATTCCACTTGAGGCCGCAAACTCAGCGTCCCTCTCACATACCTAGAGCTGAGAGAAGCCTCCTCTTCAGGTGCTTGTGGTAAGGTGGTATTCCTCTGGAGTCGAAGCCAGGGACTAACCTCTCATCTCGAGTTGATTTTTGGCCCAGAGAGCTCTTTCGTGTTGCTACAGGGACCTCAGGATCCCTCTAGCCTTGAAACAGTGTTCTTGGGGTTTCTCAGGAGTGCCATGAAGGAAATCAAGGCTCCTTTCCTGTGTGATGTGCAACACGGTATTGCTCTGCACACAGTGCAGAGGAATCGGGCCTCATCTTGCGGCGAGGGGGAAGTCTCATGGTTTTTCTCGAGTTGCGGTGGGAACCTGGGGTATATTCTCGAGTTACGACGGGGATGGCCCTTCCACACACGTGTTTGTTCAGCGACGTCCGGACTCCTGCCTAGTTGCGAGGGACAACTCGGGATTCTCCTCGAGGCTTGGCAGGGCAATTGGGACGCCTCTCCAGCTGAGGCGGGAGACCAAGGGTCCCTTTCCACGTGCCACAGGAATCCTGGGACTCCTATCAAGTTTCACAAGGAGTCAGACATCATCTCCTTTGGAGGCACTGATCTCCGCGTCCCTCTGGAGTTTTCAAAGGATGTGAGGACTTCATTCGCGATGAGGTGGGGAACTAGGTCTTTCTCTCTGGTCTCCAAAGGGGATTCAGACATCCTTTCGTCTTGGGAGATGCAAGACGAGCCAGCATTCAAGTAACTGCAGGGATATCCGGTCTTATTTCGAGTCATGGCATCCCCGTGTCCATTCCACCTGAGGCCGCAAACTCAGGGTCCCTCTCACATACCTAGAGCTGAGAGAAGCCTACTCTTGAGGTGCTTGTGGTAAGGTGGTATTCCTCTGGAGTCGAAGCCAGGGACTAACCTCTCTTCTCGAGATGATTTGTGGTCCACGGAGCTCTTTCATGTTGCTACAGTGACCTCAGGATCCCTCTAGCCTTGAAACAGTGTTCTTGGGGTTTCTCTGGAGTGCCATCAAGGAAATCAAGGCTCCTTTCCTGTGTGACGAGCAACACAGCATTGCTCTGCACGCAGTGCAGGGGAATCGGGCCTCATCTCGCAGCGAGGGGGAAGTCTTATGGTTTTTATCGAGTTGCGGCGGGCACCTGGGGTATATTCTCGAGTTACGACGGGGATGGCCCTTCCACACACGAGTTTGTTCAACGACGTCAGGACTCCTGCCTAGATGCGAGGGAAACTCGGGATTCTCCTCGAGGCTTGGCAGGGCAATTGGGACGCCTCTCCAGCTGAGGCGGGAGAACAAGGGTCCCTTTTCCACGTGCCACAGGAATCCTGGGACTCCTATCAAGTTTCACGAGGAGTCAGGCATCGTCTCCTTTGGAGGCACTGATCTCCGCGTCTCTCTGGAGTTGTCAAAGGATGTGAGGCCTCCGGTCGCGATGTGGTGGGGAAGTAGGTCTTTCTCTGTGGTCTCCACAGGGGATTCAGACATCCTTTCGTCTTGGGAGATGCAAGACGAGCCTGCATTCAAGTCACTGCAGGGATATCCAGCCTTATTTCGAGTCAGGGCATCGCGGTGTCCATTCCACTTGAGGCCGCAAACTCAGCGTCCCTCTCACATACCTAGAGCTGAGAGAAGCCTCCTCTTGAGGTGCTTGTGGTAAGGTGGTATTCCTCGGGAGTCGAAGCCAGGGACGAACCTCTCATCTCGAGTTCATTTGTGGTCCACGGAGCTCTTTCGTGTTGCTACAGTGACCTCAGGATCCCTCTAGCCTTGAAACAGAGTTCTTGGGAATTCTCTGGAGTGCCATCATGGAAATCAAGGCTCCTTTCCTGTGTGATGAGCAACACGGCATTGCTCTGCACGCAGTGCAGGGGAATCGGGCCTCATCTCGCAGCGAGGGGGAAGTCTCATGGTTTTTATCGAGTTGCGGCGGGCACCTGGAGTATATTCTCGAGTTACGACGCTGATGGCCCTTCCACACACGAGTTTGTTCAGCGACGTCCGGACTCTTGCCTAGTTGCGAGGGACAACTTGGGATTCCCCTCGAGGCTTGGCAGGGCAATTGGGACGCCTCTCCAGCTGAGGCGGGAGACCAAGGGTCCCTTTCCACGTGCCACAGGAATCCTGGGACTACTATCAAGTTTCACGAGGAGTCAGTTATCGTCTCCTTTGGAGGCACTGATCTCCGCGTGCCGCTGGAGTTTTCAAAGCATGTGAGGCCTCCGGTCGCGATGAGGTGGGGAACTAGGTCTTTCTCTCTGGTCTCCAAAGGGGATTCAGACATTCTTTCGTCTTGGGAGATGCAAGACGAGCCTGCATTCAAGTCACTGCAGGGTTATCCGGCCTTATTTCGAGTCAGACCTTCGCGGTGTCCATTACACTTGAGGCCGCAAACTCAGGGTCCCTCTCACATACGTAGAGCTGAGAGTAGCCTCTTCTTGAGGTGCTTGTGGTAAGGTGGTATTCCTCTGGAGTCGAGGCCAGGGACTAACCTCTCATCTCGAGTTGATTTTTCGTCCACGGAGCTCTTTCGTGTTGCTACAGTGACCTCAGGATTCCTCTAGCCTTGAAACAGTGTTCTTGGGGTTTCTCTGGAGTGCCATCAAGGAAATCAAGGCTCCTTTCCTGTGTGATGTGCAACACGGCATTCCTCTGCACGCAGTGCAGGGGAATTGGGCCTCATCTCTCGGCGAGGGGGAAGTTTCATGGTTTTTCTCGAGTTGCGGTGGGAACCTGGGGTATATTCTCGAGTTACGACGGGGATGGCCCTTCCACATACGTGTTTGTTCAGCGACATCCGGACTCCTGCCTACTTGCGAGGGACAACTCGGGATTCTCCTCCAGGCTTGGCAGGGAAATTGGGACACCTCTCCAGCTGAGGCGGGAGACCAAGTGTCCCTTTCCACGTGCCACAGGAATCCTGGGACTCCTATCAAGTTTCACGAGGAGTCAGGCATCGTCTCCTTTGGAGGCACTGATCTCCGCATCCCTCTGGAGTTGTCAAAGAATGTGAGGCCTCCGGTTGCGAGGAGGTGGGGAACTAGGTCTTTCTCTGTGGTCTCCACAGGGGATTCAGATATCCTTTCGTCTTGGGAGATGCAAGACGAGCCTGCATACAAGTTACTGCAGGGATATCCGGCCTTATTTGCAGTCAGGGCATCGCAGTGTCCATTCCACTTGAGGCCGCAAACTCAGGGTCTCTCTCACATACCTAGAGCTGAGAGAAGCCTCCTCTTGAGGTGCTTGTGGTAAGGTGGTATTCATCTGGAGTCGAAGCCAGGGACTAACCTCTCATCTCGAGTTGATTTGTGGTCCACGGAGCTCTTTTGTGTTGCTCCAGTGACCTCAGGATCCCTCTTGCCTTGAAACAGTGTTCTTGGGGTTTCTCTGGAGTGCCATCAAGGAAATCAAGGCTCCTTTCCTGTTTGATGTGTAACACGGAATTGCTGTGCACGCATTGCAGGGGAATCGGGCCTCATCTCGCGGCGAGGGGGAAGTCTCATGGTTTTTCTCGAATTGCGGTGGGAACCTGGGGTATATTCTAGAGTTTCGACGGGGATGGCCCTTCCTCACGCGTGTTTGTTCAGCGACGTCCGGACTCCTGCCTACATGCGAGGGACAACTCGGGATTCTCCTCGAGGCTTGGCAGGGCAATTGGGACGCCTCTCCAGTTGAGGCGGGAGACCAAGGGTCCCTTTCCACGTGCCACAGGAATCCTGGGACTCCTATCAAGTTTCACGAGGAGTCAGGCATCGTCTCCTTTGGAGGCACTGATCTCCGCGTCCCTCTGGAGTTGTCAAAGGATGTGAGGCCTCCGGTCGCGATGAGGTGGGGAACTAGGTCTTTCTCTGTGATCTCCACAGGGGATTCAGACATCCTTTCGTCTTGGGAGATGCAAGACGATCCTGCATTCAAGTCACTGCAGGGATATCCGGCCTTATTTCGAGTCAGGGCATCGCGGTGTCCATTCCACTTGAGGCCGCAAACTCAGGGTCCCTCTCACATACCTAGATCTGAGAGAAGCCTCCTCTTGAGGTGCTTGTGGTAAGGTGGTATTCCTCTGGAGTCGAAGCCAGGGACTAACCTCTCATCTCGAGTTGATTTTTGGCCCACAGAGCTCTTTCGTGTTGCTACAGGGACCTCAGGATCCCTCTAGCCTTGAAACAGTGTTCTTGGGGTTTCTCAGGAGTGCCATGAAGGAAATCAAGGCTCCTTTCCTGTGTGATGTGCAACACGGCATTGCTCTGCACGCCGTGCAGAGGAATCGGGCCTCATCTCGCGGCGAGGGGGAAGTCTCATGGTTTTTCTCGAGTTGCGATGGAACCTGGGGTATATTCTCGAGTTACGACGGGGATGGCCCTTGTACACACGTGTTTGTTCAGCGACGTCCGGACTCCTGCCTAGTTGCGAGGGACAACTCGGGATTCTCCTCGAGGCTTGGCAGGGCAATTGGGACGCCTCTCCAGCTGAGGCGGGAGACCAAGGGTCCCTTTCCACGTGCCACAGGAATCCTGGGACTCCTATCAAGTTTCACGAGTCAGGCATCGTCTCCTTTGGAGGCAATGATCTCCGCGTCCCTCTGGAGTTGTCAAAGGATGTGAGGCCTCCGGTCGCGATGAGGTGGGGAACTAGGTCTTTCTCTGTGGTCTCCACAGGGGATTCAGACATCCTTTCGTCTTGGGAGATGCAAGACGAGCCAGCATTCAAGTCACTGCAGGGATATCCGGCCTTATTTCGAGTCAGGACATCCCCGTGTCCATTCCACCTGAGGCCGCAAACTCAGGGTCCCTCTCACATACCTAGAGCTGAGAGAAGCCTCCTCTTGAGGTACTTGTGGTAAGGTGGTATTCCTCTGGAGTCGAAGCCAGGGACTAACCTCTCATCTCGAGTTGATGTGTGGTCCACGGAGCTCTTTCGTGTTGCTACAGTGACCTCAGGATCCCTCTAGCCTTGAAACAGTGTTCTTGGGGTTTCTCTGGAGTGCCATCAAGGAAATCAAGGCTCCTTTCCTATGTGATGTTCAACACGGCATTGCTCTGAACACAGTGCAGGGGAATCGGGCCTCATCTCGCGGCGAGGGGGAAGTCTCATGGTTTTTCTCGAGTTGCGGTGGGAACCTGGGGTATATTCTCGAGTTACGACATGGATGGCCCTTCCACACACGTGTTTTTACAGCGACGTCAGGACTCCTGCCTAGTTGCGAGGGACAACTCGGGATTCTCCTCGAGGCTTGGCAGGCCAATTGGGATGCCTCTCCAGCTGAGGTGGGAAACCAAGTGTCCCTTTCCACGTGCCACAGGAATCCTGGGACTCATATCAAGTTTCAAGACGAGTCAGGCATCGTCTCCTTTGGAGGCACTGATCTCCGCATCCCTCTGGAGTTTTCAAAGGATGTGAGGCCTCCGGTCGCGATGAGGTCGGAAACTGGGTCTTTCCCTGTGGTCTCCACATGGGATTCAGACATCCTTTCGTCTTGGGAGATGCAAGACGAGCCTGCATTCCAGTCACTGCAGGGATATCCGGCCTTATTTCGAGTCAGACCATCACGGTGTCCATTCCACTTGAGGCCGCAAACTCAGGGTCCCTCTCACATACATAGAGCTGAGAGAAATCTCTTCTTGAGGTGCTTGTGGTAAGGTGGTAATCCTCTGGAGTCGAGGCCAGGGACTAACCTCTCATCTCGAGTTGATTTTTCATCCACGGAGCTCTTTCGTGTTGCTCCAGTGACCTCAGGATCCCTCTAGCCTTGAAACAGTGTTCTTGGGGTTTCTCTGGAGTGCCATCAAGGAAATCAAGGCTCTTTTCCTGTGTGATGTGCAACACGGCATTGCTCTGCACGCAGTGCAGGGGAATCGGGCCTCATCTCGCGGCGAGGGGGAAGTCTCATGGTTTTTCTCGAGTTGCGGTGGGAACCTGGGGTATATTCTAGAGTTACGACGGGGATACCCTTCCACACAAGAGTTTGTTCAGCGACGTCAGGACTCCTGCCTGGTAGCGAGGGACAACTCGGGATTCTCCTCGAGGCTTGGCAGGGCAATTGGGACGCCTCTCCAGCTGAGGCGGGAGACCAAGGGTCCCTTTCCACGTGCCACAGGAATCCTGGGACTTCTATCAAGTTTCACGAGGAGTCAGGCATCGTCTCCTTTGGAGGCACTGATCTCCGCGTCCCTCTGGAGTTTTTAAAGGATGTGTGGCTTCCGGTCGCGATGAGGTGGGGAACTAGTTCTTTCCCTGTCCTCTTCACAGGGGCTTCAGACATCCTTTCGTCTTGGGAGATGCAAGACGAGCCTGCATTCAAGTCACTGCAGGGATATCCGGCCTTATTTCGAGTCAGGGCATCGCGGTGTCCATTCCACTTGAGGCCGCAAACTCAGGGTCCCTCTCACATACCTAGAGCTGAGAGAAGCCTCCTCTTGAGGTGCTTGTGGTAAGGTGGTATTCCTCTGGAGTCGAAGCCAGGGACTAACCCCTCATCTCATGTTGATTTGTGGTCCACGGAGCTTTTTTGTGTTGCTACAGTGACCTCAGGATTCCTCTAGCCTTGAAACAGTGTCCTTGGGGTTTCTCTGGAGTGCCATCAAGGAAATCAAGGCTCCTTTCCTGTGTGATGTGCAACACGGCATTGCTCTGCACGCAGTGCAGGGGAATCGGGCCTCATTTCTCGTCGAGGGGGAAGTCTCATGGTTTTTCTTGAGTTGCGGCGGGAACCTGGGGTATATTCTCGAGTTACAACGGGGAAGGCCCTTCCACACACGTGTTTGTTCAGCGACGTCAGGACTCCTGCCTACTTGCGAGGGACAACTCGGGATTCTCCTCGAGGCTTGGAAGGGCAATTGGGACGCTTCTCCAGCTGAGGCGGGAGAACAAGTTTCCCTTTCCACGAGCGATAGGAATCCTGGGACTCCTATCAAGTTTCACGAGGAGTCAGGCATCGTCTCCTTTGGAGGCACTGATCTCCGCGTCCCTCTGGAGTTGTCAAAGGATGTGAGGCCTCCGGTCGCGATGAGGTGGGGAACTAGGTCTTTCTCTGTGGTCTCCACAGGGGATTCAGACATCCTTTCATCTTGGGAGATGCAAGACGAGCCTGCATACAAGTTACTGCAGGGATATCCGGCCTTATTTCCAGTCAGGGCATCGCAGTGTCCATTCCACTTGAGGCCGCAAACTCAGGGTCCCTCTCACATATCTAGAGCTGAGAGAATCCTCCTCTTGAGGTGCTTGTGGTAAGGTGGTATTCCTCTGGAGTCGAAGCCAGGGACTAACCTCTCATCTCCAGTTGATTTGTGGTCCACGGAGCTCTTTCGTGTTGCTACAGTGACCTCAGGATCCCTCTAGCCTTGAAACAGTGTTCTTGGGGTTTCTCTGGAGTGCCATCAAGAAAATCAAGGCTCCTTTCCTGTTTGATGTGTAACACCGAATTGCTCTGCACGCAGTGCAGGGGAATCGGGCCTCATCTCGCGGCGAGGGGGAAGTCTCATGGTTTTTCTCGAATTGCGGTGGGAGCCTGGGGTATATTCTAGAGTTTCGACGGGGATGGCCCTTCCACACACGTGTTTGTTCAGCGATGTCCGGACTCCTTCCTACTTGCGAGGGACAACTCGGGATTCTCCTCGAGGCTTGGCAGGGCAATTGGGACGCCTCTCCAGCTGAGGCGGGAGACCAAGGGTCCCTTTCCACATGCCACAGGAATCCTGGGACTCCTATCAAGTTTCACGAGGAGTCAGGCATCGTCTCCTTTGGAGGCACTGATCTCCACGTCCCTCTGGAGTTGTCAAAGGATGTGAGGCCTCCGGTCGCGATGAGGTGGGGAACTAGGTCTTTCTCTGTGGTCTCCACAGGGGATTCAGACATCCTTTCGTCTTGGGAGATGCAAGACGATCCTGCATTCAAGTCACTGCAGGGATATCCAGCCTTATTTCGAGTCAGGGCATCGCGGTGTCCATTCCACTTGAGGCCGCAAACTCAGGGTCCCTCTCACATACCTAGATCTGAGAGAAGCCTCCTCTTGAGGTGCTTGTTCTAAGGTGGTATTCCTCTGGAGTCGAAGCCAGGGATTAACCTCTCATCTCGAGTTGATTTTTGGCCCACGGAGCTCTTTCGTGTTGCTCCAGTGACCTCAGGATCCCTCTAGCCTTGAAACAGTGTTCTTGGGGTTTCTCTGGAGTGCCATGAAGGAAATCAAGGCTCCTTTCCTGTGTGATGTGCAACACGGCATTGCTCTGCACGCAGTGCAGAGGAATCGGGCCTCATCTTGCGGCGAGGGGGAAGTCTCATGGTTTTTCTCGAGTTGCGTTGGAACCTGGGGTATATTCTCGAGTTACGACGGGGATGGCCCTTGCACACACGTGTTTGTTCAGCGACGTCCGGACTCTTGCCTAGTTGCGAGGGACAATTCGGGATTCTCCTCGAGGCTTGGCAGGGCAATTGGGACGCCTCTCCAGCTGAGGCGGGAGACCAAGGGTCCCTTTCCACGTGCCACAGGAATCCTGGGACTCCTATCAAGTTTCACGAGTCAGGCATCGTCTCCTTTAGAGGCAATGATCTCCGCGTCCCTCTGGAGTTTTCAAAGGATGTGAGGCCTCCGGTCGCGATGAGGTCGGAAACTGGGTCTTTCTCTGTGGTCTCCACAGGGGATTCAGACATCCTTTCGTCTTGGGAGATGCAAGACCAGCCTGCATTCAAGTCACTGCAGGGAAATCCGGCCTTATTTTGAGTCAGGGCATCGCGGTGTCCATTCCACTTGAGGCCGCAAACTCAGCGTCACTCTCACATACCTAGAGCTGAGAGAAGCCTCCTCTTGAGGTGCTTGTGGTAAGGTGGTATTCCTCTGGAGTCGAAGCCAGGGACTAACCTCTCTTCTCGAGATGAATTGTGGTCCACGGAGCTCTTTCGTGTTGCTACAGTGACCTCAGGATCCCTCTAGCCTTGAAACAGTGTTCTTGGGGATTCTGTGGAGTGCCATCAAGGAAATCAAGGCTCCTTTCCTGTGTGATGTGCAACACGGCATTGCTCTGAACACAGTGCAGGGGAATCGGGCCTCATCTCTCGGCGAGGGGGAAGTCTCATGGTTTTTCTCGAGTTGCGGTGGGAACCTGGGGTATATTCTCGAGTTACGACGGGGATGGCCCTTCCACACACGTGTTTGTTCAGCGACGTCAGGACTCCTGCCTAGTTGCGAGGGACAACTCGGGATTCTCCTCGAGGCTTGGCAGGGCAATTGGGATGCCTCTCCAGCTGAGGCGGGAGTCCAAGGGTCCCTTTCCACGTGCCACAGGAATCCTGGGACTCCTATCAAGTTTCACGAGGAGTCAGGCATCGTCTCCTTTGGAGGCACTGATCTCCGCGTCCCTCTGGAGTTGTCAAAGGATGTGAAGCCTCCGGTCGCGATGAGGTGGGGAACTAGGTCTTTCTCTGTGGTCTCAACAGGGGATTCAGACATCCTTTCGTCTTTGGAGATTCAAGATGAGCCTGCATTCAAGTCACTGCTGGGATATCCGGCCTTATTTCGAGTCAGGGCATCGAAGTGTCCATTCCACTTGAGGCCGCAAACTCAGGGTCCCTCTCACATACCTAGAGCTGAGAGAAGCCTCCTCTTGAGGTGCTTGTGGTAAGGTGGTATTCCTCGGGAGTCGAAGCCAGGGACTAACCTCTCATCTCGAGTTAATTTCTGGTCCACGGAGCTCTTTTGTGTTGCTACAGTGACCTCAGGATCCCTCTAGCCTTGAAACAGTGTTCTTGGGGTTTCTCTGGAGTGCCATCAAGGAAATCAAGGCTCCTTTCCTATGTGATGTGCAACACGGCATTGCTCTGCACACAGTGCAGGGGAATCGGGCCTCATCTCGCGGCGAGGGGGAAGTCTCATGGTTTTTCTCGAGTTGCGGTGGGAACCTGGGGTATATTCTCGAGTTACGACATGGATGGCCCTTCCACACACGTGTTTGTACAGCGACGTTAGGACTCCTGCCTAGTTGCGAGGGACAACTCGGGATTCTCCTCGAGGCTTGGCAGGCCAATTGGGATGCCTCTCCAGCTGAGGTGGGAAACCAAGTGTCCCTTTCCACGTGCCACAGGAATCCTGGGACTCATATCAAGTTTCAAGACGAGTCAGGCATCGTCTCCTTTGGAGGCACTGATCTCCGCATCCCTCTGGAGTTTTCAAAGGATGTGAGGCCTCCGGTCGCGATGAGGTCGGAAACTGGGTCTTTCCCTGTGGTCTCCACAGGGGATTCAGACATCCTTTGGTCTTGGGAGATGCAAGACGAGCCTGCATTCCAGTCACTGCAGGGATATCCGGCCTTATTTCGAGTCAGACCATCACGGTGTCCATTCCACTTGAGGCCGCAAACTCAGGGTCCCTCTCACATACATAGAGCTGAGAGAAGTCTCTTCTTGAGGTGCTTGTGGTAAGGTGGTAATCCTCTGGAGTCGAGGCCAGGGACTAACCTCTCATCTCGAGTTGATTTTTCATCCACGGAGCTCTTTCGTGTTGCTCCAGGGACCTCAGGATCCCTCTAGCCTTGAAACAGTGTTCTTGGGGTTTCTCTGGAGTGCCATCAAGGAAATCAAGGCTCCTTTCCTGTGTGATGTGCAACACGGCATTGCTCTGCACACAGTGCAGGGGAATCGGGCCTCATCTCGCGGCGAGGGGGAAGTCTCATGGTTTTTCTCGAGTTGCGGTGGGAACCTGGGGTATATTCTCGAGTTACGACGGGGATACCCTTCCACACAAGAGTTTGTTCAGCGACGTCAGGACTCCTGCCTGGTAGCGAGGGACAACTCGGGATTCTCCTCGAGGCTTGGCAGGGCAATTGGGACGCCTCTCCAGCTGAGGCGGGAGACCAAGGGTCCCTTTCCACGTGCCACAGGAATCCTGGGACTCCTATCAAGTTTCACGAGGAGTCAGGCATCGTCTCCTTTGGAGGCACTGATCTCCGCGTCCCTCTGGAGTTTTTAAAGGATGTGTGGCTTCCGGTCGCGATGAGGTGGGGAACTAGTTCGTTCTCTGTCCTCTTCACAGGGGCTTCAGACATCCTTTCGTCTTGGGAGATGCAAGACGATCCTGCATTCAAGTCACTGCAGGGATATCCGGCCTTATTTCGAGTCAGGGCATCGAAGTGTCCATTCCACTTGAGGCCGCAAACTCAGGGTCCCTCTCACATACCTAGAGCTGAGAGAAGCCTCCTCTTGAGGTGCTTGTGGTAAGGTGGTATTCCTCTGGAGTCGAAGCCAGGGACTAACCCCTCATCTCATGTTGATTTGTGGTCCACGGAGCTCTTTTGTGTTGCTACAGTGACCTCAGGATTCCTCTAGCCTTGAAACAGTGTTCTTGGGGTTTCTCTGGAGTGCCATCAAGGAAATCAAGGCTCCTTTCCTGTGTGATGTGCAACACGGCATTGCTCTGCACGCAGTGCAGGGGAATCGGGCCTCATTTCTCGTCGAGGGGGAAGTCACATGGTTTTTCTTGAGTTGCGGCGGGAACCTGGGGTATATACTCGAGTTACGACGGGGATGGCCCTTCCACACACGTGTTTGTTCAGCGACGTCAGGACTCCTGCCTACTTGCGAGGGACAACTCGGGATTCTCCTCGAGGCTTGGAAGGGCAATTGGGACGCCTCTCCAGCTGAGGCGGGAGACCAAGTTTCCCTTTCCACGAGCGATAGGAATCCTGGGACTCCTATCAAGTTTCACGAGGAGTCAGGCATCGTCTCCTTTGGAGGCACTGATCTCCGCGTCCCTCTGGAGATGTCAAAGGATGTGAGGCCTCCGGTCGCGATGAGGTGGGGAACTAGGTCTTTCTCTGTGGTCTCCACAGGGGATTCAGACATCCTTTCATCTTGGGAGATGCAAGACGAGCCTGCATACAAGTTACTGCAGGGATATCCGGCCTTATTTCCAGTCAGGGCATCGCAGTGTCCATTCCACTTGAGGCCGCAAACTCAGGGTCCCTCTCACATATCTAGAGCTGAGAGAATCCTCCTCTTGAGGTGCTTGTGGTAAGGTGGTATTCCTCTGGAGTCGAAGCCAGGGACTAACCTCTCATCTCCAGTTGATTTGTGGTCCACGGAGCTCTTTCGTGTTGCTACAGTGACCTCAGGATCCCTCTAGCCTTGAAACAGTGTTCTTGGGGTTTCTCTGGAGTGCCATCAAGAAAATCAAGGCTCCTTTCCTGTTTGATGTGTAACACCGAATTGCTCTGCACGCAGTGCAGGGGAATCGGGCCTCATCTCGCGGCGAGGGGGAAGTCTCATGGTTTTTTCTCGAATTGCGGTGGGAGCCTGGGGTATATTCTAGAGTTTCGACGGGGATGGCCCTTCCACACACGTGTTTGTTCAGCGATGTCCGGACTCCTTCCTACTTGCGAGGGACAACTCGGGATTCTCCTCGAGGCTTGGCAGGGCAATTGGGACGCCTCTCCAGCTGAGGCGGGAGACCAAGGGTCCCTTTCCACATGCCACAGGAATCCTGGGACTCCTATCAAGTTTCACGAGGAGTCAGGCATCGTCTCCTTTGGAGGCACTGATCTCCACGTCCCTCTGGAGTTGTCAAAGGATGTGAGGCCTCCGGTCGCGATGAGGTGGGGAACTAGGTCTTTCTCTGTGGTCTCCACAGGGGATTCAGACATCCTTTCGTCTTGGGAGATGCAAGACGATCCTGCATTCAAGTCACTGCAGGGATATCCGGCCTTATTTCGAGTCAGGGCATCGCGGTGTCCATTCCACTTGAGGCCGCAAACTCAGGGTCCCTCTCACATACCTAGATCTGAGAGAAGCCTCCTCTTGAGGTGCTTGTGGTAAGGTGGTATTCCTCTGGAGTCGAAGCCAGAGACTAACCTCTCATCTCGAGTTGATTTTTGGCCCACGGAGCTCTTTCGTGTTGCTCCAGTGACCTCAGGATCCCTCTAGCCTTGAAACAGTGTTCTTGGGGTTTCTCTGGAGTGACATGAAGGAAATCAAGGCTCCTTTCCTGTGTGATGTGCAACACGGCATTGCTCTGCACGCAGTGCAGAGGAATCGGGCCTCATCTTGCGGCGAGGGGGAAGTCTCATGGTTTTTCTCGAGTTGCGTTGGAACCTGGGGTATATTCTCGAGTTACGACTGGAATGGCCCTTCCACACACGTGTTTGTACAGCGCCGTCAGGACTCCTGCCTAGTTGCGAGGGACAACTCGGGATTCTCCTCGAGGCTTGTCAGGCCAATTGGGATGCCTCTCCAGCTGAGGTGGGAAACCAAGTGTCCCTTTCCACGTGCCACAGGAATCCTGGGACTCATATCAAGTTTCAAGACGAGTCAGGCATCGTCTCCTTTGGAGGCACTGATCTCCGCGTCCCTCTGGAGTTTTCAAAGGATGTGAGGCCTCCGGTCGCGATGAGGTCGGAAACTGGGTCTTTCCCTGTGGTCTCCACAGGGGATTCAGACATCCTTTGGTCTTGGGAGATGCAAGACGAGCCTGCATTCCAGTCACTGCAGGGATATCCGGCCTTATTTCGAGTCAGACCATCGCGGTGTCCATTCCACTTGAGGCCGCAAACTCAGGGTCCCTCTCACATACATAGAGCTGAGAGAAGTCTCTTCTTGAGGTGCTTGTGGTAAGGTGGTATTCCTCTGGAGTCGAGGCCAGGGACTAACCTCTCATCTCGAGTTGATTTTTCATCCACAGAGCTCTTTCGTGTTGCTACAGTGACCTCAGGATCCCTCTAGCCTTGAAACAGTGTTCTTGGGGTTTCTGTGGAGTGCCATCAAGGAAATCAAGGCTCCTTTCCTGTGTGATGTGCAACACGGCATTGCTCTGCACGCAGTGCAGGGGAATCGGGCCTCATCTCGCGGCGAGGGGGAAGTCTCATGGTTTTTCTCGAGTTGCGGCGGGAACCTGGGGTATATTCTCGAGTTACGACGGGGATACCCTTCCACACAAGAGTTTGTTCAGCGACGTCAGGACTCCTGCCTGGTAGCGAGGGACAACTCGGGATTCTCCTCGAGGCTTGGCAGGGCAATTGGGACGCCTCTCCAGCTGAGGCGGGAGACCAAGGGTCCCTTTCCACGTGCCACAGGAATCCTGGGACTCCTATCAAGTTTCACGAGTCAGGCATCGTCTCCTTTAGAGGCAATGATCTCCGCGTCCCTCTGGAGTTTTCAAAGGATGTGAGGCCTCCGGTCGCGATGAGGTCGGAAACTGGGTCTTTCTCTGTGGTCTCCACAGGGGATTCAGACATCCTTTCGTCTTGGGAGATGCAAGACCAGCCTGCATTCAAGTCACTGCAGGGAAATCCGGCCTTATTTTGAGTCAGGGCATCGCGGTGTCCATTCCACTTGAGGCCGCAAACTCAGCGTCACTCTCACATACCTAGAGCTGAGAGAAGCCTCCTCTTGAGGTGCTTGTGGTAAGGTGGTATTCCTCTGGAGTCGAAGCCAGGGACTAACCTCTCTTCTCGAGATGATTTGTGGTCCACGGAGCTCTTTCGTGTTGCTACAGTGACCTCAGGATCCCTCTAGCCTTGAAACAGTGTTCTTCGGGTTTCTCTGGAGTGCCATCAAGGAAATCAAGGCTCCTTTCCTGTGTGACGAGCAACACGGCATTGCTCTGCACGCAGTGCAGGGGAATCGGGCCTCATCTCGCAGCGAGGGGGAAGTCTTATGGTTTTTATCGAGTTGCGGCGGGCACCTGGGGTATATTCTCGAGTTACGACGCTGATGGCCCTTCCACACACGAGTTTGTTCAGCGACGTCAGGACTCCTGCCAAGATGCGAGGGGCAACTTGGGATTCTCCTCGAGGCTTGGCAGGGCAATTGGGACGCCTCTCCAGCTGAGGCGGGAGACCAAGGGTCCCTTTCCACGTGCCACAGGAATCCTGGGACTACTATCAAGTTTCACGAGGAGTCAGGCATCGTCTCCTTTGGAGGCACTGATCTCCGCGTCCCTCTGGAGTTTTCAAAGGATGTGAGGACTCCGGTCGCGATGAGGTGGGGAACTAGGTCTTTCTCTCTGGTCTCCAAAGGGGATTCAGACATTCTTTCGTCTTCGGAGATGCAAGACGAGCCTGCATTCAAGTCACTGCAGGGTTATCCGGCCTTATTTCGAGTCAGACCTTCGCGGTGTCCATTGCACTTGAGGCCGCAAACTCAGGGTCCCTCTCACATACGTAGAGCTGAGAGAAGCCTCTTCTTGAGGTGCTTGTGGTAAGGTGGTATTCCTCTGGAGTCGAAGCCAGGGACTAACCTCTCATCTCGAGTTGATTTTTCATCCACGGAGCTCTTTCGTGTTGCTACAGTGACCTCAGGATCCCTCTAGCCTTGAAACAGTGTTCTTGGGGTTTCTCTGGAGTGCCATCAAGGAAATCAAGGCTCCTTTCCTGTATGATGTGCAACACGGCATTCCTCTGCACGCAGTGCAGGGGAATCGGGCCTCATCTCTCGGCGAGGGGGAAGTCTCATGGTTTTTCTCGAGTTGCGGTGGGAACCTGGGGTATATTCTCGAGTTACAACGGGGATGGCCCTTCCACACACGTGTTTGTTCAGCGACGTCCAGACTCCTGCCTACTTGCGAGGGACAACTCGGGATTCTCCTCCAGGCTTGGCAGGGAAATTGGGACACCTCTCCAGCTGAGGCGGGAGACCAAGGGTCCCTTTCCACGTGCCACAGGAATCCTGGAACTCCTATCAAGTTTCACGAGGAGTCAGGCATCGTCTCCTTTGGAGGCATTCATCTCCGCGTCCCTCTGGAGTTGTCAAAGGATGTGAGGCCTCCGGTCGCGAGGAGGTGGGGAACTAGGTCTTTCTCTGTGGTCTCCACAGGGGATTCAGACATCCTTTCGTCTTGGGAGATGCAAGACGAGCCTGCATACAAGTTACTGCAGGGATATCCGGCCTTATTTCCAGTCGGGGCATCGCAGTGTCCATTCCACTTGAGGCCGCAAACTCAGGGTCTCTCTCACATACCTAGAGCTGAGAGAAGCCTCCTCTTGAGGTGCTTGTGGTAAGGTGGTATTCCTCTGGAGTCGAAGCCAGGGACTAACCTCTCATCTCGAGTTGATTTTTGGCCCACGGAGCTCTTTCGTGTTGCTACAGTGAACTCAGGATCCCTCTTGCCTTGAAACAGTGTTCTGGGGGTTTCTCTGGAGTGCCATCAAGGAAATTAAGGCTCCTTTCCTGTTTGATGTGTAACACGGAATTGCTCTGCACGCAGTGCAGGGGAATCGGGCCTCATCTCGCGGCGAGGGGGAAGTCTCATGGTTTTTCTCGAATTGCGGTGGGAACCTGGGGTATATTCTAGAGTTTCGACGGGGATGGCCCTTCCTCACTCGTGTTTGTTCAGCGACGTCCGGACTCCTGCCTACATGCGAGGGACAACTCGGGATTCTCCTCGAGGCTTGGCAGGGGAATTGGGACGCCTCTCCAGCTGAGGCGGGAGACCAAGGGTCCCTTTCCACGTGCCATAGGAATCCTGGGACTCCTATCAAGTTTCACGAGGAGTCAGGCATCGTCTCCTTTGGAGGCACTGATCTCCGCGTCCCTCTGGAGTTGTCAAAGGATGTGAGGCCTCCGGTCGCGATGAGGTGGGGAACTAGGTCTTTCTCTGTGGTTTCAACAGGGGATTCAGACATCCTTTCGTCTTGGGAGATGCAAGATGAGCCTGCATTCAAGTCACTGCAGGGATATCCGGCCTTATTTCGAGTCAGGGCATCGAAGTGTCCATTCCACTTGAGGCCGCAAACTCAGGGTCCCTCTCACATACCTAGAGCTGAGAGAAGCCTCCTCTTGAGGTGCTTGTGGTAAGGTGGTATTCATCTGGAGTCGAAGCCAGGGACTAACCTCTCATCTCAAGTTGATTTGTGGTTCACGGAGCTCTTTCGTGTTGCTACAGTGACCTCAGGATCCCTCTAGCCTTGAAACAGTGTTCTTGGGGTTTCTGTGGAGTGCCATCAAGGAAATCAAGGCTCCTTTCCTGTGTGATGTGCAACACGGCATTGCTCTGCACGCAGTGCAGGGGAATCAGGCCTCATCTCGCGGCGAGGGGGAAGTCTCATGGTTTTTCTCGAGTTGCGGTGGGAACCTGGGGTATATTCTCGAGTTACGACGGGAATGGCCCTTCCACACACGTGTTTGTACAGCGACGTCAGGACTCCTGCCTAGTTGCGAGGGACAACTCGGGATTCTCCTCGAGGCTTGGCAGGCCAATTGGGATGCCTCTCCAGCTGAGGTGGGAAACCAAGTGTCCCTTTCCACGTGCCACAGGAATCCTGGGACTCATATCAAGTTTCAAGACGAGTCAGGCATCGTCTCCTTTGGAGGCACTTATCTCCGCGTCCCTCTGGAGTTTTCAAAGGATGTGAGGCCTCCGGTCGCGATGAGGTCGGAAACTGGGTCTTTCCCTGTGGTCCTCACAGGGGATTCAGACATCCTTTCGTCTTGGGAGATGCAAGACGAGCCTGCATTCCAGTCACTGCAGGGATATCCGGCCTTATTTCGAGTCAGACCATCGCGGTGTCCATTCCACTTGAGGCCGCAAACTCAGGGTCCCTCTCACATACATAGAGCTGAGAGAAGTCTCTTCTTGAGGTGCTTGTGGTAAGGTGGTATTCCTCTGGAGTCGAGGCCAGGGACTAACCTCTCATCTCGAGTTGATTTTTCATCCACGGAGCTCTTTCGTGTTGCTACAGTGACCTCAGGATCCCTCTAGCCTTGAAACAGTGTTCTTGGGCTTTCTCTGTTGTGCCATCAAGGAAATCAAGGCTCCTTTCCTGTGTGATGTGCAACACGGCATTGCTCTGCACGCAGTGCAGGGGAATCGGGCCTCATTTCGCGGCGAGGGGGAAGTCTCATGGTTTTTCTCGAGTTGCGGTGGGAACCTGGGGTATATTCTCGAGTTACGACGGGGATACCCTTCCACACAAGAGTTTGTTCAGCGACGTCAGGACTCCTGCCTGGTAGCGAGGGACAACTCGGGATTCTCCTCGAGGCTTGGCAGGGCAATTGGGACGCCTCTCCAGCTGAGGCGGGAGACCAAGGGTCCCTTTCCACGTGCCACAGGAATCCTGGGACTCCTATCAAGTTTCA
Source organism: Cervus elaphus (assembly GCF_910594005.1). Classification (NCBI taxonomy): domain Eukaryota; kingdom Metazoa; phylum Chordata; class Mammalia; order Artiodactyla; family Cervidae; genus Cervus; species Cervus elaphus. Next base: position 23,433,140 of record NC_057848.1, read on the forward strand.
CGAGGAGTCAGGCATCGTCTCCTTTGGAGGCACTGATCTCCGCGTCCCTCTGGAGTTTTCAAAGGATGTGAGGCCCCCGGTCGTGATGAGGTGGGGAACTAGGTCTTTCTCTGTGGTCTCCACAGGGGATTCAGACATCCTTTCGTCTTGGGAGATGCAAACGAGCCTTCATTCAAGTCACTGCAGGGATATCCGGCCTTATTTCCAGTCAGCGCATCGCGGTGTCCATTCCACTTAAGGCCACAAATTCCGGATCCCTCTCACATACCTAGAGCTGAGAGAAGCCTCCTCTGGAGGTGCTTGTGGTAAGGTGGTATTCCTCTGGAGTCGAAGCCAGGAACTAACCTCTCATCTCGAGTTGATTTTTGGTCCAAGGAGCTCTTTCGTGTTGCTCCAGTGACCTCAGGATCCCTCTAGCCTTGAAACAGTGTTCTTGGGGTTTCTCTGGAGTGCCATCATGGAAATCTAGGCTCCTTTCCTGTGTGATGAGCAACACGGCATTGCTCTGCACGCAAGGCAGGGGAATCGGGACTCATCTCTCGGCGAGGTGTAAGTCTCATGGTTTTTCTCGAGTTGCGGCGGGAACCTGGGGTATATTCTCGAGTTACGACGGGGATGGCCCTTCCACACACGTGTTTGTTCAGCGACGTCAGGACTCCTGCCTAGTTGCGAGGGACAACTCGGGATTCTCCTCGAGGCTTGGCAGGCCAATTGGGACGCCTCTCCAGCTGAGGCGGGAGACCAAGGGTCCCTTTCCACGTGCCACAGGAATCCTGGGACTCCTATCAAGTTTCACGAGAAGTCAGGCATCGTCTCCTCTGGAGGCACTGATCTCCGCGTCCCTCTGGAGTTGTCAAAGGATGTGAGGCCTCCGGTCCCGATGAGGTGGGGAACTAGGTCTTTCTCTGTGGTCTCCACAGGGGATTCAGACATCCTTTCGTCTTGGGAGATGCAAGACGAGCCTGCATTCAAGTCACTGCAGGGATATCCGGCCTTATTTCGAGTGAGGGCATCGCGGTGTCCATTCCACTTGAGGCCGCAAACTCAGCGTCCCTCTCACATACCTAGAGCTGAGAGAAGCCTCCTCTTGAGGTGCTTGTGGTAAGGTGGTATTCCTCGGGAGTCGAAGCCAGGGACGAACCTCTCATCTCGAGTTCATTTGTGGTCCACGGAGCTCTTTCGTGTTGCTATAGTGACCTCAGGATCCCTCTAGCCTTGAAACAGTGTTCTTGGGGTTTCTCTGGAGTGCCATCATGGAAATCAAGGCTCCTTTCCTGTGTGATGAGCAACATGGCATTGCTCTGCACGCAGTGCAGGGGAATCGGGCCTCATCTCGCAGCGAGGGGGAAGTCTTATGGTTTTTATCGAGTTGCGGCGGGCACCTGGGGTATATTCTCGAGTTACGACGCTGATGGCCCTTCCACACACGAGTTTCTTCAGCGACGTCAGGACTCCTGCCAAGATGCGAGGGGCAACTTGGGATTCTCCTCCAGGCTTGGCAGGGCAATTGGGACGCCTCTCCAGCTGAGGCGGGAGACCAAGGGTCCCTTTCCACGTGCCACAGGAATCCTGGGACTACTATCAAGTTTCACGAGGAGTCAGGCATCGTCTCCTTTGGAGGCACTGATCTCCGCGTTCCTCTGGAGTTTTCAAAGGATGTGAGGACTCCGGTCGCGATGAGGTGGGGAACTAGGTCTTTCTCTCTGGTCTCCAAAGGGGATTCAGACATTCTTTCGTCTTGGGAGATGCAAGACGAGCCTGCATTCAAGTCACTGCAGGGTTATCCGGCCTTATTTCGAGTCAAACCTTCGCGGTGTCCATTGCACTTGAGGCCGCAAACTCAGGGTCCCTCTCACATACGTAGAGCTGAGAGAAGCCTCTTCTTGAGGTGCTTGTGGTAAGGTGGTATTCCTCTGGAGTCGAAGCCAGGGACTAACCTCTCATCTCGAGTTGATTTTTGGTCCACGGAGCTCTTTCGTGTTGCTACAGTGACCTCAGGATCCCTCTAGCCTTGAAACAGTGTTCTTGGGGTTTCTCTGGAGTGCCATCAAGGAAATCAAGGCTCCTTTCCTGTATGATGTGCAACACGGCATTCCTCTGCACGCAGTGCAGGGGAATCGGGCCTCATCTCTCGGCGAGGGGGAAGTCTCATGGTTTTTCTCGAGTTGCGGTGGGAACCTGGGGTATATTCTCGAGTTACAACGGGGATGGCCCTTCCACACACGTGTTTGTTCAGCGACGTCCGGACTCCTGCCTACTTGCGAGGGACAACTCGGGATTCTCCTCGAGGCTTGGAAGGGAAATTGGGACGCCTCTCCAGCTGAGGCGGGAGACCAAGTGTCCCTTTCCACGTGCCACAGGAATCCTGGAACTCCTATCAAGTTTCACGAGGAGTCAGGCATCGTCTCCTTTGGAGGCATTCATCTCCGCGTCCCTCTGGAGTTGTCAAAGGATGTGAGGCCTCCTGTCGCGAGGAGGTGGGGAACTAGGTCTTTCTCTGTGGTCTCCACAGGGGATTCAGACATCCTTTCGTCTTGGGAGATGCAAGACGAGCCTGCATACAAGTTACTGCAGGGATATCCAGCCTTATTTCCAGTCAGGGCATCGCAGTGTCCATTCCACTTGAGGCCGCAAACTCAGGGTCTCTCTCACATACCTAGAGCTGAGAGAAGCCTCCTCTTGAGGTGCTTGTGGTAAGGTGGTATTCCTCTGGAGTCGAAGCCAGGGACTAACCTCTCATCTCGAGTTGATTTGTGGTCCACGGAGCTCTTTCGTGTTGCTACAGTGACCTCAGGATCCCTCTTGCCTTGAAACAGTGTTCTGGGGGTTTCTCTGGAGTGCCATCAAGGAAATCAAGGCTCCTTTCCTGTGTGATGTGCAACACGGCATTGTTCTGCGCGCAGTGAAGCGGAATCGGGCCTCATCTCGCGGCGAGGGGGAAGTCTCATGGTTTTTCTCGAGTTGCGGCGGGAACCTGGGGTATATTCTCGAGTTATGACGGGGATGGCCCTTCCACACACGTGTTTGTTCAGTGACGTCAGGACACCTGTCTAGCTGTGTGGGACAACTCGGGATCCTCCTCGAGGCTTGGCAGGGAAATTGGGACGCCTCTCCAGCTGAGGCGGGAGACCAAGGGTCCCTTTCCACGTGCCACAGGAATCCTGGGACTCCTATCAAGTTTCACGAGGAGTCAGGCATCGTCTCCTTTGGAGGCACTGATCTCCGCATCCCTCGGGAGTTTTCAAAGGATATGAGGCCTCTGGTCGCGGTGAGGTGGGGAACTAGGTCTTTCTCTGTGGTCTCCACAGGGGATTCAGACATCCTTTCGTCTTGAGAGATGCAAGACGAGCCTGCATTCAAGTCACTGCAGGGATATCCGGCCTTATTTCGAGTCAGGGCATCGCGATGTCGATTCCACTTGAGGCCGCACACTCAGGGTCTCTCTCACATACCTAGAGCTGAGAGAAGCCTCCTCTTGAGGTGCTTGTGGTAAGGTGGTATTCCTCTGGAGTCGAAGCCAGGGACTAACCTCTTATCTCGAGTTGATTTGTGGTCCACGGAGCTCTTTCGTGTTGCTACAGTGACCTCAGGATCCCTCTAGCCTTGAAACAGTGTTCTTGGGCTTTCTCTGGAGTGCCGTAAAGGAAATCAAGGCTCCTTTCCTGTGTGATGTGCAACACGGCATTGTTCTGCGCGCAGTGCAGCGGAATCGGGCCTCATCTCGCGGCGAGGGGCATGTCTCATGGTTTTTCTCGAGTTGCGGCGGGAACCTGGGCTATATTCTCGAGTTACGACGGGGATGGCCCTTCCACACACGTGTTTGTTCAGCGATGTCAGGACTCCTGCCTAGTTGCGAGGGACAACTCGCGATTCTCCTCGAGGCTTGGCAGGGCAATTGGGACGCCTCTCCAGCTGAGGCGGGAGACCAAGGGTCCCTTTCCACATGCCACAGAAATCCTGGGACTCCTATCAAGTTTCACGAGGAGTCAGGCATCATCTCCTTGGGAGGCACTGATCTCCGCGTCCCTCTGGAGTTGTCAAAGGATGTGAGGCCTCCGGTCGCGATGAGGTGGGGAACTAGGTCTTTCTCTGTGGTCTCCACAGGAGATTCAGACATCCTTTTGTCTTGGGAAATGCAAGACGAGCCTGCATTCAAGTCACTGCAGGGATATTCGGCCTTATTTCGAGTCAGGGCATCGTGGTGTCCATCTCACTTGAGGCCGCAATCTCAGGGGCCCTCTCACATACCTAAAGCTGAGAGAAGCCTCCTCTTGAGGTGCTTGTGGTAAGGTGGTATTCCTCTGGAGTCGAATCCAGGGACTAACCTCTCTTCTCGAGTTGAATTTTCATCCACGGAGCTCTTTCGTGTTTGCTACAGTGACCTCAGGATCCCTCTAGCCTTGAAACAGTGTTCTTGGGGTTTCTCTGGAGTGCCATCAAGGAAATCAAGGCTCCTTTCCTGTGTGATGTGCAACACGGCATTGCTCTGCACGCAGTGCAGGGGAATCGGGCCTCATTTCGCGGCGAGGGGGAAGTCTCATGGTTTTTCTCGAGTTGCGGTGGGAACCTGGGGTATATTCTCGAGTTACGACGGGGATACCCTTCCACACAAGAGTTTGTTCAGCGACGTCAGGACTCCTGCCTGGTAGCGAGGGACAACTCGGGATTCTCCTCGAGGCTTGGCAGGGCAATTGGGACGCCTCTCCAGCTGAGGCGGGAGACCAAGGGTCCCTTTCCACGTGCCACAGGAATCCTGGGACTCCTATCAAGTTTCACGAGGAGTCAGGCATCGTCTCCTTTGGAGGCACTGATCTCCGTGTACCTCTGGAGTTTTCAAAGGATGTGAGGCCCCCGGTCGTGATGAGGTGGGGAACTAGGTCTTTCTCTGTGGTCTCCACAGGGGATTCAGACATCCTTTCGTCTTGGGAGATGCAAACGTGCCTGCATTCAAGTCACTGCAGGGATATCCGGCCTTATTTCCAGTCAGCGCATCGCGGTGTCCATTCCACTTAAGGCCACAAATTCCGGATCCCTCTCACATACCTAGAGCTGAGAGAAGCCTCCTCTTGAGGTGCTTGTGGTAAGATGGTATTCCTCTGGAGTCGAAGCCAGGGACTAACCTCTCATCTCGAGTTGATTTTTGGTCCAAGGAGCTCTTTCATGTTGCTCCAGTGACCTCAGGATCCCTCTAGCCTTGAAACAGTGTTCTTGGGGTTTCTCTGGAGTGCCATCAAGGAAATCCAGGCTCCTTTCCTGTGTGATGTGCAACACGGCATTGCTCTGCACGCAGTGCAGGGGAATCGGGACTCATCTCTCGGCGAGGTGTAAGTCTCATGGTTTTTCTCGAGTTGCGGCGGGAACCTGGGGTATATTCTCGAGTTACGACGGGGATGGCCCTTCCACACACGTGTTTGTTCAGCGACGTCAGGACTCCTGCCTAGTTGCGAGGGACAACTCAGGATTCTCCTCGAGGCTTGGCAGGGCAATTGGGAGGCCTCTCCAGCTGAGGCGGGATACCAAGGGTCCCTTTCCACGTGCCACAGGAATCCTGATACCCCTATCAAGTTTCACTTGGAGTCAGGCATCGTCTCCTTTGGAGGCACTGATCTCCGCGTCCCTCTGGAGTTTTCAAAGCATGTGAGGCCTCCGGTCGTGATGAGGTGTGGAACTAGGTCTTTCTCTGTGGTCTCCACAGGGGATTCAGACATCCTTTCGTCTTGGGAGATGCAAGACGAGCCTGCATTCAAGTCACTGCAGGGATATCCGGCCTTATTTCGAGTGAGGGCATCGCGGTGTCCATTCCACTTGAGGCCGCAAACTCAGGGTCCCTCTCACATACCTAGAGCTGAGAGAAGCCTCCTCTTGAGGTGCTTGTGGTAAGGTGGTATTCCTCGGGAGTCGAAGCCAGGGACGAACCTCTCATCTCGAGTTCATTTGTGGTCCACGGAGCTCTTTCGTGTTGCTATAGTGACCTCAGGATCCCTCTAGCCTTGAAACAGTGTTCTTGGGGTTTCTCTGGAGTGCCATCATGGAAATCAAGGCTCCTTTCCTGTGTGATGAGCAACATGGCATTGCTCTGCACGCAGTGCAGGGGAATCGGGCCTCATCTCGCAGCGAGGGGGAAGTCTTATGGTTTTTATCGAGTTGCGGCGGGCACCTGGGGTATATTCTCGAGTTACGACGCTGATGGCCCTTCCACACACGAGTTTGTTCAGCGACGTCAGGACTCCTGCCAAGATGCGAGGGGCAACTTGGGATTCTCCTCCAGGCTTGGCAGGGCAATTGGGACGCCTCTCCAGCTGAGGCGGGAGACCAAGGGTCCCTTTCCACGTGCCACAGGAATCCTGGGACTCCTATCAAGTTTCACGAGGAGTCAGGCATCGTCTCCTTTGGAGGCACTGATCTCCGCGTCCCTCTGGAGTTTTCAAAGGATGTGAGGCCTCCGGTCGCGATGAGGTGGGGAACTAGGTCTTTCTCTCTGGTCTCCAAAGGGGATTCAGACATTCTTTCGTCTTGGGAGATGCAAGACGAGCCTGCATTCAAGTCACTGCAGGGTTATCCGGCCTTATTTCGAGTCAGACCTTCGCGGTGTCCATTGCACTTGAGGCCGCAAACTCAGGGTCCCTCTCACATACGTAGAGCTGAGAGAAGCCTCTTCTTGAGGTGCTTGTGGTAAGGTGGTATTCCTCTGGAGTCGAAGCCAGGGACTAACCTCTCATCTCGAGTTGATTTTTCGTCCACGGAGCTCTTTCGTGTTGCTACAGTGACCTCAGGATCCCTCTAGCCTTGAAACAGTGTTCTTGGGGTTTCTCTGGAGTGCCATCAAGGAAATCAAGGCTCCTTTCCTGTATGATGTGCAACACGGCATTCCTCTGCACGCAGTGCAGGGGAATCGGGCCTCATCTCTCGGCGAGGGGGAAGTCTCATGGTTTTTCTCGAGTTGCGGTGGGAACCTGGGGTATATTCTCGAGTTAAGACGGGGATGGCCCTTCCACACACGTGTTTGTTCAGCGACGTCCGGACTCCTGCCTACTTGCGAGGGACAACTCGGGATTCTCCTCGAGGCTTGGAAGGGAAATTGGGACGCCTCTCCAGCTGAGGCGGGAGACCAAGTGTCCCTTTCCACGTGCCACAGGAATCCTGGAACTCCTATCAAGTTTCACGAGGAGTCAGGCATCGTCTCCTTTGGAGGCATTCATCTCCGCGTCCCTCTGGAGTTGTCAAAGGATGTGAGGCCTCCTGTCGCGAGGAGGTGGGGAACTAGGTCTTTCTCTGTGGTCTCCACAGGGGATTCAGACATCCTTTCGTCTTGGGAGATGCAAGACGAGCCTGCATACAAGTTACTGCAGGGATATCCAGCCTTATTTCCAGTCAGGGCATCGCAGTGTCCATTCCACTTGAGGCCGCAAACTCAGGGTCTCTCTCACATACCTAGAGCTGAGAGAAGCCTCCTCTTGAGGTGCTTGTGGTAAGGTGGTATTCCTCTGGAGTCGAAGCCAGGGACTAACCTCTCATCTCGAGTTGATTTGTGGTCCACGGAGCTCTTTCCTGTTGCTACAGTGACCTCAGGATCCCTCTAGCCTTGAAACAGTGTTCTTGGGGTTTCTCTGGAGTGACATCAAGGAAATCAAGGCTCCTTTCCTGTGTGATGTGCAACATGGAATGGCTCTGCACGCGGTGCAGGGGAGTCGGGCCTCATCTCGAGGTGAGGGAGAAGTCTCATGGTTTCTCTCGAGTTGCGGCGGGAACCTGGGGTATATTCTCGAGTTCCGACTGGGATGGCATATCCACACACGTGTTTGTTCAGCCTGGTCAGGACTCCTGCCTAGTTGCGAGGCACAACTCGGGTTTCTCCTCGAGGCTTGGCAGGGCAATTGGGACGCCTCTCCAGCTGAGGCGGGAGACCAAGAGTCCCTTTCCACGTGCCACAGGAATCCTGGGACTCCTATCAAGTTTCACGAGGAGTCAGGCATCGTCTCCTTTGGAGGCACTGATCTCTGCATCCCTCTGGAGTTTTCAAAGGATATGAGGCCTCCGGTCGCGGTGAGGTGGGGAACTAGGTCTTTCTCTGTGGTCTCCACAGGGGATTCAGACATCCTTTCGTCTTGAGAGATGCAAGACGAGCCTGCATTCAAGTCACTGCAGGGATATCCGGCCTTATTTCGAGTCAGGGCATCGCGATGTCCATTCCACTTGAGGCCGCACACTCAGGGTCCCTCTCACATACCTAGAGCTGAGAGAAACCTCCTCTTGAGGTGCTTATGGTAAGGTGGTATTCCTCTGGAGTCGAAGCCAGGGACTAACCTCTCATCTCGAGTTGATTTGTGGTCCACGGAGCTCTTTCATGTTGCTACAATGATCTCAGGATCCCTCTAGCCTTGAAATAGTGTTCTTGGGCTTTCTCTGGAGTGCCGTAAAGGAAATCAAGGCTCCTTTCCTGTGTGATGTGCAACACGGCATTGTTCTGCGCGCAGTGCAGCGGAATCGGGCCTCATCTCGCGGCGAGGGGCATGTCTCATGGTTTTTCTCGAGTTGCGGCGGGAACCTGGGCTATATTCTGGAGTTACGACGGGGATGGCCCTTCCACACACGTGTTTGTTCAGCGATGTCAGGACTCCTGCCTAGTTGCGAGGGACAACTCGGGATTCTCCTCGAGGCTTGGCAGGGCAATTGGGACGCCTCTCCAGCTGAGGCGGGAGACCAAGGGTCCCTTTCCACATGCCACAGGAATCCTGGGACTCCTATCAAGTTTCACGAGGAGTCAGGCATCGTCTCCTTGGGAGGCACTGATCTCCGCGTCCCTCTGGAGTTGTCAAAGGATGTGAGGCCTCCGGTCGCGATGAGGTGGGGAACTAGGTCTTTCTCTGTGGTCTCCACAGGGGATTCAGACATCCTTTTGTCTTGGGAAATGCAAGACGAGCCTGCATTCAAGTCACTGCAGGGATATCCGGCCTTATTTCGAGTCAGGGCATCGTGGTGTCCATCTCACTTGAGGCCGCAATCTCAGGGGCCCTCTCACATACCTAGAGCTGAGAGAAGCCTCCTCTTGAGGTGCTTGTGGTAAGGTGGTATTCCTCTGGAGTCGAAGCCAGGGACTAACCTCTCATCTCGAGTTGATTTCTGGTCCACAGAGCTCTTTCGTGTTGCTACAGTGACCTCAGGATCCCTCTAGCCTTGAAACAGTGTTCTTGGGCTTTCTCTGGAGTGCCGTAAAGGAAATCAAGGCTCCTTTCCTGTGTGATGTGCAACACGGCATTGTTCTGCGCGCAGTGCAGCGGAATCGGGCCTCATCTCGCGGCGAGGGGCATGTCTCATGGTTTTTCTCGAGTTGCGGCGGGAACCTGGGCTATATTCTCGAGTTACGACGGGGATGGCCCTTCCACACACGTGTTTGTTCAGCGACGTCAGGACTCCTGCCTAGTTGCGAGGGACAACTCGGGATTCTCCTCGAGGCTTGGCAGAGGAATTGGGACGCCTCTCCAGCTGAGGCGGGAGACCAAGGGTCCCTTTCCACGTGCCACAGGAATCCTGGGACTCCTATCAAGTTTCACGAGGAGTCAGGCATCGTCTCCTTTGGAGGCACTGATCTCCGCGTCCCTCTGGAGTTGTCAAAGGATGTGAGGCCTCCGGTCGCGATGAGGTGGGGAACTAGGTCTTTCTCTGTGGTCTCCACAGGGGATTCAGACATCCTTTCGTCTTGGGAGACGCAAGACCAGCCTGCATTCAAGTCACTGCAGGGATATCCGGCCTTATTTCGAGTCAGGGCATCGAAGTGTCCATTCCACTTGAGGCCGCAAACTCAGGGCCCCTCTCACATACCTAGAGCTGAGAGAAGCCTCCTCTTGAGGTGCTTGTGGTAAGGTGGTATTCCTCTGGAGTCGAAGCCACGGACTAACCTCTCATTTCGAGTTGATTTTTGGGCCACGGAGCTCTTTCGTGTTACTACAGTGACCTCAGGATCCTTCTATCCTTGAAACAGTGTTCTTGGGGTTTCTCTGGAGTGCCATCAAGGAAATCAAGGCTCCTTTCCTGTGTGATGTGCAACACGGCATTGCTCTGCACGCAGTGCTTTGGAATCGGGCCTCATCTCGCGGCGAGTTGGAAGTCTCATGGTTTTTCTCGAGTTGCGGCTGGAACCTGGGGTATATTCTCGAGTTACGACGGCCATGGCCCTTCCACACAATTTTTTGTTCAGTGACGTCAGGACTCCTGCCTAGTTGCGAGGGACAACTCGGGATTCTTCTCGAGGCTTGGCAGGGGAATTGGGACGCCTCTCCAGCTGAGGCGGGAGACCAAGGTTCCCTTTCCACGTACCACAGAAATCCTGGGACTCCTATCATGTTTCACGAGGAGTCAGTCATTTTCTCCTTGGGAGGCACTGATCTCCGCGTCCCTCTGGAGTTGTCAAAGGAGGTGAGGTCTCCGGTCGCGATGAGGTGGGGAACTAGGTCTTTCTCTGTGGTCTCCACAGGGGATTCAGACATCCTTTCGCATTGGAGATGCAAGACGAGCCTGCATTCAAGTCACTGCCGTGATATCCGGCCTTATTTCGAGTCAGGGCATCGCGGTGTTCACTCCATTTGAGGCCGCAAACTCAGGATCCCTCTCACATACCAAGAGCTGAGAGAAGCCTCCTCTTGAGGTGCTTGTTGTAAGGTGGTATTCCTCTGGAGTCGAAGCCAGGGACTAACCTCTCATCTGGAGTTGATTTTTGGTCCACGGAGTTCTTTCGTGTTGCCACAGTGACGTCAGGATCCCTGTAGCCTTGAAACAGAGTTCTAGGGGTTTCTCGGGAGTACCATCAAGGAAATCAAGGCTCCTTTCCTGTGTGATGTGCAACACGAAATTGCTCTGCACGCAGTGCAGGGAAATCGGGCCTAATCTCGCCGCGAGGGGGAAGTCTCATGATTTTTCTCGAGTTGCAGCGGGAACCTGGGCTATATTCTCGAGTTACGATGGGGATGGCCCTTCCACACACGTGGCTGTTCAGTGACGTCAGGACACTTGTCTAATTGTGAGGGACAACTCGGGATTCTCCTCGAGGCTCGGCAGGGCAATTAGGACGCCTCTGCAGCTGAGGCGGGAGACCAAGGGTCCCTTTCCACGTGCCACAGGAATCCTGGGACTCCTATCAAGTTTCACGAGGAGTCAGGCATCGTCTCCTTGGGAGGCACTGATCTCCGCGTTCCTCTGGGGTTTTCAAAGGATGTGAGGCCTCCGGTCGCGATGAGGTGGGGAACTAGGTCTTTCTCTGTGGTCTCCACAGGGGATTCAGACATCCTTTCGTCTTGGGAGATGCAAAACGAGCCGGCATTCAAGCCACTGCAGGGATATCCGGCCTTATTTCGAGTCAGGGCATCCCGGTGTCCATTCCACTTGAGGCCGCAAACTCAGGGTCCCTCTCACATACCTAGAGCTGAGAGAAGCCTCCTCTTGAGGTGCTTGTGGTAAGGTGGTATTCCTCTGGAGTCGAAGCCAGGGACTAACCTCTCATCTTGAGTTGATTTTTGGTCCACGGAGCTCTTTCTTGTTGCTACAGTGACCTCAGGATCCCTCTAACCTTGAAACAGTGTTCTTGGGCTTTCTCTGGAGTGCCGTCAAGGAAATCAAGGCTCCTTTCATGTGTGATGTGCAACATGGCATTGCTCTGCTCGCAGTGCAGGGGAATCGGGCCTCATCTCGCCGCGAGGCGGAAGTCTCATGGATTTTCTCGAGTTGCGGCGGGAACCTGGGGTATATTCTCGAGTTACGACGCGGATGGCCCTTCCACACTCGTGTTTGTTCAGCGACGTCAGGACTCCTGCCTAGTTGCGAGGGACAACTCGGGATTCTCGTCGAGGCTTGGCAGGGCAATTGGGACGCCTCTGCAGCTAAGGCGGGAGACCAAGGGACCCTTTAAACGTGCCACAGGAATCCTGGGACTCCTATCAAGTTTCACGAGGAGTCAGGCATCGTCTCCTTTAGAGGCACTGATCTCCGCCTCCCTCTGGAGTTTTCAAAGGATGTGAGGCCTCCGGTGGCAATGAGGTGGGAAACTTGGTCTTTCTCTGTGGTCTCCACAGGGGATTCAGACACCCTTTCGTCTTGGGAGATGCAAGACGAGCCTGCATTCAAGTCACTGCAGGGATATCCGGCCTTATTTCGCGTCAGGGCATCGCGGTGTCCATTCCACTTTAGGCCGCAATCTCAGGGTCCCTCTCACATACCTAGAGCTGCGAGAAGCCTCCTCTTGAGGTGCTTGTGGTAAGGTGGTATTCCTCTGAAGTCGAAGCCAGGGACTAACCTCTCATCTCGAGTTGATTTCTGGTCCACGGAGCTCTTTCGTGTTGCTACAGTAACCTAAGGATCTCTCTAGCCTTGAAACAATGTTCTTGGGGTTTCTCTGGAGTGCCGTCAAGGAAATCAAGGCTCCTTTCCTATGCGATGTGCAACACAGCATTGCTCTGCACGCAGTGCTGGGGAATCGGGCCTCATCTCGCGTCGAGGGGGAAGTCTCATGGTTTTTCTCGAGTTGCGGCGGGAACCTGGGGTATATTCTCGAGTTACGACGGGGATGGCCCTTCCACACACGTGTTTGTTCAGCGACGTAAGGACTCCTGCCTAGTTGCGAGGGACAACTCAGGATTCTCCTCGGGGCTTGGCAGGGCAATTGGAACGCCTCTCCAGCTGAGGCGGGAGACCAAGTGTCCCTTTCCACGTGCCACAGGAATCCTGGGACTCCTATCAAGTTTCACGAGGAGTCAGACATCGTCTCCTGGGGAGGCACTGATCTTCGCGTCCCTCTGGAGTTTTCAAGGATGTGAGGCCTCCGGTCGGGATGAGGTGGGGAATTAGGTCTTTCTCTGTGGTCTCCACAGGGGATTCAGACATCCTTTCGTCTTGGGAGATGCAGGACGAGCCTGCATTCAAGTCACTGCAGGGATATCCGGCCTTATTTCGAGTCAGGGCATCGCGGTGTCCATTCCACTTGAGGCCACAAACTCAGGGTCCCTCTCTCATACCTAGAGCTGAGAGAAGCCTCCTGTTGAGGTGCTTGTGGTAAGGTTGTATTCCTCTGGAGTCGAAGCCAGGGACTAACCACTCATCTCGAGTTGATTTTTGGTCCACGGAGCTCTTTCGTCTTGCTACAGTGACCTCGGGATCCCTCTAGCCTTGAAACAGTGTTCTTGGGGTTTCTCTGGAGTACCATCAAGGAAATCAAGGCTCCTTTCTTGTGTTATGTGCAACACGGCATTTTTCTGCACGCAGTGCAGGGGAATCGGGCCTCATCTCGCCGCGAGGCGGAAGTCTCATGGATTTTCTCGAGTTGCGGCGGGAACCTGGGGTATATTCTCGAGTTACGATGCGGATGGCCCTTCCACACTCGTGTTTGTTCAGCGACGTCAGGACTCCTGCCTAGTTACGAGGGACAACTCGGGATTCTCGTCGAGGCTTGGCAGGGCAATTGGGACGCCTCTGCAGCTAAGGCGGGAGACCAAGGGACCCTTTAAACGTGCCACAGGAATCCTGGGACTCCTATCAAGTTTCACGAGGAGTCAGGCATCGACTCCTTTGGAGGCACTGATCTGAGTCCCTTTGGGGTTTTCAAAGGTTGTGAGGCCTCCGGTCGCGATGAGGTGGGGAACTAGGTCTTTCTCTGTGGTCTCCACAGGGTATTCAGAAATCCTTTCGTATTGGGAGATGCAAGACGAGCCTGCATTCAAGTCACTGCAGGGATATCCGGCCTTATTTCGAGTCAGGGCATCGCGGTGTCCATTCCAGTTGAGGCCGCAAACTCAGGGTCCCTCTCACATACCTAGAGCTGAGAGAAGCCTCCTCTTGAGGTGCTTGTGGTAAGGTGGTATTTCTCTGGAGTCGAAGCCAGGGACTAACCCCTCATCTCGAGTTGATTTTTGGTCCACGGAGCTCTGTCGTGTTGCCACAGTGACGTCAGGATCCCTGTAGCCTTGAAACAGAGTTCTAGGGGTTTCTCTGGAGGGCCATCAAGGAAATTAAGGCTCCTTTCCTGTGTGATGTGCAACACGACATTGCTCTACACGCAGTGCAGAGGAATCGGGCCTCATCTCGCAGCGAGGGGGAAGTCTCATGGTTTTTCTCGAGTTGCGGCGGGAACCTCGGGTATATTCTCGAGTTACGACGGGGATGGCGCTTCCACACACGTGTTTGTTCAGCGATGTCAGGACTCCTGCCTAGTTGCGAGGGACAACTCGCGATTCTCTTCAAGGCTTGGCAGGGCAATTGGGACGCCTCTCCAGCTGAGGCGGTAGACTAAGTGTCCCTTTCCACGTGCCACAGGAATCCTGGCACTCCTATCAAGTTTCACGAGGAGTCAGGCATCGTTTCCTTTGGAGGCACTGATCTCCGCGTCCCTCTGGAGTTGTCAAAGGATGTGAGGCCTCCGGTCGCGATGAGGTGGGGAAGTAGGGCTTTCTCTGTGGTCTCCACAGGGAATTCAGACATCCTTTCGTCTTGGGAGATGCAAGACGAGCCTGCATTCAAGTCACTGCAGGTATATCCGGCCTTTTTTCGAGTCAGGGCATCGCGGTGTCCATTCCACTTGAGGCCGCAAACTCAGGGTCCCTCTCACATACCTAGAGCTGAGAGAATCCTCCTCTTGAGGTGCTTGTGGTAAGGTGGTAATCCTCTGGAGTGGAAGCGAGGGACTAACCTTTCATCTCGAGTTGATTTTTGGTCCACGGAGCTCTTTTGTGTTGCTACAGTGACCTCAGGATCCCTGTAGCCTTGAAACAGTGTTCTTGGGGTTTCTCGGGAGTACCATTAAGGAAATCAAGGCTCCTTTCCTGTGTGATGTGCAACACGAAATTGCTCTGCACGCAGTGCAGGGGAATCGGGCCTCATCTCGCCGCGAGGGGGAAGTCACATGATTTTTCTCGAGTTGCGGCGGGAACCTGGGGCTATATTCTCAAGTTACGACGGGGATGGCCCTTCCACACACGTGGCTGTTCAGTGACGTCAGGACACCTGTCTAATTGTGAGGGACAACTCGGGATTCTCCTCGAGGCTCGGCAGGGCAATTGGGACGCCTCTCCAGCTGAGGCGGGAGACCAAGGGTCCCTTTCCACGTGCCACAGGAATCCTGGGACTCCTATCAAGTTTCACGAGGAGTCAGGCATCGTCTCCGTGGGAGGCACGTTTCTCCGCGTCCCTCTGGGGTTTTCAAAGGATGTGAGGCCTCCGGTCGCGATGAGGTGGGGAACTAGGTCTTTCTCTGTGGTCTCCACAGGGGATTCAGACATCCTTTCGTCTTGGGAGATGCAAGACGAGCCGGCATTCAAGCCACTGCAGGGATATCCGGCCTTATTTCGAGTCAGGGCATCCCGGTGTCCATTCCACTTGAGGCCGCAAACTCAGGGTCCCTCTCACATACCTAGAGCTGAGAGAAGCCTCCTCTTGAGGTGCTTGTGGTAAGGTGGTATTCCTCTGGAGTCGAAACCAGGGACTAACCTCTCATCTTGAGTTGATTTTTGGTCCACGGAGCTCTTTCTTGTTGCTACAGTGACCTCAGGATCCCTCTAACCTTGAAACAGTGTTCTTGGGCTTTCTCTGGAGTGCCGTCAAGGATATCAAGGCTCCTTTCCTGTGTGATGTGCAACATGGCATTGCTCTGCTCGCAGTGCAGGGGAATCGGGCCTCATCTCGCGGCGAGGGGGAAGTCTCATGGTTTTTCTCGAGTTGCGGCGGGAACCTGGGGTATATTCTCGAGTTACGACGGGGATGGCCCTTCCACACACGTGTTTGCTCAGCGACGTCAGGACTCCTGCCTAGTTGCGAGGGACAACTCGGGATTCTCGTCGACGCTTGGCAGGGCAATTGGGACGCCTCTGCAGCTAAGGCGGGAGACCAAGGGACCCTTTAAACGTGCCACAGGAATCCTGGGTCTCCTGTCAAGTTTCACGAGGAGTGAGGCATCGTCTCCTTTAGAGGCACTGATCTCCGCCTCCCTCTGGAGTTTTCAAAGGATGTGAGGCCTCCGGTGGCAATGAGGTGGGAAACTTGGTCTTTCTCTGTGGTCTCCACAGGGGATTCAGACACCCTTTCGTCTTGGGAGATGGAAGACGAGCCTGCATTCAAGTCACTGCAGGGTTATCCGGCCTTATTTCGCGTCAGGGCATCGCGGTGTCCATTCCACTTGAGGCCGCAATCTCAGGGTCCCTCTCACATACCTAGAGCTGAGAGAAGCCTCCTCTTGAGGTGCTTGTGGTAAGGTGGTATTCCTCTGAAGTCGAAGCCAGGGACTAACCTCTCATCTCGAGTTGATTTCTGATCCACGGAGCTCTTTCGTGTTGCTACAGTGACCTCAGGATCCCTCTAGCCTTGAAACAGTGTTCTTGGGGTTTCTCTGGAGTACCATCAAGAAAATCAAGGCTCCTTTCTTGTGTTATGTGCAACACGGCATTGTTCTGCACGCAGTGTAGGGGAATCGGGCCTCATCTCGCCGCGAGGCGGAAGTCTCATGGATTTTCTCGAGTTGCGGCGGGAACCTGGGGTATATTCTCGAGTTACGACGCGGATGGCCCTTGCACACTCGTGTTTGTTCAGGGACGTCAGGACTCCTGCCTAGTTGCGAGGTACAAATCGCGATTCTCCTCGTGGCTTGGCAGGGCAATTGGGACGCCTCTCCAGCTGAGGCGGGAGACCAAGGGTCCCTTTCCACGTGCCACAGGAATCCTGAGACTCCTATGAAGTTTCACGAGGAGTCAGGCATCGTCTCCTTTCGAGTCACTGATCTCCACGTCCCTCTGGGGTTTTCAAAGGATGTGAGGCCTCCGGTCGCGATGAGGTGGGGAACTAGGTCTTTCTCTGTGGTCTCCACAGGGGATTCAGACATCCTTTCGTCTTGGCAGATGCAAGACGAGCATGCATTCAAGTCACTGCAGGGATATCCGGCCTTATTTCGAGTCAGGGCATCGCGGTGTCCATTCCACTTGAGGCCGCAAACTCAGGGTCCCTCTCACAAACCTAGAGCTGAGAGAAGCCTCCTCTTAAGGTGCTTGTGTTTAGGTGGTATTCCTCTGGAGTCGAAGCCAGGGACTAACCTCTCATTTCGAGTTGAATTGTGGTCCACGGAGCTCTTTCGTGTTGCTCCAGTGACCTCAGGATCCCTCTAGCCTTGAAACAGTGTTCTTGGGGTTTCTCTGGAATGCCATCAAGGAAATCAAGGCTCCTTTACTGTGTAATGGGCAACACGGAATTGCTCTGCACACAGTGCAGGGGAATCGGCCCTCATCTCGGGGCGAGGGGGAAGTTTCATGGTTTTTCTCGAGTTGCGGCGGGAACCTGGTGTATATTCTCGAGTTACGACGGGGATGGCCCTTCCAAAAACGTGTTTGTTCAGCGACGTCAGGACTCCTGCCTAGTTGCGCGGGACAACTCGGGTTTCTCCTCAAGGTTTGGCAGGACAATTGGGACGCCTCTCCAGCTGAGGCGGGAGACCAAGGGTCCCTTTCCACGTGCCACAGGAATCCTGGGACTTCTATCAAGTTTCACGAGGAGTCAGGCATCGTCTCCTTTGGAGGCACTGATCTCCGAGTCCTTTTGGGGTTTTCAAAGGATGTGAGGCCTCCGGTCGCGATGAGGTGGGGAACTAGGTCTTTCTCTGTGGTCTCCACAGGGGATTCAGACATCCTTTCGTCTTGGGAGATGCAAGACGAGCCTGCATTCAAGTCACTGCAGGGATATCCGGCCTTATTTCGAGTCAGGGCATCGTGGTGTCCATTCCACTTGAGGCCGCAAACTCAGGGTCCCTCTCACATACCTAGAGCTGAGAGAAGCCTCCTCTTGAGGTGCTTGTGGTAAGGTGGTATTCCTCTGGAGTCGAAACCAGGGACTAACCTCTCATCTTGAGTTGATTTTTGGTCCACGGAGCTCTTTCTTGTTGCTACAGTGACCTCAGGATCCCTCTCACCTTGAAACAGTGTTCTTGGGCTTTCTCTGGAGTGCCGTCAAGGAAATCAAGGCTCCTTTCCTGTGTGATGTGCAACATGGCATTGCTCTGCTCGCAGTGCAGGGGAATCGGGCCTCATCTCGCGGCGAGGGGGAAGTCTCATGGTTTTTCTCGAGTTGCGGCGGGAACCTGGGGTATATTCTCGAGTTACGACTGAGATGGCCCTTCCACACACGTGTTTGCTCAGCGACGTCAGGACTCCTGCCTAGTTGCGAGGGACAACTCGGGATTCTCGTCAAGGCTTGGCAGGGCAATTGGGACGTCTCTGCAGCTAAGGCGGGAGACCAAGGGACCCTTTAAACGTGCCACAGGAATCCTGGGACTCCTATCAAGTTTCACGAGGAGTGAGGCATCGTCTCCTTTAGAGGCACTGATCTCCGCCTCCCTCTGGAGTTTTCAAAGGATGTGAGGCCTCCGGTGGCAATGAGGTGGGAAACTTGGTCTTGCTCTGTGGTCTCCACAGGGGATTCAGACACCCTTTCGTCTTGGGAGATGGAAGACGAGCCTGCATTCAAGTCACTGCAGGGTTATCCGGCCTTATTTCGCGTCAGGGCATCGCGGTGTCCATTCCACTTGAGGCCGCAATCTAAGGGTCCCACTCATATACCTAGAGCTGAGAGAAGCCTCCTCTTGAGGTGCTTGTGGTAAGGTGGTATTCCTCTGAAGTCGAAGCCAGGGACTAACCTCTCATCTCGAGTTGATTTCTGGTCCACGGAGCTCTTTCGTGTTGCTACAGTAACCTCAGGATTCCTCTAGCCTTGAAACAATGTTCTTGGGGTTTCTCTGGAGTGCCGTCATGGAAATCAAGGCTCCTTTCCTGTGCGATGTGCAACACAGCATTGCTCTGCACGCAGTGCAGGGGAATCGGGCCTCATCTCGCGTCGAGGGGGAAGTCTCATGGTTTTTCTCGAGTTGCGGCGGGAACCTGTGGTATATTCTCGAGTTACGACGGGGATGGCCCTTCCACACACGTGTTTGTTCAGCGACGTCAGGACTCCTGCATAGTTGCGAGGGACAAATCTGAGTTCTCCTCGAGGCTTGGCAGGGCAATTGGGACTCCTCTCCAGCTGAGGCGGGAGACCAAGTGTTCCTTTCCTCTTACCACAGGAATCCTGGGACTCCTATCAAGTTTCACGAGGAGTCAGGCATCGTCTTCTTGGGAGGCACTGATCTCCGTGTCCCTCTGGAGTTGTCAAAGGATGTGAGGCCTCCAGTCGCGATGAGGTGGGGAACTAGGTCTTTCTCTGTGGTCTCCACAGGGGATTCAGACATCCTTTCGTCTTGGGGGATGCAAGACGAGCCTGCATTCAAGTCACTGCCGTGATATCCGGCCTTATTTCGAGTCAGGGCATCGCGGTGTTCACTCCATTTGAGGCCGCAAACTCAGGGCCCCTCTCACATACCTAGAGCTGAGAGAAGCCTCCTCTTGAGGTGCTTGTGGTAAGGTGGTATTCCTCTGGAGTCGAAGCCAGGGACTAACCTCTCTACTCGAGTTGATTTTTGGTCCACGGGCCTCTTTCGTGTTGCTACAGTGACCTCAGGATCCCTCTATCCTTGAAACAGTGTTCTCGGGATTTCTCTGGAGTGCCATCAAGGAAATCAAGGCTCCTTTCCTGTGTGATTTGCAACACGGTATTGCTCTGCACGCAGTGCAGGGGAATCGGGCCTCATCTCGCGGCGAGGGGGACTTATCATGGTTTTTCTCGAGTTGCGGCGGGAACCTGAGGTATATTCTCGAGTTACGACAGGGATGGACCTTCCACACACGTGTTTGTTCAGTGACGTCAGGACACCTGTCTAGCTGTGTGGGACAACTCGGGATTCTCCTCGAGGCTTGGCAGGGAAATTGGGACGCCTCTCCAGCTGAGGCGGGAGACCAAGGGTCCCTTTCCACGTGCCACAGGAATCCTGGGACTCCTATCAAGTTTCACGAGGAGTCAGGCATCGTCTCCTTTGGAGGCACTGATCTTTGACGCCCTTTGGGGTTTTCAAAGGATGTGAGGCCTCCGGTCGCGATGAGGTGTGGAACTAGGTCTTTCTCTGAGGTCTCCACAGGGGATTCAGACATCCTTTCATCTTGGGAGATGCAAGACGAGCCTGCATTCAAGTCACTGCAGGGATATTCGGCCTTATTTCGAGTCAGGGCATCGCAGTGACCATTCCACTTGAGGCCGCAAACTCAGGGTCCCTCTCACATACCTAGAGCTGGGAGAAGCCTCCTCTTGAGATGCTTGTGCTAAGGTTGTATTCCTCTGGATTCGAAGCCAGGGACTAACCTCTCATCTCGAGTTGATTTTTGGTCTACGGAGCTCTTTCGTGTTGCTATAGTGACCTCAGGATCCCTCTATCCTTGAAACAGTGTTCTTGGGGTTTCTCTGGAGTGCCGTCAAGGAAATCAAGGCTCCTTTCCTGTGTGATGTGCAACACGGCATTGCTCTGCACGCAGTGTATGGGAATCGGGCTTCATCCTGCGGCGAGGGGGAAGTCTCATGGTATTGCTTGAGTTTCGGCGGGAACCTGGGGTATATTCTCGAGTTACGACGGGGATGGCCCTTCCACACACGTGTTTGTCAACGACGTCAGGACTCCTGCCTAGTTGCGAGGTACAACTCGGGATTCTCCTCGAGGCTTGGCAGGGGAATTGGGAGGCCTCTCCAGCTGAGGCGGGAGACCAAGGGTCCCTTTCCACGTGCCACAGGAATCCTGGGACTCCTATCAATTTTCACGAGGAGTCAGGCATCGTCTCCTTTGGAGGCACTGATCTCCGCGTCCCTCTGGAGTTTTCAAAGGATGTGAGGCCTCCGGTCGCAATGAGGTCGGGAACTAGGTCTTTCTCTGTGGTCTCCACAGGGGATTCAGACATCCTTTCATCTTGCGAGAAGCAAGACGATCCTGCATTCAAGTCACTGCATGGATATCCGGCCTTATTTCAAGTCAGGGCATCGCGGTGTCCATTCCACTTGAGGACGCAAACTCAGGGTCCCTCTCACATACCTAGAGCTGATTGAGGCCTCCTCTTGAGGTGCTTGTGGTAAGGTGGTATTCCTCTGGAGTCGAAGCCAGGGACTAACCTCTCATCTCGAGTTGATTTTTGGTCCACGGAGCTATTTCGTGTTGCTACAGTGACCTCAGGATCCCTCTAGCCTTGAAACAGTGTTTTTGGGGTTTCTCTGGAGTGCCATCAAGGAAATCAAGGCTCCTTTCCTGTGTGATGTGCAACTCGGCATTGCTCTGCACGCAGTGCAGGGGAATCGGGCCTCATCTCGCGGCGAGGGGGAAGTCTCATGGTTTTTCTCGAGTTGCGGCGGGAACCTGAGATATATTCTCGATTTACGACGGGGATGGACCTTCCACACACGTGTTTGTTCAGCGATATCAGGACTTCTGCCTAGTTGTTAGGGACAGCTCAGGATTCTCCTCGAGGCTTGGCAGAGCAATTGGGACGCCTCTCCAGCTGAGCCGGGAAACTAAGGGTCCCTTTCCACGTGCCACAGAAATCCTGGGACTCCTATCAAGTTTCATGAGGAGTGAGGCATCGTCTCCTTTGGAGGCACTGATCTGAGTCCCTTTGGGGTTTTCAAAGGATGTGAGGCCTCCGGTCGCGATGAGGTGGGGAACTAGGTCTTTCTCTGTGGTCTCCACAGGGTATTCAGAAATCCTTTCGTATTGGGAGATGCAAGACGAGCCTGCATTCAAGTCACTGCCGTGATATCCGGCCTTATGTCGAGTCAGGGCATCGCGGTGTCCATTCCACTTGAGGCCGCAAACTCAGGGTCCCTCTCACATACCTAGAGCTGAGAGAAGCCTCCCCTTGAGGTGCTTGTGGTAAGGTGGTATTTCTCTGGTGTCGAATAAAGGGACTAACCTCTCATCTCGAGTTGATTTTTGGTCCACGGAGCTCTTTCGTGTTGCCACAGTGACGTCAGGATCCCTGTAGCCTTGCAACAGAGTTCCAGGGGTTTCTCTGGAGGGCCATCAAGGAAATTAAGGCTCCTTTCCTGTGTGATGTGCAACACGGCATTGCTCTACACGCAGTGCAGAGGAATCGGGCCTCATCTCGCGGCGAGGGGGAAGTCTCATTGTTTTTCTCGAGTTGCGGCGGGAACCTGGGGTATATTCTCGAGTTACGACAGGGATGGCACTTCCACACACGTGTTTGTTCAGCGACGTCAGGACTCCTGCCTAGTTGCGAGGGACAACTCGGGATTCTCTTCGAGGCTTGTCAGGGCAATTGGGACGCCTCTCTAGCTGAGACTGGAGACCAAGGGTCCCTTTCCACGTGCCACAGGAATCCTGGGACTCCTATCAAGTTTCACGAGGAGTCAGGCATCGTCTCCTTGGGACGCACTGATCTCCGCCTCCCTCTGGAGTTGTCAAAGGATGTGAGGCCTCCGGTCGCGATGAGGTGGGGAACTAGGTCTTTCTCTGTGGTCTCCACAGGGGATTCAGACATCCTTTCGTCTTGGGAGATGCAAGACGAGCCTGCATTCAAGTCACTGCAGGGATATCCGGCCTTATTTCGAGTCAGGGCATCCCGGTGTCCATTCCACTTGAGGCCGCAAACTCAGGGTCCCTCTCACATACCTAGAGCTGAGAGAAGCCTCCTCTTGAGGTGCTTGTGGTAAGGTGGTAATCCTCTGGAGTGGAAGCCAGGGACGAACCTTTCATCTCGAGTTGATTTTTGGTCCACGGAGCTCTTTCATGTTGCTACAGTGACCTCAGGATCCCTGTAGCCTTGAAACAGTGTTCTTGGGGTTTCTCTGGAGTGTCATCAAGGAAATCAAGGCTCCTTTCCTGTGTGATGTGCAACACGGCATTGCTCTGCACGCAGTGCAGGGAAATCGGGCCTCATCTCGTGGCGAGGGGGAAGTCTCATGGTTTTTCTCGAGTTGCGTCTGGAGCCTGGGGTATATTCTCGAGGTACGATGGCGATGGCCCTTCCACACACGTGTTTGTTCAGCGACGTCAGGACTACTGCCTACTTGCGAGGGACAACTCGGAATTCTCCTCGAGGCTTTTCAGGGCAATTGGGACGACTCTCCAGCTGAGGCGGGAGACCAAGGGTCCCTTTCCTCCTGCCACAGGAATCCTGGGACTCCTATCAAGTTTCACGAGGACTCAGGCATCGTCTCCTTTGGAGGCACTGATCTTCGCGTCCCTCTGGAGTTTTCATAGGATGTGAGGCCTCCCATCGCAATGAGGTCGGGAACTAGGTCTTTCTCTGTGGTCCCCACAGGGGATTCAGACATCCTTTCGTCTTGGGAGATGCAAGACGAGCCTGCATTCAAGTCACTGCAGGGATATCCGGCCTTATTTCAAGTCAGGGCATCGCGGTGTCCATTCCACTTGAGGTCGCAAATTCAGGGTCCCTCTCACATAACTAGAGCTGAGAGAAGCCTCCTCTTGAGGTGCGTGTGGTAAGGTGGTATTCCTCGGGAGTCGAAGCCAGGGACTAACCTCTCATCTCGAGTTGATTTCTGGTCCACGGAGCGCTTTCGTGTTGCTACAGTGACCTCAGGATCCCTCTTTCCTTGAAACAGTGTTCTCGGGATTTCTCTGGAGTGCCATCAAGGAAATCAAGGCTCCTTTCCTGTGTGATGTGCAACACGGAATTGCTCTGCACGCAGTGCAGGGGAATCGGGCCTCATCTCGCGGCGAGGGGGACTTATCATTGTTTTTCTCGAGTTGCGGAGGGAACCTGGGGTATATTCTCGAGTTACGACGGGGATGGCCCTTCCACACACGTGTTTGTTCAACGACGTCAGGACTCCTGCCTACTTGCGAGGGACAACTCGGGATTCTCCTCGAGGCATTTCAGGGCAATTGGGACGACTCTCCAGCTGAGGCGGGAGACCAAGGGTCCCTTTCCTCCTGCAACAGGAATCCTGGGACTCCTATCAAGTTTCACGAGGACTCAGGCATCGTCTCCTTTGGAGGCACTGATCTCCGCGTCCCTCTGGAGTTTTCATAGGATGTGAGGCCTCCCATCGCAATGAGGTCGGGAACTAGGTCTTTCTCTGTGGTCGCCACAGGGGATTCAGACATCCTTTCGTCTTGGGAGATGCAAGACGAGCCTGCATTCAAGTCACTGCAGGGATATCCGGCCTTATTTCAAGTCAGGGCATTGCGCTGTCCATTCCACTTGAGGCCGCAAATTCAGGGTCCCTCTCACATAACTAGAGCTGAGAGAAGCCTCCTCTTGAGGTGCTTGTGTTTAGGTGGTATTCCTCTGGAGTCGAAGCCAGGGACTAATCTCTCATCTCGAGTTGATTTCTGGTCCATGGAGCTCTTTCGTGTTGCTACAGTGACCTCAGGATCCCTCTAGACTTGAAACAGTGTTCTTGGGGTTTCTCTGGAGTGCCATCAAGGAAATCAAGTCTCCTTTCCTGTGTGATGTGCACCACGGAATTGCTCTGCACGCAGTGCAGGAGAATCGGGCCTCATCTCGCGGTGAGGGGGATGTCTCATGGTTTTTCTCGAGTTGCGGCGGGAACCTGGGGTATATTCTCGAGTTACGACGGGGATAGCCCTTTCACACACGTGTTTGTTCAGCGATGTCAGGACTTCTGCCTAGTTGCGAGGGACAACTCGAGATTCTCCTCCAGGCTTGGCAGGGCAATTGGGACGCCTCTCCAGCTGAGGCAGGAGACCAAGGGTCCCTTTCACGTGCCACAGGAATCCTGGGACTCCTATCAAGTTTCACGAGGAGCCAGGCATCGTCTCCTTGGGAGGCACTGATCTCCGCGTCCCTCTGGAGTTTTCAAAGGATGTGAGGCCTCCGGTCGCAATGAGGTGGGGAACTCGGTCTTTCTCTGTGGTCTCCACAGGGGATTCAGACATTCTTTCTTCTTGGCAGATGCAAGACGAGCCTGCATTCAAGTCACTGCAGGGATATCCGGCCTTATTTCGAGTCAGGGCATCGCGCTGTCCATTCCACTTGAGTCCGCAAACTCAGGGTCCCTCTCTCATACCTAGAGCTGAGAGAAGCCTCCTCTTGAGGTGCTTGTGGTAAGGTGGTATTCCTCTGGAGTCGAAGCCAGGGACTAACCTCCCATCTCGAGTTGATTTTTGGTCCACGGAGCTCTTTCGTGTTGCTACAGTGACCTCAGGATCCCTCTAGCCTTGAAAGAGTGTTCTTGGGGTTTCTCTGGAGTGCCATCAAGGAAATCAAGGCTCCTTTCTTGTGTGATGTGCCACACGATATTGCTCTGCACACAGTGCAGGGGAATCGGGCCTCATCTCGCCGCAAAGGGGAAGTCTCATGGTTTTTCTCGAGTTGCGGCTGGAACCTGGGGTATATTCTCGAGTTACGACGGCGATGGCCCTTCCACACACGTGTTTGTTTAGCGACGTCAGGACTCCTGTCTAGTTGCGAGGGACAACTCGGGATTCTCCTCGAGGCTTGGCAGGGCAATTGGGACGCCTCTCCAGCTGAGGCGGGAGACCAAGGGTCCCTTTCCTCTTGCCACAGGAATCCTGGGACTCCTATCAAGTTTCACGAGGAGTCAGGCATCGTCTCCTTTGGAGGCACTGGTCTCCGCGTCCGTCTGGAGTTTTCAAAGGATGTGAGGCCTCCGGTCGCGATGAGGTGGGGAAATAGGTCTTTCTCTGTGGTCTCCACAGGGGATTCAGACATCCTTTCGTCTTGGGAGATGCAAGACGAGCCTGCATTCAAGACACTGCAGGGATATCCGGCCTTATGTCGAGTCAGGGCATCGCGGTGTCCATTCCACTTGAGGCCGCAAACTCAGGGTCCCTCTCACATACCTAGAGCTGAGAGAAGCCTCCTTTTGAGGTGCCTGTGGTAAGGTGGTTTTCCTCTGGAGTCGAAGCCAGGGACTAACCTCTCATCTCGAGTTGATTTTTGGTCCACGGAGCTCTTTCGTGTTGCTATAGTGACCTCAGGATTCCTCTATCCTTGAAACAGTGTTCTTAGGGTTTCTCTGGAGTGCCATCAAGGAAATCAAGGCTCCTTTTCTGTGTGATGTGCAACTCGGCAGTGTTCTGCGCGCAGTGCAGGGGAATCGGGGCTCATCTCGCGGCGAGGGGAAGTCTCATGGTTTTTCTCGAGTTGCGACGGGAACCTGGGGTATATTCTCGAGTTTCGACGGGGATGGCCCTTCCACACACATATTTCTTCAGAGACGTCAGGAGTCATGCCTAGTTGTGAGGGACAACTCGGGATTCTCCTCGAGGCTTGGCAGGGCAATTGGGACGCCTCTCCAGCTGAGGCGGGAGACCAAGGGTCCCTTTCCACGGGCCACAGGAATCCTGGGACTCCTATCAAGTTTCACGAGGAGTCAGGCATCGTCTCCTTTGGAGGCACTGATCTTTGCGTCCCTCTGGGGGTTTCAAAGATGTGAGGCCTCCGGTCGCGATGAGGTGGGGAACGAGGTCCTTCTCTGTGGTCTCCACAGGAGATTCAGACATCCTTTCGTCTTGGGAGATGCAAGACCAGCCTGCATTCAAGTCATTGCAGGGATATCCGGCCTTATTTCGAGTCAGGGCATCGCGGTGTCCATTCCACTTGAGGCCACAATCTCAGGGTCCCTCTCACATACATAGAGCTGAGAGAAGCCTCCTCTTGAGGTGCTTTTGGTAAGGTGGTATTCCTCTGGAGTCGAAGCCAGGAACTAAACTCTCATCTCGAGTTGATATTTGATCCACGGAGCTCTTTCGTGTTGCTACAGTGACCTCAGGATCCCTCTAATCTTGAAACAGTGTTCTTGGGGTTTCTCTGGAGTGCCATCAAGGAAATAAAGGCTCCTTTCCTGTGTGATATGAAACATGGCATTGCTCTGCACGCAGTGCAGGGGAATCGGGCCTCATCTCGCGGCGAGGGGGAAGTCTCATGGTTTTTCTCGAGTTGCGGCGGAAACCTGGGGTATATTCTCGAGTTACGACAGGGATGGCCCTTCCACACACGTGTTTGTTCAGCGACGTCAGGACTCCTGCCTAGTTACGAGGGACAACTCAGGATTCTCATCAAGGCTTGGCACGGAAATTGGGACGCCTCTCCAGCTGAGGCGGGAGACCAAGGGTCCCTTTCCACGTGCCACAGGAATCCTGGGACTCCTATCAAGTTTCACGAGGAGTCAGGCATCGTCTCCTTTGGAGGCACTGATCTCCGCGTCCTCTGGGGTTTTCAAAGGATGTGAGGCCTCCGGTCGCGATGAGGTGGGGAACTAGGTCTTTCTCTGTGGTCTCCACAGGGGCTTCACACATCCTTTCGTCTTGGGAGATGCAAGACGAGCCTGCATTCAAGTCACTGCAGGGATATCCGGCCTTATTTCGAGTCAGGGCATCGCGGTGTCCATTCCACTTGAGGCCACAAACTCAGGGTCCCTCTCACATAACTAGAGCTGAGAGAAGCCTCCTCTTGAGGTGCTTGTGCTAAGGTGGTATTCCTCTGGAGTCGAAACCAGAGACTAACCTCTCATCTCGAGTTGATTTTTGGTCCACGGAGCTCTTTCGTTTTACTCCAGTGACCTCAGGATCCCTCTAGCCTTGAAACAGTGTTCTTGGGCTTTCTCTGGAGTGCCGTCAAGGAAATCAAGGCTCCTTTCCTGTGTGATGTGCAACACGGCATTGCTCTGCACGCAGTGCAGGGGAATCGGGCCTCATCTCGCGGCGAGGGGGAAGTCTCATGGTTTTTCTCGAGTTGCGGCGGGAACCTGGGGTACATTCTCGAGTTACGATGGCCATGGCCCTTCCACACACGTGTTTGTTCAGCGACGTCAGGGCTCCTGCCTAGTTGCGAGGGACAACTCGGGATTCTCCTCGAGGCTTGGTAGGGGAATTGGGACGCCTCTCCAGCTGAGGTGGGAGACCAAGGGTCCCTTTCCACGTTCCATAGGAATCCTGGGACTCCTATCAAGTTTCATGAGGAGTCAGGCATCGTCTCCTTTGGAGGCACTGATCTCTGAGTCCCTTTGGGGTTTTCAAAGGATGTGAGGCCTCCGGTCGAGATGAGGTGGGGAACTAGGTCTTTCTCTGTGGTCTCCACAGGGTATTCAGAAATCCTTTCGTCTTGGAAGATGCAAGACGAGCCTGCATTCAAGTCACTGGAGGGATATCCGGCCTTATGTCGAGTCAGGGCATCGCGGTGTCCATTCCACTTGAGGCCGCAAACTCAGGGTCCCTCTCACATACCTAGAGTTGAGAGAAGCCTCCTCTTGAGGTGCTTGTGGTAAGGTGGTAATCCTCTGGAGTGGAAGCCAGGGACTAACCTTTCATCTCGAGTTGATTTTTGGTCCACGGAGCTCTTTCGTGTTGCTACATTGACCTCAGGATCCCTGTAGCCTTGAAACAGTGTTCTTGGGGTTTCTCTGGAGTGCCATCTAGCAAATCAAGGCTGCTTTCATGTGTGATGTGCAACACGGAATTGCTCTGCACGCAGTACAGGGGAATCGGGCCTCATCTCACGGCGAGGGGGAAGTCTCATGGTTTTTATCGAGTTGCGTCTGGAGCGTGGGGTATATTCTCGGGTTACGACGGCGATGGCCCTTCCACACACGTGTTTGTTCAGCGACGTCAGGACTGCTGCATAGTTGCGAGGGACAAATTTGAATTCTCCTCGAGGCTTGGCAGGGCAATTGGGACTCCTCTTCAGCTGAGGCGGGAGACCAAGTGTTCCTTTCCTCTTACCACAGGAATCCTGGGACTCCTATCAAGTTTCACGAGGAGTCAGGCATCGTCTTCTTGGGAGGCACTAATCTTCGCGTTCCTCTGGAGTTGTCAAAGGATGTGAGGCCTTCGGTCGTGATGAGGTGACGAACTAGGTCTTTCTCTGTCGTCTCCACAGGGGATTCAGACATCCTTTCATCTTGGGAGATGCAAGACGAGCCTGCATTCAAGTCACTGCAGGGATATCCGGCCTTATTTCGAGTCAGGGCATCGTGGTGTCCATTCCACTTGAGGCCGCAAACTCAGGGCCCCTCTCACATACCTAGAGCTGAGAGAAGCCTCCTCTTGAGGTGCATGTGGTAAGGTGGTATTCTTCTGGAGTCGAAGCCAGGGACTAACCACTCATTTCGAGTTGATTTTTGGGCCACGGAGCTCTTTCGTGTTGCTACAGTGACCTCAGGATCCCTCTATCCTTGAAACAGTGTTCTTGGGGTTTCTCTGGAGTGCCATCAAGGAAATCAAGGCTCCTTTCCTGTGTGATGTGCAACACGGCATTGCTCTGCATGCAGTGCTTTGGAATCGGGCCTCATCTCGCGGCGAGTTGGAAGTCTCATGGTTTTTCTCGAGTTGCGGCAGGAACCTGGGGTATATTCTCGAGTTACGACGGCCATGGCCCTTCCACACACGTGTTTGTTCAGTGACGTCAAGACTCCTGCCTACTTGCGAGGGACAACTCGGGATTCTCCTCGAGGCTTGACAGGGCAATTGGGACGCCTCTCCAGCTGAGGCGGGAGACCAAGGGTCCCTTTCCACGTGCCACAGAAATCCTGGGACTCCTATCAAGTTTCACAAGTAGTCAGGCATCGTCTCCTTGGGAGGCACTGATGTCCGCGTCCCTCTGGAGTTGTCAAAGGGGGTGAGGCCTAAGGTCGTGATGAGGTGGGGAACGAGGTCTTTCTCTGTGGTCTCCACAGGGGATTCAGACATCCTTTCGTCTTGGGAGATGCAAGACGAGCCTGCATTCAAGTCACTGCCGTGATATCCGGCCTTATTTCAAGTCAGGGCATCGCGGTGTTCACTCCATTTGAGGCCGCAAACTCAGGATCCCTCTCGCATACCTAGAGCTGAGAGAAGCCTCCTCTTGAGGTGCTTGTGGTAAGGTGGTATTCCTCTCGAGCCGAAGCCAGGGACTAACCTCTCATCTCGAGTTGATTTCTGGTCCACGGAGCTCTTTCGTATTGCTACAGTGACCTCAGGATCCCTCTATCATTGAAACAGTGTTCTTGGGGTTTCTCTGGAGTGCCATCATGGAAATCAAGGCTCCTTTCATGTGTGATGTGCAACACGGCATTGCTCTGCACGCAGTGCAGTGGAATCGGGCCTCATCTCGTGGCGAGCGGGACGTCTCATGGTTTTTCTCGAGTTGCGGCGGGAACCTGAGGTATATTCTCGATTTACGACAGGGATGGACCTTCCACACAGGTGTTTGTTCAGCGATATCAGGAGTTCTGCCTAGTTGTTAGGGACAACTCGGGATTCTCCTCGAGGCTTGGCAGGGCAATTGGGACGCCTCTCCAGCTGAGGCGGGAGACAAAGAGTCCCTTTCCACGTGCCACAGGAATCCTGGGACTCCTATCATGTTTCACGAGGAATCAGGCATCGTCTCCTTGGGAGGCACTGATCTCTGAGTCCCTTTGGGGTTTTCAAAGGATGTGAGGCCTCCGGTCGCGATGAGGTGGGGAACTAGGTCTTTCTCTGTGGTCTCCACAGGGTATTCAGAAATCTTTTCGTCTTGGAAGATGCAAGACGAGCCTGCATTCAAGTCACTGGAGGGATATCCGGCCTTATGTCGAGTCAGGGCATCGCGGTGTCCATTCCACTTGAGGCCGCAAACTCAGGGTCCCTCTCACATACCTAGAGTTGAGAGAAGCCTCCTCTTGAGGTGCTTGTGGTAAGGTGGTAATCCTCTGGAGTGGAAGCCAGGGACTAACCTTTCATCTCGAGTTGATTTTTGGTCCACGGAGCTCTTTCGTGTTGCTACAGTGACCTCAGGATCCCTGTAGCCTTGAAACAGTGTTCTTCGGGTTTCTCTGGAGTGCCATCTAGGAAATCAAGGCTGCTTTCATGTGTGATGTGCAACACGGAATAGCTCTGCACGCAGTACAGGGGAATCGGGCCTCATCTCACGGCGAGGGGGAAGTCTCATGGTTTTTCTCGAGTTGCGTCTGGAGCGTGGGGTATATTCTCGGGTTACGACGGCTATGGCCCTTCCACACACGTGTTTGTTCAGCGACGTCAGGACTGCTGCATAGTTGCGAGGGACAAATTTGAATTCTCCTCGAGGCTTGGCAGGGCAATTGGGACTCCTCTCCAGCTGAGGCGGGAGACCAAGTGTTCCTTTCCTCTTACCACAGGAATCCTGGGACTCCTATCAAGTTTCACGAGGAGTCAGGCATCGTCTTCTTGGGAGGCACTAATCTTCGCGTTCCTCTGGAGTTGTCAAAGGATGTGAGGCCTTCGGTCGTGATGAGGTGACAAACTAGGTCTTTCTCTGTCGTCTCCACAGGGGATTCAGACATCCTTTCATCTTGGGAGATGCAAGACGAGCCTGCATTCAAGTCACTGCAGGGATATCCGGCCTTATTTCGAGTCAGGGCATCGTGGTGTCCATTCCACTTGAGACCGCAAACTCAGGGCCCCTCTCACATACCTAGAGCTGAGAGAAGCCTACTCTTGAGGTGCTTGTGGTAAGGTGGTATTCTTCTGGAGTCGAAGCCAGGGACTAACCTCCCATTTCGAGTTGATTTTTGGGCCACGGAGCTCTTTCGTGTTGCTACAGTGACCTCAGGATCCCTCTATCCTTGAAACAGTGTTCTTGGGGTTTCTCTGGAGTGCCATCAAGGAAATCAAGGCTCCTTTCCTGTGTGATGTGCAACACGGCATTGCTCTGCATGCAGTTCTTTGGAATCGGGCCTCATCTCGCGGCGAGTTGGAAGTCTCATGGTTTTTCTCGAGTTGCGGCAGGAACCTGGGGTATATTCTCGAGTTACGACGGCCATGGCCCTTCCACACACGTGTTTGTTCAGTGACGTCAAGACTCCTGCCTACTTGCGAGGGACAACTCGGGATTCTCCTCGAGGCTTGACAGGGCAATTGGGACGCCTCTCCAGCTGAGGCGGGAGACCAAGGGTCCCTTTCCACGTGCCACAGAAATCCTGGGACTCCTATCAAGTTTCACGAGTAGTCAGGCATCGTCTCCTTGGGAGGCACTGATCTCCGCGTCCCTCTGAAGTTGTCAAAGGGGGTGAGGCCTCCGGTCGCGATGAGGTGGGGAACTTGGTCTTTCTCTGTGGTCTCCACAGGGGATTCAGACATCCTTTCGTCTTGGGAGATTCAAGACGAGCCTGCATTCAAGTCACTGCCGTGATATCCGGCCTTATTTCAAGTCAGGGCATCGCGGTGTTCACTCCATTTGAGGCCGCAAACTCAGGATCCCTCTCACATACCTAGAGCTGAGAGAAGCCTCCTCTTGAGGTGCTTGTGGTAAGGTGGTATTCCTCTCGAGCCGAAGCCAGGGACTAACCTCTCATCTCGAGTTGATTTCTGGTCCACGGAGCTCTTTCGTATTGCTACAGTGACCTCAGGATCCCTCTATCTTTGAAACAGTGTTCTTGGGGTTTCTCTGGAGTGCCATCAAGGAAATCAAGGCTCCTTTCCTGTGTGATGTGCAACACGGCATTGCTCTGCACGCAGTGCAGTGGAATCGGGCCTCATCTCGCGGCGAGCGGGACGTCTCATGGTTTTTCTCGAGTTGCGGCGGGAACCTGAGGTATATTCTCGATTTACGATAGGGATGGACCTTCCACACACGTGTTTGTTCAGCGATATCAGGACTTCTGCCTAGTTGTTAGGGACAACTCAGGATTCTCCTCGAGGCTTGGCAGGGCCATTGGGACGCCTCTCCAGCTGAGGCGGGAGACCAAGGGTCCCTTTCCACGTGCCACAGGAATCCTGGGACTCCTATCAAGTTTCACGAGGACTCAGGCATCGTCTCCTTTGGAGGCACTGATCTCCGCGTCCCTCTGGGGTTTTCAAAGGATGTGAGGCCTCCGGTCGCAATGAGGTCGGGAACTAGGTCTTTCTCCGTGGTCTCCACTGGGGATTCAGACATCCTTTCATCTTGGGAGATGCAAGACGAGCCTGCATTTAAGTCACTGCAGGGATATCCGGCCTTATTTCAAGTCAGGGCATCGCGGTGTCCATTCCACTTGAGGCCGCAAACTCAGGGTCCCTCTCACATAACTAGAGCTGAGAGAAGCCTCCTCTTGAGGTGCTTGTGTTAAGGTGGTATTCCTCTGGAGTCGAAGCCAGGGACTAATCTCTCATCTCGAGTTGATTTCTGGTCCATGGAGCTCTTTCGTGTTGCTACAGTGACCTCAGGATCCCTCTAGCCTTGAAACAGTGTTCTTGGGGTTTCTCTGGAGTGCCATCAAGGAAATCAAGGCTCCTTTCCTGTGTGATGTGCAACACGGCATTGCTCTGCACGCAGTGCAGGGAAATCGGGCCTCATCTCGCGGCGAGGGGGAAGTCTCATGGTTTTTCTCGAGTTGCGGCGGGAACCTGGGGTATATTCTCGAGTTACGACGGGGATGGCCCTTCCACACACGTATTTGTTCAGAGACGTCAGAAGTCCTGCCTAGTTGTGAGGGACAACTCGGGATTCTCCTCGAGGCTTGGCAGGGCAATTGGGACGCCTCTCCAACTGAGGCGGGAGACCAAGGGTCCCTTTCCACGTGCCACAGGAATCCTGGGACTCCTATCAAGTTTCACGAGGAGTCAGGCATCGTCTCCTTTGGAGGCACTGATCTGCGCATCCCTCTGGAGTTTTCAAAGTATGTGAGGCCTAAGGTCGTGATGAGGTGGGGAACGAGGTCTTTCTCTGTGATCTCCACAAGGGATTCAGACATCCTTTCTTCTTGGGATATGCAAGACGAGCCTGCATTCAAGTCACTGGAGGGATATCCGGCCTTATTTCGAGTCAGGGCATCGCGCTGTCCATTCCACGTGAGGACGCAAACCAGGGTCCCTCTCACATACCTAGAGCTGAGAGAAGCCTCCTCTTGAGGTGATTGTGGTAAGGTGGTATTCCTCTGGAGTCGAAGCCAGGGACTAACCTCTCATCTCGGGTTGATTTTTGGTCCACGGAGCTCTTTCGTGTTGCTACTGTGACCTCAGGATCCCTCTAGCCTTGAAACAGTGTTCTTGGGGTTTCTCTGGAGTACCGGCAAGGAAATCAAGGCTCCTTTCCTGTGTGATGTGCAACACGGAATTGCTCTGCACGCAGTGCACGGGAATCGGGACTCATCTCTCGGCGAGGGGGAAGTCTCATGGTTTTTCTCGAGTTGCGGCCGGAACCTGGGGTATATTCTCCAGTTAAGACGGGGATGGCAATTCCACACACGTGTTTGTTCAGCGACGTCAGGACTCCTGCCTAGTTGTGAGGGACAAATCGGGATTCTCCTCGAGGCTTGGCAGGGCAATTGGGACCCCTCTCCAGCTGAGGCGGGAGGTCAAGGGTCCCTTTCCACTTGCCACAGGAATCCTGGGACTCCTATCAAGTTTCACGAGGAGTCAGGCATCGTCTCCTTGGGAGGCACTGATCTCCGCCTCCCGCTGGAGTTTTCAAAGGATGTGAGGCCTCCGGTCGCGATGAGGTGGGGAACTAGGTCTTTCTCTGTGGTCTCCACAGGGGATTCAGACATCCTTTCGTCTTGGGAGATGCAAGACGAGCCTGCATTCAAGTCACTGCAGGGATATCCGGCCTTATTTCGAGTCAGGGCATCGCTGTGTCCATTCCACTTGAGGCCGCAAACTCAGGGTCTCTCTCAAATACCTAGAGCTGAGAGAAGCCTCCTCTTGAGGTGCTTGTGGTAAAGTGGTATTCCTCTGGAGTCAAAGCCAGGGACTAACCTCTCATCTCGAGTTGATTTTTGGTCCACGGAGCTCTTTCGTGTTGCTACAGTGACCTCAGGATCCCTCTAGCCTTGAAAGAGTGTTCTTGGGGTTTCTCTGGAGTGCCATCAAGGAAATCAAGGCTCCTTTCCTGTGTGATGTGCAACACGGCATTGGTCTGCACACAGTGCAGGGGAATCGGGCCTCATCTCGCAGCGAGGGGGAAGTCTCATGGTTTTTCTCGAGTTGCGGCTGGAACCTGGGGTATATTCTCGAGTTACGATGGCGATGGCCCTTCCACACACGTGTTTGTTCAGCGACGTCAGGACTCCTGTCTAGTTGCGAGGGACAACTCGGGATTCTCCTCGAGGCTTGGCAGGGCAATTGGGACGCCTCTCCAGCTGAGGCGGGAGACCAAGGGTCCCTTTCCTCTTGCCACAGGAATCCTGGGACTCCTATCAAGTTTCACGAGGAGTCAGGCATCGTCTCCTTTGGAGGCACTGATCTCCGCGTGCCTCTGGAGTTGTCAAAGGATGTGAGGCCTCCGGTCGCGATGAGGTGGGGAACTAGGTCTTTCTCTGTGGTCTCCACAGGGGATTCAGACATCCTTTCGTCTTGGGAGATGCAAGACGAGCCTGCATTCAAGTCACTGCAGGGATATCCGGCCTTATGTCGAGTCAGGGCATCGCGGTGTCCATTCCACTTGAGGCCGCAAACTCAGGGTCCCTCTCACATACCTAGAGCTGACTGAGGCCTCCTCGTGACGTGCTTGTGGTAAGGTGGTATTCCTCTGGAGTCGAAGCCAGGTACTAACCTCTCATCTCGAGTTGATTTTTGGTCCACGGAGCTCTTTCGTGTTGCTACAGTGACCTCAGGATCCCTCTAGCCTTGAAACAGTGTTCTTGGGGTTTCCCTGGAGTGCCATCAAGGAAATCAAGGCTCCTTTCCTGTGTGATGTGCAACTCGGCATTGTTCTGCGCGCAGTGCAGGGGAATCGGGCCTCATCTCACGGCGAGGGGGAAGTCTCATGGTTTTTCTCGAGTTGCGGCGGGAACCTGGGGTATATTCTCGAGTTTCGACGGGGATGGCCCTTCCACACACATATTTCTTCAGAGACGTCAGGAGTCCTGCCTAGTTGTGAGGGACAACTCGGGATTCTCCTCGAGGCTTGGTAGGGAAATTGGGACGCCTCTCCAGCTGAGGCGGGAGACCAAGGGTCCCTTTCCACGTGCCACAGGAATCCTGGGACTCCTATCAAGTTTCACGAGGAGTTAGGCATCGTCTCCTTTGGAGGCACTGATCTGCGCATCCCTCTGGAATTTTCAAAGGACGTGAGGCCTCTGGTCGCGATGAGGTGGGGAACGAGGTCTTTCTCTGTGATCTCCACAGGGGATTCAGACATCCTTTCGTCTTGGGAAATGCAAGACGAGCCTGCATTCAAGTCACTGCAGGGATATCCGGCCTTATTTCAAGTCAGGGCATCGCGGTGTCCATTCCACTTGAGGCCGCAAACTCAGTGTCCCTGTCACATACCTAGAGCTGAGAGAAGCCTCCTCTTGAGGTGCTTGTGTTAAGCTGGTATTCCTCTGGAGTCGAAGCCAGGGACTAATCTCTCATTTCGATTTGATTTCTGGTCCATGGAGCTCTTTCTTGTTGCTACAGTGACCTCAGGATCCCTCTAGCCTTGAAACAGTGATCTTGGGCTTTCTCTGGAGTGCCATCAAGGAAATCAAGGCTCCTTTCATGTGTGATGTACAACACAGAATTGCTCTGCACGCAGTGCAGAGGAATCGGGCCTCATCTCGCGGCGAGGGGGAAGTCTCATGGTTTTTCTCGAGTGGCGGCGGGAACCTGGGGTATATTCTCGAGTTACGACGGGGATAGCCCTTTCACACACGTGTTTGTTCAGCAATGTCAGGACTTCTGCCTAGTTGCGAGGGACAACTCAGGATTCTCCTCCAGGCTTAGCAGGGCATTTGGGACGCCTCTCCAGCTGAGGCAGGAGACCAAGGGTCCCTTTCACGTGCCACAGGAATCCTGGGACTCCTATCAATTTCACGAGGAGCCAGGCATCGTCTCCTTGGGAGGCACTTATCTCCGCGTCCCTCTGGAGTTTTCAAAGGATGTGAGGCCTCCGGTCGCGATGAGGTAGGGGATTAGGTCTTTCTCTGTGGTCTCCACAGGGGTTTCAGACATTCTTTCTTCTTGGCAGATGCAAGACGAGCCTGCATTCAAGTCACTGCAGGGATATCCGGCCTTATTTCGAGTCAGGGCCTTGCGGTGTCCATTCCACTTGAGGCCGCAAACTCAGGGTCCCTGTCACATACCTAGAGCTGAGAGAAGCCTCCTCTTGAGGTGCTTGTGGTAAGGTGGTATTCCTCTGGAGTCGAAGCCAGGGACTAACCTCTTATCTCGAGTTGATTTGTGGTCCACGGAGCTCTTTCGTGTTGCTACAGTGACCTCAGGATCCCTCTAGCCTTGAAACAGTGTTCTTGGGCTTTCTCTGGAGTGCCATCAAGGAAATCAAGGCTCCTTTCCTGTGTGATGTGCAACACGATATTGCTCTGCACACAGTGCACGGGAATCGGGCGTCATCTCGCGGCGAGTGGGAAGTCTCATGGTTTTTCTCGAGTTGCGGCGGGAACCTGGGGTATATTCTCGAGTTACGACTGGGATGGCCCTTTCACACACGTGTTTGTTCAGCGACGTCAGGACTCCTGTCTAGTTGCGAGGGACAACTCGGGATTTTCCTCGAGGCTTGGCAGGGCAATTGGGACCCCTCTCCAGCTGAGGCGGGAGACCAAGTGTCCCTTTCCTCTTGCCACAGGAATCTTGGGACTCCTATCAAGTTTCACGAGGAGTCAGGCATCGTCTCCTTTGGAGGCACTGGTCTCCGCGTCCCTCTGGAGTTTTCAAAGGATGTGAGGCCTCCGGTAGCGATGAGGTGGGGAACTAGGTCTTTCTCTGTGGTCTCCACAGGGGATTCAGACCTCCTTTTTTCTTGGGAGATGCAAGACGAGGCTGCATTCAAGTCACTGCAGTGATATACAGCCATATGTCGAGTCAGGGCATAGCGTTGTCCATTCCACTTGAGGCCGCAAACTCAGGGTCCCTCTCACATACCTAGAGCTGAGAGAAGCGTCCTCTTGAGGTGCTTGTGCTAAGGTGGTATTCCTCTGGAGTCGAAGCCAGGGACTAACCTCTCATCTCGAGTTGATTTTTAGTCCACGGAGCTCTTTCGTGTTGCTATAGAGACCTCACGATCCCTCTATCTTTCAAACAGTGTTCTTTGGGTTTCTCTGGAGTGCCATCAAGGAAATCAAGGCTCCTCCCTGTGTGATGTGCAACACGAAATTGCTCTGCACGCAGTGCATGGGAATCGGGCCTCATCCTGCGGCGAGGGGGAAGTCTCATGGTTTTTCTCGAGTTGCAGCGGGAACCTGGGGTATATTCCGGAGTTACGACGGGGATGGCCCTTCCACACACGTGTTTGTTCAGCGACGTCAGGACTCCTGTCTAGTTGCGAGGGACAACTCGGGATTCTCCTCGAGGCTTGGCAGGGCAATTGGGATGCCTCTCCAGCTGAGGCGGCAGACCAAGGGTCCCTTTCCACGTGCCACAGGAATCCTGGGACTCCTATCAAGTTTCACGAGGACTCAGGCATTGTCTCCTTTGGAGGCACTGATCTCCGCGTCCCTCTGTAGTTTTCAAAGGATCTGAGGCCTCCAGTCGCGATGAGGTGGGAAACGAGGTCTTTCTCTGTGGTCTCCACAGGGGATTCAGACATCCTTTCTTCTTGGGATATGCAAGACGAGCCTGCATTCAAGTCACTGCAGGGATATCAGGCCTTATTTCGAGTCAGGGCATCGCGGTGTCCATTCCACTTGAGGCCGCAAACTCAGGGTCCCTCTCACTTTCCTAGAGCTGAGAGTAGCCTCCTCTTGAGGTGCTTGTGGTAAGGTGATATTCCTCTGGAGTCGAAGCCAGGGACTAATCTCTCATCTCGAGTTGATTTCTGGTCCATGGAGCTCTTTCGTGTTGCTACAGTGACCTCAGGATCCCTCTAGCCTTGAAACAGTGTTCTTGGGGTTTCTCTGGAGTGCCATCAAGGAAATCAAGGCTCCTTTCCTGTGTGATGTGCAACACGGCATTGCTCTGCACGCAGTGCAGGGAAATCGGGCCTCATCTCGCGGCGAGGGGGAAGTCTCATGGTTTTTCTCGAGTTGCGGCGGGAACCTGGGGTATATTCTCGAGTTACGACGGGGATGGCCCTTCCACACACGTATTTGTTCAGAGACGTCAGAAGTCCTGCCTAGTTGTGAGGGACAACTCGGGATTCTCCTCGAGGCTTGGCAGGGCAATTGGGACGCCTCTCCAACTGAGGCGGGAGACCAAGGGTCCCTTTCCACGTGCCACAGGAATCCTGGGACTCCTATCAAGTTTCACGAGGAGTCAGGCATCGTCTCCTTTGGAGGCACTGATCTGCGCATCCCTCTGGAGTTTTCAAAGGATGTGAGGCCTAAGGTCGTGATGAGGTGGGGAACGAGGTCTTTCTCTGTGATCTCCACAAGGGATTCAGACATCCTTTCTTCTTGGGATATGCAAGACGAGCCTGCATTCAAGTCACTGGAGGGATATCCGGCCTTATTTCGAGTCAGGGCATCGCGCTGTCCATTCCACGTGAGGACGCAAACCAGGGTCCCTCTCACATACCTAGAGCTGAGAGAAGCCTCCTCTTGAGGTGATTGTGGTAAGGTGGTATTCCTCTGGAGTCGAAGCCAGGGACTAACCTCTCATCTCGGGTTGATTTTTGGTCCACGGAGCTCTTTCGTGTTGCTACTGTGACCTCAGGATCCCTCTAGCCTTGAAACAGTGTTCTTGGGGTTTCTCTGGAGTACCGGCAAGGAAATCAAGGCTCCTTTCCTGTGTGATGTGCAACACGGAATTGCTCTGCACGCAGTGCACGGGAATCGGGACTCATCTCTCGGCGAGGGGGAAGTCTCATGGTTTTTCTCGAGTTGCGGCCGGAACCTGGGGTATATTCTCCAGTTAAGACGGGGATGGCAATTCCACACACGTGTTTGTTCAGCGACGTCAGGACTCCTGCCTAGTTGTGAGGGACAAATCGGGATTCTCCTCGAGGCTTGGCAGGGCAATTGGGACCCCTCTCCAGCTGAGGCGGGAGGTCAAGGGTCCCTTTCCACTTGCCACAGGAATCCTGGGACTCCTATCAAGTTTCACGAGGAGTCAGGCATCGTCTCCTTGGGAGGCACTGATCTCCGCCTCCCGCTGGAGTTTTCAAAGGATGTGAGGCCTCCGGTCGCGATGAGGTGGGGAACTAGGTCTTTCTCTGTGGTCTC
The DNA here is from genome assembly GCF_910594005.1 of Cervus elaphus. Classification (NCBI taxonomy): domain Eukaryota; kingdom Metazoa; phylum Chordata; class Mammalia; order Artiodactyla; family Cervidae; genus Cervus; species Cervus elaphus. Next base: position 23,473,043 of record NC_057848.1, read on the forward strand.
CACAGGGGATTCAGACATCCTTTCGTCTTGGGAGATGCAAGACGAGCCTGCATTCAAGTCACTGCAGGGATATCCGGCCTTATTTCGAGTCAGGGCATCGCTGTGTCCATTCCACTTGAGGCCGCAAACTCAGGGTCTCTCTCAAATACCTAGAGCTGAGAGAAGCCTCCTCTTGAGGTGCTTGTGGTAAAGTGGTATTCCTCTGGAGTCAAAGCCAGGGACTAACCTCTCATCTCGAGTTGATTTTTGGTCCACGGAGCTCTTTCGTGTTGCTACAGTGACCTCAGGATCCCTCTAGCCTTGAAAGAGTGTTCTTGGGGTTTCTCTGGAGTGCCATCAAGGAAATCAAGGCTCCTTTCCTGTGTGATGTGCAACACGGCATTGCTCTGCACACAGTGCAGGGGAATCGGGCCTCATCTCGCAGCGAGGGGGAAGTCTCATGGTTTTTCTCGAGTTGCGGCTGGAACCTGGGGTATATTCTCGAGTTACGATGGCGATGGCCCTTCCACACACGTGTTTGTTCAGCGACGTCAGGACTCCTGTCTAGTTGCGAGGGACAACTCGGGATTCTCCTCGAGGCTTGGCAGGGCAATTGGGACGCCTCTCCAGCTGAGGCGGGAGACCAAGGGTCCCTTTCCTCTTGCCACAGGAATCCTGGGACTCCTATCAAGTTTCACGAGGAGTCAGGCATCGTCTCCTTTGGAGGCACTGATCTCCGCGTGCCTCTGGAGTTGTCAAAGGATGTGAGGCCTCCGGTCGCGATGAGGTGGGGAACTAGGTCTTTCTCTGTGGTCTCCACAGGGGATTCAGACATCCTTTCGTCTTGGGAGATGCAAGACGAGCCTGCATTCAAGTCACTGCAGGGATATCCGGCCTTATGTCGAGTCAGGGCATCGCGGTGTCCATTCCACTTGAGGCCGCAAACTCAGGGTCCCTCTCACATACCTAGAGCTGATTGAGGCCTCCTCGTGAGGTGCTTGTGGTAAGGTGGTATTCCTCTGGAGTCGAAGCCAGGGACTAACCTCTCATCTCGAGTTGATTTTTGGTCCACGGAACTCTTTCGTGTTGCTACAGTGACCTCAGGAACCCTCAAGCCTTGAAACAGTGTTCTTGGGGTTTCTCTGGAGTGCCATCAAGGAAATCAAGGCTCCTTTCAGTATGATGTGCAACTCGGCATTGCTCTGCACGCAGTGCATGGGAATCGGGCCTCATCCTGCGGCGAGGGGGAAGTCTCATGGTTTTTCTCGAGTTGCAGCGGGAACCTGGGGTATATTCCGGAGTTACGACGGGGATGGCCCTTCCACACACGTGTTTGTTCAGCGACGTCAGGACTCCTGTCTAGTTGCGAGGGACAACTCGGGATTCTCCTCGAGGCTTGGCAGGGCAATTGGGATGCCTCTCCAGCTGAGGCGGCAGACCAAGGGTCCCTTTCCACGTGCCACAGGAATCCTGGGACTCCTATCAAGTTTCACGAGGACTCAGGCATTGTCTCCTTTGGAGGCACTGATCTCCGCGTCCCTCTGGAGTTTTCAAAGGATCTGAGGCCTCCAGTCGCGATGAGGTGGGAAACGAGGTCTTTCTCTGTGGTCTCCACAGGGGATTCAGACATCCTTTCTTCTTGGGATATGCAAGACGAGCCTGCATTCAAGTCACTGCAGGGATATCAGGCCTTATTTCGAGTCAGGGCATCGCGGTGTCCATTCCACTTGAGGCCGCAAACTCAGGGTCCCTCTCACTTTCCTAGAGCTGAGAGTAGCCTCCTCTTGAGGTGCTTGTGGTAAGGTGATATTCCTCTGGAGTCGAAGCCAGGGACTAATCTCTCATCTCGAGTTGATTTCTGGTCCATGGAGCTCTTTCGTGTTGCTACAGTGACCTCAGGATCCCTCTAGCCTTGAAACAGTGTTCTTGGGGTTTCTCTGGAGTGCCATCAAGGAAATCAAGGCTCCTTTCCTGTGTGATGTGCAACACGGCATTGCTCTGCACGCAGTGCAGGGAAATCGGGCCTCATCTCGCGGCGAGGGGGAAGTCTCATGGTTTTTCTCGAGTTGCGGCGGGAACCTGGGGTATATTCTCGAGTTACGACGGGGATGGCCCTTCCACACACGTATTTGTTCAGAGACGTCAGAAGTCCTGCCTAGTTGTGAGGGACAACTCGGGATTCTCCTCGAGGCTTGGCAGGGCAATTGGGACGCCTCTCCAACTGAGGCGGGAGACCAAGGGTCCCTTTCCACGTGCCACAGGAATCCTGGGACTCCTATCAAGTTTCACGAGGAGTCAGGCATCGTCTCCTTTGGAGGCACTGATCTGCGCATCCCTCTGGAGTTTTCAAAGGATGTGAGGCCTAAGGTCGTGATGAGGTGGGGAACGAGGTCTTTCTCTGTGATCTCCACAAGGGATTCAGACATCCTTTCTTCTTGGGATATGCAAGACGAGCCTGCATTCAAGTCACTGGAGGGATATCCGGCCTTATTTCGAGTCAGGGCATCGCGCTGTCCATTCCACGTGAGGACGCAAACCAGGGTCCCTCTCACATACCTAGAGCTGAGAGAAGCCTCCTCTTGAGGTGATTGTGGTAAGGTGGTATTCCTCTGGAGTCGAAGCCAGGGACTAACCTCTCATCTCGGGTTGATTTTTGGTCCACGGAGCTCTTTCGTGTTGCTACTGTGACCTCAGGATCCCTCTAGCCTTGAAACAGTGTTCTTGGGGTTTCTCTGGAGTACCGGCAAGGAAATCAAGGCTCCTTTCCTGTGTGATGTGCAACACGGAATTGCTCTGCACGCAGTGCACGGGAATCGGGACTCATCTCTCGGCGAGGGGGAAGTCTCATGGTTTTTCTCGAGTTGCGGCCGGAACCTGGGGTATATTCTCCAGTTAAGACGGGGATGGCAATTCCACACACGTGTTTGTTCAGCGACGTCAGGACTCCTGCCTAGTTGTGAGGGACAAATCGGGATTCTCCTCGAGGCTTGGCAGGGCAATTGGGACCCCTCTCCAGCTGAGGCGGGAGGTCAAGGGTCCCTTTCCACTTGCCACAGGAATCCTGGGACTCCTATCAAGTTTCACGAGGAGTCAGGCATCGTCTCCTTGGGAGGCACTGATCTCCGCCTCCCGCTGGAGTTTTCAAAGGATGTGAGGCCTCCGGTCGCGATGAGGTGGGGAACTAGGTCTTTCTCTGTGGTCTCCACAGGGGATTCAGACATCCTTTCGTCTTGGGAGATGCAAGACGAGCCTGCATTCAAGTCACTGCAGGGATATCCGGCCTTATTTCGAGTCAGGGCATCGCTGTGTCCATTCCACTTGAGGCCGCAAACTCAGGGTCTCTCTCAAATACCTAGAGCTGAGAGAAGCCTCCTCTTGAGGTGCTTGTGGTAAAGTGGTATTCCTCTGGAGTCAAAGCCAGGGACTAACCTCTCATCTCGAGTTGATTTTTGGTCCACGGAGCTCTTTCGTGTTGCTACAGTGACCTCAGGATCCCTCTAGCCTTGAAAGAGTGTTCTTGGGGTTTCTCTGGAGTGCCATCAAGGAAATCAAGGCTCCTTTCCTGTGTGATGTGCAACACGGCATTGCTCTGCACACAGTGCAGGGGAATCGGGCCTCATCTCGCAGCGAGGGGGAAGTCTCATGGTTTTTCTCGAGTTGCGGCTGGAACCTGGGGTATATTCTCGAGTTACGATGGCGATGGCCCTTCCACACACGTGTTTGTTCAGCGACGTCAGGACTCCTGTCTAGTTGCGAGGGACAACTCGGGATTCTCCTCGAGGCTTGGCAGGGCAATTGGGACGCCTCTCCAGCTGAGGCGGGAGACCAAGGGTCCCTTTCCTCTTGCCACAGGAATCCTGGGACTCCTATCAAGTTTCCCGAGGAGTCAGGCATCGTCTCCTTTGGAGGCACTGATCTCCGCGTGCCTCTGGAGTTGTCAAAGGATGTGAGGCCTCCGGTCGCGATGAGGTGGGGAACTAGGTCTTTCTCTGTGGTCTCCACAGGGGATTCAGACATCCTTTCGTCTTGGGAGATGCAAGACGAGCCTGCATTCAAGTCACTGCAGGGATATCCGGCCTTATGTCGAGTCAGGGCATCGCGGTGTCCATTCCACTTGAGGCCGCAAACTCAGGGTCCCTCTCACATACCTAGAGCTGATTGAGGCCTCCTCGTGAGGTGCTTGTGGTAAGGTGGTATTCCTCTGGAGTCGAAGCCAGGGACTAACCTCTCATCTCGAGTTGATTTTTGGTCCACGGAACTCTTTCGTGTTGCTACAGTGACCTCAGGAACCCTCAAGCCTTGAAACAGTGTTCTTGGGGTTTCTCTGGAGTGCCATCAAGGAAATCAAGGCTCCTTTCAGTATGATGTGCAACTCGGCATTGCTCTGCACGCAGTGCAGGGGAATCGGGCCTCATCTCGCCGCGAGGGGGAAGTCTCATGGTTTTTCTCGAGTTGCGGCGGGAACCTGAGGTATATTCTCGATTTACGACAGGGATGGACCTTCCACACACGTGTTTGTTCAGCGATATCAGGACTTCTGCCTAGTTGTTAGGGACAACTCAGGATTCTCCTCGAGGCTTGGCAGAGCAATTGGGACGCCTCTCCACCTGAGCCGGAAGACTAAGGGTCCCTTTCCACGTGCCACAGGAATCCTGGGACTCCTATCAAGTTTCATGAGGAGTCAGGCATCGTCTTCTTTGGAGGCACTAATCTGAGTCCCTTTGGGGTTTTCAAAGGATGTGAGGCCTCCGGTCGCGATGAGGTGGGGAACTAGGTCTTACTCTGTGGTCTCCACAGGGTATTCAGAAATCCTTTCGTATTGGGAGATGCAAGACGAGCCTGCATTCAAGTCACTGCAGGGATATCCGGCCTTATGTCGAGTCAGGGCATCGCGGTGTCCATTCCAGTTGAGGCCGCAAACTCAGGGTCCCTCTCACATACCTAGAGCTGAGAGAAGGCTCCCCTTGAGGTGCTTGTGGAAAGGTGGTATTTCTCTGGTGTCGAATCCAGGAACTAACCTCTCATCTCGATTTGATTTTTGGTCCACGGAGCTCTTTCGTGTTGCCACAGTGACGTCAGGATCCCTGTGGCCTTGAAACAGAGTTCTAGGGGTTTCTCTGGAGGGCCATCAAGGAAATTAAGGCTCCTTTCCTGTGTGATGTGCAACACGGCATTGCTCTGCATGCAGTGCTTTGGAATCGGGCCTCATCTCGCGGCGAGGGGGAAGTCTCATGGTTTTTCTCGAGTTGCGGCGGGAACCTGGGGTATATTCTCCAGTTACGACAGGGATGGCGCTTCCACACACGTGTTTGTTCAGCGACGTCAGGACTCCTGCCTAGTTGCGAGGGACAACTCGGCATTCCCCTCGAGGCTTGGCAGGGCAATTGGGACTCCTCTCCAGCTGAGGCTGGAGACCAAGGGTCCTTTTCCACGTGCCACAGGAATCCTGGGACTCCTATCAAGTTTCACGAGGAGTCAGGCATCGTCTCCTTGGGATGCACTGATCTCCGCCTCCCTCTGGAGTTGTCAAAGGATGTGAGGCCTCCGGTCACGATGAGGTGGGGAAGTAGGTCTTTCTCTGTGGTCTCCACAGGGGATTCAGACATCCTTTCGTCTTTGGAGATGCAAGACGAGCCTGCATTCAAGTCACTGCAGGTATATCCGGCCGTATTTCGAGTCAGGGCATCGCGGTGTCCATTCCACTTGAGGCCGCAAACTCAGGGTCCCTCCCACATACCTAGAGTTGAGAGAAGCCTCCTCTTGAGGTGCTTGTGGTAAGGTGGTAATCCTCTGGAGTGGAAGCCAGGGACTAACCTTTCATCTCGAGTTGATTTTTGGTCCACGGAGCTCGTTTGTGTTGCTCCAGTGACCTCAGGATCCCTGTAGCCTTGAAACAGTGTTCTTGGGGTTTCTCTGGAGTGCCATCAAGGAAATCAAGGATCCTTTCCAGTGTGATGTGCAACACAGCATTGCTCTGCACGCAGTGCAGGGGAATCGGGCCTCATCTAGCGACGAGGGGGACTTATCATTGTTTTTCTCGAGTTGCGGAGGGAACCTGGGGTATATTCTCGAGTTACGATGGGGATGGCCCTTCCACACACGTGTTTGTTCAACGACGTCAGGACTCCTGCCTAGTTGCGAGGGACAACTCGGGATTCTCCTCGAGGCTTGTCAGGGCAATTGGGACGCCTCTCCAGCTGAGGCGGGAGACCAAGGGTCCCTTTCCACGTGCCACAGGAATCCTGGGACTCCTATCAAGTTTCACGAGGAGTCAGGCATCGTCTCCTTTGGAGGCACTGATCTCCGCGTCCCTCTGGAGTTTTCAAAGGATGTGAGGCCTCCGGTCGCGATGAGGTGGGGAACGAGGTCTTTCTCTGTGATCTCCAAAAGGGATTCAGACATCCTTTCTTCTTGGGATATGCAAGACGAGCCTGTATTCAAGTCACTGGAGGGATGTCCAGCCTTATTTCGAGTCAGGGCATCGCGCTGTCCATTCCACTTGAGGCCGCAAACTCAGGGTCCCTCTCACATACCTAGAGCTGAGAGAAGCCTCCTCTTGAGGTGCTTGTGGTAAGGTGGTATTCCTCTGGAGTCGAAGCCAGGGACTAACCTCTTATCTCGAGTTGATTTTTGGTCCACGGAGCTCTTTCGTGTTGCTACAGTGACCTCAGGATCCCTCTAGCCTTGAAAGAGTGTTCTTGGGGTTTCTCTGGAGTGCCATCAAGGAAATCAAGGCTCCTTTCTTGTGTGATGTGCCACACGATATTGCTCTGCACACAGTGCAGGGGAATCGGGCCTCATCTCGCGGCGAGGGGGAAGTCTCATGGTTTTTCTCGAGTTGCGGCGGTAACCTGGGGTATATTCTCGAGTTTCGACGGGGATGGCCCTTCCACACACATATTTCTCAGAGACGTCAGGAGTCCTGCCTAGTTGTGAGGGACAACTCGGGATTCTCCTCGAGGCTTGGTAGGGCAATTGGGACGCCTCTCCAGCTGAGGCGGGAGACCAAGGGTCCCTTTCCACGTGCCACAGGAATCCTGGGACTCCTATCAAGTTTCACGAGGAGTCAGGCATCGTCTCCTTTGGAGGCACTGATCTCCGCCCTCCTCTGGAGTTTTCAAAGGACGTGAGGCCTCCGGTCGCGATGAGGTGGGAAACGAGGTCTTTCTCTGATGTCTCCACAGCGGATTCAGACATCCTTTCTTCTTGGGATATGCAAGACGAGCCTGCATTCAAGTCACTGGAAGGATATCTGGCCTTATTTCGAGTCAGGGCATCGCGGCGTCCATTCCACTTGAGGACGCAAACTCAGGGTCCCTCTCACATACCTAGAGCTGAGAGAAGCCTCCTCTTGAGGGGCTTGTGGTAAGGTGGTATTCCTCTGGATTCGACGCCAGGGACTAACCTCTCATCTCGAGTTGATTTGTGGTCCACGGAGCTCTTTCGTGTTACTACTGTGACCTCAGGATCCCTCTAGCCTTGAAACAGTGTTCTTGGGGTTTCTCTGGAGTACCATCAAGGAAATCAAGGCTCCTTTCCTGTGTGATGTGCAACACGGAATTACTCTGCACGCAGTGAACGGGAATCGGGACTCTTCTCGCGGCGAGGGGGAAGTCTCATGGTTTTTCTCGAGTTGCGGCGGGAACCTGGGGTATATTCTCGAGTTCCGACGGGGATGGCCCTTCCACACAGGTGTTTGTTCAGCGACGTCAGGACACCTGTCTAGTTGTGAGGGACAACTCGGGATTCTCCTAGAGGCTTGGCAGGGCAATTGGGACGCCTTTCCAGCTGAGGCGGGAGACCAAGGGTCCCTTTCCACGTGCCACAGGAATCCTGGGACTCCTATCAAGTTTCACGAGGAGTTAGGCATCGTCTCCTTTGGAGGCACTGATCTGCGCATCCCTCTGGAGTTTTCAAAGGACGTGAGGCCTCCGGTCGCGATGAGGTGGGGAACGAGGTCTTTCTCTGTGATCTCCACAGGGGATTCAGACATCCTTTCGTCTTGGGAAATGCAAGACGAGCCTGCATTCAAGTCACTGCAGGGATATCCGGCCTTATGTCGAGTCAGGGCATCGCGGTGTCCATTCCACTTGAGGCCGCAAACTCAGGGTCCCTCTCACATACCTAGAGCTGAGAGAAGCCTCCTCTTGAGGTGCTTCTGGTAAGGTGGTTTTCCTCTGGAGTCGAAGCCTGGGACTAACCTCTCATCTCGAGTTGATTTTTGGTCCACGGAGCTCTTTCGTGTTGCTATAGTGACCTCAGGATCCCTCTATCCTTGAAACAGTGTTCTTGGGGTTTCTCTGGAGTGCCATCAAGGAAATCAAGGCTCCTTTCCTGTGTGATGTGCAACACGGAATTGCTCTGCACGCAGTGCACGGGAATCGGGCCTCATCTCGCGTCGAGGGGGAAGTCTCATGGTTTTTCTCGAGTTGCGGCGGGAACCTGGGGTATATTCTCGAGTTACGACGGGGATGGCCCTTCCACACACGTGTTTGTTCAGCGATGTCAGGACTCCTGCCTAGTTGTGAGGGACAACTCGGGATTCTCCTCGAGGCTTGGCAGGGCAATTGGGACGCCTCTCCAGCTGAGGCGGGAGACCAAGTGTCCCTTTCCACGTGCCACAGGAATCCTGGGACTCCTATCAAGATTCACGAGGAGTCAGGCATCGTCTCCTTGGGAGGCACTGATCTCGGCCTCCCTCTGGAGTTTTCAAAGGATGTGAGGCCTCCGGTCGCGATGAGGTGGGGAACTAGGTCTTTCTCTGTGGTCTCCACAGGGGATTCAGACATCCTTTCTTCTTGGGAGATGCAAGACGAGCCTGCATTCAAGTCACTGCAGGGATATCCGGCCTTATGTTGAGTCAGGGCATCGCGGTGTCCATTCCACTTGAGGCCGCAAACTCAGGGTCCCTCTCACATACCTAGAGCTGACTGAGGCCTCCTCGTGACGTGCTTGTGGTAAGGTGGTATTCCTCTGGAGTCGAAGCCAGGTACTAACCTCTCATCTCGAGTTGATTTTTGGTCCACGGAGCTCTTTCGTGTTGCTACAGTGACCTCAGGATCCCTCTAGCCTTGAAACAGTGTTCTTGGGGTTTCCCTGGAGTGCCATCAAGGAAATCAAGGCTCCTTTCCTGTGTGATGTGCAACTCGGCATTGTTCTGCGCGCAGTGCAGGGGAATCGGGCCTCATCTCACGGCGAGGGGGAAGTCTCATGGTTTTTCTCGAGTTGCGGCGGGAACCTGGGGTATATTCTCGAGTTTCGACGGGGATGGCCCTTCCACACACATATTTCTTCAGAGACGTCAGGAGTCCTGCCTAGTTGTGAGGGACAACTCGGGATTCTCCTCGAGGCTTGGTAGGGAAATTGGGACGCCTCTCCAGCTGAGGCGGGAGACCAAGGGTCCCTTTCCACGTGCCACAGGAATCCTGGGACTCCTATCAAGTTTCACGAGGAGTTAGGCATCGTCTCCTTTGGAGGCACTGATCTGCGCATCCCTCTGGAATTTTCAAAGGACGTGAGGCCTCTGGTCGCGATGAGGTGGGGAACGAGGTCTTTCTCTGTGATCTCCACAGGGGATTCAGACATCCTTTCGTCTTGGGAAATGCAAGACGAGCCTGCATTCAAGTCACTGCAGGGATATCCGGCCTTATTTCAAGTCAGGGCATCGCGGTGTCCATTCCACTTGAGGCCGCAAACTCAGTGTCCCTGTCACATACCTAGAGCTGAGAGAAGCCTCCTCTTGAGGTGCTTGTGTTAAGCTGGTATTCCTCTGGAGTCGAAGCCAGGGACTAATCTCTCATTTCGATTTGATTTCTGGTCCATGGAGCTCTTTCTTGTTGCTACAGTGACCTCAGGATCCCTCTAGCCTTGAAACAGTGATCTTGGGCTTTCTCTGGAGTGCCATCAAGGAAATCAAGGCTCCTTTCATGTGTGATGTACAACACAGAATTGCTCTGCACGCAGTGCAGAGGAATCGGGCCTCATCTCGCGGCGAGGGGGAAGTCTCATGGTTTTTCTCGAGTGGCGGCGGGAACCTGGGGTATATTCTCGAGTTACGACGGGGATAGCCCTTTCACACACGTGTTTGTTCAGCAATGTCAGGACTTCTGCCTAGTTGCGAGGGACAACTCAGGATTCTCCTCCAGGCTTAGCAGGGCATTTGGGACGCCTCTCCAGCTGAGGCAGGAGACCAAGGGTCCCTTTCACGTGCCACAGGAATCCTGGGACTCCTATCAATTTCACGAGGAGCCAGGCATCGTCTCCTTGGGAGGCACTTATCTCCGCGTCCCTCTGGAGTTTTCAAAGGATGTGAGGCCTCCGGTCGCGATGAGGTAGGGGATTAGGTCTTTCTCTGTGGTCTCCACAGGGGTTTCAGACATTCTTTCTTCTTGGCAGATGCAAGACGAGCCTGCATTCAAGTCACTGCAGGGATATCCGGCCTTATTTCGAGTCAGGGCCTTGCGGTGTCCATTCCACTTGAGGCCGCAAACTCAGGGTCCCTGTCACATACCTAGAGCTGAGAGAAGCCTCCTCTTGAGGTGCTTGTGGTAAGGTGGTATTCCTCTGGAGTCGAAGCCAGGGACTAACCTCTTATCTCGAGTTGATTTGTGGTCCACGGAGCTCTTTCGTGTTGCTACAGTGACCTCAGGATCCCTCTAGCCTTGAAACAGTGTTCTTGGGCTTTCTCTGGAGTGCCATCAAGGAAATCAAGGCTCCTTTCCTGTGTGATGTGCAACACGATATTGCTCTGCACACAGTGCACGGGAATCGGGCGTCATCTCGCGGCGAGTGGGAAGTCTCATGGTTTTTCTCGAGTTGCGGCGGGAACCTGGGGTATATTCTCGAGTTACGACTGGGATGGCCCTTTCACACACGTGTTTGTTCAGCGACGTCAGGACTCCTGTCTAGTTGCGAGGGACAACTCGGGATTTTCCTCGAGGCTTGGCAGGGCAATTGGGACCCCTCTCCAGCTGAGGCGGGAGACCAAGTGTCCCTTTCCTCTTGCCACAGGAATCTTGGGACTCCTATCAAGTTTCACGAGGAGTCAGGCATCGTCTCCTTTGGAGGCACTGGTCTCCGCGTCCCTCTGGAGTTTTCAAAGGATGTGAGGCCTCCGGTAGCGATGAGGTGGGGAACTAGGTCTTTCTCTGTGGTCTCCACAGGGGATTCAGACCTCCTTTTTTCTTGGGAGATGCAAGACGAGGCTGCATTCAAGTCACTGCAGTGATATACAGCCATATGTCGAGTCAGGGCATAGCGTTGTCCATTCCACTTGAGGCCGCAAACTCAGGGTCCCTCTCACATACCTAGAGCTGAGAGAAGCGTCCTCTTGAGGTGCTTGTGCTAAGGTGGTATTCCTCTGGAGTCGAAGCCAGGGACTAACCTCTCATCTCGAGTTGATTTTTAGTCCACGGAGCTCTTTCGTGTTGCTATAGAGACCTCAGGATCCCTCTATCCTTCAAACAGTGTTCTTTGGGTTTCTCTGGAGTGCCATCAAGGAAATCAAGGCTCCTCCCTGTGTGATGTGCAACACGAAATTGCTCTGCACGCAGTGCATGGGAATCGGGCCTCATCCTGCGGCGAGGGGGAAGTCTCATGGTTTTTCTCGAGTTGCAGCGGGAACCTGGGGTATATTCCGGAGTTACGACGGGGATGGCCCTTCCACACACGTGTTTGTTCAGCGACGTCAGGACTCCTGTCTAGTTGCGAGGGACAACTCGGGATTCTCCTCGAGGCTTGGCAGGGCAATTGGGATGCCTCTCCAGCTGAGGCGGCAGACCAAGGGTCCCTTTCCACGTGCCACAGGAATCCTGGGACTCCTATCAAGTTTCACGAGGACTCAGGCATTGTCTCCTTTGGAGGCACTGATCTCCGCGTCCCTCTGGAGTTTTCAAAGGATCTGAGGCCTCCAGTCGCGATGAGGTGGGAAACGAGGTCTTTCTCTGTGGTCTCCACAGGGGATTCAGACATCCTTTCTTCTTGGGATATGCAAGACGAGCCTGCATTCAAGTCACTGCAGGGATATCAGGCCTTATTTCGAGTCAGGGCATCGCGGTGTCCATTCCACTTGAGGCCGCAAACTCAGGGTCCCTCTCACTTTCCTAGAGCTGAGAGTAGCCTCCTCTTGAGGTGCTTGTGGTAAGGTGATATTCCTCTGGAGTCGAAGCCAGGGACTAACCTCTCATCTCGAGTTGATTTTTGGTCCACGGAGCTCTTTCGTGTTACTACTGTGACCTCAGGATCAATCTAGCCTTGAAACAGTGTTCTTGGGGTTTCTCTGGAGTACCGTCAAGGAAATCAAGGCTCCTTTCCTGTGTGATGTGCAACACGGAATTGCTCTGCACGCAGTTCACGGGAATCGGGACTCATCTCGCAGCGAGGGGGAAGTCTCATGGTTTTTCTCGAGTTGCGGCGGGAACCTGGGGTATATTCTCCAGTTACGACGGGGATGGCACTTCCACAATCGTGTTTGTTCAGCGATGTCAGGACTCCTGCCTCGTTGTGAGGAACAACTCGGGATCCTCCTCGAGGCTTGGCAGGGCAATTGGGACGCCTCTCCAGCTGAGGCGGGAGACCAAGAGTCCCTTTCCACGTGCCACAGGAATCCTGGGACTCCTATCAAGTTTCACAAGGAGTCAGGCATCTTCTCCTTTGGAGGCACTGATCTTCGCGTCCCTCTGGGTGTTTCAAAGATGTGAGGCCTCCGGTCGCGATGAGGTGGGGAACTAGGTCTTACTCTGTGGTCTCCACAGGAGATTCAGACATCCTTTTGTCCTTGCAGATGCAAGACGAGCCTGCATTCAAGTCATTGCAGGGATATCCGGCCTTATTTCGAGTCAGGGCATCCCGGTGTCCATTCCCCTTGAGGCCGCAATCTCAGGGTCCCTCTCACATACATAGAGCTGAGAGAAGCCTCCTCTTGAGGTGCTTGTGGTAAGGTGGTATTCCTCTGGAGTCGAAGTCAGGGCCCAGCCTCTCATCTCGAGTTGATTTTTGGTCAAAGGAGCTCTTTCGTGTTGCTTCAGTGACCTCAGGATCCCTCTAGCCTTGAAACAGTGTTCTTGAGGTTTCTCTGGAGTGCCATCAAGGAAATCAAGGCTCCTTTCCTGTGTGATGTACAACACGGCATTGTTCTGAACGCAGTGCAGGGGAATCGGGCCTCATCTCGCGGCGAGGGGGAAGTCTCATGTTTTTTCTCGAGTTGCGAGGGGAACCTGGGGTATATTCTCGAGTTACGACGGGGATGGCCCTTCCACACACGTGTTTGTTCAGTGACGTCAGGACTCCTGCCTAGTTGCGAGGGACAACTCGGGATTCTCCTCGAGGCTTGGCAGGGCAATTGGGACGCCTCTCCAGCTGAGGCGGGAGACCAAGGGTCCCTTTCCACGTGCCACAGGAATCCTGGGAGTCCTATCAATTTTCACGAGGAGTCAGGCATCGTCTCCTTTGGAGGCACTGATCTCCGAGTCCCTCTGGGGTTTTCAAAGATGTGAGGCTTCCGGTCGCGATGAGGTGGGGAACTAGGTCTTTTTCTGTGGTCTCCAAAGGGGATTCAGACATCCTTTCGTCTTGGGAGATGCAAGACGAGCCTGCATTCAAGTCACTGCAGGGATATCCGGCCTTATTTCGAGTCAGGGCATCGCGGTGTCCATTCCACTTGAGGCCGCACACTCAGGGTCCCTCTCACATACCCAGAGCTGAGAGAAGCCTCCTCTTGAGGTGCTTCTGGTAAGGTGGTATTCCTCTGGAGTCGAAGCCAGGGACTAACCTCGCATCTCGAGTTGATTTTTGGTCCACGGAGCTCTTTCATGTTCCTACAGTGACCTCAGGATCCCTCTAGCCTTAAAACAGTGTTCTTGGACTTTCTCTGGAGTGCCGTCAAGGAAATCAAGGCTCCTTTCCTGTGTGATGTGCAACACGGAATTGCTCTGCACGCAGTGCAGGGGAATCGGGCCTCATCTTGCCGCGATGGGGAAGTCTCATGGTTTTCTCGAGTTGCGGTGGGAACCTGGGGTATATTCTCGAGTTACGACGGGGATGGCCCTTCCACACACGTGTTTGTTCAGTGACGTCAGGAATCCTGCCTAGTTGCGAGGGACAACTCGCGATTCTCCTCCAGGCTTGGCAGGGCAATTGGGACGCCTCTCCAGCTGAGCCGGGAGACCAAGGGTCGCTTTCCACGTGCCACAGGAATCCTGGGACTCCTATCAAGTTTCACGAAGAGTCAGGCATCGTCTCCTTTCGAGGCACTGATCTCCACGTCCCTCTGCGGTTTTCAAAGGATGTTAGGCCTCCGGGGGCGATGAGGTGGGGAACTAGGTCTTTCTCTGTGGTCTCCACAGGGGATTCAGACATCCTTTCGTCTTGGGAGATGCAAGACGAGCCTGCATTCAAGTCACTGCAGGGATATCCGGCCTTATTTCGAGTCAGGGCATCGCGGTGTCCATTCCACTTGAGGCCGCAAACTCAGGGTCCCTCTCACATACCTAGAGCTGAGAGAAGCCTCCTCTTGAGGTGCTTGTGGTAGGGTGGTCTTCCTCTGGAGTTGAAGCCAGGGACTAAGCTCTCATCTCGAGTTGATTTTTGGTCCACGGAGCTCTTTCTTGTTACCACAATGACCTCAGGATCCCTCTGGCCTTGAAACAGTGTTCTTCGGGTTTCTCTGGAGTGCCATCAAGGAAATCAAAGCTCCTTTCCTGTGTGATGTGCAACACGGCATTGCTCTGCACGCAGTACTGGGGAGTCGGGCCTCATCTCGCGGTGAGTGGGAAGTCTCATGTTTTTTCTCGAGTTGCGGCGGGAACCTGGGGTATATTCTCGATTTACGACGGGGATGGCCCTTCCACACACGTGTTTGTTCAGTGACGTCAGGACTCCTGCCTAGTTGCGAGGGACAACTCGGGATTCTCCTCGAGGATTGGCAGGGCAATTGGGACGCCTCTCCAACTGAGGCGGGAGACCAATTGTCCCTTTCCACGTGCCACAGGAATCCTGGCAATCCTATCAAGTTTCACGAGGAGTCAGGCATCGTCTCCTTGGGAGGCCCTGATCTACGCTTCCCTCTGGAGTTTTCAAGGATGTGAGGCCTCCGGTCGCGATGAGGTGGGAACTCGGTCTTTCTCTGTGGTCTCCACAGGGGATTCAGACATCCTTTCGTCTTGGGAGATACAAGACGAGCCTGCATTCAAGTCACTGCAGGGATATCTGGCATTATTTCGAGTCAGGGCATCGCGGTGTCCATTCCACTTGAGGCCGCAAACTCAGGGTCCCTCTCACATACCTAGAGCTGAGAGAAGCCTTCTCTTGAGGTGCTTGTGCTAAGGTGGTATTTCTCTGGAGTCGAAGCCAGGGACTAACCTCTCATCTCGAGTTGATTTTTGGTCCACGGAGCTCTTTCGTGTTGCTACAGTGACCTCAGGATCCCTCTGGCCTTGAAAGAGTGTTCTTGGGGTTTCTCTGTTGTGCCATCAAGGAAATCAAGGCTCCTTTCCTGTGTGATGTGCCACACGGCATTGCTCTGCACGCAGTGCAGGGGAGTCGGGCCTCATCTCGCGGTGAGGGGGAAGTCTCATGGTTTTTCTCGAGTTGCGGCGGGAACCTGGGTTATATTCTCGAGTTACGATGGGGATGGCCCTTCCACACACGTGTTTGTTCAGCCCCGTCAGGACTCCTGCCTAGCTGCGAGGGACAACTCGGGATTCTCCTCGAGGCTTGGCAGGGCAATTGGGACGCCTCTCCAGCTGAGGCAGGAGACCAAGGGTCCCTTTCACGTGCCACAGGAATCCTGGAACTCCTATCAAGTTTCGCGAGGAGTCAGGCATCGTCTCCTTGGGAGGCACTGATCTCCGCTTCCCTCTGGAGTTTTCAAGAATGTGAGGCCTCCGGTCGCGATGAGGTGGGGAACTAGGTCTTTCTCTGTGGTCTCCACAGGGGATTCAGACATCCTTTCGTCGTGGGAGATGCAAGACGAGCCTGCATTCAAGTCACTGCAGGAATATCCGGCCTTATTTCGAGTCAGGGCATCACGGTGCCCATTCCACTTGAGGCCGCAAACTCAGGGTCCCTCTCACATACCTAGAGCTGAGAGAGGCCTCTTCGTGAGGTGCTTGTGGTAAGGTGTTATTCCTCTGGAGTCGAAGCCAGGGACTAACCGCTCATCTCGAGTTGATTTGTGGTCCATGGAGCTCTTTCGTGTTGCTACAGTGACCTCAGGATCCCTCTAGCCTTGAAACAGTGTTTTTGGTGTTTCTATCGAGTGCCGTCAAGGAAATCAAGGCTCCTTTCCTGTGTGATGTGCAACACGGAATTACTCTGCACGCAGTGCAGGGAAATCGGGCCTCATATCACGGCGAGGGGGAAGTCTCATGGTTTTTCTCGAGTTGCGGCGGGAACCTGGGGTATATTCTCGAGTTACGACGGGGATGGCCCTTCCACACACGTGTTTGTTCAGCGACGACAGGACTCCTGTCTAGTTGCGAGGAACAACTCGGGATTATCCTCGAGGCTTCGCAGGGCAATTGGGATGCCTCTCCAGCTGAGGCGGCAGACCAAGGGTCCCTTTCCACGTGCCACAGGAATCCTGGGACTCCTATCAAGTTTCACGAGGAGTCAGGCATCGTCTCCTTTGGAGGCACTGATCTCCGCCTCCCTCTGGAGTTTTCAAGGGTGTGAGGCCTCCGGTCGCGATGAGGTGGGGAACTAGGTCTTTCTCTGTGGTCTCCACAGGGGATTCAGACATCCTTTCGTCTTGGCAGATTCAAGACGAGCCTGCATTCAAGTCACTGCAGGGATATCCGGCCTTATTTCGAGTCAGGGCATCGCTGTGTCCATTCCACTTGAGGCCGCACACTCAGGGTCTGTCTCACATACCTAGAGCTGAGAGAAGCCTCCTCTTGAGGTGCTTGTGGTAAGGTGGTATACCTCTGGAGTCGAAGCCAGGGACTAACCTCTCATCTCGAGTTGATTTTTGGTCCACGGAGCTCTTTCGTGTTGCTACAGTGACCTCAGGATCCCTCTAGCCTTGAAACAGTGTTCTTGGGGTTTCTCTGGAGTGCCATCAAAGAAATCAAGGCTCCTTTACTGTGTGATGTGCAACACGGCATTGTTCTGCGCGCAGTGCAGGGGAATCGGGCCTCATCTCGCGGCGAGGGGAAAGTCTCATGGTTTTTCTCGAGTTGCGGCGGGAACCTGGGGTATATTCTCGAGTTTCGACGGGGATGGCCCTTCCACACACGTGTTTGTTCAGTGACGTCAGGACACATGTCTAGTTGTGAGGGACAACTCGGGATTCTCCTCGAGGCTTGGCAGGGCAATTGCGACGCCTTTCCAGCTGAGGCGGGAGACCAAGAGTCCCTTTCCACGTGCCACAGGAATCCTGGGACTCCTATCAAGTTTCACGAGGAGTCAGGCATCATCTCCTTTGGAGGCACTGATCTCCGCGTCCCTCTGGGGTTTTCAAAGATGTGAGGCTTTCGGTCGCGATGAGGTGGGGAACTAGGTCTTTCTCTGTGGTCTCCAAAGGGGATTCAGACATCTTTTCGTCTTGGGATATGCAAGACGAGCCTGCATTCAAGTCACTGCAGGGATATCCGGCCTTATTTCGAGTCAGGGCATCGCGGTGTCCATTCCACTTGAGACCGCAAACTCAGGGTCCCTCTCACATACCTAGAGCTGAGAGAAGCCTCCTCTTGAGGTGCTTGTGCTAAGGTGGTATTCCTCTGGAGTCGAAGCCAGGGACTAACCTCTCATCTCGAGTTAATTTTTGGTCCATGGAGCTCTTTCGTGTTGCTACAGTGACCTCAGGATCCCTCTAGCCTTGAAACAGTGTTCTTGGGGTTTCTCTGGAGTGCCGTCAAGGAAATCAAAGCTCCTTTCCTGTGTGATGTACAACACGGAATTGTTCTGCACGCAGTGCAGGGGAATCGGGCCTCATCTCGCCGCGAGGGGGAAGTCTCATGGTTTTTCTCGAGTTGCGGCGGGAACCTGGGGTATATTCTCGAGTTACGACGGGGATGGCCCTTCCACACACGTGTTTGTTCAGTGACGTCAGGACTCCTGCCTAGTTTTGAGGGACAACTCGGGATTCTCCTCGAGGCTTGGCAGGGCAATTGGGACGCCTCTCCAGGTGAGGCGGGAGACCAAGGGTCCCTTTCCACGTGCCACAGGAATCCTGGCAATCCTATCAAGTTTCACGAGGAGTCAGGCATCGTCTCCTTGGGAGGCACTGATCTCCGCGTCCCTCTGGGGTTTTCAAAGATGTGAGGCCTCCGGTCGCGATGAGGTGGGGAACTAGGTCGTTCTCTGTGTTCTCCACAGGGGATTCAGACATCCTTTCGTCTTGGGAGATGCAAGACGAGCCTGCATTCAAGTCACTGCAGGGATATCCGGCCTTATTTCGAGTCAGAGCATCGCGGTGTCCATTCCACTTGAGGCCGCAAACTCAGGGTCCCTCTCACATACCTAGAGCTGTGAGAAGCCTCCTCTTGAGGTGCTTGTGGTAAGGTGGTATTCCTCTGGAGTCGAAGCCAGGGACTAACCTCTCATCTCGAGTTGATTTCTGCTCCACGGAGCTCTTTCGTGTTGGTACAGTGACCTCAGGATCCCTCTAGCCTTGAAACAGTGTTCTTGGACTTTCTCTGGAGTGCCGTCAAGGAAAACAAGGCTCCTTTCCTGTGTGATGTGCAACACGGAATTGCTCTGCACGCAGTGCAGGGGAATCGGACCTCATCTCGTGGCGAGGGGAAAGTCTCATGGTTTTTCTCGAGTTGCGGCGGGAACCTGGGGTATATTCTCGAGTTACGACGGGGATGGCACTTCCACACACGTGTTTGTTCAGCGACGTCAGGACTCCTGCCTAGTTGCGAGGGACAACTCGGGATTCTCCTCGAGGCTTGGCAGGGCAATTGGGACGCCTTTCCAGCTGAGCCGGGAGGACAAGTTTCCCTTTCCATGTGCCACAGGAATCCTGGGACTCCTATCAACTTTCACGAGGAGTCAGGCATCGTCTCCTTTGGAGTCACTGATCTCCGCGTCCCTCTGGAGTTTTCAAAGGATGTGAGGCTTCCAGTCGCGATGAGGTGGGGAACTAGGTTTTTCTCTGTGGTCTCCACAGGGGATTCAGACATCCTTTGGTCTTGGGAGATGCAAGACGAGCCTGCATTCAAGTCACTGCAGGGATATCCAGCCTTATTTCGAGTCAGGGCATCGCGGTGTCCATTCCACTTGAGGCCGCAAACTCAGGGTCCCTGTCACATACCTAGAGCTGAGAGAAGCCTCCTCTTGAGGTGCTTGTGGTAGGGTGGTCTTCCTCTGGAGTTGAAGCCCGGGACTAAGCTCTCATCTCGAGTTGATTTTTGGTCCACGGAGCTCTTTCCTGTTGCCACAGTGACCTCAGGATCCCTCTGGCCTTGAAACAGTGTTCTTGGGGTTTCTCTGGAGTGCCATCAAGGAAATCAAAGCTCCTTTCCTGTGTGATGTGCAACAAGGCATTGCTCTGCACGCAGTGCTGGGGAGTCGGGCCTCATCTCGCGGCGAGGGGGAAGTCTCATGGTTTTTCTCGAGTTACGGCGGGAACCTCGGGTATATTCTCGAGTTACGACGGGGATGGCCCTTCCACACACGTGTTTGTTCAGCGACGTCAGGACTCCTGCCTAGTTGCGAGGGACAACTCGGGATTCTCCTCGAGGCTTGGCAGGGCAATTGGGACGCCTCTCCAGCTGAGGCGGGAGACCAAGGGTCCCTTTCCACGTGCCACAAGAATCCTGGGACTCCTATCAAGTTTCACGAGGAGTCAGGCATCGTCTCCTTGGGAGGCACTGATCTCCGCTTCCCTCTGGAGTTTTTAAAGGATGTGAGGCCTCCGGGGGCGATGAGGTGGGGAACTAGGTCTTTCTCTGGGGTCTCCACAGGGGATTCACACAACATTTCGTCTTGGGGTTTGCAAGACGAGCCTGCATTCAAGTCACTGCAGGCATATCCGGCCTTATGTCGAGTCAGGTCATTGCGGTGTCCATTCCACTTGAGGCCGCAAACTCAGGGTCCCTCTCACATACCCAGAGCTGAGAGAAGCCTCCTCTTGAGGTGCTTGTGGTAAGGTGGTATTCCTCTGGAGTCGAAGCCAGGGACTAACCTCTCATCTCCAGTTGATTTGTGGTCCACGGAGCTCTTTCGTGTTGCTACAGTGACCTCAGGATCCCTCTAGCCTTGAAACAGTGTTCTTGGGGTTTCTCTGGAGTGACTCAAGGAAATCAAGGTTCCTTTCCTGTGTGATGTGCAACACGGCATTGCTCTGAACGCAGTGAAGGGGAATCGGGACTCATCTCACGGCGAGGGGGAAGTCTCATGGTTTTTCTCGAGTTGCGGCGGGAACCTGGGGTATATTCTCGAGTTACGACGGGGATGGCCCTTCCACACACGTGTTTGTTCAGCGACGTCAGGACTCCTGCCTAGTGGCGAGAGACAACTCGCGATTCTCCTCGAGGCTTGGCAGGGCAATTGGGACGCCTCTCCAGCTGAGGCGGGAGACCAAGGGTCCCTTTCCACGTGCCACAGGCATCCTGGGACTCCTATCAAGTTTCACGAGGAGTCAGGCATCGTCTCCTTTGGAGGCACTGATCTCCGCGTCCCTCTGGAGTTTTCAAAGGATGTGAGGCCTCCGGGGGCGATGAGGTGGGGAACTAGATCTTTCTCTGTGGTCTCCACAGGGGATTCAGACATCCTTTCGTCTTGGGAGATGCAAGACGAGCCTGCATTCAAGTGACTGCAGGCATCTGCGGCCTTATTTCGAGTCAGGGCATCGCGGTGTCCATTCCACTTGAGTCCGCAAACTCAGGGTCCCCCTCACATAACTAGAGCTGAGAGAAGCCTCCTCTTGAGGTACTTGTGGTAAGGTGGTATTCCTCTGGAGTAGAAGCCAGTGACTAACCTCTCATCTCGAGTTGATTTTTGGTCCACGGAGCTCTTTCGTGTTGCTACAGTGACCTCAGGATCCCTCTAGCCTTGAAACAGTGTTCTTGGGGTTTCTCTGGAGTGCCATGAAGGAAATCAAGGCTCCTTTCCTGTGTGATGTGCAACACGGCATTGCTCTGCACGCAGTGCAGGGGAATCGGGCCTCATCTCGCGGCGAGGGGGAAGTCTCATGGTTTTTCTCGAGTTGCGGCGGGTACCTGGGGTATATTCTCGAGTTGCGACGGGGATGTCCCTTCCACACACGTGATTGTTCAGCGACGTCAGGACTCCTGCCTAGTTGCGAGGGACAACTCGGGATTCTCCTCGAGGCTTGGCAGGGCAACTGGGACGCCTCTCCAGCTGCGGCGGGAGACCAAGGGTCCCTTTCCACGTGCCACAGGAATCCTGGGACTCCTATCAATTTTCACGAGGAGTCAGGCATCGTCTCCTTTGCAGGCACTGATCTCCGTGTACCTCTGGAGTTTTCAAAGAATGTGAGGCCTCTGTTCGCGATGAGGTGGGGAACTAGGTCTTTCTCTGTCGTCTCCACAGGGGATTCAGACATCCTCTCATCTTGGGAGATGCAAGACGAGCCTGCATTCAAGTCACTACAGGCATATCCGGCCTTATTTCGAGTCAGGGCATCGCGGTGTCCATTCCACTTGAGGATTCAAACTCGGGGTCCCTCTCACGTACGTAGAGCTGAGAGAAGCCTCCTCTTGAGCTGCTTGTGGTAAGGTGGTATTCCTCTGGAGTCGAAGCCCGCGACTAACCTCTCATCTCTAGTTGATTTGAGGTCCACGGAGCTCTTTCGTGTTGCTACAGTGACGTCAGGATCCCTCTAGCCTTGAAACAGTGTTCTTGGGGTTTCTCTGGAGTGACTCAAGGAAATCAAGGTTCCTTTCCTGTGTGATGTGCAACACGGCATTGCTCTGAACACAGTGCAGGGGAATCGGGCCTCATCTCACGGCGAGGGGGAAGTCTCATGGTTTTTCTCGAGTTGCGGCGCGAACCTGGGGTATATTCTCGAGTTGCGACGGGGATGGCCCTTCCACACACGTGATTGTTCAGCGACGTCAGGACTCCTGCCTAGTGGCGAGGGACAACTCGCGATTCTCCTCGAGGCTTGGCAGGGCAATTGGGACGCCTCTCCAGCTGAGGCGGGAGACCAAGGGTCCCTTTCCACGTGCCACAGGAATCCTGGGACTCCTATCAAGTTTCACGAGGAGTCAGGCATCGTCTCCTTTGGAGGCACTGATCTCCGCGTCCCTCTGGAGTTTTCAAAGGATGTGAGGCCTCCGGGGGCGATGAGGTGGGGAACTAGGTCTTTCTCTGTGGTCTCCACTGGGAATTCAGACATCCTTTCGTCTTGGGAGATGCAAGACGAGCCTGCATTCAAGTCACTGCAGGCATATCCGGCCTTATTTCGAGTCAGGGCATCGCGGTGTCCATTCCACTTGAGTCCGCAAACTCAGGGTCCCCCTCACATACCTAGAGCTGAGAGAAGCCTCCTCTTGAGGTACTTGTGGTAACGTGGTATTCCTCTGGAGTCGAAGCCAGGGACTAACCTCTCATCTCGAGTTGATTTCTGGTCCACGGAGCTCTTTCGTGTTGCTACAGTGACCTCAGGATCCCTCTAGCCTTGAAACAGTGTTCTTGGGCTTTCTCTGGAGTGCCATCAAGGAAATCAAGGCTCTTTTCCTGTGTGATGTGCAACACGGGATTGCTCTGCACGCAGTGCACGGGAATCGGGCCTCATCTCGCTTCGAGGGGGAAGTCTCATGGTTTTTCTCGAGTTGCGGCGGGTACCTGGGGTATATTCTCGAGTTACGACGGGGATGGCCCTTCCACACACGTGTTTGTTCAGCGACGTCAGGACTCCTGCCTAGTTGCGAGGGACAACTCGGGATTCTCCTCGAGGCTTGGCAGGGCCATTGCGACGCCTCTCCAGCTGAGGCGGGAGACCAAGGGTCCCTTTCCACGTGCCACAGGAATCCTGGGACTCCTATCATGTTTCACGAGGAGTCAGGCATGGACTCCTTTGCAGGCACTGATCTCCGCGTCCCTCTGGAGTTTTCAAAGGATGTGAGGCCTCCGGTCGCAATGAGGTGGGGAATTAGGTCTTTCTCTGTGGTCTGAACAGGGGATTCAGACATCCTTTCGTCTTGGGAGATGAAAGACGAGCCTGCATTCAAGTCACTGCAGGCATATCCGGCCTTATTTCGAGTCAGGGCATCGCGGTGTCCATTCCACTTGAGGCCGCAAACTCAGGGTCCCTCTCACATACCCAGAGCTGAGAGAAGCCTCCTCTTGAGGTGCTTGTGGTAAGGTGGTATTCCTCTGGAGTCGAAGCCAGGGACTAACCTCTCATCTCGAGTTGATTTTTGGTCCACGGAGCTCTTTCGTGTTGCTGCAGTGACCTCAGGATCCCTCTAGCCTTGAAGCAGTGTTCTTGGGGTTTCTCTGAAGTGCCATCAAGGAAATCAAGGCTCCTTTCCTGTGTGATGTGCAACACGGCATTGCTCTGCACGCAGTGCAGGGGAATCGGGCCTCATCTCGCGGCGAGGGGGAACTCTCATGGTTTTTCTCGAGTTGCGGCGGGAACCTGGGTTATATTCTCGAGTTACGAGGGTAATGGCCCTTCCACACACGTGTTTGTTCAGCGACGTCAGGACTCCTGCCTAGTTGCGAGGGACAATTCGCGATTCTCCTCGAGGCTTGGCAGGGCAATTGGGACGCCTCTCCACCTGAGGCGGGAGACCAAGGGTCCCTTTCCACGTGCCACAGGAATCCTGGGACTCCTATGAAGTTTCACGAGGAGTCAGGCATCGTCTCCTTTGGAGGCACTGATCTCCACGTCCCTCTGGAGTTTTCAAAGAATGTGAGGCCTCCGGTCGCGATGAGGTGGGGAACTACGTCTTTCTCTGTGGTCTCCACAGGGGATTCAGACATCCTTTCTTCTTGGGAGATGTAAGACGAGCCTGCATTCATGTCACTGCAGGCATATCCGGCCTTATTTCGAGTCAGGGCATCACGGTGTCCATTTCATTTGAGGCCGCAAACTCAGGGTCCCTCTCACATACCTAGAGCTGAGAGAAGCCTCCTCTTGAGGTGCTTGTGCTAAGGTGGTATTCCTCTGGAGTTGAAGCCAGGGACTAACCTCTCATCTCGAGTTGAATTTTGGTCCACGGAGCTCTTTCGTGTTGCTACAGTGACCTCAAGATCCCTCCAGCCTTGAAACTGTGTTCTTGGGCTTTCTCTGGAGTGCCATCAAGGAAATCAAGGCTCCTTTCCTGTGTGATGTGCAACACGGCATTGCTCTGCACGCAGTGCAGGGGAATCGGGCCTCATGTCGCGGCGAGGGGGAACTCTCATGGTTTTTTTCGAGTTGCGGCGGGAACCTGCGGTATATTCTCGAGTTTCGACGGGGATGGCCCTTCCACACACGTGTTTGTTCAGCGACGTCAGGACTCCTGCCTAGTTGCGAGGGACAACTCGGGATTCTCCTCCAGGCTTGGCAGGGCAATTGGGACGCCTCTCCAGCTGAGATGAGAGACCAAGGGTCCCTTTCCACGTGCCACAGGAATCCTGGGACTCCTATCAAGTTTCACGAGGAGTCAGGCATCGTCTCCTTTGGAGGCAGTGATCTCCGCGTCCCTCTGGAGTTTTCAAAGGATGTGAGGCCTCCGGTCGCGATGAGGTGGGGAACTAGGTCTTTCTCTGTGGTCTCCACAGGGGATTCAGACATCCTTTCGTCTTGGGAGATGCAAGACGAGCCTGCATTCAAGTGACTGCAGGCATATCCGGCCTTATTTCGAGTCAGGGCATCGCGGTGTCCATTCCACCTGAGGCCGCAAACTCAGGGTCCCTCTCACATACCCAGAGCTGAGAGAAGCCTCCTCTTGAGGTGCTTGTGGTAAGGTGGTATTCCTCTGGAGTCGAAGCCAGGAC
The DNA here is from genome assembly GCF_910594005.1 of Cervus elaphus. Classification (NCBI taxonomy): domain Eukaryota; kingdom Metazoa; phylum Chordata; class Mammalia; order Artiodactyla; family Cervidae; genus Cervus; species Cervus elaphus. The sequence continues at coordinate 23,497,919 of NC_057848.1, forward strand.
TAACCTCTCATCTCGAGTTGATTTGTGGTCCACGGAGCTCTTTCGTGTTGCTACAGTGACCTCAGGATCCCTCTAGCCTTGAAACAGTGTTCCTGGGCTTTCTCTGGAGTGCCATCAAGGAAATCAAGGCTCCTTTCCTGTGTGATGTGCAACACGGCATTGATCTGCACGCAGTGCAGGAGAATCGGGCCTCATCTCACGGCGAGGGGGAAGTCTCATGGTTTTTCTCGAGTTGCGGCGGAAACCTGGGGTATATTCTCGAGTTACGACGGGGATGGCCCTTCCACACACGTGTTTGTTCAGCGACGTCAGGACTCCTGCCTTGTTGCGAGGGACAACTCGCGATTCTCTTCGAGGCTTGGCAGGGCAATTGGGACGCCTCTCCAGCTGAGGCGGGAGACCAAGGGTCCCTTTCCACGTTCCACAGGAATCCTGGGACTCCTATCAAGTTTCACAAGGAGTCAGGCATCGTCTCCTTTGGAGGCACTGATCTCCGCGTACCTCTGGAGTTTTCAAAGATGTGATGCCTCCGGGGGCGATGAGGTGGGGAACTAGGTCTTTCTCTGTGGTCTCCACAGGGGATTCAGACATCCTTTCGTCTTGGGAGATGCAAGACGAGCCTGCATTCAAGTCACTGCAGGCATATCCGGCCTAATTTCGAGTCAGGGCATCGCGGTGTCCATTCCACTTGAGGCCGCAAATTCAGGGTCCCTCTCACATACCCAGCGCTGAGAGAAGCCTCCTTTTGAGGTGCTTGTGGTAAGGTGGTATTCCTCTGGAGTCGAAGCCAGGGACTAACCTCTCATCTCGAGTTGATTTGTGGTCAACGGAGCTCTTTCATGTTGCTACAGTGACCTCAGGATCCCTCTAGCCTTCAAACAGTGTTCTTGGGGTTTCTCTGGAGTGCCATCAAGGAAATCAAGGTTCCTTTCCTGTGTGATGTGCAACACGGCATTGCTCTGCACCCAGTGCAGGGGAACTGGGCCTCATCTCACGGCGAGGGGGAAGTCTCATGGTTTTTCTCAAGTTGCGGCGGGAACCTGGGGTATATTCTCGAGTTACGACGGGGATGGCCCTTCCACATACGTGTTTGTTCAGCGACGTCAGGACTCCTGCCTAGATGCGAGGGACAACTCGGGATTCTCCTCGAGGCTTGGCAGGGCAATTGGGACGCCTCTCCAGCTGAGGCGGGAGACCAAGGGTCCCTTTCCACGTGCCACAGGAATCCTGGGACTCCTATCAAGTATCACGAGGAGTCAGGCATCGTCTCCTTTGGAGGCACTGATCTCCGCTTCCCTCTGGAGTTTTCAAAGGATGTGAGGCCTCCGGTCGCGATGAGGTGGGGAACTAGGTCTTTCTCTGTGGTCTCCACAGGGGATTCAGACATCCTTTCGTCTTGGGAGATGCAAGACGAGCCTGCATTCAAGTGACTGCAGGCATATCCGGCCTTATTTCGAGTCAGGGCATCGCGGTGTCCATTCCACTTGAGGCCGCAACTCAGGGTCCCTCTCACATACCTAGAGCTGAGAGAAGCCTCCTCTTGAGGTGCTTGTGGTAAGGTGGTATTCCTCTGGAGTCGAAGCCAGGGACTAACCTCTCATCTCGAGTTGATTTTTGGTCCACGGAGCTCTTTCGTGTTGCTACAGTGAACTGAGGATCCCTCTAGCCTTGAAACAGTGTTCTTGGGCTTACTCTGGAGTGCCATCAAGGAAATCAAGGCTCTTTTCCTGTGTGATGTGCAATACGGCATTGCTCTGCATGCAGTGTAGGGGAATCGGGCCTCATCTCTCGGCGAGGGGGAAGTCTCATGGTTTTTCTCGAGTTGCGGCGGGAACCTGGGGTATATTCTCGAGTTACGACGGGGATGGCCCTTCCACACACGTGTTTGTTCAGCGACGTCAGGACTCCTGCCTAGTTGCGAGGGACAACTAGGGATTCTCCTCCAGGCTTGGCAGGGCAATTGGGACGCCTCTCCAGCTGAGGCGAGAGACCAAGTGTCCCTTTCCACGTGCCACAGGAATCCTGGGACTCCTATCAAGTTTCACGAGGATTCAGGCATTGTCTCCTTTGGAGGCACTGATATCTGCGTCCCTCTGGAGTTTTCAAAGGATGTGAGGCCTCCGGTCGCGATGAGGTGGGGAACTAGGTCTTTCTCTGTGGTCTCCACAAGGGATTCAGACATCCTTTCGTCTTGGGAGATGCAAGACGAGCCTGCATTCAAGTCACTGCAGGCATATCCGGCCTTATTTCGAGTCAGGGCATCGCGGTGTCCATTCCACTTGAGGCCGCAAACTCAGGGTCCCTCTCACATACCTAGAGCTGAGAGAAGCCTCCTCTTGAGGTGCTTGTGGTAAGGTGGTATTCCTCTGGAGTCGAAGCCAGGGACTAAGCTCTCATCTCGAGTTGATTTTTGGTCCACGGAGCTCTTTCGTGTTGCTACAGTGACCTCAGGAGCCCTCTAGCCTTGAAACAGTGTTCTTGGGCTTTCTCTGGAGTGCCATCAAGGAAATCAAGGCTCCTTTCCTGTGTGATGTGCAACACGGCATTGCTCTGCACACAGTGCAGGGGAATCAGGCCTCATCTCGCGGCGAGGGGGAAGTCTCATGGTTTTCCTCGAGTTGCGGCGGGAACCTGGGGTATATTCTCGAGTTACGACGCGGATGGCCCTTCCACACACGTGTTTGTTCAGTGACGTCAGGACTCCTGCCTAGTTGCGAGGGACAACTCGGGATTCTCCTCGAGGCTTGGCAGGGCAATTGGGACGCCTCTCCAGCTGAGGCGGGAGACCAAGGGTCCCTTTCCACGTGCCACAGGAATCCTGGGACTCCTATCAAGTTTCACGAGGAGTGAGGCATCGTCTCCTTTGGAGGCACTGATCTCCGCGTACCTCTGGAGTTTTCAAAGATGTGAGGCCTCCGGGGGCGATGAGGTGGGGAACTAGGTCTTTCTCTGTGGTCTCCACATGGTATTCAGACATCCTTTCATCTTGGGAGATGCAAGACGAGCCTGCATTCAAGTCACTGCAGGGATATCCGGCCTTATTTCGAGTCAGGGCATCGCGGTGTCCATTCCACTTGAGGCCGCAAACTCAGGGTCCCTCTCACATACCTAGAGCTGAGAGAAGCCTCCTCTTGAGGTGCTTGTGGTAAGGTGGTATTCCTCTGGAGTCGAAGCCAGGGACTAACCTCTCATCTCGAGTTGATTTTTGGTCCACGGAGCTCTTTCGTGTTGCTACAGTGACCTTAGGATCCCTCTAGACTTGAAACAGTGTTCTTGGGGTTTCTCTGGAGTGCCATCAAGGAGATCAAGGCTCCTTTCCTGTGTGATGTGCAACACGGCATTGCTCTGCACGCAGTGCAGGGGAACCGGGCCTCAACTCGCGGCGAGGGGGAAGTCTCATGGTTTTTCTGGAGTTGCGGCGGGAACCTGGGGTATATTCTCGAGTTACGACGGGGATGGCCCTTCCACACACGTGTTTGTTCAGCGACGTCAGGACTCCTGCCTAGTTGCGAGGGACAACTCGGGGTTGTCCTCGAGGCTTTGCAGGGCAATTGGGACGCCTCTCCAGCTGAGGCGGGAGACCAAGGGTCCCTTTCCACGTGCCACAGGAATCCTGGGACTCCTATCAAGTTTCACGAGGAGTCAGGCATCGTCTCCTTTGGAGGCACTGATCTCCGCGTACCTCTGGAGTTTTCAAAGGATGTGAGGCCTCCGGTCGCGATGAGGTGGGGAACTCGGTCTTTCTCTGTGGTCTCCACAGGGGATTCAGACATCCTTTCGTCTTGGGAGATGCAAGACGAGCCTGCATTCAAGTCACTGCAGGCATATCCGGCCTTATTTCGAGTCAGGGCATCGCGGTGTCCATTCCACTTGAGGCCGCAAACTCAGGGTCCCTCTCACATACCCAGAGCTGAGAGAAGCCTCCTCTTGAGGTGCTTGTGGTAAGGTGGTATTCCTCTGGAGTCGAAGCCAGGGACTAACCTCTCATCTCGAGTTGATTTTTGGTCCACGGAGCTCTTTCGTGTTACTACAGTGACCTCAGGATCCCTCTAGCCTTGAAACAGTGTTCTTGGGGTTTCTCTGGAGTGCCATCAAGGAAATCAAGGCTCCTTTCCTGTGTGATGTGCAAAACGGCATTGCTCTTCACGCAGTGCAGGGGAATCGGGGTTCATCTCACGGCGAGGGGGAAGTCTCAATGTTTTTCTCGAGTTGCGGCGGGAACCTGGGGTATATTCTCGAGTTACGACGGGGATGGCCCTTCCACACACGTGTTTGTTCAGCGACGTCAGGACTCCTGCCTAGTTGCGAGGGACAACTCGGGATTCTCCTCGAGGCTTGGCAGGGCAATTGGGCCGCCTCTCCAGCTGAGGCGGGAGACCAAGGGTCCCTTTCCACGTGCCACAGGAATCCTGGGATTCCTATCAAGTTTCACGAGGAGTCAGGCATCGTCTCCTTTGGTCGCACTGATCTCCACGTCCATCTGGAGTTTTCAAAGGATGTGAGGCCTCCGGTCGCGATGAGGTGGGGAACTAGGTCTTTCTCTGTGGTCTCCACATGGGATTCAGACATCCTTTCGTCTTGGGAGATGCAAGACGAGCCTGCATTCAAGTCACTGCAGGCATATCCGGCCTTATTTCGAGTCAGGGCATCACGGTGTCCATTCCACTTGAGGCCGCAAACTCAGGGTCCCTCTCACATACCTAGAGCTGAGAGAAGCCTCCTCTTGAGGGGCTTGTGGTAAGGTGGTATTCCTGAGGAGTCGAAGCCAGGGACTAACCTCTCATCTCGAGTTGATTTTTGGTCCACGGAGCTCTTTCGTGTTGCTACAGTGACCTCAGGATCCCTCTAGCCTTGAAACAGTGTTCTTGGGCTTTCTCTGGAGTGCCGTCAAGGAAATTAAGGCTCCTTTCCTGTGTGATGTGCAACACGGCATTGCTCTGCACGCAGTGCAGGGGAATCGGGCCTCATCTCACGGCAAGGGGGAAGTCTCATGGTTTTTCTCGAGTTGCGGCGGGAACCTGGGGTATATTCTCGAGTTACGACTGGGATGGCCCTTCCACACACGTGTTTGTTCAGCGACGTCAGGACTCCTGCCTAGTTGCGAGGGACAATTCGCGATTCTCCTCGAGGCTTGGCAGGGCAATTGGGACGCCTCTCCAGCTGAGGCGGGAGACCAAGTGTCCCTTTCCACGTGCCACAGGAATCCTGGAACTCCTATCAAGTTTCACGAGGAGTCAGGCATCGTCTCCTTTGGAGGCACTGATCTCCGCGTCCCTCTGGAGTTTTCAAAGGATGTGAGGCCTCCGGTCGCGATGAGGTCGGGAACTAGGTCTTTCTCTGTGGTCTCCACAGGGGATTCAGACAACCTTTCGTCTTGGGAGATGCAAGAAGAGCCTGCATTCAAGTCACTGCAGGCATATCCGGCCTTATTTCGAGTCAGGGCATCGCGGTGTCCATTCCACTTGAGGCCGCAAACTCAGGGTCCCTCTCACATACCTAGAGCTGAGAGAAACCTCCTCTTGAGGTACTTGTGGTAAGGTGGTATTCTTCTGGAGTCGAAGCCAGGGACTAACCTCTCATCTCGAGTTGATTTTTGGTCCACGGAGCTCTTTTGTGTTGCTACAGTGACCTCAGGATCCCTCTAGCCTTGAAACAGTGTTCTTGGGGTTTCTCTGGAGTGCCATCAAGGAAAACAAGGCTCCTTTCCTGTGTGATGTGCAACACGGCATTGCTCTGAACGCAGTGCAGGGGAATCGGGCCTCATCTCGCGGCGAGGGGGAAGTCTCATGGTTTTTCTCGAGTTGCGGCGGGAACCTGGGGTATATTCTCGAGTTACGACGGGGATGGCCCTTCCACACACGTGTTTGTTCAGCGACGTCAGGACTCCTGCCTAGTTGCGAGGGACAACTCGCGATTCTCCTCGAGGCTTGGCAGGGCAATTGGGACGCCTCTCCAGCTGAGGCGGGAGATCAAGCTTCCCTTTCCACGTGCCACAGGAATCCTGGGACTCCTATCAAGTTTCACGAGGAGTCAGGCATCGTCTCCTTTGGAGGCACTGATCTCCGCGTACCTCTGGAGTTTTCAAAGATGTGAGGCCTCCGGGGGCGATGAGGTGGGGAACTAGGTCTTTCTCTGTGGTCTCCACAGGGTATTCAGACATCCTTTCATCTTGGGAGACGCAAGACGAGCCTGCATTCAAGTCACTGCAGGCATATACGGCCTTATTTCGAGTCAGGGCATCGCGGTGTCCATTCCACTTGAGGCCGCAAACTCAGGGTCCCTCTCACATACCTAGAGCTGAGAGAAGCCTCCTCTTGAGGTGCTTGTGGTAAGGTGGTATTCCTCTGGAGTCGAAGCCAGGGACTAACCTCTCATCTCGAGTTGATTTTTGGTCTACGGAGCTCTTTCGTGTTGCTACAGTGACCTCAGGATCCCTCTAGCCTTGAAACAGTGTTCTTGGGGTTTCTCTGGAGTGCCATCAAGGAGATCAAGGCTCCTTTCCTGTGTGATGTGCAACACCACATTGCTCTGCACGCAGTGCAGGGGAACCGGGCCTCAACTCCCGGCGAGGGGGAAGTCTCATGGTTTTTCTCAAGTTGCGGCGGGAACCTGGGGTATATTCTCGAGTTACGACGGGGATGGCCCTTCCACACACGTGTTTGTTCAGCGACGTCAGGACTCCTGCCTAGTTGCGAGGGACAACTCGGGGTTGTCCTCGAGGCTTTGCAGGGCAATTGGGACGCCTCTCCAGCTGAGGCGGGAGACCAAGGGTCCCTTTCCACGTGCCACAGGAATCCTGGGACTCCTATCAAGTTTCACGAGGAGTCAGGCATCGTCTCCTTTGGAGGCACTGATCTCCGCGTACCTCTGGAGTTTTCAAAGGATGTGAGGCCTCCGGTCGCGATGAGGTGGGGAACTCGGTCTTTCTCTGTGGTCTCCACAGGGGATTCAGACATCCTTTCGTCTTGCGAGATGCAAGACGAGCCTGCATTCAAGTCACTGCAGGCATATCCGGCCTTATTTCGAGTCAGGGCATCGCGGTGTCCATTCCACTTGAGGCCGCAAACTCAGGGTCCCTCTCTCATACCCAGAGCTGAGAGAAGCCTCCTCTTGAGGTGCTTGTGGTAAGGTGGTATTCCTCTGGAGTCGAAGCCAGGGACTAACCTCTCATCTCGAGTTGATTTTTGGTCCACGGAGCTCTTTCGTGTTGCTACAGTGACCTCAGAAGCCCTCTAGCCTTGAAACAGTGTTCTTGGGCTTTCTCTGGAGTGCCATCAAGGAAATCAAGGCTCCTTTCATGTATGATGTGCAACACGGCATTGCTCTTCATGCAGTGCAGGGGAATCGGGGTTCATCTCACGGCGAGGGTGAAGTCTCATGGTTTTTCTCGAGTTCCGGCGGGAAGCTGGGGTATATTCTCGAGTTACGACGGGAATGGCCCTTCCACACACGTGTTTGTTCAGCGACGTCAGGACTCCTGCCTAGTTGCGAGGGACAATTCGAGATTCTCCTCGAGGCTTGGCAGGGCAATTGGGACGCCTCTCCAACTGAGGCGGGAGACCAAGGGTCCCTTTCCACGTGCCACAGGAATCCTGGGACTCCTATCAAGTTTCACGAGGAGTCAGGCATCGTCTCCTTTGGAGGCACTGATCTCCGCGTACCACTGGAGTTTTCAAAGATGTGAGGCCTCCGGCCGCGATGAGGTGGGAAACTAGGTCTTTCTCTGTGGTCTCCACAGGGGATTCAGACAACCTTTCGTCTTGGGAGATGCAAGACGAGCCTGCATTCAAGTCACTGCAGGCATATCCGGCCTTATTTCGAGTCAGGGCATCGCGGTGTCCATTCCACTTGAGGACGCAAACTCAGGGTCCCTCTCACATACCTAGAGCTGAGAGAAGCCTCCTCTTGAGGTACTTTTGGTAATGTGGTATTCCTCTTGAGTCGAAGCCAGGGACTAACCTCTCATCTCGAGTTGATTTTTGGTCCACGGAGCTCTTTCGTGTTGCTACAGTGACCTCAGGATCCCTCTAGCCTTGAAACAGTGTTCTTGGGGTTTCTCTGGAGTGCCATCAAGGAAATCAAGGCTACTATCCTGTGTGATGTGCAACACGGCATTGCTCTGCACGCAGTGCACGGGAATCGGGCCTCATCTCGCGGCGAGGGGGAAGTCTCATGGTTTTTCTCGAGTTGCGGCGGGAACCTGGGGTATATTCTCGAGTTACGACGGGGATGGCCCTTCAACACACGTGTTTGTTCAGCGACGTCAGGACTCCTGCCTAGTTGCGAGGGACAATTCGAGATTCTCCTCGAGGCTTGGCAGGGCAATTTGACGCCTCTCCAGCTGAGGCGGGACACCAAGGGTCCCTTTCCACGTGCCACAGAAATCCTGGGACTCCTATCAAGTTTCACGAGGAGTCAGGCATCGTCTCCTTTGGAGGCACTGATCTCCGCGTACCTCTGGAGTTTTCAAAGATGTGAGGCCTCCGGGGGCGATGATGTGGGAAACTAGGTCTTTCTCTGTGGTCTCCACAGGGGATTCAGACATCCTTTCATCTTGGGAGTTGCAAGACGATCCTGCATTCAAGTCACTGCAGGCATATACGGCCTTATTCCGAGTCAGGGCATCGCGGTGTCCATTCCACTTGAGGCCGCAAACTCAGGGTCCCTCTCACATACCTAGAGCTGAGAGAAGCCTCCTCTTGAGGTGCTTGTGGTAAGGTGGTATTCCTCTGGAGTCGAAGCCAGGGACTAACCTCTCATCTCGAGTTGATTTGTGGTCCACGGACCTCTTTCGTGTTGCTACAGTGACCTCAGGATCCCTCTAGCCTTGTAACAGTGTTCTTGGGGTTTCTCAGGAGTGCCATCAAGGAAATCAGTGTTCCTTTCCTGTGTGATGTGCAACACGGCATTGCTCTGCACGCAGTGCAGGGAAACCGGGCCTCATCTCCCGGCGAGGGGGATGTCTCAATGTTTTTCTCGAGTTGCGGCGGGAACCTGGGGTATATTCTCGAGTTACGACGGGGATGGCCCTTCCACACACGTGTTTGTTCAGCGACGTCAGGACTCCTGCCTAGTTGCGAGGGACAACTCGGGATTCTCCTCGAGGCTTGGCAGGGCAATTGGGACGCCTCTCCAGCTGAGGCGGGAGACCAAGGGTCCCTTTCCACGTGCCACAGGAATCCTGGGACTCCTATCAATTTTCACGAGGAGTCAGGCATCGTCTCCTTTGGAGGCACTGATCTCCGCGTACCTCTGGAGTTTTCAAAGATGTGAGGACTCCGGTCGCGATGAGGTGGGGAACTAGGTCTTTCTCTGTGGTCTCCACAGGGGATTCAGACATCCTTTCATCTTGGGAGATGCAAGACGAGCCTGCATTCAAGTCACTGCAGGCATATCCGGCCTTATTTCGAGTCAGGGCATCGTGGTGTCCATTCCACTTGAGGCCGCAAACCCATGGTCCCTCTCACATAGGTACAGCTGAGAGAAGCCTCCTCTTGAGGTGCTTGTGGTAAGGTGGTATTCCTCTGGAGTCGAAGCCAGGGACTAACCTCTCATCTCGAGTTGATTTGTGGTCCACGGAGCTCTTTCGTGTTTCTACAGTGACCTCAGGATCCCTCTAGCCTTGAAACAGTGTTCTTGGTCTTTCTCTGGAGTGCCATCAAGGAAAGCAAGGCTCCTTTCCTGTGTGATGTGCAACACGGCATTGCTCTGCACGCAGTGCAGGGGAATCGGGTCTCATCTCGCGGCGAGGGGGAAGTCTCATGGTTTTTCTCGAGTAGCGGCAGGCACCTGGGGTGTATTCTCGAGTTACGACGGGGATGGCCCTTCCACACACGTGTTTGTTCAGCGAAGTCAGGACTCCTGCCTAGTTGCGAGGGACTACTCGGGATTCTCCTCGAGGCTTGGCAGGGCAATTGGAACGCCTATCCAGCTGAGGCAGGAGACCAAGGGTCCCTTTCCACGGGCCACAGGAATCCTGGGACTCCTATCAAGTTTCACGAGGAGTCAGGCATCGTCTCCTTTGGAGGCACTCATCTCCGCGTCCCTCTGGAGTTTTCAAAGGATGTGAGGCCTCCGGACGCGATGAGGTGGGGAACTAGGTCTTTCTCTGTGGTCTCCACAAGGGATTCAGACATCCTTTCGTCTTGGGAGATGCAAGACGAGCCTGCATTCAAGTCACTGCAGGCATATCCGGCCTTATTTCGAGTCAGGGCATCGCGGTGTCCATTCCACTTGAGGACGCAAACTCAGGGTCCCTCTCACATACCTAGAGCTGAGAGAAGCCTCCTCTTGAGGTACTTGTGGTAATGTGGTATTCCTCTGGAGTCGAAGCCAGGGACTAACCTCTCATCTCGAGTTGATTTTTGGTCCACGGAGCTCTTTCGTGTTGCTACAGTGACCTCAGGATCCCTCTAGCCTTGAAACAGTGTTCTTGGGGTTTCTCTGGAGTACCGGCAAGGAAATCAAGGCTACTTTCCTGTGTGATGTGCAACACGGCATTGCTCTGCACGCAGTGCAGGGGAATCGGGTCTCATCTCACGGCGAGGGGGAAGTCTCATGGTTTTTCTCGAGTTGCGGCGGGAACCTGGGGTATATTCTCGAGTTACGACGGGGATGGCCCTTCCACACACGTGTTTGTTCAGCGACGTCAGGACTTCTGCCTAGTTGCGAGGGACAATTCGCGATTCTCCTCGAGGCTTGGCAGGGCAATTGGGACGCCTCTCCAGCTGAGGCGGGAGACCAAGGGTCCCTTTCCACGTGCCACAGGAATCCTGGGACTCCTATCAAGTTTCACGAGGAGTCAGGCATCGTCTCCTTTGGAGGCACTGATCTCCGCGTACCTCTGGAGTTTTCAAAGATGTGAGGCCTCCGGGGGCGATGAGGTGGGGAACTAGGTCTTTCTCTGTGGTCTCCACAGGGGATTCAGACATCCTTTCATCTTGGGAGATGCAAGACGATCCTGCATTTAAGTCACTGCAGGCATATACGGCCTTATTTCGAGTCAGGGCATCGCGGTGTCCATTCCACTTGAGGACGCAAACTCAGGGTCCCTCTCACATACGTAGAGCTGAGAGAAGCCTCCTCTTGAGGTGCTTGTGGTAAGGTGGTATTCCTCTGGAGTCGAAGCCAGGGACTAACCTCTCATCTCGAGTTGATTTGTGGTCCACGGAGCTCTTTCGTGTTGCTACAGTGACCTCAGGATCCCTCTAGCCTTGAAACAGTGTTCTTGGGGTTTCTCTGGAGTGCCATCAAGGAAATCAGTGTTCCTTTCCTGTGTGATGTGCAACACGGCATTGCTCTGCACGCAGTGCAGGGAAACCGGGCCTCATCTCCCGGCGAGGGGGAAGTCTCAATGTTTTTCTCGAGTTGCGGCGGGAACCTGGGGTATATTCTCGAGTTACGACGGGGATGGCCCTTCCACACACGTGTTTGTTCAGCGACGTCAGGACTCCTGCCTAGTTGCGAGAGACAACTCGGGATTCTCCTCCAGGCTTGGCAGGGCAATTGGGACGCCTCTCCAGCTGAGGCGAGAGACCAAGGGTCCCTTTCCACGTGCCACAGGAATCCTGGGACTCCTATCAAGTTTCACGAGGAGTCAGGCATCGTCTCCTTTGGTTGCACTGATCTCCACGTCCATCTGGAGTTTTCAAAGGATGTGAGGCCTCCGGTCGCGATGAGGTGGGGAACTAGGTCTTTCTCTGTGGTCTCCACAGGGGATTCAGACATCCTTTCGTCTTGGGAGATGCAAGACGAGCCTGCATTCAAGTCACTGCAGGCATATCCGGCCTTATTTCGAGTCAGGGCATCGGTGTCCATTCCACTTGAGGCCGCAAACTCAGGGTCCCTCTCACATACCCAGAGCTGAGAGAAGCCTCCTCTTGAGGTGCTTGTGGTAAGGTGGTATTCCTCTGGAGTCGAAGCCAGGGACTAACCTCTCATCTCGAGTTGATTTTTGGTCCACGGAGCTCTTTCGTGTTGCTACAGTGACCTCAGGATCCCTCTAGCCTTGAAACAGTGTTCTTGGGCTTTCTCTGAAGTGCCATCAAGGAAATCAAGGCTCATTTCCTGTGTGATGTGCAACACGGCATTGCTCTGCACACAGTGCAGGGGAATCAGGCCTCATCTCGCGGCGAGGGGGAAGTCTCATGGTTTTCCTCGACTAGCGGCGGGGACCTGGGGTATATTCTCGAGTTACGACGGGGATGGCCCTTCCACACACGTGTTTGTTCAGCGACGTCAGGACTCCTGCCTAGTTGCGAGGGACAACTCGGGATTCTCCTCGAGGCTTGGCAGGGCAATTGGGACGCCTCTCCAGCTGAGGCAGGAGACCAAGCTTCCCTTTCCACGTGGCAAAGGAATCCTGGGACTCCTATCAAGTTTCACGAGGAGTCAGGCTACGTCTCCTTTGCAGGCACTGATCTCCGTGTACCTCTGTAGTTTTCAAAGAATGTGAGGCCTCCGGTCGCGATGAGGTGGGGAACTAGGTCTTTCTCTGTGGTCTCCACAGGGGATTCAGACATCCTTTCATCTTGGGAGATGCAAGACGATCCTGCATTTAAGTCACTGCAGGCATATACGGCCTTATTTCGAGTCAGGGCATCGCGGTGTCCATTCCACTTGAGGCCGCAAACTCAGGGTCCCTCTCACATACCTAGAGCTGAGAGAAGCCTCCTCTTGAGGTGCTTGTGGTAAGGTGGTATTCCTCTGGAGTCGAAGCAAGGGACTAACCTCTCATCTGGAGTTGATTCTTGGTCCACGGAGCTCTTTCGTGTTGCTCCAGTGACCTCAGGATCGCTCTAGCCTTGAAACAGTGTTCTTGGGGTTTCTCTGGAGTACCGGCAAGGAAATTAAGGCTTCTTTCATGTGTGATATGCAACACGGAACTGCTGTGCACGCAGTGCAGGGAAACCGGGCCTCATCTCCCGGCGAGGGGGATGTCTCAATGTTTTTCTCGAGTTGCGGCGGGAACCTGGGGTATATTCTCGAGTTACGACGGGGATGGCCCTTCCACACACGTGTTTGTTCAGCGACGTCAGGACTCCTGCCTAGTTGCGAGGGACAACTCGGGATTCTCCTCGAGGCTTGGCAGGGCAATTGGGACGCCTCTCCAGCTGAGGCGGGAGACCAAGGGTCCCTTTCCACGTGCCACAGGAATCCTGGGACTCCTATCAATTTTCACGAGGAGTCAGGCATCGTCTCCTTTGGAGGCACTGATCTCCGCGTACCTCTGGAGTTTTCAAAGATGTGAGGACTCCGGTCGCGATGAGGTGGGGAACAAGGTCTTTCTCTGTGGTCTCCACAGGGGATTCAGACATCCTTTCATCTTGGGAGATGCAAGACGAGCCTGCATTCAAGTCACTGCAGGCATATCCGGCCTTATTTCGAGTCAGGGCATCGCGGTGTCCATTCCACTTGAGGCCGCAAACCCATGGTCCCTCTCACATAGGTACAGCTGAGAGAAGCCTCCTCTTGAGGTGCTTGTGGTAAGGTGGTATTCCTCTGGAGTCGAAGCCAGGGACTAACCTCTCATCTCGAGTTGATTTGTGGTCCACGGAGCTCTTTCATGTTTCTACAGTGACCTCAGGATCCCTCTAGCCTTGAAACAGTGTTCTTGGTCTTTCTCTGGAGTGCCATCAAGGAAAGCAAGGCTCCTTTCCTGTGTGATGTGCAACACGGAATTGCTCTGCACGCAGTGCAGGGGAATCGGGTCTCATCTCGCGGCGAGGGGGAAGTCTCATGGTTTTTCTCGAGTAGCGGCAGGCACCTGGGGTGTATTCTCGAGTTACGACGGGGATGGCCCTTCCACACACGTGTTTGTTCAGCGAAGTCAGGACTCCTGCCTAGTTGCGAGGGACTACTCGGGATTCTCCTCGAGGCTTGGCAGGGCAATTGGAACGCCTATCCAGCTGAGGCAGGAGACCAAGGGTCCCTTTCCACGGGCCACAGGAATCCTGGGACTCCTATCAAGTTTCACGAGGAGTCAGGCATCGTCTCCTTTGGAGGCACTCATCTCCGCGTCCCTCTGGAGTTTTCAAAGGATGTGAGGCCTCCGGACGCGATGAGGTGGGGAACTAGGTCTTTCTCTGTGGTCTCCACAAGGGATTCAGACATCCTTTCGTCTTGGGAGATGCAAGACGAGCCTGCATTCAAGTCACTGCAGGCATATCCGGCCTTATTTCGAGTCAGGGCATCGCGGTGTCCATTCCACTTGAGGACGCAAACTCAGGGTCCCTCTCACATACCTAGAGCTGAGAGAAGCCTCCTCTTGAGGTACTTGTGGTAATGTGGTATTCCTCTGGAGTCGAAGCCAGGGACTAACCTCTCATCTCGAGTTGATTTTTGGTCCACGGAGCTCTTTCGTGTTGCTACAGTGACCTCAGGATCCCTCTAGCCTTGAAACAGTGTTCTTGGGGTTTCTCTGGAGTACCGGCAAGGAAATCAAGGCTACTTTCCTGTGTGATGTGCAACACGGCATTGCTCTGCACGCAGTGCAGGGGAATCGGGCCTCATCTCGCGGCGAGGGGGAAGTCTCATGGTTTTTCTCGAGTTGCGGCGGGAACCTGGGGTATATTCTCGAGTTACGACGGGGATGGCCCTTCCACACACGTGTTTGTTCAGCGACGTCAGGACTCCTGCCTAGTTGCGAGGGACAATTCGCGATTCTCCTCGAGGCTTGGCAGGGCAATTGAACGCCTATCCAGCTGAGGCAGGAGACCAAGGGTCCCTTTCCACGGGCCACAGGAATCCTGGGACTCCTATCAAGTTTCACGAGGAGTCAGGCATCGTCTCCTTTGGAGGCACTCATCTCCGCGTCCCTCTGGAGTTTTCAAAGGATGTGAGGCCTCCGGACGCGATGAGGTGGGGAACTAGGTCTTTCTCTGTGGTCTCCACAAGGGATTCAGACATCCTTTCGTCTTGGGAGATGCAAGACGAGCCTGCATTCAAGTCACTGCAGGCATATCCGGCCTTATTTCGAGTCAGGGCATCGCGGTGTCCATTCCACTTGAGGCCGCAAACTCAGGGTCCCTCTCACATACCTAGAGCTGAGAGAAGCCTCCTCTTGAGGTACTTGTGGTAATGTGGTATTCCTCTTGAGTCGAAGCCAGGGACTAACCTCTCATCTCGAGTTGATTTTTGGTCCACGGAGCTCTTTCGTGTTGCTACAGTGACCTCAGGATCCCTCTAGCCTTGAAACAGTGTTCTTGGGGTTTCTCTGGAGTACCGGCAAGGAAATAAAGGCTACTTTCCTGTGTGATGTGCAACACGGCATTGCTCTGCACGCAGTGCAGGGGAATCGGGCCTCATCTCGCGGCGAGGGGGAAGTCTCATGGTTTTTCTCGAGTTGCGGCGGGAACCTGGGGTATATTCTCGAGTTACGACGGGGATGGCCCTTCCACACACGTGTTTGTTCAGCGACGTCAGGACTCCTGCCTAGTTGCGAGGGACAACTCGGGATTCTCCTCGAGGCTTGGCAGGGCAATTGGGACGCCTCTCCAGCTGAGGCGGGAGACCAAGGGTCCCTTTCCACGTGCCACAGGAATCCTGGGACTCCTATCAATTTTCACGAGGAGTCAGGCATCGTCTCCTTTGGAGGCACTGATCTCCGCGTACCTCTGGAGTTTTCAAAGATGTGAGGACTCCGGTCGCGATGAGGTGGGGAACAAGGTCTTTCTCTGTGGTCTCCACAGGGGATTCAGACATCCTTTCATCTTGGGAGATGCAAGACGAGCCTGCATTCAAGTCACTGCAGGCATATCCGGCCTTATTTCGAGTCAGGGCATCGCGGTGTCCATTCCACTTGAGGCCGCAAACCCATGGTCCCTCTCACATAGGTACAGCTGAGAGAAGCCTCCTCTTGAGGTGCTTGTGGTAAGGTGGTATTCCTCTGGAGTCGAAGCCAGGGACTAACCTCTCATCTCGAGTTGATTTGTGGTCCACGGAGCTCTTTCATGTTTCTACAGTGACCTCAGGATCCCTCTAGCCTTGAAACAGTGTTCTTGGTCTTTCTCTGGAGTGCCATCAAGGAAAGCAAGGCTCCTTTCCTGTGTGATGTGCAACACGGCATTGCTCTGCACGCAGTGCAGGGGAATCGGGTCTCATCTCGCGGCGAGGGGGAAGTCTCATGGTTTTTCTCGAGTAGCGGCAGGCACCTGGGGTGTATTCTCGAGTTACGACGGGGATGGCCCTTCCACACACGTGTTTGTTCAGCGAAGTCAGGACTCCTGCCTAGTTGCGAGGGACTACTCGGGATTCTCCTCGAGGCTTGGCAGGGCAATTGGAACGCCTATCCAGCTGAGGCAGGAGACCAAGGGTCCCTTTCCACGGGCCACAGGAATCCTGGGACTCCTATCAAGTTTCACGAGGAGTCAGGCATCGTCTCCTTTGGAGGCACTCATCTCCGCGTCCCTCTGGAGTTTTCAAAGGATGTGAGGCCTCCGGACGCGATGAGGTGGGGAACTAGGTCTTTCTCTGTGGTCTCCACAAGGGATTCAGACATCCTTTCGTCTTGGGAGATGCAAGACGAGCCTGCATTCAAGTCACTGCAGGCATATCCGGCCTTATTTCGAGTCAGGGCATCGCGGTGTCCATTCCACTTGAGGACGCAAACTCAGGGTCCCTCTCACATACCTAGAGCTGAGAGAAGCCTCCTCTTGAGGTACTTGTGGTAATGTGGTATTCCTCTGGAGTCGAAGCCAGGGACTAACCTCTCATCTCGAGTTGATTTTTGGTCCACGGAGCTCTTTCGTGTTGCTACAGTGACCTCAGGATCCCTCTAGCCTTGAAACAGTGTTCTTGGGGTTTCTCTGGAGTACCGGCAAGGAAATCAAGGCTACTTTCCTGTGTGATGTGCAACACGGCATTGCTCTGCACGCAGTGCAGGGGAATCGGGCCTCATCTCGCGGCGAGGGGGAAGTCTCATGGTTTTTCTCGAGTTGCGGCGGGAACCTGGGGTATATTCTCGAGTTACGACGGGGATGGCCCTTCCACACACGTGTTTGTTCAGCGACGTCAGGACTCCTGCCTAGTTGCGAGGGACAATTCGCGATTCTCCTCGAGGCTTGGCAGGGCAATTGGAACGCCTATCCAGCTGAGGCAGGAGACCAAGGGTCCCTTTCCACGGGCCACAGGAATCCTGGGACTCCTATCAAGTTTCACGAGGAGTCAGGCATCGTCTCCTTTGGAGGCACTCATCTCCGCGTCCCTCTGGAGTTTTCAAAGGATGTGAGGCCTCCGGACGCGATGAGGTGGGGAACTAGGTCTTTCTCTGTGGTCTCCACAAGGGATTCAGACATCCTTTCGTCTTGGGAGATGCAAGACGAGCCTGCATTCAAGTCACTGCAGGCATATCCGGCCTTATTTCGAGTCAGGGCATCGCGGTGTCCATTCCACTTGAGGCCGCAAACTCAGGGTCCCTCTCACATACCTAGAGCTGAGAGAAGCCTCCTCTTGAGGTACTTGTGGTAATGTGGTATTCCTCTTGAGTCGAAGCCAGGGACTAACCTCTCATCTCGAGTTGATTTTTGGTCCACGGAGCTCTTTCGTGTTGCTACAGTGACCTCAGGATCCCTCTAGCCTTGAAACAGTGTTCTTGGGGTTTCTCTGGAGTACCGGCAAGGAAATAAAGGCTACTTTCCTGTGTGATGTGCAACACGGCATTGCTCTGCACGCAGTGCAGGGGAATCGGGCCTCATCTCGCGGCGAGGGGGAAGTCTCATGGTTTTTCTCGAGTTGCGGCGGGAACCTGGGGTATATTCTCGAGTTACGACGGGGATGGCCCTTCCACACACGTGTTTGTTCAGCGACGTCAGGACTCCTGCCTAGTTGCGAGGGACAATTCGCGATTCTCCTCGAGGCTTGGCAGGGCAATTGGGACGCCTCTCCAGCTGAGGCGGGAGACCAAGGGTCCCTTTCCACGTGCCACAGGAATCCTGGGACTCCTATCAAGTTTCACGAGGAGTCAGGCATCGTCTCCTTTGGAGGCACTGATCTCCGCGTACCTCTGGAGTTTTCAAAGATGTGAGGCCTCCGGGGGCGATGAGGTGGGGAACTAGGTCTTTCTCTGTGGTCTCCACAGGGGATTCAGACATCCTTTCATCTTGGGAGATGCAAGACGATCCTGCATTTAAGTCACTGCAGGCATATACGGCCTTATTTCGAGTCAGGGCATCGCGGTGTCCATTCCACTTGAGGCCGCAAACTCAGGGTCCCTCTCACATACCTAGAGCTGAGAGAAGCCTCCTCTTGAGGTGCTTGTGGTAAGGTGGTATTCCTCTGGAGTCGAAGCCAGGGACTAACCTCTCATCTCGAGTTGATTTGTGGTCCACGGAGCTCTTTCGTGTTGCTACAGTGACCTCAGGATCCCTCTAGCCTTGTAACAGTGTTCTTGGGGTTTCTCTGGAGTGCCATCAAGGAAATCAGTGTTCCTTTCCTGTGTGATGTGCAACACGGCATTGCTCTGCACGCAGTGCAGGGAAACCGGGCCTCATCTCCCGGCGAGGGGGAAGTCTCAATGTTTTTCTCGAGTTGCGGCGGGAACCTGGGGTATATTCTCGAGTTACGACGGGGATGGCCCTTCCACACACGTGTTTGTTCAGCGACGTCAGGACTCCTGCCTAGTTGCGGGAGACAACTCGGGATTCTCCTCCAGGCTTGGCAGGGCAATTGGGACGCCTCTCCAGCTGAGGCGAGAGACCAAGGGTCCCTTTCCACGTGCCACAGGAATCCTGGGACTCCTATCAAGTTTCACGAGGAGTCAGGCATCGTCTCCTTTGGAGGCACTGATCTCCACGTCCATCTGGAGTTTTCAAAGGATGTGAGGCCTCCGGTCGCGATGAGGTGGGGAAGTAGGTCTTTCTCTGTGGTCTCCACAGGGGATTCAGACATCCTTTCGTCTTGGGAGATGCAAGACGAGCCTGCATTCAAGTCACTGCAGGCATATCCGGCCTTATTTCGAGTCAGGGCATCGGTGTCCATTCCACTTGAGGCCGCAAACTCAGGGTCCCTCTCACATACCCAGAGCTGAGAGAAGCCTCCTCTTGAGGTGCTTGTGGTAAGGTGGTATTCCTCTGGAGTCGAAGCCAGGGACTAACCTCTCATCTCGAGTTGATTTTTGGTCCACGGAGCTCTTTCGTGTTGCTACAGTGACCTCAGGATCCCTCTAGCCTTGAAACAGTGTTCTTGGGCTTTCTCTGAAGTGCCATCAAGGAAATCAAGGCTCATTTCCTGTGTGATGTGCAACACGGCATTGCTCTGCACACAGTGCAGGGGAATCAGGCCTCATCTCGCGGCGAGGGGGAAGTCTCATGGTTTTCCTCGACTAGCGGCGGGGACCTGGGGTATATTCTCGAGTTACGACGGGGATGGCCCTTCCACACACGTGTTTGTTCAGCGACGTCAGGACTCCTGCCTAGTTGGGAGGGACAACTCGGGATTCTCCTCGAGGCTTGGCAGGGCAATTGGGACGCCTCTCCAGCTGAGGCGGGAGACCAAGCTTCCCTTTCCACGTGCCAAAGGAATCCTGGGACTCCTATCAAGTTTCACGAGGAGTCAGGCTACGTCTCCTTTGCAGGCACTGATCTTCGTGTACCTCTGGAGTTTTCAAAGAATGTGAGGCCTCCGGTCGCGATGAGGTGGGGAACTAGGTCTTTCTCTGTGGTCTCCACAGGGGATTCAGACATCCTTTCGTCTTGGGAGATGCAAGACGAGCCTGCATTTAAGTCACTGCAGGCATATCCGGCCTTATTTCGAGTCAGGGCATCGCGGTGTCCATTCCACTTGAGGCCGCAAACTCAGGGTCCCTCTCACATACCCAGAGCTGAGAGAAGCCTCCTCTTGAGGTGCTTGTGGTAAGGTGGTATTCCTCTGGAGTCGAAGCCAGGGACTAACCTCTCATCTCGAGTTGATTTGTGGTCCACGGAGCTCTTTCGTGTTGCTCCAGTGACCTCAGGATCCCTCTAGCCTTGAGACAGTTTTCTTGGGGTTTCTCTGGAGTGCCATCTAGGAAATCAAGGCTCCTTTCCTGTGTGATGTGCAAAACGGCATTGATCTGCAAGCAGTGTAGGGGAATCGGGCCTCATCTCACGGTGAGGGGGAAGTCTCACGGTTTTTCTCGAGTTGCGGCGGGAACCTGGGGTATATTCTCGAGTTACGACGGGGATGGCCCTTCCACACACTTGTTTGTTCAGCGATGTCAGGACTCCTGCCTAGTTGCGAGGGACAACTCGGGATTCTTCTCTATGCTTGGCAGGGCAATTGGGACGCCTCTCCAGCTGAGGCGGGAGACCAAGGGTCCCTTTCCACGTGCCACAGGAATCCTGGGATTCCTATCAAGTTTCACGAGGAGTCAGGCATCGTCTCCTTTGGTCGCACTGATCTCCACGTCCATCTGGAGTTTTCAAAGGATGTGAGGCCTCCGGTCGCGATGAGGTGGGGAACTAGGTCTTTCTCTGTGGTCTCCACATGGGATTCAGACATCCTTTCGTCTTGGGAGATGCAAGACGAGCCTGCATTCAAGTCACTGCAGGCATATCCGGCCTTATTTCGAGTCAGGGCATCACGGTGTCCATTCCACTTGAGGCCGCAAACTCAGGGTCCCTCTCACATACCTAGAGCTGAGAGAAGCCTCCTCTTGAGGGGCTTGTGGTAAGGTGGTATTCCTCAGGTGTCGAAGCCAGGGACTAACCTCTCATCTCGAGTTGATTTTTGGTCCACGGAGCTCTTTCGTGTTGCTACAGTGACCTCAGGATCCCTCTAGCCTTGAAACAGTGTTCTTGGGCTTTCTCTGGAGTGCCGTCAAGGAAATTAATGCTCCTTTCCTGTGTGATGTGCAACACGGCATTGCTCTGCACGCAGTGCAGGGGAATCGGGCCTCATCTCACGGCAAGGGGGAAGTCTCATGGTTTTTCTCGAGTTGCGGCGGGAACCTGGGGTATATTCTCGAGTTACGACTGGGATGGCCCTTCCACACACGTGTTTGTTCAGCGACGTCAGAACTCCTGCCTAGTTCCGAGGAACAACTCGCGATTCTCCTCGAGGCTTGGCAGGGCAATTGGGACGCCTCTCCAGCTGAGGCGGGAGACCAAGTGTCCCTTTCCACGTGCCACAGGAATCCTGGAACTCCTATCAAGTTTCACGAGGAGTCAGGCATCGTCTCCTTTGGAGGCACTGATCTCCGCGTCCCTCTGGAGTTTTCAAAGGATGTGAGGCCTCCGGTCGCGATGAGGTCGGGAACTAGGTCTTTCTCTGTGGTCTGCACAGGGGATTCAGACATCCTTTCGTCTTGGGAGATGCAAGAAGAGCCTGCATTCAAGTCACTGCAGGCATATCCGGCCTTATTTCGAGTCAGGGCATCGCGGTGTCCATTCCACTTGAGGCCGCAAACTCAGGGTCCCTCTCACATACCTAGAGCTGAGAGAAGCCTCCTCTTGAGGTGCTTGTGGTAAGGTGGTATTCCTCTGGAGTCGAAGCCAGGGACTAACCTCTCATCTCGAGTTGATTTTTGGTCTACGGAGCTCTTTCGTGTTGCTACAGTGACCTCAGGATCCCTCTAGCCTTGAAACAGTGTTCTTGGGGTTTCTCTGGAGTGCCATCAAGGAGATCAAGGCTCCTTTCCTGTGTGATGTGCAACACCGCATTGCTCTGCACGCAGTGCAGGGGAACCGGGCCTCATCTCGCGGCGAGGGGGAAGTCTCATGGTTTTTCTCAAGTTGCGGCGGGAACCTGGGGTATATTCTCGAGTTACGACGGGGATGGCCCTTCCACACACGTGTTTGTCCAGCGACGTCAGGACTCCTGCCTAGTTGCGAGGGACAACTCGGGGTTGTCCTCGAGGCTTTGCAGGGCAATTGGGACGCCTCTCCAGCTGAGGCGGGAGACCAAGGGTCCCTTTCCACGTGCCACAGGAATCCTGGGACTCCTATCAAGTTTCACGAGGAGTCAGGCATCGTCTCCTTTGGAGGCACTGATCTCCGCGTACCTCTGGAGTTTTCAAAGGATGTGAGGCCTCCGGTCGCGATGAGGTGGGGAACTCGGTCTTTCTCTGTGGTCTCCACAGGGGATTCAGACATCCTTTCGTCTTGGGAGATGCAAGACGAGCCTGCATTCAAGTCACTGCAGGCATATCCGGCCTTATTTCGAGTCAGGGCATCGCGGTGTCCATTCCACTTGAGGCCGCAAACTCAGGGTCCCTCTCACATACCCAGAGCTGAGAGAAGCCTCCTCTTGAGGTGCTTGTGGTAAGGTGGTATTCCTCTGGAGTCGAAGCCAGGGACTAACCTCTCATCTCGAGTTGATTTTTGGTCCACGGAGCTCTTTCGTGTTGCTACAGTGACCTCAGGATCCCTCTAGCCTTGAGACAGTTTTCTTGGGGTTTCTCTGGAGTGCCATCTAGGAAATCAAGGCTCCTTTCCTGTGTGATGTGCAACACGGCATTGATCTGCAAGCAGTGTAGGGGAATCGGGCCTCATCTCACGGCGAGGGGGAAGTCTCACGGTTATTCTCGAGTTGCGGCGGGAACCTGGGGTATATTCTCGAGTTACGACGGGGATGGCCCTTCCACACACGTGTTTGTTCAGCGACGTCAGGACTCCTGCCTAGTTGCGAGGGACAACTCGGGATTCTTCTCTAGGCTTGGCAGGGCAATTGGGACGCCTCTCCAGCTGAGGCGGGAGACCAAGGGTCCCTTTCCACGTGCCACAGGAATCCTGGGACTCCTATCAAGTTTCACGAGGAGTCAGGCATCGTCTCCTTTGGTTGCACTGATCTCCACGTCCATCTGGAGTTTTCAAAGGATGTGAGGCCTCCGGTCGCGATGAGGTGGGGAACTAGGTCTTTCTCTGTGGTCTCCACATGGGATTCAGACATCCTTTCGTCTTGGGAGATGCAAGACGAGCCTGCATTCAAGTGACTGCAGGCATATCCGGCCTTATTTCGAGTCAGGGCATCGCGGTGTCCATTCCACTTGAGGCCGCAAACTCAGGGTCCCTCTCACATACCTAGAGCTGAGAGAAGCCTCCTCTTGAGGTGCTTGTGGTAAGGTGGTATTCCTCTGGAGTCGAAGCCAGGGACTAACCTCTCATCTCGAGTTGATTTTTGGTCCACGGAGCTCTTTCGTGTTGCTACAGTGACCTGAGGATCCCTCTAGCCTTGAAACAGTGTTCTTGGGCTTACTCTGGAGTGCCATCAAGGAAATCAAGGCTCTTTTCCTGTGTGATGTGCAACACGGCATTGCTCTGCACGCAGTGTAGGGGAATCGGGCCTCATCTCGCGGCGAGGGGGAAGTCTCATGGTTTTTCTCGAGTTGCGGCGGGAACCTGGGGTATATTCTCGAGTTACGACGGGGATGGCCCTTCCACACACGTGTTTGTTCAGCGACGTCAGGACTCCTGCCTAGTTGCGAGGGACAACTCGGGATTCTCCTCCAGGCTTGGCAGGGCAATTGGGACGCCTCTCCAGCTGAGGCGAGAGACCAAGGGTCCCTTTCCACGTGCCACAGGAATCCTGGGACTCCTATCAAGTTTCACGAGGATTCAGGCATTGTCTCCTTTGGAGGCACTGATATCTGCGTCCCTCTGGAGTTTTCAAAGGATGTGAGGCCTCCGGTCGCGATAAGGTGGGGAACTAGGTCTTTCTCTGTGGTCTCCACAAGGGATTCAGACATCCTTTCGTCTTGGGAGATGCAAGACGAGCCTGCATTCAAGTCACTGCAGGCATATACGGCCTTATTTCGAGTCAGGGCATCGCGGTGTCCATTCCACTTGAGGCCGCAAACTCAGAGTCCCTCTCACATACCTAGAGCTGAGAGAAGCCTCCTCTTGAGGTGCTTGTGGTAAGGTGGTATTCCTCTGGAGTCGAAGCCAGGGACTAAGCTCTCATCTCGAGTAGATTTTTGGTCCACGGAGCTCTTTCGTGTTGCTACAGTGACCTCAGGAGCCCTCTAGCCTTGAAACAGTGTTCTTGGGCTTTCTCTGGAGTGCCATCAAGGAAATCAAGGCTCCTTTCCTGTGTGATGTGCAACACGGCATTGCTCTGCACACAGTGCAGGGGAATCAGGCCTCATCTCGCGGCGAGGGGGAAGTCTCATGGTTTTCCTCGACTAGCGGCGGGGACCTGGGGTATATTCCCGAGTTACGACGGGGATGGCCCTTCCACACACGTGTTTGTTCAGCGACGTCAGGACTCCTGCCTAGTTGCGAGGGACAACTCGGGATTCTCCTCGAGGCTTGGCAGGGCAATTGGGACGCCTCTTCAGCTGAGGCGTGAGACCAAGCTTCCCGTTCCACGTGCCAAAGGAATCCTGGGACTCCTATCAAGTTTCACGAGGAGTCAGGCTACGTCTCCTTTGCAGGCACTGATCTCCGTGTACCTCTGGAGTTTTCAAAGAATGTGAGGCCTCCGGTCGCGATGAGGTGGGGAACTAGGTCTTTCTCTGTGGTCTCCACAAGGGATTCAGACATCCTTTCGTCTTGGGAGATGCAAGACGAGCCTGCATTCAAGTCACTGCAGGCATATCCGGCCTTATTTCGAGTCAGGGCATCGCGGTGTCCATTCCACTTGAGGCCGCAAACTCAGGGTCCCTCTCACATACCCAGAGCTGAGAGAAGCCTCCTCTTGAGGTGCTTGTGGTAAGGTGGTATTCCTCTGGAGTCGAAGCCAGGGACTAACCTCTCATCTCGAGTTGATTTGTGGTCCACGGAGCTCTTTCGTGTTGCTCCAGTGACCTCAGGATCCCTCTAGCCTTGAGACAGTTTTCTTGGGGTTTCTCTGGAGTGCCATCTAGGAAATCAAGGCTCCTTTCCTGTGTGATGTGCAACACGGCATTGATCTGCAAGCAGTGTAGGGGAATCGGGCCTCATCTCACGGCGAGGGGGAAGTCTCACGGTTTTTCTCGAGTTGCGGCGGGAACCTGGGGTATATTCTCGAGTTACGACGGGGATGGCCCTTCCACACACGTGTTTGTTCAGCGCCGTCAGGACTCCTGCCTAGTTGCGAGGGACAACTCGGGATTCTTCTCTAGGCTTGGCAGGGCAATTGGGACGCCTCTCCAGCTGAGGCGGGAGACCAAGGGTCCCTTTCCACGTGCCACAGGAATCCTGGGACTCCTATCAAGTTTCACGAGGAGTCAGGCATCGTCTCCTTTGGTCGCACTGATCTCCACGTCCATCTGGAGTTTTCAAAGGATGTGAGGCCTCCGGTCGCGATGAGGTGGGGAACTAGGTCTTTCTCTGTGGTCTCCACATGGGATTCAGACATCCTTTCGTCTTGGGAGATGCAAGACGAGCCTGCATTCAAGTCACTGCAGGCATATCCGGCCTTATTTCGAGTCAGGGCATCACGGTGTCCATTCCACTTGAGGCCGCACACTCAGGGTCCCTCTCACATACCTAGAGCTGAGAGAAGCCTCCTCTTGAGGGGCTTGTGGTAAGGTGGTATTCCTCAGGAGTCGAAGCCAGGGACTAACCTCTCATCTCGAGTTGATTTTTGGTCCACGGAGCTCTTTCGTGTTGCTACAGTGACCTCAGGATCCCTCTAGCCTTGAAACAGTGTTCTTGGGCTTTCTCTGGAGTGCCGTCAAGGAAATTAAGGCTCCTTTCCTGTGTGATGTGCAACACGGCATTGCTCTGCACGCAGTGCAGGGGAATCGGGCCTTATCTCACGGCAAGGGGGAAGTCTCATGGTTTTTCTCGAGTTGCGGCGGGAACCTGGGGTATATTCTCGAGTTACGACTGGGATGGCCCTTCCACACACGTGTTTGTTCAGCGACGTCAGGACTGCTGCCTAGTTGCGAGGGACAATTCGAGATTCTCCTCGAGGCTTGGCAGGGCAATTGGGACGCCTCTCCAACTGAGGCGGGAGACCAAGGGTCCCTTTCCACGTGCCACAGGAATCCTGGGACTCCTATCAAGTTTCACGAGGAGTCAGGCATCGTCTCCTTTGGAGGCACTCATCTCCGCGTCCCTCTGGAGTTTTCAAAGGATGTGAGGCCTCCGGACGCGATGAGGTGGGGAACTAGGTCTTTCTCTGTGGTCTCCACAGGGGATTCAGACATCCTTTCGTCTTGGGAGATGCAAGACGAGCCTGCATTCAAGTCACTGCAGGCATATCCGGCCTTATTTCGAGTCAGGGCATCGCGGTGTCCATTCCACTTGAGGACGCAAACTCAGGGTCCCTCTCACATACCTAGAGCTGAGAGAAGCCTCCTCTTGTGGTACTTTTGGTAATGTGGTATTCCTCTGGAGTCGAAGCCAGGGACTAACCTCTCATCTCGAGTTGATTTTTGGTCCACGGAGCTCTTTCGTGTTGCTACAGTGACCTCAGGATCCCTCTAGCCTTGAAACAGTGTTCTTAGGGTTTCTCTGGAGTGCCATCAAGGAAATCAAGGCTACTTTCCTGTGTGATGTGCAACACGGCATTGCTCTGCACGCAGTGTAGGGGAATCGGGCCTCATCTCGCGGCGAGGGGGAAGTCTCATGGTTTTTCTCGAGTTGCGGCGGGAACCTGGGGTATATTCTCGAGTTACGACGGGGATGGCCCTTCAACACACGTGTTTGTTCAGCGACGTCAGGACTCCTGCCTAGTTGCGAGGGACAATTCGCGATTCTCCTCGAGGCTTGGCAGGGCAATTGGACGCCTCTCCAGCTGAGGCGGGACACCAAGGGTCCCTTTCCACATGCCACAGGAATCCTGGGACTCCTATCAAGTTTCACGAGGAGTCAGGCATCGTCTCCTTTGGAGGCACTGATCTCCGCGTACCTCTGGAGTTTTCAAAGATGTGAGGCCTCCGGGGGCGATGATGTGGGGAACTAGGTCTTTCTCTGTGGTCTCCACAGGGGATTCAGACATCCTTTCATCTTGGGAGATGCAAGACGATCCTGCATTCAAGTCACTGCAGGCATATACGGCCTTATTTCGAGTCAGGGCATCGCGGTGTCCATTCCACTTGAGGCCGCAAACTCAGGGTCCCTCTCACATACCTAGAGCTGAGAGAAGCCTCCTCTTGAGGTGCTTGTGGTAAGGTGGTATTCCTCTGGAGTCGAAGCCAGGGACTAACCTCTCATCTCGAGTTGATTTGTGGTCAACGGACCTCTTTCGTGTTGCTACAGTGACCTCAGGATCCCTCTAGCCTTGTAACAGTGTTCTTGGGGTTTCTCAGGAGTGCCATCAAGGAAATCAGTGTTCCTTTCCTGTGTGATGTGCAACATGGCATTGCTCTGCACGCAGTGCAGGGAAACCGGGCGTCATCTCCCGGCGAGGGGGATGTCTCAATGTTTTTCTCGAGTTGCGGCGGGAACCTGGGGTATCTTCTCGAGTTACGACGGGATTGGCCCTTCCACACACGTGTTTGTTCAGCGACGTCAGGACTCCAGCCTAGTTGCGAGGGACAACTCGGGATTCTCCTCGAGGCTTGGCAGGGCAATTGGGACGCCTCTCCAGCTGAGCGGGAGACCAACGGTCCCTTTCCTCGTGCCACAGGAATCCTGGGACGCCTATCAAGTTTCACGAGGAGTCAGGAATTGTCCCCTTTGGCGGCACTGATCTCCACGTACCTTTGTAGTTTTCAAAGGATTTGAGGCCTCCAGTCGCAATAGGTGGGAAACTAGGTCTTTCTCTGCCGTCTCCACAGGGGATACAGACAACCTTTCGTCTTGGGAGATGAAAGACGAGCCTGCATTCAAGTAACTGCAGGGATATCCGGCCTTATTTCGAGTCAGGGCATCGAGAGTCCAATCCACTTGAGGCCGCAAACTCAGGGTCCCTCTCACATACCTAGATCTGAGAGAAGCCTCCACTTGAAGTGCTTGTGGTAAGGTGGTATTCCTCTGGAATCGAATCCAGGGACTAACCTCTCATCTCGAGTTGATTTTGGTCCACGGAGCTCTTTCGTATTGCTACAGTGACCTCAGGGTCCCTCTCTCCTAGAAACAGAGTTCTTGGGATTTCTCTGGAGTGCCATCAATGAAATCAAGGTACCTTTCCTGTGTGATGTGCAACACGGAATTGCTCTGCACGCAGTGCAGGGGAATCGGGCCTCATCTCGCGGCGAGGGGGAAGTCTCATGGTTTTTCTCGAGTTGCGGCGGGAACCTGGGGTATATTCTCGAGTTATGACGAGGATGGCCCTTCCACACACGTGTTTGTTCAGCAACGTCAGAACTCCTGCCTAGTTGCGAGGGACAACTCGGGATTTTCCTCGAGGCTTGGCAGGGCAATAGGGACGCCTCTCCAGCTGAGGCGGGAGACCAAGGGTCCCTTTCCACGTGCCACAGGAATCCTGGGACTCCTATCAAGTTTCACGAGGAGTCAGGCATCGTCTCCTTTGGAGGCACTGATCTCCGCGTACCTCTGGAGTTTTCAAAGGATGTGAGGCCTCCGTTCGCAATGAGGTGGGGAACTAGGTGTTTCTCTGTGGTGTCCACAGGGGATTCAGACATCCTTTCGTCTTGGGAGATGCAAGACGAGCCTGCATTCAAGTCACTGCAGGGATATCCGGCCTTATTTCGAGTCAGGGCATCGCGGTGTCCATTCCACTTGAGGCCGCAAACTCAGGGTCCCTCTCACATACCTAGAGCTGAGAGAAGCCTCCTCTTGAGGTGCTTGTGGTAAGCTGGTATTCCTCTGGAGTCGAAGCCAGGGACTAACCTCTCATCTCGAGTTGATTTTTGGTCCCCGGAGCTCTATCTTGTTGCTACAGTGACCTTAGGTTCCCTCTAACCTTGAAAAAGTGTTCTTGGGTTTTGTCTGGAGAGCCATCAAGGAAATCAAGGCTCCTTTCATTTGTGATGTGCAACACGGAGTTGCTCTGCATGCAGTGCAGGGGAATCGGGCCTCATCTCGCGGCGAGGGGGAAGTCTCATGGTTTTTCTTGACTTGAGGCGGGAACCTGGGGTATATTCTCGAGTTACGACGGGGATGGCCCTTCCACACACGTGTTTGTTCAGCGACGTCAGGCCTCCGGCCTAGTTGCGAGGGACAACTCGGGTTTCTCCTCGAGGCTTGGCAGGGCAATTGGGACGCCTCTCCAGCTGAGGCGGGAGACCAAGGGTCCCATTCCACGTGCCACAGGAATCCTGGGACTCCTATCAAGTTTCACGAGGAGTCAGGCATCGTCTCCTTTGGAGGCACTGATCTCCGCGTCCCTCTGGAGTTTTCAAAGGATGTGAGGCCTCCGGTCGCCATGAGGTGTGGAACTAGGTCTTTCTCTGTGGTCTCCACAGGGGATTCAGGCATCCTTTCGTCTTGGAAGATGCAAGACGAGCCTGCATTCAAGTCACTGCAGGGATATCCGGCCTTATTTCGAGTCAGGGCATTGCGGTGTCCATTGCACTTGAGGCCGCAATCTCAGGGTCCCTCTCACATACCTAGAGCTGAGAGAAGCCTCCTCTTGAGGTGCTTGTGGTAAGGTGGTATTCCTCTGGAGTCGAAGCCAGGGACTAACCTCTCATCTCGAGTTGATTTTTGGTCCACGGAGCTCTTTTGTGTTGCTACAGTGACCTCAGGATCCCTCTAGCCTTGAAACAGTGTTCTTGGGGTTTCTCTGGAGTGCCATCAAGGAAATCACAGCTCCTTTCCTGTGTGATGTGCAACACGGAGTAGCTCTGCACGCAATACAGGGGAAACGGGCCTCATCTCGCGGCGAAGGGGAACTCTCATGGTTTTTCTCTAGTTGCGACGGGAACCTGGGTTATATTCTCGAGTTACGACGGGGATGGCCCTTCCACACACGTGTTTGTACAGCAACGTCAGGACTCCTGCCTAGTTGCGAGGGACAACTCGGGATTCTCCTCGAGGCTTTGCAGGGCAATTGGGACGCCTCTCCAGCTTAGGCGAGTGACCAGGGGTCCCTTTCCACGTGCCACAGGAATCCTGGGACTCCTATCAAGTTTCACGAGGAGTCAGGCATCGTCTCCTTTGGAGGCACTGATCTCCGCGTACGTCTGGAGTTTTCAAAGGATGTGAGGCCTTCGGTCGCGATGAGCTGGGGAACTAGGTATTTCTCTGTGGTCTCCACAGGGGATTCAGACATCCTTTCTTCTTGGGAGATGCAAGACGAGCCTGCATTCAAGTCACTGCAGGGATATCCGGACTTATTTCGAGTCAGGGCATCTCGGTGTCCATTCCACTTGAGGCCCCAAACTCAGGGTCCCTCTCACATACCTAGATCTGAGAGAAGCCTCCTCTTGAGGTGCTTTTGGTAAGGTGGTATTCCTCTGGGTTCAACCAGGGACTAACCTCTCATATCGAGTTGATTTTTGGTCCACGGAGCTCTTTCGTGTTGCTCCAGTGACATCAGGATCCCTCTAATCTTGAAATAGTTTTCTTGGGGTTACTCTGGAGTGCCATCAAGGAAATCAAGGCTGCTTTCATGTGTGATGTGCAACACGGAATTGCTCTGCATGCAGTGCAGGGGAATCGGACCTCATCTCGCGGCGAGGGGGACGTTTCATGGTTTTTCTCGAGTTGCGGCGGGAACCTGGGGTATATTCTCGAGTTACGACGGGGATGGCCCTTCCACACACGTGTTTGTTCAGCGACGTCAGGACTCCTGCCTAGTTTCGATGGACTACACAGGATTCTCCTCGAGGATTGGCAGGGCAATTGGGACGCCTCTCCAGCTGAGGCGGGAGACCAAGTGTCCCTTTCCACGTGCCACAGGAATCCGGGGAATCCTATCAAGTTTCACGATGACTCAGGCATCGTCTCCATTGCAGGCACTGATCTCCGCGTACCTCTGGAGTTTTCAAAGAATGTGAGGCCTCCGGTCGCGATGAGGGGGGAACTAGGTCTTTCTCTGTGGTCTCCACAGGGGATTCAGACATCCTTTCGTCTTGGGAGATGCAAGACGAGCCTACATTCAAGTCCTTGCAGGGATATCCGCACTTATTTCGAGTCAGGGCATCGCGGTGTCCATTCCACTTGAGGCCGCAAACTCAGGGTCCCTCTCACATACCTAGAGCTGAGAGAAGCCTCCTCTTGAGCTGCCTGTGGTAAGGTGGTATTACTCTGGAGTCGAAGCCAGGGACTAACCTCTCATCTCGAGTTGATTCTTGGTCCACGGAGCTCTTTCGTGTTGCTCCAGTGACCTCAGGATCCCTCTATCCTTGAAACAGTGTTCTTGGGGTTTCTCTGGAGTGCCATCAAGGAAATTAAGGCTTCTTTCATGTGTGATATGCAACACGGAACTGCTGTGCACACAGTGCAGGGGAATCGGGCCTCATCTCACGGCGAGGGGGAAGTCTCATGGTTTTTCTCGAGTTGCGGCGGGAACCTGGGGTATATTCTCGAGTTACGACGGGGATGGCCCTTCCACACACGTGTTTGTTCAGCGACGTCATTACTCCTGCCTAGTTGTGAGGGACAACTCGGGATTCTCCTCGAGGCTTGGCAGGGCAATTGGGACGCCTCTCCAGCTGAGGCGGGTGACCAGGGGTCCCTTTCCACGTGCCACAGGAATCCTGGGACTCCTATCAAGTTTCACGAGGAGTCAGGCATCATCTCCTTTGGAGGCACTGATCTCCGCGTACGTCTGGAGTTTTCAAAGGATGTGAGGCCTCCGGTCGCGATGAGCTGGGGAACTAGGTCTTTCTCTGTGGTCTCCACAGGGGATTCAGACATCCTTTCGTCTTGGGAGATGCAAGACGAGCCTGCATTCAAGTCACTGCAGGCATATACGGCCTTATTTCGAGTCAGGGCATCGCGGTGTCCATTCCAATTGAGGCCGCAAACTCAGGGTCCCTCTCACATACCTAGAGCTGAGAGAAGCCTCCTCTTGAGGTGCTTGTGGTAAGGTGGTATTCCTCTGGAGTCGAAACAAGGGACTAACCTCTCATCTGGAGTTGATTCTTATCCTCGGAGCTCTTTCATGTTGCTCCAGTGACCTCAGGGGACCTCTAGCCTTGAAACAGTGTTCTTGGGGTTTCTCTGGAGTGCCGTCAAGGAAATCAAGGCTCCTTTCATGTGTGATGTGCAACACGGAATTGCTCTGCACGCAGTTCAGGGGAATCGGGCCTCATCTCGCGGCGAGGGGGATGTCTCATGGTTTTTCTCGAGTTGCGGCGGCAACCTGGGGTATATTCTCGAGTTACGACGGGGATGGCCGTTTCACACACGTCTCTGTTCAGCGATGTCAGTACTCCTGCGTAGTTGCGAGGGACAAATCGGAATTCTCCTCGAGGCTTGGCAGGGCAATTGGGACGCCTCTCCAGCTGAGGCGGGAGACAAAGTGTTCCTTTCCACGTGCCACAGGAATCCTGGGACTCCTATCAAGTTTCCCGAGGAGTCAGGCATCGTCTCCTTTGGAGGCACTGATCTCCGCGTCCCTCTGGAGTTTTCAAAGGATGTGAGGCCTCCGGTCGCGGTGAGGTGGGGATCTAGGTCTTTCTCTGTGGTCTCCACAGGGGATTCAGACATCCTTTCGTCTTGGGAGATGCAAGACGAGCCTGCATTCAAGTCACTGCAGGGATATCGGGACTTATTTCGAGTCAGGGCATCGCGGTGTCCATTCCACTTGAGGCCGCAAACTCAGGGTCCCTCTCACATACCTAGAGCTGAGAGAAGCCTCCTCTTGAGGTGCTTGTGGTAAGGTGGTATTCCTCTGGAGTCGAAGCCAGGGACTAACCTCTCATCTCGAGTTGATTTTTGGTCCACGGAGCTCTTTCGTGTTGCTACAGTGACCTCAGGATCCCTCTAGCCTTGAAACAGTGTTCTTGGGGTTTCTCTGGAGTGCCATCAAGGAAATCAAGGCTCCTTTTATGTGTGATGTGCAACATGGAATTGCTCTGCACGCAGTGCAGGGGAATCGGGCCTCATCTCGCGGTGAGGGGGAAGTCTCATGGTTTTTCTCGAGTTGCGGCGGGAACCTGGCGTATATTCTCGAGTTACGACGGGGATGGCCCTTCCACACACGTGTTTGTTCAGCGATGTCAGGACTCCTGCCTAGTTGCGAGGGACAACTCGGGAGTCTCCTCGAGGCTTGGCAGGGCAATTGGGACGCCTCTCCAGCTGAGCCGGGTGACCAGGGGTCCCTTTCCACGTGCCACAGGAATCCTGGGACTCCTATCAAGTTTCACGAGGAGTCAGGCATCGTCTCCATTGCAGGCACTGATCTCCGCGTACCTCTGGAGTTTTCAAAGAATGTGAGGCCTCCGGTCGCGATGAGGGGGGAACTAGGTCTTTCTCTGTGGTCTCCACAGGGGATTCAGACATCCTTTCGTCTTGGGAGATGCAAGACGAGCCTACATTCAAGTCCTTGCAGGGATATCCGCACTTATTTCGAGTCAGGGCATCGCGGTGTCCATTCCACTTGAGGCCGCAAACTCAGGGTCCCTCTCACATACCTAGAGCTGAGAGAAGCCTCCTCTTGAGCTGCCTGTGGTAAGGTGGTATTACTCTGGAGTCGAAGCCAGGGACTAACCTCTCATCTCGAGTTGATTCTTGGTCCACGGAGCTCTTTCGTGTTGCTCCAGTGACCTCAGGATCCCTCTATCCTTGAAACAGTGTTCTTGGGGTTTCTCTGGAGTGCCATCAAGGAAATTAAGGCTTCTTTCATGTGTGATATGCAACACGGAACTGCTGTGCACACAGTGCAGGGGAATCGGGCCTCATCTCACGGCGAGGGGGAAGTCTCATGGTTTTTCTCGAGTTGCGGCGGGAACCTGGGGTATATTCTCGAGTTACGACGGGGATGGCCCTTCCACACACGTGTTTGTTCAGCGACGTCATTACTCCTGCCTAGTTGTGAGGGACAACTCGGGATTCTCCTCGAGGCTTGGCAGGGCAATTGGGACGCCTCTCCAGCTGAGGCGGGTGACCAGGGGTCCCTTTCCACGTGCCACAGGAATCCTGGGACTCCTATCAAGTTTCACGAGGAGTCAGGCATCATCTCCTTTGGAGGCACTGATCTCCGCGTACGTCTGGAGTTTTCAAAGGATGTGAGGCCTCCGGTCGCGATGAGCTGGGGAACTAGGTCTTTCTCTGTGGTCTCCACAGGGGATTCAGACATCCTTTCGTCTTGGGAGATGCAAGACGAGCCTGCATTCAAGTCACTGCAGGCATATACGGCCTTATTTCGAGTCAGGGCATCGCGGTGTCCATTCCAATTGAGGCCGCAAACTCAGGGTCCCTCTCACATACCTAGAGCTGAGAGAAGCCTCCTCTTGAGGTGCTTGTGGTAAGGTGGTATTCCTCTGGAGTCGAAACAAGGGACTAACCTCTCATCTGGAGTTGATTCTTATCCTCGGAGCTCTTTCATGTTGCTCCAGTGACCTCAGGGGACCTCTAGCCTTGAAACAGTGTTCTTGGGGTTTCTCTGGAGTGCCGTCAAGGAAATCAAGGCTCCTTTCATGTGTGATGTGCAACACGGAATTGCTCTGCACGCAGTTCAGGGGAATCGGGCCTCATCTCGCGGCGAGGGGGATGTCTCATGGTTTTTCTCGAGTTGCGGCGGCAACCTGGGGTATATTCTCGAGTTACGACGGGGATGGCCGTTTCACACACGTCTCTGTTCAGCGATGTCAGTACTCCTGCGTAGTTGCGAGGGACAAATCGGAATTCTCCTCGAGGCTTGGCAGGGCAATTGGGACGCCTCTCCAGCTGAGGCGGGAGACAAAGTGTTCCTTTCCACGTGCCACAGGAATCCTGGGACTCCTATCAAGTTTCCCGAGGAGTCAGGCATCGTCTCCTTTGGAGGCACTGATCTCCGCGTCCCTCTGGAGTTTTCAAAGGATGTGAGGCCTCCGGTCGCGGTGAGGTGGGGATCTAGGTCTTTCTCTGTGGTCTCCACAGGGGATTCAGACATCCTTTCGTCTTGGGAGATGCAAGACGAGCCTGCATTCAAGTCACTGCAGGGATATCGGGACTTATTTCGAGTCAGGGCATCGCGGTGTCCATTCCACTTGAGGCCGCAAACTCAGGGTCCCTCTCACATACCTAGAGCTGAGAGAAGCCTCCTCTTGAGGTGCTTGTGGTAAGGTGGTATTCCTCTGGAGTCGAAGCCAGGGACTAACCTCTCATCTCGAGTTGATTTTTGGTCCACGGAGCTCTTTCGTGTTGCTACAGTGACCTCAGGATCCCTCTAGCCTTGAAACAGTGTTCTTGGGGTTTCTCTGGAGTGCCATCAAGGAAATCAAGGCTCCTTTCATGTGTGATGTGCAACATGGAATTGCTCTGCACGCAGTGCAGGGGAATCGGGCCTCATCTCGCGGTGAGGGGGAAGTCTCATGGTTTTTCTCGAGTTGCGGCGGGAACCTGGCGTATATTCTCGAGTTACGACGGGGATGGCCCTTCCACACACGTGTTTGTTCAGCGATGTCAGGACTCCTGCCTAGTTGCGAGGGACAACTCGGGAGTCTCCTCGAGGCTTGGCAGGGCAATTGGGACGCCTCTCCAGCTGAGCCGGGTGACCAGGGGTCCCTTTCCACGTGCCACAGGAATCCTGGGACTCCTATCAAGTTTCACGAGGAGTCAGGCATCGTCTCCTTTGGAGGCACTGATCTCCGCACACCTCTGGAGTTTTAAAAGGATGTGAGGCCTCCGGTCGCGATGAGCTGGGGAACTAGGTCTTTCTCTGTGGTCTCCACAGGGGATTCAGACATCCTTTCTTCTTGGGAGATGCAAGACGAGCCTGCATTCAAGTCACTGCAGGGATATCCGGACTTATTTCGAGTCAGGGCGTCGCGGTGTCCATTCCACTTGAGGCCGAAAACTCAGGGTCCCTCTCACATACCTAGAGCTGAGAGAAGCCTCCTCTTGAGGTGCTTGTGGCAAGGTGGTATTCCTCTGGGTCGAACCAGGGACTAACCTCTCATCTCGAGTTGATTCTTGGTGCACAGAGCTCTTTCGTGTTGCTCCAGTGACCTCAGGATCCCTCTAATCTTGAAACAGTTTTCTTGGGGTTACTCTGGAGTGCCATCAAGGAAATCAAGGCTGCTTTCATGTGTGATGTGCAACACGGAATTGCTCTGCATGCAGTGCAGGGGAATCGGACGTCATCTCGCGGCGAGGGGGAAGTTTCATGGTTTTTCTCGAGTTGCTCGGGAACCTGGGGTATATTCTCGAGTTACGACGGGGATGGCCCTTCCACACACGTGTTTGTTCAGCGACGTCAGGACTCCTGCCTCGTTTCGAGGGACTACTCGGGATTCTCCTCGAGGCTTGGCAGGATAATTGGGACGCCTCTCCAGCTGAGGTGGGAGACCATGGGTCCCTTTCCTCGTGCCACAGGAATCCGGGGACTCCTATCAGGTTTCACGAGGAGTCAACATCGTCTCCGTTGCAGACACTGATCTCCGCGTACCTCTGGAGTTTTCAAAGGATGTGAGGCCTCCGGTCGCGATGAGGGGGGAACTAAGTCTTTCTCTGTGGTCTCCACAGGGGATTCAGACATCCTTTCGTCTTGGGAGATGCAAGACGAGCCAGCATTCAAGTCACTGCAGGGATATACGGACTTATTTCGAGTTAGGGCATTGAGGTGTCCATTCCACTTGAGGCCACAAACTCAGGGTCCCTCTCACATACCTAGAGCTGAGAGAAGCCTCCTCTTGAGGTGCTTGTGGTAAGGTGGTATTCCTCTGGAGTCGAAGCCAGGGACTAACCTCTCATCTCGAGTCGATTCTTGGTCCACGGAGCTCTTTCGTGATGCTCCAGTGACCTCAGGATCCCTCTAGCCTTGAACCAGTGTTCTTGGGGTTTCTCTGGAGTGCCATCAAGGAAATCAAGGCTCCTTTCATGTGTGATGTGCAACACGAAATTGCTCTGCACGCAGTGCAGGGGAATCGGGCCTCATCTTGCGGTGAGGGGGAAGACTCATGGTTTTTCTCGAGTTGCGGCGGGAACCTGGGGTATATTCTCGAGTTACGACGGGGATGGCCCTTCCACACAAGTGTTTGCTCAGCGACGTCAGGACTCCTGCCTAGTTGCGAGGGACAACTCGGGACTCTCCTCGAGGCTTGGCAGGGCAATTGGGGTGCCTCTCCAGCTGAGGCGGGTTACCAGGGGTCCCTTTCCACGTGCCACAGGAATCCTGGGACTCCTATCAAGTATCCCGAGGAGTCAGGCATCGTCTCCTTTGGAGGCACTGATCTCCGCGTACCTCTGGAGTTTTCAAAGGATGTGAAGCCTCCGGTCGCGATGAGGTGGGGAACTAGGTCTTTCTCTGTGGTCTCCACAGGGGATTCAGACATCCTTTCTTCTTGGGAGAGGCAAGACCAGCCTGCATTCAAGTCCCTGCAGGGATATCCGGACTTATTTCGAGTCAGGGCATCGCGGTGTCCATTCCACTTGAGGCCGCAAACTCAGGGTCCCTCTCACATACCTAGAGCTGAGAGAAGCCTCCTCTTGAGGTGCCTGTGGTAAGGTGGTATTCCTCTGGAGTCGAAGCCAGGGACTACCCTCTCATCTCGAGTTGATTCTTGGTCCACGGAGCTCTTTCGTGTTGCTCCAGTGACCTCAGGATCCCTCTAGCCTTGAAACAGTGTTCTTGGGGTTTCTCTGGAGTGCCATCAAGGAAATCAAGGCTCCTTTCATGTGTGATGTGCAACTCGGAACTGCTGTGCATGCAGTGCAGGGGAATCGGGCCTCATCTCACGGCTAGGGGTAAGTCTCATGGTTTTTCTCGAGTTGCGGCGGGAAACTGGGGTATATTCTCGAGTTACGACAGGGATGGCCCTTCCACACACGTGTTTGTTCAGCGATGTCAGGACTCCTGCCTAGTTGTGAGGGACAACTCGGGATTCTCCTCGAGGCTTGGCAGGGCAATTGGGACGCCTGTCCAGCTGAGGCGAGTGACCAGGGGTCCCTTTCCACGTGCCACAGGAATCCTGGGACTCCTATCAAGTTTCACGAGGAGTCAGGCATCGTCTCCTTTGGAGGCACTGATCTCCGCGTACGTCTGGATTTTTCAAAAGATGTGAGGCCTCCGGTCGCGATGAGCTGGGGAACTAGGTATTTCTCTGTGGTCTCCACAGGGGATTCAGATATCCTTTCTTCTTGGGAGATGAAAGACGAGCCTGCATTCATGTCACTGCAGGGATATCCGGACTTATTTCGAGTCAGTGCTTCACGGTGTCCATTCCACTTGAGGCCGCAAACTCAGGGTCCCTCTCACATACCTAGATCTGAGAGAAGCCTCCTCTTGAGGTGCTTGTGGTAAGGTGGTATTCCTCTGGGTCGAACCAGGGACTAACTACTCATATCGAGTTGATTTTTGGTCCACGGAGCTCTTTCGTGTTGCTCCAGTGACCTCAGGATCCCTCTAATCTTGAAACAGTTTTCTTGGGGTTACTCTGGAGTGCCATCAAGGAAATCAAGGCTGCTTTCATGTGTGATGTGCAACACGGAATTGCTCTGCATGCAGTGCAGGGGAATCGGACCTCATCTCGCGGCGAGGGGGACGTTTCATGGTTTTTCTCGAGTTGCGGCGGGAACCTGGGGTATATTCTCGAGTTACGACGGGGATGGCCCTTCCACACACGTGTTTGTTCAGCGACGTCATTATTCCTGCCTAGTTTCGATGGACTACACGGGATTCTCCTCGAGGCTTGGCAGGGCAGTTGGGACGCCTCTCCAGCTGAGGCGGGAGACCAAGTGTCCCTTTCCACGTGCCACAGGAATCCGGGGAATCCTATCAAGTTTCACGATGAGTCAGGCATCGTCTCCATTGCAGGCACTGATCTCCGCGTACCTCTGAAGTTTTCAAAGGATGTGAGGCCTCCGGTCGCGATGAGGTGGGGAACTAGGTCTTTCTCTGTGGTCTCCACAGGGGATTCAGACATCCTTCCATTTTGGGAGATGCAAGACGAGCCTGCATTCAAGTCACTGCAGGGATATCGGGACTTATTTCGAGTCAGGGCATTGCGGTGTCCATTCCACTTGAGGCCGCAAACTCAGGGTCCCTCTCACATATCTAGAGCTGAGAGAAGCCTCCTCTTGGGTGCTTGTGGTAAGGTGGTATTCCTCTGGAGTCGAAGCCAGGGACTAACCTCTCATCTCGAGTTGATTCTTGGTCCACGGAGCTCTTTCGTGTTGCTCCAGTGACCTCAGGATCCCTCTATCCTTGAAACAGTGTTCTTGGGGTTTCTCTGGAGTGCCATCAAGGAAATCAAGGCTCCTTTCATGTGTGATGTGCAACACGGAATTGCTCTGCACGCAGTGCAGGGGAATCGGGCCTCATCTCGTGGCGAGGGGGAAGTCTCATGGTTTTTCTCGAGTTACGGCGGCAACCTGGGGTATATTCTCGAGTTACGACGGGGATGGCCCTTCCACACACGTGTTTGTTCAACGACGTCAGGACTCCTGCCTAGTTGTGAGGGACAACTCGGGATTCTCCTCGAGGCTTGGCAGGATAATTGGGACGCCTCTCCAGCTGAGTTGGGAGACC
Source organism: Cervus elaphus (assembly GCF_910594005.1). Classification (NCBI taxonomy): domain Eukaryota; kingdom Metazoa; phylum Chordata; class Mammalia; order Artiodactyla; family Cervidae; genus Cervus; species Cervus elaphus. The sequence goes on from NC_057848.1 coordinate 23,537,288, forward strand.
AAGGGTCCCTTTCCACGTGCCACAGGAATCCTGGGACTCCTATCAATTTTCACGAGGAGTCAGACATCGTCTCCTTTGCAGGAACTGATCTCCGCGTACCTCTGGAGTTTTCAAAGGATGTGAGGCCTCCGGTTGCGATGAGGTGGGGGACTCAGTCTTTCTTTGTGGTCTCCACAGGGGATTCAGACATCCTTTCTTCTTGGGAGATGCAAGACGAGCCTGCATTCAAGTCACTGCAGGGATATCCGGACTTATTTCGAGTCAGGGCATCGCGGTGTCCATTCCACTTGAGGCCGCAAACTCAGGGTCCCTCTCACATACCTAGAGCTGAGAGAAGCCTCCTCTTGAGGTGCTTGTGGTAAGGTGGTATTCCTCTGGAGTCGAAGCCAGGGACTAACCTCTCATCTCGAGTTGATTTGTGGTCCACGGAGCTCTTTCCTGTTGCTATGTTCTTGGGGTTTCGCTGGAGTGCCATGAAGGAAATCAAGGATCCTTTCCTGTGTGATATGCAACACGGAATTGCTCTGCACGCATTGCAGGGGAATCGGCCCTCATCTCGCGGCGAGGGGGAAGTCTCATGGTTTTACTCGAGTTGTGGCGGGAACCTGGCGTATATTCTCGAGTTACGACGTGGAAGGCCCTTCCATACACGTGTTTCTTCAGCGACGTCAGGACTCCTGCCTAGTTGCGAGGGACAACTCGGGATTCTCCTCGAGGCTTGGCAGGGCAATTGGGACGCCTCTCCAGCTGAGGCCGGAGACCAAGTTTCCATTTCCACGTGCCACAGCAATCCTGGGACTCCTATCAAGTTTCACGAGGAGTCAGGCATCGTCTCCTTTGGAGGCACTGATCTCCGCGTACCTCTGGAGTTTTCAAAGGATGTGAGGTCTCCGGTCGCGATGAGGTGGGGAACTAGGTCTTTCTCTGTGGTCTCCACAGGGGATTCAGACATCCTTTCATCTTGGCAGATGCAAGACGAGCCTGCAGTCAAGTCACTGCAGGCATATCCGGCCTTATTTCGAGTCAGGGCCTCGCGGTGTTCATTCCACTTGAGGCCGCAAACTCAAGGTCCCTCTCACATACCTAGAGCTGAGAGAAGCCTCCTCTTGAGGTGCTTGTGGTAAGGTGGTATTCCTCTGGAGTCGAAGCCAGGTACTAACCTCTCATCTCGAGTTGATTTTTGGTCCACGGAGCTCTTTCGTGTTGCTACAGTGACCTCAGGATCCCTCTAGCCTTGAAACAGTGTTCTTGGGGTTTCTCTGGAGTGCCATCAAGGAAATCAAGGCTCCTTTCATGTGTGATGTGCAACACGGAATTGCTCTGCACGCAGTGCAAGGGAATCGGGCCTCGTCTCGTGGCGAGCGGGAAGTCTCATGGTTTTTCGCGAGTTGTGACGGGAACCTGGGGTATATTCTCGAGTTACGATGGAGGTGGCCCTTCCAAACACGTGTTTGTTCAGCGATGTCAGGACTCCTGCCTAGTTTCGAGGGACAACTCGGGATTCTCCTCGAGGCTTGGCAGGGCAATTGGGACGCCTCTCCAGCTGAGGAGGGAGACCAAGGCTCCCTTTCCACGTGCCACAGGAATCCTGGGACTCCTATCACGATTCACGAGGAGTCAGGTATCGTCTCCTTTGGAGGCACTGATCTCCGCGTACCTCTGGAGTTTTCAAAGGATGTGAGGCCTCCGGTCGCGATGAGGTGGGGAACTAGGTCTTTCTCTGTGGTCTCCACAGGGGATTCAGACATCCTTTTGTCTTGGGAGATGCAAGACGAGCCTGCATTCAAGTCACTGCAGGGATATCCGGCCTTTGTTCGAGTCAGGGCATCGCGGTGTCCATTCCACTTGAGGCCGCAAATTCAGGGTCCCTGTCACATACCTAGAGCTGAGAGAAGCCTCCTCTTGAGGTGCTTGTGGTAAGGTGGTATTCCTCTGGAGTCGAATCCAGGGACTAACCTCTCATCTCGAGTTAATTTTTGGTCCACGGAGTTCTTTCATGTTGCTACAGTGTCCTCATGATCGCTCTACCCGTGAAACAGTGTTCTTGGTGTTTCTCTGTAGTGCCATCCAGGAAATTAAGGCTCCTTTCATGTGTGATGTGCAACACGAAATTCCTCTGCACGCATTGCAGTGGAATTAGGCCTCATCTCGCGGCGAGGGTCAAATCTCATGGTTTTTCTCGAGTTGCGGCGGGAACCTGGGGTATCTTCTCGAGTTACGACGGGGATGGCCGTTCCAAACACGTGTTTGTTCAGCGACGTCAGGACTCCTGCCTAGTTGCGAGGGACAACTCGGGATTCTCCTCGAGGCTTGGCAGGGCAATTGGGACGCCTCTCCAGCTGAGGCGGGAGACCAACGGTCCCTTTCCACGTGCCACAGGAATCCTGGGACGCCTATCAAGTTTCACGAGGAGTCAGCCATTGTCTCCTTTGGCGGCACTGATCTCCACGTACCTTTGGAGTTTTCAAAGGATTTGAGGCCTCCAGTCGCAATGAGGTGGAAAACTAGGTCTTTCTCTGCCGTCTCCACAGGGGATACAGACAACCTTTCGTCTTGGGAGATGAAAGACGAGCCTGCATTCAAGTCACTGCAGGCATATCCGGCCTTATTTCGAGTCAGGGCATCGGGAGTCCAATCCACTTGAGGCCGCAAACTCAGGGTCCCTCTCACATACCTAGATCTGAGAGAAGCCTCCACTTGAAGTGCTTGTGGTAAGGTGGTATTCCTCTGGAATCGAAGCCAGGGACTAACCTCTCATCTCGAGTTGATTTTGGTCCACGGAGCTCTTTCGTATTGCTACAGTGACCTCAGGGTCCCTCTCTCCTAGAAACAGTGTTCTTGGGATTTCTCTGGAGTGCCATCAAGGAAATCAAGGCTCCTTTCCTGTGTGATGTGCAACACGGAATTGCTCTGCACGCAGTGCAGGGGAATCGGGCCTCATCTCGCGGCGAGGGGGAAGTCTCATGGTTTTTCTCGAGTTGCGGCGGGAACCTGGGGTATATTCTCGAGTTACGACGGGGATGGCCCTTCCACCCATGTGATTGTTCAGCGACGTCAGGACTCCTGCCTAGTTGCGAGGGACAACTCGGGATTCTCCTCGAGGCTTGGCAGGGCAGTTGGGACGCCTCTCCAGCTGAGGCGGAAGACCAAGGGTCCCTTTCCACCTGCCACAGGAATCCTGGGACTCCTATCAAGTTTCACGAGGAGTCAGTTATCACCTTCTTTGGAGGCACTGATCTCCGCGTACCTCTGGAATTTTCAAAGGATGTGAGGCCTCCGGTCGCGATGAGGTGGGGAACTAGGTCTTTCTCTGTGGTCTCCACCGGGTATTCAGACATCCTTTCATCTTGGGAGATGCAAGACGAGCCTGCATTCAAGTCACTGCAGGGATATCCGGCCTTATTTCGAGCCAGGGCATCGCGGTGTCCAATTCACTTGAGGCCGCAAACTCAGGATCCCTCTCACATACCTAGAGCTGAGATAAGCCTCCTCTTGAGGTTCTTGTGGTAAGGTGGTATTCCTCTGGAGTCAAAGCCAGGGACTAACTTCCCATCTCGAGTTGATTTTTGGTCTATGGTGCTCTTTCGTGTTGCTCCAGTGACTTCAGCGTACCTCTAGCCTTGAAACATTGTTTTTGGGGTTTGCTGGAGTGCCATCAAGTAAATCAAGGCTCCTTTCCTGTTTGATGTGCAACACGGAATTGCTCTGCACGCAGTGCAGGGGAATCGGACCTCATCTCGTGGCGAGTGTGGAGTCTCATGGTTTTTCTCGAGTTGCGTCGGGAACCTGGGGTATCTTCTCGAGTTACGACGGGGATGGCCCTTCCACACATGTGTTTGTTCAGCGACGTCAGGACTCCTGCCTAGTTGTGAGGGACAACTCGGGATTCTCCTCGAGGCTTGGCAGGGCAATTGGGACTCCTCTCCAGCTGAGGCGGCAGACCAAGGGTCGCTTTCCCCGTGCCACAGGAATCCTGTGACTCCTATCAAGTTTCATGAGGAGTCAGGCATCGTCTCCTTTGGAGACACAGATCTCCGCGTACCTCTGGAGTTTTCAAAGTATGTGAGGAATCCGGCCGCGATGAGGTGGGGAACTAGGTCTTTCTCTGTGGTCTCCACAGGAGATTCAGACATCCTTTCGTCTTGGGAGATGCAAGACGAGCCTGCATTCAAGTCACTGCAGGAATATCCGGCCTTATTTCGATTCAGGGCATCGCCGAGTCCATTCCACTTGAGGCCGTAAACTCAGGGTCACTCTCACATACCTAGAGCTGAGAGAATCTCCTCTTGAGGTGCTTGTGCTAAGGTGGTATTCCCCTGGATTCGAAGCCAGGGACTAAACTCTCATCTCGAGTTGATTTTTGGTCCACGGAGTTCTTTCATGTTGCTACAGTGATCTCAGGATCCCACTAGCCTTGAAACAGTGTTCATGGGGTTTCTCTGGAGTGCCATCAAGGAAATCAAGGCTCCATTTATGTGTGATGTGCAACACGGCATTGCTCTTCATGCAGTGCAGGGGAATCAGGCCTCATCTGGCGGCGAGGGGGAAGTCTCCTGGTTTTTCTTGACTTACGGCGGGAACCTGGGGTATATTCTCGAGTTACGACGGGGATGGCCCTTCCACACACGTGTTTGTTCAGCGACGTCAGGCCTCCTGCCTAGTTGCGAGGGACAACTCGGGTTTCTCCTCGAGGCTTGGCAGGGCAATTGGGACGCCTCTCCAGCTGAGGCGGGAGACCAAGTGTCCCATTCCACGTTCCACAGGAATCCTGGGACTCCTATCAAGTTTCACGAGGAGTCAGGCATCGTCTCCTTTGGAGGCACTGATCTCCGCGTACGTCTGGAGTTTTCAAAGGATGTGAGGCCTCCGGTCGCGATGAGCTGGGGAACTAGGTCTTTCTCTGTGGTCTCCACAGGGGATTCAGACATCCTTTCGTCTTGGGAGATGCAAGACGAGCCTGCATTCAAGTCACTGCAGGCATATACGGCCTTATTTCGAGTCAGGGCATCGCGGTGTCCATTCCACTTGAGGCCGCAAACTCAGGGTCCCTCTCACATACCTAGAGCTGAGAGAAGCCTCCTCTTGAGGTGCTTGTGGTAAGGTGGTATTCCTCTGGAGTCGAAACAAGGGACTAACCTCTCATCTGGAGTTGATTCTTAGTCCTCGGAGCTCTTTCATGTTGCTCCAGTGACCTCAGGGGCCCTCTAGCCTTGAAACAGTGTTCTTGGGGTTTCTCTGGAGTGCCGTCAAGGAAATCAAGGCTCCTTTCATGTGTGATGTGCAACACGGAATTGCTCTGCACGCAGTTCAGGGGAATCGAGCCTCATCTCGCGGCGAGGGGGATGTCTCATGGTTTTTCTCGAGTTGCGGCGGCAACCTGGGGTATATTCTCGAGTTACGACGGGGATGGCCGTTTCACACAAGTCTCTGTTCAGCGATGTCAGTACTCCTGCGTAGTTGCGAGGGACAAATCGGAATTCTCCTCGAGGCTTGGCAGGGCAATTGGGACGCCTCTCCAGCTGAGGCGGGAGACAAAGTGTTCCTTTCCACGTGCCACAGGAATCCTGGGACTCCTATCAAGTTTCCCGAGGAGTCAGGCATCGTCTCCTTTGGAGGCACTGATCTCCGCGTACCTCTGGAGTTTTCAAAGGATGTGAAGCCTCCGGTCGCGATGAGGTGGGGAACTAGGTCTTTCTCTGTGGTCTCCACAGGGGATTCAGACATCCTTTCGTCTTGGGAGAGGCAAGACCAGCCTGCATTCAAGTCCCTGCAGGGATATCCGGACTTATTTCGAGTCAGGGCATCGCGGTGTCCATTCCACTTGAGGCCGCAAACTCAGGGTCCCTCTCACATACCTAGAGCTGAGAGAAGCCTCCTCTTGAGGTGCCTGTGGTAAGGTGGTATTCCTCTGGAGTCGAAGCCAGGGACTACCCTCTCATCTCGAGTTGATTCTTGGTCCACGGAGCTCTTTCGTGTTGCTCCAGTGACCTCAGGATCCCTCTAGCCTTGAAACAGTGTTCTTGGGGTTTCTCTGGAGTGCCATCAAGGAAATCAAGGCTCCTTTCATGTGTGATGTGCAACTCGGAACTGCTGTGCATGCAGTGCAGGGGAATCGGGCCTCATCTCACGGCTAGGGGTAAGTCTCATGGTTTTTCTCGAGTTGCGGCGGGAAACTGGGGTATATTCTCGAGTTACGACAGGGATGGCCCTTCCACACACGTGTTTGTTCAGCGATGTCAGGACTCCTGCCTAGTTGTGAGGGACAACTCGGGATTCTCCTCGAGGCTTGGCAGGGCAATTGGGACGCCTCTCCAGCTGAGGCGAGTGACCAGGGGTCCCTTTCCACGTGCCACAGGAATCCTGGGACTCCTATCAAGTTTCACGAGGAGTCAGGCATCGTCTCCTTTGGAGGCACTGATCTCCGCGTACGTCTGGATTTTTCAAAAGATGTGAGGCCTCCGGTCGCGATGAGCTGGGGAACTAGGTATTTCTCTGTGGTCTCCACAGGGGATTCAGATATCCTTTCTTCTTGGGAGATGAAAGACGAGCCTGCATTCAAGTCACTGCAGGGATATCCGGACTTATTTCGAGTCAGTGCTTCACGGTGTCCATTCCACTTGAGGCCGCAAACTCAGGGTCCCTCTCACATACCTAGATCTGAGAGAAGCCTCCTCTTGAGGTGCTTGTGGTAAGGTGGTATTCCTCTGGGTCGAACCAGGGACTAACCACTCATATCGAGTTGATTTTTGGTCCACGGAGCTCTTTCGTGTTGCTCCAGTGACCTCAGGATCCCTCTAATCTTGAAACAGTTTTCTTGGGGTTACTCTGGAGTGCCATCAAGGAAATCAAGGCTGCTTTCATGTGTGATGTGCAACACGGAATTGCTCTGCATGCAGTGCAGGGGAATCGGACCTCATCTCGCGGCGAGGGGGACGTTTCATGGTTTTTCTCGAGTTGCGGCGGGAACCTGGGGTATATTCTCGAGTTACGACGGGGATGGCCCTTCCACACACGTGTTTGTTCAGCGACGTCATTACTCCTGCCTAGTTTCGATGGACTACACGGGATTCTCCTCGAGGATTGGCAGGGCAATTGGGACGCCTCTCCAGCTGAGGCGGGAGACCAAGTGTCCCTTTCCACGTGCCACAGGAATCCGGGGAATCCTATCAAGTTTCACGATGAGTCAGGCATCGTCTCCATTGCAGGCACTGATCTCCGCGTACCTCTGGAGTTTTCAAAGGATGTGAGGCCTCCGGTCGCGATGAGGGGGGAACTAGGTCTTTCTCTGTGGTCTCCACAGGGGATTCAGACATCCTTCCATTTTGGGAGATGCAAGACGAGCCTGCATTCAAGTCACTGCAGGGATATCGGGACTTATTTCGAGTCAGGGCATTGCGGTGTCCATTCCACTTGAGGCCGCAAACTCAGGATCCCTCTCACATATCTAGAGCTGAGAGAAGCCTCCTCTTGAGGTGCTTGTGGTAAGGTGGTATTTCTCTGGAGTCGAAGCCAGGGACTAACCTCTCATCTCGAGTTGATTCTTGGTCCACGGAGATCTTTTGTGATTCTCCAGTGACCTCAGGATCCCTCTAGACTTGAAACAGTGTTCTTGTGGTTTCTCTGGAGTGCCTTCAAGGAAATCAAGGCTCCTTTCATGTGTGATGTGCAACACGGAATTGCTCTGCACACAGTGCAGGGGAATCGGGCCTCATCTTGCGGTGAGGGGGAAGTCTCATGGTTTTTCTCGAGTTGCGGCAGGAATCTGGGGTATATTCTCGAGTTAGGACGGGGATGGCCCTTCCACACACGTGTTTGTTCAGCGACGTCAGGTCTCCTGCCTAGTTGCGAGGGACAACTCGGGATTCTCCTCGAGGCTTGGCAGGGCAATTGGGACGCCTCTGCAGGTGAGGCGGGTTACCAGGAGTCCCTTTCCACGTGCCACAGGAATCCTGGGACTCCTATCACGATTCACGAGGAGTCAGGTATCGTCTCCTTTGGAGGCACTGATCTCCGCGTACCTCTGGAGTTTTCAAAGGATGTGAGGCCTCCGGTCGCAATGAGGTGGGGAACTAGGTCTTTCTCTGTGGTCTCCACAGGGGATTCAGACAACCTTTCGTCTTGGGAGATGGAAGACGAGCCTGCATTAATCACTGCAGGGATATCCGGGCTTATTTCGAGTCATGGCATCTTGGTGTCCATTCCACTTAAGGCCGCAAACTCAGGGTCCCTCTCACATACCTAGAGCTGAGAAAAGCATCCTCTTGAGGTGCTTGCGGTAAGGTGGTATAACTCTGGAGTCAAAGCCAGGGACTAATCTCTTATCTCGAGTTGATTTTTGGTCCACGGAGCTCTTTCTTGTTGCTACAGTGACCTCAGGATCCCTCTAGCCTTGAACCAGTGTTCTTGGGGTTTCTCTGGAGTGCCATCAAGGAAATCAAGGCTCCTTTCATATGTGATGTGCAACACGGAATTTCTATGCACGCAGTGCAGGGGAATCGGGCTTCATCTCGCGGCGAGGGGGAAGTCTCATGGTTTTTCTCGAGTTGCGGTGGAATCCCCGTGTATATTCTCGAGTTACGACGGGCATGGTCCTTCAACACACGTGTTTGTTCAGCGACTTCAGGACTCCTGCCTAGTTGCGAGGGACAACTCGGGATTCTCCTCGAGGCTTGGCAGGGCATTTGGGACGCCGCTCCATCTGAGGCGGGAGACCAAGGGTCCATTTTCACGTGCCACAGGAATCCTGGGACTCCTATCAAGTTTCACGAGGAGTCAGGCATCGTCTCCTTTGGAGGCATTGATCTCCGCATCCCTCTGGACTTTTCAAAGGATTTGAGGCCTCCGGTCGCGATGAGGTGGCGAACTAGGTCTTTCTCTGTGGTCTCCACAGGGGATTCAGACATCCTTTCGTCTTGGGAGATGCAAGACGAGCCTGCATTCAAGTCACTGCAGGCATATCCGGCCTTATTTCGAGTCAGGGAATCACAGTGTCCATTCCACTTGAGGCCACAAACTCAGGGTCCCTCTCACATACCTAGAGCTGAGAGAAGCCTCCTCTTGAGGTGCTTGTGGTAAGGTGGTATTCCTCTGGAGTCGAAGCCAGGGACTAACCTCTCATCTCGAGTTGATTTGTGGTCCACGGAGCTCTTTCGTGTTGCTACATTGAGCTCAGGATCCCTCTAGCCTTGAAACAGTGTTCTTGGGGTTTCTCTGGAGTGCCATCAAGGAAAACAAGGTTCCTTTAATGTGTGATGTGCAACACGGCATTGCTCTGCACGCAGTGCAGGGGAATCGGGCCTCATCTCGCGGCGAGGGGGAAGTCTCATGGTTTTTCTCGAGTTGCGGCAGGAATCTGGGGTATATTCTCGAGTTAGGACGGGGATGGCCCTTCCACACACGTGTTTGTTCAGCGACGTCAGGACTCCTGCCTAGTTGCGAGGGACAACTCGGGATTCTCCTCGAGGCTTGGCAAGCAATTGGGACGTCTCTCCAGCTGAGGCGGGAGACCAAGGGTCCCTTTCCTCGTGCCACAGGAATCCTGGGACTCCTATCAAGTTTCACGAGGAGTCAGGCATCGTCTCCTTTGGAGGCACTGATCTCCGCGTCCCTCTGGAGTTTTCAAAGGATGTGAGGCCTCCGGTCGCAATGAGGTGGGGAACTAGGTCTTTCTCTGTGGTCTCCACAGGGGATTCAGACATCCTTTCGTCTTGGGAGATGCAAGACGAGCCTGCATTCAAGTCACTGCAAGCATATCCGGCCTTATTTCGAGTCAGGGCATCGCGGTGTCCATTCCACTTGAGGCCGCAAACTCATGGTCCCTCTCACATACGTACAGCTGAGAGAAGCCTCCTCTTGAGGTGCTTGTGGTAAGGTGGTATTCCTCTGGAGTCGAAGCCAGGGACTAACCTCTCATCTCGAGTTGATTTGTGGTTCACGGAGCTCTTTCGTGTTGCTACAGTGACCTCAGGATCCCTCTAGCCTTGAAACAGTGTTCTTGGGCTTTCTCTGGAGTGACATCAAGGAAATCAATGTTCCTTTCCTGTGTGATGTGCAACACGGCATTGCTCTGCACGCAGTGCAGGGGAATCGGGCCTCAACTCGCGGCGAGGGGGAAGTCTCATGGTTTTTCTCGAGTTGCGGCGGGAACCTGGGGTATATTCTCGGGTTACGACAGGGATGGCCCTTCCACACACGTGTTTGTTCAGCGACGTCAGGACTCCTGCCTAGTTGCGAGGGACAACTCAGGATTCTCCTCGAGGCTTGGCAGGGCAATTGGGACGCCTCTCCAGCTGAGGCGGGAGACCAAGGGTCCCTTTCCACGTGCCACAGGAATCCTGGGACTCCTATCAAGTTTCACGAGGAGTCAGGCATCGTCTCCTTTGGAGGCACTGATCTCCGCGTCCCTCTGGAGTTTTCAAAGGATGTGAGGCCTCCGGTCGCGATGAGGTGGGGAATTATGTCTTTCTCTGTGGTCTCCACAGGGGATTCAGACATCCTTTCGTCTTGGGAGATGCAAGACGAGCCTGCATTCAAGTCACTGCAGGCATATCTGGCCTTATTTCGAGTCAGGGCCTAGCGGTGTCCATTCCACTTGAGGCCGCAAACTCAGGGACCCTCTCACACACCCAGAGCTGAGAGAAGCCTCCTCTTGAGGTGCTTGTGGTAAGGTGGTATTCCTCTGGAGTCGAAGCCAGGGACTAAGCTCTCATCTCCAGTAGATTTTTGGTCCACGGAGCGCTTTCGTGTTGCTCCAGTGACCTCAGGATCCCTCTAGCCTTGAAACAGTTTTCTTGGTGTTTCTCTGGAGTGCCATCAAGGAAATTAAGGCTCCATTCCTGTGTGATGTGCAACATGGCATTGCTCTGCACGCAGTGCAGGGGAATCGGGCCTCATCTCGCGGCGAGGGGGAATTCTCATGGTTTTTCTCGAGTTGCGGCGGGAACCTGGGGTATATTATCGAGTTAGGACGGGTATGGCCCTTCCACACACGTGTTTGTTCAGCGACGTCAGGACTCCTGCCTAGTTGCGAGGGACAACTCAGGATTCTCCTCGAGGCTTGGCAGGGCAATTGGGACGCCTCTCCAGCTGAAGTGGCAGACCAAGGGTCCCTTTCCACGGGCCACAGAAATCCTGGGACTCCTATGAAGTTTCACGAGGAGTCAGGCATCGTCTCCTTTGGAGGCACTGATCTCCGCATTCCTCTGGAGTTTTCAAAGGATGTGAGGCCTCTGGTCGCGATAAGGTGGGGAACTAGGTCTTTCTCTGTGGTCTCCACAGGGGATTCAGACATCCTTTCGTCTTGGGAGATGCAAGACGAGCCTGCATTCAAGTCACTGCAGGCATAACCGGCCGTATTTCGAGTCAGGGCATCGCGGAGTCCATTCCACTTGAGGCCGCAAACTCAGGGCCCCTCTCACATACCTAGAGCTGAGAGAAGCCTCCTCTTGAGGTGCTTGTGGTAAGGTGGTATTCCTCTGGAGTCGAAGCCAGGGACTAACCTCTCATCTCGAGTTGATTTGTGGTCCATGGAGCTCTTTCGTGTTGCTACAGTGACCTCAGGATCCCTCTAGCCTTGAAACAGTGTTCTTGGGCTTTCTCTGGAGTGCCATCAAGGAAAACAAGGCTCCTTTCCTGTGTGATATGCAACACGGCATTGCTCTGCACACAGTGCAGGGGAACCGGGCCTCATCACGCGGCGAGGGGGAAGTCTCATGGTATTTCTCGTGTTGTGGCGGGAACCTGGGGTATATTCTCGAGTTACGACGGCCATGGCCCTTCCACACACGTGTTTGTTCAGCGAGGTCAGGACTCCAGCCTAGTTACGAGCGACAACTCGGGATTCTCCTCGCGGCTTTGCAGGGAAATTGGAACGCCTCTCCAGCTGAGGCGGGAGACCAAGGGTCCCTTTCCACGTGCCACAGGAATCCTGGGACTCCTATAAAGTTTCACGAGGAGTCAGGCATCGTCTTCTTTTTAGGCACTGATCTCTGCGTACCTCTGGAGTTATTAAAGGATGTGAGGTCTCCGTTCGCGATGAGGTGGGGAACTAGGTCTTTCTCTGTGGTCTCCACAGGGGATTCAGACATCCTTTCATCTTGGGAGATGCAAGACGAGCCTGCATTCAAGTCACTTCAGGGATATCCGGCCATCTTTTGAGTCATGGTATCTCGGTGTCCTTTCCAATTGAGGCCGCAAATCAGGGTCCCTCTCACATAACTAGAGCTGAGAGAAGCCTCCTCTTGAGGTGCTTGTGGTAAGGTGGTATTCCTCTGGAGTCGAGGCCAGGACCTAACCTCTCATCTCGAGTTGATTTTGGGTCCACGGAGCTCTTTTGTGTTGCTACAGTGACCTCAGGATCCCTCTAGCCTTGAAACAGTGTTCTTGGGGTTTCTCTGGAGTGCCATCAAGGAAATCAAGGCTCCTTTCATGTGTGATGTGCAACACGGAATTGCTCTGCACGCAGTGCAGGGGAATCGGGCCTCATCTCGCGGCGAGGTGGAAGTCTCATGGTTTTTCTCGAGTTGCGGCGGGAACCTGGGGTATATTCTGGAGTTACGACGGGGATGGCCCTTCCACACACGTGTTTGTTCAGCAACGTCAGGACTCCTGCCTAGTTGCGAGGGACAACTCGGGATTCTCCTCGAGGCTTGGCAGGGCAATTGGGACGCCTCTCCAGCTGAGGCGGGAGACCAAGGGTCCCTTTCCACGTGCCAAAGGAATCCTGGGACTCCTATCAAGTTTCAAGAGGAGTCATGTATCGTCTCCATTGGAGGCACTGATCTCCGCGTACCTCTGGAATTTTCAAAGGATGTGAGGCCTCCGGTCGCGATGAGGTGGGGAACTAGGTCTTTCTCTGTGGTCTCCACAGGGGATTCAGACTTCCTTTTGTCTTGGGAGATGCAAGACGAGCCTGCATTCAAGTCACTGCAGGGATATCCGGCCTTTGTTCGAGTCAGGGCATCGCGGTGTCCATTCCACTTGAGGCCGCAAATTCAGGGTCCCTGTCACATACCTAGAGCTGAGAGAAGCCTCCTCTTGAGGTGCTTGTGGTAAGGTGGTATTCCTCTGGAGTCGAATCCAGGGACTAACCTCTCATCTCGAGTTAATTTTTGGTCCACGGAGTTCTTTCATGTTGCTACATTGTCCTCATGATCGCTCTACCCGTGAAACAGTGTTCTTGGTGTTTCTCTGGAGTGCCATCCAGGAAATTAAGGCTCCTTTCATGTGTGATGTGCAACACGAAATTCCTCTGCACGCATTGCAGTGGAATTAGGCCTCATCTCGCGGCGAGGGTCAAATCTCATGGTTTTTCTCGAGTTGCGGCGGGAACCTGGGGTATCTTCTCGAGTTACGACGGGGATGGCCGTTCCACACACGTGTTTGTTCAGCGACGTCAGGACTCCTGCCTAGTTGCGAGGGACAACTCGGGATTCTCCTCGAGTCTTGGCAGGGCAATTGGGACGCCTCTCCAGCTGAGGCGGGAGACCAACGGTCCCTTTCCACGTGCCACAGGAATCCTGGGACGCCTATCAAGTTTCACGAGGAGTCAGCCATTGTCTCCTTTGGCGGCACTGATCTCCACGTACCTTTGGAGTTTTCAAAGGATTTGAGGCCTCCAGTCGCAATGAGGTGGGAAACTAGGTCTTTCTCTGCCGTCTCCACAGGGGATACAGACAACCTTTCGTCTTGGGAGATGAAAGACGAGCCTGCATTCAAGTCACTGCAGGCATATCCGGCCTTATTTCGAGTCAGGGCATCGGGAGTCCAATCCACTTGAGGCCGCAAACTCAGGGTCCCTCTCACATACCTAGATCTGAGAGAAGCCTCCACTTGAAGTGCTTGTGGTAAGGTGGTATTCCTCTGGAATCGAAGCCAGGGACTAACCTCTCATCTCGAGTTGATTTTGGTCCACGGAGCTCTTTCGTATTGCTACAGTGACCTCAGGGTCCCTCTCTCCTAGAAACAGTGTTCTTGGGATTTCTCTGGAGTGCCATCAAGGAAATCAAGGCTCCTTTCCTGTGTGATGTGCAACACGGAATTGCTCTGCACGCAGTGCAGGGGAATCGGGCCTCATCTCGCGGCGAGGGGGAAGTCTCATGGTTTTTCTCGAGTTGCGGCGGGAACCTGGGGTATATTCTCGAGTTACGACGGGGATGGCCCTTCCACCCATGTGATTGTTCAGCGACGTCAGGACTCTTGCCTAGTTGCGAGGGACAACTCGGGATTCTCCTCGAGGCTTGGCAGGGCAATTGGGACGCCTCTCCAGCTGAGGCGGGAGACCAAGGGTCCCTTTCCACCTGCCACAGGAATCCTGGGACTCCTATCAAGTTTCACGAGGAGTCAGGAATCACCTTCTTTGGAGGCACTGATCTCCGCGTACCTCTGGAATTTTCAAAGGATGTGAGGCCTCCGGTCGCGATGAGGTGGGGAACTAGGTCTTTCTCTGTGGTCTCCACCGGGTATTCAGACATCCTTTCATCTTGGGAGATGCAAGACGAGCCTGCATTCAAGTCACTGCAGGGATATCCGGCCTTATTTCGAGCCAGGGCATCGCGGTGTCCATTCCACTTAAGACCGTAAACTCAGGGTCCCTCTCACATACCTAGAGCTGAGAGAATCTCCTCTTGAGGTGCTTGTGCTAAGGTGGTATTCCCCTGGATTCGAAGCCAGGGACTAACCTCTCATCTCGAGTTGATTTTTGGTCCACGGAGTTCTTTCATGTTGCTACAGTGACCTCAGGATCCCACTAGCCTTGAAACAGTGTTCTTGGGGTTTCTCTGGAGTGCCATCAAGGAAATCAAGGCTCCATTCATGTGTGATGTGCAACACGGCATTGCTCTTCATGCAGTGCAGGGGAATCAGGCCTCATCTGGCGGCGAGGGGGAAGTCTCATGGTTTTTCTTGACTTGCGGCGGGAACCTGGGGTATATTCTCGAGTTACGACGGGGATGGCCCTTCCACATACGTGTTTGTTCAGCGACGTCAGGCCTCCTGCCTAGTTGCGAGGGACAACTCGGGTTTCTCCTCGAGGCTTGGCAGGGCAATTGGGACGCCTCTCCAGCTGAGGCGGGAGAAAGGGTCCCATTCCACGTTCCACAGGAATCCTGGGACTCCTATCAAGTTTCACGAGGCGTCAGGCATCGTCTCCTTTGGAGGCAATGATCTCCGCGTACCTCTGGAGTTTTCAAAGGATGTGAGGCCTCCGGTCGCGATGAGGTGTGGAACTAGGTCTTTCTCTGTGGTCTCCACAGGGGATTCAGACATCCTTTCGTCTTGGAAGATGCAAGACGAGCCTGCATTCAAGTCACTGCAGGGATATCCGGCCTTATTTCGAGTCAGGGCATTGCGGTGTCCATTGCACTTGGGGCCGCAATCTCAGGGTCCCTCTCACATACCTAGAGCTGAGAGAAGCCTCCTCTTGAGGTGCTTGTGGTAAGGTGGTATTCCTCTGGAGTCGAAGCCAGGGACTAACCGCTCATCTCGAGTTGATTTTTGGTCCACGGAGCTCTTTTGTGTTGCTACAGTGACCTCAGGATCCCTCTAGCCTTGAAACAGTGTTCTTGGGGTTTCTCTGGAGTGCCATCAAGGAAATCGCAGCTCCTTTCATGTGTGATGTGCAACACGGAGTAGCTCTGCACGCAATACAGGGGAAACGGGCCTCATCTCGCGGCGAAGGGGAACTCTCATGGTTTTTCTCTAGTTGCGATGGGAACCTGGGGTATATTCTCGAGTTACGACGGGGATGGCCCTTCCACACACCTGTTTTTTTCAGCGACGTCAGGACTCTTTCTAGTTGCGAGGGACAACTCGGGATTCTCCTCGTGGCTTGACACGGCAAGTGGGACGCTTCTCCAGCTGAGGAGGGAGACCAAGGTTCCCTTACCACGTGCCACAGGAATCCTGGGACTCCTATCAAGTTTCACGAGGAGTCAGGCATCGTCTCCTTTGGAGGCACTGATCTCCGCGCACCTCTGAAGTTTTCAAAGGATGTGAGGCCTCCGGTCGCGATGAGGTGGGGAACTAGGTCTTTCTCTGTGGTCTCCACAGGGGATTCAGACATCCTTTCATCTTGAGAGATACAAGACGAGCCTGCATTCAAGTCACTGCAGGGATATCCGGCCTTATTTCGAGTCAGGGCTTTGCGGTGTCCATTCCACTTGAGGCCGCAAACTCAGGGTCCCTCTCACATACCTAGAGCTGAGAGAAGCCTCCTCTTGAGGTGCTTGTGGAAAGGTGGTATTCCTCTGGAGTCGAATCCAGGGACTAACCTCTTATCTCGAGTTGATTTTTGGTCCACGGAGCAATTTCGTGTTGCTACAGTGACCTCAGGGTCCCTCTAGCCTTGAAACAGTGTTCTTGGGGTTTCTCTGGAGTGCCATCAAGGAAATCAAAGCTCCTTTCATGTGTGATGTGCAACACGGACTTGCTCTGAACGCAGTGCAGGGGAATCGGGCCTCATCTCGCGGCGAGGGGTAACTCTCATGGTTTTTCTCGAGTTGCGGCGGGAACCTGGGGTATATTCTCGAGTTACGACGGGGATGGCCCTTCGACACACGTGTTTGTACAGCAACGTCAGGACTCCTGCCTAGTTGCGAGGGACAACTTGGGATTCTCCTCGAGGCTTGGCAGGGCAATTCTGGTGAACTCTCCAGTTGAGGCGGGAGACCAAGGGTCCTTTTCCACGTGCCACAGGAATCCTGGGACTCCTATGAAATCTCACGAGGAGTCAGGAATCTTTTCCTTTGGAGGCACTGATCTCCGCGTACCTCTGGAGTTTTCAAAGTATGTGATGTCTCCGTTCGCGATGAGATGGGGAACCAGGTCTTTCTCCGTGGTCTCCACAGGGGATTCTGGTTTCCTTTCGTCTTGGAAGATGCAAGACGAGCCTGCATTCAATTCACTGCAGGGATATCCGGCCTTATTTCGAGTCAGGGCATCTCGGTGTCCATTCCACTTGAGGCCGCAACCTCAGGGTCCCTCTCACATAACTAGAGCTGAGAGAAGCCTCTTCTTGAGGTGCTTGTGGTAAGCTGGTATTCCTCTGGAATCGAAGCCAGGGCATAACCTCTCATCTCAAGTTGATTTTTGGTCCACGGAGGTCTTTCATGTTGCTACATTGTCCTCATGATCGCTCTACCCGTGAAACAGTGTTCTTGGTGTTTCTCTGGAGTGCCATCAAGGAAATCAAGGCTCCTTTCATGTGTGATGTGCAACACGAAATTCCTCTGCACGCAGTGCAGGGGAATTAGGCCTCATCTCGCGGCGAGGGGCAAATCTCATGGTTTTTCTCGAGTTGCGGCGGGAACCTGGGGTATCTTCTCGAGTTACGACGGGAATGGCCCTTCCACACACGTGTTTGTTCAGCGACGTCAGGACTCCTGCCTAGTTGCGAGGGACAACTCGGGATTCTCCTCGAGGCTTGGCAGGACAATTGGGACGTCTCTCCAGCTGAGGCGGGAGACCAGGGGTCCCTTTCCACGTGCCACAGGAATCCGGTGACTCCTATCAAGTTTCCCGAGGAGTCAGGCATCGTCTCCTTTGGAGGCACTGATCTCCGCGTACGTCTGGAGTTTTAAAAGGATGTGAGGCCTCCGGTCGCGAAGAGCTGGGGAACTAGGTCTTTCTCTGTGGTCTCCACAGGGGATTCAGACATCCTTTCGTCTTGGGAGATGCAAGACGAGCCTGCATTCAAGTCCCTGCAGGGATATCCGGACTTATTTCGAGTCAGGGCATCTCGGTGTCCATTCCACTTGAGGCCGCAAACTCAGGGTCCCTCTCACATACCTGGAGCTGAGAGAAGCCTCCTCTTGAGGTGCTTGTGGTAAGGTGGTATTCCTCTGGAGTCGAAGCAAGGGACTAACCTCTCATCTGGAGTTGAATCTTGGTCGTCGGAGCACTTTCGTGTTGCTCAAGTGACCTCAGGATCCCTCTAGCCTTGAAACAGTGTTCTTGGGGTTTCTCTGGAGTGCCATCAAGGAAATCAAGGCTCCTTTCATGTGTGATGTGCAACACGGAATTGCTCTGCACGCAGTGCAGGGAAATCGGTCCTCATCTCGCGGCGAGGGGGAAGTCTCATGGTTTTTCTCGAGTGCGGCGGAAACCTGGGGTATATTCTCGAGTTACGACGGGGATGGCCCTTCCAAAAGCGTGTTTGTTCAGCGACGTCAGGACTCCTGCCTAGTTGCGAGGGACTACTCGGGATTCTCCTCGAGGCTTGGCAGGGCAATTGGGACGCCTCTCCAGCTGAGGTGGGAGACCATGGGTCCCTTTCCTCGTGCCACAGGAATCCTGGGACTCCTATCAAGTTTCACGAGGAGTCAGGCATCGTCTCCTTTGGAGGCACTGATCTCCGCGCACCTCTGAAGTTTTCAAAGGATGTGAGGCCTCCGGTCGCGATGAGGTGGGGAACTAGGTCTTTCTCTGTGGTCTCCACAGGGGATTCAGACATCCTTTCATCTTGAGAGATACAAGACGAGCCTGCATTCAAGTCACTGCAGGGATATCCGGCCTTATTTCGAGTCAGGGCTTTGCGGTGTCCATTCCACTTGAGGCCGCAAACTCAGGGTCCCTCTCACATACCTAGAGCTGAGAGAAGCCTCCTCTTGAGGTGCTTGTGGAAAGGTGGTATTCCTCTGGAGTCGAATCCAGGGACTAACCTCTTATCTCGAGTTGATTTTTGGTCCACGGAGCAATTTCGTGTTGCTACAGTGACCTCAGGGTCCCTCTAGCCTTGAAACAGTGTTCTTGGGGTTTCTCTGGAGTGCCATCAAGGAAATCAAAGCTCCTTTCATGTGTGATGTGCAACACGGACTTGCTCTGAACGCAGTGCAGGGGAATCGGGCCTCATCTCGCGGCGAGGGGTAACTCTCATGGTTTTTCTCGAGTTGCGGCGGGAACCTGGGGTATATTCTCGAGTTACGACGGGGATGGCCCTTCGACACACGTGTTTGTACAGCAACGTCAGGACTCCTGCCTAGTTGCGAGGGACAACTTGGGATTCTCCTCGAGGCTTGGCAGGGCAATTCTGGTGAACTCTCCAGTTGAGGCGGGAGACCAAGGGTCCTTTTCCACGTGCCACAGGAATCCTGGGACTCCTATGAAATCTCACGAGGAGTCAGGAATCTTTTCCTTTGGAGGCACTGATCTCCGCGTACCTCTGGAGTTTTCAAAGTATGTGATGTCTCCGTTCGCGATGAGATGGGGAACCAGGTCTTTCTCCGTGGTCTCCACAGGGGATTCTGGTTTCCTTTCGTCTTGGAAGATGCAAGACGAGCCTGCATTCAATTCACTGCAGGGATATCCGGCCTTATTTCGAGTCAGGGCATCTCGGTGTCCATTCCACTTGAGGCCGCAACCTCAGGGTCCCTCTCACATAACTAGAGCTGAGAGAAGCCTCTTCTTGAGGTGCTTGTGGTAAGCTGGTATTCCTCTGGAATCGAAGCCAGGGCATAACCTCTCATCTCAAGTTGATTTTTGGTCCACGGAGGTCTTTCATGTTGCTACATTGTCCTCATGATCGCTCTACCCGTGAAACAGTGTTCTTGGTGTTTCTCTGGAGTGCCATCAAGGAAATCAAGGCTCCTTTCATGTGTGATGTGCAACACGAAATTCCTCTGCACGCAGTGCAGGGGAATTAGGCCTCATCTCGCGGCGAGGGGCAAATCTCATGGTTTTTCTCGAGTTGCGGCGGGAACCTGGGGTATCTTCTCGAGTTACGACGGGAATGGCCCTTCCACACACGTGTTTGTTCAGCGACGTCAGGACTCCTGCCTAGTTGCGAGGGACAACTCGGGATTCTCCTCGAGGCTTGGCAGGACAATTGGGACGTCTCTCCAGCTGAGGCGGGAGACCAGGGGTCCCTTTCCACGTGCCACAGGAATCCGGTGACTCCTATCAAGTTTCCCGAGGAGTCAGGCATCGTCTCCTTTGGAGGCACTGATCTCCGCGTACGTCTGGAGTTTTAAAAGGATGTGAGGCCTCCGGTCGCGAAGAGCTGGGGAACTAGGTCTTTCTCTGTGGTCTCCACAGGGGATTCAGACATCCTTTCGTCTTGGGAGATGCAAGACGAGCCTGCATTCAAGTCCCTGCAGGGATATCCGGACTTATTTCGAGTCAGGGCATCTCGGTGTCCATTCCACTTGAGGCCGCAAACTCAGGGTCCCTCTCACATACCTGGAGCTGAGAGAAGCCTCCTCTTGAGGTGCTTGTGGTAAGGTGGTATTCCTCTGGAGTCGAAGCAAGGGACTAACCTCTCATCTGGAGTTGAATCTTGGTCGTCGGAGCACTTTCGTGTTGCTCAAGTGACCTCAGGATCCCTCTAGCCTTGAAACAGTGTTCTTGGGGTTTCTCTGGAGTGCCATCAAGGAAATCAAGGCTCCTTTCATGTGTGATGTGCAACACGGAATTGCTCTGCACGCAGTGCAGGGAAATCGGTCCTCATCTCGCGGCGAGGGGGAAGTCTCATGGTTTTTCTCGAGTGCGGCGGAAACCTGGGGTATATTCTCGAGTTACGACGGGGATGGCCCTTCCAAAAGCGTGTTTGTTCAGCGACGTCAGGACTCCTGCCTAGTTGCGAGGGACTACTCGGGATTCTCCTCGAGGCTTGGCAGGGCAATTGGGACGCCTCTCCAGCTGAGGTGGGAGACCATGGGTCCCTTTCCTCGTGCCACAGGAATCCTGGGACTCCTATCAAGTTTCACGAGGAGTCAGGCATCGTCTCCTTTGCAGGCACTGATCTCCGCGTACCTCTGGAGTTTTCAAAGGAAGTGAGAACTCCGGTTGCGATGAGGTGGGGGACACAGTCTTTCTCTGTTGTCTCCACAGGGGATTCAGATATCCTTTGGTCTTGGGAGATGCAAGACGAGCCTGCCTTCAAGTCACTGCAGGGATATCCGGAGTTATTTCGAGTCAGGGCATCGCGGTTTCCATTCCACTTGAGGGCACAAACTCAGGGTCCCTCTCACATACCTAGAGCTGAGAGAAGCCTCCTCTTGAGGTGCTTGTGGTAAGGTGGTATTCCTCTGGGTCGAACCAGGGACTAACCTCTCATCTCGAGTTGATTCTTGGTGCACAGAGCTCTTTCGTGTTGCTCCAGTGACCTCAGGATCCCTCTAGCCTTGAAACAGTGTTCTTGGGGTTTCTCTGGAATGCCATCCAGGAAATCAAGGCTGCTTTCATGTGTGATGTGCAACACGGAATTGCTCTGCACGCAGTGCAGGGGAATCGGGCCTCATCTCGTGGCGAGGGGGAAGTCTCATGATTTTTCTCGAGTTGCGGCGGGAACCTGGGGTATATTCTCGAGTTACGACGGGGATGGCCCTTCCACACACGTGTTTGTTTAGCGACGTCAGGACTCCTGCCTAGTTTCGAGGGACTACTCGGTATTCTCCTCGAGGCTTGGCAGGGCAATTGGGACACCTCTCCAGCAGAGGCGGGAGACCAAGTGTCCCTTTCCACGTGCCACAGGAATCCGGGGACTCCTATCAAGTTTCACGAGGAGTCAGCATCGTCTCCATTGCAGGCACTGATCTCCGCGTACCTCTGGAGTTTTCAAAGGATGTGAGGCCTCTGGTCGCGATGAGGGGGAAACTAAGTCTTTCTCTGTGGTCTCCACAGGGGATTCAGACATCCTTCCATCTTGGGAGATGCAAGAGGAGCCTGCATTCAAGTCACTGCAGGGATATCGGGCCTTATTTCGAGTCAGGGCTTTGCGGTGTCCATTCCACTTGAGGCCGCAAACTCAGGGTCCCTCTCACATACCTAGAGCTGAGAGAAGCCTCCTCTTGAGGTGCTTGTGGTAAGGTGGTATTCCTCTGGAGTCGAAGCCAGGGACTAACCTCTCATCTCGAGTTGATTCTTGGTCCACGGAGCTCTTTCGTGATGCTCCAGTGACCTCAGGATCCCTCTAGCCTTGAAACAGTGTTCTTGGGGTTTCTCTGGAGTGCCATCCAGGAAATCAAGGCTCCTTTCATGTGTGATGTGCAACACGAAATTGCTCTGCACGCAGTGCAGGGAAATTGGGCCTCATCTCGCGGCGAGGGGGAAGTCTCATGGTTTTTCTCGAGTTGCTTCTGGAACCTGGGGTATATTCTCGAGTTACGACGGGGATGGCCCTTCCACACAAGTGTTTGCTCAGCGACGTCAGGACTCCTGCCTAGTTGCGAGGGACAACTCGGGACTCTCCTCGAGGCTTGGCAGGGCAATTGGGACGCCTCTCCAGCTGAGGCGGGTTACCAGGGGTCCCTTTCCACGTGCCACAGGAATCCTGGGACTCCTATCAAGTATCCCGAGGAGTCAGGCATCGTCTCCTTTGGAGGCACTGATCTCTGCGTACCTCTGGAGTTTTCAAAGGATGTGAAGCCTCCGGTCGCGATGAGGTGGGGAACTAGGTCTTTCTCTGTGGTCTCCACAGGGGATTCAGACATCCTTTCGTCTTGGGAGAGGCAAGACCAGCCTGCATTCAAGTCCCTGCAGGGATATCCGGACTTATTTCGAGTCAGGGCATCGCGGTGTCGTTTCCACTTGAGGCCGCAAACTCAGGGTCCCTCTCACATACTTAGAGCTGAGAGAAGCCTCCTCTTGAGGTGCCTGTGGTAAGGTGGTATTCCTCTGGAGTCGAAGCCAGGGACTAACCTCTCATCTGGAGTTGATTCTTGGTCCACGGAGCTCTTTCGTGTTGCTCCAGTGACCTCAGGATCCCTCTAGCCTTGAAACAGGGTTCTTGGGGTTTCTCTGGAGTGCCATCAAGGAAATCAAGGCTCCTTTCATGTGTGATGTGGAACTCGGAACTGCTGTGCATGCAGTGCAGGGGAATCGGGCCTCATCTCGCGGCGAGGGGGACGTTTCATGGTTTTTCTCGAGTTGCGGCGGGAACCTGGGGTATATTCTCGAGTTACGACGGGGATGGCCCTTCCACACACGTGTTTGTTCAGCGACGTCAGGACTCCTGCCTAGTTTCGATGGACTACACGGGATTCTCCTCGAGGATTGGCAGGGCAATTGGGACGCCTCTCCAGCTGAGGCGGGAGACCAAGGGTCCCTTTCCACGTGCCACAGTAATACTGGGACTCCTATCAAGTTTCACGATGAGTCAGGCATCGTCTCCATTGCAGGCACTGATCTCCCCGTACCTCTGGAGTTTTCAAAGGATGTGAGGCCTCCGGTCGCGATGAGGGGGGAACTAGGTCTTTCTCTGTGGTCTCCACAGGGGATTCAGACATCCTTCCATTTTGGGAGATGCAAGACGAGCCTGCATTCAAGTCACTGCAGGGATATCGGGACTTATTTCGAGTCAGGGCATTGCGGTGTCCATTCCACTTGAGGCCGCAAACTCAGGGTCCCTCTCACATATCTAGAGCTGAGAGAAGCCTCCTCTTGAGGTGCTTGTGGTAAGGTGGTATTCCTCTGGAGTCGAAGCCAGGGACTAACCTCTCATCTCGAGTTGATTCTTAGTCCACGGAGCTCTTTTGTGATTCTCCAGTGACCTCAGGATTCCTCTAGACTTGAAAGAGTGTTCTTGTGGTTTCTCTGGAGTGCCATCAAGGAAATCAAGGCTCCTTTCATGTGTGATGTGCAACACGGAATTGCTCTGCACGCAGTGCAGGGGAATCGGGCCTCATCTCGTGGCGAGGGGGAAGTCTCATGGTTTTTCTCGAGTTGGGGCAGGAACCTGGGGTATATTCTCGAGTTAGGACGGGGATGGCCCTTCCACACACGTGTTTGTTCAGCGACGTCAGGTCTCCTGCCTAGTTGCGAGGGACAACTCGGGATTCTCCTCGAGGCTTGGCAGGGCAATTGGGACGCCTCTCCAGGTGAGGCGGGTTACCAGGGGTCCCTTTCCACGTGCCACAGGAATCCTGGGACTCCTATCAAGTTTCACGAGGAGTCAGGAATCGTCCCCTTTGGAGGCACTGATCTCCGCGTACCTCTGGAGTTTTAAAAGGATGTGAAGCCTCCGGTCGCGATGAGGTGGGGAACTAGGTCTTTCTCTGTGGTCTCCACAGGGGATTCAGACATCCTTTCGTCTTGGGAGATGCAAGACGAGCCTGCATTCAAGTCATTGCAGGGATATCCGGACTTATTTCGAGTCAGGGCATCGCGGTGTCCATTCCACATGAGGCCGCAAACTCAGGGTCCCTCTCACATACCTAGAGCTGAGAGAAGCCTCCTCTTGAGCTGCCTGTGGTAAGGTGTTACTCCTCTGGAGTCGAAGCCAGGGACAAACCTCTCATCTCGAGTTGATTCTTGGTCCACGGAGCTCTTTCGTGTTGCTCCAGTGACCTCAGGATCCCTCTATCCTTGAAACAGTGTTCTTGGGGTTTCTCTGGAGTGCCATCAAGGAAATCAAGGCTCCTTTCTTGTGTGATGTGCAACACGGAATTGCTCTGCACGCAGTGCAGGGAAATCGGGCCTCATCTCGCGGCGAGGGGGAAGTCTCATGGTTTTTCTCGAGTTACGGCGGCAACCTGGGGTATATTCTCGAGTTACGACGGGGATGGCCCTTCCAAACAAGTGTTTGTTCAACGACGTCAGGACTCCTGCCTAGTTGCGAGGGACAACTCGGGATTCTCCTCGAGGCTTGGCAGGATAATTGGGACGCCTCTCCAGCTGAGGTGGGAGACCAAGGGTCCCTTTCCACGTGCCACAGGAATCCTGGGACTCCTATCAATTTTCACGAGGAGTCAGGCTTCGTCTCCTTTGCAGGAACTGATCTCCGCGTACCTCTGGAGTTTTCAAAGGATGTGAGGCCTCCGGTTGCGATGAGGTGGGGGACTCAGTCTTTCTTTGTGGTCTCCACAGGGGATTCAGACATCCTTTCTTCTTGGGAGATGCAAGACGAGCCTGCATTCAAGTCACTGCAGGGATATCCGGACTTATTTCGAGTCAGGGCATCGCGGTGTCCATTCCACTTGAGGCCGCAAACTCAGGGTCCCTCTCACATACCTAGAGCTGAGATAAGCCTCCTCTTGAGGTGCTTGTGGTAAGGTGGTATTCCTCTGGAGTCGAAGCCAGGGACTAACCTCTCATCTCGAGTTGATTTGTGGTCCACGGAGCTCTTTCCTGTTGCTATGTTCTTGGGGTTTCGCTGGAGTGCCATGAAGGAAATCAAGGCTCCTTTCCTGTGTGATATGTAACACGGAATTGCTCTGCACGCAGTGCAGGAGAATCGGCCCTCATCTCGCGGCGAGGGGGAAGTCTCATGGTTTTACTCGAGTTGCGGCGGGAACCTGGCGTATATTCTCGAATTACGACGTGGAAGGCCCTTCCATACACGTGTTTCTTCAGCGACGTCAGGACTCCTGCCTAGTTGCGAGGGACAACTCGGGATTCTCCTCGAGGCTTGGCAGGGCAAGTGGGACGCCTCTCCAGCTGAGGCCGGAGACCAAGTTTGAATTTCCACGTGCCACAGCAATCCTGGGACTCCTATCAAGTTTCACGAGGAGTCAGGCATCGTCTCCTTTGGAGGCACTGATCCCCGCGTACCTCTGGAGTTTTCAAAGGATGTGAGGTCTCCGGTCGCGATGAGGAGGTGAACTAGGTCTTTCTCTGTGGTTTCCACAGGGGATTCAGACATCCTTTCATCTTGGCAGATGCAAGACGAGCCTGCAGTCAAGTCACTGCAGGCATATCCGGCCTTATTTCGAGTCAGGGCCTCGCGGTGTTCATTCCACTTGAGGCCGCAAACTCAAGGTCCCTCTCACATACCTAGAGCTGAGAGAAGCCTCCTCTTGAGGTGCTTGTGGTAAGGTGGTATTCCTCTGGAGTCGAAGCCAGGGACTAACCTCTCATCTCGAGTTGATTTTTGGTCCACGGAGCTCTTTCGTGTTGCTACAGTGACCTCAGGATCCCTCTAGCCTTGAAACAGTGTTCTTGGGGTTTCTCTGGAGTGCCATCAAGGAAATCAAGGCTCCTTTCATGTGTGATGTGCAACACGGAATTGCTCTGCACGCAGTGCAAGGGAATCGGGCCTCGTCTCGTGGCGAGCGGGAAGTCTCATGGTTTTTCGCGAGTTGTGACGGGAACCTGGGGTATATTCTCGAGTTACGATGGAGGTGGCCCTTCCAAACACGTGTTTGTTCAGCGATGTCAGGACTCCTGCCTAGTTTCGAGGGACAACTCAGGATTCTCCTCGAGGCTTGGCAGGGCAATTGGGACGCCTCTCCAGCTGAGGCGGGAGACCAAGGCTCCCTTTCCTCGTGCCACAGGAATCCTGGGACTCCTATCACGATTCACGAGGAGTCAGGTATCGTCTCCTTTGGAGGCACTGATCTCCGCGTACCTCTGGAGTTTTCAAAGGATGTGAGGCCTCCGGTCGCGATGAGGTGGGGAACTAGGTCTTTCTCTGTGGTCTCCACAGGGGATTCAGACAACCTTTCGTCTTGGGAGATGGAAGACGAGCCTGCATTAATCACTGCAGGGATATCCGGGCTTATTTCGAGTCATGGCATCTTGGTGTCCATTCCACTTGAGGCCGCAAATTCAGGGTCCCTCTCACATACCTAGAGCTGAGAAAAGCATCCTCTTGAGGTGCTTGCGGTAAGGTGGTATAACTCTGGAGTCGAAGCCAGGGACTAACCTCTCATCTCGAGTTGATTTTTGGTCCACGGAGCTCTTTCGTGTTGCTACAGTGACCTCAGGATCCCTCTAGCCTTGAAACAGTGTTCTTGGGGTTTCTCTGGAGTGCCATCAAGGAAATCAAGGCTCCTTTCATATGTGATGTGCAACACGGAATTTCTCTGCACGCAGTGCAGGGGAATCGGGCTTCATCTCGCGGCGAGGGGGAAGTCTCATGGTTTTTCTCGAGTTGCGGTGGAATCCCCGGGTATATTCTCGAGTTACGACGGGCATGGTCCTTCAACACACGTGTTTGTTCAGCGACTTCAGGACTCCTGCCTAGTTGCGAGGGACAACTCGGGATTCTCCTCGAGGCTTGGCAGGGCATTTGGGACGCCGCTCCATCTGAGGCGGGAGACCAAGGGTCCATTTTCACGTGCCACAGGAATCCTGGGACTCCTATCAAGTTTCACGAGGAGTCAGGCATCGTTTCCTTTGGAGGCACTGATCTCCACATACCTCTGGAGTTTTCAAAGGATGTGAGGCCTTCGGTCGCGATGAGGTGGCGAACTAGGTCTTTCTCTGTGGTCTCCACAGGGGATTCAGACATCCTTCCGTCTTGGGAGATGCAAGACGAGCCTGCATTCAAGTCACTGCAGGGATATCCGGCCTTGTTTCGAGTCAGGGCATCGCGGTGTCCACTCCACTTGAGGCCGCAAACTCAGGGTCCCTCTCACATTCCTAGAGCTGAGAGAAGCCTCCTCTTGAGGTGCTTGTGGTAAGGTGGTATTCCTCTGGAGTAGAAGCCAGGGACTACCCTCTCATCTCGAGTTGATTTGTGGTCCACGGAGCTCTTTTCTGTTTCTATGTTCTTGGGTTTTCCCTGGAGTGCCATCAAGGAAATCAAGGCTCCTTTCATGTGTGATGTGCAACACGGAATTGCTCTGCACGCAGTGCAGGGGAATCAGGCCTCATCTCGCGGCAAGGTGGAAGTCTCAAGGTTTTTCTCGAGTTGCGGCAGGAACCCCGGGTATATTCTCGAGTTACGACGGCCTTCGTCCTTCCACACACGTGTTTGTTCAGCGACGTCAGGACTCCTGCCTAGTTGCGAGGGACAACTCGGGATTCTCCTCGAGGCTTGGCAGGGCATTTGGGACGCCGCTCCATCTGAGGCGGGAGACCCAGGGTCCCTTTCCACGTGCCACAGGAATCCTGGGACTCCTATCACGTTTAACGAGGAGTCAGGCATCGTTTCCTTTGGAGGCACTGATCTCCGCATACCTCTGGAGTTTTCAAAGGATGTGAGGCCTCCGGTCGCGTTGAGGTGGCGAACTAGGTCTTTCTCTGTGGTCTCCACATGGGATTCAGACATCCTTCCGTCTTGGGAGATGCAAGACGCGCCTGCATTCAAGTCACTGCAGGTATATCCGGCCTTGTTTCGAGTCAGGGCATCGCGGTGTCCATTCCACTTGAGGCCGCAAACTCAGGGTCCCTCTCACATACCTAGATCTGTGAGAAGCCTCCTCTTGAGGTGCTTGTGGTAAGGTGGTATTCCTCTGGAGTCGAAGCCAGGGACTAACCTCTCATCTCGAGTTGATTTTTGGTCCACGGAGCTCTTTCGTGTTGCTCCAGTGACCTCAGGATCCCTCTAGCCTTGAAACAGTGTTCTTGGGGTTTCTCTGGAGTGCCATCAAGGAAATCAAGGCTCCTTTCATGTGTGATGTGCAACACGGAATTGCTCTGCACGTAGTGCAGGGGAATCAGCCTCATCTTGCGGCGAGGAGGAAGTCTCATGGTTTTTCTGGAGTGCGGCAGGAACCTGGGGTATATTCTCGAGTTACGACGGGGATGGCCCTTCCACACACGTGTTTGTTCAGCGACATCAGGACTCCTGCCTAGTTGCGAGGGACAACTCGGGATTCTCCTCGAGGCTTGGCAGGGCAATTGGGACGCCTCTCCAGCTGAGGCGGGAGACCAAGGGTCCCTTTCCACGTGCCATAGGAATCCTGGCACTCCTATCAAGTTTCACGAGGAGTCAGGCATCGTCTCCTTTGGAGGCACTGATCTCCGCGTACCTCTGGAGTTTTCAATGGATGTGAGGCCTCCGGTCGCGATGACGTTGGGACTAGGTCTTTCGCTGTGGTCTCCACAGTGGATTCAGAAATCCTTTCATCTTAGGAGATGGCAGACGAGCCTGCATTCAAGTCAGTGCAGGAATATCCGGCCTTATTTCGAATCAGGGCATCGCCGAGTCCAGTCCAATTGAGGCCGCAAACTCAGGGTCCCTCTCACATACCTAGAGCTGAGAGAAGCCTCCTCTTGAGGTGCTTGTGGTAAGGTGGTATTCCTCTGGAGTCGAAGCCAGGGACTAACCTCTCATCTCGAGTTGATTTGTGGTCCACGGAGCTCTTTCGTGTTGCTACAGTGACCTCAGGATCCCTCTAGCCTTGAAACAGTGTTCTTGGGGTTTCTCTGGAGTGCCATCAAGGAAATCAAGGCTCCTTTCATGTGTGATGTGCAACACGGAATTGCTCTGCACGCAGTGCAGGGGAATCGGGCCTCATCTCGGGCGAGGGGGAAGTCTCATGGTTTTTCGCGAGTTGCGGCGGGAACCTGGGGTATATTCTCGAGTTACGATGGAGGTGGCCCTTCCAAACACGTGTTTGCTCAGCAACGTCAGGACCCCTGCCTAGTTGCGAGGGACAACTCGGGATTCTCCTCGAGGCTTGGCAGGGCAATTGGGACGCCTCTCCAGCTGAGGCGGGAGACCAAGGCTCCCTTTCCACGTGCCACAGGAATCGTGGGACTCCTATCAAGTTTCACGAGGAGTCAGGTATCGTCTCCTTTGGAGGCACTGATCTCCGCGTACCTCTGGAGTTTTCAAAGGATGTGAGGCCTCCGGTCGCGATGAGGTGGGGAACTAGGTCTTTCTCTGTGGTCTCCACAGGGGATTCAGACAACCTTTTGTCTTGGGAGATGGAAGACGAGCCTGCATTAATCACTGAAGGGATATCCGGGCTTATTTCGAGTCATGGCATCTTGGTTTCCATTCCACTTGAGGCCGCAAACTCAGGGTCCCTCTCACATACCTAGAGCTGAGAAAAGCCTCCTCTTGAGGTGCTTGCGGTAAGGTGGTATAACTCTGGAGTCGAAGCCAGTTACTAACCTCTCATCTCGAGTTGATTTTTGGTCCACGGAGCTCTTTCGTGTTACTACAGTTACCTCAGGATCCCTCTAGCCTTGAAACAGTGTTCTTGGGGTTTCTCTGGAGTGCCATCAAGGAAATCAAGGCTCCTTTCATATGTGATGGGCAACACGGAATTTCTCTGCACGCAGTGCAGGGGAATCGGGCTTCATCTCGCGGCGAGGGGGAAGTCTCATGGTTTTTCTCGAGTGGCGGCGGGAACCTGGGCTATATTCTCGAGTTACGACGGGCATGGTCCTTCAACACACGTGTTTTTTCAGCGACGTCAGGACTCCTGCCTAGTTGCGAGGGACAACTCGGGATTCTTCTCGAGGCTTGGCAGGGCAATTGGGACGCCTCTCCAGCTGAGGCGGGAGACCAAGGGTCCCTTTCCACTTGCCACAGGAATCCTGGGACTCCTATCAATTTTCACGAGGAGTCAGGCATCGTCTCCTTTGCAGGAACTGATCTCCGCGTACCTCTGGAGTTTTCAAAGGATGTGAGGCCTCCGGTTGCGATGAGGTGGGGGACTCAGTCTTTCTTTGTGGTCTCCACAGGGGATTCAGACATCCTTTCTTCTTGGGAGATGCAAGACGAGCCTGCATTCAAGTCACTGCAGGGATATCCGGACTTATTTCGAGTCAGGGCATCGCGGTGTCCATTCCACTTGAGGCCGCAAACTCAGGGTCCCTCTCACATACCTAGAGCTGAGATAAGCCTCCTCTTGAGGTGCTTGTGGTAAGGTGGTATTCCTCTGGAGTCGAAGCCAGGGACTAACCTCTCATCTCGAGTTGATTTGTGGTCCACGGAGCTCTTTCCTGTTGCTATGTTCTTGGGGTTTCGCTGGAGTGCCATGAAGGAAATCAAGGCTCCTTTCCTGTGTGATATGTAACACGGAATTGCTCTGCACGCAGTGCAGGAGAATCGGCCCTCATCTCGCGGCGAGGGGGAAGTCTCATGGTTTTACTCGAGTTGCGGCGGGAACCTGGCGTATATTCTCGAATTACGACGTGGAAGGCCCTTCCATACACGTGTTTCTTCAGCGACGTCAGGACTCCTGCCTAGTTGCGAGGGACAACTCGGGATTCTCCTCGAGGCTTGGCAGGGCAAGTGGGACGCCTCTCTAGCTGAGGCCGGAGACCAAGTTTGAATTTCCACGTGCCACAGCAATCCTGGGACTCCTATCAAGTTTCACGAGGAGTCAGGCATCGTCTCCTTTGGAGGCACTGATCCCCGCGTACCTCTGGAGTTTTCAAAGGATGTGAGGTCTCCGGTCGCGATGAGGAGGTGAACTAGGTCTTTCTCTGTGGTCTCCACAGGGGATTCAGACATCCTTTCATCTTGGCAGATGCAAGACGAGCCTGTAGTCAAGTCACTGCAGGCATATCCGGCCTTATTTCGAGTCAGGGCCTCGCGGTGTTCATTCCACTTGAGGCCGCAAACTCAAGGTCCCTCTCACATACCTAGAGCTGAGAGAAGCCTCCTCTTGAGGTGCTTGTGGTAAGGTGGTATTCCTCTGGAGTCGAAGCCAGGGACTAACCTCTCATCTCGAGTTGATTTTTGGTCCACGGAGCTCTTTCGTGTTGCTACAGTGACCTCAGGATCCCTCTAGCCTTGAAACAGTGTTCTTGGGGTTTCTCTGGAGTGCCATCAAGGAAATCAAGGCTCCTTTCATGTGTGATGTGCAACACGGAATTGCTCTGCACGCAGTGCAAGGGAATCGGGCCTCGTCTCGTGGCGAGCGGGAAGTCTCATGTTTTTTCGCGAGTTGTGACGGGAACCTGGGGTATATTCTCGAGTTACGATGGAGGTGGCCCTTCCAAACACGTGTTTGTTCAGCGATGTCAGGACTCCTGCCTAGTTTCGAGGGACAACTCGGGATTCTCCTCGAGGCTTGGCAGGGCAATTGGGACGCCTCTCCAGCTGAGGCGGGAGACCAAGGCTCCCTTTCCACGTGCCACAGGAATCCTGGGACTCCTATCACGATTCACTAGGAGTCAGGTATCGTCTCCTTTGGAGGCACTGATCTCCGCGTACCTCTGGAGTTTTCAAAGGATGTGAGGCCTCCGGTCGCGATGAGGTGGGGAACTAGGTCTTTCTCTGTGGTCTCCACAGGGGATTCAGACAACCTTTCGTCTTGGGAGATGGAAGACGAGCCTGCATTAATCACTGCAGGGATATCCGGGCTTATTTCGAGTCATGGCATCTTGGTGTCCATTCCACTTGAGGCCGCAAATTCAGGGTCCCTCTCACATACCTAGAGCTGAGAAAAGCATCCTCTTGAGGTGCTTGCGGTAAGGTGGTATAACTCTGGAGTCGAAGCCTGGGACTAACCTCTCATCTCGAGTTGATTTTTGGTCCACGGAGCTCTTTCGTGTTGCTACAGTGACCTCAGGATCCCTCTAGCCTTGAACCAGTGTTCTTGGGGTTTCTCTGGAGTGCCATCAAGGAAATCAAGGCTCCTTTCATGTGTGATGTGCAACACGGAATTGCTCTGCACGCAGTGCAGGGGAATCAGGCCTCATCTCGCGGCAAGGTGGAAGTCTCAAGGTTTTTCTCGAGTTGCGGCAGGAACCCCGGGTATATTCTCGAGTTACGACGGCCTTCGTCCTTCCACACACGTGTTTGTTCAGCGACGTCAGGACTCCTGCCTAGTTGCGAGGGACAACTCGGGATTCTCCTCGAGGCTTGGCAGGGCATTTGGGACGCCGCTCCATCTGAGGCGGGAGACCCAGGGTCCCTTTCCACGTGCCACAGGAATCCTGGGACTCCTATCACGTTTAACGAGGAGTCAGGCATCGTTTCCTTTGGAGGCACTGATCTCCGCATACCTCTGGAGTTTTCAAAGGATGTGAGGCCTCCGGTCGCGTTGAGGTGGCGAACTAGGTCTTTCTCTGTGGTCTCCACATGGGATTCAGACATCCTTCCGTCTTGGGAGATGCAAGACGAGCCTGCATTCAAGTCACTGCAGGTATATCCGGCCTTGTTTCGAGTCAGGGCATCGCGGTGTCCATTCCACTTGAGGCCGCAAACTCAGGGTCCCTCTCACATACCTAGATCTGTGAGAAGCCTCCTCTTGAGGTGCTTGTGGTAAGGTGGTATTCCTCTGGAGTCGAAGCCAGGGACTAACCTCTCATCTCGAGTTGATTTTTGGTCCACGGAGCTCTTTCGTGTTGCTCCAGTGACCTCAGGATCCCTCTAGCCTTGAAACAGTGTTCTTGGGGTTTCTCTGGAGTGCCATCAAGGAAATCAAGGCTCCTTTCATGTGTGATGTGCAACACGGAATTGCTCTGCACGTAGTGCAGGGGAATCAGCCTCATCTTGCGGCGAGGAGGAAGTCTCATGGTTTTTCTGGAGTGCGGCGGGAACCTGGGGTATATTCTCGAGTTACGACGGGGATGGCCCTTCCACACACGTGTTTGTTCAGCGACATCAGGACTCCTGCCTAGTTGCGAGGGACAACTCGGGATTTTCATCGAGGCTTGGCAGGGCAATTGGGACGCCTCTCCAGCTGAGGCGGGAGACCAAGGGTCCCTTTCCACGTGCCATAGGAATCCTGGCACTCCTATCAAGTTTCACGAGGAGTCAGGCATCGTCTCCTTTGGAGGCACTGATCTCCGCGTACCTCTGGAGTTTTCAATGGATGTGAGGCCTCCGGTCGCGATGACGTTGGGACTAGGTCTTTCGCTGTGGTCTCCACAGTGGATTCAGAAATCCTTTCATCTTAGGAGATGGCAGACGAGCCTGCATTCAAGTCAGTGCAGGAATATCCGGCCTTATTTCGAATCAGGGCATCGCCGAGTCCAGTCCAATTGAGGCCGCAAACTCAGGGTCCCTCTCACATACCTAGAGCTGAGAGAAGCCTCCTCTTGAGGTGCTTGTGGTAAGGTGGTATTCCTCTGGAGTCGAAGCCAGGGACTAACCTCTCATCTCGAGTTGATTTGTGGTCCACGGAGCTCTTTCGTGTTGCTACAGTGACCTCAGGATCCCTCTAGCCTTGAAACAGTGTTCTTGGGGTTTCTCTGGAGTGCCATCAAGGAAATCAAGGCTCCTTTCATGTGTGATGTGCAACACGGAATTGCTCTGCACGCAGTGCAGGGGAATCGGGCCTCATCTCGGGCGAGGGGGAAGTCTCATGGTTTTTCGCGAGTTGCGGCGGGAACCTGGGGTATATTCTCGAGTTACGATGGAGGTGGCCCTTCCAAACACGTGTTTGCTCAGCAACGTCAGGACCCCTGCCTAGTTGCGAGGGACAACTCGGGATTCTCCTCGAGGCTTGGCAGGGCAATTGGGACGCCTCTCCAGCTGAGGCGGGAGACCAAGGCTCCCTTTCCACGTGCCACAGGAATCGTGGGACTCCTATCACGATTCACGAGGAGTCAGGTATCGTCTCCTTTGGAGGCACTGATCTCCGCGTACCTCTGGAGTTTTCAAAGGATGTGAGGCCTCCGGTCGCGATGAGGTGGGGAACTAGGTCTTTCTCTGTGGTCTCCACAGGGGATTCAGACAACCTTTTGTCTTGGGAGATGGAAGACGAGCCTGCATTAATCACTGAAGGGATATCCGGGCTTATTTCGAGTCATGGCATCTTGGTTTCCATTCCACTTGAGGCCGCAAACTCAGGGTCCCTCTCACATACCTAGAGCTGAGAAAAGCCTCCTCTTGAGGTGCTTGCGGTAAGGTGGTATAACTCTGGAGTCGAAGCCAGTTACTAACCTCTCATCTCGAGTTGATTTTTGGTCCACGGAGCTCTTTCGTGTTACTACAGTTACCTCAGGATCCCTCTAGCCTTGAAACAGTGTTCTTGGGGTTTCTCTGGAGTGCCATCAAGGAAATCAAGGCTCCTTTCATATGTGATGGGCAACACGGAATTTCTCTGCACGCAGTGCAGGGGAATCGGGCTTCATCTCGCGGCGAGGGGGAAGTCTCATGGTTTTTCTCGAGTTGCGGCGGGAACCTGGGCTATATTCTCGAGTTACGACGGGCATGGTCCTTCAACACACGTGTTTGTTCAGCGACGTCAGGACTCCTGCCTAGTTGCGAGGGACAACTCGGGATTCTTCTCGAGGCTTGGCAGGGCAATTGGGACGCCTCTCCAGCTGAGGCGGGAGACCAAGGGTCCCTTTCCACTTGCCACAGGAATCCTGGGACTCCTATCAAGTTTCACGAGGAGTCAGGCATCATCTCCTTTGGAGGCACTGATCTCCGCATACCTCTGGAGTTTTCAAAGGATGTGAGGCCTCCGGTCGCGATGAGGTGGGGAACTACGTCTTTCTCTGTGGTCTCCACAGGGGATTCAGACATCCTTTCGTCTTGGGAGATGCAAGACGAGCCTGCATTCAAGTCACTGCAGGGATATCCGGCCTTGTTTCGAGTCAGGGCATCACGGTGTCCACTCCACTTGAGGCTGCAAACTGAGAGTCCATCTCACATACCTAGAGCTGAGAGAAGCCTCCTCTTGAGGTGCTTGTGGTAAGGTGGTATTCCTCTGGAGTCGAAGCCAGGGACTAACCTCTCATCTCGAGCTGATTTTTGGTCCATGGAGCTCTTTCGTGTTGCTATGTTCTTGGAGTTTCTCTGGAGTGCCATCAAGGAAATCAAGGCTCCTTTCCTGTGTGATATGCAACACGGAATTGCTCTGGACGCAGTGCAGGGAAATCAGGCCTCATCTCGCGGCGAGGGGGAAGTCTCATGGTTTTTCTCGAGTTGCGGCGGGAACCTGTGGTATATTCTCGAGTTACGACGTGGATGGCCCTTCCACACACGTGTTTGTTCAGCGACGTCAGGACTCCTGCCTAGTTGCGAGGGACAACTCGGGATTCTCCTCGAGGCTTGGAAGGGCAATCGGAACGCCTCTCCAGCTGAGGCGGGAGACCAAGGGTCCCTTTCCACTTGCCACAGGAATCCTGGGACTCCTATCAAGTTTCACGAGGAGTCAGGTATCGTCTCCTTGGTAGGCACTGATCTCCGCGTACCTCTGGAGTTTTCAAAGGATGTGAGGCCTCCGGTCGTGATGAGGTGGGGAACTACCTCTTTCTCTGTGGTCTCCACAGGGGATTCAGACCTCCTTTCTTTTTGGGAGATGCAAGTCAAGCCTGCATTCAAGTCACTGCAGGGATATCCGGACTTATTTCGAGTCAGGGCATCGCTTTGTCCATTCGACTTGAGGCCGCAAACTCAGGGTCCCTCTCACATACTTATAGCTGAGAGAAGCCTCCTCTTGAGGTGCTTGTGGTAAGGTGGTATTCCTCTGGAGTCGAAGCCAGGGACTAACCTCTCATCTCGAGTTGATTTTTGGTCCACTGAGCTCTTTCATGTTGCTACAGTGACCTCAGGATCCCTCTAGCCTTGAAACAGTGTCCTTAGGGTTTCTCTGGAGTGCCATCAAGGAAATCAAGGCTCCTTTCATGTGTGATATGCAACACGGAATTGCTCTGCACGCAGTGCAGGGGAATCGGGCCTCATCTCGCGGCGAGGGAGAAGTCTCATGGTTTTTCCCGAGTTGCGGCGGGAACCTGTGGTATATTCTCGAGGTACGACGGGGATGGCCCTTCCACACACCTGTTTGTTCAGCGACGTCAGGACTCCTGCCTAGTTGCGAGGGACAACTCGGGATTCTCCTCGAGGCTTGGCAGGGCAATTGGGACGCCTCTCCAGCTGAGGCGGGAGACCAAGGGGCCGTTTCCACTTGCCACAGGAATCTTGGGACTCCTATCAAGATTCATGAGGAGTCAGGCATCGTCTCCTTTGGAGGCACTGATATCCGCGTACCTCTGAAGTTTTCAAAGGATGTGAGGCCTCCGGTCGCGATGAGGTGGGGAACTAGGTCTTTCTCTGTGGTCTCCACAGGGGATTCAGACATCCTTTCGTCTTGGGAGATGCAAGACGAGCCTGCATTCAAGTGACTGCAGGGATATCCGGCCTTATTTAGAGTCAGGGCACCGCGGTGTCCATTCCACTTGAGGCCGCAAACTCAGGGTCCCTCTCACATACCTAGAGCTGAGAGAAGCCTCCTCTTGAGGTCCTTGTGGTAAGGTGGTATTCCTCTGGAGTCGAAGCCAGGGACTAACCTCTAATCCCGAGTTGATTTTTGGTCCACGGAGCTCTTTCGTGTTGCTACAGTGAGCTCAGGATCCCTCTAGCCTTGAAACAGTGTTCTTGGGGTTTCTCTGGAGTGCCATCAAGGATATCAAGGCTCCTTTCATGTGTGATGTGCAACACGGAATTGCTCTGCACGCAGTGCATGGGAATCGGGCCTCATCTCGGGCGAGGGGGAAGTCTCATGGTTTTTCTCGAGTTGCGGCAGGAACCTGGGGTATATTCTCGAGTTATGACGGGGATGGCCCTTCCACACAAGTGTTTGCTCAGCAACGTCAGGACTCCTGCCTAGTTGCGAGGGACAACTCGGGACTCTCCTCGAGGCTTGGTAGGGCAATTGGGACGCCTCTCCAGCTGAGGCGGGTTACCAGGGGTCCCTTTCCACGTGCCACAGGAATCCTGGGACTCCTATCAAGTTTCACGAGGAGTCAGGCATCGTCTCCTTTGGAGGCACTGATCTCCGCGTTCCTCTGGAGTTTTCAAAGGATGTGAAGCCTCCGGTCGCGATGAGGTGGGGAACTAGGTCTTTCTCTGTGGTCTCCACAGGGGATTCAGACATCCTTTCGTCTTGGGAGAGGCAAGACCAGCCTGCATTCAAGTCACTGCAGGAATATCCGGACTTATTTCGAGTCAGGGCATCGCGGTGTCCATTCCACTTAAGGCCGCAAACTCAGGGTCCCTCTCACATACCTAGAGCTGAGAGAAGCCTCCTCTTGAGGTGCCTGTGGTAAGGTGGTATTCCTCTGGAGTCGAAGCCAGGGACTAACCTCTCATCTCGAGCTGATTTTAGGTCCATGGAGCTCTTTCGTGTTGCTATGTTCTTGGAGTTTCTCTGGAGTGCCATCAAGGAAATCAAGGCTCCTTTCATGTGTGATGTGAAACACGGAATTGCTCCGCACGCAGTGCAGGGGAATCGGGCCTCATCTCGCGGCGAGGGGGAAGTCTCATGGTTTTTCTCGAGTTGCGGCGGGAACCTGGGGTATATTCTCGAGTTACGACGTGGATGGCCCTTCCACACACGTGTTTGTTCAGCGACGTCAGGACTCCTGCCTAGTTGCGAGCGACAACTCGGGATTCTCCTCGAGGCTTGGCAGGGCAATTGGGACGCCTCTCCAGCTGAGGCGGGAGACCAAGGGTCCCTTTCCACGTGCCACAGGAATCCTGGGACTCCTATCAAGTTTCACGAGGAGTCAGGTATCGTCTCCTTGGTAGGCACTGATCTCCGCGTACCTCTGGAGTTTTCAAAGGATGTGAGGCCTCCGGTCGTGATGAGGTGGGGAACTACCTCTTTCTCTGTGGTCTCCACAGGGGATTCAGACCTCCTTTCTTTTTGGGAGATGCAAGACGAGCCTGCATTCAAGTCACTGCAGGGATATCCGGCCTTATTTCGAGTCAGGGCATCGCGGTGTCCATTGGACTTGAGGCCGCAAACTCAGGGTCCCTCTCACATACTTATAGCTGAGAGAAGCCTCCTCTTGAGGTGCTTGTGGTAAGGTGGTATTCCTCTGGAGTCGAAGCCAGGGACTAACCTCTCATCTCGAGTTGATTTTTGGTCCACTGAGCTCTTTCATGTTGCTACAGTGACCTCAGGATCCCTCTAGCCTTGAAACAGTGTCCTTGGGGTTTCTCTGAAGTGCCATCAAGGAAATCAAGGCTCCTTTCATGTGTGATATGCAACACGGAATTGCTCTGCACGCAGTGCAGGGGAAATGGGCCTCATCTCGCGGCGAGGGAGACATCTCATGGTTTTTCCCGAGTTGCGGCGGGAACCTGTGATATATTCTCGAGGTACGACGGGGATGGCCCTTCCACACACGTGTTTGTTCAGCGACGTCAGGACTCCTGCCTAGTTGCGAGGGACAACTCGGGATTCTCCTCGAGGCTTGGCAGGGCAATTGGGACGCCTCTCCAGCTGAGGCGGGAGACCAAGGGGCCGTTTCCACGTGCCACAGGAATCTTGGGACTCCTATCAAGATTCATGAGGAGTCAGGCATCGTCTCCTTTGGAGGCACTGATCTCCGCGTACGTCTGGAGTTTTCAAAGGATGTGAGGCCTCCGGTCGCGATGAGGTGGGGAACTAGGTCTTTCTCTGTGGTCTCCACAGGGCATTCAGACATCCTTACATCTTAGGAGATGCAAGAAGAGCCTGCATTCAAGTCACTGCAGCGAAATCCGACGTTATTTCGAATCAGGGCATCGCGGAGTCCATTCCACTTGAGACCGCAAACTCAGGGTCCCTCTCACATACCTAGAGCTGAGAGAAGCCTCCTCTTAGGTGCTTGTGGTAAGGTGGTATTCCTCTGGATTCGAAGCCAGGGACTATCCTCTCATCTTGAGTTGATTTTTGGTCCACGGAGCTCTTTCATGTTGCTCCACTGACCTCAGGATCCCTCTATCCTTGAAACAGTGTTCTTGGGGTTTGTCTGAGTGCCATCAAGGAAATCAAGGCTCCTTTCATGTGTGATGTGCAACATGGAATTGCTCTGCACGCAGTGCACGGGAATCGGGCCTCATCTCGCGGCGAGGGGGAAGTCTCATTGTTTTTCTCGAGTTGCGGCGGGAACCTGGGGTATATTCTCGAGTTACAACGGGGATGGCCCGTCCACACACGTGTTTCTTCAGCGACGTCAGGACTCCTGCCTAGTTGCGAGGGAGACCTCGGGATTCTCCTCGAGGCTTGGCAGGGCAATTGGGACGCCTCTCCAGCTGAGGCCGGAGACCAAGGGGCCCGTTCCACGTGCCACAGCAATCCTGGGACTCCTATCAAGTTTCACGAGGAGTCAGGCATCGTCTCCTTTGGAGGCACTGATCTCCGCATACCGCTGGAGTTTTCAAATGATGTGAGGCCTCCGGTCGCGATGAGGTGGGGAAATAGGTCATTCTCTGTGGTCTCCACAGGGGATTCAGACATCCTTTCGTCTTGGGAGATGCAAGACGAGCCTGCATTCAAGTCACTGCAGGGATATCCGGCCTTATTTCGAGTCAGGGCATCGCGGAGTCCATTCCACTTGAGGCCGCAAACTCAAGGTCCCTCTCACATACCTAGAGCTGAGAGAAGCCTCCTCTTGAGGTGCTTGTGGTAAGGTGGTATTCCTCTGGAGTCGAAGCCAGGGACTAACCTCTCATCTCGAGTTGATTTTTGGTCCACGGAGCTCTTTCGTGTTTCTACAGTGACCTCAGGATCCCTCTCTCCTTGAAACAGTGTTCTTGGGGTTTCCATGGAGTGCCATCAAGGAAATCAAGGCTCCTTTAATGTGTGATGTGCAACACGGAATTGCTCTGCACGCAGTGCAGGGGAATCGGGCCTTAGCTCGCGGCGAGGGGAAAGTCTCATGGTTTTTCTAGGGGTGCATCGGGAACCTGGGTTATATTCTTGAGTTACGGCGGCGATGGCCCGTCCATATACGTGTTTCTTCAGCGACGTCAGGACTCTGGCATAGTTGCGAGGGACAACTTGGGATTCTCCTCGAGGCTTGGCAGGGCAATTGGGACGCCTCTCCAGCTGAGGGGGGAGACCAAGAGTCCCTTTCCACGTGCCACATAATCCTGGGACTCCTATCAAGTTTCATGAGGAGTCAGGCGTCGTCTCCTTTGGAGGCACTGATCTCGGCGTACCTCTGGAGTTTTCAAAGGATGTGAGGCCTCCGGTCGCGATGAGGTGGGGAACTAGGTCTTTCTCTGTGGTCTCCACAGGCGATTCAGACATCCTTTCGTCTTGGGAAATGCAAAACGAGCCTTCATTCAAGTCACTGCAGTGATATCCGGCCTTATTTCGAGTCAGGGCATCGCGGTGTCCATTCCACTTGAGGCCGCAAACTCAGGGTCCCTCTCACATACCTAGAGCTGAGAGAAGCCTCCTCTTGAGGTGCTTGTGGTAAGGTGGTATTCCTCTGGGTCGAACCAGGGACTAACCTCTCATCTCGAGTTGATTCTTGGTCCACGGAGCTCTTTCGTGTTGCTCCAGTGACCTCAGGATCCCTCTAATCTTGAAACAGTGTTCTTGGGGTTTCTCTGGAGTGCCATCCAGGAAATCAAGGCTGCTTTCATGTGTGATGTGCAACACGGAATTGCTCTTCACGCAGTGCAGGGGAATCGGGCCTCATCTCGCGGCGAGGGGGAAGTCTCATGGTTTTTCTCGAGTGGCGGCGACAACCTGGGGTATATCTAGAGTTACGACGGGGATGGCCCTTCCACACACGTGTTTGTTCAGCGACGTCAGGACTCCTGCCTAGTTGCGAGGGACAACTCGGGATTCTCCTCGAGGCTTGGCAGGGCAATTGGGACGCCTCTCCAGCTGAGGCCGGAGACCAAGTGTCCCTTTCCACGTGCCACAGGAATCCTGGGACTCCTATCAAGTTTCACGAGGAGTCAGGCATCGTCTCCTTTGGAGGCACTAATCTCCGCGTACCTCTGGAGTTTTAAAAGGATGTGAGGCATCCGGTCGCGATGAGCTGGGGAACTAGGTTTTTCTCTGTGGTCTCCACAGGGGATTCAGACATCCTTTCTTCTTGGGAGATGCAAGACGAGCCTGCATTCAAGTCACTGCAGGGATGTCCGGACTTATTTTGAGTCAGGGCGTCCCGGTGTCCATTCCACTTGAGTCCGCAAACTCAGGGTCCCTCTCACATACCTAGAGCTGAGAGAAGCCTCCTCTTGAGGTGCTTGTGGTAAGGTGGTATTCCTCTGGGTCGAACTAGGGACTAACCTCTCATCTCGAGTTGATTCTTGGTGCACAGAGCTCTTTCGTGTTGCTCCAGTGACCTCAGGATCCCTCGAATCTTGAAACAGTTTTCTTGGGGTTACTCTGGAGTGCCATCAAGGAAATCAAGGCTGCTTTCATGTGTGATGTGCAACACGGAATTGCTCTGCACGCAGTGCAGGGGAATCGGGTCTCATCTCGCGGCGAGGGGGATGTCTCATGGTTTTTGTCGAGTTGTGGCGGGAACCTGGGGTATATTCTCGAGTTACGACGGGGATGGCCCTTCCACACACTTGTTTTTTCAGCGATGTCAGGACTCCTTCCTAGTTGCGAAGGTCAACTCGGGATTCTCCTCGAGGTTTGGCAGAGGAATTGGGATGCCTCTCCAGCTGAGGCGGGAGACCAGGTGTCCCTCTCCACGTGCCACAGGAATCGTGGGACTCCTGTCAAGTTTCACGAGGAGTCAGGCATCGTCTCCTTTGGAGGCACTGATCTCCGCGTACGTCTGGAGTTTTCAAAGGATGTGAGGCCTCAGGTCGCGATGAGGTGGGCAACTAGGTCTTTCTCTGTGGTCTCCACAGGGATTCAAACATCCTTTCGTCTTGGGAGATGCAAAACGAGCGTGCATTCAAGTCCCTGCAGGGATATCCGGCCTTTTTTCGAGTCAGTGCATCACGGTGTCCATTCCACTTGAGGCCGCAAACTCAGGGTCCCTCTCACATACCTAGAGCTGAGAGAAGCCTCCTCTTGAGGTGCTTGTGGTAAGGTAGTATTCCTCTGGAGTCGAAGCCAGGGACTAACCTCTCATCTCGAGTTGTTTCTTGGTCCACGGAGCCCTTTCGTGTTGCTACAGTGACCTCAGGATCCCTCTATCCTTCAAACAGTGTCCTTGGGGTTTCTCTGGTGTGCCATCAATGAAATCAAGGCTCCTTTCATGTGTGATGTGCAACACGGAATTGCTCTGGACGCAGTGCAGAGGAATCGGGCCTCATCTCCCGGCGAGGGGGAAGTCTCATGGTTTTTCTCGAGTGGCGGCGGCAACCTGGGGTATATTCTCGAGTTACGACGGGGATGGCCCTTCCACACACGTGTTTGTTCAGCGACGTCATTACTCCTGCCTAGTTTCGAGGGACAACTCGGGATTCTCCTCGAGGCTTGGCAGGGCAATTGGGACGCCTCTCCAGCTGAAGCGGGAGACCAGGGGTCCCTTTCCATGTGCCACAGGAATCCTGGGACTCCTATCAAGTTTCACGAGGAGTCAGGCATCGTCTCCTTTGGAGGCACTGATCTCCGTGTACCTCTGGAGTTTTCAAAGGATGTGAGGAATATGGTCGCGATGAGGTGGGGAACTAGGTCTTTCTCTGTGGTCGCCACAGGGGATTCAGACATCCTTTCGTCTTGGGAGATGCAAGACGAGCCTGCATTCAAGTCCCTGCAGGGATATCCGGCCTTTTTTCGAGTCAGTGCATCACGGTGTCCATTCCACTTGAGGCCGCAAACTCAGGGTCCCTCTCACATACCTAGAGCTGAGAAAAGCCTCCTCTTGAGGTGCTTGTGGTAAGGTGGTATTCCTCTGGAGTCGAAGCCAGGGACTAACCTCTCATCTCGAGTTGTTTCTTGGTCCACGAAGCTCTTTCGTGTCGCTACAGTGACGTCAGGATCCCTCTATCCTTGAAACATTGTTCTTGGGGTTTCTCTGGAGTGCCATCAAGGAAATCAAGGCTCCTTTCATGTGTGATGTGCAACACGGAATTGCTCTGGTCGCAGTGCAGGGGAATCGGGCCTCATCTCCCGGCGAGGGGGAAGTCTCATGGTTTTTCTCGAGTGGCGGCGACAACATGGGGTATATTCTCGAGTTACGACGGGGATGGCCCTTCCACACACGTGTTTTTTCAGCGACGTCAGGACTCCTGCCTAGTTGCGAGGGACAACTCGGGATTCTCCTCGAGGCTTGGCAGGGCAATTGGGACGCCTCTCCAGCTGAAGCGGGAGACCAGGGGTCCCTTTCCACGTGCCACAGGAATCCTGGGATTCCTATCAAGTTTCACGGGGAGTCAGGCATCGTCTCCTTTGGAGGCACTGATCTCCGCGTACCTCTGGAGTTTTCAAAGGATGTGAGGAATCCGGTCGCGATGAGGTGGGGAACTAGGTCTTTCTCTGTGGTCTCCACAGGGGATTCAGACATCCTTTCGTCTTGAGAGATGAAAGATGAGCCTGCATTCAAGTCACTGCAGGGATATCGGGCATTATTTCGAGTCAGGGCATCGTGGTGTCCATTCCACTTGAGGCCGCAAACTCAGGGTCCCTCTCACATACCTAGAGCTGAGAGAAGCCTCTTCTTGAGGTGCTTGTGGTAAGGTGGTATTCCTCTGGAGTCGAAGCCAGGGACTAACCTCTCATCTTGAGTTGATTCTTGGTCCACGGAGCTCTTTCGTGTTGCTACAGTGACCTCAGGATCCCTCTAGCCTTGAAACAGTGTTCTTGGGGTTTCTCTGGAGTGCCATCAAGGAAATCAAGGCTCCTTTCATGTGTGATGTGCAACACGGAATTGCTCTGCACGCAGTGCAGGGAAATCGGGCCTCATCTCGTGGCGAGGGGGAAGTCTCATGGTTTTTCTCGAGTTGCGGCGGGAACCTGTGGTATATTCTCGAGTTACGACGGGGATGGCCCTTCCACACACGTGTTTGTTCAG
Organism: Cervus elaphus; assembly: GCF_910594005.1. Classification (NCBI taxonomy): domain Eukaryota; kingdom Metazoa; phylum Chordata; class Mammalia; order Artiodactyla; family Cervidae; genus Cervus; species Cervus elaphus. The sequence goes on from NC_057848.1 coordinate 23,581,514, forward strand.
CGAAGTCAGGACTCCTGCCTAGTTGCGAGGAACAACTCGGGATTCTCCTTAAGGCTTGGCAGGGCAATTGGGCCGCCTCTCCAGCTGAGGCGGGAGACCAGGGGTCCCTTTCCACGGGCCACAGGAATCCTGGGACTCCTATCAAGTTTCACCAGGAGTCAGGCATCGTCTCCTTTGGAGGCACTGATCTCCGCGTACGTCTGGAGTTTTCAAAGGATGTGAGGCCTCCGGTCGCGATGAGGTGGGGAACTAGGTCTTTCTCTGTGGTCGCCACAGGGAATTCAGACATCCTTTCGTCTTGAGAGATGCAAGGCGAGCCTGCATTCAAGTCCCTGCAGGGATATCGGGCATTATTTCGAGTCAGGGCATCGTGGTGTCCATTCCACTTGAGGCCGCAAACTCAGGGTCCCTCTCACATACCTAGAGCTGATAGAAGCCTCTTCTTGAGGTGCTTGTGGTAAGGTGGTATTCGTCTGGAGTCGAAGCCAGGGACTAACCTCTCATCTTGATTTGTTTCTTGGTCCACGGAGCTCTTTCGTGTTGCTACAGTGACCTCAGGATCCCTCTAGCCTTGAAACAGTGTTCTTGGGGTTTCTCTGGAGTGCCATCAAGGAAATCAAGGCTCCTTTCATGTGTGATGTGCAACACGGAATTGCTCTTCACGCAGTGCAGGGGAATCGGGCCTCATCTCGCGGCGAGGGGGAAGTCTCATGGTTTTTCTCGAGTTGCGGCGGGAACCTGGGCTATATTCTCGAGTTACGACGGGGATGGCCCTTCCACACACGTTTGTTCAGCGACGTCAGGACTCCTGCCTAGTTGCGAGGGACAACTCGGGATTCTCCTCGAGGCTTGGCAGGGCAATTGGGTCGCCTCTCCAGCTGAGGGGGGTGACCAGGGGTCCCGTTCCACGTGCCACAGGAATCCTGGGACTCCTATCAAGTTTCACGAGGAGTCAGGCATCGTCTCCTTTGGAGGCACTGATCTCCGCGTACCTCTGGAGTTTTCAAAGAATGTGAGGCCTCCGGTCGGGATGAGGTGGGGAACTAGGTCTTTCTCTGTGGTCTCCACAGGGGATTCAGACATCCTTTCGTCTTGGTAGACGCAAGACGAGCCTGCATTCAAGTCACTGCAGCGATATCCGGCCTTATATCGAGACAGGGCATCGCGGTGTCCATTCCACTTGAGGCCGCAAACTCAGGGTCCCTCTCACATACCTAGAGCTGAGAGAAGCCTCCTCTTGAAGTGCTTGTGGTAAGGTGGTATTCCTCTGGAGTCGAAGCCAGAAACTAACCTCTCATCTCGAGATGATTTTTGTTCCACGGAGCTCTTTTGTGTTGCTACAGTGACCTCAGGATGCCTCAAGCCTTGAAACAGTGTTCTTGGGGTTTCTCTGGAGTGCCATCAAGGAAATCAAGGCTCCTTTCCTGTGTGATATGCAACACGGAATTGCTCTGCACGCACTGCAGGGGAATCGCGCCTCATCTCGGGGCAAGGGGGAAGTCTCATGGTTTTTCTCGAGTTGCGGCGGGAACCTGTAGTATATTCTCGAGTTACAACGGGGATAGCCCTTCCACACACGTGTGTGTTCAGCGTCGTCAGGACTCTTGCCTAGTTGCGAGGGACAACTCGGGATTCTCCTCGAGGCTTGGCAGGGCATTTGGGACGCCTCTCCAGTTGAGCCGGGAGACCGAGGGTCCCTTTCCACCTGCCACAGGAATCCTGGGGCTCCTATCAAGTTTCACGAGGAGTCAGGCATCGTCACCTTTGGAGGCACTGATCTCCGCGTACCTCTGGAGTTTTCAAAGGATGTGAGGCCTCGGTTCGAGATGAGGTGGGGAACTAGTTCTTTCTCTGTGGTCTCAACAGGGGATTCAGACATCCTTTCGTCTTTGAGATGGAAAACGAGCCTACATTCAAGACACTGCAGCGATATATGGCGTTATTTCGAATGAGGGCTTCGCGGAGTCCATTCCACTTGAGGCCGCAAACTCAGGGTCCCTCTCACATACCTAGAGCTGAGAGAAGCCTCCTCTTGAGGTGCTTGTGGTAAGGTGGTATTCCTCTGGAGTCGAAGCCAGGGACTAACCTCTCATGTCGAGTTGATTCGTGGTCCACGAAGCTCTTTCCTGATGCTCCAGTGACCTCAGGATCCCTCTAGCCTTGAAACAGTGTTCTTGGGGTTTCTCCGGAGTGCCATCAAGGAAATCAAGGCTCCTTTCATGTGTGCTGTGCAACACGGAATTGCTCTGCACGCAGTGTAGGGGAAACGGGCCTCATCTCGCGGTGAGGGGTAAGTCTCATGGTTTTTCTCGACTTGCGGCAGGAACCTGGGGTATATTCTCGAGTTACAACGGGGATGGCCCTTCCACACAAGTGTTTGTTCAGCGACGTCAGGACTCCTGCCTAGTTGCGAGGGACTACTCGGACTTCTCCTCGAGGCTTGACAGGGCAATTGGGACGCCTCTCCAGCTGAGGCGGGAGACCAAGGGTCCCATTCAACGTGCAACAGGAATCCTGGGACTCCTATCAAGTTTCCCGAGCAGTCAGGCATCGTCTCCTTTGGAGGCACTGATCTCCGCGTACGTCTGTAGTTTTCAAAGGATGTGAGGCTTCCGGTCGCGATGAGGTGGGGAACTAGGTCTTTCTCTGTGGTCTCCACAGGGGATTCAGACATCCTTTCGTCTTGGGAGATGCAAGACGAGCCTGCTTTCAAGTCACTGCAGGGATATCGGGCCTTATTTCGAGTCAGGGCATCGCGGTGTCCATTCCAAGTGAGGCCGCAAACTCAGGGTCCCTCTCACATACCTAGAGCTGAGAGAAGCCTCCTCTTGAGGTGCTTGTGGTAAGGTGGTATTCCTCTGGAGTCGAAGCCAGGGACTAACCTCTCATCTCGAGTTGATTTTTGGTCCACGGAGCTCTTTTGTGTTACTACAGTGACCTCAGGATACCTCTAGCCTTGAAGCAGTGTTCTTGGGGTTTCTCTGGATTGACATCAAGGAAATCAAGGCTCCTTTCCTGTGTGATGTGCAACACGGAATTGCTCTGCACGCAGTGCAGGGGAATCGGGCCTCATCTCGCGGCGAGGGGGAAGTCTCATTGTTTTTCTCGGGTTGCGGCGGTTACCTGGGGTATATTCTCGAGTTACGACGGGGATGGCCCTTCCACACACTTGTTTGTTCAGCGATGTCAGGACGCCTGCCTAGTTGCGAGGATCAACTCGGGATTCTACTCGAGGCTTGGCAGAGAAATTGGGCCGCCTCTCCAGCTGAGGTAGGAGACCAGGGGTTCCTTTCCCCGTGCCCAGGAATCGTGGGACTCCTATCAAGTTTCACGAGGAGTCAGGCATCGTCTCCTTTGGAGGCACTGATCTCCGCGTACCTCTGGAGTTTTCAAAGGATGTGAGGCCTCCGGTCGCGATGAGGTGGGGAACTAGGTCTTTCTCTGTGGTCTCCACAGGGGATTCAGACATCCTTTCGTCTTGGGAGATGCAAGACGAGCCTGCATTCAAGTTCCTGCAGGGATATCCGAACTTATTTCGAGTCAGGGCATCGCGGTGTCCACTCCACTTGAGGCCGCAAACTCAGGGTCCCTCTCACATACCTAGAGATGAGAGAAGAATCCTCTTGAGGTGCTTGTGGTAAGGTGGTATTCCTCTGGAGTCGAAGCCAGGGACTAAACTCTCATCTCGAGTTGATTCTTGGTCCACGGAGCTCTTTCGTGTTGCTCCAGTGACCTCAGGATCCCTCTAGCCTTGAAACAGTGTTCTTGGGGTTTCTCTGGAGTGCCATCAAGGAAATCAAGGCTCCTTTCATGTGTGCTGTGCAACACGGAATTGCTCTGCACGCAGTGCAGGGGAATCGAGCCTCATCTCGCGGCGAGTGGGAAGTCTCATGGTTTTTCTCGAGTTGCGGCGGGAACCTGGGGTATAATCTCGAGTTACGACGGGGATGGCCCGTCCACACATGTGTTTCTTCAGCGACGTAAGGACTACTGCCTAGTTGTGAGGCAGAACTCGGGATTCTCCTCGAGGCTTGGCAGGGCAATTGGGACGCCTCTCCAGCTGAGGCCGGAGACCAAGTTTCCCTTTCCACGTGCCAGAGGAATCCTGGGACTCCTATCAAGTTTCACGAGGAGTCAGGCATCGTCTCCTTTGGAGGCACTGATCTCCGCGTACCTCTGGAGTTTTCAAAGGATGTGAGGCCTCTGTTCGAGATGAGGTGGGGAACTAGTTCTTTCTCTGTGGTCTCAACAGGGGATTCAGACATCCTTTCGTGTTTGAGATGGAAAACGAGCCTACATTCAAGACACTGCAGCGATATATGGCGTTATTTCGAATGAGGGCTTCGCGGAGTCCATTCCACTTGAGGCCGCAAACTCAGGGTCCCTCTCACATACCTAGAGCTGAGAGAAGCCTCCTCTTGAGGTGCTTGTGGTAAGGTGGTATTCCTCTGGAGTCGAAGCAAGGAACAAACCTCTCATCTCGAGTTGATTCTTGGTCCACGGAGCTCTTTCGTGTTGCTACAGTGACCTCAGGATCCCTCTAGCCTTGAAACAATGTTCTTGGGGTTTCTCTGGAGTGCCATCAAGGTAATCAAGGCCCCTTTCATGTGTGATGTGCAACACGGAATTGCTCTGCACGCAGTGCAGGGGAATCGGGCCTCATCTCGCGGCGAGGGGGGAGTCTCATGGTTTTTCTCGAGTTGCGGCGGGAACCTGGGCTATATTCTCGAGTTACGACGGGGATGGCCCTTCCAAAAACGTGTTTGTTCAGCGACGTCAGGACTCCTGCCTAGTTGCGAGGGACAACTCGGGATTCTCCTCGAGGCTTGGCAGGGCAATTGGGACGCCTCTCCAGCTGAGGGGGGAGACCAGGAGTCCCTTTCCACGTGCCACAGGAATCCTGGGACTCCTATCAAGTTTCACGAGGAGTCAGGCATCGTCTCCTTTGGAGGCACTGATCTCCGCATACCTCTGGAGTTTTCAAAGAATGTGAGGCCTCCGGTCGCGATGAGGTGGAGAACTAGGTCTTTCTCTGTGGTCTCCACAGGGGATTCAGACATCCTTTCGTCTTGTGAGATGCAAGACGAGCCTGCATTCAAGTCACTGCAGGGATATCCGGACTTATTTCGAGTCAGGGCATCACGGTGTGCATTCCACTTGAGGCCGCAAACTCAGGGTCCCTCTCACATACCTAGAGCTGAGAGAAGCCTCCTCTTGAGGTGCTGTGGTAATGTGGTATTCCTCTGGGTCGAACCAGGGACTAACCTCTCATCTCGAGTTGATTCTTGGTCCACAGAGCTCTTTCATGTTGCTCCAGTGACCTCAGGATCCCTCTAATCTTGAAACAGTTTTCTTGGGGTTTCTCTGGAGTGTCATCAAGGAAATCAAGGCTGCTTTCATGTGTGATGTGCAACACAGAATTGCTCTGCATGCTGTGCAGGGGAATCGGACCTCATCTCGCGGCGAGGGGGAAGTCTCATGGTATTTCTCGAGTTGCGGCGGGAACCTGTGGTATATTCTCGAGTTACGACGGGGATGGCCCTTCCAAACACGTGTTTGTTCAGCGACGTCAGGACTCCTGCCTAGTTTCGAGGGACTACTCGGGATTCTCCTCGAGGCTTGGCAGGGCAATTGGGACGCCTCTCCAGCTGAGGCGGGAGACCAAGTGTCCCTTTCCACGTGCCACAGGAATCCGGGGACTTCTATCAAGTTTCACGAGGAGTCAGGCATCGTCTCCTTTGCAGGCACTGATCTCCACTTACCTCTGGAGTTTTCAAAGATGTGAGGCCTCCGGTCGCGATGAGGGGGGAACTAGGTCTTTCTCTGTGGTCCCCACAGGGGATTCAGACATCCTTTCGTCTTGGGAGATGCAAGACGAGCCTGCTTTCAAGTCCCTGCAAGGATATCCAGACTTATTTCGAGTCAGGGCATCGCGGTGTCCATTCCACTTGAGGCCGCAAACTCAGGGTCCCTCTCACATACCTATAGCTGAGAGAAGCCTCCTCATGAGGTGCTTGTGGTAAGGTGGTATTCCTCTGGAGTCGAAGCCAGGGACTAAGCTCTCATCTCGAGTTGATTCTTGGTCCACGGAGCTCTTTCGTGTTGCTCCAGTGACCTCAGGATCCCTCTCTCCTTGAAACAGTGTTCTTGGGGTTTCTCTGGAGTGCCATCAAGGAAATCAAGGCTCCTTTCATGTGTGATGTGCAACACGGAATTACTCTGCACGCAGTGCAGGGGAATTGGGCCTCATCTCGCGGCCAGGGGGAAGTCTCATGGTTTTTCTCGAGTTGCGGCGGGAACCTGGGCTATATTCTCGAGTTACGACGGGGATGGCCCTTCCACACACGTTTGTTCAGCGACGTCAGGACTCCTGCCTAGTTGCGAGGGACAACTCGGGATTCTCCTCGAGGCTTGGCAGGGCAATTGGGACGCCTCTCCAGCTGAGGGGGGTGACCAGGGGTTCCGTTCCACGTGCCACAGGAATCCTGGGACTCCTATCAAGTTTCACGAGGAGTCAGGCATCGTCTCCTTTGTAGGCACTGATCTCAGCGTACCTCTGGATTTTTAAAAGAATGTGAGGCCTCCGGTCGCGATGAGGTGGGGAAGTAGGTCTTTCTCTGTGGTCTCCACAGGGGATTCAGACATCCTTTCGTCTTGGGAGATGCAAGACGAGCCTGCATTCAAGTCCCTGCAGGGATATCCGGACTTATTTCGAGTCAGGGCATCGCGGTGTCCATTCCACTTGAGGCCGCAAACTCAGGGTCCCTCTCACAAACCTAGAGCTGAGAGAAGCCTCCTCTTGAGGTGCTTGTGGTAATGTGGTATTCCTCTGGGTCGAACCAGAACTAACCTCTCATCTCGAGTTGATTCTTGGTGCACAGAGCTCTTTTGTGTTGCTCCAGTGACCTCAAGATCCCTCTAATCTTGAAACAGTTTTCTTGGGGTTTCTCTGGAGTGTCATCAAGGAAATCAAGGCTGCTTTCATGTGTGATGTGCAACACGGAATTGCTCTGCACGCAGTGCAGGGGAATCGGACCTCATCTCGCGGTGAGGGGGAAGACTCATGGTTTTTCTCGAGTTGCTCGGGAACCTGTGGTATATTCTCGAGTTACGACGGGGATGGCCCTTCCACACACGTGTTTGTTCAGCGACGTCAGGACTCCTACCTAGTTTCGAGGGACTACTCGGGATTCTCCTCCAGGCCTGGCAGGGCAGTTGGGACGTCTCTCCATCTGAGGCGGGAGACCAAGTGTCCCTTTCCACTTGCCACAGGAATCCTGGCACTCCTATCAAGTTTCACGAGGAGTCAGGCATCGTCTCCTTTGCAGGCACTGATCTCCGCGTACCTCTGGAGTTTTCAAAGGATGTGAGGCCTCCGGTCGCGATGAGGTGGGGAACTCAGTCTTTCTCTGTGGTCTCCACAGGGGATTCAGACATCCTGTAGTCTTGGGAGATGCAAGACGAGCCTGCATTCAAGTCACTGCAGGGATATCGGGCCTTATTTCGAGTAAGGGCATCGGGGTGTCCATTCCACTTGAGACCGCAAACTCAGGGTCTCTCTCACATACCTAGAGCTGAGAGAAGCCTCCTCTTGAGGTGCTTGTGGTAAGGTGGTATTCCTCTGGAGTCGAAGCCAGGAACTAACCTCTCATGTCGAGTTGATTCGTGGTCCACGAAGCTCTTTCGTGATGCTCCAGTGACCTCAGGATCCCTCTAGCCTTGAAACAGTGTTCTTGGGGTTTCTCCGGAGTGCCATCAAGGAAATCAAGGCTCCTTTCATGTGTGCTGTGCAACACGGAATTGCTCTGCACGCAGTGTAGGGGAAACGGGCCTCATCTCGCGGTGACGGTTAAGTCTCATGGTTTTTCTCAACTTGCGGCGGGAACCTGGGGTATATTCTCGAGTTACAACGGGGATGGCCCTTCCACACAAGTGTTTGTTCAGCGACGTCAGGACTCCTGCCTAGTTGCGAGGGACTACTCGGGATTCTCCTCGAGGCTTGACAGGGCAATTGGGACGCCTCTCCAGCTGAGGCGGGAGACCAAGGGTCCCATTCCACGTGCAACAGGAATCCTGGGACTCCTATCAAGTTTCCCGAGGAGTCAGGCATCGTCTCCTTTGGAGGCACTGATCTCCGCTTCCCTCTGGAGTTTTCAAAGGATGTGAGGCCTCCGGTCGCGATGAGGTGGGGAACTAGGTCTTTCTCTGTGGTCTCCACAGGTGATTCAGACATCCTTTCGTCTTGGGAGATGCAAGACGAGCCTGCTTTCAAGTCACTGCAGGGATATCGGGCCTTATTTCGAGTCAGGGCATCGCGGTGTCCATTCCAAGTGAGGCCGCAAACTCAGGGTCCCTCTCACATACCTAGAGCTGAGAGAAGCCTCCTCTTGAGGTGCTTGTGGTAAGGTGGTATTCCTCTGGAGTCGAAGTCAGGGACTAACCTCTCATCTCGAGTTGATTTTTGGTCCACGGAGCTCTTTTGTGTAAGTACAGTGACCTCAGGATACCTCTAGCCTTGAAACAGTGTTCTTGGGGTTTCTCTGGATTGCCATCAAGGAAATCAAGACTCCTTTCCTGTGTAATGTGCAACACGAAATTGCTCTGCACGCAGTGCAGGGGAATCGGGCCTCATCTGGCGGCGAGGGAGAAGTCTTATGGTTTTTCTCGAGTTGCGGCGGTTACCTGGTGTATATTCTCGAGTTACGACGGGGATGGCCCTTCCACACACTTGTTTGTTCAGCGATGTCAAGACGCCTGCCTAGTTGCGAGGATCAACTCGGGATTCTCCTCGAGGCTTGGCAGAGAAATTGGGACGCCTCTCCAGCTGAGGTAGGAGACCAGGGGTTCCTTTCCCCGTGCCCAGGAATCGTGGGACTCCTATCAAGTTTCACGAGGAGTCAGCCATCGTCTCCTTTGGAGGCACTGATCTCAGCGTACCTCTGAATTTTTAAAAGAATGTGAGGCCTCCGGTCGCGATGAGGTGGGGAACTAGGTCTTTCTCTGTGGTCTCCACAGGGGATTCAGACATCCTTTCGTCTTGGGAGATGCAAGACGAGCCTGCATTCAAGTCCCTGCAGGGATATCCGGACTTATTTCGAGTCAGGGCATCGCGGTGTCCATTCCATTTGAGGCCGCAAACTCAGGGTCCCTCTCACTAACCTAGAGCTGAGAGAAGCCTCCTCTTGAGGTGCTTGTGGTAATGTGGTATTCCTCTGGGTCGAACCAGAACTAACCTCTCATCTCGAGTTGATTCTTGGTCCACAGAGCTCTTTTGTGTTGCTCCAGTGACCTCAAGATCCCTCTAATCTTGAAACAGTTTTCTTGGGGTTTCTCTGGAGTGTCATCAAGGAAATCAAGGCTGCTTTCATGTGTGATGTGCAACACGGAATTGCTCTGCACGCAGTGCAGGGGAATCGGACCTCATCTCGCGGTGAGGGGGAAGACTCATGGTTTTTCTCGAGTTGCTCGGGAACCTGTGGTATATTCTCGAGTTACGACGGGGATGGCCCTTCCACACACGTGTTTGTTCAGCGACGTCAGGACTCCTGCCTAGTTTCGAGGGACTACTCGGGATTCTCCTCCAGGCTTGGCAGGGCAGTTGGGACGTCTCTCCATCTGAGGCGGGAGACCAAGTGTCCCTTTTCACGTGCCACAGGAATCCTGGCACTCCTATCAAGTTTCACGAGGAGTCAGGCATCGTCTCCTTTGGAGGCACTGATCTCCGCGTACCTCTGGAGTTTTCAAAGGATGTGAGGCCTCCGGTCGCGATGAGGTGGGGAACTCAGTCTTTCTCTGTGGTCTCCACAGGGGATTCAGACATCCTGTAGTCTTGGGAGATGCAAGACGAGCCTGCATTCAAGTCACTGCAGGGATATCGGGCCTTATTTCGAGTAAGGGCATCGGGGTGTCCATTCCACTTGAGACCGCAAACTCAGGGTCTCTCTCACATACCTAGAGCTGAGAGAAGCCTCCTCTTGAGGTGCTTGTGGTAAGGTGGTATTCCTCTGGAGTCGAAGCCAGGAACTAACCTCTCATGTCGAGTTGATTCGTGGTCCACGAAGCTCTTTCGTGATGCTCCAGTGACCTCAGGATCCCTCTAGCCTTGAAACAGTGTTCTTGGGGTTTCTCCGGAGTGCCATCAAGGAAATCAAGGCTCTTTTCATGTGTGCTGTGCAACACGGAATTGCTCTGCACGCAGTGTAGGGGAAACGGGCCTCATCTCGCGGTGAGGGGTAAGTCTCATGGTTTTTCTCGACTTGCGGCGGGAACCTGGGGTATATTCTCGAGTTACAACGGGGATGGCCCTTCCACACAAGTGTTTGTTCAGCGACGTCAGGACTCCTGCCTAGTTGCGAGGGACTACTCGGGATTCTCCTCGAGGCTTGACAGGGCAATTGGGACGCCTCTCCAGCTGAGGCGGGAGACCAAGGGTCCCATTCCACGTGCAACAGGAATCCTGGGACTCCTATCAAGTTTCCCGAGGAGTCAGGCATCGTCTCCTTTGGAGGCACTGATCTCCGCTTCCCTCTGGAGTTTTCAAAGGATGTGAGGCCTCCGGTCGCGATGAGGTGGGGAACTAGGTCTTTCTCTGTGGTCTCCACAGGGGATTCAGACATCCTTTCGTCTTGGGAGATGCAAGACGAGCCTGCTTTCAAGTCACTGCAGGGATATCCGGCCTTATTTCGAGTCAGGCATCGCGGTGTCCATTCCAAGTGAGGCCGCAAACTCAGGGTCCCTCTCACATACCTAGAGCTGAGAGAAGCCTCCTCTTGAGGTGCTTGTGGTAAGGTGGTATTCCTCTGGAGTCGAAGTCAGGGACTAACCTCTCATCTCGAGTTGATTTTTGGTCCACGGAGCTCTTTTGTGTTACTACAGTGACCTCAGGATACCTCTAGCCTTGAAGCAGTGTTCTTGGGGTTTCTCTGGATTGCCATCAAGGAAATCAAGACTCCTTTCCTGTGTAATGTGCAACACGAAATTGCTCTGCACGCAGTGCAGGGGAATCGGGCCTCATCTGGCGGCGAGGGAGAAGTCTCATGGTTTTTCTCGAGTTGCGGCGGTTACCTGGGGTATATTCTCGAGTTACAACGGGGATGGCCCTTCCACACACTTGTTTGTTCAGCGATGTCAGGACGCCTGCCTAGTTGCGAGGATCAACTCGGGTTTCTCCTCGAGGCTTGGCAGAGAAATTGGGACGCCTCTCCAGCTGAGGTAGGAGACCAGGGGTTCCTTTCCCCGTGCCCAGGAATCGTGGGACTCCTATCAAGTTTCACGAGGAGTCAGGCATCGTCTCCTTTGGAGGCACTGATCTCAGCGTACCTCTGGAGTTTTCAAAGGATGTGAGGCCTCCGGTCGCGATGAGGTGGGGAACTAGGTCTTTCTCTGTGGTCTCCACAGGGGATTCAGACATCCTTTCGTCTTGGGAGATGCAAGACGAGCCTGCATTCAAGTCCCTGCAGGGATATCCGAACTTATTTCGAGTCAGGGCATCGCGGTGTCCACTCCACTTGAGGCCGCAAACTCAGGGTCCCTCTCACATACCTAGAGATGAGAGAAGAATCCTCTTGAGGTGCTTGTGGTAAGGTGGTATTCCTCTGGAGTCGAAGCCAGGGACTAACCTCTCATCTCGAGTTGATTCTTGGTCCACGGAGCTCTTTCGTGTTGCTCCAGTGACCTCAGGATCCCTCTAGCCTTGAAACAGTGTTCTTGGGGTTTCTCTGGAGTGCCATCAAGGAAATCAAGGCTCCTTTCATGTGTGATGTGAAACACGGAATTGCTCTGCACGCAGTGCAGGGGAATCGAGCCTCATCTCGCGGCGAGGGGGAAGTCTCATGGTTTTTCTCGAGTTGAGGCGGGAACCTGGGGTATAATCTCGAGTTACGACGGGGATGGCCCGTCCACACATGTGTTTCTTCAGCGACGTCAGGACTCCTGCCTAGTTGTGAGGCAGAACTCGGGATTCTCCTCGAGGCTTGGCAGGGCAATTGGGACGCCTCTCCAGCTGAGGCCGGAGACCAAGTTTCCCTTTCCATGTGCCACAGGAATCCTGGGACTCCTATCAAGTTTCACGAGGAGTCAGGCATCGTCTCCTTTGGAGGCACTAATCTCCGCGTACCGCTGGAGTTTTCAAAGGATTTGAGGCCTCCGGTCGCGATGAGGTGGGGAACTAGGTCTTTCTCTGTGGTCTGCACAGGGGATTCAGACATCCTTTCGTCTTGGGAGATGCAAGAGAGCCTGCATTCAAGTCACTGCAGGGATATTCAGCCTCATTTCGAGTCAGGGCATCGCGGTGTCCATTCCACTTGAGGCCGCAAACTCAGGGTACCTCTCACATACCTAGAGCTGAGAGAAGCCTCCTCTTGAAGTGCTTGTGGTAAGGTGGTAATCCTCTGGAGTCGAAGCCAGGGACTAACCTCTCATCTCGAGATGATTTTTGTTCCACGGAGCTCTTTTGTGTTGCTACAGTGACCTCAGGATCCCTCTAGCCTTGAAACAGTGTTCTTGGGGTTTCTCTGGAGTGCCATCAAGGAAATCAAGGCTCCTTTCATGTGTGATATGCAACACGGAATTGCTCTGCACGCACTGCAGGGGAATCGCGCCTCATCTCGGGGCAAGGGGGAAGTCTCATGGTTTTTCTCGAGTTGCGGCGGGAACCTGTAGTATATTCTCGAGTTACAACGGGGATAGCCCTTCCACACACGTGTGTGTTCAGCGACGTCAGGACTCTTGCCTAGTTGCGAGGGACAACTCGGGATTCTCCTCGAGGCTTGGCAGGGCATTTGGGACGCCTCTCCAGATGAGCCGGGAGACCGAGGGTCCCTTTCCACCTGCCACAGGAATCCTGGGGCTCCTATCAAGTTTCACGAGGAGTCAGGCATCGTCACCTTTGGAGGCACTGATCTCCGCGTACCTCTGGAGTTTTCAAAGGATGTGAGGCCTCGGTTCGAGATGAGGTGGGGAACTAGTTCTTTCTCTGTGGTCTCAACAGGGGATTCAGACATTCTTTCGTCTTTGAGATGGAAAACGAGCCTACATTCAAGACACTGCAGCGATATATGGCGTTATTTCGAATGAGGGCTTCGCGGAGTCCATTCCACTTGAGGCCGCAAACTCAGGGTCCCTCTCACATACCTAGAGCTGAGAGAAGCCTCCTCCTGAGCTGCTTGTGATTAGGTGGTATTCCTCTGGAGTCGAAGCCAGGGACTATCCTCTCATCTCGAGTTGATTTTTGGTCCACGGAGCTCTTTCGTGTTGCTACAGTGACCTCAGGATCCCTCTAGCCTTGAAACAGTGTTCTTGGGGTTTCTCTGGAGTGCCATCAAGGAAATCAAAGCTCCTTTCATGTGTGATGTGCAACACGGAATTGCTCTGCACGCAGTGCAGGGGAATCGGACGTCATCTCGCGGCGAGGGGGAAGTCTCATGGTTTTTCTCGAGTTGCGGCGGGAACCTGGGGTATATTCTCGAGTTACTCCGGGGATGGCCCTTCCATACACGTGTTTGTTCAGCGACGTCAGGACTCCTGCCTAGTTGCGAGGGACAACTCGGGATTCTCCTCGAGGCTTGGCAGGGCAAATGGGACGCCTCTCCAGCTGAGGCGGGAGACCAGGGGTCCCTTTCCACGTTCCAGAGGAATCCTGGGACTCCTATCAAGTTTCACCAGGAGTCAGGCATCGTCTCCATTGGAGGCACTGATCTCCGCGTACGTCTGGAGTTTTCAAAGGATGTGAGGCCTCCGGTCGCGATGAGGTGGGGAACTAGGTCTTTCTCTGTGGTCTCCACAGGGGATTCAGACATTCTTTCATCATGGGAGGTGCAAGAAGAGCCTGCATTCAAGTCACTGCAGGGATATCGGGCCTTATTTCGAGTCAGGGCATCGCGGTGTCCATTCCACTTGAGGCCGCAAACTCAGGGTCCCTCTCACATACCTAGAGCTGAGAGAAGCCTCCTCTTGAGGTGCTTGTGGTAATGTGGTATTCCTCTGGAGTCGAAGCAAGGAACTAACCTCTCATCTCGAGTTGATTTTTGGTCTACGGAGCTCTTTCGTGTTGCTACAGTGACCTCAGGATCCCTCTAGCCTTGAAACAATGTTCTTGGGGTTTCTCTGGAGTGCCATCCAGGAAATCAAGGCTCCTTTCATGTGTGATGTGCAACACGAAATTGCTCTGCACGCAGTGCAGGGGAATCGGGCCTCATCTCGCGGCGAGGGGGGAGTCTCATGGTTTTTCTCGAGTTGCGGCGGGAACCTGGGCTATATTCTCGAGTTACGACGGGGATGGCCCTTCCACCCACGTGTTTGTTCAGCGACGTCAGGACTCCTGCCTAGTTGCGAGGGACAACTCGGGATTCTCCTCGAGGCTTGGCAGGGCAATTGGGACGCCTCTCCAGCTGAGGGGGGAGACCAGGAATCCCTTTCCACGTGCCACAGGAATCCTGGGACTCCTATCAAGTTTCACGAGGAGTCAGGCATCGTCTCCTTTGGAGGCACTGATCTCCGCGTACCTCTGGAGTTTTCAAAGAATGTGAGGCCTCCGGTCGCGATGAGGTGGAGAACTAGGTCTTTCTCTGTGGTCTCCACATGGGATTCAGACATCCTTTCGTCTTGGGAGATGCAAGACGAGCCTGCATTCAAGTCACTGCAGGGATATCCGGACTTATTTCGAGTCAGGGCATCACGGTGTCCATTCCACTTGGGGCCGCAAACTCAGGGTCCCTCTCACATACCTAGAGCTGAGAGAAGCCTCCTCTTGAGGTGGTTGTGGTAATGTGGTATTCCTCTGGGTCGAACCAGGGACTAACCTCTCATCTCGAGTTGATTCTTGGTCCACAGAGCTCTTTCATGTTGCGCCAGTGACCTCAGGATCCCTCTAATCTTGAAACAGTTTTCTTGGGGTTTCTCTGGAGTGTCATCAAGGAAATCAAGGCTCCTTTCATGTGTGATGTGCAACACAGAATTGCTCTGCACGCAGTGCAGGGGAATCGGACCTCATCTCGCGGCGAGGGGGAAGTCTCATGGTATTTCTCGAGTTGCGGCGGGAACCTGTGGTATATTCTCGAGTTACGACGGGGATGGCCCTTCCACACACGTGTTTGTTCAGCGACGTCAGGACTCCTGCCTAGTTGCGAGGGACTACTCGGGATTCTCCTCGAGGCTTGACAGGGCAAATGGGACGCCACTCCAGCTGAGGCGGGAGACCAAGTGTCCCATTCCACGTGCAACAGGAATCCTGGGACTCCTATCAAGTTTCCCGAGGAGTCAGGCATCGTCTCCTTTGGAGGCACTGATCTCCGCTTCCCTCTGGAGTTTTCAAAGGATGTGAGGCCTCCGGTCGCGATGAGGTGGAGAACTAGGTCTTTCTCTGTGGTCTCCACAGGGGATTCAGACATCCTTTCGTCTTGGGAGATGCAAGACGAGCCTGCTTTCAAGTCACTGCAGGGATATCCGGCCTTATTTCGAGTCAGGCATCGCGGTGTCCATTCCAAGTGAGGCCGCAAACTCAGGGTCCCTCTCACATACCTAGAGCTGAGAGAAGCCTCCTCTTGAGGTGCTTGTGGTAAGGTGGTATTCCTCTGGAGTCGAAGTCAGGGACTAACCTCTCATCTCGAGTTGATTTTTGGTCCACGGAGCTCTTTTGTGTTACTACAGTGACCTCAGGATACCTCTAGCCTTGAAACAGTGTTCTTGGGGTTTCTCTGGATTGCCATCAAGGAAATCAAGACTCCTTTCCTGTGTAATGTGCAACACGAAATTGCTCTGCACGCAGTGCAGGGGAATCGGGCCTCATCTGGCGGCGAGGGAGAAGTCTCATGGTTTTTCTCGAGTTGCGGCGGTTACCTGGGGTATATTCTCGAGTTACGACGGGGATGGCCCTTCCACACACTTGTTTGTTCAGCGATGTCAAGACGCCTGCCTAGTTGCGAGGATCAACTCGGGATTCTACTCGAGGCTTGGCAGGGAAATTGGGACGCCTCTCCAGCTGAGGTAGGAGACCAGGGGTTCCTTTCCCAGTGCCCAGGAATCGTGGGACTCCTATCAAGTTTCACGAGGAGTCAGGCATCGTCTCCTTTGGAGGCACTGATCTCCGCGTACGTCTGGAGATTTCAAAGGATGTGAGGCCTCCGGTCGCGATGAGGTGGGGAACTAGGTCTTTCTCTGTGGTCTCCACAGGGGATTCAGACATCCTTTCGTCTTGGGAGATGCAAGACGAGCCTGCATTCAAGTCCCTGCAGGGATATCCGAACTTATTTCGAGTCAGGGCATCGCGGTGTCCACTCCACTTGAGGCCGCAAACTCAGGGTCCCTCTCACATACCTAGAGATGAGAGAAGAATCCTCTTGAGGTGCTTGTGGTAAGGTGGTATTCCTCTGGAGTCGAAGCCAGGGACTAACCTCTCATCACGAGTTGATTCTTGGTCCACGGAGCTCTTTCGTGTTGCTCCAGTGACCTCAGGATCCCTCTAGCCTTGAAACAGTGTTCTTGGGGTTTCTCTGGAGTGCCATCAAGGAAATCAAGGCTCCTTTCATGTGTGATGTGAAACACGGAATTGCTCTGCACGCAGTGCAGGGGAATCGAGCCTCATCTCGCGGCGAGGGGGAAGTCTCATGGTTTTTCTCGAGTTGCGACGGGAACCTGGGGTATAATCTCGAGTTAAGACGGGGATGGCCCGTCCACACATGTGTTTCTTCAGCGACGTCAGGACTCCTGCCTAGTTGCGAGGCAGAACTCGGGATTCTCCTCGAGGCTTGGCAGGGCAATTGGGACGCCTCTCCAGCTGAGGCCGGAGACCAAGTTTCCCTTTCCACGTGCCACAGGAATCCTGGGACTCCTATCAAGTTTCACGAGGAGTCAGGCATCGTCTCCTTTGGAGGCACTAATCTCCGCGTACCGCTGGAGTTTTCAAAGGATTTGAGGCCTCCGGTCGCGATGAGGTGGGGGACTAGGTCTTTCTCTGTGGTCTGCACAGGGGATTCAGACATCCTTTCGTCTTGGGAGATGCAAGACAGCCTGCATTCAAGTCACTGCAGGGATATTCAGCCTCATTTCGAGTCAGGGCATCGCGGTGTCCATTCCACTTGAGGCCGCAAACTCAGGGTCCCTCTCACATACCTAGAGCTGAGAGAAGCCTCCTCTTGAAGTGCTTGTGGTAAGGTGGTATTCCTCTGGAGTCGAAGCCAGGGACTAACCTCTCATCTCGAGTTGATTTTTGTTCCACGGAGCTCTTTTGTGTTGCTACAGTGACCTCAGGATCCCTCTAGCCTTGAAACAGTGTTCTTGGGGTTTCCCTGGAGTGCCATCAAGGAAATCAAGGCTCCTTTCCTGTGTGATATGCAACACGGAATTGCTCTGCACGCACTGCAGGGGAATCGCGCCTCATCTCGGGGCAAGGGGAAAGTCTCATGGTTTTTCTCGAGTTGCGGCGGGAATCTGTAGTATATTCTCGAGTTACAACGGGGATAGCCCTTCCACACACGTGTGTGTTCAGCGACGTCAGGACTCTTGCCTAGTTGCGAGGGACAACTCGGGATTCTCCTCGAGGCTTGGCAGGGCATTTGGGACGCCTCTCCAGATGAGCCGGGAGACCGAGGGTCCCTTTCCACCTGCCACAGGAATCCTGGGGCTCCTATCAAGTTTCACGAGGAGTCAGGCATCGTCACCTTTGGAGGCACTGATCTCCGCGTACCTCTGGAGTTTTCAAAGGATGTGAGGCCTCGGTTCGAGATGAGGTGGGGAACTAGTTCTTTCTCTGTGGTCTCTACAGGGGATTCAGACATCCTTTCGTCTTTGAGATGGAAAACGAGCCTACATTCAAGACACTGCAGCGATATATGGCGTTATTTCGAATGAGGGCTTCGCGGAGTCCATTCCACTTGAGGCCGCAAACTCAGGGTCCCTCTCACATACCTAGAGCTGAGAGAAGCCTCCTCCTGAGGTGCTTGTGATTAGGTGGTATTCCTCTGGAGTCGAAGCCAGGGACTATCCTCTCATCTCGAGTTGATTTTTGGTCCACGGAGCTCTTTCGTGTTGCTACAGTGACCTCAGGATCCCTCTAGCCTTGAAACAGTGTTCTTGGGGTTTCTCTGGAGTGCCATCAAGGAAATCAAGGCTCCTTTCATGTGTGCTGTGCAACACGGAATTGCTCTGCACGCAGTGTAGGAGAAACGGGCCTCATCTCGCGGTGAGGGGTAAGTCTCATGGTTTTTCTCGACTTGCAGCGGGAACCTGGGGTATATTCTCGAGTTACAACGGGGATGGCCCTTCCACACAAGTGTTTGTTCAGCGACGTCAGGACTCCTGCCTAGTTGCGAGGGACTACTCGGGATTCTCCTCGAGGCTTGACAGGGCAATTGGGACGCCTCTCCAGCTGAGGCGGGAGACCAAGGGTCCCATTCCACGTGCAACAGGAATCCTGGGACTCCTATCAAGTTTCACGAGGAGTCAGGCATCGTCTCCTTTGGAGGCACTGATCTCCGCTTCCCTCTGGAGTTTTCAAAGGATGTGAGGCCTCCGGTCGCGATGAGGTGGGGAACTAGGTCTTTCTCTGTGGTCTCCACAGGGGATTCAGACATCCTTTCGTCTTGGGAGATGCAAGACGAGCCTGCTTTCAAGTCACTGCAGGGATATCGGGCCTTATTTCGAGTCAGGGCATCGCGGTGTCCATTCCAAGTGAGGCCGCAAATTCAGGGTCCCTCTCACATACCTAGAGCTGAGAGAAGCCTCCTCTTGAGGTGCTTGTGGTAAGGTGGTATTCCTCTGGAGTCGAAGTCAGGGACTAACCTCTCATCTCGAGTTGATTTTTGGTCCACGGAGCTCTTTTGTGTTACTACAGTGACCTCAGGATACCTCTAGCCTTGAAGCAGTGTTCTTGGGGTTTCTCTGGATTGCCATCAAGGAAATCAAGACTCCTTTCCTGTGTAATGTGCAACACGAAATTGCTCTGCACGCAGTGCAGGGGAATCGGGCCTCATCTGGCGGCGAGGGAGAAGTCTCATGGTTTTTCTCGAGTTGCGGCGGTTACCTGGGGTATATTCTCGAGTTACGACGGGGATGGCCCTTCCACACACTTGTTTGTTCAGCGATGTCAGGACGCCTGCCTAGTTGCGAGGATCAACTCGGGATTCTCCTCGAGGCTTGGCAGAGAAATTGGGACGCCTCTCCAGCTGAGGTAGGAGACCAGGGGTTCCTTTCCCCGTGCCCAGGAATCGTGGGACTCCTATCAAGTTTCACGAGGAGTCAGGCATCGTCTCCTTTGGAGGCACTGATCTCCGCGTACGTCTGGAGTTTTCAAAGGATGTGAGGCCTCCGGTCGCGATGAGGTGGGGAACTAGGTCTTTCTCTGTGGTCTCCACAGGGGATTCAGACATCCTTTCGTCTTGGGAGATGCAAGACGAGCCTGCATTCAAGTCCCTGCAGGGATATCCGAACTTATTTCGAGTCAGGGCATCGCGGTGTCCACTCCACTTGAGGCCGCAAACTCAGGGTCCCTCTCACATACCTAGAGATGAGAGAAGAATCCTCTTGAGGTGCTTGTGGTAAGGTGGTATTCCTCTGGAGTCGAAGCCAGGGACTAACCTCTCATCTCGAGTTGATTCTTGGTCCACGGAGCTCTTTCGTGTTGCTCCAGTGACCTCAGGATCCCTCTAGCCTTGAAACAGTGTTCTTGGGGTTTCTCTGGAGTGCCATCAAGGAAATCAAGGCTCCTTTCATGTGTGATGTGAAACACGGAATTGCTCTGCACGCAGTGCAGGGGAATCGAGCCTCATCTCGCGGCGAGGGGGAAGTCTCATGGTTTTTCTCGAGTTGCGGCGGGAACCTGGGGTATAATCTCGAGTTACGACGGGGATGGCCCGTCCACACATGTGTTTCTTCAGCGACGTCAGGACTCCTGCCTAGTTGCGAGGCAGAACTCGGGATTCTCCTCGAGGCTTGGCAGGGCAATTGGGACGCCTCTCCAGCTGAGGCCGGAGACCAAGTTTCCCTTTCCATGTGCCACAGGAATCCTGGGACTCCTATCAAGTTTCACGAGGAGTCAGGCATCGTCTCCTTTGGAGGCACTAATCTCCGCGTACCGCTGGAGTTTTCAAAGGATTTGAGGCCTCCGGTCGCGATGAGGTGGGGAACTAGGTCTTTCTCTGTGGTCTGCACAGGGGATTCAGACATCCTTTCGTCTTGGGAGATGCAAGAGAGCCTGCATTCAAGTCACTGCAGGGATATTCAGCCTCATTTCGAGTCAGGGCATCGCGGTGTCCATTCCACTTGAGGCCGCAAACTCAGGGTACCTCTCACATACCTAGAGCTGAGATAAGCCTCCTCTTGAAGTGCTTGTGGTAAGGTGGTATACCTCTGGAGTCGAAGCCAGGGACTAACCTCTCATCTCGAGATGATTTTTGTCCAACGGAGCTCTTTTGTGTTGCTACAGTGACCTCAGGATCCCTCTAGCCTTGAAACAGTGTTCTTGGGGTTTCTCTGGAGTGCCATCAAGGAAATCAAGGCTCCTTTCCTGTGTGATATGCAACACGGAATTACTCTGCACGCACTGCAGGGGAATCGCGCCTCATCTCGGGGCAAGGGGGAAGTCTCATGGTTTTTCTCGAGTTGCGGCGGGAACCTGTAGTATATTCTCGAGTTACAACGGGGATAGCCCTTCCACACACGTGTGTGTTCAGCGACGTCAGGACTCTTGCCTAGTTGCGAGGGACAACTCGGGATTCTCCTCGAGGCTTGGCAGGGCATTTGGGACGCCTCTCCAGATGAGCCGGGAGACAGAGGGTCCCTTTCCACCTGCCACAGGAATCCTGGGGCTCCTATCAAGTTTCACGAGGAGTCAGGCATCTTCACCTTTGGAGGCACTGATCTCCGCGTACCTCTGGAGTTTTCAAAGGTTGTGAGGCCTCGGTTCGAGATGAGGTGGGGAACTAGTTCTTTCTCTGTGGTCTCAACAGGGGATTCAGACATCCTTTCGTCTTTGAGATGGAAAACGAGCCTACATTCAAGACACTGCAGCGATATATGGCGTTATTTCGAATGAGGGCTTCGCGGAGTCCATTCCACTTGAGGCCGCAAACTCAGGGTCCCTCTCACATACCTAGAGCTGAGAGAAGCCTCCTCCTGAGGTGCTTGTGATTAGGTGGTGTTCCTCTGGAGTCGAAGCCAGGGACTATCCTCGCATCTCGAGTTGATTTTTGGTCCACGGAGCTCTTTCGTGTTGCTACAGTGACCTCAGGATCCCTCTAGCCTTGAAACAGTGTTCTTGGGGTTTCTCTGGAGTGCCATCAAGGAAATCAAAGCTCCTTTCATGTGTGATGTGCAACACGGAATTGCTCTGCACGCAGTGCAGGGGAATCGGACGTCATCTCGCGGCGAGGGGGAAGTCTCATGGTTTTTCTCGAGTTGCGGCGGGAACCTGGGGTATATTCTCGAGTTACTACGGGGATGGCCCTTCCATACACGTGTTTGTTCAGCGACGTCAGGACTCCTGCCTAGTTGCGAGGGACAACTCGGGATTCTCCTCGAGGCTTGGCAGGGCAAATGGGACGCCTCTCCAGCTGAGGCGGGAGACCAGGGGTCCCTTTCCACGTGCCAGAGGAATCCTGGGACTCCTATCAAGTTTCACCAGGAGTCAGGCATCGTCTCCATTGGAGGCACTGATCACCGCGTACGTCTGGAGTTTTCAAAGGATGTGAGGCCTCCGGTCGCGATAAGGTGGGGAACTAGGTCTTTCTCTGTGGTCTCCACAGGGGATTCAGACATTCTTTCATCATGGGAGGTGCAAGACGAGCCTGCATTCAAGTCCCTGCAGGGATATCCGAACTTATTTCGAGTCAGGGCATCGCGGTGTCCATTCCACTTGAGGCCGCAAACTCAGGGTCCCTCTCACATACCTAGAGCTGAGAGAAGCCTCCTCTTGAGGTGCTTGTGGTAAGGTGGTATTCCTCTGGAGTCGAAGCAAGGAACTAACCTCTCATCTCGAGTTGATTTTTGGTCCACGGAGCTCTTTCGTGTTGCTACAGTGACCTCAGGATCCCTCTAGCCTTGAAACAATGTTCTTGGGGTTTCTCTGGAGTGCCATCAAGGAAATCAAGGCTCCTTTCATGTGTGATGTGCAACACGAAATTGCTCTGCATGCAGTGCAGGGGAATCGGGCCTCATCTCGCGGCGAGGGGGGAGTCTCATGGTTTTTCTCGAGTTGCGGCGGGAACCTGGGCTATATTCTCGAGTTACGACGGGGATGGCCCTTCCAAACACGTGTTTGTTCAGCGACGTCAGGACTCCTGCCTAGTTTCGAGGGACTACTCGGGATTTTCCTCGAGGCTTGGCAGGGCAATTGGGACGCCTCTCCAGCTGAGGCGGGAGACCAAGTGTCCCTTTCCACGTGCCACAGGAATCCGGGGACTCCTATCAAGTTTCACGAGGAGTCAGGCATCGTCTCCTTTGCAGGCACTGATCTCCGCTTACCTCTGGAGTTTTCAAAGATGTGAGGCCTCCGGTCGTGATGAGGTGGGGAACTAGGTCTTTCTCTGTGGTCTCCAGAGGGGATTCAGACATCCTTTCGTCTTGGGAGATGCAAGACGAGCCTGCTTTCAAGTCCCTGCAAGGATATCCAGACTTATTTCGAGTCAGGGCATCGCGGTGTCCATTCCACTTGAGGCCGCAAACTCAGGGTCCCTCTCACATACCTAGAGCTGAGAGAAGCCTCCTCTTGAGGTGCTTGTGGTAAGGTGGTATTCCTCTGGAGTCGAAGCCAGGGACTAAGCTCTCATCTCGAGTTGATTCTTGGTCCACGGAGCTCTTTCGTGTTGCTCCAGTGACCTCAGGATCCCTCTCTCCTTGAAACAGTGTTCTTGGGGTTTCTCTAGAGTGCCATCAAGGAAATCAAGGCTTCTTTCATGTATGATGTGCAACACGGAATTGCTCTGCACGCAGTGCAGGGGAATTGGGCCTCATCTCACGGCGAGGGGGAAGTCTCATGGTTTTTCTCGAGTTGCGGCGGGAACCTGGGGTATATTCTCGAGTTACGACGGGGATGGCCCTTCCACACACGTTTGTTCAGCGACGTCAGGACTCCTGCCTAGTTGCGAGGGACAACTCGGGATTCTCCTCGAGGCTTGGCAGGGCAATTGGGAAGCCTCTCCAGCTGAGGGGGGTGACCAGGGGTTCCGTTCCACGTGCCACAGGAATCCTGGGACTCCTATCAAGTTTCACGAGGAGTCAGGCATCGTCTCCTTTGTAGGCACTGATCTCCGCGTACCTCTGGAGTTTTCAAAGAATGTGAGGCCTCTGGTCGCGAAGAGGTGGGGAACTAGGTCTTTCTCTGTGGTCTCCACAGGGGATTCAGACATCCTTTCGTCTTGGGAGATGCAAGACGAGCCTGCATTCAAGTCCCTGCAGGGATATCCGGACTTATTTCGAGTCAGGGCATCGCGGTGTCCATTCCACTTGAGGCCGCAAACTCAGGGTCCCTCTCACATACCTAGAGCTGAGAGAAGCCTCCTCTTGAGGTGCTTGTGGTAAGGTGGTATTCCTCTGGGTCGAACCAGAACTAACCTCTCATCTCGAGTTGATTCTTGGTCCACAGAGCTCTTTTGTGTTGCTCCAGTGACCTCAGGATCCCTCTAATCTTGAAACAGTTTTCTTGCGGTTTCTCTGGAGTGTCATCAAGGAAATCAAGGCTGCTTTCATGTGTGATGTGCAACACGGAATTGCTCTGCACGCAGTGCAGGGGAATCGGACCTCATCTCGCGGTGAGGGGGAAGACTCATGGTTTTTCTCGAGTTGCTCGGGAACCTGTGGTATATTCTCGAGTTACGACGGGGATGGCCCTTCCACCCACGTGTTTCTTCAGCGACGTCAGGACTCCTGCCTAGTTTCGAGGGACTACTCGGGATTCTCCTCGAGGCTTGGCAGGGCAGTTGGGACGCCTCTCTATCTGAGGCGGGAGACCAAGTGTCCCTTTCCACGTGCGACAGGAATCCTGGCACTCCTATCAAGTTTCACGAGGAGTCAGGCATCGTCTCCTTTGCAGGCACTGATCTCCGCGTACCTCTGGACTTTTCAAAGGATGTGAGGCCTCCGGTCGCGATGAGGTGGGGAACTCAGTCTTTCTCTGTGGTCTCCACAGGGGATTCAGACATCCTGTCGTCTTGGGAGATGCAAGACGAGCCTGCATTCCAGTCACTGCAGGGATATCTGGCCTTATTTCGAGTAAGGGCATCGGGGTGTCCATTCCACTTGAGGCCGCAAACTCAGGGTCTCTCTCACATACCTAGAGCTGAGAGAAGCCTCCTCTTGAGGTGCTTGTGGTAAGGTGGTATTCCTCTGGAGTCGAAGCCAGGGACTAACCTCTCATGTCGACTTGATTCGTGGTCCACGGAGCTCTTTCGTGATTCTCCAGTGACCTCAGGATCCCTCTAGCCTTGAAACAGTGTTCTTGGGGTTTCTCCAGAGTGCCATCTAGGAAATCAAGGCTCCTTTCATGTGTGATGTGCAACACGGAATTGCTCTGCACGCAGTGTAGGGGAAACGGGCCTCATCTCGCGGCGAGGGGTAAGTCTCATGGTTTTTCTCGACTTGCGGCGGGAACCTGGGGTATATTCTCGAGTTACAACGGGGATGGCCCTTCCACACAAGTGTTTGTTCAGCGACGTCAGGACTCCTGCCTAGTTGCGAGGGACTACTCGGGATTCTCCTCGAGGCTTGACAGGGTAATTGGGACGCCTCTCCAGCTGAGGCGGGAGACCAAGGGTCCCATTCCACGTGCAACAGGAATCCTGGGACTCCTATCAAGTTTCCCGAGGAGTCAGGCATCGTCTCCTTTGGAGGCACTGATCTCCGCGTATGTCTGTAGTTTTCAAAGGATGTGAGGCTTCCGGTCGCGATGAGGTGGGGAACTAGGTCTTTCTCTGTGGTCTCCACAGGGGATTCAGACATCCTTTCGTCTTGGGAGATGCAAGACGAGCCTGCTTTCAAGTCACTGCAGGGATATCGGGCCTTATTTCGAGTCAGGGCATCGCGGTGTCCATTCCAAGTGAGGCCGCAAACTCAGGGTCCCTCTCACATACCTAGACCTGAGAGAAGCCTCCTCTTGAAGTGCTTGTGGTAAGGTGGTATTCCTCTGGAGTCGAAGCAAGGAACTAACCTCTCATCTCGAGTTGATTTTTGGTCCACGGAGCTCTTTCGTGTTGCTACAGTGACCTCAGGATCCCTCTAGCCTTCAAACAATGTTCTTGGGGTTTCTCTGGAGTGCCATCAAGGAAATCAAGGCTCCTTTCATGTGTGATGTGCAACACGGAATTGCTCTGCACGCAGTGCAGGGGAATCGGGCCTCATCTCGCGGCGAGGGGGGAGTCTCATGGTTTTTCTCGAGTTGCGGCGGGAACCTGGGGTATATTCTCGAGTTACGACGGGGATGGCCCTTCCACACACGTGTTTGTTCAGCGACGTCAGGACTCCTGCCTAGTTGCGAGGGACAACTCGGGATTCTCCTCGAGGCTTGGCAGGGCAATTGGGATGCCTCTCAAGCTGAGGGGGGAGACCAGGAATCCCTTTCCACGTGCCACAGGAATCCTGGGACTCCTATCAAGTTTCACGAGGAGTCAGGCATCGTCTCCTTTGGAGGCACTGATCTCCGCGTACCTCTGGAGTTTTCAAAGAATGTGAGGCCTCCGGTCGCGATGAGGTGGAGAACTAGGTCTTTCTCTGTGGTCTCCACAGGGGATTCAGACATCCTTTCGTCTTGGCAGATGCAAGACGAGCCTGCATTCAAGTCACTGCAGGGATATCCGGACTTATTTCGAGTCAGGGCATAACGGTGTCCATTCCACTTGAGGCCGCAAACTCAGGGTCCTTCTCACATACCTAGAGCTGAGAGAAGCCTCCTCTTGAGGTGCTTGTGGTAATGTGGTATTCCTCTGGGTCGAACCAGGGACTAACCTCTCATCTCGAGTTGATTCTTGGTCCACAGAGCTCTTTCATGTTGCTCCAGTGACCTCAGGATCCCTCTAATCTTGAAACAGTTTTCTTGGGGTTTCTCTGGAGTGTCATCAAGGAAATCAAGGCTGCTTTCATGTGTGATGTGCAACACAGAATTGCTCTGCACGCAGTGCAGGGGAATCGGACCTCATCTCGCGGCGAGGGGGAAGTCTCATGGTATTTCTCGAGTTGCGGCGGGAACCTGTGGTATATTCTCGAGTTACGACGGGGATGGCCCTTCCAAACACGTGTTTGTTCAGCGACGTCAGGACTCCTGCCTAGTTTCGAGGGACTACTCGGGATTTTCCTCGAGGCTTGGCAGGGCAATTGGGACGCCTCTCCAGCTGAGGCGGGAGACCAAGTGTCCCTTTCCACGTGCCACAGGAATCCGGGGACTCCTATCAAGTTTCACGAGGAGTCAGGCATCGTCTCCTTTGCAGGCACTGATCTCCGCTTACCTCTGGAGTTTTCAAAGATGTGAGGCCTCCGGTCGCGATGAGGGGGGAACTAGGTCTTTCTCTGTGGTCTCCACAGGGGATTCAGACATCCTTTCGTCTTGGGAGATGCAAGACGAGCCTGCTTTCAAGTCCCTGCAAGGATATCCAGACTTATTTCGAGTCAGGGCATCGCGGTGTCCATTCCACTTGAGGCCGCAAACTCAGGGTCCCTCTCACATACCTATAGCTGAGAGAAGCCTCCTCTTGAGGTGCTTGTGGTAAGGTGGTATTCCTCTGGAGTCGAAGCCAGGGACTAAGCTCTCATCTCGAGTTGATTCTTGGTCCACGGAGCTCTTTTGTGTTGCTCCAGTGACCTCAGGATCCCTCTAATCTTGAAACAGTTTTCTTGGGGTTTCTCTGGAGTGTCATCAAGGAAATCAAGGCTGCTTTCATGTGTGATGTGCAACACGGAATTGCTCTGCACGCAGTGCAGGGGAATCGGACCTCATCTCGCGGTGAGGGGGAAGACTCATGGTTTTTCTCGAGTTGCTCGGGAACCTGGGGTATATTCTCGAGTTACGACGGGGATGGCCCTTCCACCCACGTGTTTCTTCAGCGACGTCAGGACTCCTGCCTAGTTTCGAGGGACTGCTCGGGATTCTCCTCGAGGCTTGGCAGGGCAGTTGGGACGCCTCTCTATCTGAGGCGGGAGACCAAGTGTCCCTTTCCACGTGCGACAGGAATCCTGGCACTCCTATCAAGTTTCACGAGGAGTCAGGCATCGTCTCCTTTGCAGGCACTGATCTCCGCGTACCTCTGGACTTTTCAAAGGATGTGAGGCCTCCGGTCGCGATGAGGTGGGGAACTCAGTCTTTCTCTGTGGTCTCCACAGGGGATTCAGACATCCTGTCGTCTTGGGAGATGCAAGACGAGCCTGCATTCCAGTCACTGCAGGGATATCGGGCCTTATTTCGAGTAAGGGCATCGGCGTGTCCATTCCACTTGAGGCCGCAAACTCAGGGTCTCTCTCACATACCTAGAGCTGAGAGAAGCCTCCTCTTGAGGTGCTTGTGGTAAGGTGGTATTCCTCTGGAGTCGAAGCCAGGGACTAACCTCTCATGTCGACTTGATTCGTGGTCCACGGAGCTCTTTCGTGATGCTCCAGTGACCTCAGGATCCCTCTAGCCTTGAAACAGTGTTCTTGGGGTTTCTCCAGAGTGCCATCTAGGAAATCAAGGCTCCTTTCATGTGTGCTGTGCAACACGGAATTGCTCTGCACGCAGTGTAGGGGAAACGGGCCTCATCTCGCGGCGAGGGGTAAGTCTCATGGTTTTTCTCGACTTGCGGCGGGAACCTGGGGTATATTCTCGAGTTACAACGGGGATGGCCCTTCCACACAAGTGTTTGTTCAGCGACGTCAGGACTCCTGCCTAGTTGCGAGGGACTACTCGGGATTCTCCTCGAGGCTTGACAGGGTAATTGGGACGCCTCTCCAGCTGAGGCGGGAGACCAAGGGTCCCATTCCACGTGCAACAGGAATCCTGGGACTCCTATCAAGTTTCCCGAGGAGTCAGGCATCGTCTCCTTTGGAGGCACTGATCTCCGCGTATGTCTGTAGTTTTCAAAGGATGTGAGGCTTCCGGTCGCGATGAGGTGGGGAACTAGGTCTTTCTCTGTGGTCTCCACAGGGGATTCAGACATCCTTTCGTCTTGGGAGATGCAAGACGAGCCTGCTTTCAAGTCACTGCAGGGATATCGGGCCTTATTTCGAGTCAGGGCATCGCGGTGTCCATTCCAAGTGAGGCCGCAAACTCAGGGTCCCTCTCACATACCTAGACCTGAGAGAAGCCTCCTCTTGAGGTGATTGTGATAAGGTGGTATTCCTCTGGAGTCGAAGTCAGGGACTAACCTCTCATCTCGACTTGATTTTTGGTCCACGGAGCTCTTTTGTGTTACTACAGTGACCTCAGGATACCTCTAGCCTTGAAACAGTGTTCTTGGGGTTTCTCTGGATTGCCATCAAGGAAATCAAGACTCCTTTCCTGTGTAATGTGCAACACGAAATTGCTCTGCACGCAGTGCAGGGGAATCGGGCCTCATCTGGCGGCGAGGGAGAAGTCTCATGGTTTTTCTCGAGTTGCGGCGGTTACCTGGGGTATATTCTCGAGTTACGACGGGGATGGCCCTTCCACACACTTGTTTGTTCAGCGATGTCAGGACGCCTGCCTAGTTGCGAGGATCAACTCGGGATTCTCCTCGAGGCTTGGCAGAGAAATTGGGACGCCTCTCCAGCTGAGGTAGGAGACCAGGGGTTCCTTTCCCCGTGCCCAGGAATCGTGGGACTCCTATCAAGTTTCACGAGGAGTCAGGCATCGTCTCCTTTGGAGGCACTGATCTCCGCGTACGTCTGGAGTTTTCAAAGGATGTGAGGCCTCCGGTCGCGATGAGGTGGGGAACTAGGTCTTTCTCTGTGGTCTCCACAGGGGATTCAGACATCCTTTCGTCTTGGGAGATGCAAGACGAGCCTGCTTTCAAGTCACTGCAGGGATATCCGGACTTATTTCGAGTCAGGGCATCGCGGTGTCCACTCCACTTGAGGCCGCAAACTCAGGGTCCCTCTCACATACCTAGAGATGAGAGAAGAATCCTCTTGAGGTGCTTGTGGTAAGGTGGTATTCCTCTGGAGACGAAGCCAGGGACTAACCTCTCAACTCGAGTTGATTCTTGGTCCACGGAGCTCTTTCGTGTTGCTCCAGTGACCTCAGGATCTCTCTAGCCTTGAAACAGTGTTCTTGGGGTTTCTCTGGAGTGCCATCAAGGAAATCAAGGCTCCTTTCATGTGTGATGTGCAACACGGAATTGCTCTGCACGCAGTGCAGGGGAATCGAGCCTCATCTCGCGGCGAGGGGGAAGTCTCATGGTTTTTCTCGAGTTGCGGCGGGAACCTGGGCTATATTCTCGAGTTACGACCGGGATGGACTTTCACACACGTGTTTGTTCAGCGACGTCAGGACTCCTGCCTAGTTGCGAGGGACAACTCGGGATTCTCCTCGAGGCTTGGCAGGGCAATTGGGACGCCTCTCCAGCTGAGGGGGGAGACCAGGAGTCCCTTTCCACGTGCCACAGGAATCCTGGGACTCCTATCAAGTTTCACGAGGAGTCAGGCATCGTCTCCTTCGGAGGCACTGATCTCCGCGTACCTCTGGAGTTTTCAAAGAATGTGAGGCCTCCGGTCGCGATGAGGTTGAGAACTAGGTCTTTCTCTGTGGTCTCCACAGGGGATTCAGACATCCTTTCGTCTTGGGAGATGCAAGACGAGCCTGCATTCAAGTCACTGCAGGGATATCCGGACTTATTTCGAGTCAGGGCATCACGGTGTCCATTCCACTTGAGGCCGCAAACTCAGGGTCCCTCTCACATACCTAGAGCTGAGAGAAGCCTCCTCTTGAGGTGCTTGTGGTAATGTGGTATTCCTCTGGGTCGAACCAGGGACTAACCTCTCATCTCGAGTTGATTCTTGGTCCACAGAGCTCTTTCATGTTGCTCCAGTGACCTCAGGATCCCTCTAATCTTGAAACAGTTTTCTTGGGGTTTCTCTGGAGTGTCATCAAGGAAATCAAGGCAGCTTTCCTGTGTGATGTGCAACACAGAATTGCTCTGCACGCAGTGCAGGGGAATCGGACCTCATCTCGCGGCGAGGGGGAAGTCTCATGGTATTTCTCGAGTTGCGGCGGGAACCTGTGGTATATTCTCGAGTTACGACGGGGATGGCCCTTCCAAACACGTGTTTGTTCAGCGACGTCAGGATTCCTGCCTAGTTTCGAGGGACTACTCGGACTTCTCCTCGAGGCTTGACAGGGCAATTGGGACGCCTCTCCAGCTGAGGCGGGAGACCAAGGGTCCCTTTCCACGTGCCACAGGAATCCGGGGACTCCTATCAAGTTTCACGAGGAGTCAGGCATCGTCTCCTTTGCAGGCACTGATCTCCGCTTACCTCTGGAGTTTTCAAAGGATGTGAGGCCTCCGGTCGCGATGAGGGGGGAACTAGGTCTTTCTCTGTGGTCTCCACAGGGGATTCAGACATCCTTTCGTCTTGGGAGATGCAAGACGAGCCTGCTTTCAAGTCCCTGCAAGGATATCCAGACTTATTTCGAGTCAGGGCATCGCGGTGTCCATTCCACTTGAGGCCGCAATCTCAGGGTCCCTCTCACATACCTATAGCTGAGAGAAGCCTCCTCTTGAGGTGCTTGTGGTAAGGTGGTATTCCTCTGGAGTCGAAGCCAGGGACTAACCTCTCATCTCGAGTTGATTCTTGGTCCACGGAGCTCTTTCGTATTGCTCCAGTGACCTCAGGATCCCTCTAGCCTTGAAACAGTGTTCTTGTGGTTTCTCTGGAGTGCCATCAGGGAAATCAAGTCTCCTTTCATGTGTGATCTGCAACACGGAATTGCTCTGCACGCAGTGCAGGGGAATCGGACGTCATCTCGCGGCGAGGGGGAAGTCTCATGGTTTTTCTCGAGTTGCGGCGGGAACCTGGGGTATATTCTCGAGTTACAACGGGGATGGCCCTTCCACACACGTGTTTGTTCAGCGACGTCAGGACTCCTGCCTAGTTTCGAGGGACTACTCGGGATTCTCCTCGAGGCTTGGCAGGGCAATTGGGACGCCTCTCCAGCTGAGGCGGGAGACCAAGTGTCCCTTTCCACGTGCCACAGGAATCCGGGGACTCCTATCAAGTTTCACGAGGAGTCAGGCATCGTCTCCTTTGGAGGCACTGATCTCCGCGTACCTCTGGAGTTTTCAAATGTTGTCAGGCCTCCGGTCGCCATGAGGTGGGGAACTAGGTCTTTCTCTGTGGTCTCCACAGGGGATTCAGACATCCTTTCTTCTTGGCAGATGCAAGACGAGCCTGCATTCAAGTCACTGCAGGGATATCCGGCCTTATTTCGAGTCAGGGCATCGCGGTGTCCATTCCACTTGAGGCCGCAAACTCAGGGTCCCTCTCACATACCTAGAGCTGAGAGAAGCCTCGCCTTGAGGTGCTTGTGGTAAGGTGGTATTCCTCTGGAGTCGAAGCCAGGGACTAACCTCTCATCTCGAGTTGATTCTTGGTCCACGGAGCTCTTTCGTGTTGCTCCAGTGACCTCAGGATCCCTCTAGCCTTGAAACAGTGTTCTTGGGGTATCTCTGGAGTGTCATCAAGGAAATCAAGGCTCCTTTCATGTGTGATGTGCAACACGGAATTGCTCTGCACGCAGTACAGGGTAATCGGGCCTCATCTCCCGGCGAGGGGGAAGTCTCATGGTTTTTCTCGAGTTGCGGCGGGAACCGGGGGTATATTCTCGAGGTAAGACGGGGATGGCCCTTCCACACACGTGTCTGTTCAGCGATGTCAGGACTCCTGCCTAGTTGCGAGGAACAACTCGGGATTCTCCTCGAGGCTTGGCAGGGCAATTGGGACGCCTCTCCAGCTGAGGCAGGAGACTAAGTGTCAGTTTCCACGTGCCACAAGAATACTGGGACTCCTATCAAGATTCACGAGAAGTCAGGCATCGTCTCCTTTGGAGGCACTGATCTCCGCGTACCTCTGGAGTTTTCAAAGGATGTGAGGCCTCCGGTCGCGAAGAGAAGGGGAACTAGGTCTTTCTCTGTGGTCTCCACAGGGGATTCAGACATCCTTTCGTCTTGGTAGACGCAAGACGAGCCTGCATTCAATTCACTGCAACGATATCCGGCCTTATATCGAGACAGGGCATCGCGGTGTCCATTCCACTTGAGGCCGCAAACTCAGGGTCCCTCTCACATACCTAGAGCTGAGAGAAGAATCCTCTTGAGGTGCTTCTGGTAAGGTGGTATTCCTCTGGAGTCGAAGCCAGGGACTAACCTCTCATCTCGAGTAGATTTTTGGTCCTCGGAGCACTTTCGTGTTGCTCCAGTGACCTCAGGATCCCTCTCATCTTGAAACAGTGTTCTTGGGGTTTCTCTGGATGCCAGCACGGAAATCAAGGCTCCTTTCCTGTGTGATGTGCAACACGGAATTGCTCTGCACGCAGTGCAGGGGAATCGGGCCTCAGCTCTCGGCGAGGGGGAAGTCTCATGGTTTTTCTCGAGTTGCGGCAGCATCCTGGGGAATATTCTCGAGTTACGACGGCGATGGCCCGTCCACACACATGTTTTTTCAGCGACGTTAGAACTCCTGCCTAATTGCGAGGGACAACTCGGGATTCTCATCAAGGCTTGGCAGGGCAATTGGGACTCCTCTCCAGCTGAGGCAGGAGACCAAGGGTCCCTTTCCACGTGCCACAGGAATCCTGGGACTCCTATCAAGTTTCACGAGGAGTCAGGCATCGTCTCCTTTGGAGGCACAGATCTCGGCGTACCTCTGGAGTTTTCAAAGGATGTGAGGCTTCCGGTGGCAATGAGGTGGGAAACTAGGTCTTTCTCTGTGGTCGCCACAGGGGATTCAGACATCCTTTCGTCTTGGGAGATGCAAGACGAGCCTGCTTTCAAGTCCCTGCAAGGATATCCAGACTTATTTCGAGTCAGGGCATCGCGGTGTCCATTCCACTTGAGGCCGCAAACTCAGGGTCCCTCTCACATACCTATAGCTGAGAGAAGCCTCCTCTTGAGGTGCTTGTGGTAAGGTGGTATTCCTCTGGAGTCGAAGCCAGGGACTAAGCTCTCATCTCGAGTTGATTCTTGGTCCACGGAGCTCTTTCGTGTTGTTCCAGTGAACTCAGGATCCCTCTCTCCTTGAAACAGTGTTCTTGGGGTTTCTCTGGAGTGCCATCAAGGAAATCAAGGCTTCTTTTATGTGTGATGTGCAACACGGAATTGCTCTGCATGCAGTGCAGGGGAATTGGGCCTCATCTCGCGGCGAGGGGGAAGTCTCATGGTTTTTCTCGAGTTGCGGCGGGAACCTGGGGTATATTCTCGAGTTACGACGGGGATGGCCCTTCCACACACGTTTGTTCAGCGACGTCAGGACTCCTGCCTAGTTGCGAGGGACATCTCGGGATTCTCCTCGAGGCTTGGCAGGGCAATTGGGACGCCTCTCCAGCTGAGGGGGGTGACCAGGGGTTCCGTTCCACGTGCCACAGGAATCCTGGGACTCCTATCAAGTTTCACGAGGAGTCAGGCATCGTCTCCTTTGTAGGCACTGATCTCCGTGTACCTCTGGAGTTTTCAAAGAATGTGAGGCTTCCGGTCGCGATGAGGTGGGGAACTAGGTCTTTCTCTGTGGTCTCCACAGGGGATTCAGACATCCTTTCGTCTTGGGAGATGCAAGACGAGCCTGCATTCAAGTCCCTGCAGGGATATCCGGACTTATTTCGAGTCAGGGCATCGCGGTGTCCATTCCACTTGAGGCCGCAAACTCAGGGTCCCTCTCACATACCTAGAGCTGAGAGAAGCCTCCTCTTGAGGTGCTTGTGGTAAGGTGGTATTCCTCTGGGTCGAACCAGAACTAACCTCTCATCTCGAGTTGATTCTTGGTCCACAGAGCTCTTTTTTGTTGCTCCAGTGACCTCAGGATCCCTCTAATCTTGAAACAGTTTTCTTGCGGTTTCTCTGGAGTGTCATCAAGGAAATCAAGGCTGCTTTCATGTGTGATGTGCAACACGGAATTGCTCTGCACGCAGTGCAGGGGAATCGGACCTCATCTCGCGGTGAGGGGGAAGACTCATGGTTTTTCTCCAGTTGCTCGGGAACCTGTGGTATATTCTCGAGTTACGACGGGGATGACCCTTCCACACACGTGTTTGTTCAGCGACGTCAGGACTCCTGCCTAGTTTCGAGGGACTACTCGGGATTCTCCTCGAGGCTTGGCAGGGCAGTTGGGACGCCTCTCCATCTGAGGCGGGAGACCAAGTGTCCCTTTCCACGTGCCACAGGAATCCTGGCACTCCTATCAAGTTTCACGAGGAGTCAGGCATCGTCTCCTTTGCAGGCACTGATCTCCGCGTACCTCTGGAGTTTTCAAAGGATGTGAGGCCTCCGGTCGCGATGAGGTGGGGAACTCAGTCTTTCTCTGTGGTCTCCACAGGGGATTCAGACATCCTTTCGTCTTGGGAGATGCAAGACGAGCCTGCATTCAAGTCACTGCAGGGATATCGAGCCTTATTTCTAGTAAGGGCATCGCGGTGTCCATTCCAATTGAGGCCGCAAACTCAGGGTCTCTCTCACATACATAGAGCTGAGAGAAGCCTCCTCTTGAGGTGCTTGTGGTAAGGTGGTATTCCTCTGGAGTCGAAGCCAGGGACTAACCTCTCATCTCGAGTTGATTTTTGGTCCACGGAGCTCTTTTGTGTTGCTACAGTGACCTCAGGATCCCTCTAGCCTTGAAACAGTGTTCTTGGGGTTTCTCTGGAGTGCCATCAAGGAAATCAAGGCTTCTTTCATGTGTGATGTGCAACACGGAATTGCTCTGCACGCAGTGCAGGGGAATTGGGCCTCATCTCACGGCGAGGGGGAAGTCTCATGGTTTTTCCCGAGTTGCGGCGGGAACCTGGGCTATATTCTCGAGTTACGACGGGGATGGCCCTTCCACACACGTTTGTTCAGCGACGTCAGGACTCCTGCCTAGTTGCGAGGGACAACTCGGGATTCTCCTCGAGGCTTGGCAGGGCAATTGGGACGCCTCTCCAGCTGAGGGGGGTGACCAGGGGTTCCGTTCCACGTGCCACAGGAATCCTGGGACTCCTATCAAGTTTCACGAGGAGTCAGGCATCGTCTCCTTTGTAGGCACTGATCTCCGCGTACCTCTGGAGTTTTCAAAAAATGTGAGGCTTCCGGTCGCGATGAGGTGGGGAACTAGGTCTTTCTCTGTGGTCTCCACAGGGGATTCAGACATCCTTTCGTCTTGGGAGATGCAAGACGAGCCTGCATTCAAGTCCCTGCAGGGATATCCGGACTTATTTCGAGTCAGGGCATCGCGGTGTCCATTCCACTTGAGGCCGCAAACTCAGGGTCCCTCTCACATACCTAGACCTGAGAGAAGCCTCCTCTTGAGGTGCTTGTGGTAAGGTGGTATTCCTCTGGGTCGAACCAGAACTAACCTCTCATCTCGAGTTGATTCTTGGTCCACAGAGCTCTTTTGTGTTGCTCCAGTGACCTCAGGATCCCTCTCATCTTGAAACAGTTTTCTTGGGGTTTCTCTGGAGTGTCATCAAGGAAATCAAGGCTGCTTTCATGTGTGATGTGCAACACGGAATTGCTCTGCACGCAGTGCAGGGGAATCGGACCTCATCTCGCGGTGAGGGGGAAGACTCATGGTTTTTCTCGAGTTGCTCGGGAACCTGTGGTATATTCTCGAGTTACGACGGGGATGGCCCTTCCACACACGTGTTTGTTTAGCGACGTCTGGACTCCTGCCTAGTTGCGAGGGACAACTCGGGATTCTCATCAAGGCTTGGCAGGGCAATTGGGACTCCTCTCCAGCTGAGGCAGGAGACCAAGGGTCCCTTTCAACGTGCCACAGGAATCCTGGGACTCCTATCAAGTTTCACGAGGAGTCAGGCATCGTCTTCTTTGGAGGCACTGATCTCCGGGTACCTCTTGAGTTTTCAAAGGATGTGAAGACTGTGGTCGCGATGAGGTGGGGAACTAGGTCTTTCTCTGTGGTCTCCACAGGGGATTCAGACATCCTTTCGTCTTGGGAGATGCAAGACGAGCCTGCATTCAAGTCACTGCAGGGATATCCGGCCTTATTTCGAGTCAGGGCATACCCGTGTCCATTCTACTTGAGGCCGCAAACTCAGGGTCCCTCTCACATACCTACAGCTGATAGAAGCCTCCTTTTGAGGTGCTTGTGGTAAGGTGGTATTCCTCTGGAGTCGAAGCCAGGGACTAACCTCTCATCTGAGTTGAATTTTGGTCTTCCAAGCTCTTTCGTGTTACTACAGTGACCTCAGGATCCCTCGAGCCTTGAAACAGTGTTCTAGGGGTTTCTCTGGAGTGCCATTAAGGAAATCAAGGATCCTTTCATGTGTGATGTGCAACACGGAATTGCTCTGCACGCAGTGCAGGAAAATCGGGCCTCATCTCGCGGCGAGGGGGAAGTCTCATGGTTTTTCGCGAGTTCTGGCGGGAACATGGGGTATATTCAGAGTTATGATGCGGATGGCCCCTGCATACATGTGTTTTTTCAGGGACGTCAGGACTCCTGCCTAGTTGCGAGGGACAACTTGGGATTCTCCTCGAGGCTTGGCAGGGCAATTGGGACGCCTCTCCAGCTGAGGCGGGAGACGAAGGGTCCCTTTCCACGTGCCACAGGAATCCTGGGACTCCGATCAAGTTTCACGAGGTCTCAGGCATCGTCTTTTTTGGAGGCACTGATCTCCACGCACTTCTGGATTTTGAAAAGGATGTGAGGCCTCCGTTCGCGATGAGGTGGGGAACTAGGTCTTTCTCTGTGGTCTCCACAGGGAATTCAGACATCCTTTCGTCTTGGGTGATGCAAGACGAGCCTGCATTCAAGTCACTGCAGGGATATCCGGCCTTATTTTGAGTCAGGGCATCCCCGTGTCCATTCCACTTGAGGCCGCACAGTCAGGGTCCCTCTCACATGCCTAGAGCTGAGACAAGCCTCGTCTTGAGATGCTTGTGGTAAGGTGGTATTCCTCTGGAGTCGAAGCCAGGGACTAACCTCTTATCTCGAGTTGATTTTTGGTCCACGGAGCTCTTTCGTGTTGCTCCAGTGACATCAGGATCCCTCTAGCCTTGAAACAGTGTTCTTGGGGTTTCTCTGGAGTGCCATCAAGGAAACCAAGGCTACTTTCATGTGTGATGTGCAACACGGAATTGCTCTGGACGCAGTGCAGGGGAATCGGTCCTCATCTCGCGGCGAGGGGGAAGTCTCATGGTTTTTCTCGAGTTGCGTCGGTAACCTGGGGTATATTCTCGAGTTACGACGGGGATGGCCCTTCCACACACGTGTTTGTTCAGCGACGGCAAAACTCCTGCCTACTTGCCAGGGAGAACTCGGGATTCTCCTCGAGGCTTGGCAGGGCAATTGGGACGCCTCTGCAGCTGAGGCGGGAGACCAAGGGTCCCTTTCCACGTTCCACAGGAATCCTGGTACTCCTATCAAGATTCACGAGGAGTCAGGTATCGTCTCCTTTGGAGGCACTGATCTCCGCGTGCCTCTGGAGTTTTTAAAGGATGTGAGGACTGCGGTCGTGATGAGGTGGGGAACTACCTCTTTCTCTGTGGTCTCCACAGGGGATTCAGACCTCCTTTCGTCTTGGGAGATGCAAGACGAGCCTGCATTCAAGTCACTGCAGGGATATCCGGCCTTATTTCGAGTCAGGGCATCGCGGTGTCCATTCCACTTGAGGCCGTAAACTCAGGGTTCCTCTCACATACTTATAGCTGAGAGAAGCCTCCTCTTGAGGTGCTTGTGGTAAGGTGGTATTCCTCTGGAGTCGAAGTCAGGGACTAACCTCTCATCTCGAGGTGATGTTTTGTCCACTGAGCTCTTTCGTGTTGCTACAGTGTCCTCAGGATCCCTCTAGCCTTGAAACAGTGTCTTTGGGGTTTCTCTGGAGTGCCATCAAGGATATCAAGGCTCCTTTCATGTGTGATGTGAAACACGGAATTGCTCTGCACGCAGTGCAGGGGAATCGGGCCGCATCTCGCGGCGAGGGGAAGTCTCATGGTTTTACCTGAGTTGCGGCGGGAACCTGTGGTATCTTCTCGAGTTACGACGTGGATGGCCCTTCCACACACGTGTTTGTTCAGCGACGTCAGGACTCCTGCCTAGTTGCGAGGGACAACTCGGGATTCTCCTCGAGGCTTGGCAGGGCAATTGGGACGCCTCTCCAGCTGAGGCGGGAGACCAAGGGTCCCTTTCCACGTGCCAGAGGAATCCTGGGACTCCTATCAAGTTTCACGAGGAGTCAGGCATCGTCTCCTTTGAAGGCACTGATCGCTACGTACCTCTGGAGTTTTCAAAGGATGTGAGGCCTCCGGTCGGGATGAGGTGGGGAACTAGGTCTTTCTCTGTGGTCTCCACAGGGGATTCAGAAATCCTTTCGTCTTACGAGATGGAGAACGAGCCTGCATTCAGGTCACTGCAGGAATATCCGGCCTTATTTCCAGTCAGGCCATCGCGGAGTCCATTAACTTGATGCCACAAACTCAGGGTCCCTCTCACATACCTAGAGCTGAGAGAAGCCTCCTCTTGAGATGCTTGTGGTAAGGTGGTATTCCTCTGGAGTAGAAGCCAGGGACTACCCTCTCATCTCGAGTTGATTTGTGGTCCAAGGAACTCTTTCGTGTTGCTATGCTCTTGGGGTTTCACTGGAGTGCCATCAAGGAAATCAAGGCTCCTTTCCTGTGTGATGTCAATAAGGAATTGCTCTGCACGCAGTGCAGGGGAATCGGGCCTCATCTCCCGGCGAGGGGGAAGTCTCATGGTTTTTCTCGAGTTGCGGCGGGAACTTGGGGTATATTCTCGAGTTACGACGGGGATGGCCCTTCCACACACGTGTTTGTTCAGCGACGTCAGGACTCCTACCTAGTTGCGAGCGACAACGCGGGATTCTCCTCAAGGCTTGGCAGGGCAATTGGGACGCCTCTCCAGCTGAGGGGGGAGACCAAGGGTCCCTTTCCACGTGCCACAGGAATCCTGGGACTCCTATCAAGATTCACGAGGAGTCAGGTATCGTCTCCTTTGGAGGCACTGATCTCCGCGTGCCTCTGGAGTTTTTAAAGGATGTGAGGACTGCGGTCGTGATGAGGTGGGGAACTACCTCTTTCTCTGTGGTCTCCACAGGGGATTCAGACCTCCTTTCGTCTTGGGAGATGCAAGACGAGCCTGCATTCCAGTCACTGCAGGGATATCCGGCCTTATTTCGAGTCAGACCATCGCGGTGTCCATTCCACTTGAGGCCGTAAACTCAGGGTTCCTCTCACATACTTATAGCTGAGAGAAGCCTCCTCTTGAGGTGCTTGTGGTAAGGTGGTATTCCTCTGGAGTCGAAGTCAGGGACTAACCTCTCATCTCGAGGTGATTTTTTGTCCACTGAGCTCTTTCGTGTTGCTACAGTGTCCTCAGGATCCCTCTAGCCTTGAAACAGTGTCTTTGGGGTTTCTCTGGAGTGCCATCAAGGATATCAAGGCTCCTTTCATGTGTGATGTGAAACACGGAATTGCTCTGCACGCAGTGCAGGGGAATCGGGCCGCATCTCGCGGCGAGGGGAAGTCTCATGGTTTTACCTGAGTTGCGGCGGGAACCTGTGGTATCTTCTCGAGTTACGACGTGGATGGCCCTTCCACACACGTGTTTGTTCAGCGACGTCAGGACTCCTGCCTAGTTGCGAGGGACAACTCGGGATTCTCCTCGAGGCTTGGCAGGGCAATTGGGACGCCTCTCCAGCTGAGGCGGGAGACCAAGGGTCCCTTTCCACGTGCCAGAGGAATCCTGGGACTCCTATCAAGTTTCACGAGGAGTCAGGCATCGTCTCCTTTGGAGGCACTGATCTCCACGTACCTCTGGAGTTTTCAAAGGATGTGAGGCCTCCGGTCGGGATGAGGTGGGGAACTAGGTCTTTCTCTGTGGTCTCCACAGGGGATTCAGAAATCCTTTCGTCTTACGAGATGGAGAACGAGCCTGCATTCAGGTCACTGCAGGAATATCCGGCCTTATTTCGAGTCAGGCCATCGCGGAGTCCATTAACTTGATGCCACAAACTCAGGGTCCCTCTCACATACCTAGAGCTGAGAGAAGCCTCCTCTTGAGATGCTTGTGGTAAGGTGGTATTCCTCTGGATTAGAAGCCAGGGACTACCCTCTCATCTCGAGTTGATTTGTGGTCCAAGGAACTCTTTCGTGTTGCTATGCTCTTGGGGTTTCACTGGAGTGCCATCAAGGAAATCAAGGCTCCTTTCCTGTGTGATGTCAAAAAGGAATTGCTCTGCACGCAGTGCAGGGGAATCGGGCCTCATCTCCCGGCGAGGGGGAAGTCTCATGGTTTTTCTCGAGTTGCGGCGGGAACTTGGGGTATATTCTCGAGTTACGACGGGGATGGCCCTTCCACACACGTGTTTGTTCAGCGACGTCAGGACTCCTACCTAGTTGCGAGCGACAACGCGGGATTCTCCTCAAGGCTTGGCAGGGCAATTGGGACGCCTCTCCAGCTGAGGGGGGAGACCAAGGGTCCCTTTCCACGTGCCACAGGAATCCTGGGACTCCTATCAAGATTCACGAGGAGTCAGGCATCGTCTCCTTTGGAGGCACTGATCTCCGCGTGCCTCTGGAGTTTTTAAAGGATGTGAGGCCTCCGATCGCAATGAGGTGGGGAACTAGGTCTTTCTCTGTGGTCTCCACAGGGGATTCAGACAACCTTTCGTCTTGGGAGATGGAAGACGAGCCTGCATTAATCACTGCAGGGATATCCGGGCTTATTTCGTGTCATGGCATCTTGGTGTCCATTTCACTTGAGGCCGCAAACTCAGGGTCCCTCTCACATACCTAGAGCTGAGAGAAGCCTCCTGTTGAGGTGCTTGCGGTAAGGTGGTATAACTCTGGAGTCGAAGCCAGGGACTAACCTCTCATCGCGAGTTGATTTTTGGTCCACGGAGCTCTTTCGTGTTGCTACAGTGACCTCAGGATCCCTCTAGCCTTGAAGCAGTGTTCTTGGGGTTTCTCTGGAGTGCCATCAAGGAAATCAAGGCTCCTTTCATATGTGATGTGCAACACGGAATTTCTCTGCACGCAGTGCAGGG
The DNA here is from genome assembly GCF_910594005.1 of Cervus elaphus. Classification (NCBI taxonomy): domain Eukaryota; kingdom Metazoa; phylum Chordata; class Mammalia; order Artiodactyla; family Cervidae; genus Cervus; species Cervus elaphus. Next base: position 23,622,642 of record NC_057848.1, read on the forward strand.
GAATCGGTCTTCATCTCGCGGCGAGGGGGAAGTCTCATGGTTTTTCTCGAGTTGCGGCGGGAACCCCGGGTTATATTCTCGAGTTACGACGGGGATGGCCCTTCCATACACGTGTTTCTTCAGCGACGTCAGGACTCTGGCATAGTTGCGAGGGACAACTTGGTATTCTCCTCGAGGCTTGGCAGGGCAATTGTGACGCCTCTCCAGCTGAGGCGGGAGACCAAGGGTCCCTTTCCACGTGCCACATAATCCTGGGACTCCTATCAAGTTTCACGAGGAGTCAGGCATCGTCTCCTTTGGAGGCACTGATCTCCGCGTACCTCTGGAGTTTTCATAGTATGTGAGGCCTCCGGTCGCAATGAGGTGGGGAACTAGGTCTTTCTCTATGGTCTCCACAGGCGATTCAGACATCCTTTCGTCTTGGGAGATGCAAGACGAGCCTTCATTCAAGTCACTGCAGTGATATCCGGCCTTATTTCGAGTCAGGGCATCGCGGTGTCCATTCCACTTGAGTCCGCAAACTCAGGGTCCCTCTCACATACATAGAGCTGAGAGAAGCCTCCTCTTGAGGTGCTTGTGGTAAGGTGGTATTCCTTTGGAGTCGAAGCCAGGTACTAACCTCTCATCTCGAGTTGATTTTTGGTCCACGGAGCTCTTTCCTGTTGCTACAGTGACCTCAGGATCCCTCTAGCCTTGAAACAGTGTTCTTGGGGTTTCTCTGGAGTGCCATCAAGGAAATCAAGGCTCCTTTCCTGTGTGATGTGCAACACGGAATTGCTCTGCACGCAGTGCAGGGAAATCAGCCTCATCTTGCGGCGAGTGGGAAGTCTCATGGTTTTTCTCGAGTTGCGGGGGGAACCTGGGGTATATTCTCGAGTTACCACGGGGATAGCACTTCCACACACGTGTTTGTTCAGCGATGTCAGGACTCCGGCCTAGTTGCGAGGGACAACTCGGGATTTTCATCGAGGCTTGGCAGGGCAATTGGGACGCCTCTCCAGCTGAGGCGGGAGACCAAGGGTCCCTTTCCACGTGCCATAGGAATCCTGGCACTCCTATCAAGTTTCACGAGGAGTCAGGCATCGTCTCCTTTGGGGGCACTGATCTCCGCGTACCTCTGGAGTTTTCAAAGGATGTGAGGCCTCCGGTCGCGATCAGGTGGGGAACTAGGTCTTTCTCTGTGGTCTCCACAGGGGATTCAGACAACCTTTCGTCTTGGGAGATGGAAGACGAGCCTGCATTCAAGTGACTGCAGGGATATCCGGCCTTATTTCGAGTCATGACATCTTGGTGTCCATTCCACTTGAGGCCGCAAACTCAGGGTCCCTCTCACATACCTAGAGCTGAGAGAAGCCTCCTCTTGAGGTGCTTGTGGTAAGGTGGTATTCCTCTGGAGTCGAAGCCAGGGACTAACCTCTCATCTCGAGTTGATTTTTGGTCCACGGAGCTCTTCCGTGTTGCTACAGTGACCTCAGGATCCCTCTAGCCTTGAAACAGTGTCTTTGGGGTTTCTCTGGAGTGCCATCAAGGAAATCAAGGCTCCTTTCATGTGTGATGTGAAACACGGAATTGCTCTGCACGCAGTGCAGGGGAATCGGGCCGCATCTCGCGGCGAGGGGAAGTCTCATGGTTTTACCTGAGTTGCGGCGGGAACCTGTGGTATCTTCTCGAGTTACGACGTGGATGGCCCTTCCACACACGTGTTTGTTCAGCGACGTCAGGACTCCTGCCTAGTTGCGAGGGACAACTCGGGATTCTCCTCGAGGCTTGGCAGGGCAATTGGGACGCCTCTCCAGCTGAGGCGGGAGACCAAGGGTCCCTTTCCACGTGCCACAGGAATCCTGGGACTCCGATCAAGTTTCACGAGGTCTCAGGCATCGTCTTTTTTGGAGGCACTGATCTCCACGCACTTCTGGATTTTGAAAAGGATGTGAGGCCTCCGTTCGCGATGAGGTGGGGAACTAGGTCTTTCTCTGTGGTCTCCACAGGGAATTCAGACATCCTTTCGTCTTGGGTGATGCAAGACGAGCCTGCATTCAAGTCACTGCAGGGATATCCGGCCTTATTTTGAGTCAGGGCATCCCCGTGTCCATTCCACTTGAGGCCGCACAGTCAGGGTCCCTCTCACATGCCTAGAGCTGAGACAAGCCTCGTCTTGAGATGCTTGTGGTAAGGTGGTATTCCTCTGGAGTCGAAGCCAGGGACTAACCTCTCATCTCGAGTTGATTTTTGGTCCACGGAGCTCTTTCGTGTTGCTCCAGTGACATCAGGATCCCTCTAGCCTTAAAACAGTGTTCTTGGGGTTTCTCTGGAGTGCCATCAAGGAAACCAAGGCTCCTTTCATGTGTGATGTGCAACACGGAATTGCTCTGGACGCAGTGCAGGGGAATCGGTCCTCATCTCGCGGCGAGGGGGAAGTCTCATGGTTTTTCTCGAGTTGCGGCGGTAACCTGGGGTATATTCTCGAGTTACGACGGGGATGGCCCTTCCACACACGTGTTTGTTCAGCGACGGCAAAACTCCTGCCTACTTGCCAGGGAGAACTCGGGATTCTCCTCGAGGCTTGGCAGGGCAATTGGGACGCCTCTGCAGCTGAGGCGGGAGACCAAGGGTCCCTTTCCACGTTCCACAGGAATCCTGGTACTCCTATCAAGATTCACGAGGAGTCAGGTATCGTCTCCTTTGGAGGCACTGATCTCCGCGTGCCTCTGGAGTTTTTAAAGGATGTGAGGACTGCGGTCGTGATGAGGTGGGGAACTACCTCTTTCTCTGTGGTCTCCACAGGGGATTCAGACCTCCTTTCGTCTTGGGAGATGCAAGACGAGCCTGCATTCAAGTCACTGCAGGGATATCCGGCCTTATTTCGAGTCAGGGCATCGCGGTGTCCATTCCACTTGAGGCCGTAAACTCAGGGTTCCTCTCACATACTTATAGCTGAGAGAAACCTCCTCTTGAGGTGCTTGTGGTAAGGTGGTATTCCTCTGGAGTCGAAGTCAGGGACTAACCTCTCATCTCGAGGTGATTTTTTGTCCACTGAGCTCTTTCGTGTTGCTACAGTGTCCTCAGGATCCCTCTAGCCTTGAAACAGTGTCTTTGGGGTTTCTCTGGAGTGCCATCAAGGATATCAAGGCTCCTTTCATGTGTGATGTGAAACACGGAATTGCTCTGCACGCAGTGCAGGGGAATCGGGCCGCATCTCGCGGCGAGGGGAAGTCTCATGGTTTTACCTGAGTTGCGGCGGGAACCTGTGGTATCTTCTCGAGTTACGACGTGGATGGCCCTTCCACACACGTGTTTGTTCAGCGACGTCAGGACTCCTGCCTAGTTGCGAGGGACAACTCGGGATTCTCCTCGAGGCTTGGCAGGGCAATTGGGACGCCTCTCCAGCTGAGGCGGGAGACCAAGGGTCCCTTTCCACGTGCCAGAGGAATCCTGGGACTCCTATCAAGTTTCACGAGGAGTCAGGCATCGTCTCCTTTGAAGGCACTGATCGCTACGTACCTCTGGAGTTTTCAAAGGATGTGAGGCCTCCGGTCGGGATGAGGTGGGGAACTAGGTCTTTCTCTGTGGTCTCCACAGGGGATTCAGAAATCCTTTCGTCTTACGAGATGGAGAACGAGCCTGCATTCAGGTCACTGCAGGAATATCCGGCCTTATTTCGAGTCAGGCCATCGCGGAGTCCATTAACTTGATGCCACAAACTCAGGGTCCCTCTCACATACCTAGAGCTGAGAGAAGCCTCCTCTTGAGATGCTTGTGGTAAGGTGGTATTCCTCTGGAGTAGAAGCCAGGGACTACCCTCTCATCTCGAGTTGATTTGTGGTCCAAGGAACTCTTTCGTGTTGCTATGCTCTTGGGGTTTCACTGGAGTGCCATCAAGGAAATCAAGGCTCCTTTCCTGTGTGATGTCAAAAAGGAATTGCTCTGCACGCAGTGCAGGGGAATCGGGCCTCATCTCCCGGCGAGGGGGAAGTCTCATGGTTTTTCTCGAGTTGCGGCGGGAACTTGGGGTATATTCTCGAGTTACGACGGGGATGGCCCTTCCACACACGTGTTTGTTCAGCGACGTCAGGACTCCTACCTAGTTGCGAGCGACAACGCGGGATTCTCCTCAAGGCTTGGCAGGGCAATTGGGACGCCTCTCCAGCTGAGGCGGGAGACCAAGGGTCCCTTTCCACGTGCCACAGGAATCCTGGGACTCCTATCAAGATTCACGAGGAGTCAGGCATCGTCTCCTTTGGAGGCACTGATCTCCGCGTGCCTCTGGAGTTTTTAAAGGATGTGAGGCCTCCAATCGCAATGAGGTGGGGAACAAGGTCTTTCTCTGTGGTCTCCACAGGGGATTCAGACAACCTTTCGTCTTGGGAGATGGAAGACGAGCCTGCATTAATCACTGCAGGGATATCCGGGCTTATTTCGTGTCATGGCATCTTGGTGTCCATTTCACTTGAGGCCGCAAACTCAGGGTCCCTCTCACATACCTAGAGCTGAGAGAAGCCTCCTGTTGAGGTGCTTGCGGTAAGGTGGTATAACTCTGGAGTCGAAGCCAGGGACTAACCTCTCATCGCGAGTTGATTTTTGGTCCACGGAGCTCTTTCGTGTTGCTACAGTGACCTCAGGATCCCTCTAGCCTTGAAGCAGTGTTCTTGGGGTTTCTCTGGAGTGCCATCAAGGAAATCAAGGCTCCTTTCATATGTGATGTGCAACACGGAATTTCTCTGCACGAAGTGCAGGGGAATCGGTCTTCATCTCGCGGCGAGGGGGAAGTCTCATGGTTTTTCTCGAGTTGCGGCGGGAACCCCGGGTTATATTCTCGAGTTACGACGGGGATGGCCCTTCCATACACGTGTTTCTTCAGCGACGTCAGGACTCTGGCATAGTTGCGAGGGACAACTTGGGATTTTCCTCGAGGCTTGGCAGGGCAATTGTGACGCCTCTCCAGCTGAGGCGGGAGACCAAGGGTCCCTTTCCACGTGCCACATAATCCTGGGACTCCTATCAAGTTTCACGAGGAGTCAGGCATCGTCTCCTTTGGAGGCACTGATCTCCGCGTACCTCTGGAGTTTTCATAGTATGTGAGGCCTCCGGTCGCAATGAGGTGGGGAACTAGGTCTTTCTCTATGGTCTCCACAGGCGATTCAGACATCCTTTCGTCTTGGGAGATGCAAGACGAGCCTTCATTCAAGTCACTGCAGTGATATCCGGCCTTATTTCGAGTCAGGGCATCGCGGTGTCCATTCCACTTGAGTCCGCAAACTCAGGGTCCCTCTCACATACATAGAGCTGAGAGAAGCCTCCTCTTGAGGTGCTTGTGGTAAGGTGGTATTCCTTTGGAGTCGAAGCCAGGTACTAACCTCTCATCTCGAGTTGATTTTTGGTCCACGGAGCTCTTTCCTGTTGCTACAGTGACCTCAGTATCCCTCTAGCCTTGAAACAGTGTTCTTGGGGTTTCTCTGGAGTGCCATCAAGGAAATCAAGGCTCCTTTCCTGTGTGATGTGCAACACGGAATTGCTCTGCACGCAGTGCAGGGGAATCAGCCTCATCTTGCGGCGAGTGGGAAGTCTCATGGTTTTTCTCGAGTTGCGGGGGGAACCTGGGGTATATTCTCGAGTTACCACGGGGATAGCACTTCCACACACGTGTTTGTTCAGCGATGTCAGGACTCCGGCCTAGTTGCGAGGGACACCTCGGGATTTTCATCGAGGCTTGGCAGGGCAATTGGGACGCCTCTCCAGCTGAGGCGGGAGACCAAGGGTCCCTTTCCACGTGCCATAGGAATCCTGGCACTCCTATCAAGTTTCACGAGGAGTCAGGCATCGTCTCCTTTGGGGGCACTGATCTCCGCGTACCTCTGGAGTTTTCAAAGGATGTGAGGCCTCCGGTCGCGATCAGGTGGGGAACTAGGTCTTTCTCTGTGGTCTCCACAGGGGATTCAGACAACCTTTCGTCTTGGGAGATGGAAGACGAGCCTGCATTCAAGTGACTGCAGGGATATCCGGCCTTATTTCGAGTCATGACATCTTGGTGTCCATTCCACTTGAGGCCGCAAACTCAGGGTCCCTCTCACATACCTAGAGCTGAGAGAAGCCTCCTCTTGAGGTGCTTGTGGTAAGGTGGTATTCCTCTGGAGTCGAAGCCAGGGACTAACCTCTCATCTCGAGTTGATTTTTGGTCCACGGAGCTCTTCCGTGTTGCTACAGTGACCTCAGGATCCCTCTAGCCTTGAAACAGTGTCTTTGGGGTTTCTCTGGAGTGCCATCAAGGAAATCAAGGCTCCTTTCATGTGTGATGTGAAACACGGAATTGCTCCGCACGCAGTGCAGGGGAATCGGGCCGCATCTCGCGGCGAGGCGAAGTCTCATGGTTTTACCTGAGTTGCGGCGGGAACCTGTGGTATCTTCTCGAGTTACGACGTGGATGGCCCTTCCACACACGTGTTTGTTCAGCGACGTCAGGACTCCTGCCTAGTTGCGAGGGACAACTCGGGATTCTCCTCGAGGCTTGGCAGGGCAATTGGGACGCCTCTCCAGCTGAGGCGGGAGACCAAGAGTCCCTTTCCACGTGCCAGAGGAATCCTGGGACTCCTATCAAGTTTCACGAGGAGTCAGGCATCGTCTCCTTTGAAGGCACTGATCGCTACGTACCTCTGGAGTTTTCAAAGGATGTGAGGCCTCCGGTCGGGATGAGGTGAGGAACTAGGTCTTTCTCTGTGGTCTCCACAGGGGATTCAGAAATCCTTTCGTCTTACGAGATGGAGAACGAGCCTGCATTCAGGTCACTGCAGGAATATCCGGCCTTATTTCGAGTCAGGCCATCGCGGAGTCCATTAACTTGATGCCACAAACTCAGGGTCCCTCTCACATACCTAGAGCTGAGAGAAGCCTCCTCTTGAGGTGCTTGTGGTAAGGTGGTATTCCTCTGGAGTAGTAGCCAGGGACTACCCTCTCATCTCGAGTTGATTTGTGGTCCACGGAACTCTTTCGTGTTGCTATGCTCTTGGGGTTTCACTGGAGTGCCATCAAGGAAATCAAGGCTCCTTTCCTGTGTGATGTCAAAAAGGAATTGCTCTGCACGCAGTGCAGGGGAATCGGGCCTCATCTCCCGGCGAGGGGGAAGTCTCATGGTTTTTCTCGAGTTGCGGCGGGAACCTGGGGTATATTCTCGAGTTACGACGGGGATGGCCCTTCCACACACGTGTTTGTTCAGCGACGTCAGCACTCCTGCCTAGTTGCGAGCGACAACGCGGGATTCTCCTCGAGGCTTGGCAGGGCAATTGGGACGCCTCTCCAGCTGAGGCGGGAGACCAAGGGTCCCTTTCCACGTGCCACAGGAATCCTGGGACTCCTATCAAGATTCACGAGGAGTCAGGCATCGTCTCCTTTGGAGGCACTGATCTCCGCGTGCCTCTGGAGTTTTTAAAGGATGTGAGGCCTCCGATCGCGATGAGGTGGGGAACTAGGTCTTTCTCTGTGGTCTCCACAGGGGATTCAGACAACCTTTCGTCTTGGGAGATGGAAGACGAGCCTGCATTAATCACTGCAGGGATATCCGGGCTTATTTCGTGTCATGGCATCTTGGTGTCCATTTCACTTGAGGCCGCAAACTCAGGGTCCCTCTCACATACCTAGAGCTGAGAGAAGCCTCCTGTTGAGGTGCTTGCGGTAAGGTGGTATAACTCTGGAGTCGAAGCCAGGGACTAACCTCTCATCGCGAGTTGATTTTTGGTCCACGGAGCTCTTTCGTGTTGCTACAGTGACCTCAGGATCCCTCTAGCCTTGAAGCAGTGTTCTTGGGGTTTCTCTGGAGTGCCATCAAGGAAATCAAGGCTCCTTTCATATGTGATGTGCAACACGGAATTTCTCTGCACGCAGTGCAGGGGAATCGGTCTTCATCTCGCGGCGAGGGGGAAGTCTCATGGTTTTTCTCGAGTTGCGGCGGGAACCCCGGGTTATATTCTCGAGTTACGACGGGGATGGCCCTTCCATACACGTGTTTCTTCAGCGACGTCAGGACTCTGGCATAGTTGCGAGGGACAACTTGGGATTCTCCTCGAGGCTTGGCAGGGCAATTGTGACGCCTCTCCAGCTGAGGCGGGAGACCAAGGGTCCCTTTCCACGTGCCACATAATCCTGGGACTCCTATCAAGTTTCACGAGGAGTCAGGCATCGTCTCCTTTGGAGGCACTGATCTCCGCGTACCTCTGGAGTTTTCATAGTATGTGAGGCCTCCGGTCGCAATGAGGTGGGGAACTAGGTCTTTCTCTATGGTCTCCACAGGCGATTCAGACATCCTTTCGTCTTGGGAGATGCAAGACGAGCCTTCATTCAAGTCACTGCAGTGATATCCGGCCTTATTTCGAGTCAGGGCATCGCGGTGTCCATTCCACTTGAGTCCGCAAACTCAGGGTCCCTCTCACATACATAGAGCTGAGAGAAGCCTCCTCTTGAGGTGCTTGTGGTAAGGTGGTATTCCTTTGGAGTCGAAGCCAGGTACTAACCTCTTATCTCGAGTTGATTTTTGGTCCACGGAGCTCTTTCCTGTTGCTACAGTGACCTCAGGATCCCTCTAGCCTTGAAACAGTGTTCTTGGGGTTTCTCTGGAGTGCCATCAAGGAAATCAAGGCTCCTTTCCTGTGTGATGTGCAACACGGAATTGCTCTGCACGCAGTGCAGGGGAATCAGCCTCATCTTGCGGCGAGTGGGAAGTCTCATGGTTTTTCTCGAGTTGCGGGGGGAACCTGGGGTATATTCTCGAGTTACCACGGGGATAGCACTTCCACACACGTGTTTGTTCAGCGATGTCAGGACTCTGGCCTAGTTGCGAGGGACAACTCGGGATTTTCATCGAGGCTTGGCAGGGCAATTGGGACGCCTCTCCACCTGAGGCGGGAGACCAAGGGTCCCTTTCCACGTGCCATAGGAATCCTGGCACTCCTATCAAGTTTCACGAGGAGTCAGGCATCGTCTCCTTTGGGGGCACTGATCTCCGCGTACCTCTGGAGTTTTCAAAGGATGTGAGGCCTCCGGTCGCGATCAGGTGGGGAACGAGGTCTTTCTCTGTGGTCTCCACAGGGGATTCAGACAACCTTTCGTCTTGGGAGATGGAAGACGAGCCTGCATTCAAGTGACTGCAGGGATATCCGGCCTTATTTCGAGTCATGACATCTTGGTGTCCATTCCACTTGAGGCCGCAAACTCAGGGTCCCTCTCACATACCTAGAGCTGAGAGAAGCCTCCTCTTGAGGTGCTTGTGGTAAGGTGGTATTCCTCTGGAGTCGAAGCCAGGGACTAACCTCTCATCTCGAGTTGATTTTTGGTCCACGGAGCTCTTCCGTGTTGCTACAGTGACCTCAGGATCCCTCTAGCCTTGAAACAGTGTCTTTGGGGTTTCTCTGGAGTGCCATCAAGGAAATCAAGGCTCCTTTCATGTGTGATGTGAAACACGGAATTGCTCTGCACGCAGTGCAGGGGAATCGGGCCGCATCTCGCGGCGAGGGGAAGTCTCATGGTTTTACCTGAGTTGCGGCGGGAACCTGTGGTATCTTCTCGAGTTACGACGTGGATGGCCCTTCCACACACGTGTTTGTTCAGCGACGTCAGGACTCCTGCCTAGTTGCGAGGGACAACTCGGGATTCTCCTCGAGGCTTGGCAGGGCAATTGGGACGCCTCTCCAGCTGAGGCGGGAGACCAAGGGTCCCTTTCCACGTGCCAGAGGAATCCTGGGACTCCTATCAAGTTTCACGAGGAGTCAGGCATCGTCTCCTTTGAAGGCACTGATCGCTACGTACCTCTGGAGTTTTCAAAGGATGTGAGGCCTCCGGTCGGGATGAGGTGGGGAACTAGGTCTTTCTCTGTGGTCTCCACAGGGGATTCAGAAATCCTTTCGTCTTACGAGATGGAGAACGAGCCTGCATTCAGGTCACTGCAGGAATATCCGGCCTTATTTCGAGTCAGGCCATCGCGGAGTCCATTAACTTGATGCCACAAACTCAGGGTCCCTCTCACATACCTAGAGCTGAGAGAAGCCTCCTCTTGAGGTGCTTGTGGTAAGGTGGTATTCCTCTGGAGTAGTAGCCAGGGACTACCCTCTCATCTCGAGTTGATTTGTGGTCCACGGAACTCTTTCGTGTTGCTATGCTCTTGGGGTTTCACTGGAGTGCCATCAAGGAAATCAAGGCTCCTTTCCTGTGTGATGTCAAAAAGGAATTGCTCTGCACGCAGTGCAGGGGAATCGGGCCTCATCTCCCGGCGAGGGGGAAGTCTCATGGTTTTTCTCGAGTTGCGGCGGGAACCTGGGGTATATTCTCGAGTTACGACGGGGATGGCCCTTCCACACACGTGTTTGTTCAGCGACGTCAGCACTCCTGCCTAGTTGCGAGCGACAACGCGGGATTCTCCTCAAGGCTTGGCAGGGCAATTGGGACGCCTCTCCAGCTGAGGCGGGAGACCAAGGGTCCCTTTCCACGTGCCACAGGAATCCTGGGACTCCTATCAAGATTCACGAGGAGTCAGGCATCGTCTCCTTTGGAGGCACTGATCTCCGCGTGCCTCTGGAGTTTTTAAAGGATGTGAGGCCTCCGATCGCGATGAGGTGGGGAACTAGGTCTTTCTCTGTGGTCTCCACAGGGGATTCAGACAACCTTTCGTCTTGGGAGATGGAAGACGAGCCTGCATTAATCACTGCAGGGATATCCGGGCTTATTTCGTGTCATGGCATCTTGGTGTCCATTTCACTTGAGGCCGCAAACTCAGGGTCCCTCTCACATACCTAGAGCTGAGAGAAGCCTCCTCTTGAGGTGCTTGTGGTAAGGTGGTATTCCTCTGGAGTCGAAGCCAGGGACTAACCTCTCATCTCGAGTTGATTTGTGGTCCACGGAGCTCTTTCGTGTTGCTACAGTGACCTCAGGATCCCTCTAGCCTTGAAACAGTGTTCTTGGGGTTTCTCTAGGGTGCCATCAAGGAAATCAAGGCTCCTTTCATGTGTGATGTGCAACACGGAATTGCTCTGCACGCAGTGCAGGGGAATCGGGCCTCGTCTCGTGGCGAGGGGGAGGTCTCATGGTTTTTCTCGAGTTGCGGCGGGAACCCCGGGTATATTCTCGAGTTACGGCGGGCATGGTCCTTCAACACACGTGTTTGTTCAGCGACGTCAGGACTCCTGCCTAGTTGCGAGGGACAACTCGGGATTCTCCTGGAGGCTTGGCAGGGCAATTGGGTCACCTCTCCAGCTGAGGCGGGAGACTAAGGGTCCCTTTCCACGTGCCACAGGAATCCTGGGACTCCTATCAAGATTCACGAGGAGTCAGGTATCGTCTCCTTTGTAGTAACTGATCTCGGCGTACCTCTGGAGTTTTCAAAGGATGTGAGGCCTGCGGTCGTGATGAGGTGGGGAACTACCTCTTTCTCTGTTGTCTCCACAGGGGATTCAGACCTCCTTTCGTCTTGGGAGATGCAAGAAGAGCCTGCACTCAAGTGACTGCAGGGATATCCGGCCTTATTTCGAGTCAGGGCTTCACGGTGTCCATTCCACTTGAGGCTGCAAACTCAGAATCACTCTCACATACCTAGAGCTGAGAGAAGCCTCCTCTTGAGGTCCTTGTGGTAAGGTGGTATTCCTCTGGAGTCAAATCGAGGGACTAACCTCTCATCTCGAGTTGATTTTTGGTCCACGGAGCTCTTTCGTGTTGCTACAATGACCTCAGGATCCCTCTAGCCTTGAAACAGTGTTCTTGGGGTTTCTCTGGAGTGCCGTCAAGGATATCAAGGCTCCTTTCATGTGTGATGTGCAACACGGAATTGCTCTGCACGCAGTGCAGGGGAATCGGGCCTCATCTCGGGCGAGGGGGAAGTCTCATGGTTTTTCTCGAGTTGCGGCGGGAACCTGGGGTATATTCTCCAGTTACGACGGTGGTGGCCCGTCCACACACGTGTTTCTTCAGCGACGTCAGGACTCCTGCCTAGTTGCGAGGGACAACTTGGGATTCTCCTCGAGGCTTGGCAGGGCAATTGTGACGCCTCTCCAGCTGAGGCGGGAGACCAAGGGTCCCTTTCCACGTGCCACATAATCCTGGGACTCCTATCAAGTTTCACGAGGAGTCAGGCATCGTCTCCTTTGGAGGCACTGATCTCCGCTAACTCTGGAGTTTTCAAAGAATGTGAGGCCTCCGGTCGCGATGAGATGGGGAACTAGGTCTTTCTCTGTGGTCTCCACAGGGGATTCAAACATCCTTTCGTCTTGGGAGATGCAAGACGAGCCTGCATTCAAGTCACTGCAGGGATATCCGGCCTTTTTTCGAGTCAGGGCATCGCGGTGTCCACTCCACTTGAGGCCGCAAACTGAGGGTCCATCTCACATATCTAGAGCTGAGAGAAGCCTCCTCTTGAGGTGCTTGTGGAAAGGTGGTATTCCTCTGGAGTCGAAGCCAGGGACTAACCTCTCATCTCGAGTTGATTTTTTGTCCACGGAGCTCTTTCTTGTTGCTACAGTGTCCTCAGGATCCCTCTAGCCTTGAAACAGTGTACTTGGGGTTTCTCTGGAGTGCCATCAAGGAAATCAAGGCTCCTTTCATGTGTGATGTGCAACACGGAATTGCTCTGCAAGCAGTGCAGCGGAATCGGGCCTCATCTCGCGGTGAGGGGGAAGTCTCAAGGTTTTTCTCGAGGTGCGGCATGAACCTCGGGTATATTCTCGATTTACGACGGTGATGGCCCTTCCACACGTGTTTGTTCAGCGACGTCAGGACTCCTGCCTAGTTGCGAGGGACAGCTCGGGATTCTCCTCGAGGCTTGGCAGGGCAATTGGGACGCCTCTCCAGCTGAGGCCAGAGGCCAAGTGTCCCGTTCCACGTGCCACAGGAATCCTGGGACTCCTATCAAGTTTTTCGAGGAGTCAGGCATCGTCTCCTTTGGAGGCACTGATCTCCGCATACCTCTGGAGTTTTCAAAGGATGTGAGGCCTCCGGTCGCGATTACTTGGGGAACTAGGTCTTTCTCTGTGGTCTCCACAGGGGATTCAGATATCCTTTCTTTGTGGGAGATGCAAGACGAGCCTGCATTCATGTCACTGCAGGGATATCCGGACTTATTTCGAGTCAGGGCATCGCGGTGTCCATTCCACTTGAGGCCGCAAACTCAGGGTCCCTCTCACATACCTAGAGCTGAGAGAAGCCTCCTCTTGAGGTGCTTGTGGTAAGGTGGTATTCCTCTGGAGTCGAAGCCAGGGACTAACCTCTCATCTCGAATTGATTTTTGGTCCACGGAGCTCTTTCGTGTTGCTACAGAGACCTCAGGATCCCTCTAGCCTTGAAACAGTGTTCTTGGGGTTTCTCTGGAGTGCCATCAAGAAAATCAAGGCTCCTTTCATGTGTGATGTGCAACACGGAATTGCTCTGCACGCAGTGCAGGGGAATCGGGCCTCATCTCGCGGCGAGTGGGAAGTCTCATGGTTTTTCTCGAGTTGCGGCGGGAACCCCGGGTATATTCTCGAGTTACGACGAGGATGGCCCTTCCACACACGTGTTTGTTCAGCGACGTCAGGACTCCTGCCTAGTTGCGAGGGACAACTCGGGATTCTCCTCGAGGCTTGGCAGGGCAATTGGAACGCCTCTCCAGCTGAGGCGGGAGACCAAGGGTCCCTATCCACGTGCCACAGGAATCCTGCGACTCCTATGAAGTTACGCGAGGAGTCAGGCATCGTCTCCTTTGGAGCCACTGATCTCCGCATACCTCTGGAGTTTTCAAAGGATGTGAGGCCTCCAGTCACGATGAGGTGGGGAAATAGGTCTTTCTCTCTGGTTTCCACAGGGGATTCAGACATCCTTTCGTCTTGGGAGATGCAAGACGAGGCTGCATTCAAGTCACTGCAGGGATATCCGGCCTTATTTCGAGACAGGGCATCGCGGTGTCCATTCCACTTGAGGCCGCAAACTCAGGGTCTCTCTCACATGCCTAGAGCTGAGAGAAGCCTCCTCTTGAGGTACTTGTGGTAAGGTGGTATTCCTCTGGAGTCGAAGCCAGGGACTAACCTCTCATCTCGAGTTGATTTTTGGTCCACGGAGCTCTTTCGTGTTGCTACAGTGACGTCAGGATCCCTCGAGCCTTGAAATAGTGTTCTTGGGGTTTCTCTGGAGTGCCACCAAGGAAATCAAGGCTCCTTTCATGGGTGATGTGCAACACGGAATTGCTCTGCACGCAGTGCAGGGGAATCGGGCCTCATCTCGCGGCGAGGGGGAAGTCTCATGGTTTTTCTCGAGTTGCGGCGGGAACCTGGGGTATACTCTCGAGTTACGACGGGAATGGCCCTTCCAACCACGTGTTTGTTCAGCGACGTCTGGACTCCTGTCTAGTTGCGAGGGACAACTCCGGATTCTCCTCGAGGCTTGGCAGGGCAATTGGGACGCCTCTCCAGCTGAGGCGGGAGACCAAGGGTCCCTTTCCACGTGCACAGGAATCCTGGGACTCCTATCAAGTTTCACGAGGGGTCAGGCATCGTCTCCTTTGGAGGGACTGATCTCCCCGTACCTCTGGAGTTTTCAAAGGATGTGAGGCCTCCGGTCGCGATGAGGTGGGTAACTAGGTCTTTCTCTGTGGTCTCCACAGGGGATTCAGACATCCTTTTTTCTTGGGAGCTGCAAGACGAGCCTGCATTCAAGTCACTGCAGGGATATCCGGCCTTATTTTGAGTCAGGGCATCGCGGTGTCCATTCCACTTGAGGCCGCAAACTCAGGGTCCCTCTCACATACCTAGAGCTGAGAGAAGCCTCCTCTTGAGGTGCTTGTGGAAAGGTGGTATTCCTCCGGAGTCGAAGCCAGGGACTAACCTCTCATCTCGAGTTTATTTTTGGTCCAAGGAGGTCTTTCCTGTTTCTACAGTGACCTCAGGATCCCTCTAGCCTTGAAACAGTGTTCTTGGGGTTTCTCTGGAGTGCCATCAAGGAAATCAAGGCTCCTTTCATGTGTGATGTGCAACACGGAATTGCTCTGCACGCAGTGCAGCGGAATCGGGCCTCATCTCGCAGCGAGGGGGAAGTCTCATGGTTTTTCTCGAGTTGCGGCGGGAACCTGCGGTATATTCTCGATTTACGACGGTGATGGCCCTTCCACACGTGTTTGTTCAGCGACGTCAGGACTCCTGCCTAGTTGCGAGGGACAGCTCGGGATTCTCCTCGAGGCTTGGCAGGGCAATTGGGACGCCTCTCCAGCTGAGGCCAGAGGCCAAGTGTCCCGTTCCACGTGCCACAGGAATCCTGGGACTCCTATCAAGTTTTTCGAGGAGTCAGGCATCGTCTCCTTTGGAGGCACTGATCTCCGCATACCTCTGGAGTTTTCAAAGGATGTGAGGCCTCCGGTCGCGATTACTTGGGGAAC
Source organism: Cervus elaphus (assembly GCF_910594005.1). Taxonomy (NCBI): domain Eukaryota; kingdom Metazoa; phylum Chordata; class Mammalia; order Artiodactyla; family Cervidae; genus Cervus; species Cervus elaphus. Next base: position 23,638,009 of record NC_057848.1, read on the forward strand.
TAGGTCTTTCTCTGTGGTCTCCACAGGGGATTCAGATATCCTTTCTTTGTGGGAGATGCAAGACGAGCCTGCATTCAAGTCACTGCAGGGATATCCGGCCTTATTTCGAGTCAGGGCATCGCGGTCTCCATTCCACTTGAGGCCGCAAACTCAGGGTCCCTCTCACATACCTAGAGCTGAGAGAAGCCTCCTCTTGAGGTGCTTGTGGTAAGGTGGTATTCCTCTGGAGTCGAAGCCAGGGACTAACCACTCATCTCGAGTTGATTTTTGGTCTATGGAGCTCTTTCGTGTTGCTACAGTGACCTCAGGATCCCTCTAGCCTTGAAACAGTGTTCTTGGGGTTTCTCTGGAGTGCCATCAAGGAAATCAAGGCTCCTTTCATGTGTGATATGCAACTCGGAATTGCTCTGCATGCATTGCAGGGGAATCGGGCCTCATCTCGCGGCGAGGGGGAAGTCTCATGGTTTTTCTCGAGTTGCGGCGGGAACCTGGGGTATATTCTCGAGTTACGACGGGGATGGCCCTTCCACCCACGTGTTTCTTCAGCGACGTCAGGACTCCTGCCTAGTTGCGAGGGACAACTCGTGATTCTCCTCGAGGCTTGGCAGGGCAATTGGGACGCCTCTCCAGCTGAGGCGGGAGACCAAGGCTTCCTTTCCACGTGCCACAGGAATCCTGGGACTCCTATCAAGTTTCACGAGGTGTCAGGCATCATCTCCTTTGGAGGCACTGATCTCCGCGTACCTCTGGAGTTTTCAAAGGATGTGAGGCCTCCGGTCGCGATGAGGTGGGTAACTAGGTCTTTCTCTGTGGTCTCCACAGGGGATTCAGACATCCTTTCGTCTTGGGAGATGAAAGACGAGCCTGCATTCAAGTCACTGCAGGGATATCCGGCCTTATTTCGAGCCAGGGCATCGCGGTGTCCATTCCACTTGAGGCCGCAAACTCAGGGTCCCTCTCACATACCTAGAGCTGAGAGAAGTCTCCTCTTGAGGTGCTTGTGGTAAGGTGGTATTCCTCTGGAGTCGAAGCCAGGGACTAACCACTCATCTCGAGTTGATTTTTGGTCCACGGAGCTCTTTCGTGTTGCTACAGTGACCTCAGGATCCCTCTAGCCTTGAAACAGTGTTCTTGGGGTTTCTCTGGAGTGCCACCAAGGAAATCAAGGCTCCTTTCATGTGTGATGTGCAACACGGAATTGCTCTGCACGCAGTGCATGGGAATCGGGCCTCATCTCGCAGCGATTGGGAAGTCTCATGGTTTTTCTCGAGTTGCGGCGGGAACCCCGGGTTATATTCTCGAGTTACGACGGGGATGGCCCTTCCATACACGTGTTTCTTCAGCGACGTCAGGACTCTGGCATAGTTGCGAGGGACAACTTGGTATTCTCCTCGAGGCTTGGCAGGGCAATTGTGACGCCTCTCCAGCTGAGGCGGGAGACCAAGGGTCCCTTTCCACGTGCCACATAATCCTGGGACTCCTATCAAGTTTCACGAGGAGTCAGGCATCGTCTCCTTTGGAGGCACTGATCTCCGCGTACCTCTGGAGTTTTCATAGTATGTGAGGCCTCCGGTCGCAATGAGGTGGGGAACTAGGTCTTTCTCTATGGTCTCCACAGGCGATTCAGACATCCTTTCGTCTTGGGAGATGCAAGACGAGCCTTCATTCAAGTCACTGCAGTGATATCCGGCCTTATTTCGAGTCAGGGCATCGCGGTGTCCATTCCACTTGAGTCCGCAAACTCAGGGTCCCTCTCACATACATAGAGCTGAGAGAAGCCTCCTCTTGAGGTGCTTGTGGTAAGGTGGTATTCCTTTGGAGTCGAAGCCAGGTACTAACCTCTCATCTCGAGTTGATTTTTGGTCCACGGAGCTCTTTCCTGTTGCTACAGTGACCTCAGGATCCCTCTAGCCTTGAAACAGTGTTCTTGGGGTTTCTCTGGAGTGCCATCAAGGAAATCAAGGCTCCTTTCCTGTGTGATGTGCAACACGGAATTGCTCTGCACGCAGTGCAGGGAAATCAGCCTCATCTTGCGGCGAGTGGGAAGTCTCATGGTTTTTCTCGAGTTGCGGGGGGAACCTGGGGTATATTCTCGAGTTACCACGGGGATAGCACTTCCACACACGTGTTTGTTCAGCGATGTCAGGACTCCGGCCTAGTTGCGAGGGACAACTCGGGATTTTCATCGAGGCTTGGCAGGGCAATTGGGACGCCTCTCCAGCTGAGGCGGGAGACCAAGGGTCCCTTTCCACGTGCCATAGGAATCCTGGCACTCCTATCAAGTTTCACGAGGAGTCAGGCATCGTCTCCTTTGGGGGCACTGATCTCCGCGTACCTCTGGAGTTTTCAAAGGATGTGAGGCCTCCGGTCGCGATCAGGTGGGGAACTAGGTCTTTCTCTGTGGTCTCCACAGGGGATTCAGACAACCTTTCGTCTTGGGAGATGGAAGACGAGCCTGCATTCAAGTGACTGCAGGGATATCCGGCCTTATTTCGAGTCATGACATCTTGGTGTCCATTCCACTTGAGGCCGCAAACTCAGGGTCCCTCTCACATACCTAGAGCTGAGAGAAGCCTCCTCTTGAGGTGCTTGTGGTAAGGTGGTATTCCTCTGGAGTCGAAGCCAGGGACTAACCTCTCATCTCGAGTTGATTTTTGGTCCACGGAGCTCTTCCGTGTTGCTACAGTGACCTCAGGATCCCTCTAGCCTTGAAACAGTGTCTTTGGGGTTTCTCTGGAGTGCCATCAAGGAAATCAAGGCTCCTTTCATGTGTGATGTGAAACACGGAATTGCTCTGCACGCAGTGCAGGGGAATCGGGCCGCATCTCGCGGCGAGGGGAAGTCTCATGGTTTTACCTGAGTTGCGGCGGGAACCTGTGGTATCTTCTCGAGTTACGACGTGGATGGCCCTTCCACACACGTGTTTGTTCAGCGACGTCAGGACTCCTGCCTAGTTGCGAGGGACAACTCGGGATTCTCCTCGAGGCTTGGCAGGGCAATTGGGACGCCTCTCCAGCTGAGGCGGGAGACCAAGGGTCCCTTTCCACGTGCCACAGGAATCCTGGGACTCCGATCAAGTTTCACGAGGTCTCAGGCATCGTCTTTTTTGGAGGCACTGATCTCCACGCACTTCTGGATTTTGAAAAGGATGTGAGGCCTCCGTTCGCGATGAGGTGGGGAACTAGGTCTTTCTCTGTGGTCTCCACAGGGAATTCAGACATCCTTTCGTCTTGGGTGATGCAAGACGAGCCTGCATTCAAGTCACTGCAGGGATATCCGGCCTTATTTTGAGTCAGGGCATCCCCGTGTCCATTCCACTTGAGGCCGCACAGTCAGGGTCCCTCTCACATGCCTAGAGCTGAGACAAGCCTCGTCTTGAGATGCTTGTGGTAAGGTGGTATTCCTCTGGAGTCGAAGCCAGGGACTAACCTCTCATCTCGAGTTGATTTTTGGTCCACGGAGCTCTTTCGTGTTGCTCCAGTGACATCAGGATCCCTCTAGCCTTAAAACAGTGTTCTTGGGGTTTCTCTGGAGTGCCATCAAGGAAACCAAGGCTCCTTTCATGTGTGATGTGCAACACGGAATTGCTCTGGACGCAGTGCAGGGGAATCGGTCCTCATCTCGCGGCGAGGGGGAAGTCTCATGGTTTTTCTCGAGTTGCGGCGGTAACCTGGGGTATATTCTCGAGTTACGACGGGGATGGCCCTTCCACACACGTGTTTGTTCAGCGACGGCAAAACTCCTGCCTACTTGCCAGGGAGAACTCGGGATTCTCCTCGAGGCTTGGCAGGGCAATTGGGACGCCTCTGCAGCTGAGGCGGGAGACCAAGGGTCCCTTTCCACGTTCCACAGGAATCCTGGTACTCCTATCAAGATTCACGAGGAGTCAGGTATCGTCTCCTTTGGAGGCACTGATCTCCGCGTGCCTCTGGAGTTTTTAAAGGATGTGAGGACTGCGGTCGTGATGAGGTGGGGAACTACCTCTTTCTCTGTGGTCTCCACAGGGGATTCAGACCTCCTTTCGTCTTGGGAGATGCAAGACGAGCCTGCATTCAAGTCACTGCAGGGATATCCGGCCTTATTTCGAGTCAGGGCATCGCGGTGTCCATTCCACTTGAGGCCGTAAACTCAGGGTTCCTCTCACATACTTATAGCTGAGAGAAACCTCCTCTTGAGGTGCTTGTGGTAAGGTGGTATTCCTCTGGAGTCGAAGTCAGGGACTAACCTCTCATCTCGAGGTGATTTTTTGTCCACTGAGCTCTTTCGTGTTGCTACAGTGTCCTCAGGATCCCTCTAGCCTTGAAACAGTGTCTTTGGGGTTTCTCTGGAGTGCCATCAAGGATATCAAGGCTCCTTTCATGTGTGATGTGAAACACGGAATTGCTCTGCACGCAGTGCAGGGGAATCGGGCCGCATCTCGCGGCGAGGGGAAGTCTCATGGTTTTACCTGAGTTGCGGCGGGAACCTGTGGTATCTTCTCGAGTTACGACGTGGATGGCCCTTCCACACACGTGTTTGTTCAGCGACGTCAGGACTCCTGCCTAGTTGCGAGGGACAACTCGGGATTCTCCTCGAGGCTTGGCAGGGCAATTGGGACGCCTCTCCAGCTGAGGCGGGAGACCAAGGGTCCCTTTCCACGTGCCAGAGGAATCCTGGGACTCCTATCAAGTTTCACGAGGAGTCAGGCATCGTCTCCTTTGAAGGCACTGATCGCTACGTACCTCTGGAGTTTTCAAAGGATGTGAGGCCTCCGGTCGGGATGAGGTGGGGAACTAGGTCTTTCTCTGTGGTCTCCACAGGGGATTCAGAAATCCTTTCGTCTTACGAGATGGAGAACGAGCCTGCATTCAGGTCACTGCAGGAATATCCGGCCTTATTTCGAGTCAGGCCATCGCGGAGTCCATTAACTTGATGCCACAAACTCAGGGTCCCTCTCACATACCTAGAGCTGAGAGAAGCCTCCTCTTGAGATGCTTGTGGTAAGGTGGTATTCCTCTGGAGTAGAAGCCAGGGACTACCCTCTCATCTCGAGTTGATTTGTGGTCCAAGGAACTCTTTCGTGTTGCTATGCTCTTGGGGTTTCACTGGAGTGCCATCAAGGAAATCAAGGCTCCTTTCCTGTGTGATGTCAAAAAGGAATTGCTCTGCACGCAGTGCAGGGGAATCGGGCCTCATCTCCCGGCGAGGGGGAAGTCTCATGGTTTTTCTCGAGTTGCGGCGGGAACTTGGGGTATATTCTCGAGTTACGACGGGGATGGCCCTTCCACACACGTGTTTGTTCAGCGACGTCAGGACTCCTACCTAGTTGCGAGCGACAACGCGGGATTCTCCTCAAGGCTTGGCAGGGCAATTGGGACGCCTCTCCAGCTGAGGCGGGAGACCAAGGGTCCCTTTCCACGTGCCACAGGAATCCTGGGACTCCTATCAAGATTCACGAGGAGTCAGGCATCGTCTCCTTTGGAGGCACTGATCTCCGCGTGCCTCTGGAGTTTTTAAAGGATGTGAGGCCTCCAATCGCAATGAGGTGGGGAACAAGGTCTTTCTCTGTGGTCTCCACAGGGGATTCAGACAACCTTTCGTCTTGGGAGATGGAAGACGAGCCTGCATTAATCACTGCAGGGATATCCGGGCTTATTTCGTGTCATGGCATCTTGGTGTCCATTTCACTTGAGGCCGCAAACTCAGGGTCCCTCTCACATACCTAGAGCTGAGAGAAGCCTCCTGTTGAGGTGCTTGCGGTAAGGTGGTATAACTCTGGAGTCGAAGCCAGGGACTAACCTCTCATCGCGAGTTGATTTTTGGTCCACGGAGCTCTTTCGTGTTGCTACAGTGACCTCAGGATCCCTCTAGCCTTGAAGCAGTGTTCTTGGGGTTTCTCTGGAGTGCCATCAAGGAAATCAAGGCTCCTTTCATATGTGATGTGCAACACGGAATTTCTCTGCACGAAGTGCAGGGGAATCGGTCTTCATCTCGCGGCGAGGGGGAAGTCTCATGGTTTTTCTCGAGTTGCGGCGGGAACCCCGGGTTATATTCTCGAGTTACGACGGGGATGGCCCTTCCATACACGTGTTTCTTCAGCGACGTCAGGACTCTGGCATAGTTGCGAGGGACAACTTGGGATTTTCCTCGAGGCTTGGCAGGGCAATTGTGACGCCTCTCCAGCTGAGGCGGGAGACCAAGGGTCCCTTTCCACGTGCCACATAATCCTGGGACTCCTATCAAGTTTCACGAGGAGTCAGGCATCGTCTCCTTTGGAGGCACTGATCTCCGCGTACCTCTGGAGTTTTCATAGTATGTGAGGCCTCCGGTCGCAATGAGGTGGGGAACTAGGTCTTTCTCTATGGTCTCCACAGGCGATTCAGACATCCTTTCGTCTTGGGAGATGCAAGACGAGCCTTCATTCAAGTCACTGCAGTGATATCCGGCCTTATTTCGAGTCAGGGCATCGCGGTGTCCATTCCACTTGAGTCCGCAAACTCAGGGTCCCTCTCACATACATAGAGCTGAGAGAAGCCTCCTCTTGAGGTGCTTGTGGTAAGGTGGTATTCCTTTGGAGTCGAAGCCAGGTACTAACCTCTCATCTCGAGTTGATTTTTGGTCCACGGAGCTCTTTCCTGTTGCTACAGTGACCTCAGTATCCCTCTAGCCTTGAAACAGTGTTCTTGGGGTTTCTCTGGAGTGCCATCAAGGAAATCAAGGCTCCTTTCCTGTGTGATGTGCAACACGGAATTGCTCTGCACGCAGTGCAGGGGAATCAGCCTCATCTTGCGGCGAGTGGGAAGTCTCATGGTTTTTCTCGAGTTGCGGGGGGAACCTGGGGTATATTCTCGAGTTACCACGGGGATAGCACTTCCACACACGTGTTTGTTCAGCGATGTCAGGACTCCGGCCTAGTTGCGAGGGACACCTCGGGATTTTCATCGAGGCTTGGCAGGGCAATTGGGACGCCTCTCCAGCTGAGGCGGGAGACCAAGGGTCCCTTTCCACGTGCCATAGGAATCCTGGCACTCCTATCAAGTTTCACGAGGAGTCAGGCATCGTCTCCTTTGGGGGCACTGATCTCCGCGTACCTCTGGAGTTTTCAAAGGATGTGAGGCCTCCGGTCGCGATCAGGTGGGGAACTAGGTCTTTCTCTGTGGTCTCCACAGGGGATTCAGACAACCTTTCGTCTTGGGAGATGGAAGACGAGCCTGCATTCAAGTGACTGCAGGGATATCCGGCCTTATTTCGAGTCATGACATCTTGGTGTCCATTCCACTTGAGGCCGCAAACTCAGGGTCCCTCTCACATACCTAGAGCTGAGAGAAGCCTCCTCTTGAGGTGCTTGTGGTAAGGTGGTATTCCTCTGGAGTCGAAGCCAGGGACTAACCTCTCATCTCGAGTTGATTTTTGGTCCACGGAGCTCTTCCGTGTTGCTACAGTGACCTCAGGATCCCTCTAGCCTTGAAACAGTGTCTTTGGGGTTTCTCTGGAGTGCCATCAAGGAAATCAAGGCTCCTTTCATGTGTGATGTGAAACACGGAATTGCTCCGCACGCAGTGCAGGGGAATCGGGCCGCATCTCGCGGCGAGGCGAAGTCTCATGGTTTTACCTGAGTTGCGGCGGGAACCTGTGGTATCTTCTCGAGTTACGACGTGGATGGCCCTTCCACACACGTGTTTGTTCAGCGACGTCAGGACTCCTGCCTAGTTGCGAGGGACAACTCGGGATTCTCCTCGAGGCTTGGCAGGGCAATTGGGACGCCTCTCCAGCTGAGGCGGGAGACCAAGAGTCCCTTTCCACGTGCCAGAGGAATCCTGGGACTCCTATCAAGTTTCACGAGGAGTCAGGCATCGTCTCCTTTGAAGGCACTGATCGCTACGTACCTCTGGAGTTTTCAAAGGATGTGAGGCCTCCGGTCGGGATGAGGTGAGGAACTAGGTCTTTCTCTGTGGTCTCCACAGGGGATTCAGAAATCCTTTCGTCTTACGAGATGGAGAACGAGCCTGCATTCAGGTCACTGCAGGAATATCCGGCCTTATTTCGAGTCAGGCCATCGCGGAGTCCATTAACTTGATGCCACAAACTCAGGGTCCCTCTCACATACCTAGAGCTGAGAGAAGCCTCCTCTTGAGGTGCTTGTGGTAAGGTGGTATTCCTCTGGAGTAGTAGCCAGGGACTACCCTCTCATCTCGAGTTGATTTGTGGTCCACGGAACTCTTTCGTGTTGCTATGCTCTTGGGGTTTCACTGGAGTGCCATCAAGGAAATCAAGGCTCCTTTCCTGTGTGATGTCAAAAAGGAATTGCTCTGCACGCAGTGCAGGGGAATCGGGCCTCATCTCCCGGCGAGGGGGAAGTCTCATGGTTTTTCTCGAGTTGCGGCGGGAACCTGGGGTATATTCTCGAGTTACGACGGGGATGGCCCTTCCACACACGTGTTTGTTCAGCGACGTCAGCACTCCTGCCTAGTTGCGAGCGACAACGCGGGATTCTCCTCGAGGCTTGGCAGGGCAATTGGGACGCCTCTCCAGCTGAGGCGGGAGACCAAGGGTCCCTTTCCACGTGCCACAGGAATCCTGGGACTCCTATCAAGATTCACGAGGAGTCAGGCATCGTCTCCTTTGGAGGCACTGATCTCCGCGTGCCTCTGGAGTTTTTAAAGGATGTGAGGCCTCCGATCGCGATGAGGTGGGGAACTAGGTCTTTCTCTGTGGTCTCCACAGGGGATTCAGACAACCTTTCGTCTTGGGAGATGGAAGACGAGCCTGCATTAATCACTGCAGGGATATCCGGGCTTATTTCGTGTCATGGCATCTTGGTGTCCATTTCACTTGAGGCCGCAAACTCAGGGTCCCTCTCACATACCTAGAGCTGAGAGAAGCCTCCTGTTGAGGTGCTTGCGGTAAGGTGGTATAACTCTGGAGTCGAAGCCAGGGACTAACCTCTCATCGCGAGTTGATTTTTGGTCCACGGAGCTCTTTCGTGTTGCTACAGTGACCTCAGGATCCCTCTAGCCTTGAAGCAGTGTTCTTGGGGTTTCTCTGGAGTGCCATCAAGGAAATCAAGGCTCCTTTCATATGTGATGTGCAACACGGAATTTCTCTGCACGCAGTGCAGGGGAATCGGTCTTCATCTCGCGGCGAGGGGGAAGTCTCATGGTTTTTCTCGAGTTGCGGCGGGAACCCCGGGTTATATTCTCGAGTTACGACGGGGATGGCCCTTCCATACACGTGTTTCTTCAGCGACGTCAGGACTCTGGCATAGTTGCGAGGGACAACTTGGGATTCTCCTCGAGGCTTGGCAGGGCAATTGTGACGCCTCTCCAGCTGAGGCGGGAGACCAAGGGTCCCTTTCCACGTGCCACATAATCCTGGGACTCCTATCAAGTTTCACGAGGAGTCAGGCATCGTCTCCTTTGGAGGCACTGATCTCCGCGTACCTCTGGAGTTTTCATAGTATGTGAGGCCTCCGGTCGCAATGAGGTGGGGAACTAGGTCTTTCTCTATGGTCTCCACAGGCGATTCAGACATCCTTTCGTCTTGGGAGATGCAAGACGAGCCTTCATTCAAGTCACTGCAGTGATATCCGGCCTTATTTCGAGTCAGGGCATCGCGGTGTCCATTCCACTTGAGTCCGCAAACTCAGGGTCCCTCTCACATACATAGAGCTGAGAGAAGCCTCCTCTTGAGGTGCTTGTGGTAAGGTGGTATTCCTTTGGAGTCGAAGCCAGGTACTAACCTCTTATCTCGAGTTGATTTTTGGTCCACGGAGCTCTTTCCTGTTGCTACAGTGACCTCAGGATCCCTCTAGCCTTGAAACAGTGTTCTTGGGGTTTCTCTGGAGTGCCATCAAGGAAATCAAGGCTCCTTTCCTGTGTGATGTGCAACACGGAATTGCTCTGCACGCAGTGCAGGGGAATCAGCCTCATCTTGCGGCGAGTGGGAAGTCTCATGGTTTTTCTCGAGTTGCGGGGGGAACCTGGGGTATATTCTCGAGTTACCACGGGGATAGCACTTCCACACACGTGTTTGTTCAGCGATGTCAGGACTCTGGCCTAGTTGCGAGGGACAACTCGGGATTTTCATCGAGGCTTGGCAGGGCAATTGGGACGCCTCTCCACCTGAGGCGGGAGACCAAGGGTCCCTTTCCACGTGCCATAGGAATCCTGGCACTCCTATCAAGTTTCACGAGGAGTCAGGCATCGTCTCCTTTGGGGGCACTGATCTCCGCGTACCTCTGGAGTTTTCAAAGGATGTGAGGCCTCCGGTCGCGATCAGGTGGGGAACGAGGTCTTTCTCTGTGGTCTCCACAGGGGATTCAGACAACCTTTCGTCTTGGGAGATGGAAGACGAGCCTGCATTCAAGTGACTGCAGGGATATCCGGCCTTATTTCGAGTCATGACATCTTGGTGTCCATTCCACTTGAGGCCGCAAACTCAGGGTCCCTCTCACATACCTAGAGCTGAGAGAAGCCTCCTCTTGAGGTGCTTGTGGTAAGGTGGTATTCCTCTGGAGTCGAAGCCAGGGACTAACCTCTCATCTCGAGTTGATTTTTGGTCCACGGAGCTCTTCCGTGTTGCTACAGTGACCTCAGGATCCCTCTAGCCTTGAAACAGTGTCTTTGGGGTTTCTCTGGAGTGCCATCAAGGAAATCAAGGCTCCTTTCATGTGTGATGTGAAACACGGAATTGCTCTGCACGCAGTGCAGGGGAATCGGGCCGCATCTCGCGGCGAGGGGAAGTCTCATGGTTTTACCTGAGTTGCGGCGGGAACCTGTGGTATCTTCTCGAGTTACGACGTGGATGGCCCTTCCACACACGTGTTTGTTCAGCGACGTCAGGACTCCTGCCTAGTTGCGAGGGACAACTCGGGATTCTCCTCGAGGCTTGGCAGGGCAATTGGGACGCCTCTCCAGCTGAGGCGGGAGACCAAGGGTCCCTTTCCACGTGCCAGAGGAATCCTGGGACTCCTATCAAGTTTCACGAGGAGTCAGGCATCGTCTCCTTTGAAGGCACTGATCGCTACGTACCTCTGGAGTTTTCAAAGGATGTGAGGCCTCCGGTCGGGATGAGGTGGGGAACTAGGTCTTTCTCTGTGGTCTCCACAGGGGATTCAGAAATCCTTTCGTCTTACGAGATGGAGAACGAGCCTGCATTCAGGTCACTGCAGGAATATCCGGCCTTATTTCGAGTCAGGCCATCGCGGAGTCCATTAACTTGATGCCACAAACTCAGGGTCCCTCTCACATACCTAGAGCTGAGAGAAGCCTCCTCTTGAGGTGCTTGTGGTAAGGTGGTATTCCTCTGGAGTAGTAGCCAGGGACTACCCTCTCATCTCGAGTTGATTTGTGGTCCACGGAACTCTTTCGTGTTGCTATGCTCTTGGGGTTTCACTGGAGTGCCATCAAGGAAATCAAGGCTCCTTTCCTGTGTGATGTCAAAAAGGAATTGCTCTGCACGCAGTGCAGGGGAATCGGGCCTCATCTCCCGGCGAGGGGGAAGTCTCATGGTTTTTCTCGAGTTGCGGCGGGAACCTGGGGTATATTCTCGAGTTACGACGGGGATGGCCCTTCCACACACGTGTTTGTTCAGCGACGTCAGCACTCCTGCCTAGTTGCGAGCGACAACGCGGGATTCTCCTCAAGGCTTGGCAGGGCAATTGGGACGCCTCTCCAGCTGAGGCGGGAGACCAAGGGTCCCTTTCCACGTGCCACAGGAATCCTGGGACTCCTATCAAGATTCACGAGGAGTCAGGCATCGTCTCCTTTGGAGGCACTGATCTCCGCGTGCCTCTGGAGTTTTTAAAGGATGTGAGGCCTCCGATCGCGATGAGGTGGGGAACTAGGTCTTTCTCTGTGGTCTCCACAGGGGATTCAGACAACCTTTCGTCTTGGGAGATGGAAGACGAGCCTGCATTAATCACTGCAGGGATATCCGGGCTTATTTCGTGTCATGGCATCTTGGTGTCCATTTCACTTGAGGCCGCAAACTCAGGGTCCCTCTCACATACCTAGAGCTGAGAGAAGCCTCCTCTTGAGGTGCTTGTGGTAAGGTGGTATTCCTCTGGAGTCGAAGCCAGGGACTAACCTCTCATCTCGAGTTGATTTGTGGTCCACGGAGCTCTTTCGTGTTGCTACAGTGACCTCAGGATCCCTCTAGCCTTGAAACAGTGTTCTTGGGGTTTCTCTAGGGTGCCATCAAGGAAATCAAGGCTCCTTTCATGTGTGATGTGCAACACGGAATTGCTCTGCACGCAGTGCAGGGGAATCGGGCCTCGTCTCGTGGCGAGGGGGAGGTCTCATGGTTTTTCTCGAGTTGCGGCGGGAACCCCGGGTATATTCTCGAGTTACGGCGGGCATGGTCCTTCAACACACGTGTTTGTTCAGCGACGTCAGGACTCCTGCCTAGTTGCGAGGGACAACTCGGGATTCTCCTGGAGGCTTGGCAGGGCAATTGGGTCACCTCTCCAGCTGAGGCGGGAGACTAAGGGTCCCTTTCCACGTGCCACAGGAATCCTGGGACTCCTATCAAGATTCACGAGGAGTCAGGTATCGTCTCCTTTGTAGTAACTGATCTCGGCGTACCTCTGGAGTTTTCAAAGGATGTGAGGCCTGCGGTCGTGATGAGGTGGGGAACTACCTCTTTCTCTGTTGTCTCCACAGGGGATTCAGACCTCCTTTCGTCTTGGGAGATGCAAGAAGAGCCTGCACTCAAGTGACTGCAGGGATATCCGGCCTTATTTCGAGTCAGGGCTTCACGGTGTCCATTCCACTTGAGGCTGCAAACTCAGAATCACTCTCACATACCTAGAGCTGAGAGAAGCCTCCTCTTGAGGTCCTTGTGGTAAGGTGGTATTCCTCTGGAGTCAAATCGAGGGACTAACCTCTCATCTCGAGTTGATTTTTGGTCCACGGAGCTCTTTCGTGTTGCTACAATGACCTCAGGATCCCTCTAGCCTTGAAACAGTGTTCTTGGGGTTTCTCTGGAGTGCCGTCAAGGATATCAAGGCTCCTTTCATGTGTGATGTGCAACACGGAATTGCTCTGCACGCAGTGCAGGGGAATCGGGCCTCATCTCGGGCGAGGGGGAAGTCTCATGGTTTTTCTCGAGTTGCGGCGGGAACCTGGGGTATATTCTCCAGTTACGACGGTGGTGGCCCGTCCACACACGTGTTTCTTCAGCGACGTCAGGACTCCTGCCTAGTTGCGAGGGACAACTTGGGATTCTCCTCGAGGCTTGGCAGGGCAATTGTGACGCCTCTCCAGCTGAGGCGGGAGACCAAGGGTCCCTTTCCACGTGCCACATAATCCTGGGACTCCTATCAAGTTTCACGAGGAGTCAGGCATCGTCTCCTTTGGAGGCACTGATCTCCGCTAACTCTGGAGTTTTCAAAGAATGTGAGGCCTCCGGTCGCGATGAGATGGGGAACTAGGTCTTTCTCTGTGGTCTCCACAGGGGATTCAAACATCCTTTCGTCTTGGGAGATGCAAGACGAGCCTGCATTCAAGTCACTGCAGGGATATCCGGCCTTTTTTCGAGTCAGGGCATCGCGGTGTCCACTCCACTTGAGGCCGCAAACTGAGGGTCCATCTCACATATCTAGAGCTGAGAGAAGCCTCCTCTTGAGGTGCTTGTGGAAAGGTGGTATTCCTCTGGAGTCGAAGCCAGGGACTAACCTCTCATCTCGAGTTGATTTTTTGTCCACGGAGCTCTTTCTTGTTGCTACAGTGTCCTCAGGATCCCTCTAGCCTTGAAACAGTGTACTTGGGGTTTCTCTGGAGTGCCATCAAGGAAATCAAGGCTCCTTTCATGTGTGATGTGCAACACGGAATTGCTCTGCAAGCAGTGCAGCGGAATCGGGCCTCATCTCGCGGTGAGGGGGAAGTCTCAAGGTTTTTCTCGAGGTGCGGCATGAACCTCGGGTATATTCTCGATTTACGACGGTGATGGCCCTTCCACACGTGTTTGTTCAGCGACGTCAGGACTCCTGCCTAGTTGCGAGGGACAGCTCGGGATTCTCCTCGAGGCTTGGCAGGGCAATTGGGACGCCTCTCCAGCTGAGGCCAGAGGCCAAGTGTCCCGTTCCACGTGCCACAGGAATCCTGGGACTCCTATCAAGTTTTTCGAGGAGTCAGGCATCGTCTCCTTTGGAGGCACTGATCTCCGCATACCTCTGGAGTTTTCAAAGGATGTGAGGCCTCCGGTCGCGATTACTTGGGGAACTAGGTCTTTCTCTGTGGTCTCCACAGGGGATTCAGATATCTTTTCTTTGTGGGAGATGCAAGACGAGCCTGCATTCATGTCACTGCAGGGATATCCGGACTTATTTCGAGTCAGGGCATCGCGGTGTCCATTCCACTTGAGGCCGCAAACTCAGGGTCCCTCTCACATACCTAGAGCTGAGAGAAGCCTCCTCTTGAGGTGCTTGTGGTAAGGTGGTATTCCTCTGGAGTCGAAGCCAGGGACTAACCTCTCATCTCGAATTGATTTTTGGTCCACGGAGCTCTTTCGTGTTGCTACAGAGACCTCAGGATCCCTCTAGCCTTGAAACAGTGTTCTTGGGGTTTCTCTGGAGTGCCATCAAGAAAATCAAGGCTCCTTTCATGTGTGATGTGCAACACGGAATTGCTCTGCACGCAGTGCAGGGGAATCGGGCCTCATCTCGCGGCGAGTGGGAAGTCTCATGGTTTTTCTCGAGTTGCGGCGGGAACCCCGGGTATATTCTCGAGTTACGACGAGGATGGCCCTTCCACACACGTGTTTGTTCAGCGACGTCAGGACTCCTGCCTAGTTGCGAGGGACAACTCGGGATTCTCCTCGAGGCTTGGCAGGGCAATTGGAACGCCTCTCCAGCTGAGGCGGGAGACCAAGGGTCCCTATCCACGTGCCACAGGAATCCTGCGACTCCTATGAAGTTACGCGAGGAGTCAGGCATCGTCTCCTTTGGAGCCACTGATCTCCGCATACCTCTGGAGTTTTCAAAGGATGTGAGGCCTCCAGTCACGATGAGGTGGGGAAATAGGTCTTTCTCTCTGGTTTCCACAGGGGATTCAGACATCCTTTCGTCTTGGGAGATGCAAGACGAGGCTGCATTCAAGTCACTGCAGGGATATCCGGCCTTATTTCGAGACAGGGCATCGCGGTGTCCATTCCACTTGAGGCCGCAAACTCAGGGTCTCTCTCACATGCCTAGAGCTGAGAGAAGCCTCCTCTTGAGGTACTTGTGGTAAGGTGGTATTCCTCTGGAGTCGAAGCCAGGGACTAACCTCTCATCTCGAGTTGATTTTTGGTCCACGGAGCTCTTTCGTGTTGCTACAGTGACGTCAGGATCCCTCGAGCCTTGAAATAGTGTTCTTGGGGTTTCTCTGGAGTGCCACCAAGGAAATCAAGGCTCCTTTCATGGGTGATGTGCAACACGGAATTGCTCTGCACGCAGTGCAGGGGAATCGGGCCTCATCTCGCGGCGAGGGGGAAGTCTCATGGTTTTTCTCGAGTTGCGGCGGGAACCTGGGGTATACTCTCGAGTTACGACGGGAATGGCCCTTCCAACCACGTGTTTGTTCAGCGACGTCTGGACTCCTGTCTAGTTGCGAGGGACAACTCCGGATTCTCCTCGAGGCTTGGCAGGGCAATTGGGACGCCTCTCCAGCTGAGGCGGGAGACCAAGGGTCCCTTTCCACGTGCACAGGAATCCTGGGACTCCTATCAAGTTTCACGAGGGGTCAGGCATCGTCTCCTTTGGAGGGACTGATCTCCCCGTACCTCTGGAGTTTTCAAAGGATGTGAGGCCTCCGGTCGCGATGAGGTGGGTAACTAGGTCTTTCTCTGTGGTCTCCACAGGGGATTCAGACATCCTTTTTTCTTGGGAGCTGCAAGACGAGCCTGCATTCAAGTCACTGCAGGGATATCCGGCCTTATTTTGAGTCAGGGCATCGCGGTGTCCATTCCACTTGAGGCCGCAAACTCAGGGTCCCTCTCACATACCTAGAGCTGAGAGAAGCCTCCTCTTGAGGTGCTTGTGGAAAGGTGGTATTCCTCCGGAGTCGAAGCCAGGGACTAACCTCTCATCTCGAGTTTATTTTTGGTCCAAGGAGGTCTTTCCTGTTTCTACAGTGACCTCAGGATCCCTCTAGCCTTGAAACAGTGTTCTTGGGGTTTCTCTGGAGTGCCATCAAGGAAATCAAGGCTCCTTTCATGTGTGATGTGCAACACGGAATTGCTCTGCACGCAGTGCAGCGGAATCGGGCCTCATCTCGCAGCGAGGGGGAAGTCTCATGGTTTTTCTCGAGTTGCGGCGGGAACCTGCGGTATATTCTCGATTTACGACGGTGATGGCCCTTCCACACGTGTTTGTTCAGCGACGTCAGGACTCCTGCCTAGTTGCGAGGGACAGCTCGGGATTCTCCTCGAGGCTTGGCAGGGCAATTGGGACGCCTCTCCAGCTGAGGCCAGAGGCCAAGTGTCCCGTTCCACGTGCCACAGGAATCCTGGGACTCCTATCAAGTTTTTCGAGGAGTCAGGCATCGTCTCCTTTGGAGGCACTGATCTCCGCATACCTCTGGAGTTTTCAAAGGATGTGAGGCCTCCGGTCGCGATTACTTGGGGAACTAGGTCTTTCTCTGTGGTCTCCACAGGGGATTCAGATATCCTTTCTTAGTGGGAGATGCAAGACGAGCCTGCATTCAAGTCACTGCAGGGATATCCGGCCTTATTTCGAGTCAGGGCATCGCGGTCTCCATTCCACTTGAGGCCGCAAACTCAGGGTCCCTCTCACATACCTAGAGCTGAGAGAAGCCTCCTCTTGAGGTGCTTGTGGTAAGGTGGTATTCCTCTGGAGTCGAAGCCAGGGACTAACCACTCATCTCGAGTTGATTTTTGGTCTATGGAGCTCTTTCGTGTTGCTACAGTGACCTCAGGATCCCTCTAGCCTTGAAACAGTGTTCTTGGGGTTTCTCTGGAGTGCCATCAAGGAAATCAAGGCTCCTTTCATGTGTGATATGCAACTCGGAATTGCTCTGCATGCATTGCAGGGGAATCGGGCCTCATCTCGCGGCGAGGGGGAAGTCTCATGGTTTTTCTCGAGTTGCGGCGGGAACCTGGGGTATATTCTCGAGTTACGACGGGGATGGCCCTTCCACCCACGTGTTTCTTCAGCGACGTCAGGACTCCTGCCTAGTTGCGAGGGACAACTCGTGATTCTCCTCGAGGCTTGGCAGGGCAATTGGGACGCCTCTCCAGCTGAGGCGGGAGACCAAGGCTTCCTTTCCACGTGCCACAGGAATCCTGGGACTCCTATCAAGTTTCACGAGGTGTCAGGCATCATCTCCTTTGGAGGCACTGATCTCCGCGTACCTCTGGAGTTTTCAAAGGATGTGAGGCCTCCGGTCGCGATGAGGTGGGTAACTAGGTCTTTCTCTGTGGTCTCCACAGGGGATTCAGACATCCTTTCGTCTTGGGAGATGAAAGACGAGCCTGCATTCAAGTCACTGCAGGGATATCCGGCCTTATTTCGAGCCAGGGCATCGCGGTGTCCATTCCACTTGAGGCCGCAAACTCAGGGTCCCTCTCACATACCTAGAGCTGAGAGAAGTCTCCTCTTGAGGTGCTTGTGGTAAGGTGGTATTCCTCTGGAGTCGAAGCCAGGGACTAACCACTCATCTCGAGTTGATTTTTGGTCCACGGAGCTCTTTCGTGTTGCTACAGTGACCTCAGGATCCCTCTAGCCTTGAAACAGTGTTCTTGGGGTTTCTCTGGAGTGCCACCAAGGAAATCAAGGCTCCTTTCATGTGTGATGTGCAACACGGAATTGCTCTGCACGCAGTGCATGGGAATCGGGCCTCATCTCGCAGCGATTGGGAAGTCTCATGGTTTTTCTCGAGTTGCGGCGGGAACCTGGGGTATATTCTCGAGTTACGACGGGGATGGCCCTTCCACCCACGTGTTTCTTCAGTGACGTCAGGACTCCTGCATAGTTGTGAGGGACAACTCGGGATTCTCCTCGAAGCTTGGCAGGGCAGTTGGGACGCCTCTCCAGCTGAGACGGGAGACCAAGGGTCCCTTTCCACGTGCCACAGGAATCCTGGGACTCCGATCAAGTTTCACGAGGAGTCAGGCATCGTCTCCTTTGGAGGCACTGATCTCCGTGTACCTCTGAAGTTTTCAAAGGATGTGAGGCCTCCTGTCGCGATGAGGTGCGGAACTAGGTCTTTCTCTGTGATCTCCACAGGGGATTCAGACATCCTTTCATCTTGGGAGATGCAAGACGAGCCTGCATTCAAGTCACTGCAGGGATATCCAGCCTTATTTCGCTTCTGGGTATCACAGTGTCCATTCCACTTGAGGCCGCAAACTCAGGGTTCCTCTCACATACCTAGAGCTGAGAGAAGCCTCCTCATGAGGTGCTTGTGGTAAGGTGGTATTCCTGTGGAGTCGAAGCCAGGGACTAACCTCTCATCTCGAGTTGATTTTTGGTCCACGGAGCTCTTTCGTGTTGCTACAGAGACCTCAGGATCCCTCTAGCCTTGAAACAGTGTTCTTGGGGTTTCTCTGGAGTGCCATCAAGAAAATCAAGGCTCCTTTCATGTGTGATGTGCAACACGGAATTGCTCTGCACGCAGTGCAGGGGAATCGGGCCTCATCTCGCGGCGAGTGGGAAGTCTCATGGTTTTTCTCGAGTTGCGGCGGGAACCCCGGGTATATTCTCGAGTTACGACGAGGATGGCCCTTCCACACACGTGTTTGTTCAGCGACGTCAGGACTCCTGCCTAGTTGCGAGGGACAACTCGGGATTCTCCTCGAGGCTTGGCAGGGCAATTGGAACGCCTCTCCAGCTGAGGCGGGAGACCAAGGGTCCCTATCCACGTGCCACAGGAATCCTGCGACTCCTATGAAGTTACGCGAGGAGTCAGGCATCGTCTCCTTTGGAGCCACTGATCTCCGCATACCTCTGGAGTTTTCAAAGGATGTGAGGCCTCCAGTCACGATGAGGTGGGGAAATAGGTCTTTCTCTCTGGTTTCCACAGGGGATTCAGACATCCTTTCGTCTTGGGAGATGCAAGACGAGGCTGCATTCAAGTCACTGCAGGGATATCCGGCCTTATTTCGAGACAGGGCATCGCGGTGTCCATTCCACTTGAGGCCGCAAACTCAGGGTCTCTCTCACATGCCTAGAGCTGAGAGAAGCCTCCTCTTGAGGTACTTGTGGTAAGGTGGTATTCCTCTGGAGTCGAAGCCAGGGACTAACCTCTCATCTCGAGTTGATTTTTGGTCCACGGAGCTCTTTCGTGTTGCTACAGTGACGTCAGGATCCCTCGAGCCTTGAAATAGTGTTCTTGGGGTTTCTCTGGAGTGCCACCAAGGAAATCAAGGCTCCTTTCATGGGTGATGTGCAACACGGAATTGCTCTGCACGCAGTGCAGGGGAATCGGGCCTCATCTCGCGGCGAGGGGGAAGTCTCATGGTTTTTCTCGAGTTGCGGCGGGAACCTGGGGTATACTCTCGAGTTACGACGGGAATGGCCCTTCCAACCACGTGTTTGTTCAGCGACGTCTGGACTCCTGTCTAGTTGCGAGGGACAACTCCGGATTCTCCTCGAGGCTTGGCAGGGCAATTGGGACGCCTCTCCAGCTGAGGCGGGAGACCAAGGGTCCCTTTCCACGTGCACAGGAATCCTGGGACTCCTATCAAGTTTCACGAAGGGTCAGGCATCGTCTCCTTTGGAGGCACTGATCTCCCCGTACCTCTGGAGTTTTCAAAGGATGTGAAGCCTCCAGTCGCGATGAGGTGGGTAACTAGGTCTTTCTCTGTGGTCTCCACAGGGGATTCAGACATCCTTTTTTCTTGGGAGCTGCAAGACGAGCCTGCATTCAAGTCACTGCAGGGATATCCGGCCTTATTTTGAGTCAGGGCATCGCGGTGTCCATTCCACTTGAGGCCGCAAACTCAGGGTCCCTCTCACATACCTAGAGCTGAGAGAAGCCTCCTCTTGAGGTGCTTGTGGAAAGGTGGTATTCCTCCGGAGTCGAAGCCAGGGACTAACCTCTCATCTCGAGTTTATTTTTGGTCCATGGAGGTCTTTCCTGTTGCTACAGTGACCTCAGGATCCCTCTAGCCTTGAAACAGTGTTCTTGGGGTTTCTCTGGAGTGCCATCAAGGAAATCAAGGCTCCTTTCATGTGTGATGTGCAACACGGAATTGCTCTGCACGCAGTGCAGGGGAATCGGGCCTCATCTCGCAGCGAGGGGGAAGTCTCATGGTTTTTCTCGAGTTGCGGCGGGAACCTGCGGTATATTCTCGAGTTACGACGGGGATGGCCCTTCCACACACGTGTTTCTTCAGCGACGTCAGGACTCCTGCATAGTTGCGAGGGACAACTCGGGATTCTCCTCGAAGCTTGGCAGGGCAATTGGGACGCCTCTCCAGCTGAGGCGGGAGACAAAGGCTTCCTTTCCACGTGCCACAGGAATCCTGGGACTCCTAAGAAGTTTCACGAGGAGTCAGGCATCATCTCCTTTGGAGGCACTGATCTCCGCGTACCTCTGGAGTTTTCAAAGGATGTTAGGCCTCCGGTCGCCATGAGGTGGGGAACTAGGTCTTTCTCTGTGGTCTCCACAGGGGATTCAGACATCCTTTCGTCTGGGGGATGCAAGACGAGCCTGCATTCAAGTCACTGCAGGGATATCCGGCCTTATTTCGAGTCAGGGCATCGCGGTCTCCATTCCACTTGAGGCCGCAAACTCAGGGTCCCTCTCACATACCTAGAGCTGAGAGAAGCCTCCTCTTGAGGTGCTTGTGGTAAGGTGGTATTCCTCTGGAGTCGAAGCCAGGGACTAACCACTCATCTCGAGTTGATTTTTGGTCTATGGAGCTCTTTCGTGTTGCTACAGTGACCTCAGGATCCCTCTAGCCTTGAAACAGTGTTCTTGGGGTTTCTCTGGAGTGCCATCAAGGAAATCAAGGCTCCTTTCATGTGTGATATGCAACTCGGAATTGCTCTGCATGCATTGCAGGGGAATCGGGCCTCATCTCGCGGCGAGGGGGAAGTCTCATGGTTTTTCTCGAGTTGCGGCGGGAACCTGGGGTATATTCTCGAGTTACGACGGGGATGGCCCTTCCACCCACGTGTTTCTTCAGCGACGTCAGGACTCCTGCCTAGTTGCGAGGGACAACTCGTGATTCTCCTCGAGGCTTGGCAGGGCAATTGGGACGCCTCTCCAGCTGAGGCGGGAGACCAAGGCTTCCTTTCCACGTGCCACAGGAATCCTGGGACTCCTATCAAGTTTCACGAGGTGTCAGGCATCATCTCCTTTGGAGGCACTGATCTCCGCGTACCTCTGGAGTTTTCAAAGGATGTGAGGCCTCCGGTCGCGATGAGGTGGGTAACTAGGTCTTTCTCTGTGGTCTCCACAGGGGATTCAGACATCCTTTCGTCTTGGGAGATGAAAGACGAGCCTGCAATCAAGTCACTGCAGGGATATCCGGCCTTATTTCGAGCCAGGGCATCGCGGTGTCCATTCCACTTGAGGCCGCAAACTCAGGGTCCCTCTCACATACCTAGAGCTGAGAGAAGTCTCCTCTTGAGGTGCTTGTGGTAAGGTGGTATTCCTCTGGAGTCGAAGCCAGGGACTAACCACTCATCTCGAGTTGATTTTTGGTCCACGGAGCTCTTTCGTGTTGCTACAGTGACCTCAGGATTCCTCTAGCCTTGAAACAGTGTTCTTGGGGTTTCTCTGGAGTGCCACCAAGGAAATCAAGGCTCCTTTCATGTGTGATGTGCAACACGGAATTGCTCTGCACGCAGTGCAGGGGAATCAGGCCTCATCTCGCGGCGAGTGGGAAGTCTCATGGTTTTTCTCGAGTTGCGGCGGGAACCTGGGGTATATTCTCGAGTTACGACGGGGAAGGCCCTTCCACACACGTGTTTCTTCAGCGACGTCAGGACTCCTGCCTAGTTGCGAGGGACAACTCGGGATTCTCCTCGAAGCTTGGCAGGGCAATTGGGACGCCTCTCCAGCTGAGACGGGAGACCAAGGGTCCCTTTCCATGTGCCACAGGAATCCTGGGACTCCTATCAAGTTTCACGAGGAGTCAGGCATCGTCTCCTTTGGAGGCACTGATCTCCACGTACCTCTGGAGTTTTCAAAGGATGTGAGGCCTCCGTTCGTGATGAGGTGGGGAACTAGGTCTTTCTCTGTGGTCTCCACAGGGGATTCAGACATCCTTTCGTCTTGTGAGATGCAAGACGAGCATGCATTCAAGTCACTGCAGATATATCCGGCCTTATTTCACGTCAGTGCATCGCGGTGTCCATTCTACTTGAGGCCGCAAACTCAGAGTCCCTCTCACATAGCTAGAGCTGAGAGAAGACTCCTCTTGAGGTGCTTGTGGTAAGGTGGTATTCCTCTGGAGTCGAAGCCAGGGACTAACCTCTCATCTCGAGTTGATTTTTGGTCCACGGAGCTCTTTCGTGTTGCTACAGTGACCTCAGGATCCCTCTAGCCTTGAAACAGTGTTCTTGGGGTTTCTCTGGAGTGCCACCAAGGAAATCAAGGCTCCTTTCATGTGTGATGTGCAACACGGAATTGCTCTGCACGCAGTGCATGGGAATCGGGCCTCATCTCGCAGCGATTGGGAAGTCTCATGGTTTTTCTCGAGTTGCGGCGGGAACCTGGGGTATATTCTCGAGTTACGACGGGGATGGCCCTTCCACCCACGTGTTTCTTCAGTGACGTCAGGACTCCTGCATAGTTGTGAGGGACAACTCGGTATTCTCCTCGAAGCTTGGCAGGGCAGTTGGGACGCCTCTCCAGCTGAGGCGGGAGACCAAGGGTCCCTTTCCACGTGCCACAGGAATCCTGGGACTCCGATCAAGTTTCACGAGGAGTCAGGCATCGTCTCCTTTGGAGGCACTGATCTCCGTGTACCTCTGAAGTTTTCAAAGGATGTGAGGCCTCCTGTCGCGATGAGGTGGGGAACTAGGTCTTTCTCTGTGATCTCCACAGGGGATTCAGACATCCTTTCATCTTGGGAGATGCAAGACGAGCCTGCATTCAAGTCACTGCAGGGATATCCAGCCTTATTTCGCTTCTGGGTATCACAGTGTCCATTCCACTTGAGGCCGCAAACTCAGGGTTCCTCTCACATACCTAGAGCTGGGAGAAGCCTCCTCATGAGGTGCTTGTGGTAAGGTGGTATTCCTGTGGAGTCGAAGCCAGGGACTAACCTCTCATCTCGAGTTGATTTTTGGTCCACAGAGATCTTTAGTGTTGCTACAGTGACCTCAGGATCCCTCTAGCCTTGAAACAGTGTTCTTGGGTTTTCTCTGGAGTGCCACCAAGGAAATCAAGTCTCCTTTCATGTGTGATGTGCAACACGGAATTGCTCTGCACGCAGTGCAGGGGAATCGGGCCTCATCTCGCGGCGAGGGGGAAGTCTCATGGTTTTTCTCGAGTTGCGGCGGGAACCTGGGGTATATTCTCGAGTTACGACGGGGATGGCCCTTCCACCCATGTGATTGTTCAGCGACGTCAGGACTCCTGCCTAGTTGCGAGGGACAATTCGGGATTCTCCTCGAGGCTTGGCAGGGCAATTGGGACGCCTCTCCAGCTGAGGCGGGAGACCAAGGGTCCCTTTCCATGTGCCACAGGAATCCTGGCACTCCTATCAAGTTTCACGAGGAGTCAGGCATCGTCTCCTTTGCAGGCACTGATCTCCGCGTACCTCTGGAGTTTTCAAAGGATGTGAGGCCTCCGGTCGCGATGAGGTGGGGAACTAGGTCTTTCTCTGTGGTCTCCACAGGGGATTCAGACATCCTTTCGTCTTGGGAGATGCAAGACGAGCCTGCATTCAAGTCACTGCAGGGATATCCGGCCTTATTTCGAGTCAGGGCATCGCGGTGTCCATTCTACTTAAGGCCGCAAACTCAGAGTTCCTCTCACATAACTAGAGCTGAGAGAAGCCTCCTCTTGAGGTGCTTGTGGTAAGGTGGCATTCCTCTGGAGTCGAAGCCAGGGACTAACCTCTCATCTCGAGTTGATTTTTGGTCCACGGAGCTCTTTCATGTTGCTACAGTGACGTCAGGATCCCTCTAGCCTTGAAACAGTGTTCTTGGGGATTCTCTGGAGTGCCATCAAGGAAATTAAGGCTCCTTTCATGTGTGATGTGTAACACGGAATTGCTCTGCACGCAGTGCAGGGGAATCGGGCCTCATCTCTCGGCGAGGGGGAAGTCTCATGGTTTTTCTCGAGTTGCGGCGGGAACCTGGGGTATATTCTCGAGTTACGATGGGGATGGCCCTTCCACACACGTGTTTGTTCAGCGACGTCAGGACTCCTGGCTAGTTGCGAGGGACAACTCGGGATTCTCCTCGAGGCTTGGCAGGGCAATTGGGACGCCTCTCCAGCTGAGGCGGGAGACCAAGTGTCCCTTTCCATGTGCCACAGGAATCCTGGGACTCCTATCAAGTTTCACGAGGAGTCAGGCATCGTCTCCTTTGGAGGCACTGATCTCCGCGTCCCTCTGGAGTTTTCAAAGGATGTGAGGCCTCCGGTCGCGATGAGGTGGGGAACTAGGTCTTTCTCTGTGGTCTCCACAGGGGATTCAGACATCCTTTCGTCTTGGGAGATGCAAGACGAGCCTGCATTCAAGTCACTGCAGGGATATCCGGCCTTATTTCGCGTCAGGGCATCGCAGTGTCCATTCCACTTGAGGCCGCAAACTCAGGGTCCCTCTGACATACCTAGAGCTGAGAGAAGCCTCCTCTTGAGGTGCTTGTGGTAAGGTGGTATTCCTCTGGATTCGAAGCCAGGGACTAACCTCTCATCTCGAGTTGATTTTTGGTCCACGGAGCTCTTTCATGTTGCTACAGTGACCTCAGGATCCCTCTAGCCTTGAAACAGTGTTCTTGGGCTTTCCCTGGAGTGCCATCAAGGAAATCAAGGCTCCTTTCATGTGTGATGTGCAACACGGAATTGCTCTGCACGCAGTGCAGGGGAATCGGGCCTCATCTCGCGGCGAGGGGGAAGTCTCATGGTTTTTCTCGAGTTGCGGCGGGAACCTGGGGTATATTCTCGAGTTACGACGGGGATGGCCCTTCCACACACTTGTTTCTTCAGCGACGGCAGGACTCCTGCCTAGTTGCGAGGGACAACTCGGGATTCTCCTCGAGGCTTGGCAGGGCAATTGGGACGCCTCTCCAGCTGAGCCGGGAGACCAAGGGTCCCTTTCCATGTGCCACAGGAATCCTGGGACTCCTATCAAGTTTCTCTAGGTGTCAGGCATCGTCTCCTTTGGAGGCACTGATCTCCGCGTACCTCTGAAGTTTCAAAGGATGTGAGGCCTCCGGTCGCGAGGAGGTGGGGAACTAGGTCTTTCTCTGTGGTCTCCACAGGGGATTCAGACATCCTTTCGTCTTGGGAGATGCAAGACGAGCCTGCATTCAAGTCACTGCAGGGATATCCGGCCTTATTTCGAGTCAGGGCATCGCGGTGTCCATTCCACTTGAGACCGCAAACTCAGGGTCCCTCTCACATACCTAGAGCTGAGAGAAGCCTCTTCTTGAGGTGCTTGTGGTAAGGTGGTATTCCTCTGGAGTCGAAGCCAGGGACTAACCTCTCATCTCGAGTTGATTCTTGGTCCACGGAGCTCTTTCGTGTTGCTACAGTGACCTCAGGATCCCTCTAGCCTTGAAACAGTGTTCTTGGGGTTTCTCTGGAGTGCCACCAAGGAAATCAAGGCTCCTTTCATGTGTGATGTGCAGCACGGAATTGCTCTGCACGCAGTTCAGGGGAATCGGGCCTCATCTCGCGGCGAGGGGGAAGTCTCATGGTTTTTCTCGAGTTGCGGCGGGAACCTGGGGTATATTCTCGAGTTACGACGGGGATGGCCCTTCCACCCACGTGTTTCTTCAGCGACGTCAGGACTCCTGCCTAGTTGCGAGGGACAACTCGGGATTCTCCTCGAGGCTTGGCAGGGCAATTGGGACGCCTCTCCAGCTGAGGCGGGAGACCAAGGGTCCCTTTCCACGTGCCACAGGAATCCTGGGACTCCTATCAAGTTTCACGAGGAGTCAGGCATCGTCTCCTTTGGAGGCACTGATCTCCGCGTACCTCTTGAGTTTTCAAAGGATGTGAGGCCTCCGTTCGCCATGAGGTGGGAAACTAGGTCTTTCTCTGTGGTCTCCACAGGGGATTCAGACATTCTTTCATCTTGGGAGATGCAAGACGAGCCTGCATTCAAGTCACTGCAGGGATATCCGGCCTTATTTCGCCTCAGGGCATCGCAGTGTCCATTCCACTTGAGGCCGCAAAATCAGGGTCCCTCACACATACCTAGAGCTGAGAGAAGCCTCCTCTTGAGGTGCTTGTGGTAAGGTGGTATTCCTCTGGAGTCGAAGCCAGGGACTAACCTCTCATCTCGAGTTGATTCTTGGTCCACGGAGCTCTTTCGTGTTGCTACAGTGACCTCAGGATCCCTCTAGCCTTGAAACAGTGTTCTTTGGGTTTCTCTGGAGTGCCATCAAGGAAATTAAGGCTCCTTTCATGTGTGATGTGCAACACGGAATTGCTCTGCACGCAGTGCAGGGGAATTGGGCCTCATCTCACGGCGAGGGGGAAGTCTCATGGTTTTTCTCCAGTTGCGGCGGGACCCTGTGGTATATTCTCGAGTTACGACGGGGATGACCCTTCCACCCACGTGTTTGTTCAGCGAAGTCAGGACTTCTGCCTAGTTGCGAGGGACAACTCGGGGTTCTCCTCGAGGCTTGGCAGGGCCATTGGGATGCCTCTCCAGCTGAGGCGGGAGACCAAGGGTCCCTTTCCACGTGCCACAGGAATCCAGGGACTCCTATCAAGTTTCACGAGGAGTCAGGCATCGTCTCCTTTGGAGGCACTGATCTCCGTGTACCTCTGGAGTTGTCAAAGGATATGAGGCCTCCGGTCGCGATGAGGTGGGGAACTAGGTCTTTCTCTGTGGTCTACACAGGTGATTCAGACATCCTTTCGTCTTGGGAGATGCAAGACGAGCCTGCATTCAAGTCACTGCAGGGATATCCGGCCTTATTTCGAGGCAGGGCATCGTGGTGTCCATTCCACTTGAGGCCGCAAACTCAGGGTCCCTCTCACATACTTATAGCTGAGAGAAGCCTCCTCTTGAGGTGCTTGTGGTAAGGTGGTATTCCTCTGGAGTCGAAGCCAGGGACTAACCTCTCATCTCGAGTTGATTTTTGGTGCACGGAGCTCTTTCGTGTTGCTACAGTGACCTCAGGATCCCTCTAGCCTTGAAACAGTGTTCTTGGGGTTTCTCTGGAGTGCCACCAAGGAAATCAAGGCTCCTTTCATGTGTGATGTGCAGCACGGAATTGCTCTGCACGCAGTTCAGGGGAATCGGGGCTCATCTCGCGGCGAGGGGGAAGTCTCATGGTTTTTCTCGAGTTGCGGCGGGAACCTGGGGTATATTCTCGAGTTACCACGGGGATGGCCCTTCCACCCACGTGTTTCTTCAGCGACGTCAGGACTCCTGCCTAGTTGCGAGGGACAACTCGGGATTCTCCTCGAGGCTTGGCAGGGCAATTGGGACGCCTCTCCAGCTGAGGCGGGAGACCAAGGGTCCCTATCCACGTGCCACAGGAATCCTGGGACTCCTATCAAGTTTCACGAGGAGTCAGGCATCGTCTCCTTTGGAGGCACTGATCTCCGCGTACCTCTTGAGTTTTCAAAGGATGTGAGGCCTCCGGTCGCCATGAGGTGGGAAACTAGGTCTTTCTCTGTGGTCTCCACAGGGGATTCAGACATTCTTTCATCTTGGGAGATGCAAGACGAGCCTGCATTCAAGTCACTGCAGGGATATCCGGCCTTATTTCGCCTCAGGGCATCGCAGTGTCCATTCCACTTGAGGCCGCAAACTCAGGGTCCCTCTCACATACCTAGAGCTGAGAGAATCCTCCTCTTGAGGAGCTTGTGGTAAGGTGGTATTCCTCTGGAGTCGAAGCCAGGGACTAACCTCTCATCTCGAGTTGATTCTTGGTCCACGGAGCTCTTTCGTGTTGCTACAGTGACCTCAGGATCCCTCTAGCCTTGAAACAGTGTTCTTTGGGTTTCTCTGGAGTGCCATCAAGGAAATTAAGGCTCCTTTCATGTGTGATGTGCAACACGGAATTGCTCTGCATGCAGTGCAGGGGAATCGGGCCTCATCTCTCGGCGAGGGGGAAGTCTCATGGTTTTTCTCGAGTTGCGGCGGGAACCTGGGGTATATTCTCGAGTTACGATGGGGATGGCCCTTCCACCCACGTGTTTGTTCAGCGACGTCAGGACTCCTGGCTAGTTGCGAGGGACAACTCGGGATTCTCCTCGAGGCTTGGCAGGGCAATTGGGACGCCTCTCCAGCTGAGGCGGGAGACCAAGTGTCCCTTTCCATGTGCCACAGGAATCCTGGGACTCCTATCAAGTTTCACGAGGAGTCAGGCATCGTCTCCTTTGGAGGCACTGATCTCCGCGTACCTCTGGAGTTTTCAAAGGATGTGAGGCCTCCGGTCACGATGAGGTGGGGAACTAGGTCTTTCTCTGGGGTCTCCACAGGGGATTCAGACATCCTTTCGTCTTGGGAGATGCAAGACGAGCCTGCATTCAAGTCACTGCAGGGATATCCGGCCTTATTTCGCGTCAGGGCATCGCAGTGTCCATTCCACTTGAGGCCGCAAACTCAGGTTCCCTCTGACATACCTAGAGCTGAGAGAAGCCTCCTCTTGAGGTGCTTGTGGTAAGGTGGTATTCCTCTGGATTCGAAGCCAGGGACTAACCTCTCATCTCGAGTTGATTTTTGGTCCACGGAGCTCTTTCATGTTGCTACAGTGACCTCAGGATCCCTGTAGCCTTGAAACAGTGTTCTTGGGGTTTCCCTGGAGTGCCATCAAGGAAATCAAGGCTCCTTTCATGTGTGATGTGCAACACGGAATTGCTCTGCACGCAGTGCAGGGAAATCGGGCCTCATCTCGCGGCGAGCGGGAAGTCTCATGGTTTTTCTCGAGTTGCGGCGGGAACCTGGGGTATATTCTCGAGTTACGACGGGGATGGCCCTTCCACACACTTGTTTCTTCAGCGACGGCAGGACTCCTGCCTAGTTGCGAGGGACAACTCGGGATTCTCCTCGAGGCTTGGCAGGGCAATTGGGACGCCTCTCCAGCTGAGGCGGGAGACCAAGGGTCCCTTTCCATGTGCCACAGGAATCCTGGGACTCCTATCAAGTTTCTCTAGGAGTCAGGCATCGTCTCCTTTGGAGGCACTGATCTCCGCGTACCTCTGAAGTTTCAAAGGATGTGAGGCCTCCGGTCGCGAGGAGGTGGGGAACTAGGTCTTTCTCTGTGGGCTACACAGGTGATTCAGACATCCTTTCGTCTTGGGAGATGCAAGACGAGCCTGCATTCAAGTCACTGCAGGCATATCCGGCCTTATTTCGAGGCAGGGCATCGTGGTGTCCATTCCACTTGAGGCCGCAAACTCAGGGTCCCTCTCACATACTTATAGCTGAGAGAAGCCTCCTCTTGAGGTGCTTGTGGTAAGGTGGTATTCCTCTGGAGTCGAAGCCAGGGACTAACCTCTCATCTCGAGTTGATTTTTGGTGCACGGAGCTCTTTCGTGTTGCTACAGTGACCTCAGGATCCCTCTAGCCTTGAAACAGTGTTCTTGGGGTTTCTCTGGAGTGCCACCAAGGAAATCAAGGCTCCTTTCATGTGTGATGTGCAGCACGGAATTGCTCTGCACGCAGTTCAGGGGAATCGGGGCTCATCTCGCGGCGAGGGGGAAGTCTCATGGTTTTTCTCGAGTTGCGGCGGGAACCTGGGGTATATTCTCGAGTTACCACGGGGATGGCCCTTCCACCCACGTGTTTCTTCAGCGACGTCAGGACTCCTGCCTAGTTGCGAGGGACAACTCGGGATTCTCCTCGAGGCTTGGCAGGGCAATTGGGACGCCTCTCCATCTGAGGCGGGAGACCAAGGGTCCCTATCCACGTGCCACAGGAATCCTGGGACTCCTATCAAGTTTCACGAGGAGTCAGGCATCGTCTCCTTTGGAGGCACTGATCTCCGCGTACCTCTTGAGTTTTCAAAGGATGTGAGGCCTCCGGTCGCCATGAGGTGGGAAACTAGGTCTTTCTCTGTGGTCTCCACAGGGGATTCAGACATCCTTTCGTCTTGGGAGATGCAAGACGAGCCTGCATTCAAGTCACTGCAGGGATATCCGGCCTTATTTCGAGTCAGGGCATCGCGGTGTCCATTCCACTTGAGGCCGCAAACTCAGGGTCCCTCTCACATACCTAGAGCTGAGAGAAGCCTCCTCTTGAGGTGCTTGTGGTAAGGTGGTATTCCTCTGGAGTCGAAGCCGGGGACTAATCTCTCATCTCGAGTTGATTTTTGGTCCACGGAGCTCTTTCCTGTTGCTACAGTGACCTCAGGATCCCTCTAGCCTTGAAACAGTGTTCTTGAGGTTTTTCTGGAGTGCCACCATGGAAATCAAGGCTC
Source organism: Cervus elaphus (assembly GCF_910594005.1). Classification (NCBI taxonomy): domain Eukaryota; kingdom Metazoa; phylum Chordata; class Mammalia; order Artiodactyla; family Cervidae; genus Cervus; species Cervus elaphus. The sequence goes on from NC_057848.1 coordinate 23,668,499, forward strand.
CTTTCATGTGTGATGTGCAACACGGAATTGCTCTGCACGCATTGCCGGGAAATCGGGCCTCATCTCGCGGCGAGGGGGAAGTCTCATGGTTTTTCTCGAGTTGCGGCGGGAACCTGGGGTATATTCTCGAGTTACGACAGGGATGGCCCTTCCACACATGTGTTTCTTCAGCGACGTCAGGACTCCTGCCTAGTTGCGAGGGACAACTCGGGATTCTCCTCGAGGCTTGGCAGGGCAATTGGGACGCCTCTCCATCTGAGGCGGGAGACCAAGGGTCCCTATCCACGTGCCACAGGAATCCTGGGACTCCTATCAAGTTTCACGAGGAGTCAGGCATCGTCTCCTTTGGAGGCACTGATCTCCGCGTACCTCTTGAGTTTTCAAAGGATGTGAGGCCTCCGGTCGCCATGAGGTGGGAAACTAGGTCTTTCTCTGTGGTCTCCACAGGGGATTCAGACATTCTTTCATCTTGGGAGATGCAAGACGAGCCTGCATTCAAGTCACTGCAGGGATATCCGGCCTTATTTCGCCTCAGGGCATCGCAGTGTCCATTCCACTTGAGGCCGCAAACTCAGGGTCCCTCTCACATACCTAGAGCTGAGAGAAGCCTCCTCTTGAGGAGCTTGTGGTAAGGTGGTATTCCTCTGGAGTCGAAGCCAGGGACTAACCTCTCATCTCGAGTTGATTCTTGGTCCACGGAGCTCTTTCGTGTTGCTACAGTGACCTCAGGATCCCTCTAGCCTTGAAACAGTGTTCTTCGGGTTTCTCTGGAGTGCCATCAAGGAAATTAAGGCTTCTTTCATGTGTGATGTGCAACACGGAATTGCTCTGCATGCAGTGCAGGGGAATCGGGCCTCATCTCTCGGCGAGGGGGAAGTCTCATGGTTTTTCTCGAGTTGCGGCGGGAACCTGGGGTATATTCTCGAGTTACGATGGGGATGGCCCTTCCACCCACGTGTTTGTTCAGCGACGTCAGGACTCCTGGCTAGTTGCGAGGGACAACTCGGGATTCTCCTCGAGGCTTGGCAGGGCAATTGGGACGCCTCTCCAGCTGAGGCGGGAGACCAAGTGTCCCTTTCCATGTGCCACAGGAATCCTGGACTCCTATCAAGTTTCACGAGGAGTCAGGCATCGTCTCCTTTGGAGGCACTGATCTCCGCGTACCTCTGGAGTTTTCAAAGGATGTGAGGCCTCCGGTCGCGATGAGGTGGGGAACTAGGTCTTTCTCTGTGGTCTCCACAGGGGATTCAGACATCCTTTCGTCTTGGGAGATGCAAGACGAGCCTGCATTCAAGTCACTGCAGGGATATCCGGCCTTATTTCGCGTCAGGGCATCGCAGTGTCCATTCCACTTGAGGCCGCAAACTCAGGGTCCCTCTGACATAACTAGAGCTGAGAGAAGCCTCCTCTTGAGGTGCTTGTGGTAAGGTGGTATTCCTCTGGATTCGAAGCCAGGGACTAACCTCTCATCTCGAGTTGATTTTTGGTCCACGGAGCTCTTTCATGTTGCTACAGTGACCTCAGGATCCCTCTAGCCTTGAAACAGTGTTCTTGGGGTTTCCCTGGAGTGCCATCAAGGAAATCAAGGCTCCTTTCATGTGTGATGTGCAACACGGAATTGCTCTGCACGCAGTGCAGGGGAATCGGGCCTCATCTCGCGGCGAGGGGGAAGTCTCATGGTTTTTCTCGAGTTGCGGCGGGAACCTGGGGTATATTCTCGAGTTACGACGGGGATGGCCCTTCCACCCACGTGTTTGTTCAGCGACGTCAGGACTCCTGGCTAGTTGCGAGGGACAACTCGGGATTCTCCTCGAGGCTTGGCAGGGCAATTGGGACGCCTCTCCAGCTGAGGCGGGAGACCAAGTGTCCCTTTCCATGTGCCACTGGAATCCTGGGACTCCTATCAAGTTTCACGAGGAGTCAGGCATCGTCTCCTTTGGAGGCACTGATCTCCGCGTACCTCTGGAGTTTTCAAAGGATGTGAGGCCTCCGGTCGCGAGGAGGTGGGGAACTAGGTCTTTCTCTGTGGTCTACACAGGTGATTCAGACATCCTTTCGTCTTGGGAGATGCAAGACGAGCCTGCATTCAAGTCACTGCAGGCATATCCGGCCTTATTTCGAGGCAGGGCATCGTGGTGTCCATTCCACTTGAGGCCGCAAACTCAGGGTCCCTCTAACATACTTATAGCTGAGAGAAGCCTCCTCTTGAGGTGCTTGTGGTAAGGTGGTATTCCTCTGGAGTCGAAGCCAGGGACTAACCTCTCATCTCGAGTTGATTTTTGGTGCACGGAGCTCTTTCGTGTTGCTACAGTGACCTCAGGATCCCTCTAGCCTTGAAACAGTGTTCTTGGGGTTTCTCTGGAGTGCCACCAAGGAAATCAAGGCTCCTTTCATGTGTGATGTGCAGCACGGAATTGCTCTGCACGCAGTTCAGGGGAATCGGGGCTCATCTCGCGGCGAGGGGGAAGTCTCATGGTTTTTCTCGAGTTGCGGCGGGAACCTGGGGTATATTCTCGAGTTACCACGGGGATGGCCCTTCCACCCACGTGTTTCTTCAGCGACGTCAGGACTCCTGCCTAGTTGCGAGGGACAACTCGGGATTCTCCTCGAGGCTTGGCAGGGCAATTGGGACGCCTCTCCAGCTGAGGCGGGAGACCAAGGGTCCCTTTCCACGTGCCACAGGAATCCTGGGACTCCTATCAAGTTTCACGAGGAGTCAGGCATCGTCTCCTTTGGAGGCACTGATCTCCGCGTACCTCTTGAGTTTTCAAAGGATGTGAGGCCTCCGGTCGCCATGAGGTGGGAAACTAGGTCTTTCTCTGTGGTCTCCACAGGGGATTCAGACATTCTTTCATCTTGGGAGATGCAAGACGAGCCTGCATTCAAGTCACTGCAGGGATATCCGGCCTTATTTCGCCTCAGGGCATCGCAGTGTCCATTCCACTTGAGGCCGCAAACTCAGGGTCCCTCTAACATACCTAGAGCTGAGAGAAGCCTCCTCTTGAGGAGCTTGTGGTAAGGTGGTATTCCGCTGGATTCGAAGCCAGGGACTAACCTCTCATCTCGAGTTGATTCTTGGTCCACGGAGCTCTTTCGTGTTGCTACAGTGACCTCAGGATCCCTCTAGCTTTGAAACAGTGTTCTTTGGGTTTCTCTGGAGTGCCATCAAGGAAATTAAGGCTCCTTTCATGTGTGATGTGCAACACGGAATTGCTCTGCATGCAGTGCAGGGGAATCGGGCCTCATCTCTCGGCGAGGGGGAAGTCTCATGGTTTTTCTCGAGTTGCGGCGGGAACCTGGGGTATATTCTCGAGTTACGACGGGGATGGCCCTTCCACCCACGTGTTTGTTCAGCGACGTCAGGACTCCTGGCTAGTTGCGAGGGACAACTCGGGATTCTCCTCGAGGCTTGGCAGGGCAATTGGGACGCCTCTCCAGCTGAGGCGGGAGACCAAGTGTCCCTTTCCATGTGCCACAGGAATCCTGGAACTCCTATCAAGTTTCACGAGGAGTCAGGCATCGTCTCCTTTGGAGGCACTGATCTCCGCGTACCTCTGGAGTTTTCAAAGGATGTGAGGCCTCCGGTCGCGATGAGGTGGGGAACTAGGTCTTTCTCTGTGGTCTCCACAGGGGATTCAGACATCCTTTCGTCTTGGGAGATGCAAGACGAGCCTGCATTCAAGTCACTGCAGGGATATCCGGCCTTATTTCGAGTCAGACCATCGCGGTGTCCATTCCACTTGAGACCGCAAACTCAGGGTCCCTCTCACATACCTAAAGCTGAGAGAAGCCTCCTCTTGAGGTGCTTGTGGTAAGGTGGTATTCCTCTGGAGTCGAAGCCAGGGACTAACCTCTCATCTCGAGTTGATTCTTGGTCCACGGAGCTCTTTCGTGTTGCTACAGTGACCTCAGGATCCCTCTAGCCTTGAAACAGTGTTCTTGGGGTTTCTCTGGAGTGCCACCAAGGAAATCAAGGCTCCTTTCATGTGTGATGTGCAGCACGGAATTGCTCTGCACGCAGTTCAGGGGAATCGGGCCTCATCTCGCGGCGAGGGGGAAGTCTCATGGTTTTTCTCGAGTTGCGGCGGGAACCTGGGGTATATTCTCGAGTTACGACGGGGATGGCCCTTCCACCCACGTGTTTCTTCAGCGACGTCAGGACTCCTTCCTAGTTGCGAGGGACAACTCGGGATTCTCCTCGAGGCTTGGCAGGGCAATTGGGACGCCTCTCCAGCTGAGGCGGGAGACCAAGGGTCCCTATCCACGTGCCACAGGAATCCTGGGACTCCTATCAAGTTTCACGAGGAGTCAGGCATCGTCTCCTTTGGAGGCACTGATCTCCGCGTACCTCTTGAGTTTTCAAAGGATGTGAGGCCTCCGGTCGCCATGAGGTGGGAAACTAGGTCTTTCTCTGTGGTCTCCACAGGGGATTCAGACATTCTTTCATCTTGGGAGATGCAAGACGAGCCTGCATTCAAGTCACTGCAGGGATATCCGGCCTTATTTCGCCTCAGGGCATCGCAGTGTCCATTCCACTTGAGGCCGCAAAATCAGGGTCCCTCACACATACCTAGAGCTGAGAGAAGCCTCCTCTTGAGGTGCTTGTGGTAAGGTGGTATTCCTCTGGAGTCGAAGCCAGGGACTAACCTCTCATCTCGAGTTGATTCTTGGTCCACGGAGCTCTTTCGTGTTGCTACAGTGACCTCAGGATCCCTCTAGCCTTGAAACAGTGTTCCTGGGGTTTCTCTGGAGTGCCATCAAGGAAATTAAGGCTCCTTTCATGTGTGATGTGCAACACGGAATTGCTCTGCACGCAGTGCAGGGGAATTGGGCCTCATCTCGCGGCGAGGGGGAAGTCTCATGGTTTTTCTCCAGTTGCGGCGGGACCCTGTGGTATATTCTCGAGTTACGACGGGGATGGCCCTTCCACACACGTGTTTGTTCAGCGAAGTCAGGACTCCTGCCTAGTTGCGAGGGACAACTCGGGGTTCTCCTCGAGGCTTGGCAGGGCCATTGGGATGCCTCTCCAGCTGAGGCGGGAGACCAAGGGTCCCTTTCCACGTGCCACAGGAATCCAGGGACTCCTATCAAGTTTCACGAGGAGTCAGGCATCGTCTCCTTTGGAGGCACTAATCTCCGCGTACCTCTGGAGTTGTCAAAGGATATGAGGCCTCCGGTCGCGATGAGGTAGGGAACTAGGTCTTTCTCTGTGGTCTACACAGGTGATTCAGACATCCTTTCGTCTTGGGAGATGCAAGATGAGCCTGCATTCAAGTCACTGCAGGCATATCCGGCCTTATTTCGAGGCAGGGCATCGTGGTGTCCATTCCACTTGAGGCCGCAAACTCAGGGTCCCTCTCACATACCTAGAGCTGAGAGAAGCCTCCTCTTGAGGTGCTTGTGGTAAGGTGGTATTCCGCTGGATTCGAAGCCAGGGACTAACCTCTCATCTCGAGTTGATTTTTGGTCCATGGAGTTCTTTCGTGTTGCTACACTGACCTCAGGATCCCTCTAGCCTTGAAACAGTGTTCTTGGGGTTTCTCTGGAGTGCCATCAAGGAAATCAAGGCTCCTTTCATGTGTGATATGCAACACGGAATTGCTCTGCACGCATTGCCGGGAAATCGGGCCTCATCTCGCGGCGAGGGGGAAGTCTCATGGTTTTTCTCGAGTTGCGTCGGGAACCTGGGGTATATTCTCAAGTTACGACAGGGATGGCCCTTCCACACATGTGTTTCTTCAGCGACGTTAGTACTCCTGGCTAGTTGCGAGGGACAATTCGGGATTCTCCTCGAGGCTTGGCAGGGCAATTGTGACGTATCTCCAACTGAGGCGGGAGACCAAGGGTCCCTTTCCACGTGCCACAGGAATCCTGGGACTCCAGTCAAGTTTCACGAGGAGTCAGGCATCGTCTCCTTTGGAGGCACTGATCTCCGCGTACCTCTGGAGTTTTCAAAGGATGTGAGGCCTCCGGTCGCGATGAGGTGGGGAACTAGGTCTTTCTCTGTGGTCTCCACAGGGGATTCAGACATCCTTTTGTCTTGGAAGATGCAAGACGAGCCTGCATTCAAGTCACTGCAGGGATATCCGGCCTTATTTCGCGTCAGGGCATCGCAGTGTCCATTCCACTTGAGGCCGCAAACTCAGGGTCCCTCTCACATACCTAGAGCTGAGAGAAGCCTCCTCTTGAGGTGCTTGTGGTAAGGTGGTATTCCTCTGGAGTCGAACCCAGGGACTAACCTCTCATCTTGAGTTGATTTTTGGTCCACGGAGCTCTTTCGTGTTGCTACAGTGACCTCAGGATCCCTCTAGCCTTGAAACAATGTTCTTGGGGTTTCTCTGGAGTGCCATCAAGGAAATCAAGGCTCCTTTCATGTGTGATGTGCAACACGGAATTGCTCTGCACGCAGTGCAGGGGAATCGGGCCTCATCTCGCGGCGAGGGGGAAGTCTCATGGTTTTTCTCGAGTTGCGGCGGGAACCTGGGGTATATTCTCGAGTTACGACGGGGATGGCCCTTCCACACACGTGTTTATTCAGCGACGGCAGGACTCCTGCCTAGTTGCGAGGGACAACTCGGGATTCTCCTCGAGGCTTGGCAGGGCAATTGGGACGCCTCTCCAGCTGAGGCGGGAGACCAAGGGTCCCTTTCCACGTGCCACAGGAATCCTGTGACTCCTATCAAGTTTCACGAGGAGTCAGGCATCGTCTCCTTTGGAGGCACTGATCTCCGCGTACCTCTGGAGTTTTCAAAGGATGTGAGGCCTCCGGTCGGGATGAGGTGGGGACTAGGTCTTTCTCTGTGGTCTACAGAGGGGATTCAGACATCCTTTCGTCTTGGGAGATGCAAAACGATCCTGCATTCAAGTCACTGCAGGGATATCCGGCCTTATTTCGAGTCAGGGCATCGCGGTGTCCATTCCACTTGAGACCGCAAACTCAGGGTCCCTCTCACATACCTAGAGCTGAGAGAAGCCTCCTCTTGAGGTGCTTGTGGTAAGGTGGTATTCCTCTGGATTCGAAGCCAGGGACTAACCTCTCATCTCGAGTTGATTTGTGGTCCACGGAGCTCTTTCGTGTTGCTACAGTGACCTCAGAATCCCTCTAGCCTTGAAACAGTGTTCTTGGGGTTTCTCTGGAGTGCCATCAAGGAAATCAAGGCTCCTTTCATGTGTGATGTGCAACACGGAATTGCTCTGCTCGCAGTGCAGGGGAATCGGGCCTCATCTCGCGGCGAGGGGGAAGTCTCATGGTTTTTCTCGAGTTGCGGTGGGAACCTGGGGTATATTCTCAAGTTACGAGGGGGATGGCCCTGCCACACACGTGTTTGTTCAGCGACGTCAGGACTCCTGCCTAGTTGCGAGGGACAACTCGGGATTCTCCTCGAGGCTTGGCAGGGCAATTGGGACGCCTCTCCAGCTGAGGCGGGAGACCAAGTGTCCCTATCCACGTGCCACAGGAATCCTGGGACTCCTATCAAGTTTCACGAGGAGTCAGGCATCGTCTCCTTTGGAGGCACTGATCTCCACGTACCTCTTGAGTTTTCAAAGGATGTGAGGCCTCCGGACGCCATGAGGTGGGAAACTAGGTCTTTCTCTGTGGTCTCCACAGGGGATTCAGACATCCTTTCGTCTTGGGAGATGCAAGACGAGCCTGCATTCAAGTCACTGCAGGGATATCCGGCCTTATTTCGAGTCAGGGCATCGCGGTGTCCATTCCACTTGAGGCCGCAAACTCAGGGTCCCTCTCACATACCTAGAGCTGAGAGAAGCCTCCTCTTGAGATGCTTGTGGTTAGGTGGTATTCCTCTGGAGTCGAAGCCAGGGACTAACCTCTCATCTCGAGTTGATTTTTGGTCCACGGAGCTCTTTCGTGTTGCTACAGTGACCTCAGGATCCCTCTAGCCTTGAAACAGTGTTCTTGGGGTTTCTCTGGAGTGCCATCAAGGAAATCAAGGCTCTTTTCATGTATGATGTGCAACACGGAATTGCTCTGCACGCAGTGCAGGGGAATCGGGCCTCATCTCTCGGCGAGGGGGAAGTCTCATGGTTTTTCTCGAGTTGCGGCGGGAACCTGGGGTATATTCTCGAGTTACGACGGGGATGGCCCTTCCACCCACGTGTTTCTTCAGCGACGTCAGGACTCCTGGCTAGTTGCGAGGGACAACTCGGGGTTCTCCTCGAGGCTTGGCAGGGCAATTGGGACGCCTCTCCAGCTGAGGCGGGAGACCAAGTGTCCCTTTCCACGTGCCACAGGAATCCTGGGACTCCTATCAAGTTTCACGAGGAGTCATGCATCTTCTCCTTTGGAGGCACTGATCTCCGCGTACCTCTGGAGTTTTCAAAGGATGTGAGGCCTCCGGTCGCGATGAGGTGGGTAACTAGGTCTTTCTCTGTGGTCTCCACAGGGGATTCAGACATCCTTTCTTTTTGGGAGATGCAAGACGAGCCTGCATTCAAGTCACTGCAGGGATATCCGGCCTTATTTCGAGTCAGGGCATCGCGGTGTCCATTCCACTTGAGGCCGCAAACTCAGGGTCCCTCTCACATACCTAGAGCTGAGAGAAGCCTCCTCTTGAGGTGCTTGTGGTAAGGTGGTATTCCTCTGGAGTCGAACCCAGGGACTAACCTCTCATCTCGAGTTGATTTTTGGTCCACGGAGCTCTTTCGTGTTGCTACAGTGACCTCAGGATCCCTCTAGCCTTGAAACAGTGTTCTTGGGGTTTCTCTGGAGTGCCATCAAGGAAATCAAGGCTCCTTTCATGTGTGATGTGCAACACGGAATTGCTCTGCACGCAGTGCAGGGGAATCTGGCCTCATCTCGCGGCGAGGGGGAGGTCTCATGGTTTTTCTCGAGTTGCGGCGGGAACCTGCGGTATATTCTCGAGTTACGACGGGGATAGCCCTTCCACCCACGTGTTTCTTCAGCGACGTCAGGACTCCTGCCTAGTTGCGAGGGACAACTCGGGATTCTCCTCGAGGCTTGGCAGGGCAATTGGGACGCCTCTCCAGCTGAGGCGGGAGACCAAGGGTCCCTTTCCACGTGCCACAGGAATCCTGGGACTCCTATCAAGTTTCACGAGGAGTCATGCATCGTCTCCTATGGAGGCACTGATGTCCGCGTACCTCTGGAGTTTTCAAAGGATGTGAGGCCTCCGGTCGCGATGAAGTGGGGAACTAGGTCTTTCTCTGTGGTCTCCACAGGGGATTCAGACATCCTTTCTTCTTGGGAGATGCAAGACGAGCCTGCATTCAAGTCACTGCAGGGATATCCGGCCTTATTTCACGTCAGTGCATCGGGGTGTCCATTCCACTTGAGGCCGCAAAATCAGGGTCCCTCTCACATACCTAGAGCTGAGAGAAGCCTCCTCTTGAGGTGCTTGTGGTAAGGTGGTATTCCTCTGGAGTCGAAGCCAGGGACTAACCTCTCATCTCGAGTTGATTTTTGGTCCACGGAGCTCTTTCGTGTTGCTACAGTGACCTCAGGATCCCTCTAGCCTTGAAACAGTGTTCTTGGGGTTTCTCTGGAGTGCCATCAAGGAAATCAAGGCTCCTTTCATGTGTGATGTGCAACACGGAATTGCTCTGCATGCAGTGCAGGGGAATCGGGCCTCATCTCGCGGCGAGGGGGAAGTCTCATGGTTTTTCTCGAGTTGCGGTGGGAACTTGGGGTATATTCCCGAGTTACGACGGGGATGGCCCTTCCACACACGTGTTTATTCAGCGACGGCAGGACTCCTGCCTAGTTGCGAGGGACAACTCGGGATTCTCCTCGAGGCTTGGCAGGGCAATTGGGACGCCTCTCCAGCTGAGGCGGGAGACCAAGGGTCCCTTTCCACGTGCCACAGGAATCCTGGGACTCCTATCAAGTTTCACGAGGAGTCATGCATCGTCTCCTTTGGAGGCACTGATGTCCGCGTACCTCTGGAGTTTTCAAAGGATGTGAGGCCTCCGGTCGCGATGAAGTGGGGAACTAGGTCTTTCTCTGTGGTCTCCACAGGGGATTCAGACATCCTTTCTTCTTGGGAGATGCAAGACGAGTCTGCATTCAAGTCACTGCAGGGATATCCGGCCTTATTTCGAGTCAGGGCATCGCGGTGTCCATTCCACTTGAGGCCGCAAACTCAGGGTCCCTCTCACATACCTAGAGCTGAGAGAAGCCTCCTCTTGAGGTGCTTGTGGTAAGGTGGTATTCCTCTGGAGTCGAAGCCAGGGACTAACCTCTCATCTCGAGTTGATTTTTGGTCCACGGAGCTCTTTCGTGTTGCTACACTGACCTCAGGATCCCTCTAGCCTTGAAACAGTGTTCTTTGGGTTTCTCTGGAGTGCCATCAAGGAAATCAAGGCTCCTTTCATGTGTGATGTGCAACACGGAATTGCTCTGCACGCAGTGCAGGGGAATCGGGCCTCATGTCGTGGCGAGGGGGAGGTCTCATGGTTTTTCTCGAGTTGCGGCGGGAACCTGGGGTATCTTCTCGAGTTACGACGTGGATGGCCCTTCCACCCACGTGTTTGTTCAGCGACGGCAGGACTCCTGCCTAGTTGCGAGGGACAACTCGGGATTCTCCTCGAGGATTCGCAGGGCAATTGGGACGCCTCTCCAGCTGAGGCGGGAGACCAAGTGTCCCTTTCCATGTGCCACAGGAATCCTGGGACTCCTATCAAGTTTCACGAGGAGTCAGGCATCGTCTCCTTTGGAGGCACTGATCTCTGTGTACCTCTGGAGTTTTCAAAGGATGTGAGGCCTCCGGTCACCATGACGTGGGTAACTAGGTCTTTCTCTGTGGTCTCCACAGGGGATTCAGACATCCTTTCATCTTGGGAGATGCAAGACGAGCCTGCATTCAAGTCACTGCAGGGATATCCGGCCTTATTTCACGTCAGTGCATCGCGGTGTCCATTCCACTTGAGGCCGCAAAATCAGGGTCCCTCTCACATTCCTAGAGCTGAGAGAAGCCTCCTCTTGAGGTGCTTGTGGTAAGGTGGTATTCCTCTGGAGTCGAACCCAGGGAACAGGCTCTCATCTCGAGTTGATTTTTGGTCCACGGAGCTCTTTCGTGTTGCGACAGTGACCTCAGGATCCCTCTAGCCTTGAAACAGTGTTCTTGGGGTTTCTCTGGAGTGCCATCAAGGAAATCAAGGCTCCTTTCATGTGTGATGTGCAACACGGAATTGCTCTGCACGCAGTGCAGGGGAATCGGGCCTCATCTCGCGGCGAGGGGGAAGTCTCATGGTTTTTCTCGAGTTGCGGCGGGAACCTGGGGTATATTCCCGAGTTACGACGGGGATGGCCCTTCCACACACGTGTTTATTCAGCGACGGCAGGACTCCTGCCTAGTTGCGAGGGACAACTCGGGATTCTCCTCGAGGCTTGGCAGGGCAATTGGGACGCCTCTCCAGCTGAGGCGGGAGACCAAGGGTCCCTTTCCACGTGCCACAGTAATCCTGGGACTCCTATCAAGTTTCACGAGGAGTCAGGCATCGTCTCCTTTGGAGGCACTGATCTCCGCGTACCTCTGGAGTTTTCAAAGGATATGAGGCCTCCGGTCGCGATGAGGTGGGGAACTAGGTCTTTCTCTGTGGTCTCCACAGGGGATTCAGACATCCTTTCTTCTTGGGAGATGCAAGACGAGCCTGCATTTAAATCACTGCAGGGATATCCGGCCTTATTTCAAGTCAGTGCATCGCGGTGTCCATTCCACTTGAGGCCGCAAACTCAGGGTCCCTCTCACATACCTAGAGCTGAGAGAAGCCTCCTCTTGAGGTGCCTGTGGTAAGGTGGTATTCCTCTGGAGTCGAAGCCAGGGACTAACCTCTCATCTCGAGTTGATTTTTGGTCCACGAAGCTCTTTCGTGTTGCTACAGTGACCTCAGGATTCCTCTAGCCTTGATACAGTGTTCTTGGGGTTTCTCTGGAGTGCCATCAAGGAAATCAAGGCTCCTTTCATGTGTGATGTGCAACACGGAATTGCTCTGCACGCAGTGCAGGGGAATCGGGCCTCATCTCGCGGCGAGGGGGAAGTCTCATGGTTTTTCTCGAGTTGCGGCGGGAACCTGGGGTATATTCTCGAGTTACGACGGGGATGGCCCTTCCACACACGTGTTTGTTCAGCGACGTCATGACTCCTGCCTAGTTGCGAGGGACAACTCGGGATTCTCCTCGAGGCTTGGCAGGGCAATTGGGAGGCCTCTCCAGCTGAGGCGAGAGACCAAGGGATCCTTTCCACGTGCCACAGGAATCCTGGGACTCCTATCAAGTTTCACGAGGAGTCAGGCATCGTTTCCTTTGGAGGCACTGATCTCCGCGTACCTCTGGGGTTTTCACAGGATGTGAAGCCTCCGGTTTGCGATGAGATGGGGAACTAGGTCTTTCTCTGTGGTCTCCACAGGGGATTCAGACATCCTTTCTTCTTGGGAGATACAAGACGAGCCTGCATTCAAGTCACTGCAGGGATTTCCGGCCTTATTTCGAGTCAGGGCATCGCGGTGTCCATTCCACTTGAGGCCGCAAACTCAGGGTCCCTCTCACATACCTAGAGCTGAGAGAAGCCTCCTCTTGAGGTGCTTGTGGTAAGGTGGTATTCCTCTGGAGTCGAAGCCAGGGACTAACCTCTCATCTCGAGTTGATTTTTGGTCCACGGAGCTCTTTCGTGTTGCTACAGTGACCTCAGGATCCCTCTAGCCTTGAAACAGTGTTCTTGGGGTTTCTCTGGAGTGCCATCAAGGAAATCAAGGCTCCTTTCATGTATGATGTGCAACACGGAATTGCTCTGCACGCAGTGCAGGGGAATCGGGTCTCATCTCGCGGCGAGGGGGAGGTCTCATTGTTTTTCTCGAGTTGCGGCGGGAACCTGGGGTATATTCTCGAGTTAAGACGGGGATGGCCCTTCCACCCACGTGTTTGGTCAGCGACGTCAGGACTCCTGCCTAGTTGCGAGGGACAACTCGTGATTCTCCTCGAGGCTTCGCAGGGCAATTGGGACGCCTCTCCAGCTGAGGCGGGAGACCAAGTGTCCCTTTCCATGTGCCACAGGAATCCTGGGACTCCTATCAAGTTTCACGAGGAGTCAGGCATCGTCTCCTTTGGAGGCACTGATCTCTGTGTACCTCTGGAGTTTTCAAAGGATGTGAGGCCTCCGGTCGCGATGAGGTGGGGAACTAGGTCTTTCTCTGTGGTCTCCACAGGGGATTCAGACATCCTTTCGTCTTGGGAGATGCAAGACGAGCCTGCATTCAAGTCACTGCAGGGATATCCGGCCTTATTTCACGTCAGTGCATCGCGGTGTCCATTCCACTTGAGGCCGCAAAATCAGGGTCCCTCTCACATACCTAGAGCTGAGAGAAGCCTCCTCTTGAGGTGCTTGTGGTAAGGTGGTATTCCTCTGGAGTCGAAGCCAGGGACTAACCTCTCATCTCGAGTTGATTTTTGGTCCACGGAGCTCTTTCGTGTTGCGACAGTGACCTCAGGATCCCTCTAGCCTTGAAACAGTGTTCTTGGGGTTTCTCTGGAGTGCCATCAAGGAAATCAAGGCTCCTTTCATGTGTGATGTGCAACACGGAATTGCTCTGCACGCAGTGCAGGGGAATCGGGCCTCATCTCGCGGCGAGGGGGAAGTCTCATGGTTTTTCTCGAGTTGCGGCGGGAACCTGGGGTATATTCCCGAGTTACGACGGGGATGGCCCTTCCACACACGTGTTTATTCAGCGACGGCAGGACTCCTGCCTAGTTGCGAGGGACAACTCGGGATTCTCCTCGAGGCTTGGCAGGGCAATTGGGACGCCTCTCCAGCTGAGGCGGGAGACCAAGGGTCCCTTTCCACGTGCACAGGAATCCTGGGACTCCTATCAAGTTTCACGAGGAGTCAGGCATCGTCTCCTTTGGAGGCACTGATCTCCGCGTACCTCTGGAGTTTTCAAAGGATATGAGGCCTCCGGTCGCGATGAGGTGGGGAACTAGGTCTTTCTCTGTGGTCTCCACAGGGGATTCAGACATCCTTTCTTCTTGGGAGATGCAAGACGAGCCTGCATTTAAATCACTGCAGGGATATCCGGCCTTATTTCAAGTCAGTGCATCGCGGTGTCCATTCCACTTGAGGCCGCAAACTCAGGGTCCCTCTCACATACCTAGAGCTGAGAGAAGCCTCCTCTTGAGGTGCCTGTGGTAAGGTGGTATTCCTCTGGAGTCGAAGCCAGGGACTAACCTCTCATCTCGAGTTGATTTTTGGTCCACGAAGCTCTTTCGTGTTGCTACAGTGACCTCAGGATTCCTCTAGCCTTGATACAGTGTTCTTGGGGTTTCTCTGGAGTGCCATCAAGGAAATCAAGGCTCCTTTCATGTGTGATGTGCAACACGGAATTGCTCTGCACGCAGTGCAGGGGAATCAGGCCTCATCTCGCGGCGAGGGGGAAGTCTCATGGTTTTTCTCGAGTTGCGGCGGGAACCTGGGGTATATTCTCGAGTTACGACGGGGATGGCCCTTCCACACACGTGTTTGTTCAGCGACGTCAGGACTCCTGCCTAGTTGCGAGGGACAACTCGGGATTCTCCTCGAGGCTTGGCAGGGCAATTGGGAGGCCTCTCCAGCTGAGGCGAGAGACCAAGGGATCCTTTCCACGTGCCACAGGAATCCTGGGACTCCTATCAAGTTTCACGAGGAGTCAGGCATCGTTTCCTTTGGAGGCACTGATCTCCGCGTACCTCTGGGGTTTTCACAGGATGTGAAGCCTCCGGTTTGCGATGAGATGGGGAACTAGGTCTTTCTCTGTGGTCTCCACAGGGGATTCAGACATCCTTTCTTCTTGGGAGATACAAGACGAGCCTGCATTCAAGTCACTGCAGGGATTTCCGGCCTTATTTCGAGTCAGGGCATCGCGGTGTCCATTCCACTTGAGGCCGCAAACTCAGGGTCCCTCTCACATACGTAGAGCTGAGAGAAGCCTCCTCTTGAGGTGCTTGTGGTAAGGTGGTATTCCTCTGGAGTCGAAGCCAGGGACTAACCTCTCATCTCGATTTGATTTTTGGTCCACGGAGTTCTTTCGTGTTGCTACAGTGACCTCAGGATCCCTCTAGCCTTGAAACAGTGTTCTTGGGGATTCTGTGGAGTGCCATCAAGGAAATCAAGGCTCCTTTCATGTATGATGTGCAACACGGAATTGCTCTGCTCGCAGTGCAGGGGAATCGGGTCTCATCTCGCGGCGAGGGGGAGGTCTCATGGTTTTTCTCGAGTTGCGGCGGGAACCTGGGGTATATTCTCGAGTTAAGACGGGGATGGCCCTTCCACCCACGTGTTTGGTCAGCGACGTCAGGACTCCTGCCTAGTTGCGAGGGACAACTCGTGATTCTCCTCGAGGCTTCGCAGGGCAATTGGGACGCCTCTCCAGCTGAGGCGGGAGACCAAGTGTCCCTTTCCATGTGCCACAGGAATCCTGGGACTCCTATCAAGTTTCACGAGGAGTCAGGCATCGTCTCATTTGGAGGCACTGATCTCTGTGTACCTCTGGAGTTTTCAAAGGATGTGAGGCCTCCGGTCGCGATGAGGTGGGGAACTAGGTCTTTCTCTGTGGTCTCCACAGGGGATTCAGACATCCTTTCGTCTTGGGAGATGCAAGACGAGCCTGCATTCAAGTCACTGCAGGGATATCCGGCCTTATTTCACGTCAGTGCATCGCGGTGTCCATTCCACTTGAGGCCGCAAAATCAGGGTCCCTCTCACATACCTAGAGCTGAGAGAAGCCTCCTCTTGAGGTGCTTGTGGTAAGGTGGTATTCCTCTGGAGTCGAACCCAGGGACTAACCTCTCATCTCGAGTTGATTTTTGGTCCACGGAGCTCTTTCGTGTTGTGACAGTGACCTCAGGATCCCTCTAGCCTTGAAACAGTGTTCTTGGGGTTTCTCTGGAGTGCCATCAAGGAAATCAAGGCTCCTTTCATGTGTGATGTGCAACACGGAATTGCTCTGCACGCAGTGCAGGGGAATCGGGCCTCATCTCGTGGCGAGGGGGAAGTCTCATGGTTTTTCTCGAGTTGCGGCGTGAACCTGGGGTATATTCCCGAATTACGACGGGTATGGCCCTTCCACACACGTGTTTATTCAGCGACGGCAGGACTCCTGCCTAGTTGCGAGGGACAACTCGGGATTCTCCTCGAGGCTTGGCAGGGCAATTGGGACGCCTCTCCAGCTGAGGCGGGAGACCAAGTGTCCCTTTCCATGTGCCACAGGAATCCTGGGACTCCTATCAAGTTTCACGAGGAGTCAGGCATCGTCTCCTTTGGAGGAACTGATCTCTGTGTACCTCTGGAATTTTCCAAGGATGTGAGGCATCCGGTCGCCATGACGTGGGGAACTAGGTCTTTCTCTGTGGTCTCCACAGGGGATTCAGACATCCTTTCATCTTGGGAGATGCAAGACGAGCCTGCATTCAAGTCACTGCAGGGATATCCGGCCTTATTTCACGTCAGTGCATCGCGGTGTCCATTCCACTTGAGTCTGCAAAATCAGGGTCCCTCTCACATACCTAGAGCTGAGAGAAGCCTCCTCTTGAGGTGCTTGTGGTAAGGTGATATTCCTCTGGAGTCGAACCCAGGGACTAACATCTCATCTCGAGTTGATTTTTGGTCCACGGAGCTCTTTCGTGTTGCTACAGTGACCTCAGGATCCCTCTAGCCTTGAAACAGTGTTCTTGGGGTTTCTCTGGAGTGCCATCAAGGAAATCAAGGCTCCTTTCATGTGTGATGTGCAACACGGAATTGCTCTGCACGCAGTGCAGGGGAATCGGGCCTCATCTCGTGGCGAGGGGGAAGTCTCATGGTTTTTCTCGAGTTGCGGCGGGAACCTGGGGTATATTCCCGATTTACGACGGGGATGGCCCTTCCACACACGTGTTTATTCAGCGACGGCAGGACTCCTGCCTAGTTGCGAGGGACAACTCGGGATTCTCCTCGAGGCTTGGCAGGGCAATTGAGACGCCTCTCCAGCTGAGGCGGGAGACCAAGGGTCCCTTTCCACGTGCCACAGTAATCCTGGGACTCCTATCAAGTTTCACGAGGAGTCAGGCATCGTCTCCTTTGGAGGCACTGATCTCCGCGTACCTCTGGAGTTTTCAAAGGATGTGAGGCCTCCGGTCGCGATGAGGTGGGGAACTAGGTCTTTCTCTGTGGTCTCCACAGGGGATTCAGACATCCTTTCTTCTTGGGAGATACAAGACGAGCCTGCATTTAAATCACTGCAGGGATTTCCGGCCTTATTTCGAGTCAGGGCATCGCGGTGTCCATTCCACTTGAGGCCGCAAACTCAGGGTCCCTCTCACATACCTAGAGCTGAGAGAAGCCTCCTCTTGAGGTGCTTGTGGTAAGGTGGTATTCCTCTGGAGTCGAAGCCGGGACTAACCTCTCATCTCGAGTTGATTTTTGGTCCACGGAGCTCTTTCGTGTTGCTACAGTGACCTCAGGATTCCTCTAGCCTTGATACAGTGTTCTTGGGGTTTCTCTGGAGTGCCATCAAGGAAATCATGGCTCCTTTCATGTATGATGTGCAACACGGAATTGCTCTGCACGCAGTGCAGGGAAATTGGGCCTCATCTCGCGGCGAGGGGGAAGTCTCATGATTGTTCTCGAGTTGCGGCGGGAACCTGGGGTATATTCTCGAGTTAAGACGGGGATGGCCCTTCCACACACGTGTTTCTTCAGCGATGTCAGGACTCCTGCCTAGTTGCGAGGGACAACTCGGGATTCTCCTCGAGGCTTGGCAGGGCAATTGGGACGCCTCTCCAGCTGAGGCGGGAGACCAAGTGTCCCTTTTCACGTGCCACAGGAATCCTGGGACTCCTATCAAGTTTCACGAGGAGTCATGCATCGTCTCCTTTGGAGGCACTGATGTCCGCGTACCTCTGGAGTTTTCAAAGGATGTGAGGCCTCCGGTCGCGATGAAGTGGGGAACTAGGTCTTTCTCTGTGGTCTCCACAGGGAATTCAGACATCCTTTCTTCTTGGGAGATGCAAGACGAGTCTGCATTCAAGTCACTGCAGGGATATCCGGCCTTATTTCGAGTCAGGGCATCGCGGTGTCCATTCCACTTGAGGCCGCAAACTCAGGGTCCCTCTCACATACCTAGAGCTGAGAGAAGCCTCCTCTTGAGGTGCTTGTGGTAAGGTGGTATTCCTCTGGAGTCGAAGCCAGGGACTAACCTCTCATCTCGAGTTGATTTTTGGTCCACGGAGCTCTTTCGTGTTGCTACACTGACCTCAGGATCCCTCTAGCCTTGAAACAGTGTTCTTGGGGTTTCTCTGGAGTGCCATCAAGGAAAACAAGGCTCCTTTCATGTGTGATGTGCAACACGGAATTGCTCTGCACGCAGTGCAGGGGAATCGGGCCTCATCTCGCGGCGAGGTGGAGGTCTCATGGTTTTTCTCGAGTTGCGGCGGGAACCTGGGGTATATTCTCGAGTTACGACGGGGATGGCCCTTCCACCCACGTGTTTGTTCAGCGACGTCAGGACTCCTGCCTAGTTGCGAGGGACAACTCGGGATTCTCCTCGAGGCTTCGCAGGGCAATTGGGATGCCTCTCCAGCTGAGGCGGGAGATCAAGGGTCCCTTTCCATGTGCCAAAGGAATCCTGGGACTCCTATCAAGTTTCACGAGGAGACAGGCATCGTCTCCTTTGGAGGCACTGATCTCTGTGTACCTCTGGAGTTTTCAAAGGATGTGAGGCCTCCGGTCGCCATGACGTGGGGAACTAAGTCTTTCTCTGTGGTCTCCACAGGGGATTCAGACATCCTTTCATCTTGGGAGATGCAAGACGAGCCTGCATTCAAGTCACTGCAGGGATATCCGGCCTTATTTCACGTCAGTGCATCGCGGTGTCCATTCCACATGAGGCCGCAAAATCAGGGTCCCTCTCACATACCTAGAGCTGAGAGAAGCCTCCTCTTGAGGTGCTTGTGGTAAGGTGGTATTCCTCTGGAGTCGAACCCAGGGACTAACCTCTCATCTCGAGTTGATTTTTGGTCCACGGAGCTCTTTCGTGTTGCGACAGTGACCTCAGGATCCCTCTAGCCTTGAAACAGTGTTCTTGGGGTTTCTCTGGAGTGCCATCAAGGAAATCAAGGCTCCTTTCATGTGTGATGTGCAACACGGAATTGCTCTGCACGCAGTGCAGGGGAATCGGGCCTCATCTCGCGGCGAGGGGGAAGTCTCATGGTTTTTCTCGAGTTGCGGCGGGAACCTGGGGTATATTCCCGAGTTACGACGGGGATGGCCCTTCCACACACGTGTTTATTCAGCGATGGCAGGACTCCTGCCTAGATGCGAGGGACAACTCGGGATTCTCCTCGAGGCTTGGCAGGGCAATTGGGACGCCTCTCCAGCTGAGGTGGGAGACCAAGGGTCCCTTTTCACGTGCCAAAGTAATCCTGGGACTCCTATCAAGTTTCACGAGGAGTCAGGCATCGTCTCCTTTAGAGGCACTGATCTCCGCGTACCTCTGGAGTTTTCAAAGGATGTGAGGCCTCCGGTCGCGATGGGGTGGGGAACTAGGTCTTTCTCTGTGGTCTCCACAGGGGATTCAGACATCCTTTCTTCTTGGGAGATGCAAGACGAGCCTGCATTTAAATCACTGCAGGGATATCCGGCCTTATTTCAAGTCAGTGCATCGCGGTGTCCATTCCACTTGAGGCCGCAAACTCAGGGTCCCTCTCACATACCTAGAGCTGAGAGAAGCCTCCTCTTGAGGTGCTTGTGGTAAGGTGGTATTCCTCTGGAGTCGAAGCCAGGGACTAACCTCTCATCTCGAGTTGATTTTTGGTCCACGGAGCTCTTTCGTGTTGCTACAGTGACCTCAGGATTCCTCTAGCCTTGATACAGTGTTCTTCGGGTTTCTCTGGAGTGCCATCAAGGAAATCAAGCATCCTTTCATGTGTGATGTGCAACACGGAATTGCTCTGCACGCAGTGCAGGGGAATCGGGCCTCATCTCGCGGCGAGGGGGAAGTCTCATGGTTTTTCTCGAGTTGCGGCGGGAAGCTGGGGTATATTCTCGAGTTACGACGGGGATGGCCCTTCCACCCACGTGTTTGTTCAGCGACGTCAGGACTCCTGCCTAGTTGCGAGGGACAACTCGGGATTCTCCTCGAGGCTAGGCAGGGCAATTGGGACGCCTCTCCAGCTGAGGCGGGAGACCAAGTGTCCCTTTCCATGTGCCACAGGAATCCTGGGACTCCTATCAAGTTTCACAAGGAGTCAGGCATCGTCTCCTTTGGAGGCACTGATCTCTGTGTACCTCTGGAGTTTTCCAAGGATGTGAGGCCTCCGGTCGCGATGAGGTGGGGAACTAGGTCTTTCTCTGTGGTCTCCACAGGGGATTCAGACATCCTTTCATCTTGGGAGATGCAAGACGAGCCTGCATTCAAGTCACTGCAGGGATATCCGGCCTTATTTCACGTCAGTGCATCGCGGTGTCCATTCCACTTGAGGCCGCAAAATCAGGGTCCCTCTCACTTACCTAGAGCTGAGAGAAGCCTCCTCTTGAGTTGCTTGTGGTAAGGTGATATTCCTCTGGAGTCGAACCCAGGGACTAACCTCTCATCTCGAGTTGATTTTTGGTCCACGGAGCTCTTTCGTGTTGCGACAGTGACCTCAGGATCCCTCTAGCCTTGAAACAGTGTTCTTGGGGTTTCTCTGGAGTGCCATCAAGGAAATCAAGGCTCCTTTCATGTGTGATGTGCAACACGGAATTGCTTTGCACGCAGTGCAGGGGAATCGGGCCTCATCTCGCGGCGAGGGGGAAGTCTCATGGTTTTTCTCGAGTTGCGGCGGGAACCTGGGGTATATTCCCGAGTTACGACGGGGATGGCCCTTCCACACACGTGTTTATTCAGCGGCGGCATGACTCCTGCCTAGTTGCGAGGGACAACTCGGGATTCTCCTCGAGGCTTGGCAGGGCAATTGGGACGCCTCTCCAGCTGAGGCGGGAGACCAAGGGTCCCTTTCCACGTGCCACAGTAATCCTGGGACTCCTATCAAGTTTCACGAGGAGTCAGGCATCTTTTCCTTTGGAGGCACTGAACTCCGCGTCCCTCTGGAGTTTTCAAAGGATGTGAGGCCTCCGGTCGCGATGAGGTGGGGAACTAGGTCTTTCTCTGTGGTCTCCACAGGGGGTTCAGACATCCTTTCTTCTTGGGAGATGCAAGACGAGCCTGCATTTAAATCACTGCAGGGATATACGGCCTTATTTCAAGTCAGTGCATCGCGGTGTCCATTCCACTTGAGGCCGCAAACTCAGGGTCCCTCTCACATACCTAGAGCTGAGAGAAGCCTCCTCTTGAGGTGCTTGTGGTAAGGTGGTATTCCTCTGGAGTCGAACCCAGGGACTAACCTCTCATCTCGAGTTGATTTTTGGTCCACGGAGCTCTTTCGTGTTGCTACAGTGACCTCAGGATTCCTCTAGCCTTGATACAGTGTTCTTCGGGTTTCTCTGGAGTGCCATCAAGGAAATCAAGGCTCTTTTCCTGTGTGATGTGCAACACGGAATTGCTCTGCACGCAGTGCAGGGAAATCGGGCCTCATCTCGCGGCGAGGGTGAAGTCTCATGGTTTTTCTCGAGTTGCGGCGGGAACCTGGGTTATATTCTCGAGTTACGACGGGGATGGCCCTTCCACACACGTGTTTGTTCAGCGAAGTCAGGACTCCTGCCTAGTTGCGAGGGACAACTCGGGATTCTCCTCGAGGCTTGGCAGGGCAATTGGGAGGACTCTCCAGCTGAGGCGGGAGACCAAGGGTCCCTTTCCACGTGCCACAGGAATCCTGGGACTCCTATCAAGTTTCATGAGGAGGCAGGCATCGTTTCCTTTGGAGGCACTGATCTCCGCGTACCTCTGGGGTTTTCACAGGATGTGAAGCCACCGGTTGCGATGAGATGGGAAACTAGGTCTTTCTCTGTGGTCTCCACAGGGGATTCAGACATCCTTTCGTTTTGGGAGATACAAGACGAGCCTGCATTCAAGTCACTGCAGGGATTTCCGGCCTTATTTCGAGTCAGGGCATCGCGGTGTCCATTCCACTTGAGGCCGCAAACTCAGGGTCCCTCTCACATACGTAGAGCTGAGAGAAGCCTCCTCTTGAGGTGCTTGTGGTAAGGTGGTATTCCTCTGGAGTCGAAGCCAGGGACTAACCTCTCATCTCGAGTTGATTTTTGGTCCACGGAGCTCTTTCATGTTGCTACAGTGACCTCAGGATCCCTCTAGCCTTGAAACAGTGTTCTTGGGGTTTCTCTGGAGTGCCATCTAGGAAATCAAGGCTCCTTTCATGTATGATGTGCAACACGGAATTGCTCTGCATGCAGTGCAGGGGAATCGGGCCTCATCTCGCGGCGAGGGGGAAGTCTCATGATTTTTCTCGAGTTGCGGCGGAAACCTGGGGTATATTCTCGAGTTACGACGGGGATAGCTCTTCCACCCACGTGTTTCTTCAGCGACGTCAGGACTCCTGCCTAGTTGCGAGGGACAACTCGGGATTCTCCTCGAGGCTTGGCAGGGCAATTGGGACGCCTCTCCAGCTGAGGCGGGAGACCAAGGGTCCCTTTCCACGTGCCACAGGAATCCTGGGACTCCTATCAAGTTTCACGAGGAGTCATGCATCGTCTCCTTTGGAGGCACTGATGTCCGCGTACCTCTGGAGATTTCAAAGGATGTGAGGCCTCCGGTCGCGATGAAGTGGGGAACTAGGTCTTTCTCTGTGGTCTCCACAGGGGATTCAGACATCCTTTCTTCTTGGGAGATGCAAGACGAGTCTGCATTCAAGTCACTGCAGGGATATCCGGCCTTATTTCGAGTCAGGGCATCGCGGTGCCCATTCCACTCTAGGCCGCAACCTCAGGGTCCCTCTCACATACCTAGAGCTGAGAGAAGCCTCCTCTTGAGGTGTTTGTGGTAAGGTGGTATTCCTCTGGAGTCCAAGCCAGGGACTAACCTCTCATCTCGAGTTGATTTTTGGTCCACGGAGCTCTTTCGTGTTGCTACACTGACCTCAGGATCACTCTAGCCTTGAAACAGTGTTCTTTGGGTTTCTCTGGAGTGCCATCAAGGAAATCAAGGCTCCTTTCATGTGTGATGTGCAACACGGAATTGCTCTGCACGCAGTGCAGGGGAATCGGGCCTCAACTCGCGGCGAGGGGGAGGTCTCATGGTTTTTCTCGAGTTCCGGCGGGAACCTGGGGTATATTCTCGAGTTAAGACGCGGATGGCCCTTCCACCCACGTGTTTGTTCAGCGACGTCAGGACTCCTGCCTAGTTGCGAGGGACCACTCGGGATTCTCCTCGAGGCTTCGCAGGGCAATTGGGACGCCTCTCCAGCTGAGGCGGGAGACCAAGTGTCCCTTTCCATGTGCCACAGGAATCCTGGGACTCCTATCAAGTTTCACGAGGAGTCAGGCATCGTCTCCTTTGGAGGCACTGATCTCTGTGTACCTCTGGAGTGTTCAAAGGATGTGAGGCCTCCGGTCGCGATGACGTGGGGAACTAGGTCTTTCTCTGTGGTCTCCACAGGGGATTCAGACATCCTTTCATCTTGGGAGATGCAAGACGAGCCTGCATTCAAGTCACTGCAGGGATATCCGGCCTTATTTCACGTCAGTGCATCGCGGTGTCCATTCCACTTGAGGCCGCAAAATCAGGGTCCCTCTCACATACCTAGAGCTGAGAGAAGCCTCCTCTTGAGGTGCTTGTGGTAAGGTGGTATTCCTCTGGAGTGGAACCCAGGGACTAACCTCTCATCTCGAGTTGATTTTTGGTCCACGGAGCTCTTTCATGTTGCGACAGTGACCTCAGGAACCCTCTAGCCTTGAAACAGTGTTCTTGGGGTTTCTCTGGAGTGCCATCAAGGAAATCAAGGCTCCTTTCATGTGTGATGTGCAACACGGAATTGCTCTGCACGCAGTGCAGGGGAATCGGGCCTCATCTCGCGGCGAGGGGGAAGTCTCATGGTTTTTCTCGAGTTGCGGCGGGAACCTGGGGTATATTCCGGAGTTACGACGGGAATGGCCCTTCCACACACGTGTTTATTCAGCGACGGCAGGACTCCTGCCTAGTTGCGAGGGACAACTCGGGATTCTCCTCGAGGCTTGGCAGGGCAATTGGGATGCCTCTCCAGCTGAGGCGGGAGACCAAGTGTCCCTTTCCATGTGCCAAAGGAATCCTGGGACTCCTATCAAGTTTCACAAGGAGTCAGGCATCGTCTCCTTTGGAGGCACTGATCTCTGTGTACCTCTGGAGTTTTCCAAGGATGTGAGGCCTCCGGTCGCCATGACGTGGGGAACTAGGTCTTTCTCTGTGGTCTCCACAGGGGATTCAGACATCCTTTCATCTTGGGAGATGCAAGACGAGCCTGCATTCAAGTCACTGCAGGGATATCCGGCCTTATTTCACGTCAGTGCATCGCGGTGTCCATTCCACTTGAGGCCGCAAAATCAGGGTCCCTCTCACATACCTAGAGCTGAGAGAAGCCTCCTCTTGAGGTGCTTGTGGTAAGGTGGTATTCCTCTGGAGTCGAAGCCAGGGACTAACCTCTCATCTCGAGTTGATTTTTGGTCCACGGAGCTCTTTCGTGTTGCTGCAGTGACCTTAGGATCCCTCTAGCCTTGAAACAGTGTTCTTTGGGTTTCTCTGGAGTGCCATCAAGGAAATTAAGGCTCCTTTCATGTGTGATGTGCAACACGGAATTGCTCTGCACGCAGTGCACGGGAATCGGGCCTCATCTCGCGGCGAGGGGGAAGTCTCATGGTTTTTCTCGAGTTGCGGCGGGAACCTGGGGTATATTCCCGAGTTACGACGGGGATGGCCCTTCCACACACGTGTTTATTCAGCGACGGCAGGACTCCTGCCTAGTTGCGAGGGACAACTCGGGATTCTCCTCGAGGCTTGGCAGGGCAATTGGGACGCCTCTCCAGCTGAGGCGGGAGACCAAGGGTCCCTTTCCACGTGCCACAGTAATCCTGGGACTCCTATCAAGTTTCACGAGGAGTCAGGCATCGTCTCCTTTGGAGGCACTGATCTCCGCGTACCTCTGGGGTTTTCAAAGGATGTGAGGCCTCCGGTCGCGATGAGGTGGGGAACTAGGTCTTTCTCTGTGGTCTCCACAGGGGATTCAGATATCCTTTCTTCTTGGGAGATGCAAGACGAGCCTGCATTTAAATCACTGCAGGGATATACGGCCTTATTTCAAGTCAGTGCATCGCGGTGTCCATTCCACTTGAGGCCGCAAACTCAGGGTCCCTCTCACATACCTAGAGCTGAGAGAAGCCTCCTCTTGAGGTGCTTGTGGTAAGGTGGTATTCCTCTGGAGTCGAAGCCAGGGACTAACCTCTCATCTCGAGTTGATTTTTGGTCCACGGAGCTCTTTCGTGTTGCTACAGTGACCTCAGGATTCCTCTAGCCTTGATACAGTGTTCTTCGGGTTTCTCTGGAGTGCCATCAAGGAAATCAAGGCTCTTTTCCTGTGTGATGTGCAACACGGAATTGCTCTGCACGCAGTGCAGGGAAATCGGGCCTCATCTCACGGCGAGGGGGAAGTCTCATGGTTTTTCTCGAGTTGCGGCGGTTACCTGTGGTATATTCTCGAGTTAAGACGGGGATGACCCTTCCACACACGTGTTTGTTCAGCGACGTCAGGACTCCTGCCTAGTTGCGAGGGACAACTCGGGATTCTCCTCGAGGCTTGGCAGGGCAATTGGGAGGCCTCTCCAGCTGAGGCGGGAGACCAAGGGTCCCTTTCCACGTGCCACAGGAATCCTGGGACTCCTATCAAGTTTCACGAGGAGTCATGCATCGTCTCCTTTGGAGGCACTGATGTCCGTGTACCTCTGGAGTTTTCAAAGGATGTGAGGCCTCCGGTCGCGATGAAGTGGGGAGCTAGGTCTTTCTCTGTGGTCTCCACAGGGGATTCAGACATCCTTTCTTCTTGGGAGATGCAAGACGAGCCTGCATTCAAGTCACTGCAGGGATATCCGGCCTTATTTCACGTCAGTGCATCGCGGTGTCCATTCCACTTGAGGCCGCAAAATCAGGGTCCCTCTCACATACCTAGAGCTGAGAGAAGCCTTCTCTTGAGGTGCTTGTGGTAAGGTGGTATACCTCTGGAGTCGAAGCCAGGGACTAACCTCTCATCTCGAGTTGATTTTTCGTCCACGGAGCTCTTTCGTGTTGCTACAGTGACCTCAGGATCCCTCTAGCCTTGAAACAGTGTTCTTGGGGTTTCTCTGGAGTGCCATCAAGGAAATCAAGGCTCCTTTCATGTATGATGTGCAACACGGAATTGCTCTGCATGCAGTGCATGGGAATCGGGCCTCATCTCGCGGCGAGGGGGAAGTCTCATGATTTTTCTCGAGTTGCGGCGGGAACCTGGGTTATATTCCCGAGTTACGACGGGGATAGCCCTTCCACCCACGTGTTTCTTCAGCGACGTCAGGACTCCTGCCTAGTTGCGAGGGACAACTCGGGATTCTCCTCGAGGCTTGGCAGGGCAATTGGGACGCCTCTCCAGCTGAGGCGGGAGACCAAGTGTCCCTTTCCATGTGCCACAGGAATCCTGGGACTCCTATCAAGTTTCATGAGGAGACAGGCATCGTCTCCTTTGGAGGCACTGATCTCTGTGTACCTCTGGAGTTTTCAAAGGATGTGAGGCCTCCGGTCGCCATGACGTGGGGAACTAGGTCTTTCTCTGTGGTCTCCACAGGGGATTCAGACATCCTTTCATCTTGGGAGATGCAAGACGAGCCTGCATTCAAGTCACTGCAGGGATATCTGGCCTTATTTCACGTCAGTGCATCGCGGTGTCCATTCCACTTGAGGCCGCAAAATCAGGGTCCCTCTCACATACCTAGAGCTGAGAGAAGCCTCCTCTTGAGGTGCTTGTGGTAAGGTGGTATTCCTCTGGAGTCGAAGCCAGGGACTAACCTCTCATCTCGAGTTGATTTTTGGTCCACGGAGCTCTTTCGTGTTGCGACAGTGACCTCAGGATCCCTCTAGCCTTGAAACAGTGTTCTTGGGGTTTCTCTGGAGTGCCATCAAGGAAATCAAGGCTCCTTTCATGTGTGATGTGCAACACGGAATTGCTCTGCACGCAGTGCAGGGGAATCGGGCCTCATCTCGCGGCGAGGGGGGAAGTCTCATGGTTTTTCTCGAGTTGCGGCGGGAACCTGGGGTATATTCCCGAGTTACGACGGGGATGGCCCTTCCACACACGTGTTTATTCAGCGACGGCAGGACTCCTGCCTAGTTGCGAGGGACAACTCGGGATTCTCCTCGAGGCTTGGCAGGGCAATTGGGACGCCTCTCCAGCTGAGGCGGGAGACCAGGGGTCCCTTTCCACGTGCCAGAGGAATCCTGGGACTCCTATCAAGTTTCACCAGGAGTCAGGCATCGTCTCCATTGGAGGCACTGATCTCCGCGTACGTCTGGAGTTTTCAAAGGATGTGAGGCCTCCGGTCGCGATGAGGTGGGGAACTAGGTCTTTCTCTGTGGTCTCCACAGGGGATTCAGACATCCTTTCTTCTTGGGAGATGCAAGACGAGCCTGCATTTAAATCACTACAGGGATATCCGGCCTTATTTCAAGTCAGTACATCGCGGTGTCCATTCCACTTGAGGCCGCAAACTCAGGGTCCCTCTCACATACCTAGAGCTGAGAGAAGCCTCCTCTTGAGGTGCTTGTGGTAAGGTGGTATTCCTCTGGAGTCGAAGCCAGGGACTAACCTCTCATCTCGAGTTGATTTTTGGTCCACGGAGCTCTTTCGTGTTGCTACAGTGACCTCAGGATTCCTCTAGCCTTGATACAGTGTTCTTCGGGTTTCTCTGGAGTGCCATCAAGGAAATCAAGCATCCTTTCATGTGTGATGTGCAACACGGAATTGCTCTGCACGGAGTGCAGGGGAATCGGGCCTCATCTCGCGGCGAGGGGGAAGTCTCATGGTTTTTCTCGAGTTGCGGCGGGAAGCTGGGGTATATTCTCGAGTTACGACGGGGATGGCCCTTCCACCCACGTGTTTGTTCAGCGACGTCAGTACTCCTGGCTAGTTGCGAGGGACAACTCTGGATTCTCCTCGAGGCTTGGCAGGGCAATTGGGACGCCTCTCCAGCTGAGGCGGGAGACCAAGGGTCCCTTTCCACGTGCCACAAGAATCCTGGGACTCCTATCAAGTTTCACGAGGAGTCATGCATCGTCTCCTTTGGAGGCACTGATCTTCGCGTACCTCTGGAGTTTTCAAAGGATGTGAGGCCTCCGGTCGCGATGAGGTGGGGAACTAGGTCTTTCTCTGTGGTCTCCACAGGGGATTCAGACATCCTTTAGTCTTGGGAGATGCAAGACGAGCCTGCATTCAAGTCACTGCAGCGATATCCGGCCTTATTTCGAGTCAGGGCATCGCGGTGTCCATTCCACTTGAGGCCGCAAACTCAGGGTCCCTCTCACATACCTAGAGCTGAGAGAAGCCTCCTCTTGAGGTGCTTGTGGTAAGGTGGTATTCCTCTGGAGTCGAAGCCAGGGACTAACCTCTCATCTCGAGTTGATTTTTGGTCCACGGAGCTCTTTCGTGTTGCTACAGTCACCTCAGGATCCCTCTAGCCTTGAAACAGTGTTCTTGGGGTTTCTCTGGAGTGCCATCAAGGAAATCAAGGCTCCTTTCATGTGTGATGTGCAACACGGAATTGCTCTGCACGCAGTGCAGGGGAATCTGGCCTCATCTCGCGGCGAGGGGGAGGTCTCATGGTTTTTCTCGAGTTGCGGCAGGAACCTGGGGTATATTCTCGAGTTACGATGGCCATGGCCCTTCCACGCACGTGTTTGTTCAGCGACGTCAGGACTCCTGCCTAGATGCGAGGGACAACTCGGGATTCTCCTCGAGGCTTGGCAGGGCAATTGGGACGCCTCTCCAGCTGAGGCGGGAGATCAAGGGTCCCTTTCCATGTGCCACAGGAATCCTGGGACTCCTATCAAGTTTCACGAGGAGACAGGCATCGTCTCCTTTGGAGGCACTGATCTCTGTGTACCTCTGGAGTTTTCAAAGGATGTGAGGCCTCCGGTCGCCATGACGTGGGGAACTAAGTCTTTCTCTGTGGTCTCCACAGGGGATTCAGACATCCTTTCATCTTGGGAGATGCAAGACGAGCCTGCATTCAAGTCACTGCAGGGATATCCGGCCTTATTTCACGTCAGTGCATCTCGGTGTCCATTCCACTTGAGGCCGCAAAATCAGGGTCCCTCTCACATACCTAGAGCTGAGAGAAGCCTCCTCTTGAGGTGCTTGTGGTAAGGTGGTATTCCTCTGGAGTGGAACCCAGGGACTAACCTCTCATCTCGAGTTGATTTTTGGTCCACGGAGCTCTTTCGTGTTGCGACAGTGACCTCAGGATCCCTCTAGCCTTGAAACAGTGTTCTTGGGGTTTCTCTGGAGTGCCATCAAGGAAATCAAGGCTCCTTTCATGTGTGATGTGCAACACGGAATTGCTCTGCACTCAGTGCAGGGGAATCGGGCCTCATCTCGCGGCGAGGGGGAAGTCTCATGGTTTTTCTCGAGTTGCGGCGGGAACCTGGGGTATATTCCCGAGTTACGACGGGGATGGCCCTTCCACACACGTGTTTATTCAGCGACGGCAGGACTCCTGCCTAGATGCGAGGGACAACTCGGGATTCTCCTCGAGGCTTGGCAGGGCAATTGGGACGCCTCTTCAGCTGAGGCGGGAGACCAAGGGTCCCTTTTCACGTGCCAAAGTAATCCTGGGACTCCTATCAAGTTTCACGAGGAGTCAGGCATCGTCTCCTTTAGAGGCACTGATCTCCGCGTACCTCTGGAGTTTTCAAAGGATGTGAGGCCTCCGGTCGCGATGGGGTGGGGAACTAGGTCTTTCTCTGTGGTCTCCACAGGGGATTCAGACATCCTTTCTTCTTGGGAGATGCAAGACGAGCCTGCATTTAAATCACTGCAGGGATATACGGCCTTATTTCAAGTCAGTGCATCGCGGTGTCCATTCCACTTGAGGCCGCAAACTCAGGGTCCCTCTCACATACCTAGAGCTGAGAGAAGCCTCCTCTTGAGGTGCTTGTGGTAAGGTGGTATTCCTCTGGAGTCGAAGCCAGGGACTAACCTCTCATCTCGAGTTGATTTTTGGTCCACGGAGCTCTTTCGTGTTGCTACAGTGACCTCAGGATTCCTCTAGCCTTGATACAGTGTTCTTCGGGTTTCTCTGGAGTGCCATCAAGGAAATCACGCATCCTTTCATGTGTGATGTGCAACACGGAATTGCTCTGCACGCAGTGCAGGGGAATCGGGCCTCATCTCGCGGCGAGGGGGAAGTCTCATGGTTTTTCTCGAGTTGCGGCGGGAACCTGGGGTATATTCTCGAGTTACGACGGGGATGGCCCTTCCACCCACGTGTTTGTTCAGCGACGTCAGGACTCCTGCCTAGTTGCGAGGGACAACTCGGGATTCTCCTCGAGGCTAGGCAGGGCAATTGGGACGCCTCTCCAGCTGAGGCGGGAGACCAAGGGTCCCTTTCCACGTGCCACAGTAATCCTGGGACTCCTATCAAGTTTCACGAGGAGTCAGGCATCTTTTCCTTTGGAGGCACTGAACTCCGCGTCCCTCTGGAGTTTTCAAAGGATGTGAGGCCTCCGTTCGCGATGAGGTGGGGAACTAGGTCTTTCTCTGTGGTCTCCACAGGGGGTTCAGACATCCTTTCTTCTTGGGAGATGCAAGACGAGCCTGCATTTAAATCACTGCAGGGATATACGGCCTTATTTCAAGTCAGTGCATCGCGGTGTCCATTCCACTTGAGGCCGCAAACTCAGGGTCCCTCTCACATACCTAGAGCTGAGAGAAGCCTCCTCTTGAGGTGCTTGTGGTAAGGTGGTATTCCTCTGGAGTCGAAGCCAGGGACTAACCTCTCATCTCGAGTTGATTTTTGGTCCACGGAGCTCTTTCGTGTTGCTACAGTGACCTCAGGATTCCTCTAGCCTTGATACAGTGTTCTTCGGGTTTCTCTGGAGTGCCATCAAGGAAATCAAGGCTCTTTTCCTGTGTGATGTGCAACACGGAATTGCTCTGCACGCAGTGCAGGGAAATCGGGCCTCATCTCGCGGCGATGGTGAAGTCTCATGGTTTTTCTCGAGTTGCGGCGGGAACCTGGGTTATATTCTCGAGTTACGACGGGGATGGCCCTTCCACACACGTGTTTGTTCAGCGAAGTCAGGACTCCTGCCTAGTTGCGAGGGACAACTCGGGATTCTCCTCGAGGCTTGGCAGGGCAATTGGGAGGACTCTCCAGCTGAGGCGGGAGACCAAGGGTCCCTTTCCACGTGCCACAGGAATCCTGGGACTCCTATCAAGTTTCATGAGGAGTCAGGCATCGTTTCCTTTGGAGGCACTGATCTCCGCGTACCTCTGGGGTTTTCACAGGATGTGAAGCCACCGGTTGCGATGAGATGGGAAACTAGGTCTTTCTCTGTGGTCTCCACAGGGGATTCAGACATCCTTTCGTTTTGGGAGATACAAGACGAGCCTGCATTCAAGTCACTGCAGGGATTTCCGGCCTTATTTCGAGTCAGGGCATCGCGGTGTCCATTCCACTTGAGGCCGCAAACTCAGGGTCCCTCTCACATACGTAGAGCTGAGAGAAGCCTCCTCTTGAGGTGCTTGTGGTAAGGTGGTATTCCTCTGGAGTCGAAGCCAGGGACTAACCTCTCATCTCGAGTTGATTTTTGGTCCACGGAGCTCTTTCATGTTGCTACAGTGACCTCAGGATCCCTCTAGCCTTGAAACAGTGTTCTTGGGGTTTCTCTGGAGTGCCATCTAGGAAATCAAGGCTCCTTTCATGTATGATGTGCAACACGGAATTGCTCTGCATGCAGTGCAGGGGAATCGGGCCTCATCTCGCGGCGAGGGGGAAGTCTCATGATTTTTCTCGAGTTGCGGCGGAAACCTGGGGTATATTCTCGAGTTACGACGGGGATAGCTCTTCCACCCACGTGTTTCTTCAGCGACGTCAGGACTCCTGCCTAGTTGCGAGGGACAACTCGGGATTCTCCTCGAGGCTTGGCAGGGCAATTGGGACGCCTCTCCAGCTGAGGCGGGAGACCAAGGGTCCCTTTCCACGTGCCACAGGAATCCTGGGACTCCTATCAAGTTTCACGAGGAGTCATGCATCGTCTCCTTTGGAGGCACTGATGTCCGCGTACCTCTGGAGATTTCAAAGGATGTGAGGCCTCCGGTCGCGATGAAGTGGGGAACTAGGTCTTTCTCTGTGGTCTCCACAGGGGATTCAGACATCCTTTCTTCTTGGGAGATGCAAGACGAGTCTACATTCAAGTCACTGCAGGGATATCCGGCCGTATTTCGAGTCAGGGCATCGCGGTGTCCATTCCACTCTAGGCCGCAACCTCAGGGTCCCTCTCACATACCTAGAGCTGAGAGAAGCCTCCTCTTGACGTGTTTGTGGTAAGGTGGTATTCCTCTGGAGTCCAAGCCAGGGACTAACCTCTCATCTCGAGTTGATTTTTGGTCCACGGAGCTCTTTCGTGTTGCTACACTGACCTCAGGATCCCTCTAGCCTTGAAACAGTGTTCTTTGGGTTTCTCTGGAGTGCCATCAAGGAAATCAAGGCTCCTTTCATGTGTGATGTGCAACACGGAATTGCTCTGCACGCAGTGCAGGGGAATCGGGCCTCAACTCGCGCGAGGGGGAGGTCTCATGGTTTTTCTCGAGTTGCGGCGGGAACCTGGGGTATATTCTCGAGTTAAGACGCGGATGGCCCTTCCACCCACGTGTTTGTTCAGCGACGTCAGGACTCCTGCCTAGTTGCGAGAGACCACTCGGGATTCTCCTCGAGGCTTGGCAGGGCAATTGGGACGCCTCTCCAGCTGAGGCGGGAGACCAAGTGTCCCTTTCCATGTGCCACAGGAATCCTGGGACTCCTATCAAGTTTCACGAGGAGTCAGGCATCGTCTCCTTTGGAGGCACTGATCTCTGTGTACCTCTGGAGTGTTCAAAGGATGTGAGGCCTCCGGTCGCGATGACGTGGGGAACTAGGTCTTTCTCTGTGGTCTCCACAGGGGATTCAGACATCCTTTCATCTTGGGAGATGCAAGACGAGCCTGCATTCAAGTCACTGCAGGGATATCCGGCCTTATTTCACGTCAGTGCATCGCGGTGTCCATTCCACTTGAGGCCGCAAAATCAGGGTCCCTCTCACATACCTAGAGCTGAGAGAAGCCTCCTCTTGAGGTGCTTGTGGTAAGGTGGTATTCCTCTGGAGTGGAACCCAGGGACTAACCTCTCATCTCGAGTTGATTTTTGGTCCACGGAGCTCTTTCGTGTTGCGACAGTGACCTCAGGATCCCTCTAGCCTTGAAACAGTGTTCTTGGGGTTTCTCTGGAGTGCCATCAAGGAAATCAAGGCTCCTTTCATGTGTGATGTGCAACACGGAATTGCTCTGCACGCAGTGCAGGGGAATCGGGCCTCATCTCGCGGCGAGGGGGAAGTCTCATGGTTTTTCTCGAGTTGCGGCGGGAACCTGGGGTATATTCCGGAGTTACGACGGGAATGGCCCTTCCACACACGTGTTTATTCAGCGACGGCAGGACTCCTGCCTAGTTGCGAGGGACAACTCGGGATTCTCCTCGAGGCTTGGCAGGGCAATTGGGATGCCTCTCCAGCTGAGGCGGGAGACCAAGTGTCCCTTTCCATGTGCCAAAGGAATCCTGGGACTCCTATCAAGTTTCACAAGGAGTCAGGCATCGTCTCCTTTGGAGGCACTGATCTCTGTGTACCTCTGGAGTTTTCCAAGGATGTGAGGCCTCCGGTCGCCATGACGTGGGGAACTAGGTCTTTCTCTGTGGTCTCCACAGGGGATTCAGACATCCTTTCATCTTGGGAGATGCAAGACGAGCCTGCATTCAAGTCACTGCAGGGATATCCGGCCTTATTTCACGTCAGTGCATCGCGGTGTCCATTCCACTTGAGGCCGCAAAATCAGGGTCCCTCTCACATACCTAGAGCTGAGAGAAGCCTCCTCTTGAGGTGCTTGTGGTAAGGTGATATTCCTCTGGAGTCGAACCCAGGGACTAACCTCTCATCTCGAGTTGATTTTTGGTCCACGGAGCTCTTTCGTGTTGCTGCAGTGACCTTAGGATCCCTCTAGCCTTGAAACAGTGTTCTTGGGGTTTCTCTGGAGTGCCATCAAGGAAATTAAGGCTCCTTTCATGTGTGATGTGCAACACGGAATTGCTCTGCACGCAGTGCACGGGAATCGGGCCTCATCTCGCGGCGAGGGGGAAGTCTCATGGTTTTTCTCGAGTTGCGGCGGGAACCTGGGGTATATTCCCGAGTTACGACGGGGATGGCCCTTCCACACACGTGTTTATTCAGCGACGGCAGGACTCCTGCCTAGTTGCGAGGGACAACTCGGGATTCTCCTCGAGGCTTGGCAGGGCAATTGGGACGCCTCTCCAGCTGAGGCTGGAGACCAAGGGTCCCTTTCCACGTGCCAGAGGAATCCTGGGACTCCTATCAAGTTTCCCGAGGAGTCAGGCATCGTCTCCTTTGGAGGCACTGATCTCCGCGTACCTCTGGGGTTTTCAAAGGATGTGAGGCCTCCGGTCGCGATGAGGTGGGGAACTAGGTCTTTCTCTGTGGTCTCCACAGGGGATTGAGATATCCTTTCTTCTTGGGAGATGCAAGACGAGCCTGCATTTAAATCACTGCAGGGATATACGGCCTTATTTCAAGTCAGTGCATCGCGGTGTCCATTCCACTTGAGGCCGCAAACTCAGGGTCCCTCTCACATACCTAGAGCTGAGAGAAGCCTCCTCTTGAGGTGCTTGTGGTAAGGTGGTATTCCTCTGGAGTCGAAGCCAGGGACTAACCTCTCATCTCGAGTTGATTTTTGGTCCACGGAGCTCTTTCGTGTTGCTACAGTGACCTCAGGATTCCTCTAGCCTTGATACAGTGTTCTTCGGGTTTCTCTGGAGTGCCATCAAGGAAATCAAGGCTCTTTTCCTGTGTGATGTGCAACACGGAATTGCTCTGCACGCAGTGCAGGGAAATCGGGCCTCATCTCGCGGCGAGGGGGAAGTCTCATGGTTTTTCTCGAGTTGCGGCGGTTACCTGTGGTATATTCTCGAGTTAAGACGGGGATGACCCTTCCACACACGTGTTTGTTCAGCGACGTCAGGACTCCTGCCTAGTTGCGAGGGACAACTCGGGATTCTCCTCGAGGCTTGGCAGGGCAATTGGGAGGCCTCTCCAGCTGAGGCGGGAGACCAAGGGTCCCTTTCCACGTGCCACAAAATTCCTGGGACTCCTATGAAGTTTCACGAGGAGTCAGGCATCGTTTCCTTTGGAGGCACTGATCTCCGCGTACCTCTGGGGTTTTCACAGGATGTGAAGCCACCGG
This sequence comes from Cervus elaphus, assembly GCF_910594005.1. Lineage (NCBI taxonomy): Eukaryota > Metazoa > Chordata > Mammalia > Artiodactyla > Cervidae > Cervus > Cervus elaphus. Next base: position 23,703,923 of record NC_057848.1, read on the forward strand.
TTGCGATGAGATGGGAAACTAGGTCTTTCTCTGTGGTCTCCACAGGGGATTCAGACATCCTTTCGTTTTGGGAGATACAAGACGAGCCTGCATTCAAGTCACTGCAGGGATTTCCGGCCTTATTTCACGTCAGTGCATCGCGGTGTCCATTCCACTTGAGGCTGCAAAATCAGGGTCCCTCTCACATATCTAGAGCTGAGAGAAGCCTCCTCTTGAGGTGCTTGTGGTAAGGTGGTATACCTCTGGAGTCGAAGCCAGGGACTAACCTCTCATCTCGAGTTGATTTTTCGTCCACGGAGCTCTTTCGTGTTGCTACAGTGACCTCAGGATCCCTCTAGCCTTGAAAAAGTGTTCTTGGGATTTCTCTGGAGTGCCATCAAGGAAATCAAGGCTCCTTTCATGTATGATGTGCAACACGAAATTGCTCTGCATGCAGTGCAGGGGAATCGGGCCTCATCTCGCGGCGAGGGGGAAGTCTCATGATTTTTCTCGAGTTGCTGCCGGAACCTGGGTTATATTCTCGAGTTACGACGGGGATAGCCCTTCCACCCACGTGTTTCTTCAGCGACGTCAGGACTCCTGCCTAGTTGCGAGGGACAACTCGGGATTCTCCTCGAGGCTTGGCAGGGCAATTGGGACGCCTCTCCAGCTGAGGCGGAAGACCAAGGGTCCCTTTCCACGTGCCACAGGAATCCTGGGACTCCTATCAAGTTTCACGAGGAGTCATGCATCGTCTCCTTTGAAGGCACTGATGTCCGTGTACCTCTGGAGTTTTCAAAGGATGTGAGGCCTCCGGTCGCGATGAAGTGGGGAGCTAGGTCTTTCTCTGTGGTCTCCACAGGGGATTCAGACATCCTTTCTTCTTGGGAGATGCAAGACGAGCCTGCATTCAAGTCACTGCAGGGATATCCGGCCTTATTTCACGTCAGTGCATCGCGGTGTCCATTCCACTTGAGGCCGCAAAATCAGGGTCCCTCTCACATACCTAGAGCTGAGAGAAGCCTTCTCTTGAGGTGCTTGTGGTAAGGTGGTATACCTCTGGAGTCGAAGCCAGGGACTAACCTCTCATTTCGAGTTGATTTTTCGTCCACGGAGCTCTTTCGTGTTGCTACAGTGACCTCAGGATCCCTCTAGCCTTGAAAGAGTGTTCTTGGGGTTTCTCTGGAGTGCCATCAAGGAAATCAAGGCTCCTTTCATGTATGATGTGCAACACGGAATTGCTCTGCATGCAGTGCATGGGAATCGGGCCTCATCTTGCGGCGAGGGGGAAGTCTCATGATTTTTCTCGAGTTGCGGCGGGAACCTGGGTTATATTCTCGAGTTACGACGGGGATAGCCCTTCCACCCACGTGTTTCTTCAGCGACGTCAGGACTCCTGCCTAGTTGCGAGGGACAACTCGGGATTCTCCTCGAGGCTTGGCAGGGCAATTGGGACGCCTCTCCAGCTGAGGCGGGAGACCAAGGGTCCCTTTCCACGTGCCACAAGAATCCTGGGACTCCTATCAAGTTTCACGAGGAGTCATGCATCGTCTCCTTTGGAGGCACTGATGTCGGCGTACCTCTGGAGTTTTCAAAGGATGTGAGGCCTCCGGTCGCGATGAATTGGGGAGCTAGGTCTTTCTCTGTGGTCTCCACAGGGGATTCAGGCATCCTTTCTTCTTGGGAGATGCAAGACGAGCCTGCATTCAAGTCACTGCAGGGATATCCGGCCTTATTTCACGTCAGTGCATCGCGGTGTCCATTCCACTTGAGGCCGCAAAATCAGGGTCCCTCTCACATACCTAGAGCTGAGAGAAGCCTCCTCTTGAGGTGCTTGTGGTATGGTGGTATTCCTCTGGAGTCGAACCCAGGGACTAACCTCTCATCTCGAGTTGATTTTTGGTCCACGGAGCTCTTTCGTGTTGCTACACTGACCTCAGGATCCCTCTAGCCTTGAAACAGTGTTCTTGGGGTTTCTCTGGAGTGCCATCAAGGAAAACAAGGCTCCTTTCATGTGTGATGTGCAACACGGAATTGCTCTGCACGCAGTGCAGGGGAATTGGGCCTCATCTCGCGGCGAGGGGGAGGTCTCATGGTTTTTCTCGAGTTGCGGCGGGAACCTGGGGTATATTCTCGAGTTACGACGGGAATGGCCCTTCCACCCACGTGTTTGTTCAGCGACGTCAGGACTCTTGCCTAGTTGCGAGGGACAACTCGGGATTCTCCTCGAGGCTTCGCAGGGCAATTGGGAAGCCTCTCCAGCTGAGGCGGGAGACCAAGTGTCCCTTTCCATGTGCCACAGGAATCCTGGGACTCCTATCAAGTTTCATGAGGAGACAGGCATCGTCTCCTTTGGAGGCACTGATCTCTGTGTACCTCTGGAGTTTTCAAAGGATGTGAGGCCTCCGGTCGCCATGACGTGGGGAACTAGGTCTTTCTCTGTGGTCTCCACAGGAGATTCAGACATCCTTTCATCTTGGGAGATGCAAGACGATCCTGCATTCAAGTCACTGCAGGGATATCTGGCCTTATTTCGAGTCAGGGCATCGCGGTGTCCATTCCACTTGAGGCCGCAAACTCAGGGTCCCTCTCACATACCTAGAGCTGAGAGAAGCCTCCTCTTGAGGTGCTTGTGGTAAGGTGGTATTCCTCTGGAGTCGAAGCCAGGGACTAACCTCTCATCTCGAGTTGATTTTTGGTCCACGGAGCTCTTTCGTGTTGCGACAGTGACCTCAGGATCCCTCTAGCCTTGAAACAGTGTTCTTGGGCTTTCTCTGGAGTGCCATCAAGGAAATCAAGGCTCCTTTCATGTGTGATGTGCAACACGGAATTGCTCTGCACGCAGTGCAGGGGAATCGGGCCTCATCTCGCGGCGAGGGGGAAGTCTCATGGTTTTTCTCGAGTTGCGGCGGGAACCTGGGGTATATTCCCGAGTTACGACGGGGATGGCCCTTCCACACACGTGTTTATTCAGCGACGTCAGGACTCCTGCCTAGTTGCGAGGGACAACTCGGGATTCTCCTCGAGGCTTGGCAGGGCAATTGGGACGCCTCTCCAGCTGAGGCGGGAGACCAAGTGTCCCTTTCCACGTGCCAAAGTAATCCTGGGACTCCTATCAAGTTTCACGAGGAGTCAGGCATCGTCTCCTTTAGAGGCACTGATCTCCGCGTACCTCTGGAGTTTTCAAAGGATGTGAGGCCTCCGGTCGCGATGAGGTGGGGAACTAGGTCTTTCTCTGTGGTCTCCACAGGGGATTCAGACATCCTTTCTTCTTGGGAGATGCAAGACGAGCCTGCATTTAAATCACTACAGGGATATCCGGCCTTATTTCAAGTCAGTACATCGCGGTGTCCATTCCACTTGAGGCCGCAAACTCAGGGTCCCTCTCACATACGTAGAGCTGAGAGAAGCCTCCTCTTGAGGTGCTTGTGGTAAGGTGGTATTCCTCTGGAGTCGAAGCCAGGGACTAACCTCTCATCTCGAGTTGATTTTTGGTCCACGAAGCTCTTTCGTGTTGCTACAGTGACCTCAGGATTCCTCTAGCCTTGATACAGTGTTCTTCGGGTTTCTCTGGAGTGCCATCAAGGAAATCAAGCATCCTTTCATGTGTGATGTGCAACACGGAATTGCTCTGCACGCAGTGCAGGGGAATCGGGCCTCATCTCGCGGCGAGGGGGAAGTCTCATGGTTTTTCTCGAGTTGCGGCGGGAAGCTGGGGTATATTCTCGAGTTACGACGGGGATGGCCCTTCCACCCACGTGTTTGTTCAGCGACGTCAGTACTCCTGGCTAGTTGCGAGGGACAACTCTGGATTCTCCTCGAGGCTTGGCAGGGCAATTGGGACGCCTCTCCAGCTGAGGCGGGAGACCAAGGGTCCCTTTCCACGTGCCACAGAAACCCTGGGACTCCTATCAAGTTTCACGAGGAGTCATGCATCTTCTCCTTTGGAGGCACTGATCTTCGCGTACCTCTGGAGTTTTCAAAGGATGTGAGGCCTCCGGTCGCGATGAGGTGGGGAACTAGGTCTTTCTCTGTGGTCTCCACAGGGGATTCAGACATCCTTTAGTCTTGGGAGATGCAAGACGAGCCTGCATTCAAGTCACTGCAGCGATATTCGGCCTTATTTCGAGTCAGGGCATCGCGGTGTCCATTCCACTTGAGGCCGCAAACTCAGGGTCCCTCTCACATACCTAGAGCTGAGAGAAGCCTCCTCTTGAGGTGCTTGTGGTAAGGTGGTATTCCTCTGGAGTCGAAGCCAGGGACTAACCTCTCATCTCGAGTTGATTTTTGGTCCACGGAGCTCTTTCGTGTTGCTACAGTGACCTCAGGATCCCTCTAGCCTTGAAACAGTGTTCTTGGGGTTTCTCTGGAGTGCCATCAAGGAAATCAAGGCTCCTTTCATGTGTGATGTGCAACACGGAATTGCTCTGCACGCAGTGCAGGGGAATCTGGCCTCATCTCGCGGCGAGGGGGAGGTCTCATGGTTTTTCTCGAGTTGCGGCAGGAACCTGGGGTATATTCTCGAGTTACGACGGGGATGGCCCTTCCACGCACGTGTTTGTTCAGCGACGTCAGGACTCCTGCCTAGTTGCGAGGGACAACTCGGGATTCTCCTCGAGGCTAGGCAGGGCAATTGGGACGCCTCTCCAGCTGAGGCGGGAGACCAAGTGTCCCTTTCCATGTGCCACAGGAATCCTGGGACTCCTATCAAGTTTCACAAGGAGTCAGGCATCGTCTCCTTTGGAGGCACTGATCTCTGTGTACCTCTGGAGTTTTCCAAGGATGTGAGGCCTCCGGTCGCGATGACGTGGGGAACTAGGTCTTTCTCTGTGGTCTCCACAGGGGATTCAGACATCCTTTCATCTTGGTAGATGCAAGACGAGCCTGCATTCAAGTCACTGCAGGGATATCCGGCCTTATTTCACGTCAGTGCATCGCGGTGTCCATTCCACTTGAGGCCGCAAAATCAGGGTCCCTCTCACATACCTAGAGCTGAGAGAAGCCTCCTCTTGAGGTGCTTGTGGTAAGGTGATATTCCTCTGGAGTCGAAGCCAGGGACTAACCTCTCATCTCGAGTTGATTTTTGGTCCACGCAGCTCTTTCGTGTTGCTACAGTGACCTCAGGATCCCTCTAGCCTTGAAACAGTGTTCTTGGGGTTTCTCTGGAGTGCCATCAAGGAAATCAAGGCTCCTTTCATGTGTGATGTGCAACACGGAATTGCTCTGCACGCAGTGCAGGGGATTCGGGCCTCAACTCGCGGCGAGGGGGAAGTCTCATGGTTTTTATCGAGTTGCGGCGGGAACCTGGGGTATATTCCCGAGTTACGACGGAGATGGCCCTTCCACACACGTGTTTATTCAGCGGCGGCATGACTCCTGCCTAGTTGCGAGGGACAACTCGGGATTCTCCTCGAGGCTTGGCAGGGCAATTGGGCCGCCTCTCCAGCTGAGGCGGGAGACCAAGGGTCCCTTTCCACGTGCCACAGTAATCCTGGGACTCCTATCAAGTTTCACGAGGAGTCAGGCATCTTTTCCTTTGGAGGCACTGATCTCCGCGTCCCTCTGGAGTTTTCAAAGGATGTGAGGCCTCTGGTCGCGATGAGGTGGGGAACTAGGTCTTTCTCTGTGGTCTCCACAGGGGGTTCAGACATCCTTTCTTCTTGGGAGATGCAAGACGAGCCTGCATTTAAATCACTGCAGGGATATACGGCCTTATTTCAAGTCAGTGCATCGCGGTGTCCATTCCACTTGAGGCCGCAAACTCAGGGTCCCTCTCACATACCTAGAGCTGAGAGAAGCCTCCTCTTGAGGTGCTTGTGGTAAGGTGGTATTCCTCTGGAGTCGAAGCCAGGGACTAACCTCTCATCTCGAGTTGATTTTTGGTCCACGGAGCTCTTTCGTGTTGGTACAGTGACCTCAGGATTCCTCTAGCATTGATACAGTGTTCTTCGGGTTTCTCTGGAGTGCCATCAAGGAAATCAAGGCTCCTTTCATGTGTGATGTGCAACACGGAATTGCTCTGCACGCAGTGCAGGGAAATCGGGCCTCATCTCACGGCGAGGGTGAAGTCTCATGGTTTTTCTCGAGTTGCGGCGGGAACCTGGGGTATATTCTCGAGTTACGACGGGGATGGCCCTTCCACACACGTGTTTGTTCAGCCACGTCAGGACTCCTGCCTAGTTGCGAGGGACAACTCGGGATTCTCCTCGAGGCTTGGCAGGGCAATTGGGACCCCTCTCCAGCTGAGGCGGGAGACCAAGGGTCCCTTTCCACGTGCCACAGGAATCCTGGGACTCCTATCAAGTTTCATGAGGAGTCAGGCATCGTTTCCTTTGGAGGCACTGATCTCCGCGTACCTCTGGGGTTTTCACAGGATGTGAAGCCACCGGTTGCGATGAGATGGGAAAATAGGTCTTTCTCTGTGGTCTCCACAGGGGATTCAGACATCCTTTCGTTTTGGGAGATACAAGACGAGCCTGCATTCAAGTCACTGCAGGGATTTCCGGCCTTATTTCGAGTCAGGGCATCGCGGTGTCCATTCCACTTGAGGCCGCAAACTCAGGGTCCCTCTCACATACGTAGAGCTGAGAGAAGCCTCCTCTTGAGGTGCTTGTGGTAAGGTGGTATTCCTCTGGAGTCGAAGCCAGGGACTAACCTCTCATCTCGAGTTGATTTTTGGTCCACGGAGCTCTTTCGTGTTGCTACAGTGACCTCAGGATCCCTCTAGCCTTGAAACAGTGTTCTTGGGGTTTCTCTGGAGTGCCATCAAGGAAATCAAGGCTCCTTTCATGTATGATGTGCAACACGGAATTGCTCTGCATGCAGTGCATGGGAATCGGGCCTCATCTCGCGGCGAGGGGGAAGTCTCATGATTTTTCTCGAGTTGCGGCGGAAACCTGGGGTATATTCTCGAGTTACGACGGGGATAGCTCTTCCACCCACGTGTTTCTTCAGCGACGTCAGGACTCCTGCCTAGTTGCGAGGGACAACTCGGGATTCTCCTTGAGGCTTGGCAGGGCAATTGGGACGCCTCTCCAGCTGAGGCGGGAGACCAAGGGTCCCTTTCCACGTGCCACAGGAATCCTGGGACTCCTATCAAGTTTCACGAGGAGTCATGCCTCGTCTCCTTTGGAGGCACTGATGTCCGCGTACCTCTGGAGTTTTCAAAGGATGTGAGGCCTCCGGTCGCGATGAAGTGGGGAACTAGGTCTTTCTCTGTGGTCTCCACAGGGGATTCAGACATCCTTTCTTCTTGGGAGATGCAAGACGAGTCTGCATTCAAGTCACTGCAGGGATATCCGGCCTTATTTCGAGTCAGGGCATCGCGGTGTCCATTCCACTTGAGGCCGCAAACTCAGGGTCCCTCTCACATACCTAGAGCTGAGAGAAGCCTCCTCTTGAGGTGCTTGTGGTAAGGTGGTATTCCTCTGGAGTCGAAGCCAGGGACTAACCTCTCATCTCGAGTTGATTTTTGGTCCACGGAGCTCTTTCGTGTTGCTACACTGACCTCAGGATCCCTCTAGCCTTGAAACAGTGTTCTTGGGGTTTCTCTGGAGTGCCATCAAGGAAATCAAGGCTCCTTTCATGTGTGATGTGCAACACGGAATTGCTCTGCACGCAGTGCAGGGGAATCTGGCCTCATCTCGCGGCGAGGGGGAGGTCTCATGGTTTTTCTCGAGTTGCGGCGGGAACCTGGGGTATATTCTCGAGTTACGACGGGGATGGCCCTTCCACGCACGTGTTTGTTCAGCGACGGCAGGACTCCTGCCTAGTTGCGAGGGACAACTCGGGATTCTCCTCGAGGCTTGGCAGGGCAATTGGGACGCCTCTCCAGCTGAGGCGGGAGACCAAGGGTCCCTTTCCACGTGCCACAGTAATCCTGGGACTCCTATCAAGTTTCACGAGGAGTCAGGCATCTTTTCCTTTGGAGGCACTGATCTCCGCGTCCCTCTGGAGTTTTCAAAGGATGTGAGGCCTCCAGTCGCGATGAGGTGGGGAACTAGGTCTTTCTCTGTGGTCTCCACAGGGGGTTCAGACATCCTTTCTTCTTGGGAGATGCAAGACGAGCCTGCATTTAAATCACTGCAGGGATATACGGCCTTATTTCAAGTCAGTGCATCGCGGTGTCCATTCCACTTGAGGCCGCAAACTCAGGGTCCCTCTCACATACCTAGAGCTGAGAGAAGCCTCCTCTTGAGGTGCTTGTGGTAAGGTGGTATTCCTCTGGAGTCGAAGCCAGGGACTAACCTCTCATCTCGAGTTGATTTTTGTTCCACAGAGCTCTTTCGTGTTGCTACAGTGACCTCAGGATTCCTCTAGCCTTGATACAGTGTTCTTCGGGTTTCTCTGGAGTGCCATCAAGGAAATCAAGGCTCTTTTCCTGTGTGATGTGCAACACGGAATTGCTCTGCACGCAGTGCAGGGAAATCGGGCCTCATCTCGCGGCGAGGGTGAAGTCTCATGGTTTTTCTCGAGTTGCGGCGGGAACCTGGGCTATATTCTCGAGTTACGACGGGGATGGCCCTTCCACACACGTGTTTGTTCAGCCACGTCAGGACTCCTGCCTAGTTGCGAGGGACAACTCGGGATTCTCCTCGAGGCTTGGCAGGGCAATTGGGAGGCCTCTCCAGCTGAGGCGGGAGACCAAGGGTCCCTTTCCACGTGCCACAGGAATCCTGGGACTCCTATCAAGTTTCATGAGGAGTCAGGCATCGTTTCCTTTGGAGGCACTGATCTCCGCGTACCTCTGGGGTTTTCACAGGATGTGAAGCCACCGGTTGCGATGAGATGGGAAAATAGGTCTTTCTCTGTGGTCTCCACAGGGGATTCAGACATCCTTTCGTTTTGGGAGATGCAAGACGAGCCTGCATTCAAGTCACTGCAGGGATTTCCGGCCTTATTTCGAGTCAGGGCATCGCGGTGTCAATTCCACTTGAGGCCGCAACCTCAGGGTCCCTCTCACATACCTAGAGCTGAGAGAAGCCTCCTCTTGAGGTGCTTGTGGTAAGGTGGTATTCCTCTGGAGTCGAAGCCAGGGACTAACCTCTCATCTCGAGTTGATTTTTGGTCCACGGAGCTCTTTCGTGTTGCTACACTGACCTCAGGATCCCTCTAGCCTTGAAACAGTGTTCTTTGGGTTTCTCTGGAGTGCCATCAAGGAAATCAAGGCTCCTTTCATGTGTGATGTGCATCACGGAATTGCTCTGCACGCAGTGCAGGGGAATCGGGCCTCAACTCGCGGCGAGGGGGAGGTCTCATGGTTTTTCTCGAGTTGCGGCGGGAACCTGGGGTATATTCTCGAGTTAAGACGGGGATGGCCCTTCCACCCACGTGTTTGTTCAGCGACGTCAGGACTCCTGCTTAGTTGCGAGGGACCACTCAGGATTCTCCTCGAGGCTTGGCAGGGCAATTGGGACGCCTCTCCAGCTGAGGCGGGAGACCAAGGGTCCCTTTCCATGTGCCACAGGAATCCTGGGACTCCTATCAAGTTTCACGAGGAGTCAGGCATCGTCTCCTTTGGAGGCACTGATCTCTGTGTACCTCTGGAGTGTTCAAAGGATGTGAGGCCTCCGGTCGCGATGAGGTGGGGAACTAGGTCTTTCTCTGTGGTCTCCACAGGGGATTCAGACATCCTTTCATCTTGGTAGATGCAAGACGAGCCTGCATTCAAGTCACTGCAGGGATATCCGGCCTTATTTCACGTCAGTGCATCGCGGTGTCCATTCCACTTGAGGCCGCAAAATCAGGGACCCTCTCACATACCTAGAGCTGAGAGAAGCCTCCTCTTGAGGTGCTTGTGGTAAGGTGATATTCCTCTGGAGTCGAAGCCAGGGACTAACCTCTCATCTCGAGTTGATTTTTGGTCCACGCAGCTCTTTCGTGTTGCTACAGTGACCTCAGGATCCCTCTAGCCTTGAAACAGTGTTCTTGGGGTTTCTCTGGAGTGCCATCAAGGAAATCAAGGCTCCTTTCATGTGTGATGTGCAACACGGAATTGCTCTGCACGCAGTGCAGGGGAATCGGGCCTCAACTCGCGGCGAGGGGGAAGTCTCATGGTTTTTATCGAGTTGCGGCGGGAACCTGGGGTATATTCCCGAGTTACGACGGAGATGGCCCTTCCACACACGTGTTTATTCAGCGGCGGCATGACTCCTGCCTAGTTGCGAGGGACAACTCGGGATTCTCCTCGAGGCTTGGCAGGGCAATTGGGCCGCCTCTCCAGCTGAGGCGGGAGACCAAGGGTCCCTTTCCACGTGCCACAGTAATCCTGGGACTCCTATCAAGTTTCACGAGGAGTCAGGCATCTTTTCCTTTGGAGGCACTGATCTCCGCGTCCCTCTGGAGTTTTCAAAGAATGTGAGGCCTCTGGTCGCGATGAGGTGGGGAACTAGGTCTTTCTCTGTGGTCTCCACAGGGGGTTCAGACATCCTTTCTTCTTGGGAGATGCAAGACGAGCCTGCATTTAAATCACTGCAGGGATATACGGCCTTATTTCAAGTCAGTGCATCGCGGTGTCCATTCCACTTGAGGCCGCAAACTCAGGGTCCCTCTCACATACCTAGAGCTGAGAGAAGCCTCCTCTTGAGGTGCTTGTGGTAAGGTGGTATTCCTCTGGAGTCGAAGCCAGGGACTAACCTCTCATCTCGAGTTGATTTTTGGTCCACGGAGCTCTTTCGTGTTGCTACAGTGACCTCAGGATTCCTCTAGCATTGATACAGTGTTCTTCGGGTTTCTCTGGAGTGCCATCAAGGAAATCAAGGCTCCTTTCATGTGTGATGTGCAACACGGAATTGCTCTGCACGCAGTGCAAGGAAATCGGGCCTCATCTCACGGCGAGGGTGAAGTCTCATGGTTTTTCTCGAGTTGCGGCGGGAACCTGGGGTATATTCTCGAGTTACGACGGGGATGGCCCTTCCACACACGTGTTTGTTCAGCCACGTCAGGACTCCTGCCTAGTTGCGAGGGACAACTCGGGATTCTCCTCGAGGCTTGGCAGGGCAATTGGGACGCCTCTCCAGCTGAGGCGGGAGACCAAGGGTCCCTTTCCACGTGCCACAGGAATCCTGGGACTCCTATCAAGTTTCATGAGGAGTCAGGCATCGTTTCCTTTGGAGGCACTGATCTCCGCGTACCTCTGGGGTTTTCACAGGATGTGAAGCCACCGGTTGCGATGAGATGGGAAAATAGGTCTTTCTCTGTGGTCTCCACAGGGGATTCAGACATCCTTTCGTTTTGGGAGATACAAGACGAGCCTGCATTCAAGTCACTGCAGGGATTTCCGGCCTTATTTCGAGTCAGGGCATCGCGGTGTCCATTCCACTTGAGGCCGCAAACTCAGGGTCCCTCTCACATACGTAGAGCTGAGAGAAGCCTCCTCTTGAGGTGCTTGTGGTAAGGTGGTATTCCTCTGGAGTCGAAGCCAGGGACTAACCTCTCATCTCGAGTTGATTTTTGGTCCACGGAGCTCTTTCGTGTTGCTACAGTGACCTCAGGATCCCTCTAGCCTTGAAACAGTGTTCTTGGGGTTTCTCTGGAGTGCCATCAAGGAAATCAAGGCTCCTTTCATGTATGATGTGCAACACGGAATTGCTCTGCATGCAGTGCATGGGAATCGGGCCTCATCTCGCGGCGAGGGGGAAGTCTCATGATTTTTCTCGAGTTGCGGCGGAAACCTGGGGTATATTCTCGAGTTACGACGGGGATAGCTCTTCCACCCACGTGTTTCTTCAGCGACGTCAGGACTCCTGCCTAGTTGCGAGGGACAACTCGGGATTCTCCTTGAGGCTTGGCAGGGCAATTGGGACGCCTCTCCAGCTGAGGCGGGAGACCAAGGGTCCCTTTCCACGTGCCACAGGAATCCTGGGACTCCTATCAAGTTTCACGAGGAGTCATGCCTCGTCTCCTTTGGAGGCACTGATGTCCGCGTACCTCTGGAGTTTTCAAAGGATGTGAGGCCTCCGGTCGCGATGAAGTGGGGAACTAGGTCTTTCTCTGTGGTCTCCACAGGGGATTCAGACATCCTTTCTTCTTGGGAGATGCAAGACGAGTCTGCATTCAAGTCACTGCAGGGATATCCGGCCTTATTTCGAGTCAGGGCATCGCGGTGTCCATTCCACTTGAGGCCGCAAACTCAGGGTCCCTCTCACATACCTAGAGCTGAGAGAAGCCTCCTCTTGAGGTGCTTGTGGTAAGGTGGTATTCCTCTGGAGTCGAAGCCAGGGACTAACCTCTCATCTCGAGTTGATTTTTGGTCCACGGAGCTCTTTCGTGTTGCTACACTGACCTCAGGATCCCTCTAGCCTTGAAACAGTGTTCTTGGGGTTTCTCTGGAGTGCCATCAAGGAAATCAAGGCTCCTTTCATGTGTGATGTGCAACACGGAATTGCTCTGCACGCAGTGCAGGGGAATCTGGCCTCATCTCGCGGCGAGGGGGAGGTCTCATGGTTTTTCTCGAGTTGCGGCGGGAACCTGGGGTATATTCTCGAGTTACGACGGGGATGGCCCTTCCACGCACGTGTTTGTTCAGCGACGGCAGGACTCCTGCCTAGTTGCGAGGGACAACTCGGGATTCTCCTCGAGGCTTGGCAGGGCAATTGGGACGCCTCTCCAGCTGAGGCGGGAGACCAAGGGTCCCTTTCCACGTGCCACAGTAATCCTGGGACTCCTATCAAGTTTCACGAGGAGTCAGGCATCTTTTCCTTTGGAGGCACTGATCTCCGCGTCCCTCTGGAGTTTTCAAAGGATGTGAGGCCTCCAGTCGCGATGAGGTGGGGAACTAGGTCTTTCTCTGTGGTCTCCACAGGGGGTTCAGACATCCTTTCTTCTTGGGAGATGCAAGACGAGCCTGCATTTAAATCACTGCAGGGATATACGGCCTTATTTCAAGTCAGTGCATCGCGGTGTCCATTCCACTTGAGGCCGCAAACTCAGGGTCCCTCTCACATACCTAGAGCTGAGAGAAGCCTCCTCTTGAGGTGCTTGTGGTAAGGTGGTATTCCTCTGGAGTCGAAGCCAGGGACTAACCTCTCATCTCGAGTTGATTTTTGGTCCACGGAGCTCTTTCGTGTTGCTACAGTGACCTCAGGATTCCTCTAGCCTTGATACAGTGTTCTTCGGGTTTCTCTGGAGTGCCATCAAGGAAATCAAGGCTCTTTTCCTGTGTGATGTGCAACACGGAATTGCTCTGCACGCAGTGCAGGGAAATCGGGCCTCATCTCGCGGCGAGGGTGAAGTCTCATGGTTTTTCTCGAGTTGCGGCGGGAACCTGGGCTATATTCTCGAGTTACGACGGGGATGGCCCTTCCACACACGTGTTTGTTCAGCCACGTCAGGACTCCTGCCTAGTTGCGAGGGACAACTCGGGATTCTCCTCGAGGCTTGGCAGGGCAATTGGGAGGCCTCTCCAGCTGAGGCGGGAGACCAAGGGTCCCTTTCCACGTGCCACAGGAATCCTGGGACTCCTATCAAGTTTCATGAGGAGTCAGGCATCGTTTCCTTTGGAGGCACTGATCTCCGCGTACCTCTGGGGTTTTCACAGGATGTGAAGCCACCGGTTGCGATGAGATGGGAAAATAGGTCTTTCTCTGTGGTCTCCACAGGGGATTCAGACATCCTTTCGTTTTGGGAGATACAAGACGAGCCTGCATTCAAGTCACTGCAGGGATTTCCGGCCTTATTTCGAGTCAGGGCATCGCGGTGTCCATTCCACTTGAGGCCGCAACCTCAGGGTCCCTCTCACATACCTAGAGCTGAGAGAAGCCTCCTCTTGAGGTGCTTGTGGTAAGGTGGTATTCCTCTGGAGTCGAAGCCAGGGACTAACCTCTCATCTCGAGTTGAATTTTGGTCCACGGAGCTCTTTCGTGTTGCTACACTGACCTCAGGATCCCTCTAGCCTTGAAACAGTGTTCTTTGGGTTTCTCTGGAGTGCCATCAAGGAAATCAAGGCTCCTTTCATGTGTGATGTGCATCACGGAATTGCTCTGCACGCAGTGCAGGGGAATCGGGCCTCAACTCGCGGCGAGGGGGAGGTCTCATGGTTTTTCTCGAGTTGCGGCGGGAACCTGGGGTATATTCTCGAGTTAAGACGGGGATGGCCCTTCCACCCACGTGTTTGTTCAGCGACGTCAGGACTCCTGCTTAGTTGCGAGGGACCACTCAGGATTCTCCTCGAGGCTTGGCAGGGCAATTGGGACGCCTCTCCAGCTGAGGCGGGAGACCAAGGGTCCCTTTCCATGTGCCACAGGAATCCTGGGACTCCTATCAAGTTTCACGAGGAGTCAGGCATCGTCTCCTTTGGAGGCACTGATCTCTGTGTACCTCTGGAGTGTTCAAAGGATGTGAGGCCTCCGGTCGCGATGACGTGGGGAACTAGGTCTTTCTCTGTGGTCTCCACAGGGGATTCAGACATCCTTTCATCTTGGGAGATGCAAGACGAGCCTGCATTCAAGTCACTGCAGGGATATCCGGCCTTATTTCACGTCAGTGCATCGCGGTGTCCATTCCACTTGAGGCCGCAAACTCAGGGTCCCTCTCACATACCTAGAGCTGAGGGAAGCCTCCTCTTGAGGTGCTTGTGGTAAGGTGGTATTCCTCTGGAGTCGAAGCCAGGGACTAACCTCTCATCTCGAGTTGATTTTTGGTCCACGGAGCTCTTTCGTGTTGCTACAGTGACCTCAGGATCCCTCTAGCCTTGAAACAGTGTTCTTGGGCTTTCTCTGGAGTGCCATCAAGGAAATCAAGGCTCCTTTCATGTGTGATGTGCAACACGGAATTGCTCTGCACGCAGTGCAGGGGAATCTTGCCTCATCTCGCGGCGAGGGGGAAGTCTCATGGTTTTTATCGAGTTGCGTCGGGAACCTGGGGTATATTCCCGAGTTACGACGGGGATGGCCCTTCCACACACGTGTTTATTCAGCGGCGGCATGACTCCTGCCTAGTTGCGAGGGACAACTCGGGATTCTCCTCGAGGCTTGGCAGGGCAATTGGGAGGCCTCTCCAGCTGAGGCGGGAGACCAAGGGTCCCTTTCCACGTGCCACAGTAATCCTGGGACTCCTATCAAGTTTCACGAGGAGTCAGGCATCTTTTCCTTTGGAGGCACTGATCTCCGCGTCCCTCTGGAGTTTTCAAAGGATGTGAGGCCTCCAGTCGCGGTGAGGTGGGGAACTAGGTCTTTCTCTGTGGTCTCCACAGGGGATTCAGACATCCTTTCTTCTTGGGAGATGTAAGACGAGCCTGCATTTAAATCACTGCAGGGATATACGGCCTTATTTCAAGTCAGTGCATCGCGGTGTCCATTCCACTTGAGGCCGCAAACTCAGGGTCCCTCTCACATACCTAGAGCTGAGAGAAGCCTCCTCTTGAGGTGCTTGTGGTAAGGTGGTATTCCTCTGGAGTCGAAGCCAGGGACTAACCTCTCATCTCGAGTTGATTTTTGGTCCACGGAGCTCTTTCGTGTTGCTACAGTGACCTCAGGATTCCTCTAGCCTTGATACAGTGTTCTTCGGGTTTCTCTGGAGTGCCATCAAGGAAATCAAGGCTCTTTTCCTGTGTGATGTGCAACACGGCATTGCTCTGCACGCAGTGCAGGGAAATCGGGCCTCATCTCGCGGCGAGGGTGAAGTCTCATGGTTTTTCTCGAGTTGCGGCGGGAACCTGGGGTATATTCTCGAGTTACGACGGGGATGGCCCTTCCACACACGTGTTTGTTCAGCGACGTCAGGACTCCTGCCTAGTTGAGAGGGACAACTCGGGATTCTCCTCGAGGCTTGGCAGGGCAATTGAGAGGCCTCTCCAGCTGAGGCGGGAGACCAAGGGTCCCTTTCCACGTGCCACAGGAATCCTGGGACTCCTATCAAGTTTCATGAGGAGTCAGGCATCGTTTCCTTTGGAGGCACTGATTTCCGTGTACCTCTGGGGTTTTCACAGGATGTGAAGCCACCGGTTGCGATGAGATGGGAAAATAGGTCTTTCTCTGTGGTCTCCACAGGGGATTCAGACATCCTTTCGTTTTGGGAGATACAAGACGAGCCTGCATTCAAGTCACTGCAGGGATTTCCGGCCTTATTTCGAGTCAGGGCATCGCGGTGTCCATTCCACTTGAGGCCGCAAACTCAGGGTCCCTCTCACATACGTAGAGCTGAGAGAAGCCTCCTCTTGAGGTGCTTGTGGTAAGGTGGTATTCCTCTGGAGTCGAAGCCAGGGACTAACCTCTCATCTCGAGTTGATTTTTGGTCCACGGAGCTCTTTCGTGTTGCTACAGTGACCTCAGGATCCCTCTAGCCTTGAAACAGTGTTCTTGGGGTTTCTCTGGAGTGCCATCAAGGAAATCAAGGCTCCTTTCATGTATGATGTGCAACACGGAATTGCTCTGCACGCAGTGCAGGGGAATCGGGCCTCATCTCGCGGCGAGGGGGAAGTCTCATGATTTTTCTCGAGTTGCGGCGGAAACCTGGGGTATATTCTCGAGTTACGACGGGGATAGCTCTTCCACCCACGTGTTTCTTCAGCGACGTCAGGACTCCTGCCTAGTTGCGAGGGACAACTCGGGATTCTCCTCGAGGCTTGGCAGGGCAATTGGGACGCCTCTCCAGCTGAGGCGGGAGACCAAGGGTCCCTTTCCATGTGCCACAGGAATCCTGGGACTCCTATCAAGTTTCACGAGGAGTCATGCCTCGTCTCCTTTGGAGGCACTGATGTCCGCGTACCTCTGGAGTTTTCAAAGGATGTGAGGCCTCCGGTCGCGATGAAGTGGGGAACTAGGTCTTTCTCTGTGGTCTCCACAGGGGATTCAGACATCCTTTCTTCTTGGGAGATGCAAGACGTGTCTGCATTCAAGTCACTGCAGGGATATCCGGCCTTATTTCGAGTCAGGGCATCGCGGTGTCCATTCCACTTGAGGCCGCAAAATCAGGGTCCCTCTCACATACCTAGAGCTGAGAGAAGCCTCCTCTTGAGGTGCTTGTGGTAAGGTGGTATTCCTCTGGAGTCGAAGCCAGGGACTAACCTCTCATCTCGAGTTGATTTTTGGTCCACGGAGCTCTTTCGTGTTGCTACACTGACCTCAGGATCCCTCTAGCCTTGAAACAGTGTTCTTTGGGTTTCTCTGGAGTGCCATCAAGGAAATCAAGGCTCCTTTCATGTGTGATGTGCAACACGGAATTGCTCTGCACGCAGTGCAGGGAAATCGGGCCTCATCTCGCGGCGAGGGTGAAGTCTCATGGTTTTTCTCGAGTTGCGGCGGGAACCTGGGGTATATTCTCGAGTTACGACGGGGATGGCCCTTCCACAAACGTGTTTGTTCAGCCACGTCAGGACTCCTGCCTAGTTGAGAGGGACAACTCGGGATTCTCCTCGAGGCTTGGCAGGGCAATTGAGAGGCCTCTCCAGCTGAGGCGGGAGACCAAGGGTCCCTTTCCACGTGCCACAGGAATCCTGGGACTCCTATCAAGTTTCATGAGGAGTCAGGCATCGTTTCCTTTGGAGGCACTGATTTCCGTGTACCTCTGGGGTTTTCACAGGATGTGAAGCCACCGGTTGCGATGAGATGGGAAAATAGGTCTTTCTCTGTGGTCTCCACAGGGGATTCAGACATCCTTTCGTTTTGGGAGATACAAGACGAGCCTGCATTCAAGTCACTGCAGGGATTTCCGGCCTTATTTCGAGTCAGGGCATCGCGGTGTCCATTCCACTTGAGGCCGCAAACTCAGGGTCCCTCTCACATACGTAGAGCTGAGAGAAGCCTCCTCTTGAGGTGCTTGTGGTAAGGTGGTATTCCTCTGGAGTCGAAGCCAGGGACTAACCTCTCATCTCGAGTTGATTTTTGGTCCACGGAGCTCTTTCGTGTTGCTACAGTGACCTCAGGATCCCTCTAGCCTTGAAACAGTGTTCTTGGGGTTTCTCTGGAGTGCCATCAAGGAAATCAAGGCTCCTTTCATGTATGATGTGCAACACGGAATTGCTCTGCACGCAGTGCAGGGGAATCGGGCCTCATCTCGCGGCGAGGGGGAAGTCTCATGATTTTTCTCGAGTTGCGGCGGAAACCTGGGGTATATTCTCGAGTTACGACGGGGATAGCTCTTCCACCCACGTGTTTCTTCAGCGACGTCAGGACTCCTGCCTAGTTGCGAGGGACAACTCGGGATTCTCCTCGAGGCTTGGCAGGGCAATTGGGACGCCTCTCCAGCTGAGGCGGGAGACCAAGGGTCCCTTTCCATGTGCCACAGGAATCCTGGGACTCCTATCAAGTTTCACGAGGAGTCATGCCTCGTCTCCTTTGGAGGCACTGATGTCCGCGTACCTCTGGAGTTTTCAAAGGATGTGAGGCCTCCGGTCGCGATGAAGTGGGGAACTAGGTCTTTCTCTGTGGTCTCCACAGGGGATTCAGACATCCTTTCTTCTTGGGAGATGCAAGACGTGTCTGCATTCAAGTCACTGCAGGGATATCCGGCCTTATTTCGAGTCAGGGCATCGCGGTGTCCATTCCACTTGAGGCCGCAAAATCAGGGTCCCTCTCACATACCTAGAGCTGAGAGAAGCCTCCTCTTGAGGTGCTTGTGGTAAGGTGGTATTCCTCTGGAGTCGAAGCCAGGGACTAACCTCTCATCTCGAGTTGATTTTTGGTCCACGGAGCTCTTTCGTGTTGCTACACTGACCTCAGGATCCCTCTAGCCTTGAAACAGTGTTCTTTGGGTTTCTCTGGAGTGCCATCAAGGAAATCAAGGCTCCTTTCATGTGTGATGTGCAACACGGAATTGCTCTGCACGCAGTGCAGGGAAATCGGGCCTCATCTCGCGGCGAGGGTGAAGTCTCATGGTTTTTCTCGAGTTGCGGCGGGAACCTGGGGTATATTCTCGAGTTACGACGGGGATGGCCCTTCCACAAACGTGTTTGTTCAGCCACGTCAGGACTCCTGCCTAGTTGCGAGGGACAACTCGGGATTCTCCTCGAGGCTTGGCAGGGCAATTGGGAGGCCTCTCCAGCTGAGGCGGGAGACCAAGGGTCCCTTTCCACGTGCCACAGGAATCCTGGGACTCCTATCAAGTTTCATGAGGAGTCAGGCATCGTTTCCTTTGGAGGCACTGATCTCCGCGTACCTCTGGGGTTTTCACAGGATGTGAAGCCACCGGTTGCGATGAGATGGGAAAATAGGTCTTTCTCTGTGGTCTCCACAGGGGATTCAGACATCCTTTCGTTTTGGGAGATACAAGACGAGCCTGCATTCAAGTCATTGCAGGGATTTCCGGCCTTATTTCGAGTCAGGGCATCGCGGTGTCCATTCCACTTGAGGCCGCAAACTCAGGGTCCCTCTCACATACGTAGAGCTGAGAGAAGCCTCCTCTTGAGGTGCTTGTGGTAAGGTGGTATTCCTCTGGAGTCGAAGCCAGGGACTAACCTCTCATCTCGAGTTGATTTTTGGTCCACGGAGCTCTTTCGTGTTGCTACAGTGACCTCAGGATCCCTCTAGCCTTGAAACAGTGTTCTTGGGGTTTCTCTGGAGTGCCATCAAGGAAATCAAGGCTCCTTTCATGTATGATGTGCAACACGGAATTGCTCTGCATGCAGTGCAGGGGAATCGGGCCTCATCTCGCGGCGAGGGGGAAGTCTCATGATTTTTCTCGAGTTGCGGCGGAAACCTGGGGTATATTCTCGAGTTACGACGGGGATAGCTCTTCCACCCACGTGTTTCTTCAGCGACGTCAGGACTCCTGCCTAGTTGCGAGGGACAACTCGGGATTCTCCTTGAGGCTTGGCAGGGCAATTGGGACGTCTCTCCAGCTGAGGCGGGAGACCAAGGGTCCCTTTCCACGTGCCACAGGAATCCTGGGACTCCTATCAAGTTTCACGAGGAGTCATGCCTCGTCTCCTTTGGAGGCACTGATGTCCGCGTACCTCTGGAGTTTTCAAAGGATGTGAGGCCTCCGGTCGCGATGAAGTGGGGAACTAGGTCTTTCTCTGTGGTCTCCACAGGGGATACAGACATCCTTTCTTCTTGGGAGATGCAAGACGAGTCTGCATTCAAGTCACTGCAGGGATATCCGGCCTTATTTCGAGTCAGGGCATCGCGGTGTCCATTCCACTTGAGGCCGCAACCTCAGGGTCCCTCTCACATACCTAGAGCTGAGAGAAGCCTCCTCTTGAGGTGCTTGTGGTAAGGTGGTATTCCTCTGGAGTCGAAGCCAGGGACTAACCTCTCATCTCGAGTTGATTTTTGGTCCACGGAGCTCTTTCGTGTTGCTACACTGACCTCAGGATCCCTCTAGCCTTGAAACAGTGTTCTTTGGGTTTCTCTGGAGTGCCATCAAGGAAATCAAGGCTCCTTTCATGTGTGATGTGCATCACGGAATTGCTCTGCACGCAGTGCAGGGGAATCGGGCCTCAACTCGCGGCGAGGGGGAGGTCTCATGGTTTTTCTCGAGTTGCGGCGGGAACCTGGGGTATATTCTCGAGTTAAGACGGGGATGGCCCTTCCACCCACGTGTTTGTTCAGCGACGTCAGGACTCCTGCCTAGTTGCGAGGGACCACTCGGGATTCTCCTCGAGGCTTCGCAGGGCAATTGGGACGCCTCTCCAGCTGAGGCGGGAGACCAAGTGTCCCTTTCCATGTGCCACAGGAATCCTGGGACTCCTATCAAGTTTCACGAGGAGTCATGCATCTTCTCCTTTGGAGGCACTGATCTTCGCGTACCTCTGGAGTTTTCAAAGGATGTGAGGCCTCCGGTCGCGATGAGGTGGGGAACTAGGTCTTTCTCTGTGGTCTCCACAGGGGATTCAGACAACCTTTAGTCTTGGGAGATGCAAGACGAGCCTGCATTCAAGTCACTGCAGCGATATCCGGCCTTATTTCGAGTCAGGGCATCGCGGTGTCCATTCCACTTGAGGCCGCAAACTCAGGGTCCCTCTCACATACCTAGAGCTGAGAGAAGCCTCCTCTTGAGGTGCTTGTGGTAAGGTGGTATTCCTCTGGAGTCGAAGCCAGGGACTAACCTCTCATCTCGAGTTGATTTTTGGTCCACGGAGCTCTTTCGTGTTGCTACAGTGACCTCAGGATCCCTCTAGCCTTGAAACAGTGTTCTTGGGGTTTCTCTGGAGTGCCATCAAGGAAATCAAGGCTCCTTTCATGTGTGATGTGCAACACGGAATTGCTCTGCACGCAGTGCAGGGGAATCTGGCCTCATCTCGCGGCGAGGGGGAGGTCTCATGGTTTTTCTCGAGTTGCGGCGGGAACCTGGGGTATATTCTCGAGTTACGACGGGGATGGCCCTTCCACGCACGTGTTTGTTCAGTGACGTCAGGACTCCTGCCTAGTTGCGAGGGACAACTCGGGATTCTCCTCGAGGCTTGGCAGGGCAATTGGGACGCCTCTCCAGCTGAGGCGGGAGACCAAGGGTCCCTTTCCACGTGCCACAGTAATCCTGGGACTCCTATCAAGTTTCACGAGGAGTCAGGCATCGTCTCTTTGGAGTCACTGATCTCCGCGTCCCTCTGGAGTTTTCAAAGGATGTGAGGCCTCCGGTCGCGATGAGGTGGGGAACTAGGTCTTTCTCTGTGGTCTCCACAGGGGGTTCAGACATCCTTTCTTCTTGGGAGATGCAAGACGAGCCTGCATTTAAATCACTGCAGGGATATACGGCCTTATTTCAAGTCAGTGCATCGCGGTGTCCATTCCACTTGAGGCCGCAAACTCAGGGTCCCTCTCACATACCTAGAGCTGAGAGAAGCCTCCTCTTGAGGTGCTTGTGGTAAGGTGGTATTCCTCTGGAGTCGAAGCCAGGGACTAACCTCTCATCTCGAGTTGATTTTTGGTCCACGGAGCTCTTTCGTGTTGCTACAGTGACCTCAGGATTCCTCTAGCCTTGATACAGTGTTCTTCGGGTTTCTCTGGAGTGCCATCAAGGAAATCAAGGCTCTTTTCCTGTGTGATGTGCAACACGGAATTGCTCTGCACGCAGTGCAGGGAAATCGGGCCTCATCTCGCGGCGAGGGTGAAGTCTCATGGTTTTTCTCGAGTTGCGGCGGGAACCTGGGGTATATTCTCGAGTTACGACGGGGATGGCCCTTCCACACACGTGTTTGTTCAGCCACGTCAGGACTCCTGCCTAGTTGCGAGGGACAACTCGGGATTCTCCTCGAGGCTTGGCAGGGCAATTGGGAGGCCTCTCCAGCTGAGGCGGGAGACCAAGGGTCCCTTTCCACGTGCCACAGGAATCCTGGGACTCCTATCAAGTTTCATGACGAGTCAGGCATCGTTTCCTTTGGAGGCACTGATCTCCGCGTACCTCTGGGGTTTTCACAGGATGTGAAGCCACCGGTTGCGATGAGATGGGAAAATAGGTCTTTCTCTGTGGTCTCCACAGGGGATTCAGACATCCTTTCGTTTTGGGAGATACAAGACGAGCCTGCATTCAAGTCACTGCAGGGATTTCCGGCCTTATTTCGAGTCAGGGCATCGCGGTGTCCATTCCACTTGAGGCCGCAAACTCAGGGTCCCTCTCACATACGTAGAGCTGAGAGAAGCCTCCTCTTGAGGTGCTTGTGGTAAGGTGGTATTCCTCTGGAGTCGAAGCCAGGGACTAACCTCTCATCTCGAGTTGATTTTTGGTCCACGGAGCTCTTTCGTGTTGCTACAGTGACCTCAGGATCCCTCTAGCCTTGAAACAGTGTTCTTGGGGTTTCTCTGGAGTGCCATCAAGGAAATCAAGGCTCCTTTCATGTATGATGTGCAACACGGAATTGCTCTGCATGCAGTGCAGGGGAATCGGGCCTCATCTCGCGGCGAGGGGGAAGTCTCATGATTTTTCTCGAGTTGCGGCGGAAACCTGGGGTATATTCTCGAGTTACGACGGGGATAGCTCTTCCACCCACGTGTTTCTTCAGCGACGTCAGGACTCCTGCCTAGTTGCGAGGGACAACTCGGGATTCTCCTTGAGGCTTGGCAGGGCAATTGGGACGCCTCTCCAGCTGAGGCGGGAGACCAAGGGTCCCTTTCCACGTGCCACAGGAATCCTGGGACTCCTATCAAGTTTCACGAGGAGTCATGCCTCGTCTCCTTTGGAGGCACTGATGTCCGCGTACCTCTGGAGTTTTCAAAGGATGTGAGGCCTCCGGTCGCGATGAAGTGGGGAACTAGGTCTTTCTCTGTGGTCTCCACAGGGGATTCAGACATCCTTTCTTCTTGGGAGATGCAAGACGAGTCTGCATTCAAGTCACTGCAGGGATATCCGGCCTTATTTCGAGTCAGGGCATCGCGGTGTCCATTCCACTTGAGGCCGCAACCTCAGGGTCCCTCTCACATACCTAGAGCTGAGAGAAGCCTCCTCTTGAGGTGCTTGTGGTAAGGTGGTATTCCTCTGGAGTCGAAGCCAGGGACTAACCTCTCATCTCGAGTTGATTTTTGGTCCACGGAGCTCTTTCGTGTTGCTACACTGACCTCAGGATCCCTCTAGCCTTGAAACAGTGTTCTTTGGGTTTCTCTGGAGTGCCATCAAGGAAATCAAGGCTCCTTTCATGTGTGATGTGCATCACGGAATTGCTCTGCACGCAGTGCAGGGGAATCGGGCCTCAACTCGCGGCGAGGGGGAGGTCTCATGGTTTTTCTCGAGTTGCGGCGGGAACCTGGGGTATATTCTCGAGTTAAGACGGGGATGGCCCTTCCACCCACGTGTTAGTTCAGCGACGTCAGGACTCCTGCTTAGTTGCGAGGGACCACTCGGGATTCTCCTCGAGGCTTCGCAGGGCAATTGGGACGCCTCTCCAGCTGAGGCGGGAGACCAAGGGTCCCTTTCCATGTGCCACAGGAATCCTGGGAATCCTATCAAGTTTCACGAGGAGTCAGGCATCGTCTCCTTTGGAGGCACTGATCTCTGTGTACCTCTGGAGTGTTCAAAGGATGTGAGGCCTCCGGTCGCGATGACGTGGGGAACTAGGTCTTTCTCTGTGGTCTCCACAGGGGATTCAGACATCCTTTCATCTTGGGAGATGCAAGACGAGCCTGCATTCAAGTCACTGCAGGGATATCCGGCCTTATTTCACGTCAGTGCATCGCGGTGTCCATTCCACTTGAGGCCGCAAACTCAGGGTCCCTCTCACATACCTAGAGCTGAGGGAAGCCTCCTCTTGAGGTGCTTGTGGTAAGGTGGTATTCCTCTGGAGTCGAAGCCAGGGACTAACCTCACATCTCGAGTTGATTTTTGGTCCACGGAGCTCTTTCGTGTTGCTACAGTGACCTCAGGATCCCTCTAGCCTTGAAACAGTGTTCTTGGGCTTTCTCTGGAGTGCCATCAAGGAAATCAAGGCTCCTTTCATGTGTGATGTGCAACACGGAATTGCTCTGCACGCAGTGCAGGGGAATCGGGCCTCATCTCGCGGCGAGGGGGAAGTCTCATGGTTTTTCTCGAGTTGCGGCGGGAACCTGGGGTATATTCCGGAGTTACGACGGGAATGGCCCTTCCACACACGTGTTTATTCAGCGACGGCAGGACTCCTGCCTAGTTGCGAGGGACAACTCGGGATTCTCCTCGAGGCTTTGCAGGGCAATTGGGATGCCTCTCCAGCTGAGGCGGGAGACCAAGGGTCCCTTTCCACGTGCCACAGTAATACTGGGACTCCTATCAAGTTTCACGAGGAGTCAGGCATCGTCTCCTTTGGAGGCACTGATCTCCGCGTACCTCTGGGGTTTTCAAAGGATGTGAGGCCTCCGGTCGCGATGAGGTGGGGAACTAGGTCTTTCTCTGTGGTCTCCACAGGGGATTCAGATATCCTTTCTTCTTGGGAGATGCAAGACGAGCCTGCATTTAAATCACTGCAGGGATATCCGGCCTTATTTCAAGTCAGTGCATCGCGGTGTCCATTCCACTTGAGGCCGCAAACTCAGGGTCCCTCTCACATACCTAGAGCTGAGAGAAGCCTCCTCTTGAGGTGCTTGTGGTAAGGTGGTATTCCTCTGGAGTCGAAGCCAGGGACTAACCTCTCATCTCGAGTTGATTTTTGGTCCACGGAGCTCTTTCGTGTTGCTACAGTGACCTCAGGATTCCTCTAGCCTTGATACAGTGTTCTTCGGGTTTCTCTGGAGTGCCATCAAGGAAATCAAGGCTCTTTTCCTGTGTGATGTGCAACACGGAATTGCTCTGCACGCAGTGCAGGGAAATCGGGCCTCATCTCGCGGCGAGGGGGAAGTCTCATGGTTTTTCTCGAGTTGCGGCGGGAACCTGGGGTATATTCTCGAGTTAAGACGGGGATGGCCCTTCCACACACGTGTTTGTTCAGCGACGTCAGGACTCCTGCCTAGTTGCGAGGGACAACTCGGGATTCTCCTCGAGGCTTGGCAGGGCAATTGGGAGGCCTCTCCAGCTGAGGCGGGAGACCAAGGGTCCCTTTCCACGTGCCACAAAATTCCTGGGACTCCTATCAAGTTTCACGAGGAGTCAGGCATCTTTTCCTTTGGAGGCACTGATCTCCGCGTACCTCTGGGGTTTTCACAGGATGTGAAGCCACCGGTTGCGATGAGATGGGAAACTAGGTCTTTCTCTGTGGTCTCCACAGGGGATTCAGACATCCTTTCGTTTTGGGAGATACAAGACGAGCCTGCATTCAAGTCACTGCAGGGATTTCCGGCCTTATTTCGAGTCAGGGCATCGCGGTGTCCATTCCACTTGAGGCCGCAAACTCAGGGTCCCTCTCACATACGTAGAGCTGAGAGAAGCCTCCTCTTGAGGTGCTTGTGGTAAGGTGGTATTCCTCTGGAGTCGAAGCCAGGGACTAACCTCTCATCTCGAGTTGATTTTTGGTCGACGGAGCTCTTTCGTGTTGCTACAGTGACCTCAGGATCCCTCTAGCCTTGAAAAAGTGTTCTTGGGGTTTCTCTGGAGTGCCATCAAGGAAATCAAGGCTCCTTTCATGTATGATGTGCAACACGAAATTGCTCTGCATGCAGTGCAGGGGAATCGGGCCTCATCTCGCGGCGAGGGGGAAGTCTCATGATTTTTCTCGAGTTGCGGCGGGAACCTGGTGTATATTCTCGAGTTACGACGGGGATAGCCCTTCCACCCACGTGTTTCTTCAGCGACGTCAGGACTCCTGCCTAGTTGCGAGGGACAACTCGGGATTCTCCTCGAGGCTTGGCAGGGCAATTGGGACGCCTCTCCAGCTGAGGCGGGAGACCAAGTGTCCCTTTCCACGTGCCACAGGAATCCTGGGACTCCTATCAAGTTTCACGAGGAGTCAGGCATCGTCTCCTTTGGAGGCACTGATCTCTGTGTACCTCTGGAGTTTTCAAAGGATGTGAGGCCTCCGGTCGCCATGACGTGGGGAACTAGGTCTTTCTCTGTGGTCTCCACAGGGGATTCAGGCATCCTTTCATCTTGGGAGATGCAAGACGAGCCTGCATTCAAGTCACTGCAGGGATATCCGGCCTTATTTCACGTCAGTGCATCGCGGTGTCCATTCCACTTGAGGCCGCAAACTCATGGTCCCTCTCACATACCTAGAGCTGAGAGAAGCCTCCTCTTGAGTTGCTTGTGGTAAGGTGGTATTCCTCTGGAGTCGAAGCCAGGGACTAACCTCTCATCTCGAGTTGATTTTTCGTCCACGGAGCTCTTTCGTGTTACGACAGTGACCTCAGGATCCCTCTAGCCTTGAAACAGTGTTCTTGGGGTTTCTCTGGAGTGCCATCAAGGAAATCAAGGCTCCTTTCATGTGTGATGTGCAACACGGAATTGCTCTGCACGCAGTGCAGGGGAATCGGGCCTCATCTCCCGGCGAGGGGGAAGTCTCATGGTTTTTCTCGAGTTGCGGCGGGAACCGGGGGTATATTCTCGAGGTAAGACGGGGATGGCCCTTCCACACACGTGTTTGTTCAGCGACGTCAGGACTCCTGCCTAGTTGCGAGGGACAACTCGGGATTCTCCTCGAGGCTTGGCAGGGCAATTGGGAGGCCTCTCCAGCTGAGGCGGGAGACCAAGGGTCCCTTTCCACGTGCCACAGGAATCCTGGGACTCCTATCAAGTTTCATGAGGAGTCAGGCATCGTTTCCTTTGGAGGCACTGATCTCCGCGTACCTCTGGGGTTTTCACAGGATGTGAAGCCTCCGGTTTGGGATGAAATGGGAAACTAGGTCTTTCTCTGTGGTC
Organism: Cervus elaphus; assembly: GCF_910594005.1. Classification (NCBI taxonomy): domain Eukaryota; kingdom Metazoa; phylum Chordata; class Mammalia; order Artiodactyla; family Cervidae; genus Cervus; species Cervus elaphus. The sequence continues at coordinate 23,731,025 of NC_057848.1, forward strand.
TCCACAGGGGATTCAGACATCCTTTCGTTTTGGGGGATACAAGACGAGCCTGCATTCAAGTCACTGCAGAGATTTCCGGCCTTATTTCGAGTCAGGGCATCGCGGTGTCCATTCCACTTGAGGCCGCAAACTGTCCCTCTCACATACGTAGAGCTGAGAGAAGCCTCCTCTTGAGGTGCTTGTGGTAAGGTGGTATTCCTCTGGAGTCGAAGCCAGGGACTAACCTCTCATCTCGAGTTGATTTTTGGTCCACGGAGCTCTTTCGTGTTGCTACAGTGACCTCAGGATCCCTCTAGCCTTGAAACAGTGTTCTTGGGGTTTCTCTGGAGTGCCATCAAGGAAATCAAGGCTCCTTTCATGTATGATGTGCAACACGGAATTGCTCTGCATGCAGTGCAGGGGAATCGGGCCTCATCTCGCGGCGAGGGGGGAAGTCTCATGATTTTTCTCGAGTTGCGGCGGAAACCTGGGGTATATTCTCGAGTTACGACTGGGATAGCTCTTCCACCCACGTGTTTCTTCAGCGACGTCAGGACTCCTGCCTAGTTGCGAGGGACAACTCGGGATTCTCCTCGAGGCTTGGCAGGGCAATTGGGACGCCTCTCCAGCTGAGGCGGGAGACCAAGGGTCCCTTTCCACGTGCCACAGGAATCCTGGGACTCCTATCAAGTTTCACGAGGAGTCATGCCTCGTCTCCTTTGGAGGCACTGATGTCCGCGTACCTCTGGAGTTTTCAAAGGATGTGAGGCCTCCGGTCGCCATGAGGTGGGAAACTAGGTCTTTCTCTGTGGTCTCCACAGGGGATTCAGACATCCTTTCTTCTTGGGAGATGCAAGACGAGTCTGCATTCAAGTCACTGCAGGGATATCCGGCCTTATTTCGAGTCAGGGCATCACGGTGTCCATTCCACTTGAAGGCCGCAACCTCAGGGTCCCTCTCACATACCTAGAGCTGAGAGAAGCCTCCTCTTGAGGTGCTTGTGGTAAGGTGGTATTCCTCTGGAGTCGAAGCCAGGGACTAACCTCTCATCTCGAGTTGATTTTTGGTCCACGGAGCTCTTTCGTGTTGCTACACTGACCTCAGGATCCCTCTAGCCTTGAAACAGTGTTCTTTGGGTTTCTCTGGAGTGCCATCAAGGAAATCAAGGCTCCTTTCATGTATGATGTGCATCACGGAATTGCTCTGCACGCAGTGCAGGGGAATCGGGCCTCAACTCGCGGCGAGGGGGAGGTCTCATGGTTTTTCTCGAGTTGCGGCGGGAACCTGGGGTATATTCTCGAGTTAAGACGGGGATGGCCCTTTCACCCACGTGTTTGTTCAGCGACGTCAGGACTCCTGCTTAGTTGCGAGGGACCACTCGGGATTCTCCTTGAGGCTTCGCAGGGCAATTGGGACGCCTCTCCAGCTGAGGCGGGAGACCAAGGGTTCCTTTCCATGTGCCACAGGAATCCTGGGAATCCTATCAAGTTTCACGAGGAGTCAGGCATCGTCTCCTTTGGAGGCACTGATCTCTGTGTACCTCTGGAGTTGTCAAAGGATGTGAGGCCTCCGGTCGCGATGACGTGGGGAACTAAGTCTTTCTCTGTGGTCTCCACAGGGGATTCAGACATCCTTTCATCTTGGGAGATGCAAGACGAGCCTGCATTCAAGTCACTGCAGGGATATCCGGCCTTATTTCACGTCAGTGCATCGCGGTGTCCATTCCACTTGAGGCCGCAAACTCAGGGTCCCTCTCACATACCTAGAGCTGAGGGAAGCCTCCTCTTGAGGTGCTTGTGGTAAGGTGGTATTCCTCTGGAGTCGAAGCCAGGGACTAACCTCACATCTCGAGTTGATTTTTGGTCCACGGAGCTCTTTCGTGTTGCTACAGTGACCTCAGGATCCCTCTAGCCTTGAAACAGTGTTCTTGGGCTTTCTCTGGAGTGCCATCAAGGAAATCAAGGCTCCTTTCATGTGTGATGTGCAACACGGAATTGCTCTGCACGCAGTGCAGGGGAATCGGGCCTCATCTCGCGGCGAGGGGGAAGTCTCATGGTTTTTCTCGAGTTGCGGCGGGAACCTGGGGTATATTCCGGAGTTACGACGGGAATGGCCCTTCCACACACGTGTTTATTCAGCGACGGCAGGACTCCTGCCTAGTTGCGAGGGACAACTCGGGATTCTCCTCGAGGCTTGGCAGGGCAATTGGGATGCCTCTCCAGCTGAGGCGGGAGACCAAGGGTCCCTTTCCACGTGCCACAGTAATACTGGGACTCCTATCAAGTTTCACGAGGAGTCAGGCATCGTCTCCTTTGGAGGCACTGATCTCCGCGTACCTCTGGGGTTTTCAAAGGATGTGAGGCCTCCGGTCGCGATGAGGTGGGGAACTAGGTCTTTCTCTGTGGTCTCCACAGGGGATTCAGATATCCTTTCTTCTTGGGAGATGCAAGACGAGCCTGCATTTAAATCACTGCAGGGATATCCGGCCTTATTTCAAGTCAGTGCATCGCGGTGTCCATTCCACTTGAGGCCGCAAACTCAGGGTCCCTCTCACATACCTAGAGCTGAGAGAAGCCTCCTCTTGAGGTGCTTGTGGTAAGGTGGTATTCCTCTGGAGTCGAAGCCAGGGACTAACCTCTCATCTCGAGTTGATTTTTGGTCCACGGAGCTCTTTCGTGTTGCTACAGTGACCTCAGGATTCCTCTAGCCTTGATACAGTGTTCTTCGGGTTTCTCTGGAGTGCCATCAAGGAAATCAAGGCTCTTTTCCTGTGTGATGTGCAACACGGAATTGCTCTGCACGCAGTGCAGGGAAATCGGGCCTCATCTCGCGGCGAGGGGGAAGTCTCATGGTTTTTCTCGAGTTGCGGCGGGAACCTGGGGTATATTCTCGAGTTAAGACGGGGATGGCCCTTCCACACACGTGTTTGTTCAGCGACGTCAGGACTCCTGCCTAGTTGCGAGGGACAACTCGGGATTCTCCTCGAGGCTTGGCAGGGCAATTGGGAGGCCTCTCCAGCTGAGGCGGGAGACCAAGTGTCCCTTTCCACGTGCCACAAAATTCCTGGGACTCCTATAAAGTTTCACGAGGAGTCAGGCATCTTTTCCTTTGGAGGCACTGATCTCCGCGTACCTCTGGGGTTTTCACAGGATGTGAAGCCACCGGTTGCGATGAGATGGGAAACTAGGTCTTTCTCTGTGGTCTCCACAGGGGATTCAGACATCCTTTCGTTTTGGGAGATACAAGACGAGCCTGCATTCAAGTCACTGCAGGGATTTCCGGCCTTATTTCGAGTCAGGGCATCGCGGTGTCCATTCCACTTGAGGCCGCAAACTCAGGGTCCCTCTCACATACGTAGAGCTGAGAGAAGCCTCCTCTTGAGGTGCTTGTGGTAAGGTGGTATTCCTCTGGAGTCGAAGCCAGGGACTAACCTCTCATCTCGAGTTGATTTTTGGTCCACGGAGCTCTTTCGTGTTGCTACAGTGACCTCAGGATCCCTCTAGCCTTGAAAAAGTGTTCTTGGGGTTTCTCTGGAGTGCCATCAAGGAAATCAAGGCTCCTTTCATGTATGATGTGCAACACGAAATTGCTCTGCATGCAGTGCAGGGGAATCGGGCCTCATCTCGCGGCGAGGGGGAAGTCTCATGATTTTTCTCGAGTTGCGGCGGGAACCTGGTGTATATTCTCGAGTTACGACGGGGATAGCCCTTCCACCCACGTGTTTCTTCAGCGACGTCAGGACTCCTGCCTAGTTGCGAGGGACAACTCGGGATTCTCCTCGAGGCTTGGCAGGGCAATTGGGACGCCTCTCCAGCTGAGGCGGGAGACCAAGGGTCCCTTTCCACGTGCCACAGGAATCCTGGGACTCCTATCAAGTTTCACGAGGAGTCAGGCATCGTCTCCTTTGGAGGCACTGATCTCTGTGTACCTCTGGAGTTTTCAAAGGATGTGAGGCCTCCGGTCGCCATGACGTGGGGAACTAGGTCTTTCTCTGTGGTCTCCACAGGGGATTCAGGCATCCTTTCATCTTGGGAGATGCAAGACGAGCCTGCATTCAAGTCACTGCAGGGATATCCGGCCTTATTTCACGTCAGTGCATCGCGGTGTCCATTCCACTTGAGGCCGCAAACTCATGGTCCCTCTCACATACCTAGAGCTGAGAGAAGCCTCCTCTTGAGTTGCTTGTGGTAAGGTGGTATTCCTCTGGAGTCGAAGCCAGGGACTAACCTCTCATCTCGAGTTGATTTTTCGTCCACGGAGCTCTTTCGTGTTACGACAGTGACCTCAGGATCCCTCTAGCCTTGAAACAGTGTTCTTGGGGTTTCTCTGGAGTGCCATGAAGGAAATCAAGGCTCCTTTCATGTGTGATGTGCAACACGGAATTGCTCTGCACGCAGTGCAGGGGAATCGGGCCTCATCTCGCGGCGAGGGGGAAGTCTCATGGTTTTTCTCGAGTTGCGGCGGGAACCGGGGGTATATTCTCGAGGTAAGACGGGGATGGCCCTTCCACACACGTGTTTGTTCAGCGACGTCAGGACTCCTGCCTAGTTGCGAGGGACAACTCGGGATTCTCCTCGAGGCTTGGCAGGGCAATTGGGAGGCCTCTCCAGCTGAGGCGGGAGACCAAGGGTCCCTTTCCACGTGCCACAGGAATCCTGGGACTCCTATCAAGTTTCATGAGGAGTCAGGCATCGTTTCCTTTGGAGGCACTGATCTCCGCGTACCTCTGGGGTTTTCACAGGATGTGAAGCCTCCGGTTTGGGATGAAATGGGAAACTAGGTCTTTCTCTGTGGTCTCCACAGGGGATTCAGACATCCTTTCGTTTTGGGGGATACAAGACGAGCCTGCATTCAAGTCACTGCAGAGATTTCCGGTCTTATTTCGAGTCAGGGCATCGCGGTGTCCATTCCACTTGAGGCCGCAAACTCAGGGTCCCTCTCACATACGTAGAGCTGAGAGAAGCCTCCTCTTGAGGTGCTTGTGGTAAGGTGGTATTCCTCTGGAGTCGAAGCCAGGGACTAACCTCTCATCTCGAGTTGATTTTTGGTCCACGGAGCTCTTTCGTGTTGCTACAGTGACCTCAGGATCCCTCTAGCCTTGAAACAGTGTTCTTGGCGTTTCTCTGGAGTGCCATCAAGGAAATCAAGGCTCCTTTCATGTATGATGTGCAACACGGAATTGCTCTGCATGCAGTGCAGGGGAATCGGGCCTCATCTCGCGGCGAGGGGGAAGTCTCATGATTTTTCTCGAGTTGCGGCGGAAACCTGGGGTATATTCTCGAGTTACGACTGGGATAGCTCTTCCACCCACGTGTTTCTTCAGCGACGTCAGGACTCCTGCCTAGTTGCGAGGGACAACTCGGGATTCTCCTTGAGGCTTGGCAGGGCAATTGGGACGCCTCTCCAGCTGAGGCGGGAGACCAAGGGTCCCTTTCCACGTGCCACAGGAATCCTGGGACTCCTATCAAGTTTCACGAGGAGTCATGCCTCGTCTCCTTTGGAGGCACTGATGTCCGCGTACCTCTGGAGTTTTCAAAGGATGTGAGGCCTCCGGTCGCGATGAAGTGGGGAACTAGGTCTTTCTCTGTGGTCTCCACAGGGGATTCAGACATCCTTTCTTCTTGGGAGATGCAAGACGAGTCTGCATTCAAGTCACTGCAGGGATATCCGGCCTTATTTCGAGTCAGGGCATCGCGGTGTCCATTCCACTTGAGGCCGCAACCTCAGGGTCCCTCTCACATACCTAGAGCTGAGAGAAGCCTCCTCTTGAGGTGCTTGTGGTAAGGTGGTATTCCTCTGGAGTCGAAGCCAGGGACTAACCTCTCATCTCGAGTTGATTTTTGGTCCACGGAGCTCTTTCGTGTTGCTACAGTGACCTCAGGATCCCTCTAGCCTTGAAACAGTGTTCTTTGGGTTTCTCTGGAGTGCCATCAAGGAAATCAAGGCTCCTTTCATGTGTGATGTGCATCACGGAATTGCTCTGCACGCAGTGCAGGGGAATCGGGCCTCAACTCGCGGCGAGGGGGAGGTCTCATGGTTTTTCTCGAGTTGCGGCGGGAACCTGGGGTATATTCTCGAGTTAAGACGGGGATGGCCCTTCCACCCACGTGTTTGTTCAGCGACGTCAGGACTCCTGCTTAGTTGCGAGGGACCACTCGGGATTCTCCTCGAGGCTTCGCAGGGCAATTGGGACGCCTCTCCAGCTGAGGCGGGAGACCAAGGGTCCCTTTCCATGTGCCACAGGAATCCTGGGAATCCTATCAAGTTTCACGAGGAGTCAGGCATCGTCTCCTTTGGAGGCACTGATCTCTGTGTACCTCTGGAGTGTTCAAAGGATGTGAGGCCTCCGGTCGCGATGACGTGGGGAACTAGGTCTTTCTCTGTGGTCTCCACAGGGGATTCAGACATCCTTTCATCTTGGGAGATGCAAGACGAGCCTGCATTCAAGTCACTGCAGGGATATCCGGCCTTATTTCACGTCAGTGCATCGCGGTGTCCATTCCACTTGAGGCCGCAAACTCAGGGTCCCTCTCACATACCTAGAGCTGAGGGAAGCCTCCTCTTGAGGTGCTTGTGGTAAGGTGGTATTCCTCTGGAGTCGAAGCCAGGGACTAACCTCACATCTCGAGTTGATTTTTGGTCCACGGAGCTCTTTCGTGTTGCTACAGTGACCTCAGGATCCCTCTAGCCTTGAAACAGTGTTCTTGGGCTTTCTCTGGAGTGCCATCAAGGAAATCAAGGCTCCTTTCATGTGTGATGTGCAACACGGAATTGCTCTGCACGCAGTGCAGGGGAATCTTGCCTCATCTCGCGGCGAGGGGGAAGTCTCATGGTTTTTATCGAGTTGCGGCGGGAACCTGGGGTATATTCCCGAGTTACGACGGGGATGGCCCTTCCACACACGTGTTTATTCAGCGGCGGCATGACTCCTGCCTAGTTGCGAGGGACAACTCGGGATTCTCCTCGAGGCTTGGCAGGGCAATTGGGACGCCTCTCCAGCTGAGGCGGGAGACCAAGGGTCCCTTTCCACGTGCCACAGTAATCCTGGGACTCCTATCAAGTTTCACGAGGAGTCAGGCATCTTTTCCTTTGGAGGCACTGATCTCCGCGTGCCTCTGGAGTTTTCAAAGGATGTGAGGCCTCCAGTCGCGATGAGGTGGGGAACTAGGTCTTTCTCTGTGGTCTCCACAGGGGATTCAGACATCCTTTCTTCTTGGGAGATGTAAGACGAGCCTGCATTTAAATCACTGCAGGGATATACGGCCTTATTTCAAGTCAGTGCATCGCGGTGTCCATTCCACTTGAGGCCGCAAACTCAGGGTCCCTCTCACATACCTAGAGCTGAGAGAAGCCTCCTCTTGAGGTGCTTGTGGTAAGGTGGTATTCCTCTGGAGTCGAAGCCAGGGACTAACCTCTCATCTCGAGTTGATTTTTGGTCCACGGAGCTCTTTCGTGTTGCTACAGTGACCTCAGGATTCCTCTAGCCTTGATACAGTGTTCTTCGGGTTTCTCTGGAGTGCCATCAAGGAAATCAAGGCTCTTTTCCTGTGTGATGTGCAACACGGCATTGCTCTGCACGCAGTGCAGGGAAATCGGGCCTCATCTCGCGGCGAGGGTGAAGTCTCATGGTTTTTCTCGAGTTGCGGCGGGAACCTGGGGTATATTCTCGAGTTACGACGGGGATGGCCCTTCCACACACGTGTTTGTTCAGCGACGTCAGGACTCCTGCCTAGTTGAGAGGGACAACTCGGGATTCTCCTCGAGGCTTGGCTGGGCAATTGAGAGGCCTCTTCAGCTGAGGCGGGAGACCAAGGGTCCCTTTCCACGTGCCACAGGAATCCTGGGACTCCTATCAAGTTTCATGAGGAGTCAGGCATCGTTTCCTTTGGAGGCACTGATCTCCGTGTACCTCTGGGGTTTTCACAGGATGTGAAGCCACCGGTTGCGATGAGATGGGAAAATAGGTCTTTCTCTGTGGTCTCCACAGGGGATTCAGACATCCTTTCGTTTTGGGAGATACAAGACGAGCCTGCATTCAAGTCACTGCAGGCATATCCGGCCTTATTTCGAGTCAGGGCATCGCGGTGTCCATTCCACTTGAGGCCGCAAACTCAGGGTCCCTCTCACATACGTAGAGCTGAGAGAAGCCTCCTCTTGAGGTGCTTGTGGTAAGGTGGTATTCCTCTGGAGTCGAAGCCAGGGACTAACCTCTCATCTCGAGTTGATTTTTGGTCCACGGAGCTCTTTCGTGTTGCTACAGTGACCTCAGGATCCCTCTAGCCTTGAAACAGTGTTCTTGGGGTTTCTCTGGAGTGCCATCAAGGAAATCAAGGCTCCTTTCATGTATGATGTGCAACACGGAATTGCTCTGCATGCAGTGCAGGGGAATCGGGCCTCATCTCGCGGCGAGGGGGAAGTCTCATGATTTTTCTCGAGTTGCGGCGGAAACCTGGGGTATATTCTTGAGTTACGACGGGGATAGCTCTTCCACCCACGTGTTTCTTCAGCGACGTCAGGACTCCTGCCTAGTTGCGAGGGACAACTCGGGATTCTCCTCGAGGCTTGGCAGGGCAATTGGGACGCCTCTCCAGCTGAGGCGGGAGACCAAGGGTCCCTTTCCATGTGCCACAGGAATCCTGGGACTCCTATCAAGTTTCACGAGGAGTCATGCCTCGTCTCCTTTGGAGGCACTGATGTCCGCGTACCTCTGGAGTTTTCAAAGGATGTGAGGCCTCCGGTCGCGATGAAGTGGGGAACTAGGTCTTTCTCTGTGGTCTCCACAGGGGATTCAGACATCCTTTCTTCTTGGGAGATGCAAGACGTGTCTGCATTCAAGTCACTGCAGGGATATCCGGCCTTATTTCGAGTCAGGGCATCGCGGTGTCCATTCCACTTGAGGCCGCAAAATCAGGGTCCCTCTCACATACCTAGAGCTGAGAGAAGCCTCCTCTTGAGGTGCTTGTGGTAAGGTGGTATTCCTCTGGAGTCGAAGCCAGGGACTAACCTCTCATCTCGAGTTGATTTTTGGTCCACGGAGCTCTTTCGTGTTGCTACAGTGACCTCAGGATCCCTCTAGCCTTGAAACAGTGTTCTTTGGGTTTCTCTGGAGTGCCATCAAGGAAATCAAGGCTCCTTTCATGTGTGATGTGCAACACGGAATTGCTCTGCACGCAGTGCAGGGGAATCGGGCCTCAACTCGCGGCGAGGGGGAGGTCTCATGGTTTTTCTCGAGTTGCGGCGGGAACCTGGGGTATATTCTCGAGTTAAGACGGGGATGGCCCTTCCACCCACGTGTTTGTTCAGCGACGTCAGGACTCCTGCCTAGTTGAGAGGGACCACTCGGGATTCTCCTCGAGGCTTCGCAGGGCAATTGGGACGCCTCTCCAGCTGAGGCGGGAGACCAAGTGTCCCTTTCCATGTGCCACAGGAATCCTGGGACTCCTATCAAGTTTCACGAGGAGTCAGGCATCGTCTCCTTTGGAGGCACTTATCTCTGTGTACCTCTGGAGTGTTCAAAGGATGTGAGGCCTCCGGTCGCCATGACGTGGGGAACTAGGTCTTTCTCTGTGGTCTCCACAGGGGATTCAGACATCCTTTCATCTTGGGAGATGCAAGACGAGCCTGCATTCAAGTCACTGCAGGGATATCCGGCCTTATTTCACGTCAGTGCATCGCGGTGTCCATTCCACTTGAGGCCGCAAAATCAGGGTTCCTCTCACATACCTAGAGCTGAGAGAAGCCTCCTCTTGAGGTGCTTGTGGTAAGGTGGTATTCCTCTGGAGTCGAACCCAGGGACTAACCTCTCATCTCGAGTTGATTTTTGGTCCACGGAGCTCTTTCATGTTGCGACAGTGACCTCAGGATCCCTCTAGCCTTGAAACAGTGTTCTTGGGGTTTCTCTGGATTGCCATCAAGGAAATCAAGGCTCCTTTCATGTGTGATGTGCAACACGGAATTGCTCTGCACGCAGTGCAGGGGAATCGGGCCTCATCTCGCGGCGAGGGGGAAGTCTCATGATTTTTCTCGAGTTGCGGCGGGAACCTGGGGTATATTCCGGAGTTACGACGGGAATGGCCCTTCCACACACGTGTTTATTCAGCGACGGCAGGACTCCTGCCTAGTTGCGAGGGACAACTCGGGATTCTCCTCGAGGCTTGGCAGGGCAATTGGGATGCCTCTCCAGCTGAGGCGGGAGACCAAGGGTCCCTTTCCACGTGCCACAGTAATACTGGGACTCCTATCAAGTTTCACGAGGAGTCAGGCATCGTCTCCTTTGGAGGCACTGATCTCCGCGTACCTCTGGGGTTTTCAAAGGATGTGAGGCCTCCGGTCGCGATGAGGTGGGGAACTAGGTCTTTCTCTGTGGTCTCCACAGGGGATTCAGATATCCTTTCTTCTTGGGAGATGCAAGACGAGCCTGCATTTAAATCACTGCAGGGATATCCGGCCTTATTTCAAGTCAGTGCATCGCGGTGTCCATTCCACTTGAGGCCGCAAACTCAGGGTCCCTCTCACATACCTAGAGCTGAGAGAAGCCTCCTCTTGAGGTGCTTGTGGTAAGGTGGTATTCCTCTGGAGTCGAAGCCAGGGACTAACCTCTCATCTCGAGTTGATTTTTGGTCCACGGAGCTCTTTCGTGTTGCTACAGTGACCTCAGGATTCCTCTAGCCTTGATACAGTGTTCTTCGGGTTTCTCTGGAGTGCCATCAAGGAAATCAAGGCTCTTTTCCTGTGTGATGTGCAACACGGAATTGCTCTGCACGCAGTGCAGGGAAATCGGGCCTCATCTCGCGGCGAGGGGGAAGTCTCATGGTTTTTCTCGAGTTGCGGCGGGAACCTGGGGTATATTCTCGAGTTAAGACGGGGATGGCCCTTCCACACACGTGTTTGTTCAGCGACGTCAGGACTCCTGCCTAGTTGCGAGGGACAACTCGGGATTCTCCTCGAGGCTTGGCAGGGCAATTGGGAGGCCTCTCCAGCTGAGGCGGGAGACCAAGGGTCCCTTTCCACGTGCCACAAAATTCCTGGGACTCCTATCAAGTTTCACGAGGAGTCAGGCATCTTTTCCTTTGGAGGCACTGATCTCCGCGTACCTCTGGGGTTTTCACAGGATGTGAAGCCACCGGTTGCGATGAGATGGGAAACTAGGTCTTTCTCTGTGGTCTCCACAGGGGATTCAGACATCCTTTCGTTTTGGGAGATACAAGACGAGCCTGCATTCAAGTCACTGCAGGGATTTCCGGCCTTATTTCGAGTCAGGGCATCGCGGTGTCCATTCCACTTGAGGCCGCAAACTCAGGGTCCCTCTCACATACGTAGAGCTGAGAGAAGCCTCCTCTTGAGGTGCTTGTGGTAAGGTGGTATTCCTCTGGAGTCGAAGCCAGGGACTAACCTCTCATCTCGAGTTGATTTTTGGTCGACGGAGCTCTTTCGTGTTGCTACAGTGACCTCAGGATCCCTCTAGCCTTGAAAAAGTGTTCTTGGGATTTCTCTGGAGTGCCATCAAGGAAATCAAGGCTCCTTTCATGTATGATGTGCAACACGAAATTGCTCTGCATGCAGTGCAGGGGAATCGGGCCTCATCTCGCGGCGAGGGGGAAGTCTCATGGTTTTTCTCGAGTTGCGGCGGGAACCTGGTGTATATTCTCGAGTTACGACGGGGATAGCCCTTCCACCCACGTGTTTCTTCAGCGACGTCAGGACTCCTGCCTAGTTGCGAGGGACAACTCGGGATTCTCCTCGAGGCTTGGCAGGGCAATTGGGACGCCTCTCCAGCTGAGGCGGGAGACCAAGGGTCCCTTTCCACGTGCCACAGGAATCCTGGGACTCCTATCAAGTTTCACGAGGAGTCATGCATCGTCTCCTTTGGAGGCACTGATGTCCGCGTACCTCTGGAGTTTTCAAAGGATGTGAGGCCTCCGGTCGCGATGAAGTGGGGAACTAGGTCTTTCTCTGTGGTCTCCACAGGGGATTCAGACATCCTTTCTTCTTGGGAGATGCAATACGAGTCTGCATTCAAGTCACTGCAGGGATATCCGGCCTTATTTCGAGTCAGGGCATCGCGGTGTCCATTCCACTTGAGGCTGAAACCTCAGGGTCCCTCTCACATACCTAGAGCTGAGAGAAGCCTCCTCTTGAGGTGCTTGTGGTAAGGTGGTATTCCTCTGGAGTCGAAGCCAGGGACTAACCTCTCATCTCGAGTTGATTTTTGGTCCTCGGAGCTCTTTCGTGTTGCTACACTGACCTCAGGATCCCTCTAGCCTTGAAACAGTGTTCTTTGGGTTTCTCTGGAGTGCCATCAAGGAAATCAAGGCTCCTTTCATGTGTGATGTGCAACACGGAATTGCTCTGCACGCAGTGCAGGGGAATCGGGCCTCATCTCGCGGCGAGGGGGAGGTCTCATGGTTTTTCTCGAGTTGCGGCGGGAACCTGGGGTATATTCTCGAGTTAAGACGGGGATGGCCCTTCCACCCACGTGTTTGTTCAGCGACGTCAGGACTCCTGCCTAGTTGCGAGGGACAACTCGGGATTCTCCTCGAGGCTTCGCAGGGCAATTGGGACGCCTCTCCAGCTGAGGCGGGAGACCAAGTGTCCCTTTCCATGTGCCACAGGAATCCTGGGACTCCTATCAAGTTTCACGAGGAGTCAGGCATCGTCTCCTTTGGAGGCACTGATCTCTGTGTACCTCTGGAGTTTTCAAAGGATGTGAGGCCTCCGGTCGCCATGACGTGGGGAACTAGGTCTTTCTCTGTGGTCTCCACAGGGGATTCAGGCATCCTTTCATCTTGGGAGATGCAAGACGAGCCTGCATTCAAGTCACTGCAGGGATATCCGGCCTTATTTCACGTCAGTGCATCGCGGTGTCCATTCCACTTGAGGCCGCAAACTCATGGTCCCTCTCACATACCTAGAGCTGAGAGAAGCCTCCTCTTGAGGTGCTTGTGGTAAGGTGGTATTCCTCTGGAGTCGAAGCCAGGGACTAACCTCTCATCTCGAGTTGATTTTTCGTCCACGGAGCTCTTTCGTGTTACGACAGTGACCTCAGGATCCCTCTAGCCTTGAAACAGTGTTCTTGGGGTTTCTCTGGAGTGCCATCAAGGAAATCAAGGCTCCTTTCATGTGTGATGTGCAACACGGAATTGCTCTGCACGCAGTGCAGGGGAATCGGGCCTCATCTCGCGGCGAGGGGGAAGTCTCATGGTTTTTCTCGAGTTGCGGCGGGAACCGGGGGTATATTCTCGAGGTAAGACGGGGATGGCCCTTCCACACACGTGTTTGTTCAGCGACGTCAGGACTCCTGCCTAGTTGCGAGGGACAACTCGGGATTCTCCTCGAGGCTTGGCAGGGCAATTGGGAGGCCTCTCCAGCTGAGGCGGGAGACCAAGGGTCCCTTTCCACGTGCCACAGGAATCCTGGGACTCCTATCAAGTTTCATGAGGAGTCAGGCATCGTTTCCTTTGGAGGCACTGATCTCCGCGTACCTCTGGGGTTTTCACAGGATGTGAAGCCTCCGGTTTGGGATGAGATGGGAAACTAGGTCTTTCTCTGTGGTCTCCACAGGGGATTCAGACATCCTTTCGTTTTGGGGGATACAAGACGAGCCTGCATTCAAGTCACTGCAGAGATTTCCGGCCTTATTTCGAGTCAGGGCATCGCGGTGTCCATTCCACTTGAGGCCGCAAACTCAGGGTCCCTCTCACATACGTAGAGCTGAGAGAAGCCTCCTCTTGAGGTGCTTGTGGTAAGGTGGTATTCCTCTGGAGTCGAAGCCAGGGACTAACCTCTCATCTCGAGTTGATTTTTGGTCCACGGAGCTCTTTCGTGTTGCTACAGTGACCTCAGGATCCCTCTAGCCTTGAAACAGTGTTCTTGGGCTTTCTCTGGAGTGCCATCAAGGAAATCAAGGCTCCTTTCATGTATGATGTGCAACACGGAATTGCTCTGCATGCAGTGCAGGGGAATCGGGTCTCATCTCGCGGCGAGGGGGAAGTCTCATGATTTTTCTCGAGTTGCGGCGGGAACCTGGTGTATATTCTCGAGTTACGACGGGGATGGCCCTTCCGCCCACGTGTTTGTTCAGCGACGTCAGGACTCCTGCCTAGTTGCGAGGGACAACTCGGGATTCTCCTCGAGGCTTGGCAGGGCAATTGGGACGCCTCTCCAGCTGAGGCGGGAGACCAAGGGTCCCTTTCCACGTGCCACAGGAATCCTGGGACTCCTATCAAGTTTCACGAGGAGTCAGGCATCGTCTCCTTTGGAGGCACTGATCTCCGCGTGCCTCTGGAGTTTTCAAAGGATGTGAGGCCTCCGGTCGCGATGAAGTGGGGAACTAGGTCTTTCTCTGTGGTCTCCACAGGGGATTCAGACGTCCTTTCTTCTTGGGAGATGCAAGACGAGCCTGCATTCAAGTCACTGCAGGGATATCCGGCCTTATTTCGAGGAAAGGCATCACGGTGTCCATTCCACTTGAGGCCGCAAACTCAGGGTCCCTCTCACATACCTAGAGCTGAGAGAAGCCTCCTCTTGAGGTGCTTGTGGTAAGGTGGTATTCCTCTGGAGTCGAAGCCAGGGACTAACCTCTCATCTCGAGTTGATTTTTGGTCCACGGAGCTCTTTCGTGTTGCTACAGTGACCTCAGCATCCCTCTAGCCTTGAAACAGTGTTCTTTGGGTTTCTCTCGAGTGCCATCAAGGAAATCAAGGCTCCTTTCAAGTGAGATGTGCAACACGGAATTGCTCTGCACGCAGTGCAGGGGAATCTGGCCTCATCTCGCAGCGAGGGGGAAGTCTCATGGTTTTTCTCGAGTTGCAGCGGGAACCTGGGGTATATTCTCGAGTTCCGACGGGGATGGCCCTTCCACACACGTTTTTTCTTCAGCGACGTCAGGACTCCTGCCTAGTTGCGAGGGACAATTCGGGATTCTCCTCGAGGCTTGGCAGATCAATTGGGACGCCTCTCCAGCTGAGGCGGGAGACCAAGGGTCCCTTTCCACGTGCCACAGGAATCCTGGGACTCCTAAGAAGTTTCACGATGAGTCAGGCATCGTCTCCTTTGGAGGCATTGGTCTCCGCGTAACTCTGGAGTTTTCAAAGGATGTGAGGCCTCCGGTCGCCATGAGGTGGGGAACTAGGTCTTTCTCTGTGGTCTCCACAGGGGATTCAGACATTCTTTCATCTTTGGAGATGCAAGACGAGCCTGCATTCAGGTCACTACAGGGATATCCGGCCTTATTTCGCGTCAGGGCATCGCAGTGTCCATTCCACTTGAGGCCGCAAAATCAGGGTCCCTCTCACATACCTAGAGCTGAGAGAAGCCTCCTCTTGAGGTGCTTGTGGTAAGGCGGTATTCCTCTGGAGTCGAAGCCAGGGACTAACCTCTCATCTCGAGTTGATTTTTGGTCTACGAAGCTCTTTCGTGTTGCGACAGTGACCTCAGGATCCCTCTAGCCTTGAAACAGTGTTCTTGGGGTTTCTCTGGAGTGCCATCAAGGAAATCAAGGCTCCTTTCATGTGTGATGTGCAACACGGAATTGCTCTGCACGCAGTGCAGGGGAATCGGGCCTCATCTCGCGGCGAGGGGGAGGTCTCATGGTTTTTCTCGAGTTGCGGCGGGAACCTGGGGTATGTTCTCGAGTTAAGACGGGGATGGCCCTTCCACCCACGTGTTTGTTCAGCGACGGCAGGACTCCTGCCTAGTTGCGAGGGACAACTCGGGATTCTCCTCGAGGCTTCGCAGGGCAATTGGGACGCCTCTCCAGCTGAGGCGGGAGACCAAGTGTCCCTTTCCATGTGCCACAGGAATCATGGGACTCCTATCAAGTTTCACGAGGAGTCAGGCATCGTCTCCTTTGGAGGCACTGATCTCTGTGTACCTCTGGAGTTTTCAAAAGATGTGAGGCCTCCAGTCGCGATGAGGTGGGGAACTAGGTCTTTCTCTGTGGTCTCCACAGGGGATTCAGACATCCTTTCGTCTTGGGAGATGCAAGACGAGCCTGCATTCAAGTCACTGCAGGGATATCCGGCCTTATTTCACGTCAGTGCATCGCGGTGTCAATTCCACTTGAGGTCGCAAAATCAGGGTCCCTCTCACATACATAGAGCTGAGAGAAGCCTCCTCTTGAGTTGCTTGTGGTAAGGTGGTATTCCTCTGGAGTCGAACCCAGGGACTAACCTCTCATCTCGAGTTGATTTTTGGTCCACGGAGCTCTTTCGTGTTGCGACAGTGACCTCAGGATCCCTCTAGCCTTGAAACAGTGTTCTTGGGGTTTCTCTGGAGTGCCATCAAGGAAATCAAGGCTCCTTTCATGTGTGATGTGCAACACGGAATTGCTCTGCACGCAGTGCAGGGAAATCGGGCCTCATCTCGCGGCGAGGGGGAAGTCTCATGGTTTTTCTCGAGTTGCGGCGGGAACCTGGGGTATATTCTCGAGTTACGACGGGGATGGCCCTTCCACACAAGTGTTTGTTCAGCGAAGTCAGGACTCCTGCCTAGTTGCGAGGGACAACTCGGGATTCTCCTCGAGGCTTGGCAGGGCAATTGGGAGGCCTCTCCAGCTGAGGCGGGAGACCAAGGGTCCCTTTCCACGTGCCACAGGAATCCTGGGACTCCTATCAAGTTTCATGAGGAGTCAGGCATCGTTTCCTTTGGAGGCACTGATCTCCGCGTACCTCTGGGGTTTTCACAGGATGTGAAGCCACCGGTTGCAATGAGATGGGAAACTAGGTCTTTCTCTGTGGTCTCCACAGGGGATTCAGACATCCTTTCGTTTTGGGAGATGCAAGACGAGCCTGCATTCAAGTCACTGCAGGGATATCCGGCCTTATTTCGAGTCAGGGCATCGCGGTGTCCATTCCACTTGAGGCCGCAAACTCAGGGTCCCTCTCACATACGTAGAGCTGAGAGAAGCCTCCTCTTGAGGTGCTTGTGGTAAGGTGGTATTCCTCTGGAGTCGAACCCAGGGACTAACCTCTCATCTCGAGTTGATTTTTGGTCCACGGAGCTCTTTCGTGTTGCTACAGTGACCTCAGGATCCCTCTAGCCTTGAAACAGTGTTCTTGGGGTTTCTCTGGAGTGCCATCAAGGAAATTAAGGCTCCTTTCATGTATGATGTGCAACACGGAATTGCTCTGCATGCAGTGCAGGGGAATCGGGCCTCATCTCGCGGCGAGGGGGAAGTCTCATGATTTTTCTCGAGTTGCGGCGGGAACCTGGGGTATATTCTCGAGTTACGACGGGGATAGCCCTTCCACCCACGTGTTTCTTCAGCGACGTCAGGACTCCTGCCTAGTTGCGAGGGACAACTCGGGATTCTCCTCGAGGCTTGGCAGGGCAATTGGGACGCCTCTCCAGCTGAGGCAAGAGACCAAGTATCCCTTTCCATGTGCCACAGGAGTCCTGGGACTACTATCAAGTTTCACAAGGAGTCAGGCATCGTCTCCTTTGGAGGCACTGATCTCTGTGTACCTCTGGAGTTTTCCAAGGATGTGAGGCCTCCGGTCGCCATGACGTGGGGAACTAGGTCTTTCTCTGTGGTCTCCACAGGGGATTCAGACATCCTTTCATCTTTGGAGATGCAAGACGAGCCTGCATTCAAGTCACTGCAGGGATATCCAGCCTTATTTCGCGTCAGGGCATCGCAGTGTCCATTCCACTTGAGGCCGCAAACTCAGGGTCCCTCTCACATACCTACAGCTGAGAGAAGCCTCCTCTTGAGGTGCTTGTGGTAAGGTGGTATTCCTCTGGAATCGAAGCCAGGGATTAACCTCTCATCTCGAGTTGATTTTTAGTCCACGGAGCTCTTTCGTGTTGCTACAGTGACCTCAGGATGCCTCTAGCCTTGAAACAGTGTTCTTGGGGTTTCTCTGGAGTGCCATCAAGGAAATCAAGGCTACTTTCATGTTTGTTCTGCAACACGGAATTGCTCTGCACGCAGTGCAGGGGAATCGTGCCTCATCTAGCGGCGAGGGGGAAGTCTCATGGTTTTTCTCGAGTTGCGGCGGGAACCTGGGGTATATTCTCGAGTTACGACGGGGATGGCCCTTCCACCTACGTGTTTGTTCAGCGACGTCAGACTCCTGCCTAGTTGTGAGAGACAACTCGGGATTCTCCTCGAGGCTTGGCAGGGCAATTGGGACGCCTCTCCAGCTGAGGCGGGAGACCAAGGGTCCCTTTCCACGTGCCACAGGAATCCTGGGACTCCTATCAAGTTTCACGAGGAGTCAGGCATCGTCTCCTTTGGAGGAACTGATCTCCGCGTACCTCTGGAGTTTTCAAAGAATGTGAGGCCTCCGGTCGCGATGAGGTGGGGAACTAGGTCTTTCTCTGCGGTCTCCACAGGGGATTCAGACATCCGTTCATCTTGGGAGATGCAAGACGAGCCTGCATTCAAGTCACTGCATGGATATCCGGCCTTATTTTGCGTCAGGGCATTGCAGTGCCATTCCACTTGAGGCCGCAAAATCAGGGTCCCTCTCACATACCTAGAGCTGAGAGAAGCCTCCTCTTGAGGTGCTTGTGGTAAGGTGGTATTCCTCTGGAGTCGAAGCCAGGGACTAACCTCTCATCTCGAGTTGATTTGTGGTCTACGGAGCTCTTTCGTGTTGCTACAGTGACCTCAGGATCCCTCTAGCCCTGATACAGAGTTCTTGGGGTTTCTCTGGAGTGCCATGAAGGAAATCAAGGCTCCTTTCATGTGTGATGTGCAACACGGAATTGCTCTGCATGCCGTGCAGGGGAATCGGGCCTCATCTTGCGGCGAGGGGGAAGTCTCATGGTTTTTCTCGAGTTGCGGCGGGAACCTGGGGTATATTCTCGAGTTAAGACGGGGATGGCCCTTCCAACCACGTGTTTGTTCAGCGACGGCAGGACTCCTGCCTAGTTGCGAGGGACAACTCGGGATTCTCCTCGAGGCTTGGCAGGGCAATTGGGACGCCTCTCCAGCTGAGGCGGGAGACCAAGGGTCCCTTTCCACGTGCACAGGAATCCTGGGACTCCTATCAAGTTTCACGAGGAGTCAGGCATCGTCTCCTTTGGAGGCACTGATCTCCGCGTACCTCTGGAGTTTTTAAAGGATGTGAGGCCTCCGGTCGCGATGATGTGGGGAACTAGATCTTTCTCTGAGGTCTCCACAGGGGATTTAGACATCCTTTCGTCTTGGGAGAGGCAAGACGCGCCTGCATTCAAGTCACTGCAGGGATATCCGGCCTTATTTCGAGTCAGGGCATCGCGGTGTCCATTCCACTTGAGTCCGCAAACTCAGGGTCCCTCTCACATACCTAGAGCTGAGAGAAGCCTCCTCTTGAGGTGCTTGTGGTAAGGTGGTATTCCTCTGGAGTCGAAGCCAGGGACTAACCTCTCATCTCGAGTTGATTCTTGGTCCACGGAGCTCTTTCCTGTTGCTACAGTGACCTCAGGATCCCTCTAGCCTTGAAACAGTGTTCTTGGGGTTTCTCTGGAGTGCCATCAAGGAAATTAAGGCTCTTTTCATGTGTGATGTGCAACACGGAATTGCTCTGCACGCAGTGCAGGGGAATCGGGCCTCATCTCGCGGCGAGGGGAAAGTCTCATGGTTTTTCTCGAGTTGCGGCGGGAACCTGGGGTATATTCTCGAGTTACGACGGGGATGGCCCTTCCACACACGTGTTTGTTCAGCGATGTCAGGACTCCTGCTTAGTTGCGACGGACAACTCGGGATTCTCCTCGAGGCTTGGCAGGGCAATTGGGACGCCTTTCCAGCTGAGGCGGGAGACCAAGGGTCCCTTTCCACGTGCCACAGGAATCCTGGGACTCCTATCAAGTTTCACGAGGAGTCAGGCATCGTCTCCTTTGGAGGCACTGATCTCTGCGTACCTCTGGAGTTTTCAAAGGATGTGAGGCCTCCGGTCGCGATGAGGTGGGGACTAGGTCTTTCTCTGTGGTCTCCTCAGGGGATTCAGACATCCTTTCATCTTGGGAGATGCAAGACGAGCCTGCATTCAAGTCACTGCAGGGATATCCGGCCTTATTTCGAGTCAGGGCATCGTGGTGTCCATTCCACTTCAGGCCGCAAACTCAGGGTCCCTCTCACATACCTAGAGCTGAGAGAAGCCTCCTCTTCAGGAGCTTGTGGTAAGGTGATATTCCTCTGGAGTCGAAGCCAAGGACTAACCTCTCATCTCGAGTTGATTTTTGGTCCACGGAGCTCTTTCGTGTTGCTACAGTGACCTCAGGATCCCTCTAGCCTTGAAACAGTGTTCTTGGGGTTTCTCTGGAGTGCCATCAAGGAAATCAAGGCTCCTTTCATGTGTGATGTGCAACACGGAATTGCTCTGCACGCAGTGCAGGGGAATCGGGCCTCATCTCGCGGCGAGGGGGAAGTCTCATGGTTTTTCTCGAGTTGCGGCGGGAACCTGGGGTATATTCTCGAGTTACGATAGGGATGGCCCTTCCACCCACATGTTTGTTCATCGACGTCAGGACTCCTGCCTAGTTGCGAGGGACAACTCGGGATTCTCCTCGAGGCTTGGCAGGGCAATTGGGACGCCTCTCCAGCTGAGGCGGGAGACCAAGGGTCCCTTTCCATGTGCCACAGGAATCCTGGGAGTCCTATCAAGTTTCACGAAGAGTCAGGCATCGTCTCCTTTGAAGGCACTGATCTCCGCGTACCTCTGAAGTTTTCAAAGGATGTGAGGCCTCCGGTCGCGATGAGGTGGGGAACTAGATCTTTCTCTGAGGTCTCCACAGGGGATTCAGACATCCTTTCGTCTTGGGACATGCAAGACGCGCCTGCATTCAAGTCACTGCAGGAATATCCGGCCTTATTTTGAGTCAGGGCATCGCGGTGTCCATTCCACTTGAGGCCGCAAACTCAGGACATAGCTAGAGCTGAGAGAAGCCTCCTCTTGAGGTGCTTGTGGTAAGGTAGTATTCCGCTGGAGTCGAAGCCAGGGACTAACCTCTCATCTCGAGTTGATTTTTGGTCCACGGAGCTCTTTCGTGTTGCTACAGTGACCTCAGGATCCCGCTAGCCTTGAAACAGTGTTCTTGGGGTTTCTCTGGAGTGCCACCAAGGAAATCAAGGCTCCTTTCATGTGTGATGCGCAACACGAAATTGCTCTGCACGCAGTGCAAGGGAATCGGGCTTCATATCGTGGCGAGGGGGAAGTCTCATGGTTTTTCTCGAGTTGCGGCGGGAACCTGGGGTATATTCTCGAGTTACGACGGGGATGGCCCTTCCAACCCCCTGTTTGTTCAGCGACGTCGGGACTCCTGCCTAGTTGCGAGGGACAACTCGGGATTCTCCTCGAGGCTTGGCAGGGCAATTGGGACGCCTCTCCAGCTGAGGCGGGAGACCAAGGGTCCCTTTCCATGTGCCACAGGAATCCTGGGACTCCTATCAAGTTTCACGAGGAGTCAGGCATCGTCTCCTTTGGAGGCACTGATCTCCGCGTACCTCTGGAGTTTTCAAAGGATGTGAGGCCTCCGGTCGCGATGAGGTGGGGAACTAGGTCTTTCTCTGTGGTCTCCACAGGGGATTCAGACATCCTTTCATCTTGGGAGATGCAAGACGAGCCTGCATTCAAGTCACTGCAGGGATATCCGGCCTTATTTCGCGTCAGGGCATCGCAGTGTCCATTCCACTTGAGTCCGCAAAATCAGGGTCCCTCTCACATACCTAGAGCTGAGAAAAGCCTCCTCTTGAGGTGCTTGTGGTAAGGTGGTATTCCTCTGGAGTCGAAGCCAGGGACTAACCTCTCATCTCGAGTTGATTTTTGGTCCACGGAGCTCTTTCGTGTTGCTACAGTGACCTCAGGATCCCTCTAGCCTTGAAACAGTGTTCTTGGGGTATCTCTGGAGTGCCATCAAGGAAATCAAGGCTCCTTTCCTGTGTGATGTGCAACACGGAATTGCTCTGCATGCAGTGCAGGAGAATCGGGCCTCATCTCGCGGCGAGGGGGAAGTCTCATGGTTTTTCTCGAGTTGCGGCGGGACCCTGGAGTATATTCTCGAGTTATGACGGGAATGGCCCTTCCACCCACGTGTTTGTTCAGCGACGTCAGGACACCTGCCTATTTGCGAGGGACAACTCGGGATTCTCCTCGAGGTTTGGCAGGGTAATTGGGACGCCTATCCAGCTGACGCGGGAGACCAAGGGTCCCTTTCCATGTGCCACAGGAATCCTGGGACTCCTATCAAGTTTCACGAGGAGTCAGGCATCGTCTCCTTTGGAGGCACTGATCTCCGCATACCTCTGGAGTTTTCAAAGGATGTGAGGCCTCCGGTCGCGATGAGGTGGGGAACGAGGTCTTTCTCTGTGGTCTCCACAGGGGATTCAGACATCCTTTCGTCTTGGGAGATGCAAGACGAGCCTGCATTCAAGTCACTGCAGGGATATCCGGCCTTATTTCGAGTCAGGGCATCGCGGTGTCCATTCCACTTGAGGCCGCAAACTCAGGGTCCCTCTCACATACCTAGAGCTGAGAGAAGCCTCCTCTTGAGGTGCTTGTGTTAAGGTGGTATTCCTCTGGAGTCCAAGCCAGGGACTATCCTCTCATCTCGAGTTGATTTTTGGGCCACGGTGCTCTTTCGTGTGGCTACAGTGACCTCAGGATCCCTCTAGCCTTGAAACAGTGTTCTTGGGGTTTCTCTGGAGTGCCATCAAGGAAATCAAGGCTCCTTTCATGTGTGATGTGCAAGACGGAATTGCTCTGCACGCAGTGCAGGGGAATCGGGCCTCATCTCGCGGCGAGGGGGAAATCTCATGGTGTTTCTCGAGTTGCGGCGGGAACCTGGGGTATATTCTCGAGTTACGACGGGGATGGCCCTTCCACCCACGTGTTTGTTCAGCGATGTCAGGACTCCTGCCTAGTTGCGAGGGACAACTCGGGATTCTCCTCGAGGCTTGGCAGGGCAATTGGGACGCCTCTCCAGCTGAGGCGGGAGACCAAGGGTCCCTTTCCACGTGCCACAGGAATCCTGGGACTCCTATCAAGTTTCACGAGGAGTCAGGCATCGTCTCCTTGGGAGGCACTGATCTCCTGGTACCTCTGGAGTTTTCAAAGGATGTGAGGCCTCCGGTCGCGATGAGGTGGGGAACTAGGTCTTTTTCTGTGGTCTCCACAGGAGATTAGAACATCCTTTCGTCTTGGGAGATGCAAGACGAGCCTGCATTCAAGTCACTGCAGGGATATCCGGCCTTATTTCGAGTCAGGGCATCGCGGTGTCCATTCCACTTGAGGCCGCAAACTCAGGGTCCCTCTCACATACCTAGAGCTGAGAGAAGCCTCCTCTTGAGGTGCTTGTGGTAAGGTGGTATTCCTCTGCAGTCGAAGCCAGGGACTAACCTCTCATCTCGAGTTGATTTTTGGTCCACGGAGCTCTTTCGTGTTGCTACAGTGACCTCAGGATCCCTCTAGCCTTGAAACAGTGTTCTTGGGGTTTCTTTGGAGTGTCACCAAGGAAATCAAGACTCCTTTCATGTATGATGTGCAACACAGAATTGCTCTGCACGCAGTGTAGCGGAATCGGGCCTCATCTCGCGGCGAGGGGGAAGTCTCATGGTTTTTCTCGAGTTGCGGCGGCAACCTGGGCTATATTATCGAGTTACGATGGGGATGGCCCTTCCACCCACGTGTTTGTTCAGCGACGTCAGGACTCCTGCCTACTTGCGAGGGACAACTCGGGATTCTCCTCGAGGCTTGGCAGGGCAATTGGGACGCCTCTCCAGCTGAGGCGGGACACCAAGGGTCCCTTTCCACGTGCCACAGGAATCCTGGGACTCCTATCAAGTTTCACGAGGAGTCAGGCATCATCTCCTTTGGAGGCACTGATCTCCGCGTCCCTCTGGAGTTTTCAAAGGATGTGAGGCCTCCGTTCGCGATGAGGTGGGGAACTAGGTCTTTCTCTGTGGTATCCACAGGGGATTCAGACATCCTTTCGTCTTGGGAGATGCAAGACGCGCCTGCATTCAAGTCACTGCAGGGATATCTGGCCTTATTTCGAGACAGGGCATCGCGGTGTCCATTCCACTTGAGGCCGCAAACTCAGGGTCCCTCTCACATACCTAGAGCTGAGAGAAGTCTCCTCTTGAGGTGCTTGTGGTAAGGTGGTATTCCTGTGGAGTCGAAGCAAGGGACTAACCTCTCATCTCGAGTTGATTTTTGGTCCACGGAGCTCTTTCGTGTTGCTACAGTGACTTCAGGATGCCTCTAGCCTTGAAAGAGTGTTCTTGGGGTTTCTCTGGAGTGCCATCAAGGAAATCAAGGCTCCTTTCCTGTGTGATGTGCAACTCAGAATTGCTCTGCATGCAGTGCAGGAGAATCGAGCCTCATCTCGCGGCGAGGGGGAAGTCTCATGGTTTTTCTCGAGTTGCGGTGGGAACCTGGTGTATATTCTCGAGTTACGACGGGGATGGCCCTTCCACACAAGTGTTTGTTCAGCGACGGCAGGACTCCTGCCTAGTAGCGAGGGAAAACTCGGGATTCTCATCGAGGCTTGGCAGGGCAATTGGGACGCCTCTCCAGCTGAGGCGGGAGACCAAGGCTCCCTTTCCACGTGCCACAGGAATCCTGGGACTCCTATCAAGTTTCACGAGGAGTCAGGCATCGTCTCCTTTGGAGGCACTGATCTCTGCGTACCTCTGGAGTTTTCAAAGGATGTGAGGCCTCCGGTCGCGATGAGGTGGGGAACTAGGTCTTTCTCTGTGGTCCCCACAGGGGATTCAGACATCCTTTCGTCTTCGGAGATGCAAGACGAGCTTGCATTCAAGTCACTGCAGGGATATCCGGCTTTATTTCGAGTCAGGGCTTCGCAGTGTCCATTTCACTTGAGGCCGCAAAATCAGGGTCCCTCTCACATACCTAGAGCTGAGAGAAGCCTCCTCTTGATGTGCTTGTGGTAAGGTTTTATTCCTCTGGAGTCGAAGCCAGGGACTAACCTCTCATATCGAGTTGATTTCTGGTCCACGGAGCTCTTTCGTGTTGCTACAGTGACCTCAGGATCCCTCTAGCCTTGAAACAGTGTTCTTGGGGTTTCTCTGGAGTGCCATCAAGGAAATCAAGGCTCCTTTCATGTGTGATGTGCAACACGGAATTGCTCTGCATGCAGTGCAGGGGAATCGGGCCTTATCTCGCGGCGAGGGGGAAGTCTCATGGTTTTTCTCGAGTTGGGGTGGGAACCTGGGGTATATTCTCGAGTTAAGACGGGGATGGCCCTTCCACACACCTGTTTGTTCTGCGACGACAGGACTCCTGCCTAGTTGCGAGGGACAACTCGGGATTCTCCTCGAGGCTTGGCAGGGCAATTGGGACGCCTCTCCATCTGAGGCGGGAGACCAAGGGTCCCTTTCCACGTTCCACAGGAATCCTGGGACTCCTAAGAAGTTTCACGATGAGTCAGGCATCGTCTCCTTTGGAGGCATTGGTCTCCGTGTACCTCTGGAGTTTTCAAAGTATGTGAGGCCCCCGGTCGCGATGAGGTGGGGAACTAGGTCTTTCTCTGTGCTCTCCACAGGGGATTCAGACATCCGTTCGTCTTGGAAGATGCAAGACGAGCCTGCATTCAAGTGACTGCAGGGATATCCGGCCTTATTTCGAGTCAGGGCATCGCGGTGTCCATTCCACTTGAGGCCGCAAACTCAGGGTCCCTCTCACATACCTATAGCTGAGAGAAGCCTCCTCTTGAGGTGCTTGTGGTAAGTTGGTTTCCTCTGGAGTCGAAGCCAGGGACTAACCTCTCATCTCGAGTTGATTTTTGGTCCACGGAGCTCTTTCGTGTTGCTACAGTGACCTCAGGATGCCTCTAGCCTTGAAACAGTGTTCTTGGGGTTTCTCTGGAGTGCCATCAAGGAAATCAAGGCTCCTTTCCTGTGTGATGTGCAACTCAGAATTGCTCTGCATGCAGTGCAGGAGAATCGAGCCTCATCTCGCGGCGAGGGGGAAGTCTCATGGTTTTTCTCGAGTTGCGGTGGGAACCTGGTGTATATTCTCGAGGTACGGCGGGGATGGCCCTTCCACACAAGTGTTTGTTCAGCGACGGCAGGACTCCTGCCTAGTAGCGAGGAAAAACTCGGGATTCTCATCGAGGCTTGGCAGGGCAATTGGGACGCCTCTCCAGCTGAGGCGGGACACCAAGGGTCCCTTTCCACGTGCCACAGGAATCCTGGGACTCCTATCAAGTTTCTCGAGGAGTCAGGCATCTTTTCCTTTGGAGGCACTGATCTCCGCGTCCCTCTGGAGTTTTCAAAGGATGTGAGGCCTCCGGTCGCGATGAGGTGGGGAACTAGGTCTTTCTCTGTGGTCTCCACAGGGGATTCAGACATCCTTTCTTCTTGGGAGATGCAAGACGAGCCTGCATTTAAATCACTGCAGGGATATACGGCCTTGTTTCAAGTCAGTGCATCGCGGTGTCCATTCCACTTGAGGCCGCAAACTCAGGGTCCCTCTCACATACCTAGAGCTGAGAGAAGCCTCCTCTTGAGGTGCTTGTGGTAAGGTGGTATTCCTCTGGAGTCGAAGCCAGGGACTAACCTCTCATCTCGAGTTGATTTTTGGTCCACGGAGCTCTTTCGTGTTGCTACAGTGACCTCAGGATTCCTCTAGCCTTGATACAGTGTTCTTCGGGTTTCTCTGGAGTGCCATCAAGGAAATCAAGGCTCTTTTCCTGTGTGATGTGCAACACGGCATTGCTCTGCACGCAGTGCAGGGAAATCGGGCCTCATCTCGCGGCGAGGGTGAAGTCTCATGGTTTTTCTCGAGTTGCGGCGGGAACCTGGGGTATATTCTCGAGTTACGACGGGGATGGCCCTTCCACACACGTGTTTGTTCAGCGACGTCAGGACTCCTGCCTAGTTGCGAGGGACAACTCGGGATTCTCCTCGAGGCTTGGCAGGGCAATTGGGAGGCCTCTCCAGCTGAGGCGGGAGACCAAGGGTCCCTTTCCACGTGCCACAGGAATCCTGGGACTCCTATCAAGTTTCATGAGGAGTCAGGCATCGTTTCCTTTGGAGGCACTGATCTCCGCGTACCTCTGGGGTTTTCACAGGATGTGAAGCCACCGGTTGCGATGAGATGGGAAACTAGGTCTTTCTCTGTGGTCTCCACAGGGGATTCAGACATCCTTTCGTTTTGGGAGATACAAGACGAGCCTGCATTCAAGTCACTGCAGGGATTTCCGGCCTTATTTCGAGTCAGGGCATCGCGGTGTCCATTCCACTTGAGGCCGCAAACTCAGGGTCCCTCTCACATACGTAGAGCTGAGAGAAGCCTCCTCTTGAGGTGCTTGTGGTAAGGTGGTATTCCTCTGGAGTCGAAGCCAGGGACTAACCTCTCATCTCGAGTTGATTTTTGGTCCACGGAGCTCTTTCGTGTTGCTACAGTGACCTCAGGATCCCTCTAGCCTTGAAACAGTGTTCTTGGGGTTTCTCTGAAGTGCCATCAAGGAAATCAAGGCTCCTTTCATGTATGATGTGCAACACGGAATTGCTCTGCATGCAGTGCAGGGGAATCGGGCCTCATCTCGCGGCGAGGGGGAAGTCTCATGATTTTTCTCGAGTTGCGGCGGAAACCTGGGGTATATTCTCGAGTTACGACGGGGATAGCTCTTCCACCCACGTGTTTCTTCAGCGACGTCAGGACTCCTGCCTAGTTGCGAGGGACAACTCGGGATTCTCCTCGAGGCTTGGCAGGGCAATTGGGACGCCTCTCCAGCTGAGGCGGGAGACCAAGGGTCCCTTTCCACGTGCCACAGGAATCCTGGGACTCCTATCAAGTTTCACTAGGAGTCATGCCTCGTCTCCTTTGGAGGCACTGATGTCCGCGTACCTCTGGAGTTTTCAAAGGATGTGAGGCCTCCGGTAACGATGAAGTGGGGAACTAGGTCTTTCTCTGTGGTCTCCACAGGGGATTCAGACATCCTTTCTTCTTGGGAGATGCAAGACGAGTCTGCATTCAAGTCACTGCAGGGATATCCGGCCTTATTTCGAGTCAGGGCATCGCGGTGTCCATTCCACTTGAGGCCGCAACCTCAGGGTCCCTCTCACATACCTAGAGCTGAGAGAAGCCTCCTCTTGAGGTGCTTGTGGTAAGGTGGTATTCCTCTGGAGTCGAAGCCAGGGACTAACCTCTCATCTCGAGTTGATTTTTGGTCCACGGAGCTCTTTCGTGTTGCTACACTGACCTCAGGATCCCTCTAGCCTTGAAACAGTGTTCTTTGGGTTTCTCTGGAGTGCCATCAAGGAAATCAAGGCTCCTTTCATGTGTGATGTGCAACACGGAATTGTTCTGCACGCAGTGCAGGGGAATCGGGCCTCAACTCACGGCGAGGGGGAGGTCTCATGGTTTTTCTCGAGTTGCGGCGGGAACCTGGGGTATATTCTCGAGTTAAGACGGGGATGGCCCTTCCACCCACGTGTTTGTTCAGCGACGTCAGGACTCCTGCCTAGTTGCGAGGGACCACTCGGGATTCTCCTTGAGGCTTCGCAGGGCAATTGGGACGCCTCTCCAGCTGAGGCGGGAGACCAAGTGTCCCTTTCCATGTGCCACAGGAATCCTGGGACTCCTATCAAGTTTCACGAGGAGTCAGGCATCGTCTCCTTTGGAGGCACTGATCTCTGTGTACCTCTGGAGTGTTCAAAGGATGTGAGGCCTCCGGTCGCGATGACGTGGGGAACTAGGTCTTTCTCTGTGGTCTCCACAGGGGATTCAGACATCCTTTCATCTTGGGAGATGCAAGACGAGCCTGCATTCAAGTCACTGCAGGGATATCCGGCCTTATTTCACGTCAGTGCATCGCGGTGTCCATTCCACTTGAGGCCGCAAAATCAGGGTCCCTCTCACATACCTAGAGCTGAGAGAAGCCTCCTCTTGAGGTGCTTGTGGTAAGGTGGTATTCCTCTGGAGTCGAACCCAGGGACTAACCTCTCATCTCGAGTTGATTTTTGGTCCACGGAGCTCTTTCATGTTGCGACAGTGACCTCAGGATCCCTCTACCCTTGAAACAGTTTTCTTGGGGTTTCTCTGGAGTGCCATCAAGGAAATCAAGGCTCCTTTCATGTGTGATGTGCAACAAGGAATTGCTCTGCACGCAGTGCAGGGGAATCGGGCCTCATCTCGCGGCGAGGGGGAAGTCTCATGGTTTTTCTCGAGTTGCGGCGGGAACCTGGGGTATATTCCGGAGTTACGACGGGAATGGCCCTTCCACACACGTGTTTATTCAGCGACGGCAGGACTCCTGCATAGTTGCGAGGGACAACTCGGGATTCTCCTCGAGGCTTGGCAGGGCAATTGGGACGCCTCTCCAGCTGAGGCGGGAGACCAAGTGTCCCTTTCCATGTGCCACAGGAATCCTGGGACTCCTATCAAGTTTCACAAGGAGTCAGGCATCGTCTCCTTTGGAGGCACTGATCTCTGTGTACCTCTGGAGTTTTCCAAGGATGTGAGGCCTCCGGTCGCGATGACGTGGGGAGCTAGGTCTTTCTCTGTGGTCTCCACAGGGGATTCAGACATCCTTTCGTCTTGGGAGATGCAATACGAGCCTGCATTCAAGTCACTGCAGGGATATCCAACCTTATTTCGAGTCAGGGCATCGCGGTGTCCATTCCACTTGAGGCTGCAAACTCAGGGTCCCTCTCACATAGCTAGAGCTGAGAGAAGCCTCCTCTTGAGGTGCTTGTGGTAAGGTGGTATTCCTCTGGAGTCGAAGCCAGGGACTAACCTCTCATCTCGAGTTGATTTTTGGTCCACGGAGCTCTTTCGTGTTGCTACAGTGACCTCAGGATACCTCTAGCCTTGAAACAGTGTTCTTGGGGATTCTCTGGAGGGCCATCAAGGAAATCAAGGCCCCTTTCATGTGTGATGTGCAACACGGAATTGCTCTGCATGCAGTGCAGGGGAATCGGGCCTCATCTCGCGGCGAGGGGGAAGTCTCATGGTTTTTCTCGAGTTGCGGCGGAAACCTGGGGTATACTCTCGAGTTACGACGGAGATGGCCCTTCCACACACGTGTTTGTTCAGCGACGTCAGGACTCCTGCTTAGTTGCGAGGGACAACTCGGGATTCTCCTCGAGGCTTGGCAGGGCAATTGGGACGCCTCTCCAGCTGAGGCGGGAGACCAAGGGTCCCTTTCCACGTGCCACAGGAATCCTGGGACTCCTATCAAGTTTCACGAGGAGTCAGGCATCGTCTCCTTTGGAGGGATTGATCTCCGTGTACCTCTGGAGTTTTCAAAGTATGTGAGGCCCCCGGTCGCGATGAGGTGGGGAACTAGGTCTTTCTCTGTGCTCTCCACAGGGGATTCAGACATCCGTTCGTCTTGGAAGATGCAAGACGAGCCTGCATTCAAGTGACTGCAGGGATATCCGGCCTTATTTCGAGTCAGGGCATCGCGGTGTCCATTCCACTTGAGGCCGCAAACTCAGGGTCCCTCTCACATACCTATAGCTGAGAGAAGCCTCCTCTTGAGGTGCTTGTGGTAAGTTGGTTTCCTCTGGAGTCGAAGCCAGGGACTAACCTCTCATCTCGAGTTGATTTTTGGTCCACGGAGCTCTTTCGTGTTGCTACAGTGACCTCAGGATGCCTCTAGCCTTGAAACAGTGTTCTTGGGGTTTCTCTGGAGTGCCATCAAGGAAATCAAGGCTCCTTTCCTGTGTGATGTGCAACTCAGAATTGCTCTGCATGCAGTGCAGGAGAATCGAGCCTCATCTCGCAGCGAGGGGGAAGTCTCATGGTTTTTCTCGAGTTGCGGTGGGAACCTGGTGTATATTCTCGAGGTACGGCGGGGATGGCCCTTCCACACAAGTGTTTGTTCAGCGACGGCAGGACTCCTGCCTAGTAGCGAGGAAAAACTCGGGATTCTCATCGAGGCTTGGCAGGGCAATTGGGACGCCTCTCCAGCTGAGGCGGGAGACCAAGGGTCCCTTTCCACGTGCCACAGGAATCCTGGGACTCCTATCAAGTTTCTCGAGGAGTCAGGCATCTTTTCCTTTGGAGGCACTGATCTCCGCGTCCCTCTGGAGTTTTCAAAGGATGTGAGGCCTCCGGTCGCGATGAGGTGGGGAACTAGGTCTTTCTCTGTGGTCTCCACAGGGGATTCAGACATCCTTTCTTCTTGGGAGATGCAAGACGAGCCTGCATTTAAATCACTGCAGGGATATACGGCCTTGTTTCAAGTCAGTGCATCGCGGTGTCCATTCCACTTGAGGCCGCAAACTCAGGGTCCCTCTCACATACCTAGAGCTGAGAGAAGCCTCCTCTTGAGGTGCTTGTGGTAAGGTGGTATTCCTCTGGAGTCGAAGCCAGGGACTAACCTCTCATCTCGAGTTGATTTTTGGTTCACGGAGCTCTTTCGTGTTGCTACAGTGACCTCAGGATTCCTCTAGCCTTGATACAGTGTTCTTCGGGTTTCTCTGGAGTGCCATCAAGGAAATCAAGGCTCTTTTCCTGTGTGATGTGCAACACGGAATTGCTCTGCACGCAATGCAGGGAAATCGGGCCTCATCTCGCGGCGAGGGTGAAGTCTCATGGTTTTTCTCGAGTTGCGGCGGGAACCTGGGGTATATTCTCGAGTTACGACGGGGATGGCCCTTCCACACACCTGTTTGTTCAGCGACGTCAGGACTCCTGCCTAGTTGCGAGGGACAACTCGGGATTCTCCTCGAGGCTTGGCAGGGCAATTGGGTGGCCTCTCCAGCTGAGGCGGGAGACCAAGGGTCCCTTTCCACGTGCCACAGGAATCCTGGGACTCCTATCAAGTTTCATGAGGAGTCAGGCATCGTTTCCTTTGGAGGCACTGATCTCCGCGTACCTCTGGGGTTTTCACAGGATGTGAAGCCACCGGTTGCGATGAGATGGGAAACTAGGTCTTTCTCTGTGGTCTCCACAGGGGATTCAGACATCCTTTCGTTTTGGGAGATACAAGACGAGCCTGCATTCAAGTCACTGCAGGGATTTCCGGCCTTATTTCGAGTCAGGGCATCGCGGTGTCCATTCCACTTGAGGCCGCAAACTCAGGGTCCCTCTCACATACGTAGAGCTGAGAGAAGCCTCCTCTTGAGGTGCTTGTGGTAAGGTGGTATTCCTCTGGAGTCGAAGCCAGGGACTAACCTCTCATCTCGAGTTGATTTTTGGTCCACGGAGCTCTTTCGTGTTGCTACAGTGACCTCAGGATCCCTCTAGCCTTGAAACAGTGTTCTTGGGGTTTCTCTGGAGTGCCATCAAGGAAATCAAGGCTCCTTTCATGTATGATGTGCAACACGGAATTGCTCTGCATGCAGTGCAGGGGAATCGGGCCTCATCTCGCGGCGAGGGGGAAGTCTCATGATTTTTCTCGAGTTGCGGCGGAAACCTGGGGTATATTCTCGAGTTACGACAGGGATAGCTCTTCCACCCACGTGTTTCTTCAGCGACGTCAGGACTCCTGCCTAGTTGCGAGGGACAACTCGGGATTCTCCTCGAGGCTTGGCAGGGCAATTGGGACGCCTCTCCAGCTGAGGCGGGAGACCAAGGGTCCCTTTCCACGTGCCACAGGAATCCTGGGACTCCTATCAAGTTTCACTAGGAGTCATGCCTCGTCTCCTTTGGAGGCACTGATGTCCGCGTACCTCTGGAGTTTTCAAAGGATGTGAGGCCTCCGGTCGCGATGAAGTGGGGAACTAGGTCTTTCTCTGTGGTCTCCACAGGGGATTCAGACATCCTTTCTTCTTGGGAGATGCAAGACGAGCCTGCATTCAAGTCACTGCAGGGATATCCGGCCTTATTTCACGTCAGTGCATCGCGGTGTCCATTCCACTTGAGGCCGCAAAATCAGGGTCCCTCTCACATACCTAGAGCTGAGAGAAGCTCCTCTTGAGGTGCTTGTGGTAAGGTGATATTCCTCTGGAGTCGAACCCAGGGACTAACCTCTCATCTCGAGTTGATTTTTGGTCCACGGAGCTCTTTCGTGTTGCTACAGTGACCTTAGGATCCCTCTAGCCTTGAAACAGTGTTCTTGGGGTTTCTCTGGAGTACCATCAAGGAAATCAAGGCTCCTTTCATGTGTGATGTGCAACACGGAATTGCTCTGCACGCATTGCAGGGGAATCTGGCCTCATCTCACGGCGAGGGGGAAGTCTCATGGTTTTTCTCGAGTTGCGGCGGGAACCTGGGGTATATTCCCGAGTTACGACGGGGATGGCCCTTCCACACACGTGTTTATTCAGCGACGGCAGGACTCCTGCCTAGTTGCGAGGGACAACTCGGGATTCTCCTCGAGGCTTGGCAGGGCAATTGGGACGCCTCTCCAGCTGAGGCGGGAGACCAAGGGTCCCTTTCCACGTGCCACAGGAATCCTGGGACTCCTATCAAGTTTCACGAGGAGTCATGCATCGTCTCCTTTGGAGGCACTGATGTCCGCGTACCTCTGGAGTTTTCAAAGGATGTGAGGCCTCCGGTCGCGATGAAGTGGGGAACTAGGTCTTTCTCTGTGGTCTCCACAGGGGATTCAGACATCCTTTCTTCTTGGGAGATGCAAGACGAGTCTGCATTCAAGTCACTGCAGGGATATCCGGCCTTATTTCGAGTCAGGGCATAACGGTGTCCATTTCACTTGAGGCCGCAAAATCAGGGTCCCTCTCACATACCTAGAGCTGAGAGAAGCCTCCTCTTGAGGTGCTTGTGGTAAGGTGGTATTCCTCTGCAGTCGAAGCCAGGGACTAACCTCTCATCTCGAGTTGATTTTTGGTCCACGGAGCTCTTTCGTGTTGCTACACTGACCTCAGGATCCCTCTAGCCTTGAAACAGTGTTCTTTGGGTTTCTCTGGAGTGCCATCAAGGAAATCAAGGCTCCTTTCATGTGTGATGTGCAACACGGAATTGCTCTGCACGCAGTGCAGGGGAATCGGGCCTCATCTCGCGGCGAGGGGGAGTTCTCATGGTTTTTCTCGAGTTGCGGCGGGAACCTGGGGTATATTCTCGAGTTAAGACGGGGATGGCCCTTCCACCCACGTGTACGTTCAGCGACGTCAGGACTCCTGCCTAGTTGCGAGGGACAACTCGGGATTCTCCTCGAGGCTTCGCAGGGCAATTGGGACGCCTCTCCAGCTGAGGCGGGAGACCAAGTGTCCCTTTCCATGTGCCACAGGAATCCTGGGACTCCTATCAAGTTTCACGAGGAGTCAGGCATCGTCTCCTTTGGAGGCACTGATCTCTGTGTACCTCTGGAGTTTTCAAAGGATGTGAGGCCTCCGGTCGCCATGACGTGGGGAACTAGGTCTTTCTCTGTGGTTTCCACAGGGGATTCAGGCATCCTTTCATCTTGGGAGATGCAAGACGAGCCTGCATTCAAGTCACTGCAGGGATATCCGGCCTTATTTCACGTCAGTGCATCGCGGTGTCCATTCCACTTGAGGCCGCAAACTCAGGGTCCCTCTCACATACCTAGAGCTGAGAGAAGCCTCCTCTTGAGGTGCTTGTGGTAAGGTGGTATTCCTCTGGAGTCGAAGCCAGGGACTAACCTCTCATCTCGAGTTGATTTTTGGTCCACGGAGCCCTTTCGTGTTGCTACACTGACCTCAGGATCCCTCTAGCCTTGAAACAGTGTTCTTGGGGTTTCTCTGGAGTGCCATCAAGGAAATCAAGGCTCCTTTCATGTGTGATGTGCAACACGGAATTGCTCTGCACGCAGTGCAGGGGAATCGGGCCTCATCTCGCGGCGAGGGGGAGGTCTCATGGTTTTTCTCGAGTTGCGGCGGGAACCTGGGGTATATTCTCGAGTTAAGACGGGGATGGCCCTTCCACCCACGTGTTTGTTCAGCAACGTCAGGACTCCTGCCTAGTTGCGAGGGACAACTCGGGATTCTCCTCGAGGCTTCGCAGGGCAATTGGGACGCCTCTCCAGCTGAGGCGGGAGACCAAGTGTCCCTTTCCACGTGCCACAGGAATCCTGGGACTCCTAAAAATTTTCACGAGGAGTCAGGCATCGTCTCCTTTGGAGGCCATGATCTCCGCGTACCTCTGGAGTTTTCAAAGGATATGAGGCCTCCGGTCGCCATGAGGTGGGGAACTAGGTCTTTCTCTGTGGTCTCCACAGGGGATTCAGACATCCTTTCATCTTTGGAGATGCAAGACGAGCCTGCATTCAAGTCACTGCAGGGATATCCGGCCTTATTTCGCGTCAGGGCATCGCAGTGTCCATTCCACTTGAGGCCGCAAAATCAGGGTCCCTCTCACATACCTAGAGCTGAGAGAAGCCTCCTCTTGAGGTGCTTGTGGTAAGGTGGTATTCCTCTGGAATCGAAGCCAGGGATTAACCTCCCATCTCGAGTTGATTTGTGGTCCACGGAGCTCTTTCGTGTTGCTACAGTGACCTCAGGATCCCTCTAGCCTTGAAACAGTGTTCTTGGGGTTTCTCTGGAGTGCCATCAAGGAAATCAAGGCTACTTTCATATTTGTTGTGCAACACGGAATTGCTCTGCATGCAGTGCAGGGGAATCGTGCCTCATCTCGCGGCGAGGGGGAAGTCTCATGGTTGTTCTCGAGTTGCGGCGGGAACCTGGTGTATATTCTCGAGTTACGACGGGGATGGCCCTTCCACCCACGTGTTTGTTCAGCGACATCAGACTCCTGCCTAGTTCCGAGGGACAACTCAGGATTCTCCTCGAGGCTTGGCAGGGCAATTGGGACGCCTCTCCAGCTGAGGCGGGAGACCAAGTGTCCCTTTCCACGTGCCACAGGAATCCTGGGACTCCTATCAAGTTTCACGAGGAGTCAGGCATCGTCTCCTTTGGAGGCACTGATCTCCGCGTACCTCTGAAGTTTTCAAAGGATGTGAGGCCTCCGGTCGCCATGATGTGGGGAACTAGGTCTTTCTCTGTGGTCTCCACAGGGGTTTCAGACATCCTTTCATCTTTGGAGATGCAAGACGAGCCTGCATTCAAGTCACTGCAGGGATATCCGGCCTTATTTCGCGTCAGGGCATCGCAGTGTCCATTCCACTTGAGGCCGCAAACTCAGGGTCCCTCTCACATACCTACAGCTGAAAGAAGCCTCCTCTTGAGGTGCTTGTGGTAAGGTGGTATTCCTCTGGAATCGAAGCCAGGGATTAACCTCTCATCTCGAGTTGATTTTTAGTCCACAGAGCTCTTTCGTGTTGCTACAGTGACCTCAGGATGCCTCTAGCCTTGAAACAGTGTTCTTGGGGTTTCTCTGGAGTGCCATCAAGGAAATCAAGGCTACTTTCATGTTTGATGTGCAACACGGAATTGCTCTGCATGCAGTGCAGGGGAATCGTGCCTCATCTAGCGGCGAGGGGGAAGTCTCATGGTTTTTCTCGAGTTGCGGCGGGAACCTGGGGTATATTCTCGAGTTACGACGGGGATGGCCCTTCCACCTACGTGTTTGTTCAGCGACGTCAGACTCCTGCCTAGTTGTGAAGAGACAACTCGGGATTCTCCTCGAGGCTTGGCAGGGCAATTGGGACGCCTCTCCAGCTGAGGCGGGAGACCAAGGGTCCCTTTCCACGTGCCACAGGAATCCTGGGACTCCTATCAAGTTTCACGAGGAGTCAGGAATCGTCTCCTTTGGAGGAACTGATCTCCGCGTACCTCTGGAGTTTTCAAAGGATGTGAGGCCTCCGGTCGCGATGAGGTGGGGAACTAGGTCTTTCTCTGCGGTCTCCACAGGGGATTCAGACATCCTTTCATCTTCGGAGATGCAAGACGAGCCTGCATTCAAGTCACTGCAGGGATATCCGGCCTTATTTTGCGTCAGGGCATTGCAGTGCCATTCCACTTGAGGCCGCAAAATCAGGGTCCCTCTCACTTACCTAGAGCTGAGAGAAGCCTCCTCTTGAGGTGCTTGTGGTAAGGTGGTATTCCTCTGGAGTCGAAGCCAGGGACTAACCTCTCATCTCGAGTTGATTTGTGGTCTACGGAGCTCTTTCGTGTTGCTACAGTGACCTCAGGATCCCTCTATCCTTGAAACAGTGTTCTTGGGGTTTCTCAGGAGTGCCATCAAGGAAATCAAGGCTCCTTTCCTGTTTGATGTGCAACACGGAATTGCTCTGCACGCAGTGCGGCGGAATCGGGCCTCATCTCGCGGCGAGGGGGAAGTCTCATGGTTTTTCTCAAGTTGCGGCGGGAACCTGGGGTATATTCTCGAGTTACGACGGGGATGGCCCTTCCACACACGTGTTTGTTCAGCGACGTCAGGACTCCTGCCTAGTTGCGAGGGACCACTCGGGATTCTCCTTGAGGCTTGGCAGGGCAATTGGGACGCCTCTCCAGCTGAGGCGGGAGACCAAGGGTCCCTTTCCACGTGCCACAGGAATCCTGGGACTCCTATCAATTTTCACGAGGAGTCATGCATCGTCTCCTTTGGAGGCACTGATCTCCGCGTACCTCTGGAGTTTTCAAAGGATGTGAGGCCTCCGGTCGCAATGAGGTGGGGAACTAGGTCTTTCTCTGTGGTCTCCACAGGGGATTCAGACATCCTTTCGTCTTGGGAGATGCAAGACGAGCCTGCATTCAAGTCACTGCAGGGATATCCGGCCTTATTTCGAGTCAGGGAATCGCGGTGTCCGTTCCACTTGAGGCCGCAAACTCAGGGTCCCTCTCACATACCTAGAGCTGAGAGAAGCCTCCTCTTGAGGTGCTTGTGGTAAGGTGGTATTCCTCTGCAGTCGAAGCCAGGGACTAACCTCTCATCTCGAGATGATTTTTGGTCCACGGAGCTCTTTCGTGTTGCTACAGTGACCTCAGGATCCCTGTAGCCTTGAAACAGTGTTCTTGGGGTTTCTCTGGAGTGCCATCAAGGAAATCAAGGCTCCTTTCATGTGTGATGTGCAACAGGGAATTGCTCTGCACGCAGTGCAGGGGAATCTGGCCTCATCTCGCGGCGAGGGGGAAGTCTCATGATTTTTCTCGAGTTGCGGCGGGAACCTGGGGTATATTCTCGAGTTACGACGGGGATGGCCCTTCCACCCACGTGTTTGTTCAGCGACGTCAGGACTCCTGCCTAGTTGCGAGGGACAACTCGGGAATCTCCTCGAGGCTTGGCAGGGCAATTGGGACGCTTCTCCAGCTGAGGCGGGAGACCAAGTGTCCCTTTCCACGTGCCACAGGAATCCTGGGACTCCTATCAAGTTTCACGAGGAGTCAGGCATCGTCTCCTTTGGAGGCATTGGTCTCCGAGTACCTCTCGAGTTTTCAAAGGATGTGAGGCCTCCGGTCGCGATGATGTGGGGAACTAGGTCTTTCTCTGTAGTCTCCACAGGGGATTAAGACACCCTATCATCTTGGGAGATGCAAGACGAGCCTGCATTCAAGTCACTGCAGGGATATCCGGCCTTATTTCGTGTCAGGGCATCGCAGTGTCCATTCCACTTGAGGCCGCAAACTCAGGGTCCCTCTCACATAGCTAGAGCTGAGAGAAGCCTCCTCTTGAGGTGCTTGTGGTAAGGTGGTATTCCTCTGGAGTCGAAGCCAGGGACTAACCTCTCATCTCGAGTTGATTTTTGGTCCACGGAGCTCTTTCGTGTTGCTACACTGACCTCAGGATCCCTCTAGCCTTGAAACAGTGTTCTTGGGGTTTCTCTGGAGTGCCATGAAGGAAATCAAGGCTCCTTTCATGTGTGATGTGCAACACGGAATTGCTCTGCATGCCGTGCAGGGGAATCGGGCCTCATCTTGCGGCGAGGGGGAAGTCTCATGGTTTTTCTCGAGTTGCGGCGGGAACCTGGGGTATATTCTCGAGTTACGACAGGGATGGCCCTTCCACCCACGTGTTTGTTCAGCGAAGTCAGGACTCCTGCCTAGTTGCGAGGGACAACTCGGGATTCTCCTCGAGGCTTGGCAGGGCAATTGGGACGCCTCTCCAGCTGAGGCGGGAGACCAAGGGTCCCTTTCCACGTGCCACAGGAATCCTGGGACTCCTATCAAGTTTCACGAGGAGTCAGGCATCGTCTCCTTTGGAGGCACTGATCTCCGCGTACCTCTGGAGTTTTCAAAGGATGTGAGGCCTCCGGTCGCGATGAGGTTGGGAACTAGGTCTTTTTCTGTGGTCTCCACCGGGGATTCGGACATCCTTTCGTCTTGGGAGATGCAAGACGAGCCTGCATTCAAGTCACTGCAGGGATATCCGGCCTTATTTCGAGTCAGGGGCATCGCGGTGTCCATTCCACTTGAGGCCGCAAACTCAGGGTCCCTCTCACATACCTAGAGCTGAGAGAAGCCTCCTCTTGAGGTGCTTGTGGTAAGGTGGTATTCCTCTGGAGTCGAAGCCAGGGACTAACCTCTCATCTCGAGTTGATTGTTGGTCCACGGAGCTCTTTCCTGTTGCTACAGTGACCTCAGCATCCCTCTAGCCTTGAACCAGTGTTCTTGGGGTTTCTCTGGAGTGCCATCAAGGAAATCAAGGCTCCTTTCATGTGTGATGTGCAGCACGGAATTGCTCTGCACGCAGTGCAGGGGAATCGGGCCTCATATCGCGGCGAGGGGAAAGTCTCATAGTTTTTCTCGAGTTGCGACGGGAACCTGGGGTATATTCTCGAGTTACGACGGGGATGGCCCTTCCAACCACGTGTTTGTTCAGCGACGGCAGGACTCCTGCCTAGTTGCGAGGGACAACTCGGGATTCTCCTCGAGGCTTGGCAGGGCAATTGGGACCCCTCTCCAGCTGAGGCGGGAGACCAAGGGTCCCTTTCCACGTGCCACAGGAATCCTGGGACTCCTATCAAGTTTCACGAGGAGTCAGGCATCGTCTCCTTTGGAGGCACTGATCTCCGCGTACCTCTGGAGTTTTTAAAGGATGTGAGGCCTCCGGTCGCGATGATGTGGGGAACTAGATCTTTCTCTGAGGTCTCCACAGGGGATTTAGACATCCTTTCGTCTTGGGAGAGGCAAGACGCGCCTGCATTCAAGTCACTGCAGGGATATCAGGCCTTATTTCGAGTCAGGGCATCGCGGTGTCCATTCCACTTGAGTCCGCAAACTCAGGGTCCCTCTCACATACCTAGAGCTGAGAGAAGCCTCCTCTTGAGGTGCTTGTGGTAAGGTGGTATTCCGCTGGAGTCGAAGCCAGGGACTAACCTCTCATCTCGAGTTGATTTTTGGGCCACGGTGCTCTTTCGTGTGGCTACAGTGACCTCAGGATCCCTCTAGCCTTGAAACAGTGTTCTTGGGGTTTCTCTGGAGTGCCATCAAGGAAATCAAGGCTCCTTTCATGTGTGATTTGCAACACGGA
Organism: Cervus elaphus; assembly: GCF_910594005.1. NCBI lineage: Eukaryota > Metazoa > Chordata > Mammalia > Artiodactyla > Cervidae > Cervus > Cervus elaphus. The sequence goes on from NC_057848.1 coordinate 23,771,191, forward strand.
ATTGCTCTGCACGCAGTGCAGGGGAATCGGGCCTCATCTCGCGGCGAGGGGGAAGTCTCATGGTTTTTCTCGAGTTGCGGCGGGAACCTGGGGTATATTCTCGAGTTACGACGGGGATGGCCCTTCCACCCACGTGTTTGTTCAGCGACGTCAGGACTCCTGCCTAGTTGCGAGGAACAACTCGGGATTCTCCTCGAGGCTTGGCAGGGCAATTGTGACGCCTCTCCAGCTGAGGCGGGAGACCAAGGATCCCTTTCCACGTGCCACAGGAATCCTGGGAATCCTATCAAGTTTCACGAGGAGTCAGGCATCGTCTCCTTTGGAGGCACTAATCTCCGCGTACTTCTGGAGTTTTCAAAGGATGTGAGGCCTCCGGTCGCGATGAGGTGGGGAACTAGGTCTTTTTCTGTGGTATCCAAAGGCGATTCGGACATCCTTTCGTCTTGGGAGATGCAAGACGAGCCTGCATTCAAGTCACTGCAGGGATATCCGGCCTTATTTCGAGTCAGGGCATCGTGGTGTCCATTCCACTTCAGGCCGCAAACTCAGGGTCCCTCTCACATACCTAGAGCTGTGAGAAGCCTCCTCTTCAGGAGCTTGTGGTAAGGTGATATTCCTCTGGAGTCGAAGCCAAGGACTAACCTCTCATCTCGAGTTGATTTTTGGTCCACGGAGCTCTTTCGTGTTGCTACAGTGACCTCAGGATCCCTCTAGCCTTGAAACAGTGTTCTTGGGGTTTCTCTGGAGTGCCACCAAGGAAATCAAGGCTCCTTTCATGTGTGATGTGCAACACGGAATTGCTCTGCACGCAGTGCAGGGGAATCGGGCCTCATCTCGCGGCGAGGGGGAAGTCTCATGGTTTTTCTCGAGTTGCGGCGGGAACCTGGGGTATATTCTCGAGTTACGACTGGGATGGCCCTTCCACCCACATGTTTGTTCATCGACGTCAGGACTCCTGCCTAGTTGCGACGGACAACTCGGGATTCTCCTCGAGGCTTGGCAGGGCAATTGGGACGCCTCTCCAGCTGAGGCGGGAGACCAAGGGTCCCTTTCCATGTGCCACAGGAATCCTGGGACTCCTATCAAGTTTCACGAAGAGTCAGGCATCGTCTCCTTTGGAGGCACTGATCTCCGCGTACCTCTGGAGTTTTCAAAGGATGTGAGGCCTCCGGTCGCGATGAGGTGGGGAACTAGATCTTTCTCTGAGGTCTCCACAGGGGATTCAGACATCCTTTCGTCTTGGGAGATGCAAGACACGCCTGCATTCAAGTCACTGCAGGAATATCCGGCCTTATTTCGAGTCAGGGCATCGCGGTGTCCATTCCACTTGAGGCTGCAAACTCAGCACATAGCTAGAGCTGAGAGAAGCCTCCTCTTGAGGTGCTTGTGGTAAGGTGGTATTCCGCTGGAGTCGAAGCCAGGGACTAACCTCTCATCTCGAGTTGATTTTTGGTCCACGGAGCTCTTTCTTGTTGCTACAGTGACCTCAGGATCCCGCTAGCCTTGAAACAGTGTTCTTGGGGTTTCTCTGGAGTGCCATCAAGGAAATCAAGGCTCCTTTCATGTGTGATGTGCAACACGAAATTGCTCTGCACGCAGTGCAAGGGAATCGGGCTTCATATCGTGGCGAGGGGGAAGTCTCATGGTTTTTCTCGAGTTGCGGCGGGAACCTGGGGTATATTCTCGAGTTACGACGGGGATGGCCCTTCCAACCCCCTGTTTGTTCAGCGACGTCGGGACTCCTGCCTAGTTGCGAGGGACAACTCGGGATTCTCCTCGAGGCTTGGCAGGGCAATTGGGACGCCTCTCCAGCTGAGGCGGGAGACCAAGGGTCCCTTTCCACGTGCCACAGGAATCCTGGGACTCCTATCAAGTTTCACGAGGAGTCAGGCATCGTCTCCTTTGGAGGCACTGATCTCCGCGTACCTCTGGAGTTTTCAAAGGATGTGAGGCATCCGGTCGCGATGAGGTGGGGAACTAGGTCTTTCTCTGTGGTCTCCACAGGGGATTCAGACATCCTTTCATCTTGGGAGATGCAAGACGAGCCTGCATTCAAGTCACTGCAGGGATATCCGGCCTTATTTCGCGTCAGGGCATCGCAGTGTCCATTCCACTTGAGTCCGCAAAATCAGGGTCCCTCTCACATACCTAGAGCTGAGAAAAGCCTCCTCTTGAGGTGCTTGTGGTAAGGTGGTATTCCTCTGGAGTCGAAGCCAGGGACAAACCTCTCATCTCGAGTTGATTTTTGGTCCACGGACCTCTTTCGTGTTGCTACAGTGACCTCAGGATCCCTCTAGCCTTGAAACAGTGTTCTTGGGGTTTCTCTGGAGTGCCATCAAGGAAATCAAGGCTCCTTTCATGTTTGATGTGCAACACGGAATTGCTCTGCATGCAGTGCAGGAGAATCGGGCCTCATCTCGCGGCGAGGGGGAAGTCTCATGGTTTTTCTCGAGTTGCGGCGGGACCCTGGGGTATATTCTCGAGTTATGACGGGAATGGCCCTTCCACCCACGTGTTTGTTCAGCGACGTCAGGACTCCTGCCTATTTGCGAGGGACAACTCGGGATTCTCCTCGAGGCTTGGCAGGGTAATTGGGACGCCTATCCAGCTGACGCGGGAGACCAAGGGTCCCTTTCCATGTGCCACAGGAATCCTGGGACTCCTATCAAGTTTCACGAGGAGTCAGGCATCGTCTCCTTTGGAGGCACTGATCTCCGCATACCTCTGGAGTTTTCAAAGGATGTGAGGCCTCCGGTCGCGATGAGGTGGGGAACTAGATCTTTCTCTGAGGTCTCCACATGGGATTAAGACATCCTTTCGTCTTGGGAGATGCAAGACGAGCCTGCATTCAAGTCACTGCAGGGATATCCGGCCTTATTTCGAGTCAGGGCATCGCGGTGTCCATTCCACTTGAGGCCGCAAACTCAGGGTCCCTCTCACATACCTAGAGCTGAGAGAAGCCTCCTCTTGAGGTGCTTGTGTTAAGGTGGTATTCCTCTGGAGTCCAAGCCAGGGACTATCCTCTCATCTCGAGTTGATTTTTGGGCCACGGTGTTCTTTCGTGTGGCTACAGTGACCTCAGGATCCCTCTAGCCTTGAAACAGTGTTCTTGGGGTTTCTCTGGAGTGCCATCAAGGAAATCAAGGCTCCTTTCATGTGTGATGTGCAAGACGGAATTGCTCTGCACGCAGTGCAGGGGAATCGGGCCTCATCTCGCGGCGAGGGGGAAATCTCATGGTGTTTCTCGAGTTGCGGCGGGAACCTGGGGTATATTCTCGAGTTACGACGGGGATGGCCCTTCCACCCACGTGTTTGTTCAGCGATGTCAGGACTCCTGCCTAGTTGCGAGGGACAACTCGGGATTCTCCTCGAGGCTTGGCAGGGCAATTGGGACGCCTCTCCAGCTGAGGCGGGAGACCAAGGGTCCCTTTCCACGTGCCACAGGAATCCTGGGACTCCTATCAAGTTTCACGAGGAGTCAGGCATCGTCTCCTTGGGAGGCACTGATCTCCTGGTACCTCTGGAGTTTTCAAAGGATGTGAGGCCTCCGGTCGCGATGAGGTGGGGAACTAGGTCTTTTTCTGTGGTCTCCACAGGAGATTAGAACATCCTTTCGTCTTGGGAGATGCAAGACGAGCCTGCATTCAAGTCACTGCAGGGATATCCGGCCTTATTTCGAGTCAGGGCATCGCGGTGTCCATTCCACTTGAGGCCGCAAACTCAGCACATAGCTAGAGATGAGAGAAGCCTCCTCTTGAGGTGCTTGTGGTAAGGTGGTATTCCTCTGGAGTCGAAGCCAGGGACTAACCTCTCATCTCGAGTTGATTTTTGGTCCACGGAGCTCTTTCGTGTTGCTACAGTGACCTCAGGATCCCTCTAGCCTTGAAACAGTGTTCTTGGGGTTTCTTTGGAATGTCAGCACGGAAATCAAGACTCCTTTCATGTATGATGTGCAACACAGAATTGCTCTGCACGCAGTGTAGCGGAATCGGGCCTCATCTCGCGGCGAGGGGGAAGTCTCATGGTTTTTCTCGAGTTGCGGCGGCAACCTGGGCTATATTATCGAGTTACGATGGGGATGGCCCTTCCACCCACGTGTTTGTTCAGCGACGTCAGGACTCCTGCTTGGTTGCGAGGGACAACTCGGGATTCTCCTCGAGGCTTGGCAGGGCAATTGGGACGCCTCTCCAGCTGAGGCGGGAGACCAAGGGTCCCTTTCCACGTGCCACAGGAATCCTGGGACTCCTATCAAGTTTCACGAGGAGTCAGGCATCATCTCCTTTGGAGGCACTGATCTCCGCGTCCCTCTGGAGTTTTCAAAGGATGTGAGGCCTCCGTTCGCGATGAGGTGGGGAACTAGGTCTTTCTCTGTGGTATCCACAGGGGATTCAGACATCCTTTCGTCTTGGGAGATGCAAGACGCGCCTGCATTCAAGTCACTGCAGGGATATCTGGCCTTATTTCGAGACAGGGCATCGCGGTGTCCATTCCACTTGAGGCCGCAAACTCAGGGTCCCTCTCACATACCTAGAGCTGAGATAAGCCTCCTCTTGATGTGCTTGTGGTAAGGTTTTATTCCTCTGGAGTCGAAGCCAGGGACTAACCTCTCATCTCGAGTTGATTTTTGGTCCATGAAGCTCTTTCTTGTTGCTACAGTGACCTCAGGATCCCTCTAGCCTTGAAAGAGTGTTCTTGGGGTTTCTCTGGAGTGCCATCAAGGAAATCAAGGCTCCTTTCATGTGTGATGTGCAAGACAGAATTGCTCTGCACGCAGTGCAGGGGAATTGGGCCTCATCTAGCGGTGAGGGGGAAGTCTCATGGTTTTTCTCGAATTGCGGCGGGAACCTGGTGTATATTCTCGAGTTACGACGGGGATGGCCCTTCCACACACGTGTTTGTTCAGCGACGTCAGGACTCCTGCCGAGTTGTGAGGGACAACTCGGGATTCTCCTCGAGGCTTGGCAGGGAAATTGGGACGCCTCTCCAGCTGAGGCGGGAGACCAAGGGTCCCTCTTCACGTACCGCAGGAATCCTGGGACTCCTATCAAGTTTCACGAGGAGTCAGGCATCGATTCCTTTGGAGGCACTGATCTCCGCGTCCCTCTGGAGTTTTCCAAGGATGTGAGGCCTCCGGTCGCGATGAGGTTGGGAAATAGGTCTTTCTCTGTGGTCTCCACAGGGGATTCAGACATCCTTTCGTCTTGGGAGATGCAAGACGAGCCTGCATTCAAGTCACTGCAGGGATATCCGGCCTTATTTCGAGTCAGGGCATCGCGGTGTCCATTCCACTTGAGGCCGCAAACTCAGGGTCCCTCTCACATACCTAGAGCTGAGAGAAGCCTCCTCTTGAGGTGCTTTTGGTAAGGTGGTATTTCTCTGGAGTCGAAGCCAGGATCTAACCTCTCATCTCGAGTTGACTTTTGGTCAACGGAGCTCTTTCGTGTTGCTACAGTGACTTCAGGATCCCTCTAGCCTTGAAACAGTGTTCTTGGGGTTTCTCTGGAGTGCCATCAAGGAAATCAAGGCTCCTTTCCTGTCTGATGTGCAACAAGGCATTGCTCTGCACGCAGTGCAGGGGAATCGGGCCTCATCTCGCGGCGAGGGGGAAGTCTCATGGTTTTTCTCGAGTTGCGGCGGGAACCTGGGGTATATTCTCGAGTTACGACGGGGATGGCCCTGCCACACACGTGTTTGTTCAGCGACGTCAGGACTCCTGCCTCGTTGCGAGGGACAACTCGGGATTCTCCTCGAGGCTTGGCAGGGCAATTGGGACGCCTCTCCAGCTGAGGCGGGAGACCAAGGTTCCCTTTCCACGTGCCACAGGAATCCTGGGACTCCTATCAAGATTCTCGAGCAGTCAGGCATCGTCTCCTTTGGAGGCACTGATCTCCGCGTCCCTCTGGAGTTTTCAAAGGATGTGAGGCCTCCGGTCGCGATGAGGTGGGGAACTAGGTCTTTCTCTGTGGTCTCCTCAGGGGATTCAGACATCCTTTCGTCTTGGGAGATGCAAGACGAGCCTGTATTCATGTCACTGCAGGGATATCCGGGCTTACTTCAAGTCAGGGCATCACGGTGTCCATTCCACTTGAGGCCGCAAACTCAGGGTCCCTCTCACATATCTAGTGCTGACAGAAGCCTCCTCTTGAGGTGCTTGTGGTAAGGTGGTATTCCTCTGGAGTCGAAGCCAGGGACTAACCTCTCATCTCGAGTTGATTTGTGGTCCACGGAGCTCTTTCGTGTTGCTACAGTGACCTCAGGATCCCTCTAGCCTTGAAACAGTGTTCTTGGGGTTTCTCTGGAGTGCCATCAAGGAAATCAAGGCTCCTTTCCTGTGTGATGTGCAACACGGCATTGCTCTGCACGCAGTGCAGGGGAATCGGGCCTCATCTCGCTGCGAGGGGGAAGTCTCATGGTTTTTCTCGAGTTGCGGCGGGAACCTGGTGTATATTCTCGAGTTACGACGGGGATGGCCCTGCCACACACGTGTTTGTTCAGCGACGTCAGGACTCCTGCCTCGTTGCGAGGGACAACTCGGGATTTTCCTCGAGGCTTGGCAGGGCAATTGGGACGCCTCTCCAGCTGACGCGGGAGACCAAGGGTCCCTTTCCACGTGCCACAGGAATCCTGGGACGCCTATCAAGTTTCTCGAGGAGTCAGGCATCGTCTCTTTGGAGGCACTGATCTCCGCGTCCCTCTGGAGTTTTCAAAGGATGTGAGGCCTCCGGTCGCGATGAGGTGGGGAACTAGGTCTTTCCCTGTGGTCTCCACAGGCGATTCAGACATCCTTTCGTCTTGGGAGATGCAAGACGAGCCTGCATTCAAGTCACTGCAGGCATATCCGGCCTTATTTCAAGTCAGGGCATCGCGGTGTCCATTCCACTTGATGCCGCAAACTCAGGGTCCCTCTCACATACCTAGAGCTGAGAAAAGCCTCCTCTTGAGGTGCTTGTGGTAAGGTGGTATTCCTCTGGAGTCGAAACCAGGGACTACCCTCTCATCTCGTGTTGATTTGTGGTCCACGGAGCTCTTTCGTGTTGCTACAGTGACATCAGGATCCCTCTAGCCTTGAAACAGTGTTCTTGGGGTTTCTCTGGAGTGCCATCAAGGAAATCAAGGCTCCTTTCATGTGTGATGTGCAACACGGAGTTGCTCTGCACGCAGTGCAGGGGAATCGGGCCTCATCTCGCGGCGAGGGGAAGTCTCATGGTTTTTCTCGAGTTGCGGCGGGAACCTGGGGTATATTCTCGAGTTACGACGGGGATGGCCCTTCCACACACGTGTTTGTTCTGCGACGTCAGGACTCCTGCCTAGTTGCGACGGACAACTCGGGATTCTTCTCGAGGCTTGGCAGGGCAATTGGGATGTCTCTCCAGCTGAGGCGGGAGACGAAGTGTCCCTTTCCACGTGCCACAGGAATCCTGGGACGCCTATCAAGTTTCACGAGGAGTCAGGCATCGTCTCCTTTGGAGGCACTGATCTCCGCGTCCCTCTGGAGTTTTCAAAGGATGTGAGGCCTCCGGTCACAATGACGTGGGGAACTAGGTCTTTCTCTGTGGTGTCCACAGGGGTTCAGACATCCTTTCGTCTTGGGAGATGCAAGACGAGCGTGCATTCAAGTCACTGCAGGCATATCCGGCCTTATTTCGAGTCAGGGCATCCCGGTGTCCATCCCCCTTGAGGCCGCACACTCAGGGTGCCTCTCACATACCTAGAGCTGACAGAAGCCTCCTCTTAAGGTGCTTGTGGTAAGGTGGTATTCCTCTGGAATCGAAGCCAGGGACTAACCTCTCATCTCGAGTTGATTTGTGCTCCATGGAGCTCTTTCGTGTTGCAACAGTGATCTCAGGATCCCTCTAGCCTTGAAACAGCGTTCTTGGGGTTTCTCTGGAGTGCTATCAAGGAAATCAAGGCTCCTTTCCTGTGTGATGTGTAACACGGCATTCCTCTGCACCAGTGCAGGGGAATCGGCCCTCATCTCGCGGCGAGGGGGAAGTCTCATGGTGTTTCTCGAGTTGCGGCAGGAACCTGGGGTATATTCTCGAGTTTCGACGGGGATGGCCCTTCCACACACGTGTTTGTTCAGCGACGTCAGGACTCCTGCCTATGTGCGAGGGACAACTCGAGATTCTCCTTGAGGCTTGGCAGTGCAATTGGGACGCCTCTCCAGCTGAGGCGGGAGACCAAGGGTCCCTTTCCACGTGCCACAGGAATCCTGGGACTCCTATCAAGATTCTCAAGGAGTCAGGCATCGTCTCCTTTGGAGGCACTGATCTCCGTGTCCCTCTGGAGTTTTCAAAGGATGTGAGGCCTCCGGTCGCGATGAGGTGGGGAACTATGTCTTTATCTGTGGTCTCCACAGGGGATTCAGACATCCTTTCGTCTTGGGAGATGCAAGACGAGCCTGCATTCAAGTCACTGCAGTGATATCCGGCCTTATTTCGAGTCAGGGCATCGCGGTGTCCATTTCATTTGAGGCCGCAAACTCAGGGTTCCTCTCACATACCTAGAGCTGAGAGAAAAATCCTCTTGAAGTGCTTCTGCTAAGGTTGTATTCCTCTGGAGTCGAAGCCAGGGACTAACCTCTCATCTCGAGTTGATTTTTTGTCCACGGAGCTCTTTCGTGTTGCTACAGTGACCTCAGGATCCCTCTAGCCTTGAAACAGTGTTCTTGGGGTTTCTCTGGAGTGCCATCAAGGAAATCAAGGCTCCTTTCCTGTGTGATGTGCAACACGGAATTGCTCTGCACGCAGTGCAGGGGAATCGGGCCTCATCTCGCGGCAAGGGGGAAGTCTCATGGTTTTTCTCGAGTTGCGGCGGGAACCTGGGGTATATTCTCGAGTTACGACGGGGATGGCCCTTCCACACACCTGTTTGTTCAGCGACGTCAGGACTCCTGCCTAGTTGCGAGGGACAACTCGGGATTCTCCTCGAGGCTTAGCAGGGCAATTGGGACGCCTCTCCAGCTGAGGCGGGAGACCAAGGGTCCCTTTCCACGTGCCACAGGAATCCTGGGACTCCTATCAAGATTATCGAGGAGTCAGGCATCGTCTCCTTTGGAGGCACTGATCTCCGCGTCCCTCTGGAGTTTTCAAAGGATGTGAGGCCTCTGGTCGCGATGAGGTGGGGAACTAGGTCTTTCTCTGTGGTCTCCTCAAGGGATTCAGACATCCTTTCGTGTTGGGAGATGTAAGACGAGCCTGTATTCATGTCACTGCAGGGATATCCGGCCTTACTTCAAGTCAGTGCATCACGGTGTCCATTTCACTTGAGGCCGCAATGTCTAGGTCCCTCTCACATACCTAGAGCTGAGAGAAGCCTCCTCTTGAGGTGCTTGTGGTAAGGTGGTATTCCTCTGGAGTCGAAGCCAGGGACTAACCTCTCATCTCGAGTTGATTTGTGGTCCACGGAGCTCTTTCGTGTTGCTACAGTGACCTCAGGATCCCTCTAGCCTTGAAACAGTGTTCTTGGGGTTTCTCTGGAGTGCCATCAAGGAAATCAAGGCTCCTTTCCTGTGTGATGTGCAACACGGCATTGCTCTGCACGCAGTGCAGGGGAATCGGGCTTCATCTCGCGGCGAGGGGGAAGTCTCATGGTTTTTCTCGAGTTGCGGCGGGAACCTGGGGTATATTCTCGAGTTACGACGGAGATGGACCTTCCACACACCTGTTTGTTCTGCGACGTCAGGACTCCTGCCTAGTTGTGAGGGACAACTCGGGATTTTCCTCGAGGCTTGGCAGGGCAATTGGGACGCCTCTCCAGCTGAGGCGGGAGACCAAGGGTCCCTTTCAGCGTGCCACAGGAATCCTGGGACTCCTATCAAGTTTCTCGAGGAGTCAGGCCTCGTCTCTTTGGAGGCACTGATCTCCGCGTCCCTCTGGAGTTTTCAAAGGATGTGAGGCCTCCGGTCGCGATGAGGTGGGGAACTACGTGTTTTTCTGTGGTGTCCACAGGGGATTCAGACATCCTTTCGTCTTGGGAGATGCAAGACGAGCGTGCATTCAAGTCACTGCAGGCATATCCGGCCTTATTTCTGGTCAGGACATCCCGGTGTCCATCCCCCTTGAGGCCGCACATTCAGGGTGCCTCTCACATACCTAGAGCTGACAGAAGCCTCCTCTTGAGGTGCTTGTGGTAAGGTGGTATTCCTCTGGAATCGAAGCCAGGGACTAACCTCTCATCTCGAGTTGATTTGTGCTCCATGGAGCTCTTTCGTGTTGCTACAGTGATCTCAGGAACCCTCTAGCCTTGAAACAGTGTTTTTGGGGTTTCTCTGGAGTGCTATCAAGGAAATCAAGGCTCCTTTCCTGTGTGATGTGCAACACGGCATTCCTCTGCACCAGTGCAGGGGAATCGGGCCTCATCTCGCGGCGAGGGGGAAGTCTCATGGTGTTTCTCGAGTTGCGGCGGGAACCTGGGGTATATTCTCGAGTTTCGACGGGGATGGCCCTTCCACACACGTGTTTGTTCAGCGACGTCAGGACTCCTGCCTATGTGCGAGGGACAACTCGAGATTCTCCTCGAGGCTTGGCAGTGCAATTGGGACGCCTCTCCAGCTGAGGCGGGAGACCAAGGGTCCCTTTCCACGTGCCACAGGAATCCTGGGACTCCTATCAAGATTCTCAAGGAGTCAGGCATCGTTTCCTTTGGAGGCACTGATCTCCGCGTCCCTCTGGAGTTTACAAGGATGTGAGGCCTCCGGTCATGATGAGGTGGGAAACTAGGTTTTTCTCTGTGGTCTTCCCAGGGGATTCAGACATCCTTTCGTTTTGGGAGATGCAAGACGAGCCTGCATTCAAGTCACTGCAGGCATATCCGGCCTTATTTCGAGTCAGGGCATCGCGGTGTCCATTCCACTTGAGGCCGCAAACTCAGGGTCCCTCTCACATACGTAGAGCTGAGAGAAGCCTCCTCTTGAGGTGCTTGTGGTAAGGTGGTATTCCTCTGGAGTCGAAGCCAGGGACTAACCTCTCATCTCGCGTTGATTTTTGGTCCACGGAGCTCTTTCGTGTTGCTACAGTGACCTCAGGATCCCTCTAGCCTTGAAACAGTGTTCTTGGGGTTTCTCTGGAGTGCCATCAATGAAATCAAGGCTCCTTTCCTGTGTGATGTGCAACACGGCATTGCTCTGCACGCAGTGCAGGGGAATCGGGCCTCATCTCGCGGCGAGGGGGAAGTCTCATGGTTTTTCTCGAGTTGCGGCGGGAACCTGGGGTATATTCTTGAGTTACGACGGGGATGGCCCTTCCACACACGTGTTTGTTCTGCGACGTCAGGACTCCTGCCTAGTTGCGAGGGAGAACTCGGGATTTTCCTCGAGGCTTGGCAGGGCAATTGGGACGCCTCTCCAACTGAGGCGGGAGACCAAGGGTCCCTTTCCACGTGCCACAGGAATCCTGGGACGCCTATCAAGTTTCACGAGGAGTCAGGCATCGTCTCTTTGGAGGCACTGATCTCCGCGTCCCTCTGGAGTTTTCAAAGAATGTGAGGCCTCCGGTCGCAATGAGGTGGGGAACTAGGTCTTTCTCTGTGGTCTCCACAGGCGATTCAGACATCCTTTCGTCTTGGGAGATGCAAGACGAGCCTGCATTCAAGTCACTGCAGGCATATCCGGCCTTATTTCGAGTCAGGGCATCGCGGTGTCCATTCCACTTGAGGCCGCAAACTCAGGGTCCCTCTCACATACCTAGAGCTGAGAGAAGCCTCGTCTTGAGGTACTTCTGGTAAGGTGGTATTCCTCTGGAGTCAAAGCCAGGGACTAACCTCTCATCTCGAGTTGACTTTTGGTCCACCGAGCTCTTTCGTGTTGCTACAGTGACATCAGGATCCCTCTATCCTTGAAACAGTGTTCTTGGGCTTTCTCTGGAGTGCCATCAAGGAAATCAAGGCTCCTTTCCTGTGTGATGTGCAACACGGCATTACTGTGCACGCAGTGCAGGGGAATCGGGCCTCATCTCGCGGCGAGGGGGCAGTCTCATGGTTTTTCTCGAGTTGCGGCGGGAACCTGGGTTATATTCTCGAGTTACGACGTGGATGGCCCTTCCACACACGTGTTTGTTCAGCGACGTCAGGACTCCTGCCTAGTTGTGAGGGACAACTCGGGATTCTCCTCGAGGCTTGGCAGGGCAATTGGGACGCCTCTCCAGCTGAGGCGGGAGACCAAGGGTCCCTTTCCACGAGCCACAGGAATCCTGGGACTCCTATCAAGTTTCACGAGGAGTCAGGCATGGTCTCCTTTGCAGGCACTGATCTCCGCGTCCCTCTGGAGTTTTCAAAGGATGTGAGGCCTCCGTTCACAATGAGGTGGGGAACTAGGTCTTTCTCTGTGGTCTCCACAGGGGATTCAGACATCCTTTCGTCTTGGGAGATGCAAGACGAGCCTGCATTCAAGTCACTGCAGGGATATCCGGCCTTATTTCGAGTCAGGGCATCGCTGTGTCCATTCCACTTGAGGCCGCAAACTCAGGGTCCCTCTCACATACCTAGAGCTGAGAGAAGCCTCTTCTTGAGGTGCTTGTGGTAAGGTGGTATTCCTCTGGAGTCGAAGCCAGGGACTAACCTCTCATCTCGAGTTGATTTTTGGTCCACGGAGCTCTTTCGTGTTGCTACAGTGACCTCAGGATCCCTTTAGCCTTGAAAGAGTGTTCTTGGGGTTTCTCTGGAGTGCCATCAATGAAATCAAGGCTCCTTTCCTGTGTGATGTGCAACACGGCATTGCTCTGCACGCAGTGCAGGGGAATCGGGCCTCATCTCAAGGCGAGGGGTAAGTCTCATGATTTTTCTCGAGTTGCGGCGGGAACCTGGGGTATATTCTCGAGTTACGACGGGGATGGCCCTTCCACCCACGTGTTTGTTCAGCGACGTCAGGACTCCTGCCTCGTTGCGAGGGACAACTCGGGATTCTCCTCGAGGCTTGGCAGGGCAATTGGGACGCCTCTCCAGCTGAGGCGGGAGACCAAGGGTCCCTTTCCACGTTCCACAGGAATCTTGGGACTCCTATCAAGTTTCACGAGGAGTCAGGCATCATCTCCTTTGGAGGCACTGATCTCCGCGTCCCTCTGGAGTTTACAAGGATGTGAGGCCTCCGGTCGCGATGAGGTGGGGAACGAGGTCTTTCTCTGTGGTCTCCAGAGGGGATTCAGACATCCTTTCGTCTTGGGAGATGCAAGACGAGCCTGCATTCAAGTCACTGCAGGGATATCCGGCCTTATTTCGAGTCAGGGCATCGCGGTGTCCATTCCACTTGAGGCCGCAAACTCAGGGTCCCTCTCAAACACCTAGAGCTGAGAGAAGCCTCCTCTTGAGGTGCTTGTGGTAAGGTGGTATTCCTCTAGAGTCGAAGCCAGGGACTAAACTCTCATCTCGAGTTGATTTGAGGTCAACGGAGCTCTATCCTGTTGCTACAGTGACCTCAGGATCCCTCTAGCCTTGAAACAGTGTTCTTGGGGTTTCTCTGGAGTGCTATCAAGGAAATAAAGTCTCCTTTCCTGTGTGATGTGCAACACGGAATTGCTCTGCACGCAGTGCAGGGGAATCGGGCCTTATCTCGCGGCGAGGGGGAAGTCTCATTGTTTTTCTCGGGTTGCGGCGGGAACCTGGGGTATATTCTCGAGTTACGACGGGGATGGCCCTTCCACACACCTGTTTGTTCAGCGACGTCAGGACTCCTGCCTAGTTGTGAGGGACAACTCGGGATTCTTCTCCTCGAGGCTTGGCAGGGCAATTGTGACGCCTCTCCAGCAGAGGCGGGAGACCAAGGGTCCCTTTCCACGTGCCACAGGAATCCTGGGACTCCTATCAAGTTTCACGAGGAGTCAGGCATCGTCTCCGTTGGAGGCACTGATCTCCGCGTCCCTCTGGAGTTTTCAAAGGATGTGAGGCCTCCGGTCGCGATGAGGTGGGGAACTACGTGTTTTTCTGTGGTGTCCACAGGGGATTCAGACATCATTTCATCTTGGGAGATGCAAGACAAGCGTGCATTCAAGTCACTGCAGGCATATCCGGCCTTATTTCGAGTCAGGGCATCCCGGTGTCCATCCCCCTTGAGGCCGCACACTCAGGGTGCCTATCACATACCTAGAGCTGACAGAAGCCTCCTCTTGAGGTGCTTGTGGTAAGGTGGTATTCCTCTGGAATCGAAGCCAGGGACTAACCTCTCATCTCGAGTTGATTTGTGCTCCATGGAGCTCTTTCGTGTTGCTACAGTGATCTCAGGATCCCTCTATCCTTGAAACAGTGTTCTTGGGGTTTCTCTGGAGTGCTATCAAGGAAATCAAGGCTCCTTTCCTGTGTGATGTGCAACACGGCATTCCTGTGCATGCAGTGCAGGGGAATCGGGCCTCATCTCGCGGCGAGGAGGAAGTCTCATGGTGTTTCTCGAGTTGCGGCGGGAACCTGGGGTATATTCTCGAGTTACGACGCGGATGGCCCTTCCACCCACGTGTTTGTTCAGCGACGTCAGGACTCCTGCCTAGTTGCGAGGGACAACTCGGGATTCTCCTCGAGGCTTGGCAGTGCAATTGGGACGCCTCTCCAGCTGAGGCGGGAGACCAAGGGTCCCTTTCCACGGGCCACAGGAATCCTGGGACTCCTATCAAGTTTCACGAGGAGTCAGGCATCGTCTCCTTTGGAGGCACTGATCTCCGCGTCCCTCTGGAGTTTACAAGGATGTGAGGCCTCCGGTCATGATTAGGTGGGGAACTAGGTTTTTCTCTGTGGTCTTCCCAGGGGATTCAGACATCCTTTCGTCTTGGCAGATGCAAGACGATCCTGCATTCAAGTCACTGCAGGAATATCCGGCCTTATTTCGAGTCAGGGCATCGCGGTGTCCATTCCACTTGAGGCCGCAAACTCAGGGTCCCTCTCACATACCTAGAGCTGAGAGAAGCCTCCTCTTGAGGTGCTTGTGGTAAGGTGGTATTCCTCTGGAGTCGAAGCCAGGGACTAACCTCTCATCTCGAGTTGATTTTTGGTCCACGGAGCTCTTTCGTGTTGCTTCAGTGACCTCAGGATCCCTCTAGCCTTGAAACAGTGTTCTTGGGGTTTCTCTGGAGTGCCATCAATGAAATCAAGGCTCCTTTCCTGTGTGATGTGCAACACGGCATTGCTTTGCACGCAGCGCAGGGGAATCGGGCCTCATCTCGCAGCGAGGGGGAAGTCTCATGGTTTTTCTCGAGTTGCGGCGGGAACCTGGGGTATATTCTCGAGTTTCGACGGGGATGGCCCTTCCACACACCTGTTTGTTCTGCGACGTCAGGACTCCTGCCTAGTTGCGAGGGACAGCTCAGGATTTTCCTCGTGGCTTGGCAGGGCAATTGGGACGCCTCTCCATCTGAGGCGGGAGACCAAGGGTCCCTTTCCACGTGCCACAGGAATCCTGGGACGCCCATCAAGTTTCTCGAGGAGTCAGGCATCGTCTCTTTGGAGGCACTGATCTCCGCGTCCCTCTGGAGTTTTCAAAGGATGTGAGGCCTCTGGTCGCGATGAGGTGGGGAACTAGGTCTTTCCCTGTGGTCTCCACAGGCGATTCAGACATCCTTTCGTCTTGGGAGATGCAAGACGAGCCTGCATTCAAGTCACTGCAAGCATATCCGGCCTTATTTCGAGTCAGGGCATCACGGTGTCCATTTCACTTGAGGCCACAAACTCAGGGTCCCTCTCACATACTTAGAGCTGAGAGAAGCCTCCTCTTGAGGTGCTTCTGGTAAGGTGGTATTCCTCTGGAGTCGAAACCAGGGACTAACCTCTCATCTCGTGTTGATTTTTGGTCCACCGAGCTCTTTCGTTTTGCTACAGTGACATGAGGATCCCTCTATCCTTGAAACAGTGTTCTTGGGCTTTCTCTGGAGTGCCATCAAGGAAATCAAGGCTCCTTTCCTGTGTGATGTGCAACACGGCATTGCTCTGCACGCAGTGCAGGGGAATCGGGCCTCATCTCGCGGCGAGGGGGAAGTCTCATGGTTTTTCTCGAGTTGCGGCGGGAACCTCGTGTATATTCTCGAGTTACGACGGGGATGGCCCTTCCACACACGTGTTTGTTCAGCGACGTCAGGACTCCTGCCTAGTTGCGAGGGACAACTCGGGATTCTCCTCGAGGCTTGGCAGGGCAATTGGGACGCCTCTCCAGCCGAGGCGGGAGACGAAGTGTCCCTTTCCAAGTGCCACAGGAATCCTGGGACTCCTATCAAGTTTCACGAGGAGTCAGGCATCGTCTCCTTTGGAGGCACTGATCTCGGCGTCCCTCTGGAGTTTTCAAAGGATGTGAGGCCTCCGGTCGCAATGAGGTGGGGAACTAGGTGTTTCTCTGTGGTGTCCACAGGGGATTCAGACATCCTTTCATCTTGGGAGATGCAAGACAAGCGTGCATTCAAGTCACTGCAGGGATATCCGGCCTTATTTCGAGTCAGGGCATCCCGGTGTCCATCCCCCTTGAGGCCGCACACTCAGGGTGCCTCTCACATACCTAGAGCTGACAGAAGCCCCCTCTTGAGGTGCTTGTGGTAAGGTGGTATTCCTCTGGAATGGAAGCCAGGGACTAACCTCTCATCTCGAGTTGATTTGTGCTCCATGGAGCTCTTTCGTGTTGCTACAGTGATCTCAGGATCCCTCTAGCCTTGAAACAGTGTTCTTGGGGTTTCTCTGGAGTGCTATCAAGGAAATCAAGGCTCCTTTCCTGTGTGATGTGCAACACGGTATTCCTCTGCATGCAGTGCAGGGGAATCGGGCCTCATCTCGCGGCGAGGAAGAAGTCTCATGGTGTTTCTCGAGTTGCGGCGGGAACCTGGGGTATATTCTCGAGTTACGACGCGGATGGCCCTTCCACACACGTGTTTGTTCAGCGAAGTCAGGACTCCTGCCTAGTTGCGAGGGACAACTCGGGATTCTCCTCGAGGCTTGGCAGGGCAATTGGGACGCCTCTCCAGCTGAGGCGGGAGACGAAGTGTCCCTTTTCACGTGCCACAGGAATCCTGGGACTCCTATCAAGTTTCACGAGGAGTCAGGCATCGTCTACTTTGGAGGCACTGATCTCCGCGTCCCTCTGGAGTTTTCAAAGGATGTGAGGCCTCCGGTCGCGATGAGGTGGGGAACTAGGTCTTTCCCTGTGGTCTCCACAGGGGATTCAGACATCCTTTCGTCTTGGGAGATGCAAGACGAGCCTGCATTCAAGTCACTGCAGGGATATCCGGCCTTATTTCGAGTCAGGGCATCGCGGTGTCCATTCCACTTGAGGCCGCAAACTCAGGGTCCCTCTCACATACCTAGAGCTGAGAGAAGCCTCCTCTTGAGGTGCTTGTGGTAAGGTGGTATTCCTCTGGAGTCGAAGCCAGGGACTAACCTCTCATCTCGAGTTGATTTTTGGTCCACGGAGCTCTTTCGTGTTGCTACAGTGACCTCAGGATCCCTCTAGCCTTGAAACAGTGTTCTTGGGGTTTCTCTGGAGTGCCATCAATGAAATCAAGGCTCCTTTCCTGTGTGATGTGCAACACGGCATTGCTCTGCTCGCAGTGCAGGGGAATCGGGCCTCATCTCGCGGCGAGGGGGAAGTCTCATGGTTTTTCTCGAGTTGCGGCGGGAACCTGGGGTATATTCTCGAGTTTCGACGGGGATGGCCCTTCCACACACCTGTTTGTTCTGCGACGTCAGGACTCCTGCCGAGTTGCGAGGGACAGCTCGGGATTTTCCTCGTGGCTTGGCAGGGCAATTGGGACGCCTCTCCAGCTGAGGCGGGAGACCAAGGGTCCCTTTCCACGTGCCACAGGAATCCTGGGACGCCTATCAAGTTTCTCGAGGAGTCAGGCCTCGTCTCTTTGGAGGCACTGATCTCCGCGTCCCTCTGGAGTTTTCAAAGGATGTGAGGCCTCCGGTCGCGATGAGGTGGGGAACTAGGTCTTTCCCTGTGGTCTCCACAGGCGATTCAGACATCCTTTCGTCTTGGGAGATGCAAGACGAGCCTGCATTCAAGTCACTGCAGGCATATCCGGCCTTATTTCGAGTCAGGGCATCGCGGTGTCCATTCCACTTGAGGCCACAAACTCAGGGTCCCTCTCACATACCTAGAGCTGAGAGAAGCCTCCTCTTGAGGTGCTTGTGGTAAGGTGATATTCCTCTGGAGTCGAAACCAGGGACTAACCTCTCATCTCGTGATGATTTTTGGTCCACCGAGCTCTTTCGTGTTGCTACAGTGACATCAGGATCCCTCTATCCTTGAAACAGTGTTCTTGGGGTTTCTCTGGAGTGCCATCAAGGAAATCAAGGCTCCTTACCTGTGTGATGTGCAACACGGCATTGCTCTGCACGCAGTGCAGGGGAATCGGGCCTCAAATCGCGGCGAGGGGGAAGTCTCATGGTTTTTCTCGAGTTGCGGCGGGAACCTGGGTTATATTCTCGAGTTACGACGGGGATGGCCCTTACACACACGTGTTTGTTCTGCGACGTCAGGACTCCTGCCTAGTTGGAGGGACAACTCGGGATTTTCCTCGAGGCTTGGCAGGGCAATTGGGACGCCTCTCCAGCTGAGGCGGGAGACCAAGGGTCCCTTTCCACGTGCCACAGGAATCCTGGGACTCCTATCAAGTTTCTCGAGAAGTCAGGCATCGTCTCTTTGGAGGCACTGATCTCCGCATCCCTCTGGAGTTTTCAAAGGATGTGAGGCCTCCAGTCGCAATGAGGTGGGGAACTAGGTCTTTCTCTGTGGTCTCCACAGGCGGTTCAGACATCCTTTCATCTTGGGAGATGCAAGACGAGCCTGCATTCAAGTCACTGCAGGGATATCCGGCCTTATTTCGAGTCAGGGCATCGCGGTGTCCATTCCACTTGAGGCCGCAAACTCAGGGTCCCTCTCACATACCTAGAGCTGAGAGAAGCCTCCTCTTGAGGTGCTTGTGGTAAGGTGGTATTCCTCTGGAGTTGAAGCCAGGGACTAACCTCTCATCTCGAGTTGATTTTTGGTCCACGGAGCTCTGTCGTGTTGCTACAGTGACCTCAGGATCACTTTAGCCTTGAAAGAGTGTTCTTGGGGTTTCTCTGGAGTGCCATCAATGAAATCAAGGCTCCTTTCCTGTGTGATGTGCAACACGGCATTGCTCTGCTCGCAGTGCAGGGGAATCGGGCCTCATCTCGCGGCGAGGGGGAAGTCTCATGGTTTTTCTCGAGTTGCGGCAGGAACCTGGGGTATATTCTTGAGTTACGACGGGGATGGCCTTTCCACACACGTGTTTGTTCTGCGACGACAGGACTCCTGCCTAGTTGTGAGGGACAACTCGGGATTCTTCTCCTCGATGCTTGGCAGGGCAATTGGGACGCCTCTCCAGCAGAGGCGGGAGACCAAGGGTCCCTTTCCACGTGCCACAGGAATCCTGGGACTCCTATCAATTTTCACGAGGGGTCAGGCATCGTCTCCTTTGGAGGCACTGATCTCCGCGTCCCTCTGGAATTTACAAGGATGTGAGGCCTCCGGTCACGATGAGGTGGGGAACTAGGTCTTTCTCTGTGGTCTCCACAGGAGATTCAGACATCCTTTCGTCTTGGGAGATGCAAGACGAGCCTGCATTCAAGTCACTGCAGGGATATCCGGCCTTATTTCAAGTCAGGGCATCGCGGTGTCCATTCCACTTGAGGCCGCAAACTCAGGGTCCCTCTCACATACCTAGAGCTGAGAGAAGCCTCCTCTTGAGGTGCTTGTGGTAAGGTGGTATTCCTCTGGAGTCGAAGCCAGGGACTAACCTCTCATCTCGAGTTGATTTTTGGTCCACGGAGCTCTTTCGTGTTGCTACAGTGACCTCAGGATCCCTCTAGCCTTGAAACAGTGTTCTTGGGGTTTCTCTGGAGTGCCATCAATGAAATCAAGGCTCCTTTCCTATGTGATGTGCAACACGGAATTGCTTTGCACGCAGTGCAGGGGAATCGGGCCTCATCTCGCGGCGAGGGGGAAGTCTCATGGTTTTTCTCGAGTTGCGGCGGGAATCTGGGGTATATTCTCGAGTTACGACGGGGATGGCCCTTCCACACACCTGTTTGTTCTGCGACGTCAGGACTCCTGCCGAGTTGCGAGGGACAGCTCGGGATTTTCCTCGTGGCTTGGCAGGGCAATTGGGACGCCTCTCCAGCTGAGGCAGGAGACCAAGGGTCCCTTTCCACGTGCCACAGGAATCCTGGGACGCCTATCAAGTTTCTCGAGGAGTCAGGCATCGTCTCTTTGGAGGCACTGATCTCCGCGTCCCTCTGGAGTTTTCAAAGGATGTGAGGCCTCCTGTCGCGATGAGGTGGGGAACTAGGTCTTTCCCTGTGGTCTCCACAGGCGATTCAGACATCCTTTCGTCTTGGGAGATGCAAGACGAGCCTGCATTCAAGTCACTGCAGGCATATCCGGCCTTATTTCGAGTCAGGGCATCGCGGTGTCCATTCCACTTGAGGCCACAAACTCAGGGTCCCTCTCACATACCTAGAGCTGAGAGAAGCCTCCTCTTGAGGTGCTTGTGGTAAGGTGATATTCCTCTGGAGTCGAAACCAGGGACTAACCTCTCATCTCGTGTTGATTTTTGGTCCACTGAGCTCTTTCGTGTTGCTACAGTGACATCAGGATCCCTCTATCCTTGAAACAGTGTTCTTGGGATTTCTCTGGAGTGCCATCAAGGAAATCAAGGCTCCTTACCTGTGTGATGTGCAACACGGCATTGCTCTGCACTCAGTGCAGGGGAATCGGGCCTCATCTCAGGGCGAGGGGGAATTCTCATGGTTTTTCTCGAGTTGCGGCGGGAACCTGGGGTATATTCTCGAGTTACGACGGGGATGGCCCTTCCACACACGTGTTTGTTCTGCGACGTCAGGACTCCTGCCTAGTTGGAGGGACAACTCGGGATTTTCCTCGAGGCTTGGCAGGGCAATTGGGACGCCTCTCCAGCTGAGGCGGGAGACCAAGGGTCCCTTTCCACGTGCCACAGGAATCCTGGGACGACTATCAAGTTTCTCGAGGAGTCAGGCATCGTCTCTTTGGAGGCACTGATCTCCGCATCCCTCTGGAGTTTTCAAAGGATGTGAGGCCTCCGGTCGCAATGAGGTGGGGAACTAGGTCTTTCTCTGTGGTGTCCACAGGGGATTCAGACATCCTTTCATCTTTGGAGATGCAAGACAAGCGTGCATTCAAGTCACTGCAGGCATATCTGGTCTTATTTCGAGTCAGGGCATCCCGGTGTCCATCCCCCTTGAGGCCGCACACTCAGGGTGCCTCTCACATACCTAGAGCTGACAGAAGCCTCCTCTTGAGGTGCTTGTGGTAAGGTGGTATTCCTCTGGAATCGAAGCCAGGGACTAACCTCTCATCTCGAGTTGATTTGTGCTCCATGGAGCTCTTTCGTGTTGCTACAGTGATCTCAGGATCCCTCCAGCCTTGAAACAGTGTTCTTGGGGTTTCTCTGGAGTGCTATCAAGGAAATCAAGGCTCCTTTCCTGTGTGATGTGCAACACGGCAGTGCTCTGCACGCAGTGCAGGGAAATCTGACCTCATCTCGCGCCGAGGGTGAAGTCTCATGGTTTTTCTCGAGTTGCGGCGGGAACCTGGGGTATATTCTCGAGTTACGACGGGGATGGCCCTTCCACACACGTGTTTGTTCAGCGACGTCAGGACTCCTGCCTAGTTGCGATGGACAACTCGGGATTCCCCTCGAGGCTTGGCAGGGCAATTGGGTCGCCTCTCCAGCTGAGGCGGGAGACCAAGGGTCCCTTTCCATGTGCCACAGGAATCCTGGGACTCCTATCAAGTTTCACGAGGAGTCAGGCATCGTCTCCTTTGGAGGCACTGATCTCCGCGTCCCTCTGGAGTTTACAAGGATGTGAGGCCTCCGGTCGCGATGAGGTGGGGAACGAGGTCTTTCTCTGTGGTCTCCACAGGGGATTCAGACATCCTTTCGTCTTGGGAGATGCAAGACGAGCCTGCATTCAAGTCACTGCAGGGATATCCGGCCTTATTTCGAGTCAGGGCATCGCGGTGTGCATTCCACTTGAGGCCGCACTCTGGGTCCCTCTCAAACACCTAGAGCTGAGAGAAGCCTCCTCTTGAGGTGGTTGTGGTAAGGTGGTATTCCTCTAGAGTCGAAACCAGGGACTAAACTCTCATCTCGAGTTGATTTGAGGTCCACGGAGCTCTTTCGTGTTGCTACAGTGACCTCAGGATCCCTCTAGCCTTGAAACAGTGTTCTTGGGTTTTCTCTGGAGTGCCATCAAGGAAATCAAGGCTCCTTTCCTGTGTGATGTGCAACACGGAATTGCTCTGCACGCAGTGCAGGGGAATCGGGCCTCATCTCGCGGCGAGGGGGAAGTCTCATTGTTTTTCTCGGGTTGCGGCGGGAACCTGGGGTATATTCTCGAGTTACGACGGGGATGGCCCTTCCACACACCTGTTTGTTCAGCGACGTCAGGACTCCTGCCTAGTTGTGAGGGACAACTCGGGATTCTTCTCCTCGAGGCTTGGCAGGGCAATTGGGACGCCTCTCCAGCTGAGGCGGGAGACCAAGGGTCCCTTTCCACGTGCCACAGGAATCCTGGGATTCCTATCAAGTTTCACGAGGAGTCAGGCATCGTCTCTGTTGGAGGCACTGATCTCCCCGTCCCTCTGGAGTTTTCAAAGGATGTGAGGCCTCCGGTCGCGATGAGGTGGGGAACTACGTGTTTTTCTGTGGTGTCCACAGGGGATTCAGACATCCTTTCATCTTGGGAGATGCAAGACAAGCGTGCATTCAAGTCACTGCAGGCATATCTGGCCTTATTTCGAGTCAGGGCATCCCGGTGTCCATCCCCCTTTTGGCCGCACACTCAGGGTGCCTCTCACATACCTAGAGCTGACAGAAGCCTCCTCTTGAGGTGCTTGTGGTAAGGTGGTATTCCTCTGGAATCGAAGCCAGGGACTAACCTCTCATCTCGAGTTGATTTGTGCTCCATGGAGCTCTTTCGTGTTGCTACAGTGATCTCAGGATCCCTCTAGCCTTGAAACAGTGTTCTTGGGGTTTCTCTGGAGTGCTATCAAGGAAATCAAGGCTCCTTTCCTGTGTGATGTGCAACACGGCATTCCTGTGCATGCAGTGCAGGGGAATCGGGCCTCATCTCGCGGCGAGGAGGAAGTCTCATGGTGTTTCTCGAGTTGCGGCGGGAACCTGGGGTATATTTTCGAGTTACGACGCGGATGGCCCTTCCACACACGTGTTTGTTCAGCGACGTCAGGACTCCTGCCTAGTTGCGAGGGACAACTCGGGATTCTCCTGGAGACTTGGCAGTGCAATTGGGACGCCTCTCCAGCTGAGGCGGGAGACCAAGGGTCCCTTTCCACGGGCCACAGGAATCCTGGGACTCCTATCAAGTTTCACGAGGAGTCAGGCATCGTCTCCTTTGGAGGCACTGATCTCCGTGTACCTCTGGAGTTTTCAAAGGATGTGAGGACTCCGGTCGCGATGAGGTGGGGAACTAGGTCTTTCTCTGTGGTCTCCACAGGCGGTTCAGACATCCTTTCGTCTTGGGAGATGCAAGACGAGCCTGCATTCATGTCACTGCAGGCATATCCGGCCTTATTTGGAGTCAGGGCATCGCGGTGTCCATTCCACTTGAGGCCGCAAACTCAGGGTCCCTCTCACATACCTAGAGCTGAGAGAAGCCTCCTATTGAGGGGCTTGTGGTAAGTTGGTATTCCTCTGGAGTCGAAGCCAGGGACTAACCTCTCATCTCCAGTTGATTTGTGGCCCACGGAGCTCTTTCGTGTTGCTACAGTGACCTCAGGATCCCTCTAGCCTTGAAACAGTGTTCTTGGGGTTTCTCTGGAGTGCCATCAAGGAAATCAAGGCTCCTTTCCTGTGTGATGTGCAACACGGCAGTGCTCTGCACGCAGTGCAGGGAAATCTGACCTCATCTCGCGCCGAGGGTGAAGTCTCATGGTTTTTCTCGAGTTGCGGCGGGAACCTGGGGTATATTCTCGAGTTACGACGGGGATGGCCCTTCCACACACGTGTTTGTTCAGCGACGTCAGGACTCCTGCCTAGTTGCGATGGACAACTCGGGATTCCCCTCGAGGCTTGGCAGGGCAATTGGGTCGCCTCTCCAGCTGAGGCGGGAGACCAAGGGTCCCTTTCCATGTGCCACAGGAATCCTGGGACTCCTATCAAGTTTCACGAGGAGTCAGGCATCTTTTCCTTTGGAGGCACTGATCTCCGCGTCCCTCTGGAGTTTTCAAAGGATGTGAGGCCTCCGGTCGCCATGAGGTGGGGAACTAAGTCTTTCTCTGTGGTCTCCACAGGGGATTCAGACAACCTTTCGTCTTGGGAGAAGCAAGACGAGCCTGCATTCAAGTCACTGCAGGGATATCCGGCCTTATTTCGAGTCAGGGCATCGCGGTGTCCATTCCACTTGAGGCCGCAAACTTAGGGTACCTCTCACATACCTAGAGCTGAGAGAAGCCTCCTCTTGAGGTGCTTGTGGTAAGGTGGTATTCCTCTGGAGTCGAAGCCAGGGACTAAACTCTCATCTCGAGTTGATTTGTGGTCCACGGAGCTCTTTCCTGTTGTTAAAGTGACCTCAGGATCCCTCTAGCCTTGAAACAGTGTTCTTGGGGTTTCTCTGGAGTGCCATCAAGGAAATCAAGGCTCCTTTCCTGTGTGATGTGCAACCCGGCATTACTCTGCACGCAGTGCAGGGGAATCGGGCCTCATCTCGCGGTGAGGGGGAAGTCTCATTGTTTTTCTCGGGATGCGGCGGGAACCTGTGTTATATTCTCGAGTTACGACGGGAATGGCCCTTCCACCCACGTGTTTGTTCAGCAACGGCAGGACTCCTGCCCAGTTGTGAGGGACAACTCGGGATTCTTCATCTCGAGGCTTGGCAGGGCAATTTGGACGCCTCTCCAGCAGAGGCGGGAGACCAAGGGTCCCTTTCCACGTGCCACAGGAATCCTGGGACTCCTATCAATTTTCACGAGGAGTCAGGCATCGTCTCCTTTGGAGGCACTGATCTCCGCGTCCCTCTGGAGTTTACAAGGATGTGAGGCCTCCGGTCATGATTAGGTGGGGAACTAGGTTTTTCTCTGTGGTCTTCCCAGGGGATTCAGACATCCTTTCGTCTTGGGAGATGCAAGACGATCCTGCATTCAAGTCACTGCAGGGATATCCGGCCTTATTTCGAGTCAGGGCATCGCGGTGTCCATTCCACTTGAGGCCGCAAACTCAGGGTCCCTCTCACATACCTAGAGCTGAGAGAAGCCTCCTCTTGAGGTGCTTGTGGTAAGGTGGTATTCCTCTGGAGTCGAAGCCAGGGACTAACCTCTCATCTCGAGTTGATTTTTGGTCCACGGAGCTCTTTCGTGTTGCTTCAGTGACCTCAGGATCCCTCTAGCCTTGAAACAGTGTTCTTGGGGTTTCTCTGGAGTGCCATCAATGAAATCAAGGCTCCTTTCCTGTGTGATGTGCAACACGGCATTGCTTTGCACGCAGCGCAGGGGAATCGGGCCTCATCTCGCGGCGAGGGGGAAGTCTCATGGTTTTTCTCGAGTTGCGGCGGGAACCTGGGGTATATTCTCGAGTTTCGACGGGGATGACCCTTCCACACACCTGTTTGTTCTGCGACGTCAGGACTCCTGCCTAGTTGCGAGGGACAGCTCAGGATTTTCCTCGTGGCTTGGCAGGGCAATTGGGACGCCTCTCCATCTGAGGCGGGAGACCAAGGGTCCCTTTCCACGTGCCACAGGAATCCTGGGACGCCTATCAAGTTTCTCGAGGAGTCAGGCATCGTCTCTTTGGAGGCACTGATCTCCGCGTCCCTCTGGAGTTTTCAAAGGATGTGAGGCCTCCGGTCGCGATGAGGTGGGGAACTAGGTCTTTCCCTGTGGTCTCCACAGGCGATTCAGACATCCTTTCGTCTTGGGAGATGCAAGACGAGCCTGCATTCAAGTCACTGCAAGCATATCCGGCCTTATTTCGAGTCAGGGCATCGCGGTGTCCATTCCACTTGAGGCCACAAACTCAGGGTCCCTCTCACATACCTAGAGCTGAGAGAAGCCTCCTCTTGAGGTGCTTCTGGTAAGGTGGTATTCCTCTGGAGTCGAAACCAGGGACTAACCTCTCATCTCGTGTTGATTTTTGGTCCACCGAGCTCTTTCGTGTTGCTACAGTGACATCAGGATCCCTCTATCCTTGAAACAGTGTTCTTGGGCTTTCTCTGGAGTGCCATCAAGGAAATCAAGGCTCCTTTCCTGTGTGATGTGCAACACGGCATTGCTCTGCATGCAGTGCAGGGGAATCGGGCCTCATCTCGCGGCGAGGGGGAAGTCTCATGGTTTTTCTCGAGTTGCGGCGGGAACCTGGGGTATATTCTCGAGTTACGACGGGGATGGCCCTTCCATACACGTGTTTGTTCTGCGACGTCAGGACTCCTGCCTAGTTGCGAGGGACAACTCGGGATTCTCCTCGAGGCTTGGCAGGGCAATTGAGACGCCTCTCCAGCTGAGGCGGGAGACGAAGTGTCCCTTTCCAAGTGCCACAGGAATCCTGGGACTCCTATCAAGTTTCACGAGGAGTCAGGCATCGTCTCCTTTGGATGCACTGATCTCGGCGTCCCTCTGGAGTTTTCAAAGGATGTGAGGCCTCCGGTCGCAATGAGGTGGGGAACTAGGTATTTCTCTGTGGTGTCCACAGTGGATTCAGACATCCTTTCATCTTGGGAGATGCAAGACAAGCGTGCATTCAAGTCACTGCAGGCATATCTGGCCTTATTTCGAGTCAGGGCATCCCGGTGTCCATCCCCCTTTTGGCCGCACACTCAGGGTGCCTCTCACATACCTAGAGCTGACAGAAGCCTCCTCTTGAGGTGCTTGTGGTAAGGTGGTATTCCTCTGGAATCGAAGCCAGGGACTAACCTCTCATCTCGAGTTGATTTGTGCTCCATGGAGCTCTTTCGTGTTGCTACAGTGATCTCAGGATCCCTCTAGCCTTGAAACAGTGTTCTTGGGGTTTCTCTGGAGTGCTATCAAGGAAATCAAGGCTCCTTTCCTGTGTGATGTGCAACACGGCATTCCTGTGCATGCAGTGCAGGGGAATCGGGCCTCATCTCGCGGCGAGGAGGAAGTCTCATGGTGTTTCTCGAGTTGCGGCGGGAACCTGGGGTATATTTTCGAGTTACGACGCGGATGGCCCTTCCACACACGTGTTTGTTCAGCGACGTCAGGACTCCTGCCTAGTTGCGAGGGACAACTCGGGATTCTCCTGGAGACTTGGCAGTGCAATTGGGACGCCTCTCCAGCTGAGGCGGGAGACCAAGGGTCCCTTTCCACGGGCCACAGGAATCCTGGGACTCCTATCAAGTTTCACGAGGAGTCAGGCATCGTCTCCTTTGGAGGCACTGATCTCCGTGTACCTCTGGAGTTTTCAAAGGATGTGAGGACTCCGGTCGCGATGAGGTGGGGAACTAGGTCTTTCTCTGTGGTCTCCACAGGCGGTTCAGACATCCTTTCGTCTTGGGAGATGCAAGACGAGCCTGCATTCATGTCACTGCAGGCATATCCGGCCTTATTTGGAGTCAGGGCATCGCGGTGTCCATTCCACTTGAGGCCGCAAACTCAGGGTCCCTCTCACATACCTAGAGCTGAGAGAAGCCTCCTATTGAGGGGCTTGTGGTAAGTTGGTATTCCTCTGGAGTCGAAGCCAGGGACTAACCTCTCATCTCCAGTTGATTTGTGGCCCACGGAGCTCTTTCGTGTTGCTACAGTGACCTCAGGATCCCTCTAGCCTTGAAACAGTGTTCTTGGGGTTTCTCTGGAGTGCCATCAAGGAAATCAAGGCTCCTTTCCTGTGTGATGTGCAACACGGCAGTGCTCTGCACGCAGTGCAGGGAAATCTGACCTCATCTCGCGCCGAGGGTGAAGTCTCATGGTTTTTCTCGAGTTGCGGCGGGAACCTGGGGTATATTCTCGAGTTACGACGGGGATGGCCCTTCCACACACGTGTTTGTTCAGCGACGTCAGGACTCCTGCCTAGTTGCGATGGACAACTCGGGATTCCCCTCGAGGCTTGGCAGGGCAATTGGGTCGCCTCTCCAGCTGAGGCGGGAGACCAAGGGTCCCTTTCCATGTGCCACAGGAATCCTGGGACTCCTATCAAGTTTCACGAGGAGTCAGGCATCTTTTCCTTTGGAGGCACTGATCTCCGCGTCCCTCTGGAGTTTTCAAAGGATGTGAGGCCTCCGGTCGCCATGAGGTGGGGAACTAAGTCTTTCTCTGTGGTCTCCACAGGGGATTCAGACAACCTTTCGTCTTGGGAGAAGCAAGACGAGCCTGCATTCAAGTCACTGCAGGGATATCCGGCCTTATTTCGAGTCAGGGCATCGCGGTGTCCATTCCACTTGAGGCCGCAAACTTAGGGTACCTCTCACATACCTAGAGCTGAGAGAAGCCTCCTCTTGAGGTGCTTGTGGTAAGGTGGTATTCCTCTGGAGTCGAAGCCAGGGACTAAACTCTCATCTCGAGTTGATTTGTGGTCCACGGAGCTCTTTCCTGTTGTTAAAGTGACCTCAGGATCCCTCTAGCCTTGAAACAGTGTTCTTGGGGTTTCTCTGGAGTGCCATCAAGGAAATCAAGGCTCCTTTCCTGTGTGATGTGCAACCCGGCATTACTCTGCACGCAGTGCAGGGGAATCGGGCCTCATCTCGCGGTGAGGGGGAAGTCTCATTGTTTTTCTCGGGATGCGGCGGGAACCTGTGTTATATTCTCGAGTTACGACGGGAATGGCCCTTCCACCCACGTGTTTGTTCAGCAACGGCAGGACTCCTGCCCAGTTGTGAGGGACAACTCGGGATTCTTCATCTCGAGGCTTGGCAGGGCAATTTGGACGCCTCTCCAGCAGAGGCGGGAGACCAAGGGTCCCTTTCCACGTGCCACAGGAATCCTGGGACTCCTATCAATTTTCACGAGGAGTCAGGCATCGTCTCCTTTGGAGGCACTGATCTCCGCGTCCCTCTGGAGTTTACAAGGATGTGAGGCCTCCGGTCATGATTAGGTGGGGAACTAGGTTTTTCTCTGTGGTCTTCCCAGGGGATTCAGACATCCTTTCGTCTTGGGAGATGCAAGACGATCCTGCATTCAAGTCACTGCAGGGATATCCGGCCTTATTTCGAGTCAGGGCATCGCGGTGTCCATTCCACTTGAGGCCGCAAACTCAGGGTCCCTCTCACATACCTAGAGCTGAGAGAAGCCTCCTCTTGAGGTGCTTGTGGTAAGGTGGTATTCCTCTGGAGTCGAAGCCAGGGACTAACCTCTCATCTCGAGTTGATTTTTGGTCCACGGAGCTCTTTCGTGTTGCTTCAGTGACCTCAGGATCCCTCTAGCCTTGAAACAGTGTTCTTGGGGTTTCTCTGGAGTGCCATCAATGAAATCAAGGCTCCTTTCCTGTGTGATGTGCAACACGGCATTGCTTTGCACGCAGCGCAGGGGAATCGGGCCTCATCTCGCGGCGAGGGGGAAGTCTCATGGTTTTTCTCGAGTTGCGGCGGGAACCTGGGGTATATTCTCGAGTTTCGACGGGGATGACCCTTCCACACACCTGTTTGTTCTGCGACGTCAGGACTCCTGCCTAGTTGCGAGGGACAGCTCAGGATTTTCCTCGTGGCTTGGCAGGGCAATTGGGACGCCTCTCCATCTGAGGCGGGAGACCAAGGGTCCCTTTCCACGTGCCACAGGAATCCTGGGACGCCTATCAAGTTTCTCGAGGAGTCAGGCATCGTCTCTTTGGAGGCACTGATCTCCGCGTCCCTCTGGAGTTTTCAAAGGATGTGAGGCCTCCGGTCGCGATGAGGTGGGGAACTAGGTCTTTCCCTGTGGTCTCCACAGGCGATTCAGACATCCTTTCGTCTTGGGAGATGCAAGACGAGCCTGCATTCAAGTCACTGCAAGCATATCCGGCCTTATTTCGAGTCAGGGCATCGCGGTGTCCATTCCACTTGAGGCCACAAACTCAGGGTCCCTCTCACATACCTAGAGCTGAGAGAAGCCTCCTCTTGAGGTGCTTCTGGTAAGGTGGTATTCCTCTGGAGTCGAAACCAGGGACTAACCTCTCATCTCGTGTTGATTTTTGGTCCACCGAGCTCTTTCGTGTTGCTACAGTGACATCAGGATCCCTCTATCCTTGAAACAGTGTTCTTGGGCTTTCTCTGGAGTGCCATCAAGGAAATCAAGGCTCCTTTCCTGTGTGATGTGCAACACGGCATTGCTCTGCATGCAGTGCAGGGGAATCGGGCCTCATCTCGCGGCGAGGGGGAAGTCTCATGGTTTTTCTCGAGTTGCGGCGGGAACCTGGGGTATATTCTCGAGTTACGACGGGGATGGCCCTTCCACACACGTGTTTGTTCTGCGACGTCAGGACTCCTGCCTAGTTGCGAGGGACAACTCGGGATTCTCCTCGAGGCTTGGCAGGGCAATTGAGACGCCTCTCCAGCTGAGGCGGGAGACGAAGTGTCCCTTTCCAAGTGCCACAGGAATCCTGGGACTCCTATCAAGTTTCACGAGGAGTCAGGCATCGTCTCCTTTGGATGCACTGATCTCGGCGTCCCTCTGGAGTTTTCAAAGGATGTGAGGCCTCCGGTCGCAATGAGGTGGGGAACTAGGTATTTCTCTGTGGTGTCCACAGTGGATTCAGACATCCTTTCATCTTGGGAGATGCAAGACAAGCGTGCATTCAAGTCACTGCAGGCATATCCGGCCTTATTTCGAGTCAGGGCATCCCGGTGTCCATCCCCCTTGAGGCCACACACTCAGGGTGCCTCTCACATACCTAGAGCTGACAGAAGCCTCCTCTTGAGGTGCTTGTGGTAAGGTGGTATTCCTCTGGAATGGAAGCCAGGGACTAACCTCTCATCTCGAGTTGATTTGTGCTCCATGGAGCTCTTTCGTGTTGCTACAGTGATCTCAGGATCCCTCTAGCCTTGAAACAGTGTTCTTGGGGTTTCTCTGGAGTGCTATCAAGGAAATCAAGGCTCCTTTCCTGTGTGATGTGCAACACGGTATTCCTCTGCATGCAGTGCAGGGGAATCGGGCCTCATCTCGCGGCGAGGAGGAAGTCTCATGGTGTTTCTCGAGTTGCGGCGGGAACCTGGGGTATATTCTCGAGTTACGACGCGGATGGCCCTTCCACACACGTGTTTGTTCAGCGACGTCAGGACTCCTGCCTAGTTGCGAGGGACAACTCGGGATTCTCCTCGAGGCTTGGCATGGCAATTGGGACGCCTCTCCAGCTGAGGCGGGAGACGAAGTGTCCCTTTCCACGTGCCACAGGAATCCTGGGACTCCTATCAAGTTTCACGAGGAGTCAGGCATCGTCTCCTTTGGAGGCAGTGATCTCCGCGTCCCTCTGGAGTTTTCAAAGGATGTGAGGCCTCCGGTCGCAATGAGGTGGGGAACTAGGTCTTTCTCTGTGGTCTCCACAGGGGATTCAGACATCCTTTCGTCTTGGGAGATGCAAGACGAGCCTGCATTCAAGTCACTGCAGGGATATCCGGCCTTATTTCGAGTCAGGGCATCGCGGTGTCCATTCCACTTGAGGCCGCAAACTCAGGGTCCCTCTCACATACCTAGAGCTGAGAGAAGCCTCCTCTTGAGGTGCTTGTGGTAAGGTGGTATTCCTCTGGAGTCGAAGCCAGGGACTAACCTCTCATCTCGAGTTGATTTTTGGTCCACGGAGCTCTGTCGTGTTGCTACAGTGACCTCAGGATCCCTTTAGCCTTGAAAGAGTGTTCTTGGGGTTTCTCTGGAGTGCCATCAATGAAATCAAGGCTCCTTTCCTATGTGATGTGCAACACGGAATTGCTTTGCACGCAGTGCAGGGGAATCGGGCCTCATCTCGCGGCGAGGGGGAAGTCTCATGGTTTTTCTCGAGTTGCGGCGGGAACCTGGGGTATATTCTCGAGTTACGACGGGGATGGCCCTTCCACACACCTGTTTGTTCTGCGACGTCAGGACTCCTGCCGAGTTGCGAGGGACAGCTCGGGATTTTCCTCGTGGCTTGGCAGGGCAATTGGGACGCCTCTCCAGCTGAGGCGGGAGACCAAGGGTCCCTTTCCACGTGCCACAGGAATCCTGGGACGCCTATCAAGTTTCTCGAGGAGTCAAGCATCGTCTCTTTGGAGGCACTGATCTCCGCGTCCCTCTGGAGTTTTCAAAGGATGTGAGGCCTCCTGTCGCGATGAGGTGGGGAACTAGGTCTTTCCCTGTGGTCTCCACAGGCGATTCAGACATCCTTTCGTCTTGGGAGATGCAAGACGAGCCTGCATTCAAGTCACTGCAGGCATATCCGGCCTTATTTCGAGTCAGGGCATCGCGGTGTCCATTCCACTTGAGGCCACAAACTCAGGGTCCCTCTCACATACCTAGAGCTGAGAGAAGCCTCCTCTTGAGGTGCTTGTGGTAAGGTGATATTCCTCTGGAGTCGAAACCAGGGACTAACCTCTCATCTCGTGTTGATTTTTGGTCCACTGAGCTCTTTCGTGTTGCTACAGTGACATCAGGATCCCTCTATCCTTGAAACAGTGTTCTTGGGCTTTCTCTGGAGTGCCATCAAGGAAATCAAGGCTCCTTACCTGTGTGATGTGCAACACGGCATTGCTCTGCACTCAGTGCAGGGGAATCGGGCCTCATCTCGCGGCGAGGGGGAAGTCTCATGGTTTTTCTCGAGTTGCGGCGGGAACCTGGGGTATATTCTCGAGTTACGACGGGGATGGCCCTTCCACACACGTGTTTGTTCTGCGACGTCAGGACTCCTGCCTAGTTGGAAGGACAACTCGGGATTTTCCTCGAGGCTTGGCAGGGCAATTGGGACGCCTCTCCAGCTGAGGCGGGAGACCAAGGGTCCCTTTCCACGTGCCACAGGAATCCTGGGACGACTATCAAGTTTCTCGAGGAGTCAGGCATCGTCTCTTTGGAGGCACTGATCTCCGCATCCCTCTGGAGTTTTCAAAGGATGTGAGGCCTCCGGTCGCAATGAGGTGGGGAACTAGGTCTTTCTCTGTGGTGTCCACAGGGGATTCAGACATCCTTTCATCTTGGGATATGCAAGACAAGCGTGCATTCAAGTCACTGCAGGCATATCCGGCCTTATTTCGAGTCAGGGCATCCCGGTGTCCATCCCCCTTGAGGCCGCACACTCAGGGTGCCTCTCACATACCTAGAGCTGACAGAAGCCTCCTCTTGAGGTGCTTGTGGTAAGGTGGTATTCCTCTGGAATCGAAGCCAGGGACTAACCTCTCATCTCGAGTTGATTTGTGCTCCATGGAGCTCTTTCGTGTTGCTACAGTGATCTCAGGATCCCTCTAGCCTTGAAACAGTGTTCTTGGGGTTTCTCTGGAGTGCTATCAAGGAAATCAAGGCTCCTTTCCTGTGTGATGTGCAACACGGCATTCCTCTGCATGCAGTGCAGGGGAATCGGGCCTCATATCGCGGCGAGGGGGAAGTCTCATGGTGTTTCTCGAGTTGCGGCGGGAACCTGGGGTATATTCTCGAGTTACGACGCGGATGGCCCTTCCACCCACGTGTTTGTTCAGCGACGTCAGGACTCCTGCCTAGTTGCGAGGGACAACTCGGGATTCTCCTCGAGGCTTGGCAGTGCAATTGGGAAGCCTCTCCAGCTGAGGCGGGAGGCCAAGGTTCCCTTTCCACGTTCCACAGGAATCTTGGGACTCCTATCAAGTTTCACGAGGAGTCAGGCATCATCTCCTTTGGAGGCACTGATCTCCGCGTCCCTCTGGAGTTTACAAGGATGTGAGGCCTCTGGTCGCGATGAGGTGGGGAACTAGGTCTTTCTCTGTGGTCTCCAGAGGGGATTCAGACATCCTTTCGTCTTGGGAGATGCAAGACGAGCCTGCATTCAAGTCACTGCAGGGATATCCGGCCTTATTTCGAGTCAGGGCATCGCGGTGTGCATTCCACTTGAGGCCGCAAACTCAGGGTCCCTCTCAAACACCTAGAGCTGAGAGAAGCCTCCTCTTGAGGTGGTTGTGGTAAGGTGGTATTCCTCTAGAGTCGAAACCAGGGACTAAACTCTCATCTCGAGTTGATTTGAGGTCCACGGAGCTCTTTCGTGTTGCTACAGTGACCTCAGGATCCCTCTAGCCTTGAAACAGTGTTCTTGGGGTTTCTCTGGAGTGCCATCAAGGAAATCAAGGCTCCTTTCCTGTGTGATGTGCAACACGGAATTGCTCTGCACGCAGTGCAGGGGAATCGGGCCTCATCTCGCGGCGAGGGGGAAGTCTCATTGTTTTTCTCGGGTTGCGGCGGGAACCTGGGGTATATTCTCGAGTTACGACGGGGATGGCCCTTCCACACACCTGTTTGTTCAGCGACGTCAGGACTCCTGCCTAGTTGTGAGGGACAACTCGGGATTCTTCTCCTCGAGGCTTGGCAGGGCAATTGGGACGCCTCTCCAGCTGAGGCGGGAGACCAAGGGTCCCTTTCCACGTGCCACAGGAATCCTGGGACTCCTATCAAGTTTCACGAGGAGTCAGGCATCGTCTCCGTTGGAGGCACTGATCTCCCCGTCCCTCTGGAGTTTTCAAAGGATGTGAGGCCTCCGGTCGCGATGAGGTGGGGAACTAGGTGTTTCTCTGTGGTGTCCACAGGGGATTCAGACATCCTTTCATCTTGGGAGATGCAAGACAAGCGTGCATTCAAGTCACTGCAGGCATATCCGGCCTTATTTCGAGTCAGGGCATCCCGGTGTCCATCCCCCTTTTGGCCGCACACTCAGGGTGCCTCTCACATACCTAGAGCTGACAGAAGCCTCCTCTTGAGGTGCTTGTGGTAAGGTGGTATTCCTCTGGAATCGAAGCCAGGGACTAACCTCTCATCTCGAGTTGATTTGTGCTCCATGGAGCTCTTTCGTGTTGCTACAGTGATCTCAGGATCCCTCTAGCCTTGAAACAGTGTTCTTGGGGTTTCTCTGGACTGCTATCAAGGAAATCAAGGCTCCTTTCCTGTGTGATGTGCAACACGGCATTCCTCTGCATGCAGTGCAGGGGAATCGGGCCTCATCTCGCGGCGAGGAGGAAGTCTCATGGTGTTTCTCGAGTTGCGGCGGGAACCTGGGGTATATTCTCGAGTTACGACGCGGATGGCCCTTCCACACACGTGTTTGTTCAGCGACGTCAGGACTCCTGCCTAGTTGCGAGGGACAACTCGGGATTCTCCTCGAGGCTTGGCAGGGCAATTGGGACGCCTCTCCAGCTGAGGCGGGAGACCAAGGGTCCCTTTCCACGGGCCACAGGAATCCTGGGACTCCTATCAAGTTTCACGAGGAGTCAGGCATCGTCTCCTTTGGAGGCACTGATCTCCGTGTACCTCTGGAGTTTTCAAAGGATGTGAGGCCTCCGGTCGCGATGAGGTGGGGAACTAGGTCTTTCTCTGTGGTCTCCACAGGCGGTTCAGACATCCTTTCGTCTTGGGAGATGCAAGACGAGCCTGCATTCATGTCACTGCAGGCATATCCGGCCTTATTTGGAGTCAGGGCATCGCGGTGTCCATTCCACTTGAGGCCGCAAACTCAGGGTCCCTCTCACATACCTAGAGCTGAGAGAAGCCTCCTATTGAGGGGCTTGTGGTAAGTTGGTATTCCTCTGGAGTCGAAGCCAGGGACTAACCTCTCATCTCCAGTTGATTTGTGGTCCACGGAGCTCTTTCCTGTTGCTAAAGTGACCTCAGGATCCCTCTATCCTTGAAACAGTGTTCTTGGGGTTTCTCTGGAGTGCCATCAAGGAAAACAAGGCTCCTTTCCTGTGTGATGTGCAACCCGGCAGTGCTCTGCACGCAGTGCAGGGGAATCTGACCTCATCTCGCGCCGAGGGTGAAGTCTCATGGTTTTTCTCGAGTTGCGGCGGGAACCTGGGGTATATTCTCGAGTTACGACGGGGATGGCCCTTCCACACACGTGTTTGTTCAGCGATGTCAGGACTCCTGCCTATTTGCGAGGGACAACTCGGGATTCCCCTCGAGGCTTGGCAGGGCAATTGGGTCGCCTCTCCAGCTGAGGCGGGAGACCAAGGGTCCCTTTCCATGTGCCACAGGAATCCTGGGACTCCTATCAAGTTTCACGAGGAGTCAGGCATCTTTTCCTTTGGAGGCACTGATCTCCGCGTCCCTCTGGAGTTTTCAAAGGATGTGAGGCCTCCGGTCGCCATGAGGTGGGGAACTAGGTCTTTCTCTGTGGTCTCCACAGGGGATTCAGACATCCTTTCGTCTTGGGAGATGCAAGACGAGCCTGCATTCAAGTCACTGCAGGGATATCCGGCCTTATTTCGAGACAGGGCATCGCGGTGTCCATTCCACTTGAGGCCGCAAACTTAGGGTACCTCTCACATACCTAGAGCTGAGAGAAGCCTCCTCTTGAGGTGCTTGTGGTAAGGTGATATTCCTCTGGAGTCGAAGCCAGGGACTAAACTCTCATCTCGAGTTGATTTGTGGTCCACGGAGCTCTTTCCTGTTGCTAAAGTGACCTCAGGATCCCTCTAGCCTTGAAACAGTGTTCTTGGGGTTTCTCTGGAGTGCCATCAAGGAAATCAAGGCTCCTTTCCTGTGTGATGTGCAACCCGGCATTACTCTGCACGCAGTGCAGGGGAATCGGGCCTCATCTCGCGGTGAGGGGGAAGTCTCATTGTTTTTCTCGGGATGCGGCGGGAACCTGGGTTATATTCTCGAGTTACGACGGGGATGGCCCTTCCACACACGTGTTTGTTCAGCGACGTCAGGACTCCTGCCTAGTTGTGAGGGACAACTCGGGATTCTTCATCTCGAGGCTTGGCAGGGCAATTGGGACGCCTCTCCAGCAGAGGCGGGAGGCCAAGGGTCCCTTTCCACGTGCCACAGGAATCCTGGGACTCCTATCAATTTTCACGAGGAGTCAGGCATCGTCTCCTTTGGAGGCACTGATCTCCGCGTCCCTCTGGAGTTTACAAGGATGTGAGGCCTCCGGTCATGATTAGGTGGGGAACTAGGTTTTTCTCTGTGGTCTTCCCAGGGGATTCAGACATCCTTTCGTTTTGGGAGATGCAAGACGATCCTGCATTCAAGTCACTGCAGGGATATCCGGCCTTATTTCGAGTCAGGGCATCGCGGTGTCCATTCCACTTGAGGCCGCAAACTCAGGGTCCCTCTCACATACCTAAAGCTGAGAGAAGCCTCCTCTTGAGGTGCTTGTGGTAAGGTGGTATTCCTCTGGAGTCGAAGCCAGGGACTAACCTCTCATCTCGAGTTGACTTTTGGCCCACGGAGCTCTTTCGTGTTGCTACAGTGACCTCAGGATCCCTCTAGCCTTGAAACAGTGTTCTTGGGGTTTCTCTGGAGTGCCATCAAGGAAATCAAGGCTCCTTTCCTGTGTGATGTGCAACACGGCAGTGCTCTGCACACAGTGCAGGGAAATCTGACCTCATCTCGCGCCGAGGGTGAAGTCTCATGGTTTTTCTCGAGTTGCGGCGGGAACCTGGGGTATATTCTCGAGTTACGACGGGGATGGCCCTTCCACACACGTGTTTGTTCAGCGACGTCAGGACTCCTGCCTAGTTGCGATGGACAACTCGGGATTCCCCTCGAGGCTTGGCAGGGCAATTGGGTCGCCTCTCCAGCTGAGGCGGGAGACCAAGGGTCCCTTTCCACGTGCCACAGGAATCCTGGGACGCCTATCAAGTTTCTCGAGGAGTCAGGCATCGTCTCTTTGGAGGCACTGATCTCCGCGTCCCTCTGGAGTTTTCAAAGGATGTGAGGCCTCTGGTCGCGATGAGGTGGGGAACTAGGTCTTTCCCTGTGGTCTCCACAGGCGATTCAGACATCCTTTCGTCTTGGGAGATGCAAGACGAGCCTGCATTCAAGTCACTGCAAGCATATCCGGCCTTATTTCGAGTCAGGGCATCGCGGTGTCCATTCCACTTGAGGCCACAAACTCAGGGTCCCTCTCACATACCTAGAGCTGAGAGAAGCCTCCTCTTGAGGTGCTTCTGGTAAGGTGGTATTCCTCTGGAGTCGAAACCAGGGACTAACCTCTCATCTCGTGTTGATTTTTGGTCCACCGAGCTCTTTCGTGTTGCTACAGTGACATCAGGATCCCTCTATCCTTGAAACAGTGTTCTTGGACTTTCTCTGGAGTGCCATCAAGGAAATCAAGGCTCCTTTCCTGTGTGATGTGCAACACGGCATTGCTCTGCACGCAGTGCAGGGGAATCGGGCCTCATCTCGCGGCGAGGGGGAAGTCTCATGGTTTTTCTCGAGTTGCGGCGGGAACCTCGTGTATATTCTCGAGTTACGACGGGGATGGCCCTTCCACACACGTGTTTGTTCAGCGACGTCAGGACTCCTGCCTAGTTGCGAGGGACAACTCGGGATTCTCCTCGAGGCTTGGCAGGGCAATTGGGACGCCTCTCCAGCCGAGGCGGGAGACGAAGTGTCCCTTTCCAAGTGCCACAGGAATCCTGGGACTCCTATCAAGTTTCACGAGGAGTCAGGCATCGTCTCCTTTGGAGGCACTGATCTCGGCGTCCCTCTGGAGTTTTCAAAGGATGTGAGGCCTCCGGTCGCAATGAGGTGGGGAACTAGGTGTTTCTCTGTGGTGTCCACAGGGGATTCAGACATCCTTTCATCTTGGGAGATGCAAGACAAGCGTGCATTCAAGTCACTGCAGGGATATCCGGCCTTATTTCGAGTCAGGGCATCCCGGTGTCCATCCCCCTTGAGGCCGCACACTCAGGGTGCCTCTCACATACCTAGAGCTGACAGAAGCCTCGTCTTGAGGTGCTTGTGGTAAGGTGGTATTCCTCTGGAATCGAAGCCAGGGACTAACCTTTCATTTCGAGTTGATTTGTGCTCCATGGAGCTCTTTCGTGTTGCTACAGTGATCTCAGGATCCCTCTAGCCTTGAAACAGTGTTCTTGGGGTTTCTCTGGAGTGCTATCAAGGAAATCAAGGCTCCTTTCCTGTGTGATGTGCAACACGGCATTCCTCTGCATGCAGTGCAGGGGAATCGGGCCTCATCTCGCGGCGAGGAGGAAGTCTCATGGTGTTTCTCGAGTTGCGGCGGGAACCTGGGGTATATTCTCGAGTTACGACGGGGATGGCCCTTCCACCCACGTGTTTGTTCAGCGACGTCAGGAGTCCTGCCTAGTTGCGAGGGACAACTCGGGATTCTCCTCGAGGCTTGGCAGGGCAATTGGGACGCCTCTCCAGCTGAGGCGGGAGACCAAGGGTTCCTTTCCACGGGCCACAGGAATCCTGGGACTCCTATCAAGTTTCACGAGGAGTCAGGCATCGTCTCCTTTGGAGGCACTGATCTCCGCGTACCTCTGGAATTTTCAAAGGATGTGAGGCCTCCGGTCGCGATGAGGTGGGGAACTAGGTCTTTCTCTGTGGTCTCCACAGGCGATTCAGACATCCTTTCGTCTTGGGAGATGCAAGACGAGCCTGCATTCATGTCACTGCAGGCATATACGGCCTTATTTGGAGTCAGGGCATCGCGGTGTCCATTCCACTTGAGGCCGCAAACTCAGGGTCCCTCTCACATACCTAGAGCTGAGAGAAGCCTCCTCTTGAGGTGCTTGAGGTAAGGTGGTATTCCTCTGGAGTCGAAGCCAGGGACTAAACTCTCATCTCGAGTTGATTTGTGGTCCACGGAACTCTTTCCTGTTGCTAAAGTGACCTCAGGATCCCTCTAGCCTTGAAACAGTGTTCTTGGGGTTTCTCTGGAGTGCCATCAAGGAAATCAAGGCTCCTTTCCTGTGTGATGTGCAACCCGGCATTGCTCTGCACGCAGTGCAGGGGAATCGGGCCTCATCTCTCGGTGAGGGGGAAGTCTCATTGTTTTTCTCGGGATGCGGCGGGAACCTGGGTTATATTCTCGAGTTACGACGGGGATGGCCCTTCCACACACGTGTTTGTTCAGCGACGTCAGGACTCCTGCCTAGTTGTGAGGGACAACTCGGGATTCTTCTCCTCGAGGCTTGGCAGGGCAATTGGGACGCCACTCCAGCAGAGGCGGGAGACCAAGGGTCCCTTTCCACGTGCCACAGGAATCCTGGGACTCCTATCAATTTTCACGAGGAGTCAGGCATCGTCTCCTTTGGAGGCACTGATCTCCGCGTCCCTCTGGAGTTTACAAGGATGTGAGGCCTCCGGTCATGATTAGGTGGGGAACTAGGTTTTTCTCTGTGGTCTCCACAGGGGATTCAGACATCCTTTCGTCTTGGGAGATGCAAGACGATCCTGCATTCAAGTCACTGCAGGGATATCCGCCCTTATTTCGAGTCAGGGCATCGCGGTGTCCATTCCACTTGAGGCCACAAACTCAGGGTCCCTCTCACATACCTAGAGCTGAGAGAAGCCTCCTCTTGAGGTGCTTGTGGTAAGGTGGTATTCCTCTGGAGTCGAAGCCAGGGACTAACCTCTCATCTCGAGTTGATTTTTGGTCCACGGTGCTCTTTCGTGTTGCTACAGTGACATCAGGATCCCTCTATCCTTGAAACAGTGTTCTTGGGCTTTCTCTGGAGTGCCATCAAGGAAATCAAGGCTCCTTTCCTGTGTGATGTGCAACACGGCATTGCTCTGCACGCAGTGCAGGGGAATCGGGCCTCAAATCGCGGCGAGGGGGAAGTCTCATGGTTCTTCTCGAGTTGCGGCGGGAACCTGGGTTATATTCTCGAGTTACGACGGGGATGGCCCTTACACACACGTGTTTGTTCTGCGACGTCAGGACTCCTGCCTAGTTGGAGGGACAACTCGGAATTTTCCGCGAGGCTTGGCAGGGCAATTGGGACGCCTCTCCAGCTGAGGCGGGAGACCAAGGGTCCCTTTCCACGTGCCACAGGAATCCTGGGACGACTATCAAGTTTCTCGAGGAGTCAGGCATCGTCTCTTTGGAGGCACTGATCTCCGCATCCCTCTGGAGTTTTCAAAGGATGTGAGGCCTCCGGTCGCAATGAGGTGGGGAACTAGGTATTTCTCTGTGGTGTCCACAGGGGATTCAGACATCCTTTCATCTTGGGAGATGCAAGACAAGCGTGCATTCAAGTCACTGCAGGCATATCCGGCCTTATTTCGAGTCAGGGCATCCCGGTGTCCATCGCCCTTGAGGCCGCACACTCAGGGTGCCTCTCACATACCTAGAGCTGACAGAAGCCTCCTCTTGAGGTGCTTGTGGTAAGGTGGTATTCCTCTGGAATGGAAGCCAGGGACTAACCTCTCATCTCGAGTTGATTTGTGCTCCATGGAGCTCTTTCGTGTTGCTACAGTGATCTCAGGATCCCTCTAGCCTTGAAACAGTGTTCTTGGGGTTTCTCTGGAGTGCTATCAAGGAAATCAAGGCTCCTTTCCTGTGTGATGTGCAACACGGCATTCCTCTGCATGCAGTGCAGGGGAATCGGGCCTCATCTCGCGGCGAGGAGGAAGTCTCATGGTGTTTCTCGAGTTGCGGCGGGAACCTGGGGTATATTCTCGAGTTACGACGCGGATGGCCCTTCCACACACGTGTTTGTTCAGCGACGGCAGGACTCCTGCCTAGTTGCGAGGGACAACTCGGGATTCTCCTCGAGGCTTGGCAGTGCAATTGGGACGCCTCTCCAGCTGAGGCGGGAGACCAAGGGTCCCTTTCCACGTTCCACAGGAATCCTGGGACTCCTATCAAGTTTCACGAGGAGTCAGGCATCGTCTCCTTTGGAGGCACTGATCTCCACGTACCTCTGGAGTTTTCAAAGGATGTGAGGCCTCCGGTCGCCATGAGGTGGGGAACTAGGTCTTTCTCTGTGGTCTCCACAGGCGATTCAGACATCCTTTCGTCTTGGGAGATGCAAGACGAGCCTGCATTCAAGTCACTGCAGGCATATCCGGCCTTATTTGGAGTCAGGGCATCGCGGTGTCCATTCCACTTGAGGCCGCAAACTCAGGGTCCCTCTCACATACCTAGAGCTGAGAGAAGCCTCCTCTTGAGGTGCTTGTGGTAAGTTGGTATTCCTCTGGAGTCGAAGCCAGGGACTAACCTCTCATCTCGAGTTGACTTTTGGCCCACGGAGCTCTTTCGTGTTGCTACAGTGACCTCAGGATCCCTCTAGCCTTGAAACAGTGTTCTTGGGGTTTCTCTGAAGTACCATCAAGGAAATCAAGGCTCCTTTCCTGTGTGATGTGCAACACGGAATTGCTCTGCATGCAGTTCAGGGGAATTGGGCCTCATCTCGCGGCGAGGGGGAAGTCTCATTGTTTTTCTCGGGTTGCGGCGGAAATCTGGGGTATATTCTCGAGTTACGACGGGGATGGCCCTTCCACACACGTGTTTGTTCAGCGACGTCAGGACTCCTGCCTAGTTGTGAGGGACAACTCGGGATTCTTCTCCTCGAGGCTTGGCAGGGCAATTGGGACGCCTCTCCAGCAGAGGCGGGAGACCAAGGGTCCCTTTCCACGTGCCACAGGCATCCTGGGACTCCTATCAAGTTTCACGAGGAGTCAGGCATCTTCTCTTTGGAGGCACTGATCTCCGCGTACCTCTGGAGTTTACAAGGATGTGAGGCCTCCGGTCACGATGAGGTGGGAAACTAGGTCTTTTTCTGTGGTCTCTACAGGAGATTCAGACATCCTTTCGTCTTGGGAGATGCAAGACGATCCTGCATTCAAGTCACTGCAGGGATATCCAGCCTTATTTCGAGTCAGGGCATCGCGGTGCCCATTCCACTTGAGGCCGCAAACTCAGGGTCCCTCTCACATACCTAGAGCTGAGAGAAGCCTCCTCTTGAGGTGCTTGTGGTAAGTTGGTATTCCTCTGGAGTCGAAGCCAGGGACTAACCTCTCATCTCGAGTTGAATTTTGGTCCACGGAGCGCTTTCGTGTTGCTTCAGTGACCTCAGGATCCCTCTAGCCTTGAAACAGTGTTCTT
Organism: Cervus elaphus; assembly: GCF_910594005.1. Lineage (NCBI taxonomy): Eukaryota > Metazoa > Chordata > Mammalia > Artiodactyla > Cervidae > Cervus > Cervus elaphus. The sequence continues at coordinate 23,814,084 of NC_057848.1, forward strand.
GGGGTTTCTCTCGAGTGCCATCAAGAATATCAAGGCTCCTTTCCTGTGTGATGTGCAACACGGCATTGCTCTGCACGCAGTGCAGGGGAATCGGGCCTCATCTCGCGGCGAGGGGAAAGTCTCTTGGTTTTTCTCGAGTTGCGGCGGGAACCTGGGGTATATTCTCGAGTTACGACGGGGATGGCCCTTCCACACACCTGTTTGTTCTGCGACGTCAGGACTCCTGCCTAGTTGCGAGGGACAACTCGGGATTTTCCTCGAGGCTTGGCAGGGCAATTGGGATGCCTCTCCAGCTGAGGCGGGAGACAAAGTGTCCCTTTCCACGTGCCACAGGAATCCTGGGACTCCTATAAGTTTCACGAGGAGTCAGGCATCGTCTCCTTTGGAGGCACTGATCTCCGCGTCCCTCTGGAGTTTTCAAAGGATGTGAGGCCTCCGGTCGCAATGAGGTGGGGAACTAGGTCTTTCTCTGTGGTCTCCACAGGGGATTCAGACATCCTTTCGTCTTGGGAGATGCAAGACGAGCCTGCATTCAAGTCACTGCAGGGATATCCGGCCTTATTTCGAGTCAGGGCATCGTGGTGTCCATTCCACTTGAGGCCCCAACCTCAGGGTCCCTCTCACACACCTAGAGCTGAGAGAAGCCTCCTCTTGTGGTGCTTGTGGTAAGGTGGTATTCCTCTGGAGTCGAAGCCAGGGACTAAACTCTCATCTCGAGTTGATTTGTGGTCCACGGAGGTCTTTCCTGTTGCTACAGTGACCTCAGGATCCCTCTAGCCTTGAAACAGTGTTCTTGGGGTTTCTCTGTAGTGCCATCAAGGAAATCAAGGCTCCTTTCCTGTGTGATGTGCAACACGGCATTGCTCTGCACACAGTGCAGGGGAATCGGGCCTCATCTCGCGGCGAGGAGGAAGTCTCATTGTTTTTCTCGTGTTGCGGCGGGAACCTGGGGTATATTCTCGAGTTACGACGGGGATGGCCCTTCCACACACGTGTTTGTTCAGCGACGTCAGGACTCCTGCCTAGTTGTGAGGGACAACTCGGGATTCTTCTCCTCGAGGCTTGGCAGGGCAATTGGGACGCCTCTCCAGCAGAGGCGGGAGACCAAGGGTCCCTTTCCACGTGCCACAGGCATCCTGGGACTCCTATCAATTTTCACGAGGAGTCAGGCATCGTCTCCTTTGGAGGCACTGTTCTCCGCGTCCCTCTGGAGTTTACAAGGATGTGAGGCCTCCGGTCACGATGATGTGGGGAACTAGGTCTTTCTCTGTGGTCTCTACAGGAGATTCAGACTTCCTTTCGTCTTGGGGGATGCAAGACGATCCTGCATTCAAGTCACTGCAGGGATATCCGGCCTTATTTCGAGTCAGAGCATCGCGGTGTCCATTCCACTTGAGGCCGCAAACTCAGGGTCCCTCTCACATACCTAGAGCTGAGAGAAGCCTCCTCTTGAGGTGCTTGTGGTAAGGTGGTATTCCTCTGGAGTCGAAGCCAGGGACTAACCTCTCATCTCGAGTTGAATTTTGGTCCACGGAGCTCTTTCGTGTTACTTCAGTGACCTCAGGATCCCTCTAGCCTTGAAACAGTGTTCTTGGGGTTTCTCTGGAGTGCCATCAAGAATATCAAGGCTCCTTTCCTGTGTGATGTGCAACACGGCATTCCTCTGCATGCAGTGCAGGGGAATCGGGCCTCATCTCGCGGCGAGGAGAAAGTCTCTTTGTTTTTCTCGAGTTGCGGCGGGAACCTGGGGTATATTCTCGAGTTACGACGGGGATGGCCCTTCCACACACCTGTTTGTTCTGCGACGTCAGGACTCCTGCCTAGTTGCGAGGGACAACTCGGGATTCTCCTCGAGGCTTGGCAGGGCAATTGGGATGCCTCTCCAGCTGAAGCGGGAGACGAAGTGTCCCTTTCCACGTGCCACAGGAATCCTGGGACTCCTATCAAGTTTCACGAGGAGTCAGGCATCGTCTCCTTTGGAGGCACTAATCTCCGCGTCCCTCTGGAGTTTACAAAGGATGTGAGGCCTCCGGTCGCAATGAGGTGGGGAACTAGGTCTTTCTCTGTGGTCTCCAGAGGGGATTCAGACATCCTTTCGTCTTGGGAGATGCAAGACGAGCCTGCATTCAAGTCACTGCAGGGATATCCGGCCTTATTTCGAGTCAGGTCATCACGGTGTCCATTCCACTTGAGGCCGCAAACTCAGGGTCCCTCTCACACACCTAGAGCTGAGAGAAGCCTCCTATTGAGGTGCTTGTGGTAAGGTGGTATTCCTCTAGAGTTGAAGCCAGGGACTAAACTCTCATCTCGAGTTGATTTGTGGTCCCCGGAGCTCTATCCTGTTGCTACAGTGACCTCAGGATCCCTCTAGCCTTGAAACAGTGTTCTTGGGGTTTCTCTGGAGTGCCATCAACGAAATCAAGGCTCCTTTCCTGTGTGATGTGCAACACGGCAGTGCTCTGCACGCAGTGCAGGGGAATCTGACCTCATCTCGCGGCGCGGGGGAAGTCTCATGGTTTTTCTCGAGTTGCGGCGGGAACCTGGGGTATACTCTCGAGTTACGACGGGGATGGCCCTTCCACACACGTGTTTGTTCAGCGACGTCAGGACTCCTGCCTAGTTGCGAGGGACAACTCTGGATTCCCCTCGATGCTTGGCAGGGCAATTGGGTCGCCTCTCCAGCTGAGGTGGGAGACCAAGTGTCCCTTTCCACGTGCCACAGGAATCCTGGGACTCCTATTAAGTTTCACGAGGAGTCAGGCATCTTTTCCTTTGGAGGCACTGATCTCCGCGTCCCTCTGGAGTTTTCAAAGGATGTGAGGCCTCCGGTCGCGATGAGGTGAAGAACTAGGTCTTTCTCTGTGGTCTCCACAGGGGATTCAGACATCCTTTCGTCTTGGGAGATGCAAGACGAGCCTGCATTCAAGTCACTGCAGGGATATCCGGCCTTATTTCGAGTCAGGGCATCGCGGTGTCCATTCCACTTGAGGCCGCAAATTCAGGGTCCCTCTCACACACCTAGAGCTGAGAGAAGCCTCCTCTTGAGGTGCTTGTGGTAAGGTGGTATTCCACTGGAGTCGAAGCCAGGGACTAACCTCTCATCTCGAGTTGATTTTTGGTCCACGGAGCTCTTTCGTGTTGCAAGAGTGACCTCAGGATCCCTCTAGCCTGGAAACAGTGTTCTTGGGGTTTCTCTGGAGTGCCATCAAGGAAATCAAGGCTCCTTTCATGTGTGATGTGCAACCCGGCATTGCTCTGCACGCAGTGCAGGGGAATCGGGCCTCATCTCGCGGCGAGGGGGAAGTCTCATTGTTTTTCTCGGGATGCGGCGGGAACCTGGGTTATATTTTCGAGTTACGACGGGGATGGCCCTTCCACACACCTGTTTGTTCTGCGACGTCAGGACTCCTGCCTAGTTGGAGGGACAACTCGGGATTTTCCTCGAGGCTTGGCAGGGCAATTGGGACGCCTCTCCATCTGAGGCGGGAGACCAAGGGTCCCTTTCCACGTGCCACAGGAATCCTGGGACGACTATCAAGTTTCTCGAGGAGTCAGGCATCGTCTCTTTGGAGGCACTGATCTCCGCATCCCTCTGGAGTTTTCTAAGGATGTGAGGCCTCCGGTCGCGATGAGGTGGGGAACTAGGTCTTTCCCTCTGGTCTCCACAGGCGATTCAGACATCCTTTCGTCTTGGGAGATGCAAGACGAGCCTGCATTCAAGTCACTGCAGGCATATCCGGCCTTATTTCGAGTCAGGGCATCGCGGTGTCCATTCCACTTGAGGCCACAAAATCAGGGTTCCTCTCACATACCTAGAGCTGAGAGAAGCCTCCTCTTGAGGTGCTTCTGGTAAGGTGGTATTCCTCTGGAGTCGAACCCAGGGACTAACCTCTCATCTCGTGTTGATTTTTGGTCCACCGAGCTCTTTCGTGTTGCTACAGTGACATCAGGATCCCTCTATCCTTGAAACAGTGTTCTTGGGCTTTCTCTGGAGGGCCATCAAGGAAATCAAGGCTCCTTTCATGTATGATGTGCAACACGGAATTGCTCTGCACGCAGTGCGGCGGAATCGGGCCTCATCTCGCGGCGAGGGGGAAGTCTCATGGTTTTTCTCGAGTTGCGGCGGGAACCTCGTGTATATTCTGGAGTTACGACGGGGATGGCCCTTCCACACACGTGTTTGTTCAGCGACGTCAGGACTCCTGCCTAGTTGCGAGGGACAACTCGGGATTCTCCTCGAGGCTTGACAGGGCAATTGGGACGCCTCTCCAGCTGAGGCGAGAGACGAAGTGTCACTTTCCAAGTGCCACAGGAATCCTGGGACTCCTATCAAGTTTCACGAGGAGTCAGGCATCGTCTCCTTTGGAGGCACTGATCTCGGCGTCCCTCTGGAGTTTTCAAAGGATGTGAGGCCTCCGGTCGCAATGAGGTGGGGAACTAGGTGTTTCTCTGTGGTGTCCACAGGGGATTCAGACATCCTTTCATCTTGGGAGATGCAATACAAGCGTGCATTCAAGTCACTGCAGGCATATCCGGCCTTATTTCGAGTCAGGGCATCCCGGTGTCCATCCCCCTTGAGGCCGCACACTCAGGGTGCCTCTCACATACCTAGAGCTGACAGAAGCCTCCTCTTGAGGTGCTTGTGGTAAGGTGGTATTCCTCTGGAATCGAAGCCAGGGACTAACCTCTCATCTCGAGTTGATTTGTGCTCCATGGAGCTCTTTCGTGTTGCTACAGTGATCTCAGGATCCCTCTAGCCTTGAAACAGTGTTCTTGGGGTTTCTCTGGAGTGCTATCAAGGAAATCAAGGCTCCTTTCCTGTGTGATGTGCAACACGGCATTCCTCTGCATGCAGTGCAGGGGAATCGGGCCTCATCTCGCGGCGAGGAGGAAGTCTCATGGTGTTTCTCGAGTTGCGGCGGGAACCTGGGGTATATTCTCGAGTTACGACGCGGATGGCCCTTCCACACACGTGTTTGTTCAGCGACGTCAGGACTCCTGCCTAGTTGCGAGGGACAACTCGGGATTCTCCTCGAGGCTTGGCAGGGCAATTGGGACGCCTCTCCAGCTGAGGCGGGAGACCAAGGGTTCCTTTCCACGTGCCACAGGAATCCTGGGACTCCTATCAAGTTTCACGAGGAGTCAGGCATCGTCTCCTTTGGAGGCACTGATCTCCGCGTACCTCTGGAGTTTTCAAAGGATGTGAGGCCTCCGGTCATGATGAGGTGGGGAACTAGGTCTTTCCCTGTGGTCTCCACAGGCGATTCAGACATCCTTTCGTCTTGGGAGATGCAAGACGAGCCTGCATTCATGTCACTGCAGGGATATCCGGCCTTATTTGGAGTCAGGGCATCGCGGTGTCCATTCCACTTGAGGCCGCAAACTCAGGGTCCCTCTCACATACCTAGAGCTGAGAGAAGCCTTCTATTGAGGTGCTTGTGGTAAGTTGGTATTCCTCTGGAGTCGAAGCCAGGGACTAACCTCTCATCTCGAGTTGACTTTTGGCCCACGGAGCTCTTTCGTGTTGCTACAGTGACCTCAGGATCCCTCTAGCCTTGAAACAGTGTTCTTGGGGTTTCTCTGGAGTGCCATCAACGAAATCAAGGCTCCTTTCCTGTGTGATGTGCAACACGGCAGTGCTCTGCACGCAGTGCAGGGGAATCTGACCTCATCTCGCGCCGAGGGTGAAGTCTCATGGTTTTTCTCGAGTTGCGGCGGGAACCTGGGGTATATTCTCGAGTTACGACGGGGATGGCCCTTCCACACACGTGTTTGTTCAGCGACGTCAGGACTCCTGCCTAGTTGTGAGGGACAACTCGGGATTCCCCTCGAGGCTTGGCAGGGCAATTGGGACGCCTCTCCAGCTGAGGCGGGAGACGAAGTGTCCCTTTCCACGTGCCACAGGAATCCTGGGACTCCTATCAAGTTTCACGAGGAGTCAGGCATCGTCTCCTTTGGAGGCACTGATCTCCGCGTCCCTCTGGAGTTTTCAAAGGATGTGAGGCCTCCGGTCGCAATGAGATGGGAAACTAGGTCTTTCTATGTGGTCTCCACAGGGGATTCAGACATCCTTTCGTCTTGGGAGATGCAAGACGAGCCTGCATTCAAGTCACTGCAGGGATATCCGGCCTTATTTCGAGACAGGTCATCGCGGTGTCCATTCCACTTGAGGCCGCAAACTCAGGGTCCCTCTCACACACCTAGAGCTGAGAGAAGCCTCCTCTTGTGGTGCTTGTGGTAAGGTGGTATTCCTCTGGAGTCGAAGCCAGGGACTAAACTCTCATCTCGAGTTGATTTGTGGTCCACGGAGCTCTTTCCTGTTGCTACAGTGACCTCAGGATCCCTCTAGCCTTGAAACAGTGTTCTTGGGGTTTCTCTGTAGTGCCATCAAGGAAATCAAGGCTCCTTTCCTGTGTGATGTGCAACACGGCATTGCTCTGCACGCAGTGCAGGGGAATCGGGCCTCATCTCGCGGCGAGGAGGAAATCTCATTGTTTTTCTCGGGTTGCGGCGGGAATCTGGGGTATATTCTCGAGTTACGACGGGGATGGCCCTTCCACACACGTGTTTGTTCAGCGACGTCAGGACTCCTGCCTAGTTGTGAGGGACAACTCGGGATTCTTCTCCTCGAGGTTTGGCAGGGCAATTGGGACGCCTCTCCAGCAGAGGCGGGAGACCAAGGGTCCCTTTCCACGTGCCACAGGAATCCTGGGACTCCTATCAAGTTTCACGAGGAGTCAGGCATCGTCTCCTTTGGAGGCACTGATCTCCGCATCCCTCTGGAGTTTACAAGGATGTGAGGCCTCCGGTCACGATGAGGTGGGGAACTAGGTCTTTCTCTGTGGTCTCCACAGGAGATTCAGACATCCTTTCGTCTTGGGAGATGCAAGACGAGCCTGCATTCAAGTCACTGCAGGGATATCCGGCCTTATTTCGAGTCAGGGCATCGCGGTGTCCATTCCACTTGAGGCCGCAAACTCAGGGTCCCTCTCACATACCTAGAGCTGAGAGAAGCCTCCTCTTGAGGTGCTTGTGGTAAGGTGTTATTCCTCTGGAGTCGAAGCCAGGGACTAACCTCTCATCTCGAGTTGATTTGTGGTCCACGGAGCTCTTTCGTGTTGCTACAGTGACCTCAGGATCCCTCTAGCCTTGAAACAGTGTTCTTGGGGTTTCTCTGGAGTGCCACCAAGGAAATCAAGGCTACTTTCATGTGTGATGTGCAACACGGAATTGCTCTGCACGCAGTGCAGGGGAATCGGGCCTCATCTCGCGGCGAGGGGGAAGTCTCATGGTTTTTCTCGAGTTGCGGCGGGAACCTGGTGTATACTCTCGAGTTACGACGGGGATGGCCCTTCCACCCACGTGTTTGTTCAGCGACGGCAGGACTCCTGCCTAGTTGCGAGGGACAACTCGGGTATCTCCTCGAGGCTTGGCAGGGCAATTGGGACGCTCTCCAGCTGAGGCGGGAGACCAAGGGTCCCTTTCCACGTGCCACAGGAATCCTGGGACTCCTATCAAGTTTCACGAGGAGTCAGGCATCGTCTCCTTTGGAGGCACTGATCCCTGCGTACCTCTGGAGTTTTCCAAGGATGTGAGGCCTCCGGTCGCTATGAGGTGGGGAACTAGGTCTTTCTCTGTGGTCTCCACAGGGGATTCAGACATCCTTTCATCTTGGGAGATGCAAGACGAGCTTGCATTCAAGTCACTGCAGGGATATCCGGCCTTATTTCACGTCAGTGCATCGCGGTGTCCATTCCACTTGAGGCCGCAAAATCAGGGTCCCTCTCACATACCTAGAGCTGAGAGAAGCCTCCTCTTGAGGTGCTTGTGGTAAGGTGGTATACCTCTGGAGTCGAAGCCAGGGACTAACCTCTCATCTCGAGTTGATTTTTCGTCCACGGAGCTCTTTCGTGTTGCTACAGTGACCTCAGGATCCCTCTAGCCTTGAAACAGTGTTCTTGGGGTTTCCCTGGAGTGCCATCAAGGAAATCAAGGCTCCTTTCCTGTGTGATGTGCAACACAGAATTGCTCTGCACGAAGTGTAGGGGAATCGGGCCTCATCTCACGGCGAGGGGGAAGTCTCATGGTTTTTCTCGAGTTGCTGCGGGAACCTGGGCTATATTATCGAGTTACGATGGGGATGGCCCTTCCACCCACGTGTTTGTTCAGGGACGTCAGGACTCCTGCCTAGTTGCGAGGGACAACTCGGGATTCTCCTCGAGGCTTGCCAGGGCAATTGGGACGCCTCTCCAGCTGAGGCGGGAGACCAAGGGTCCCTTTCCACGTGCCACAGGAATCCTGGGACTCCTAAAAATTTTCACGAGGAGTCAGGCATCGTCTCCTTTGGAGGCACTGATCTCCGCGTCCCTCTGGAGTTTACAAGGATGTGAGGCCTCCGGTCACGATGAGGTGGGGAACTAGGTCTTTCTCTGTGGTCTCCCCAGGGGATTCAGACATCCTTTCGTCTTGGGAGATGCAAGACGAGCCTGCATTCAAGTCACTGCAGGGATATCCGGCCTTATTTCGAGTCAGGGCATCGCAGTGTCCATTCCACTTGAGGCCGCAAACTCAGGGTCCCTCTCACATACCTAGAGCTGAGAGAAGCCTCCTCTTGAGGTGCTTGTGGTAAGGTGGTATTCCTTTGGAGTCGAAGCCAGGGACTAACCTCTCATCTCGAGTTGATTTTTGGTCCACGGAGCTCTTTCGTGTTGCTACAGTGACCTCAGGATCCCTCTATCCTTGAAACAGTGTTCTTGGGGTTTCTCTGGAGTGCCATCAAGGAAATCAAGGCTCCTTTCCTGTGTGATGTGCAACACGGCATTGCTCTGCACGCAGTGCAGGGAAATCGGGCCTCATCTCGCGGCGAGGGGGAAGTCTCATGGTTTTTCTCGAGTTGCGGCGGGAACCTGGGGTATATTCTCGAGTTACGACAGGGATGGCCCTTCCACACACGTGTTTGTTCAGCGACGTCAGGACTCCTGCCTAGTTGCGAGGGACAACTCGGGATTTTCCTCGATGCTTGGCAGGGCAATTGGGACGGCTCTCCAGCTGAGGAGGGAGACCAAGGGTCCCTTTCCACGTGCCACAGGAATCCTGGGACGCCTATCAAGTTTCACGAGGAGTCAGGCATCGTCTCTTTGGAGGCACTGATCTCCGCGTCCCTCTGGAGTTTTCAAAGGATGTGAGGCCTCCGGTCGCGATGAGGTGGGGAACTAGGTCTTTCCTGTGGTCTCCACAGGCGATTCAGACATCCTTTCGTCTTGGGAGATGCAAGACGAGCCTGCATTCAAGTCACTGCAGGTATATCCGGCCTTATTTCGCGTCAGGGCATCGCGGTGTCCATTCCACTTGTGGCCGCAAACTCAGGGTCCCTCTCACATACCTAGAGCTGAGAGAAGCCTCCTCTTGAGGTGCTTGTGGTAAGGTGGTATTCCTCTGGAGTCGAAGCCAGGGACTAACCTCTCATCTCGAGTTGATTTTTGGTCCACGGAGCTCTTTCGTGTTGCTACAGTGACCTCAGGATCTCTCTAGCCTTGAAACAGTGTTCTTGGGGTTTCTCTGGAGTGCCACCATGGAAATCAAGGCTCCTTTCATGTGTGATGTGCAACACGGAATTGCTCTGCATGCAGTGCAGGGGAATCGGGCCTCATCTCGCGGCGAGGGGGAAGTCTCATGGTTTTTCTCGAGTTGCGGCGGGAACCTGGGGTATATTCTCGAGTTACGACGGGGATGGCCCTTCCACCCACGTGTTTGTTCAGCGACGGCAGGACTCCTGCCTAGTTGCGAGGGACAACTCGGAATTCTTCTCCTCGAGGCTTGGCAGGGCAATTGGGACACCTCTCCAGCAGAAGCGGGAGACCAAGGGTCCCTTTCCACGTGCCACAGGCATCCTGGGACTCTTATCAATTTTCACGAGGAGTCAGGCATCGTCTCCTTTGGAGGCACTGATCTCCGCGTCCCTCTGGAGTTTACAAGGATGTGAGGCCTCCGGTCACGATGAGGTGGGGAACTAGGTCTTTCTCTGTGGTCTCTACAGGAGATTCAGACATCCTTTCGTCTTGGGAGATGCAAGACGATCCTGCATTCAAGTCACTGCAGGGATATCCGGCCTTATTTCGAGTCAGGGCATCGCGGTGTCCATTCCACTTGAGGCCGCAAACTCAGGGTCCCTCTCACATACCTAGAGCTGAGAGAAGCCTCCTCTTGAGGTGCTTGTGGTAAGGTGTTATACCTCTGGAGTCGAAGCCAGGGACTAACCTCTCATCTCGAGTTGAATTTTGGTCAACGGAGCTCTTTCGTGTTGCTTCAGTGACCTCAGGATCCCTCTAGCCTTGAAACAGTGTTCTTGGGGTTTCTCTGGAGTGCCATCAAGAATATCAAGGCTCCTTTCCTGTGTGATGTGCAACACGGCATTGCTCTGCACGCAGTGCAGGGGAATCGGGCCTCATCTCGCAGCGAGGGGAAAGTCTCTTGGTTTTTCTCGAGTTGCGGCGGGAACCTGGGGTATATTCTCGAGTTACGACGGGGATGGCCCTTCCACACACCTGTTTGTTCTGCGACGTCAGGACTCCTGCCTAGTTGCGAGGGACAACTCGGGATTCTCCTCGAGGCTTGGCAGGGCAATTGGGATGCCTCTCCAGCTGAGGCGGGAGACGAAGTGTCCCTTTCCACGTGCCACAGGAATCCTGGGACTCCTATCAAGTTTCACGAGGAGTCAGGCATCGTCTCCTTTGGAGGCACTGATCTCCGCGTCCGTCTGGAGTTTTCAAAGGATTTGAGGCCTCCGGTCGCAATGAGGTGGGGAACTAGGTCTTTCTCTGTGGTCTCCACAGGGGATTCAGACATCCTTTCGTCTTGGGAGATGCAAGACGAGCCTGCATTCAAGTCACTGCAGGGATATCCGGCCTTATTTCGAGTCAGGGCATCGTGGTGTCCATTCCACTTGAGGCCGCAACCTCAGGGTCCCTCTCACACACCTAGAGCTGAGAGAAGCCTCCTCTTGTGGTGCTTGTGGTAAGGTGGTATTCCTCTGGAGTCGAAGCCAGGGACTAAACTCTCATCTCGAGTTGATTTGTGGTCCACGGAGCTCTTTCCTGTTGCTACAGTGACCTCAGGATCCCTCTAGCCTTGAAACAGTGTTCTTGGGGTTTCTCTGTAGTGCCATCAAGGAAATCAAGGCTCCTTTCCTGTGTGATGTGCAACACGGCATTGCTCTGCACGCAGTGCAGGGGAATCGGGCCTCATCTCGCGGCGAGGAGGAAATCTCATTGTTTTTCTCGGGTTGCGGCGGGAATCTGGGGTATATTCTCGAGTTACGACGGGGATGGCCCTTCCACACACGTGTTTGTTCAGCGACGTCAGGACTCCTGCCTAGTTGTGAGGGACAACTCGGGATTCTTCTCCTCGAAGTTTGGCAGGGCAATTGGGACGCCTCTCCAGCAGAGGCGGGAGACCAAGGGTCCCTTTCCACGTGCCACAGGAATCCTGGGACTCCTATCAAGTTTCACGAGGAGTCAGGCATCGTCTCCTTTGGAGGCACTGATCTCCGCATCCCTCTGGAGTTTACAAGGATGTGAGGCCTCCGGTCACGATGAGGTGGGGAACTAGGTCTTTCTCTGTGGTCTCCACAGGAGATTCAGACATCCTTTCGTCTTGGGAGATGCAAGACGAGCCTGCATTCAAGTCACTGCAGGGATATCCGGCCTTATTTCGAGTCAGGGCATCGCGGTGTCCATTCCACTTGAGGCCGCAAACTCAGGGTCCCTCTCACATACCTAGAGCTGAGAGAAGCCTCCTCTTGAGGTGCTTGTGGTAAGGTGTTATTCCTCTGGAGTCGAAGCCAGGGACTAACCTCTCATCTCGAGTTGATTTGTGGTCCACGGAGCTCTTTCGTGTTGCTACAGTGACCTCAGGATCCCTCTAGCCTTGAAACAGTGTTCTTGGGGTTTCTCTGGAGTGCCACCAAGGAAATCAAGGCTACTTTCATGTGTGATGTGCAACACGGAATTGCTCTGCACGCAGTGCAGGGGAATCGGGCCTCATCTCGCGGCGAGGGGGAAGTCTCATGGTTTTTCTCGAGTTGCGGCGGGAACCTGGTGTATACTCTCGAGTTACGACGGGGATGGCCCTTCCACCCACGTGTTTGTTCAGCGACGGCAGGACTCCTGCCTAGTTGCGAGGGACAACTCGGGTATCTCCTCGAGGCTTGGCAGGGCAATTGGGACGCTCTCCAGCTGAGGCGGGAGACCAAGGGTCCCTTTCCACGTGCCACAGGAATCCTGGGACTCCTATCAAGTTTCACGAGGAGTCAGGCATCGTCTCCTTTGGAGGCACTGATCCCTGCGTACCTCTGGAGTTTTCCAAGGATGTGAGGCCTCCGGTCGCTATGAGGTGGGGAACTAGGTCTTTCTCTGTGGTCTCCACAGGGGATTCAGACATCCTTTCATCTTGGGAGATGCAAGACGAGCTTGCATTCAAGTCACTGCAGGGATATCCGGCCTTATTTCACGTCAGTGCATCGCGGTGTCCATTCCACTTGAGGCCGCAAAATCAGGGTCCCTCTCACATACCTAGAGCTGAGAGAAGCCTCCTCTTGAGGTGCTTGTGGTAAGGTGGTATACCTCTGGAGTCGAAGCCAGGGACTAACCTCTCATCTCGAGTTGATTTTTCGTCCACGGAGCTCTTTCGTGTTGCTACAGTGACCTCAGGATCCCTCTAGCCTTGAAACAGTGTTCTTGGGGTTTCTCTGGAGTGCCATCAAGGAAATCAAGGCTCCTTTCCTGTGTGATGTGCAACACAGAATTGCTCTGCACGAAGTGTAGGGGAATCGGGCCTCATCTCGCGGCGAGGGGGAAGTCTCATGGTTTTTCTCGAGTTGCTGCGGGAACCTGGGCTATATTATCGAGTTACGATGGGGATGGCCCTTCCACCCACGTGTTTGTTCAGGGACGTCAGGACTCCTGCCTAGTTGCGAGGGACAACTCGGGATTCTCCTCGAGGCTTGCCAGGGCAATTGGGACGCCTCTCCAGCTGAGGCGGGAGACCAAGGGTCCCTTTCCACGTGCCACAGGAATCCTGGGACTCCTAAAAATTTTCACGAGGAGTCAGGCATCGTCTCCTTTGGAGGCACTGATCTCCGCGTCCCTCTGGAGTTTACAAGGATGTGAGGCCTCCGGTCACGATGAGGTGGGGAACTAGGTCTTTCTCTGTGGTCTCCCCAGGGGATTCAGACATCCTTTCGTCTTGGGAGATGCAAGACGAGCCTGCATTCAAGTCACTGCAGGGATATCCGGCCTTATTTCGAGTCAGGGCATCGCAGTGTCCATTCCACTTGAGGCCGCAAACTCAGGGTCCCTCTCACATACCTAGAGCTGAGAGAAGCCTCCTCTTGAGGTGCTTGTGGTAAGGTGGTATTCCTTTGGAGTCGAAGCCAGGGACTAACCTCTCATCTCGAGTTGATTTTTGGTCCACGGAGCTCTTTCGTGTTGCTACAGTGACCTCAGGATCCCTCTATCCTTGAAACAGTGTTCTTGGGGTTTCTCTGGAGTGCCATCAAGGAAATCAAGGCTCCTTTCCTGTGTGATGTGCAACACGGCATTGCTCTGCACGCAGTGCAGGGAAATCGGGCCTCATCTCGCGGCGAGGGGGAAGTCTCATGGTTTTTCTCGAGTTGCGGCGGGAACCTGGGGTATATTCTCGAGTTACGACAGGGATGGCCCTTCCACACACGTGTTTGTTCAGCGACGTCAGGACTCCTGCCTAGTTGCGAGGGACAACTCGGGATTTTCCTCGATGCTTGGCAGGGCAATTGGGACGGCTCTCCAGCTGAGGAGGGAGACCAAGGGTCCCTTTCCACGTGCCACAGGAATCCTGGGACGCCTATCAAGTTTCACGAGGAGTCAGGCATCGTCTCTTTGGAGGCACTGATCTCCGCGTCCCTCTGGAGTTTTCAAAGGATGTGAGGCCTCCGGTCGCGATGAGGTGGGGAACTAGGTCTTTCCTGTGGTCTCCACAGGCGATTCAGACATCCTTTCGTCTTGGGAGATGCAAGACGAGCCTGCATTCAAGTCACTGCAGGTATATCCGGCCTTATTTCGCGTCAGGGCATCGCGGTGTCCATTCCACTTGTGGCCGCAAACTCAGGGTCCCTCTCACATACCTAGAGCTGAGAGAAGCCTCCTCTTGAGGTGCTTGTGGTAAGGTGGTATTCCTCTGGAGTCGAAGCCAGGGACTAACCTCTCATCTCGAGTTGATTTTTGGTCCACGGAGCTCTTTCGTGTTGCTACAGTGACCTCAGGATCTCTCTAGCCTTGAAACAGTGTTCTTGGGGTTTCTCTGGAGTGCCACCATGGAAATCAAGGCTCCTTTCATGTGTGATGTGCAACACGGAATTGCTCTGCATGCAGTGCAGGGGAATCGGGCCTCATCTCGCGGCGAGGGGGAAGTCTCATGGTTTTTCTCGAGTTGCGGCGGGAACCTGGGGTATATTCTCGAGTTACGACGGGGATGGCCCTTCCACCCACGTGTTTGTTCAGCGACGGCAGGACTCCTGCCTAGTTGCGAGGGACAACTCGGGATTCTCCTCGAGGCTTGGCAGGGCAATTGGGACGGCTCTCCAGGTGAGGCGGGAGACCAAGGGTCCCTTTCCACGTGCCACAGGAATCCTGGGACTCCTATCAAGTTTCATGAGGAGTCAGGCTTCGTTTCCTTTGGAGGCACTGATCTCCGCGTTCCTCTGGGGTTTTCAAAGGATTTGAGGCCTCCGGTCGCGATGAGATGGGAAACTAGGTCTTTCTCTGTGGTCTCCACAGGGGATTCAGACATTCTTTCGTTTTGGGAGATGCAAGACGAGCCTGCATTCAAGTCACTGCAGGGATATCCGGCCTTATTTCGAGTCAGGGCATCGCGGTGTCCATTCCACTTGAGGCCGCAAACTCAGGGTCCCTCTCACATAGCTAGAGCTGAGAGAAGCCTCCTCTTGAGGTGCTTGTGGTAAGGTGGTATTCCTCTGGAGTCGAAGCCAGGGACTAACCTCTCATCTCGAGTTGATTTTTCGTCCACGGAGCTCTTTCGTGTTGCTACAGTGACCTCAGGATCCCTCTAGCCTTGAAACAGTGTTCTTGGGGTTTCTCTGGAGTGCCATCAAGGAAATCAAGGCTCCTTTCATGTGTGATGTGCAACACAGAATTGCTCTGCACGAAGTGTAGGGGAATCGGGCCTCATCTCGCGGCGAGAGGGAAGTCTCATGGTTTTTCTCGAGTTGCGGCGGGAACCTGGGCTATATTATCGAGTTACGATGGGGATGGCCCTTCCACCCACTTGTTTGTTCAGGAACGTCAGGACTCCTGCCTAGTTGCGAGGGACAACTCGGGATTCTCCTCGAGGCTTGCCAGGGCAATTGGGACGGCTCTCCAGCTGAGGCGGGAGACCAAGGGTCCCTTTCCACGTGCCACAGGAATCCTGGGACTCCTATCAAGTTTCATGAGGAGTCAGGCTTCGTTTCCTTTGGAGGCACTGATCTCCGCGTTCCTCTGGGGTTTTCAAAGGATGTGAGGCCTCCGGTCGCGATGAGATGGGAAACTAGGTCTTTCTCTGTGGTCTCCACAGGGGATTCAGACATCCTTTCTTTTTGGGAGATGCAAGACGAGCCTGCATTCAAGTCACTGCAGGGATATCCGGCCTTATTTCGAGTCAGGGCATCGCGGTGTCCATTCCACTTGAGGCCGCAAACTCAGGGTCCCTCTCACATAGCTAGAGCTGAGAGAAGCCTCCTCTTGAGGTGCTTGTGGTAAGGTGGTATTCCTCTGGAGTCGAAGCCAGGGACTAACCTCTCATCTCGAGTTGATTTTTCGTCCACGGAGCTCTTTCGTGTTGCTACAGTGACCTCAGGATCCCTCTAGCCTTGAAACAGTGTTCTTGGGGTTTCTCTGGAGTGCCATCAAGGAAATCAAGGCTCCTTTCATGTGTGATGTGCAACACAGAATTGCTCTGCACGAAGTGTAGGGGAATCGGGCCTCATCTCGCGGCGAGAGGGAAGTCTCATGGTTTTTCTCGAGTTGCGGCGGGAACCTGGGCTATATTATCGAGTTACGATGGGGATGGCCCTTCCACCCACTTGTTTGTTCAGGAACGTCAGGACTCCTGCCTAGTTGCGAGGGACAACTCGGGATTCTCCTCGAGGCTTGCCAGGGCAATTGGGACGCCTCTCCAGCTGAGGCTGGAGACCAAGGGTCCCTTTCCACGTGCCACAGGAATCCTGGGACTCCTATCAAGTTTGACGAGGAGTCAGGCATTGGCTTCTTTGGAGGCACTGATCTCCGCGTATCTCTGGAGTTTTCAAAGGATGTGAAGCCTCCGGTCGCGATGAGGTGGGGAACTGGGTCTTTCTCTGTGGTCTCCACAGGGGATTCAGACATCCTTTCGTCTTGGGAGATGCAAGACGAGCCTGCATTCAAGTCACTGCAGGGATATCCGGCCTTATTTCGAGTCAGGGCATCGCGGTGTCCATTCCACTTGAGGCCACAACCTCAGGGTCCCTCTCCCATACCTAGAGCTGAGAGAAGCCTCCTCTTGAGGTGCTTGTGGTAAGGTGGTATTCCTCTGGAGTCGAAGCCAGGGACTAACCTCTTATCTCGAGTTGATTTTTGGTCCACGGTGCTCTTTCGTGTTGCTACAGTGACCTCAGGATTCCTCTCGCCTTGAAACAGTGTTCTTGGGGTTTCTCTGGAGTGCCACCATGGAAATCAAGGCTCCTTTCATGTGTGATGTGCAACACGGAATTGCTCTGCATGCAGTGCAGGGGAATCGGGCCTCATCTCGCGGCGAGGGGGAAGTCTCATGGTTTTTCTCGAGTTGCGGCGGGAACCTGGGGTATATTCTCGAGTTACGACGGGGATGGCCCTTCCACCCACGTGTTTGTTCAGCGACGGCAGGACTCCTGCCTAGTTGCGAGGGACAACTCGGGATTCTCCTCGAGGCTTGGCAGGGCAATTGGGACGGCTCTCCAGCTGAGGCGGGAGACCAAGGGTCCCTTTCCACGTGCCACAGGAATCCTGGGACTCCTATCAAGTTTCATGAGGAGTCAGGCTTCGTTTCCTTTGGAGGCACTGATCTCCGCGTTCCTCTGGGGTTTTCAAAGGATGTGAGGCCTCCGGTCGCGATGAGATGGGAAACTAGGTCTTTCTTTGTGGTCTCCACAGGGGATTCAGACATCCTTTCGTTTTGGGAGATGCAAGACGAGCCTGCATTCAAGTCACTGCAGGGATATCCGGCCTTATTTCGAGTCAGGGCATCGCGGTGTCCATTCCACTTGAGGCCGCAAACTCAGGGTCCCTCTCACATAGCTAGAGCTGAGAGAAGCCTCCTCTTGAGGTGCTTGTGGTAAGGTGGTATTCCTCTGGAGTCGAAGCCAGGGACTAACCTCTCATCTCGAGTTGATTTTTCGTCCACGGAGCTCTTTCCTGTTGCTACAGTGACCTCAGGATCCCTCTAGCCTTGAAACAGTGTTCTTGGGGTTTCTCTGGAGTGCCATCAAGGAAATCAAGGCTCCTTTCATGTGTGATGTGCAACACAGAATTGCTCTGCACGAAGTGTAGGGGAATCGGGCCTCATCTCGCGGCGAGGGGGAAGTCTCATGGTTTTTCTCGAGTTGCGGCGGGAACCTGGGCTGTATTATCGAGTTACGATGGGGATGGCCCTTCCATCCACTTGTTTGTTCAGGAACGTCAGGACTCCTGCCTAGTTGCGAGGGACAAATCGGGATTCTCCTCGAGGCTTGCCAGGGCAATTGGGACGCCTCTCCAGCTGATGCGGGAGACCAAGGGTCCCTTTCCACGTGCCACAGGAATCCTGGGACTCCTATCAAGTTTGACGAGGAGTCAGGCATTGGCTTCTTTGGAGGCACTGATCTCCGCGTATCTCTGGAGTTTTCAAAGGATGTGAAGCCTCCGGTCGCGATGAGGTGGGGAACTGGGTCTTTCTCTGTGGTCTCCACAGGGGATTCAGACATCCTTTCGTCTTGGGAGATGCAAGACGAGCCTGCATTCAAGTCACTGCAGGGATATCCGGCCTTATTTCGAGTCAGGGCATCGTGGTGTCCATTCCACTTGAGGCCGCAAACTCAGGGTCCCTCTCACATACCTAGAGCTGAGAGAAGCCTCCTCTTGAGGTGCTTGTGGTAAGGTGGTATTCCTCTGGAGTCGAAGCCAGGTACTAACCTCTCATCTCGAGTTGATTCTTGGTCCATGGAGCTCTTTCGTGTTGCTACAGTGACCTCAGGATCCCTCTAGACTTGAAACAGTGTTCTTGGCCTTTCTCCGGAGTGCCGCCAAGGAAATCAAGGCTCCTTTCATGTGTGATGTGCAACACGGAATTGCTCTGCACGCAGTGCAGGGGAATCGGGCCTCATCTCGCGGCGAGTTGGAAGTCTCATGGTTTTCCTCGAGTTGCGGCGGGAACCTGGGCTATATTCTCGAGTTACGACGGGGATGGCCCTTCCACACACGTGTTTGTACAACAACGGCAGGACTCCTGCCTAGTTGCGAGGGACAACTCGGGATTCTCCTCGAGGCTTGGCAGGGCAATTGGGACGCCTCTCCAGCTGAGGCGGGAGACCAAGGGTCCCTTTCCACGTGCCACAGGAATCCTGGGACTCCTATCAAGTTTCACGAGGAGTCAGGCATCGTCTCCTTTGGAGGCACTGATCTCCGCGTCCCTCTGGAGTTTTCAAAGGATGTGAGGCCTCCGGTCGCGATGAGGTGAGGAACTAGGTCTTTCTCTGTGGTCTCCACAGGGGATTCAGACATCCTTTCGTCTTTGGAGATGCAAGACGAGCCTGCATTCAAGTCACTGCAGGGATATCCGGCCTTATTTTGAGTCAGGGCATCGTGGTGTCCATTCGACTTGAGGCTGCAAACTCAGGGTCCCTCTCACATACCTAGAGCTGAGAGAAGCCTCCTCTTGAGGTGCTTGTGGTAAGGTGGTATTCCTCTGGAGTCAAAGCCAGGCACTAACCCATCATCTCGAGTTGATTTTTGGTCAATGGAGCTCTTTCGTGTTGCTACAGTGACCTCAGGATCCCTCTAGCCTGGAAACAGTGTTCTTGGGGTTTCTCTGGAGTGCCATCACGGAAATCAAGGCTCCTTTCATGTGTGATGTGCAACACGGAATTCCTCTGCACGCAGTGCAGGGGAATCGGGCCTCATCTCGGGGCGAGGGGGAAGTCTCATGGTTTTTCTCGAGTTGCGGCGGCAACCTGGGCTATATTCTCGAATTACGCCGGGGATGGCCCTTCCACCCACGTGTTTTTTCAGCGACGTCAGGACTCCTGCCTAGTTGCGAGGGACAACTCGGGATTCTCCTCGAGGCTTGACAGGGCCATTGGGATGCCTCTCCAGCTGAGGTGGGAGACCAAGTGTCCCTTTCCACGTGCCACAGGAATCCTGGGACTCCTATCAAGTTTGACGAGGAGTCAGGCATCGTCTCCTTTGGAGGCACTGATCTCCGCGTACCTCTGGAGTTGTCAAAGGATATGAGGCTTCCGGTCGCGATGAGGTGGGGAACTAGGTCTTTCTCTGTGGTCTACACAGGTGATTCAGACATCCTTTCGTCTTGGGAGATGCAAGACGAGCCTGCATTTAAGTCACTGCAGGGATATCCAGCCTTATTTCGAGTCAGGGCATCGTGGTGTCCATTCCACTTGAGGCCGCAAACTCAGGGTCCCTCTCACATACCTAGAGCTGAGAGAAGCCTCCTCTTGAGGTGCTTGTGGTAAGGTGGTATTCCTCTGGAGTCGAAGCCAGGGACTAACCTCTCATCTCGAGTTGATTTTTGGTCCACGGAGCTCTTTCGTGTTGCTACAGTGACCTCAGGATCCCTCTAGCCTGGAAACAGTGTTCTTGGGGTTTCTCTGGAGTGCCACCAAGGAAATCAAGGCTCCTTTCATGTGTGATTTGCAACACGGAATTGCTCTGCACGCAGTTCAGGGGAATCGGGCCTCATCTCGCGGCGAGGGGAAGTCTCATGGTTTTTCTCGAGTTGCGGCGGGAACCTGGGGTATATTCTCGAGTTACGACGGGGATGGCCCTTCCACACACGTGTTTGTTCAGCGACGGCAGGACTCCTGCCTAGTTGCGAGGGACAACTCGGGATTCTCCTCGAGGCTTGGCAGGGCAATTGGGACGCCTCTCCAGCTGAGGCGGGAGACCAAGGGTCCCTTTCCACGTGCCACAGGAATCCTGGGACTCCTATCAAGTTTCACGAGGAGTCAGGCATCGTCTCCTTTGGAGGCACTGATCTCCGCGTCCCTCTGGAGTTTTCAAAGGATGTGAGGCCTCCGGTCGCGATGAGCTGGGGAACTAGGTCTTTCTCTGTGGTCTACACAGGTGATTCAGACATCCATTCGTCTTGGGAGATGCAAGACAGCCTGCATTCAAGTCACTGCAGGGATATCCGGCCTTATTTTGAGTCAGGGCATCGCGGTGTCCATTCCACTTGAGGCCGCAAACTCAGGGTCCCTCTCACATACCTAGAGCTGAGAGAAGCCTCCTATTGAGGTGCTTGTGATAAGGTGGTATTCCTCTGGAGTCGAAGCCAGGGACTAACCTCTCATCTCGAGTTGATTTGTGGTCCACGGAGCTCTTGCGTGTTGCTACAGTGACCTCAGGATCCCTCTAGCCTTGAAACAGTGTTCTTGGGGTTTCTCTGGAGTGCCACCAAGGAAATCAAGGCTCCTTTCATGTGTGATGTGCAACACGGAATTGCTCTGCACGCAGTGCAGGGGAATCGGGCCTCATCTCGCGGCGAGGGGGAAGTCTCATGGTTTTTCTCGAGTTGCGGCGGGAACCTGGGCTATATTATCGAGTTACGATGGGGATGGCCCTTCCACCCACGTGTTTGTTCAGGAACGTCAGGACTCCTGCCTAGTTGCGAGGGACAACTCGGGATTCTCCTCGAGGCTTGGCAGGGCAATTGGGACGCCTCTCCAGCTGAGGCGGGAGACCAAGGGTCCCTTTCCACGTGCCACAGGAATCCTGGGACTCCTATCAAGTTTGACGAGGAGTCAGGCATTGGCTTCTTTGGAGGCACTGATCTCCGCGTATCTCTGGAGTTTTCAAAGGATGTGAAGCCTCCGGTCGCGATGAGGTGGGGAACTGGGTCTTTCTCTGTGGTCTCCACAGGGGATTCAGACATCCTTTCGTTTTGGGAGATGCAAGACGAGCCTGCATTCAAGTCACTGCAGGTATATCCGGCCTTATTTCGCGTCAGGGCATCGCGGTGTCCATTC
The DNA here is from genome assembly GCF_910594005.1 of Cervus elaphus. Lineage (NCBI taxonomy): Eukaryota > Metazoa > Chordata > Mammalia > Artiodactyla > Cervidae > Cervus > Cervus elaphus. Next base: position 23,835,367 of record NC_057848.1, read on the forward strand.
CACTTGTGGCCGCAAACTCAGGGTCCCTTTCACATACCTAGAGCTGAGAGAAGCCTCCTCTTGAGGTGCTTGTGGTAAGGTGGTATTCCTCTGGAGTCGAAGCCAGGGACTAACCTCTCATCTCGAGTTGATTTTTGGTCCACGGTGCTCTTTCGTGTTGCTACAGTGACCTCAGGATCTCTCTAGCCTTGAAACAGTGTTCTTGGGGTTTCTCTGGAGTGCCACCATGGAAATCAAGGCTCCTTTCATGTGTGATGTGCAACACGGAATTGCTCTGCATGCAGTGCAGGGGAATCGGGCCTCATCTCGCGGCGAGGGGGAAGTCTCATGGTTTTTCTCGAGTTGCGGCGGGAACCTGGGGTATATTCTCGAGTTACGACGGGGATGGCCCTTCCACCCACGTGTTTGTTCAGCGACGGCAGGACTCCTGCCTAGTTGCGAGGGACAACTCGGGATTCTCCTCGAGGCTTGGCAGGGCAATTGGGACGGCTCTCCAGCTGAGGCGGGAGACCAAGGGTCCCTTTCCACGTGCCACAGGAATCCTGGGACTCCTATCAAGTTTCATGAGGAGTCAGGCTTCGTTTCCTTTGGAGGCACTGATCTCCGCGTTCCTCTGGGGTTTTCAAAGGATGTGAGGCCTCCGGTCGCGATGAGATGGGAAACTAGGTCTTTCTCTGTGGTCTCCACAGGGGATTCAGACATCCTTTCGTTTTGGGAGATGCAAGACGAGCCTGCATTCAAGTCACTGCAGGGATATCCGGCCTTATTTCGAGTCAGGGCATCGCGGTGTCCATTCCACTTGAGGCCGCAAACTCAGGGTCCCTCTCACATAGCTAGAGCTGAGAGAAGCCTCCTCTTGAGGTGCTTGTGGTAAGGTGGTATTCCTCTGGAGTCGAAGCCAGGGACTAACCTCTCATCTCGAGTTGATTTTTCGTCCACGGAGCTCTTTCGTGTTGCTACAGTGACCTCAGGATCCCTCTAGCCTTGAAACAGTGTTCTTGGGGTTTCTCTGGAGTGCCATCAAGGAAATCAAGACTCCTTTCCTGTGTGATGTGCAACACAGAATAGCTCTGCACGAAGTGTAGGGGAATCGGGCCTCATCTCGCGGCGAGAGGGAAGTCTCATGGTTTTTCTCGAGTTGCGGCGGGAACCTGGGCTATATTATCGAGTTACGATGGAGATGGCCCTTCCACCCACTTGTTTGTTCAGGAACGTCAGGACTCCTGCCTAGTTGCGAGGGACAACTCGGGATTCTCCTCGAGGCTTGCCAGGGCAATTGGGACGCCTCTCCAGCTGAGGCGGGAGACCAAGGGTCCCTTTCCACGTGCCACAGGAATCCTGGGACTCCTATCAAGTTTGACGAGGAGTCAGGCATTGGCTTCTTTGGAGGCACTGATCTCCGCGTATCTCTGGAGTTTTCAAAGGATGTGAAGCCTCCGGTCGCGATGAGGTGGGGAACTGGGTCTTTCTCTGTGGTCTCCACAGGGGATTCAGACATCCTTTCGTCTTGGGAGATGCAAGACGAGCCTGCATTCAAGTCACTGCAGGGATATCCGGCCTTATTTCGAGTCAGGGCATTGCGGTGTCCATTCCACTTGAGGCCACAACCTCAGGGTCCCTCTCACATACCTAGAGCTGAGAGAAGCCTCCTCTTGAGGTGCTTGTGGTAAGGTGGTATTCGTCTGGAGTCGAAGCCAGGGACTAACCTCTCATCTCGAGTTGATTTTTGGGCCACGGTGCTCTTTCGTGTTGCTACAGTGACCTCAGGATTCCTCTAGCCTTGAAACAGTGTTCTTGGGGTTTCTCTGGAGTGCCACCATGGAAATCAAGGCTCCTTTCATGTGTGATGTGCAACACGGAATTGCTCTGCTCGCAGTGCAGGGGAATCGGGCCTCATCTCGCGGCGAGGGGGAAGTCTCATGGTTTTTCTCGAGTTGCGGCGGGAACCTGGGGTATATTCTCGAGTTACGACGGGGATGGCCCTTCCACCCACGTGTTTGTTCAGCGACGGCAGGACTCCTGCCTAGTTGCGAGGGACAACTCGGGATTCTCCTCGAGGCTTGGCAGGGCAATTGGGACGGCTCTCCAGCTGAGGCGGGAGACCAAGGGTCCCTTTCCACGTGCCACAGGAATCCTGGGACTCCTATCAAGTTTCATGAGGAGTCAGGCTTCGTTTCCTTTGGAGGCACTGATCTCCGCGTTCCTCTGGGGTTTTCAAAGGATGTGAGGCCTCCGGTCGCGATGAGATGGGAAACCAAGTCTTTCTTTGTGGTCTCCACAGGGGATTCAGACATCCTTTCGTTTTGGGAGATGCAAGACGAGCCTGCATTCAAGTCACTGCAGGGATATCCGGCCTTATTTCGAGTCAGGGCATCGCGGTGTCCATTCCACTTGAGGCCGCAAACTCAGGGTCCCTCTCACATAGCTAGAGCTGAGAGAAGCCTCCTCTTGAGGTGCTTGTGGTAAGGTGGTATTCCTCTGGAGTCGAAGCCAGGGACTAACCTCTCATCTCGAGTTGATTTTTCGTCCACGGAGCACTTTCGTGTTGCTACAGTGACCTCAGGATCCCTCTAGCCTTGAAACAGTGTTCTTGGGGTTTCTCTGTAGTGCCATCAAGGAAATCAAGGCTCCTTTCATGTGTGATGTGCAACACAGAATTGCTCTGCACGAAGTGTAGGGGAATCGGGCCTCATCTCGCGGCGAGGGGGAAGTCTCATGGTTTTTCTCGAGTTGCGGCGGGAACCTGGGCTATATTATCGAGTTACGATGGGGATGGCCCTTCCACCCACTTGTTTGTTCAGGAACGTCAGGACTCCTGCCTAGTTGCGAGGGACAACTCGGGATTCTCCTCGAGGCTTGGCAGGGCAATTGGGACGCCTCTCCAGCTGAGGCGGGAGACCAAGGGTCCCTTTCCACGTGCCACAGGAATCCTGGGACTCCTATCAAGTTTGACGAGGAGTCAGGCATCGTCTCCTTTGGAGGCACTGATCTCCGCGTCCCTCTGGAGTTTTCAAAGGATGTGAGGCCTCCGGTCGCGATGAGGTGAGGAACTAGGTCTTTCTCTGTGGTCTCCACAGGGGATTCAGACATCCTTTTGTCTTTGGAGATGCAAGACGAGCCTGCATTCAAGTCACTGCAGGGATATCCGGCCTTATTTTGAGTCAGGGCATCGTGGTGTCCATTCGACTTGAGGCTGCAAACTCAGGGTCCCTCTCACATACCTAGAGCTGAGAGAAGCCTCCTCTTGAGGTGCTTGTGGTAAGGTGGTATTCCTCTGGAGTCAAAGCCAGGCACTAACCCGTCATCTCGAGTTGATTTTTGGTCAATGGAGCTCTTTCGTGTTGCTACAGTGACCTCAGGATCCCTCTAGCCTGGAAACAGTGTTCTTGGGGTTTCTCTGGAGTGCCATCACGGAAATCAAGGCTCCTTTCATGTGTGATGTGCAACACGGAATTCCTCTGCACGCAGTGCAGGGGAATCGGGCCTCATCTCGCGGCGAGGGGGAAGTCTCATGGTTTTTCTCGAGTTGCGGCGGGAACCTGGGGTATATTCTCGAGTTACGACGGGGATGGCCCTTTCACACACGTGCTTGTTCAGCGACGTCAGGACTCCTGCCTAGTTGCGAGGGACAACTCGGGATTCTCCTCGAGGCTTGGTAGGGTAATTGGGACGCCTCTCCAGCTGAGGCGGGAGACCAAGGGTCCCTTTCCACGTGCCACAGGAATCCTGGGACTCCTATCAAGTTTCACGAGGAGTCAGGCATCGTCTCCTTTGGAGGCACTGATCTCCGCGTACCTCTGGAGTTTTCAAAGGATGTGAGGCCTCCGGTCGCGATAAGGTGGGGAACTAGGTCTTTCTCTGTGGTCTCCACAGGGGATTCAGACATCCTTTCGTCTTGGGAGATGCAAGACGAGCCTGCATTCAAGTCACTGCAGGGATATCCGGCCTTATTTCGAGTCAGGGCATCGTGGTGTCCATTCCACTCGAGGCCGCAAACTCAAGGTCCCTCTCACATAGCTAGAGCTGAGAGAAGCCACCTCTTGAGGTGCTTGTGGTAAGGTGGTATTCCTCTGTAGTCGAAGCCAGGGACTAACCTCTCATCTCGAGTTGATTTGTGGTCCACGGAGCTCTTTCGTGTTGCTACAGTGACCTCAGGATCCCTATAGCCTTGAGACAGTGTTCTTTGGGTTTCTCTGGAGTGCCATCAAGGAAATTAAGGCTCCTTTCATGTGTGATGTGCAACACGGAATTGCTCTGCACGCAGTGCAGGGGAATCGGGCCTCATCTCGGGGCGAGGGGGAAGTCTCATGGTTTTTCTCGAGTTGCGGCGGCAACCTGGGCTATATTCTCGAATTACGCCGGGGATGGCCCTTCCACCCACGTGTTTTTTCAGCGACGTCAGGACTCCTGCCTAGTTGCGAGGGACAACTCGGGATTCTCCTCGAGCTTGACAGGGCCATTGGGATGCCTCTCCAGCTGAGGTGGGAGACCAAGGGTCCCTTTCCACGTGCCACAGGAATCCTGGGACTCCTATCAAGTTTCACGAGGAGTCAGGCATCGTCTCCTTTGGAGGCACTGATCTCCGCGTACCTCTGGAGTTGTCAAAGGATATGAGGCTTCCGGTCGCGATGAGGTGGGGAACTAGGTCTTTCTCTGTGGTCTACACAGGTGATTCAGACATCCTTTCGTCTTGGGAGATGCAAGACGAGCCTGCATTTAAGTCACTGCAGAGATATCCAGCCTTATTTCGAGTCAGGGCATCGTGGTGTCCATTCCACTTGAGGCCGCAAACTCAGGGTCCCTCTCACATACCTAGAGCTGAGAGAAGCCTCCTCTTGAGGTGCTTGTGGTAAGGTGGTATTCCTCTGTAGTCGAAGCCAGGGACTAACCTCTCATCTCGAGTTGATTTTTGGTCCACGGAGCTGTTTCGTGTTGCTACAGTGACCTCAGGATCCCTCTAGCCTGGAAACAGTGTTCTTGGGGTTTCTCTGGAGTGCCACCAAGGAAATCAAGGCTCCTTTCATGTGTGATTTGCAACACGGAATTGCTCTGCACGCAGTTCAGGGGAATCGGGCCTCATCTCGCGGCGAGGGGAAGTCTCATGGTTTTTCTCGAGTTGCGGCGGGAACCTGGGGTATATTCTCGAGTTACGACGGGGATGGCCCTTCCACACACGTGTTTGTTCAGCGACGGCAGGACTCCTGCCTAGTTGCGAGGGATAACTCGGGATTCTCCTCGAGGCTTGGCAGGGCAATTGGGACGCCTCTCCAGCTGAGGCGGGAGACCAAGGGTCCCTTTCCACGTGCCACAGGAATCCTGGGACTCCTATCAAGTTTCACGAGGAGTCAGGCATCGTCTCCTTTGGAGGCACTGATCTCCGCGTACCTCTGGAGTTTTCAAAGGATGTGAGGCCTCCGGTCGCGATAAGGTGGGGAACTAGGTCTTTCTCTGTGGTCTCCACAGGGGATTCAGACATCCTTTCGTCTTGGGAGATGGAAGACGAGCCTGCATTCAAGTCACTGCAGGGATATCCGGCCTTATTTCGAGTCAGGGCATCGTGGTGTCCATTCCACTTGAGGCCGCAAACTCAAGGTCCCTCTCACATAGCTAGAGCTGAGAGAAGCCACCTCTTGAGGTGCTTGTGGTAAGGTGGTATTCCTCTGGAGTCGAAACCAGGGACTAACCTTTCATCTCGAGTTAATTTTTGGTCCACGGAGCTCTTTTGTGTAGCTACAGTGACCTCATGATCCCTCTAGCCTTGAAACAGTGTTCTTGGTGTTTCTCTGGAGTGCCATTAAGGAAATCAAGGCTCCTTTCATGTGTTTTGTGCAACACGGAATTGCTCTGCACGCAGTGCAGGGGAATCGGGCCTCATCTCACGGCGAGGTGGAAGTCTCATGGTTTTTCTCGAGTTGCGGCGGGAACCTGGGGTATATTCTCGAGTTACGACGGGGATGGCCCTTCCACACACGTGTTTGTACAACAACGGCAGGACTCCTGCCTAGATGCGAGGGACAACTCGGGATTCTCCTCGAGGCTTGGCAGGGCAATTGGGACGCCTCTCCAGCTGAGGCGGGAGACCAAGGGTCCCTTTCCACGTGCCACAGGAATCCTGGGACTCCTATCAAGTTTCACGAGGAGTCAGGCATCGTTTCCTTTGGAGGCACTGATCTCCGCGTCCCTCTGGAGTTTTCAAAGGATGTGAGGCCTCCGGTCGCGATGAGGTGAGGAACTAGGTCTTTCTCTGTGGTCTACACAGGGGATTCAGACATCCATTCGTCTTGGGAGATGCAAGACGAGCCTGCATTCTAGTCACTGTAGGGATATCAGGCCTTATTTCGAGTCAGGGCATAGCGGTGTCCATTCCACTTGAGGCCGCAAACTCAGGGTCCCTCTCACATACCTAGAGCTGAGAGAAGCCTCCTCTTGAGGTGCTTGTGGTAAGGTGGTATTCCTCTGGAGTCGAAGCCAGGTACTAACCTCTCATCTCGAGTTGATTTTTTGTCCACGGAGCTCTTTCGTGTTGCTACAGTGACCTCAGGATCCCTCTAGCCTTGAAACAGTGTTCTTGGGGTTTCTCTGGAGTGCCATCAAGGAAATCAAGGCTCCTTTCATGTGTGATGTGCAACACAGAATTGCTCTGCACGAAGTGTAGGGGAATCGGGCCTCATATTGCGGTGAGGGGGAAGTTTTATGGTTTTTCTCGAGTTGCGGCGGGAACCTGGGCTATATTATCGAGTTACGATGGGGATGGCCCTTCCACCCACGTGTTTGTTCAGGGACGTCAGGACTCCTGCCTAGTTGCGAGGGACAACTCGGGATTCTCCTCGAGGCTTGGCAGGGCAATTGGGACGCCTCTCCAGCTGAGGCGGAAGACCAAGGGTCCCTTTCCACGTGCCACAGGAATCCTGGGACTCCTATCAAGTTTCACGAGGAGTCAGGCATTGGCTTCTTTGGAGGCACTGATCTCCGCGTATCTCTGGAGTTTTCAAAGGATGTGAGGCCTCCGTTCGCGATGAGGTGGGGAACTGGGTCTTTCTCTGTGGTCTCCACAGGTGATTCAGACATCCTTTCGTCTTGGGAGATGCAAGACGAGCCTGCATTCAAGTCACTGCAGGGATATCCGGCCTTATTTCGAGTCAGGGCATCGTGGTGTCCATTCCACTTGAGGCCGCAAACTCAGGGTCCCTCTCACATACCTAGAGCTGAGAGAAGCCTCCTCTTGAAGTGCTTGTGGTAAGGTGGTATTCCTCTGGATTCGAAGCCAGGGACTAACCTCTCATCTCGAGTTGATTTTTGGTCCACGGAGCTCTTTCGTGTTGCTACAGTGACCTCAGGATCCCTCTAGCCTTGAGACAGTGTTCTTTGGGTTTCTCTGGAGTGCCATCAAGGAAATTAAGGCTCCTTTCATGTGTGATGTGCAACACGGAATTGCTCTGCACGCAGTGCAGGGGAATCGGGCCTCATCTCGGGGCGAGGGGGAAGTCTCATGGTTTTTCTCGAGTTGCGGCGGCAACCTGGGCTATATTCTCGAATTACGCCGGGGATGGCCCTTCCACCCACGTGTTTTTTCAGCGACGTCAGGACTCCTGCCTAGTTGCGAGGGACAACTCGGGATTCTCCTCGAGGCTTGACAGGGCCATTGGGATGCCTCTCCAGCTGAGGTGGGAGACCAAGGGTCCCTTTCCACGTGCCACAGGAATCCTGGGACTCCTATCAAGTTTCACGAGGAGTCAGGCATCGTCTCCTTTGGAGGCACTGATCTCCGCGTACCTCTGGAGTTGTCAAAGGATATGAGGCTTCCGGTCGCGATGAGGTGGGGAACTAGGTCTTTCTCTGTGGTCTACACAGGTGATTCAGACATCCTTTCGTCTTGGGAGATGCAAGACGAGCCTGCATTTAAGTCACTGCAGAGATATCCAGCCTTATTTCGAGTCAGGGCATCGTGGTGTCCATTCCACTTGAGGCCGCAAACTCAGGGTCCCTCTCACATACCTAGAGCTGAGAGAAGCCTCCTCTTGAGGTGCTTGTGGTAAGGTGGTATTCCTCTGTAGTCGAAGCCAGGGACTAACCTCTCATCTCGAGTTGATTTTTGGTCCACGGAGCTGTTTCGTGTTGCTACAGTGACCTCAGGATCCCTCTAGCCTGGAAACAGTGTTCTTGGGGTTTCTCTGGAGTGCCACCAAGGAAATCAAGGCTCCTTTCATGTGTGATTTGCAACACGGAATTGCTCTGCACGCAGTTCAGGGGAATCGGGCCTCATCTCGCGGCGAGGGGAAGTCTCATGGTTTTTCTCGAGTTGCGGCGGGAACCTGGGGTATATTCTCGAGTTACGACGGGGATGGCCCTTCCACACACGTGTTTGTTCAGCGACGGCAGGACTCCTGCCTAGTTGCGAGGGATAACTCGGGATTCTCCTCGAGGCTTGGCAGGGCAATTGGGACGCCTCTCCAGCTGAGGCGGGAGACCAAGGGTCCCTTTCCACGTGCCACAGGAATCCTGGGACTCCTATCAAGTTTCACGAGGAGTCAGGCATCGTCTCCTTTGGAGGCACTGATCTCCGCGTACCTCTGGAGTTTTCAAAGGATGTGAGGCCTCCGGTCGCGATAAGGTGGGGAACTAGGTCTTTCTCTGTGGTCTCCACAGGGGATTCAGACATCCTTTCGTCTTGGGAGATGGAAGACGAGCCTGCATTCAAGTCACTGCAGGGATATCTGGCCTTATTTCGAGTCAGGGCATCGTGGTGTCCATTCCACTTGAGGCCGCAAACTCAAGGTCCCTCTCACATAGCTAGAGCTGAGAGAAGCCACCTCTTGAGGTGCTTGTGGTAAGGTGGTATTCCTCTGGAGTCGAAACCAGGGACTAACCTTTCATCTCGAGTTAATTTTTGGTCCACGGAGCTCTTTTGTGTAGCTACAGTGACCTCATGATCCCTCTAGCCTTGAAACAGTGTTCTTGGTGTTTCTCTGGAGTGCCATTAAGGAAATCAAGGCTCCTTTCATGTGTTTTGTGCAACACGGAATTGCTCTGCACGCAGTGCAGGGGAATCGGGCCTCATCTCACGGCGAGGTGGAAGTCTCATGGTTTTTCTCGAGTTGCGGCGGGAACCTGGGGTATATTCTCGAGTTACGACGGGGATGGCCCTTCCACACACGTGTTTGTACAACAACGGCAGGACTCCTGCCTAGTTGCGAGGGACAACTCGGGATTCTCCTCGAGGCTTGGCAGGGCAATTGGGACGCCTCTCCAGCTGAGGCGGGAGACCAAGGGTCCCTTTCCACGTGCCACAGGAATCCTGGGACTCCTATCAAGTTTCACGAGGAGTCAGGCATCGTTTCCTTTGGAGGCACTGATCTCCGCGTCCCTCTGGAGTTTTCAAAGGATGTGAGGCCTCCGGTCGCGATGAGGTGAGGAACTAGGTCTTTCTCTGTGGTCTACACAGGGGATTCAGACATCCATTCGTCTTGGGAGATGCAAGACGAGCCTGCATTCTAGTCACTGTAGGGATATCAGGCCTTATTTCGAGTCAGGGCATAGCGGTGTCCATTCCACTTGAGGCCGCAAACTCAGGGTCCCTCTCACATACCTAGAGCTGAGAGAAGCCTCCTCTTGAGGTGCTTGTGGTAAGGTGGTATTCCTCTGGAGTCGAAGCCAGGTACTAACCTCTCATCTCGAGTTGATTTTTTGTCCACGGAGCTCTTTCGTGTTGCTACAGTGACCTCAGGATCCCTCTAGCCTTGAAACAGTGTTCTTGGGGTTTCTCTGGAGTGCCATCAAGGAAATCAAGGCTCCTTTCATGTGTGATGTGCAACACAGAATTGCTCTGCACGAAGTGTAGGGGAATCGGGCCTCATATTGCGGTGAGGGGGAAGTTTTATGGTTTTTCTCGAGTTGCGGCGGGAACCTGGGCTATATTATCGAGTTACGATGGGGATGGCCCTTCCACCCACGTGTTTGTTCAGGGACGTCAGGACTCCTGCCTAGTTGCGAGGGACAACTCGGGATTCTCCTCGAGGCTTGGCAGGGCAATTGGGACGCCTCTCCAGCTGAGGCGGAAGACCAAGGGTCCCTTTCCACGTGCCACAGGAATCCTGGGACTCCTATCAAGTTTGACGAGGAGTCAGGCATTGGCTTCTTTGGAGGCACTGATCTCCGCGTATCTCTGGAGTTTTCAAAGGATGTGAGGCCTCCGTTCGCGATGAGGTGGGGAACTGGGTCTTTCTCTGTGGTCTCCACAGGTGATTCAGACATCCTTTCGTCTTGGGAGATGCAAGACGAGCCTGCATTCAAGTCACTGCAGGGATATCCGGCCTTATTTCGAGTCAGGGCATCGTGGTGTCCATTCCACTTGAGGCCGCAAACTCAGGGTCCCTCTCACATACCTAGAGCTGAGAGAAGCCTCCTCTTGAAGTGCTTGTGGTAAGGTGGTATTCCTCTGGATTCGAAGCCAGGGACTAACCTCTCATCTCGAGTTGATTTTTGGTCCACGGAGCTCTTTCGTGTTGCTACAGTGACCTCAGGATCCCTCTAGCCTTGAAACAGTGTTCCTGGGGTGTCTCTGGAGTGCCATCAAGGAAATCAAGGCTCCTTTCATGTGTGATGTGCAACACGGAATTGCTCTGCACGCAGTGTAAGGGAATCGGGCCTCATCTCTCGGCGAGGGGGAAGTCTCATGGTTTTTCTCGAGTTGCGGCGGGAACCTGGGCTATATTATCGAGTTACGATGGGGATGGCCCTTCCACCCACGTGTTTGTTCAGGAACGTCAGGACTCCTGCCTAGTTGCGAGGGACAACTCGGGATTCTCCTCGAGGCTTGCCAGGGCAATTGGGACGCCTCTCCAGCTGAGGCGGGAGACCAAGGGTCCCTTTCCACGTGCCACAGGAATCCTGGGACTCCTATCAAGTTTGACGAGGAGTCAGGCATTGGCTTCTTTGGAGGCACTGATCTCCGCGTATCTCTGGAGTTTTCAAAGGATGTGAAGCCTCCGGTCGCGATGAGGTGGGGAACTGGGTCTTTCTCTGTGGTCTCCACAGGGGATTCAGACATCCTTTCGTCTTGGGAGATGCAAGACGAGCCTGCATTCAAGTCACTGCAGGGATATCCGGCCTTATTTCGAGTCAGGGCATCGCGGTGTCCATTCCACTTGAGGCCACAACCTCAGGGTCCCTCTCACATACCTAGAGCTGAGAGAAGCCTCCTCTTGAGGTGCTTGTGGTAAGGTGGTATTCCTCTGGAGTCGAAGCCAGGGACTAACCTCTCATCTAGAGTTGATTCTTGGTCCACGGAGCTCTTTCGTGTTGCTACAGTGACCTCAGGATCCCTCTAGACTTGAAACAGTGTTCTTGGCCTTTCTCCGGAGTGCCACCAAGGAAATCAAGGCTCCTTTCATGTGTGATGTGCAACACGGAATTGCTCTGCACGCAGTGCAGGGGAATCGGGCCTCATCTCGCGGCGAGGTGGAAGTCTCATGGTTTTCCTCGAGTTGCGCCGGGAACCTGGGCTATATTCTCGAGTTACGACGGGGATGGCCCTTCCACACACGTGTTTGTACAACAACGGCAGGACTCCTGCCTAGTTGCGAGGGACAACTCGGGATTCTCCTCGAGGCTTGGCAGGGCAATTGGGACGCCTCTCCAGCTGAGGCGGGAGACCAAGTGTCCCTTTCCACGTGCCACAGGAATCCTGGGACTCCTATCAAGTTTCACGAGGAGTCAGGCATCGTCTCCTTTGGAGGCACTGATCTCCGCGTCCCTCTGGAGTTTTCAAAGGATGTGAGGCCTCCGGTCGCGATGAGGTGAGGAACTAGGTCTTCTCTGTGGTCTACACAGGGGATTCAGACATCCTTTCGTCTTGGAAGATGCAAGACGAGCCTGCATTCTAGTCACTGCAGGGATATCAGGCCTTATTTCGCGTCAGGGCATCGCAGTGTCCATTCCACTTGAGGCCGCAAACTCAGGGTCCCTCTCACATACCTAGAGCTGAGAGAAGCCTCCTATTGAGGTGCTTGTGGTAAGGTGGTATTCCTCTGGAGTCGAAGCCAGGGACTAACCTCTCATCTCGAGTTGATTTGTGGTCCACGGAGCTCTTTCCTGTTGCTACAGTGACCTCAGGATCCCTCTAGCCTTGAAACAGTGTTCTTGGGGTTTCTCTGGAGTGCCATCAAGGAAATCAAGGCTCCTTTCATGTGTGATGTGCAACACAGAATTGCTCTGCACGAAGTGTAGGGGAATCAGGCCTCATATTGCGGCGAGTGGAAGTTTCATGGTTTTTCTCGAGTTGCGGCGGGAACCTGGGCTATATTATCGAGTTACGATGGGGATGGCCCTTCCACCCACGTGTTTGTTCAGGGACGTCAAGACTCCTGCCTAGTTGCGAGGGACAACTCGGGATTCTCCTCGAGGCTTGGCAGGGCAATTGGGACGCCTCTCCAGCTGAGGCGGAAGACCAAGGGTCCCTTTCCACGTGCCACAGGAATCCTGGGACTCCTATCAAGTTTGACGAGGAGTCAGGCATTGGCTTCTTTGGAGGCACTGATCTCCGCGTATCTCTAGAGTTTTCAAAGGATGTGAGGCCTCCGGTCGCGATGAGGTGGGGAACTGGGTCTTTCTCTGTGGTCTCCACAGGGGATTCAGACATCCTTTCGTCTTTGGAGATGCAAGACGAGCCTGCATTCAAGTCACTGCAGGGATATCCGGCCTTATTTTGAGTCAGGGCATCATGGTGTCCATTCGACTTGAGGCTGCAAACTCAGGGTCCCTCTCACATACCTAGAGCTGAGAGAAGCCTCCTCTTGAGGTGCTTGTGGTAAGGTGGTATTCCTCTGGAGTCAAAGCCAGGCACTAACCCGTCATCTCGAGTTGATTTTTGGTCAATGGAGCTCTTTCGTGTTGCTACAGTGACCTCAGGATCCCTCTAGCCTGGAAACAGTGTTCTTGGGGTTTCTCTGGAGTGCCATCAAGGAAATCAAGGCTCCTTTCATGTGTGATGTGCAACACGGAATTCCTCTGCACGCAGTGCAGGGGAATCGGGCCTCATCTCGCGGCGAGGGGGAAGTCTCATGGTTTTTCTCGAGTTGCGGCGGGAACCTGGGGTATATTCTCGAGTTACGACGGGGATGGCCCTTTCACACACGTGCTTGTTCAGCGACGTCAGGACTCCTGCCTAGTTGCGAGGGACAACTCGGGATTCTCCTCGAGGCTTGGTAGGGTATTTGGGACGCCTCTCCAGCTGAGGCGGGAGACCAAGGGTCCCTTTCCACGTGCCACAGGAATCCTGGGACTCCTATCAAGTTTCACGAGGAGTCAGGCATCGTCTCCTTTGGAGGCACTGATCTCCGCGTACCTCTGGAGTTTTCAAAGGATGTGAGGCCTCCGGTCGCGATAAGGTGGGGAACTAGGTCTTTCTCTGTGGTCTCCACAGGGGATTCAGACATCCTTTCGTCTTGGGAGATGCAAGACGAGCCTGCATTCAAGTCACTGCTTGGATATCCGGCCTTATTTCGAGTCAGGGCATCGTGGTGTCCATTCCACTCGAGGCCGCAAACTCAAGGTCCCTCTCACATAGCTAGAGCTGAGAGAAGCCACCTCTTGAGGTGCTTGTGGTAAGGTGGTATTCCTCTGTAGTCGAAGCCAGGGACTAACCTCTCATCTCGAGTTGATTTGTGGTCCACGGAGCTCTTTCGTGTTGCTACAGTTACCTCAGGATCCCTATAGCCTTGAGACAGTGTTCTTTGGGTTTCTCTGGAGTGCCATCAAGGAAATTAAGGCTCCTTTCATGTGTGATGTGCAACACGGAATTGCTCTGCACGCAGTGCAGGGGAATCGGGCCTCATCCTGCGGCGAGGGGGAAGTCTCATGGTTTTTCTCGAGTTGCGGCGGGAACCTGGGGTATATTCTCGAATTACGCCGGGGATGGCCCTTCCACCCACGTGTTTTTTCAGCGACGTCAGGAGTCCTGCCTAGTTGCGAGGGAGAACTCGGAATTCTCCTCGAGGCTTGACAGGGCCATTGGGATGCCTCTCCAGCTGAGGTGGGAGACCAAGGGTCCCTTTCCACGTGCCACAGGAATCCTGGGACTCCTATCAAGTTTCACGAGGAGTCAGGCATCGTCTCCTTTGGAGGCACTGATCTCCGCGTACCTCTGGAGTTGTCAAAGGATATGAGGCTTCTGGTCGCGATGAGGTGGGGAACTAGGTCTTTCTCTGTGGTCTACACAGGTGATTCAGACATCCTTTCGTCTTGGGAGATGCAAGACGAGCCTGCATTCAAGTCACTGCAGGGATATCCAGCCTTATTTCGAGTCAGGGCATCGTGGTGTCCATTCCACTTGAGGCCGCAAACTCAGGGTCCCTCTCACATACCTAGAGCTGAGAGAAGCCTCCTCTTGAGGTGCTTGTGGTAAGGTGGTATTCCTCTGGAGTCGAAGCCAGGGACTAACCTCTCATCTCGAGTTGATTTTTGGTCCACGGAGCTCTTTCGTGTTGCTACAGTGACCTCAGGATCCCTCTAGCCTGGAAACAGTGTTCTTGGGGTTTCTCTGGAGTGCCACCAAGGAAATCAAGGCTCCTTTCATGTGTGATTTGCAACACGGAATTGCTCTGCACGCAGTTCAGGGGAATCGGGCCTCATCTCGCGGCGAGGGGAAGTCTCATGGTTTTTCTCGAGTTGCGGCGGGAACCTGGGGTATATTCTCGAGTTACGACGGGGATGGCCCTTCCACCCACGTGTTTGTTCAGCGACGGCAGGACTCCTGCCTAGTTGCGACGGACAACTCGGGATTCTCCTCGAGGCTTGGCAGGGCAATTGGGACGCCTCTCCAGCTGAGGCGGGAGACCAAGGGTCCCTTTCCACGTGCCACAGGAATCCTGGGACTCCTATCAAGTTTCACGAGGAGTCAGCCATCGTCTCCTTTGGAGGCACTGATCTCCGCGTCCCTCTGGAGTTATCAAAGGATTTGAGGACTCCGGTCGCGATGAGGTGGGGAACTAGGTCTTTCTCTGTGGTCTACACAGGTGATTCAGACATCCATTCGTCTTGGGAGATGCAAGACAGCCTGCATTCAAGTCACTGCAGGGATATCCGGCCTTATTTCGAGTCAGTGCATCGCGGTGTCCATTCCACTTGAGGCCGCAAACTCAGGGTCCCTCTCACATAGCTAGAGCTGAGAGAAGCCTCCTATTGAGGTGCTTGTGGTAAGGTGGTATTCCTCTGGAGTCGAAGCCAGGGACTAACCTCTCATCTCGAGTTGATTTGTGGTCCACGGAGCTCTTTCGTGTTGCTACAGTGACCTCAGGATCCCTCTAGCCTTGAAACAGTGTTCTTGGGGTTTCTCTGGAGTGCCATCAAGGAAAACAAGGCTCCTTTCATGTGTGATGTGCAACACGGAATTGCTCTGCAGGCAGTGCAGTGGAATCGGGCCTCATCTCGCGGCGAGGGGGAAGTCTCATGATTTTTCTCGAGTTGCGGCGGGAACCTGGGCTATATTATCGAGTTACGATGGGGATGGCCCTTCCACCCACGTGTTTGTTCAGGAACGTCAGGACTCCTGCCTAGTTGCGAGGGACAACTCGGGATTCTCCTCGAGGCTTGCCAGGGCAATTGGGACGCCTCTCCAGCTGAGGCGGGAGACCAAGGGTCCCTTTCCACGTGCCACAGGAATCCTGGGACTCCTATCAAGTTTGACGAGGAGTCAGGCATTGGCTTCTTTGGAGGCACTGATCTCCGCGTATCTCTGGAGTTTTCAAAGGATGTGAAGCCTCCGGTCGCGATGAGGTGGGGAACTGGGTCTTTCTCTGTGGTCTCCACAGGGGATTCAGACATCCTTTCGTCTTGGGAGATGCAAGACGAGCCTGCATTCAAGTCACTGCAGGGATATCCGGCCTTATTTCGAGTCAGGGCATCGCGGTGTCCATTCCACTTGAGGCCACAACCTCAGGGTCCCTCTCACATACCTAGAGCTGAGAGAAGCCTCCTCTTGAGGTGCTTGTGGTAAGGTGGTATTCCTCTGGAGTCGAAGCCAGGGACTAACCTCTCATCTCAAGTTGATTCTTGGTCCACGGAGCTCTTTCGTGTTGCTACAGTGACCTCAGGATCCCTCTAGACTTGAAACAGTGTTCTTGGCCTTTCTCCCGAGTGCCACCAAGGAAATCAAGGCTCCTTTCATGTGTGATGTGCAAAATGGAATTGCTCTGCACGCAGTGCAGGGGAATCGGGCCTCATCTCGCGGCGAGGTGGAAGTCTCATGGTTTTCCTCGAGTTGCGGCGGGAACCTGGGCTATATTCTCGAGTTACGTCGGGGATGGCCCTTCCACACACGTGTTTGTACAACAACGGCAGGACTCCTGCCTAGTTGCGAGGGAAAACTCGGGATTCTCCTCGAGGCTTGGCAGGGCAATTGGGACGCCTCTCCAGCTGAGGCGGGAGACCAAGTGTCCCTTTCCACGTGCCACAGGAATCCTGGGACTCCTATCAAGTTTCACGAGGAGTCAGGCATCGTCTCCTTTGGAGGCACTGATCTCCGCATCCCTCTGGAGTTTTCAAAGGATGTGAGGCCTCCGGTCGCGATGAGGTGAGGAACTAGGTCTTCTCTGTGGTCTACACAGGGGATTCAGACATCCTTTCGTCTTGGGAGATGCAAGACGAGCCTGCATTCTAGTCACTGCAGGGATATCAGGCCTTATTTCGAGTCAGGGCATCGCGGTGTCCATTCCACTTGAGGCCGCAAACTCAGGGTCCCTCTCACATACCTAGAGCTGAGAGAAGCCTCCTATTGAGGTGCTTGTGGTAAGGTGGTATTCCTCTGGAGTCGAAGCCAGGGACTAACCTCTCATCTCGAGTTGATTTGTGGTCCACGGAGCTCTTTCGTGTTGCTACAGTGACCTCAGGATCCCTCTAGCCTTGAAACAGTGTTCTTGGGGTTTCTCTGGAGTGCCATCAAGGAAATCAAGGCTCCTTTCATGTGTGATGTGCAACACAGAATTGCTCTGCACGAAGTGTAGGGGAATCAGGCCTCATATTGCGGCGAAGGGAAGTTTCATGGTTTTTCTCGAGTTGCGGCGGGAACCTGGGCTATATTTTCGAGTTACGATGGGGATGGCCCTTCCACCCACGTGTTTGTTCAGGGACGTCAAGACTCCTGCCTAGTTGCGAGGGACAACTCGGGATTCTCCTCGAGGCTTGGCAGGGCAATTGGGACGCCTCTCCAGCTGAGGCGGAAGACCAAGGGTCCCTTTCCACGTGCCACAGGAATCCTGGGACTCCTATCAAGTTTGACGAGGAGTCAGGCATTGGCTTCTTTGGAGGCACTGATCTCCGCGTATCTCTGGAGTTTTCAAAGGATGTGAGGCCTCCGGTCGCGATGAGGTGGGGAACTGGGTCTTTCTCTGTGGTCTCCACAGGGGATTCAGACATCCTTTCGTCTTTGGAGATGCAAGACGAGCCTGCATTCAAGTCACTGCAGGGATATCCGGCCTTATTTTGAGTCAGGGCATCGTGGTGTCCATTCGACTTGAGGCTGCAAACTCAGGGTCCCTCTCACATACCTAGAGCTGAGAGAAGCCTCCTCTTGTGGTGCTTGTGGTAAGGTGGTATTCCTCTGGAGTCAAAGCCAGGCACTAACCCGTCATCTCGAGTTGATTTTTGGTCCACGGAGCTCTTTCGTGTTGCTACAGTGACCTCAGGATGCCTCTAGTCTTGAAACAGTGTTCTTGGGGTTTCTCTGGAGTGCCATCAAGGAAATCAAGGCTCCTTTCATGTGTGATGTGCAACACGGAATTCCTCTGCACGCAGTGCAGGGGAATCGGGCCTCATCTCGCGGCGAGGGGGAAGTCTCATGGTTTTTCTCGAGTTGCGGCGGGAACCTGGGGTATATTCTCGAGTTACGACGGGGATGGCCCTTTCACACACGTGCTTGTTCAGCAACGTCAGGACTCCTGCCTAGTTGCGAGGGACAACTCGGGATTCTCCTCGAGGCTTGGTAGGGTAATTGGGACGCCTCTCCAGCTGAGGCGGGAGACCAAGGGTCCCTTTCCACGTGCCACAGGAATCCTGGGACTCCTATCAAGTTTCACGAGGAGTCAGGCATCGTCTCCTTTGGAGGCACTGATCTCCGCGTACCTCTGGAGTTGTCAAAGGATATGAGGCTTCCGGTCGCGATGAGGTGGGGAACTAGGTCTTTCTCTGTGGTCTACACAGGTGATTCAGACATCCATTCGTCTTGGGAGATGCAAGACCGCCTGCATTCAAGTCACTGCAGGGATATCCAGCCTTATTTTGAGTCAGGGCATCGCGGTGTCCATTCCACTTGAGGCCGCAAACTCAGGGTCCCTCTCACATACCTAGAGCTGAGAGAAGCCTCCTATTGAGGTGCTTGTGGTAAGGTGGTATTCCTCTGGAGTCGAAGCCAGGGACTAACCTCTCATCTCGAGTTGATTTGTGGTCCACGGAGCTCTTTCGTGTTGCTACAGTGACCTCAGGATCCCTCTAGCCTTGAAACAGTGTTCTTGGGGTTTCTCTGGAGTGCCATCAAGGAAATCAAGGCTCCTTTCATGTGTGATGTGCAACACGGAATTGCTCTGCACGCAGTGCAGGGGAATCGGGCCTCATCTCGCGGCGAGGGGGAAGTCTCATGGTTTTTCTCGAGTTGCGGCGGGAACCTGGGGTATACTCTCGAGTTCAGACGGGGATGGCCCTTCCACCCACGTGTTTGTTCAGCCACGTCAGGACTCCTGCCTAGTTGCGAGGGACAACTCGGGATTCTCCTCGAGGCTTGGCAGGGTAATTGGGACGCCTCTCCAGCTGATGCGGGAGACCAAGGGTCCCTTTCCACGTGCCACAGGAATCCTGGGACTCCTATCAAGTTTCACGAGGAGTCAGGCATCGTCTCCTTTGGAGGCACTGATCTCCGCGTACCTCTGGAGTTGTCAAAGGATATGAGGCCTCCGGTCGCGATGAGGTGGGGAACTAGGTCTTTCTCTGTGGTCTCCACAGGTGATTCAGACATCCTTTCGTCTTGGGAGATGCAAGACGAGCCTGCATTCAAGTCACTGCAGGGATATCCGGCCTTATTTCGAGTCAGGGCATCGCGGTGTCCATTCCACTTGAGGCCGCAAACTCAGGGTCCCTCTCACATACCTAGAGCTGAGAGAAGCCTCCTCTTGAGGTGCTTGTGGTAAGGTGGTATTCCTCTGGATTCGAAGCCAGGGACTAACCTCTCATCTCGAGTTGATTCTTGGTCCACGGAGCTCTTTCGTGTTGCTACAGTGACCTCAGGATCCCTCTAGCCTTGAAACAGTGTTCTTGGGGTTTCTCTGGAGTGCCATCAAGGAAATCAAGGCTCCTTTCATGTGTGATGTGCAACACGGAATTCCTCTGCACGCAGTGCAGGGGAATCGGGCCTCATCTCGCGGCGAGGGGGAAGTCTCATGGTTTTTCTCGAGTTGCGGCGGGAACCTGGGGTATATTCTCGAGTTACGACGGGGATGGCCCTTCCACACACGTGCTTGTTCAGCGACGTCAGGACTCCTGCCTAGTTGCGAGGGACAACTCGGGATTCTCCTCGAGGCTTGGCAGGGTAATTGGGACGCCTCTCCAGCTGAGGCGGGAGACCAAGGGTCCCTTTCCACGTGCCACAGGAATCCTGGGACTCCTATCAAGTTTCACGAGGAGTCAGGCATCGTCTCCTTTGGAGGCACTGATCTCCGCGTACCTCTGGAGTTTTCAAAGGATGTGAGGCCTCCGGTCGCGATAAGGTGGGGAACTAGGTCTTTCTCTGTGGTCTCCACAGGGGATTCAGACATCCTTTCGTCTTGGGAGATGCAAGACGAGCCTGCATTCAAGTCACTGCAGGGATATCCGGCCTTATTTCGAGTCAGGGCATCGTGGTGTCCATTCCACTTGAGGCCGCAAACTCAAGGTCCCTCTCACATAGCTAGAGCTGAGAGAAGCCACCTCTTGAGGTGCTTGTGGTAAGGTGGTATTCCTCTGGAGTCGAAACCAGGGACTAACCTTTCATCTCGAGTTAATTTTTGGTCCACGGAGCTCTTTTGTGTAGCTACAGTGACCTCATGATCCCTCTAGCCTTGAAACAGTGTTCTTGGGGTTTCTCTGGAGTGACATTAAGGAAATCAAGGCTCCTTTCATGTGTTTTGTGCAACACGGAATTGCTCTGCACGCAGTGCAGGGGAATCGGGCCTCATCTCACGGCGAGGTGGAAGTCTCATGGTTTTTCTCGAGTTGCGGCGGGAACCTGGGGTATATTCTCGAGTTACGACGGGGATGGCCCTTCCAAACACGTGTTTGTACAACAACGGCAGGACTCCTGCCTAGTTGAGAGGGACAACTCGGGATTCTCCTCGAGGCTTGGCAGGGCAATTGGGACGCCTCTCCAGCTGAGGCGGGAGACCAAGGGTCCCTTTCCACGTGCCACAGGAATCCTGGGACTCCTATCAAGTTTCACGAGGAGTCAGGCATCGATTCCTTTGGAGGCATTGATCTCCGCGTCCCTCTGGAGTTTTCAAAGGATGTGAGGCCTCCGTTCGCGATGAGGTGGGGAACTGGGTCTTTCTCTGTGGTCTCCACAGGGGATTCAGACATCCTTTCGTCTTGGGAGATGCAAGACGAGCCTGCATTCAAGTCACTGCAGGGATATCCGGCCTTATTTCGAGTCAGGGCATCGTGGTGTCCATTCCACTTGAGGCCGCAAACTCAGGGTCCCTCTCACATACCTAGAGCTGAGAGAAGCCTCCTCTTGAGGTGCTTGTGGTAAGGTGGTATTCCTCTGGAGTCGAAGCCAGGGACTAACCTCTCATCTCGAGTTGATTTTTGGTCCACGGAGCTCTTTCGTGTTGCTACAGTGACCTCAGGATCCCTCTAGCCTTGAAACAGTGTTCTTGGGGTGTCTCTGGAGTGCCATCAAGGAAATCAAGGCTCCTTTCATGTGTGATGTGCAACACGGAATTGCTCTGCACGCAGTGCAGGGGAATCGGGCCTCATCTCGCGGCGAGGGGGAAGTCTCATGGTTTTTCTCGAGTTGCGGCGGGAACCTGGGGTATATTCTCGAGTTTCGACTGGGATGGCCCTTCCACACACGTGTTTCTTCAGCGACGTCAGGACTCCTGCCTAGTTGCGAGGGACAACTCGGGATTCTCCTCGAGGCTTGGCAGGGCAATTGGGACGCCTCTCCAGCTGAGGCGGGAGACCAAGGGTCCCTTTCCATGTGCCACAGGAATCCTGGGACTCCTATCAAGTTTCACGAGGAGTCAGGCATCGTCTCCTTTGGAGGCACTGATCTCCGCGTACCTCTGGAGTTTTCAAAGGATGTGAGGCCTCCGGTCGCCAGGAGGTGGGGAACTAGGTCTTTCTCTGTGGTCTCCACAGGAGATTCAGACATCCTTTCATCTTGGGAGATGCAAGACGAGCCTGCATTCAAGTCACTGCAGGGATATCCGGCCTTATTTCACATCAGGGCATCGCGGTATCCAATCCACTTGAGGCTGCAAAATCAGGGTCCCTCTCACATACTTAGAGCTGAGAGAAGCCTCCTCTTGAGGTGCTTGTGGTAAGGTGGTATTCCTCTGGAGTCGAAGCCAGGGACAAACCTCTCATCTCGAGTTGATTTTTGGTCCACGGAGCTCTTTCGTGTGGCTACAGTGACCTCAGGATCCCTCTAGCCTTGAAACAGTGTTCTTGGGGTTTCTCTGGAGTGCCATCAAGGAAATCAAGGCTCCTTTTATGTGTGATGTGCAAGACGGAGTTGCTCTGCACGCAGTGCAGGGGAATCGGCCCTCATCTCGCGGCGCGGGGGAAGTCTCATGGTTTTTCTCGAGTTGCGGCGGGAACTGGGGTATATTCTCGAGTTACAACGGGGATGGCCCTTCCACCCAAGTGTTTGTTTAGCGACGTCAGGACTCCTACCTAGTTGCGAGGGACAACTCGGGATTCTCCTCGAGGCTTGGCAGGGCAATTGGGACGCCTCTCCAGCTGAGGCGGTAGACCAAGGGTCCCTTTCCACGTGACACAGGAATCCTGGGACTCCTATCAAGTTTCACGAGGAGTCAGGCATCGTCTCCTTTGGAGGCACTGATCTCCGCGTACCTCTGGAGTTTTCAAAGGATGTGAGGCCTCCGGTCGCGATGAGGTGGGGAACTAGATTTTTCTCTGAGGTCTCCACAGGGGATTCAGACATCCTTTCGTCTTGGGAGATGCAAGCCGCGCCTGCATTCAAGTCACTGCAGGGATATCCGGCCTTATTTCGAGTCAGGGCATCGCGGTGTCCATTTCACTTGAGGCCGCAAACTCAGGGTCCCTCTCACATACCTAGAGCTGAGAGAAGCCTCCTCTTGAGGTGCTTGTGGTTAGGTGGTATTCCTCTGGAGTCGAAGCCAGGGACTAACCTCTCATCTCGAGTTGATTTTTGGTCCATGGAGCTCTTTCGTGTTACTACAGTGACCTCAGGATCCCTCTAGCCTTGAAACACTGTTCTTGGGGTTTCTCTGGAGTGCCACCATGGAAATCAAGGCTCCTTTCATGTGTGATGTGCAACACGGAATTGCTCTGCACGCAGTGCAGGGGAATCGGGCCTCATCTCGCGGCGAGGGGGAACTCTCATGGTTTTTCTCGAGTTGCGGCGGGAACCTGGGGTATACTTTCGAGTTACGACGTGGATGGCCCTTCCACCCACGTATTTGTTCAGCGACGGGAGGACTCCTGCCTAGTTGCGAGGGACAACTCGGAATTCTCCTCGAGGCTTGGCAGGGCAATTGGGACGCCTCTCCAGCTGAGGCGGGAGACCAAGTGTCCCTTTCCATGTGCCACAGGAATCCTGGGACTCCTATCAAGTTTCACGAGGAGTCAGGCATCGTCTCTTTGGAGGCACTGATCTCTGCGTACCTCTGGAGTTTTCCAAGGATTTGAGGCCTCCGGTCGCCATGAGGTGGGGAACTAGGTCTTTCTCTGTGGTCTCCACAGGGGATTCAGACATCCTTTCATCTTGGGAGATGCAAGACGAGCCTACATTCAAGTCACTGCAGGGATATCCGGTCTTATTTCACGTCAGTGCATCGCGGTGTCCATTTCACTTGAGGCCTCAAAATCAGGGTCCCTCTCACATACCTAGAGCTGAGAGAAGCCTCCTCTTGAGGTGCTTGTGGTAAGGTGGTAATCCTCTGGAGTCGAAGCCAGGGACTAATCTCTCATCTCGAGTTGATTCTTGGTCCACGGAGCTCTTTCGTGTAGCTACAGTGACCTCAGGATCCCTCTAGCCTTGAAACAGTGTTCTTGGGGTGTCTCTGGAGTGCCATCAAGGAAATCAAGGCTCCTTTCATGTGTGATGTGCAACACGGAATTGCTCTGCACGCAGTGCAGGGGAATCGGGCCTCATCTCGCGGCGAGGGGGAAGTCACATGGTTTTTCTCGAGTTGCGGTGTGAACCTGGGGTATATTCTCGAGTTACGACGGGGATGCCCCTTCCACACACGTGTTTCTTCAGCGACGTCAGGACTCCTGCCTAGTTGCGAGGGACAACTCGGGATTCTCCTCGAGGCTTGGCAGGGCAATTGGGTCGCCTCTCCAGCTGAGGCGGTAGACCAAGGGTCCCTTTAAACGTGCCACAGGAATCCTGGGACTCCTATCAAGTTTCACGAGGAGTCAGGCATCGTCTCCTTTGGAGGCACTGATCTCCGCGTACCTCTGGAGTTTTCAAAGGATGTGAGGCCTCCGGTCGCGATGAGGTGGGGAACTAGATCTTTCTCTGAGGTCTCCACAGGGGATTCAGACATCCTTTCGTCTTGGGAGATGCAAGACGAGCCTGCATTCAAGTCACTGCAGTGATATCCTGCCTTATTTTGCGTCAGGGCATCGCAGTGTCCATTCCACTTGAGGTCGCAAAATCAGGGTCCCTCTCACATACCTAGAGCTGAGAGAAGCCTCCTCTTGAGGTGCTTGTGGTAAGGTGGTATTCCTCTGGAGTCGAAGCCCGGGACTAACCTCTCATCTCGAGTTGATTCTTTGTCCACGGAGCTCTTTCGTGTTGCTACAGTGACCTCAGGATCCCTCTAGCCTTGAAACAGTGTTCTTGGGGTTTCTCTGGAGTGCCATCAAGGAAATCAAGGCTCCTTTCATGTGTGATGTGCAACACGGAATTGCTCTGCACGCAGTGCAGGGGAATTGGGCCTCATCTCGCGGCGAGGGGGAAGTCTCATGGTTTTTCTCGAGTTGCGGTGGGAACCTGGGGTATATTCTCGAGTTCCAACGGGGATGGCCCTTCCAACCACGTATTTGTTCAGCGACGTCAGGACTCCTGCCTAGTTGCGAGGGACAACTCGGGTTTCTCCTCGAGGCTTGGCAGGGCCATTGGGATGCCTCTCCAGCTGAGGCGGGAGACCAAGGGTCCCTTTCCACGTGCCACAGGAATCCTGGGACTCCTATCAAGTTTCACGAGGAGTCAGGCATCATCTCTTTGGAGGCACTGATCTCTGCGTACCTCTGGAATTTTCCAAGAATTTGAGGCCTCAGGTCGCCATGAGGTGGGGAACTAGGTCTTTCTCTGTGGTCTCCACAGGGGATTCAGACATCCTTTCATCTTGTGAGATGCAAGACGAGCCTGCATTCAAGTCACTGCAGGGATATCCGGCCTTATTTCACGTCAGTGCATCGCGGTGTCCATTTCACTTGAGGCCTCAAAATCAGGGTCCCTCTCACATACCTAGAGCTGAGAGAAGCCTCCTCTTGAGGTGCTTGTGGTAAGGTGGTATTCCTCTGGAGTCGAAGCCAGGGACTAATCTCTCATCTCGAGTTGATTTTTGGGCCACGGTGCTCTTTCGTGTGGCTACAGTGACCTCAGGATCCCTCTAGCCTTGAAACAGTGTTCTTGGGGTTTCTCTGGAGTGCCATCAAGGAAATCAAGGCTCCTTTCATGTGTGATGTGCAACACGGAATTGCTCTGCACGCAGTGCAGGGGAATCGGGCCTCATCTCGCGGCGAGGGGGAAGTCTCATGGTTTTTCTCGAGTTGCGGCGGGAACCTGGGGTATATTCTCGAGTTACGACGGGGATGGCCCTTCCACCCACGTGTTTGTTCAGCCACGTCAGGACTCCTGCCTAGTTGTGAGGGACAACTCGGGAATCTTATCGAGGCTTGGCAGGGCAATTGGGACGCCTCTCCAGCTGAGCTGGGAGTCCAAGGGTCCCTTTTCACGTGCCACAGGAGTCCTGGGACTCCTATCAAGTTTCACGAGGAGTCAGGCATCATCTCCTTTGGAGGCACTGATCTCCGCGTACCTCTGGAGTTTTCAAAGGATGTGAGGCCTCCGGTCGCGATGAGGTGAGGAACTAGATCTTTCTCTGAGGTCTCCACAGGGGATTCAGACATCCTTTCGTCTTGGGAGATGCAAGACGAGCCTGCATTCTAGTCACTGCAGGGATATCCGGCCTTATTTCGAGTCAGGGCATCGCGGTGTCCATTCCACTTGAGGCCGCAAACTCAGGGTCCCTCTCACATACCTAGAGCTGAGAGAAGCCTCCTCTTGAGGTGCTTGTGGTTAGGTGGTATTCCTCTGGATTCGAAGCCAGGGACTAACCTCTCATCTCGAGTTGATTTTTGGTCCATGGAGCTCTTTCGTGTTGCTACAGTGACCACAGGATCCCTCTAGCCATGAAACAGTGTTCTTGGGGTTTCTCTGAAGTGACACCATGGAAATCAAGGCTCCTTTCATGTGTGATGTGCAACACGGAATTGCTCTGCACGCAGTGCAGGGGAATCGGGCCTCATCTCGCGGCGAGGGGGAAGTCTCATGGTTTTTCTCGAGTTGCGGCGGGAACCTGGGGTATACTCTCGAGTTACGACGGGGATGGCCCTTCCACCCACGTGTTTGTTCAGCGACGTCAGGACTCCTGCCTAGTTGCGAGGGACAACTCGGGATTCTCCTCGAGGCTTGGTAGGGCAATTGGGACGCCTCTCCAGCTGAGGCGGGAGACCAAGTGTCCCTTTCCATGTGCCACAGGAATCCTGGGACTCCTATCAAGTTTCACGAGGAGTCAGGCATCGTCTCTTTGGAGGCACTGATCTCTGCGTACCTCTGGAGTTTTCCAAGGATTTGAGGCCTCCGGTCGCCATGAGGTGGGGAACTAGGTCTTTCTCTGTGGTCTCCACAGGGGATTCAGACATCCTTTCATCTTGGGAGATGCAAGACGAGCCTGCATTCAAGTCACTGCAGGGATATCCGGCCTTATTTCACGTCAGTGCATCGCGGAGTCCATTTCACTTGAGGCCTCAAAATCAGGGTCCCTCTCACACACCTAGAGCTGAGAGAAGCCTCCTCTTGAGGTGCTTGTGGTAAGGTGGTATTCCTCTGGAGTCGAAGCCAGGGACTAACCTCTCATCTCGAGTTGATTCTTGGTCCACGGAGCTCTTTCGTGTTGCTACAGTGACCTCAGGATCCCTCTAGCCTTGAAACAGTGTTCTAGGGGTTTCTCTGGAGTGCCATCCAGGAAATCAAGGCTCCTTTCATGTGTGTTGTGCAACACGGAATTGCTGTGCACGCAGTGCAGGGGAATTAGGCCTCATCTCGTGGCGAGGGGGAAGTCTCATGGTTTTTCTCGAGTTGCGGCGGGAACCTGGGGTATATTCTCGAGTTACGACGGGGATGGACCTTCCACACACGTGTTTATTCAGCGATGGCAGGACTCCTGCCTAGTTGCGACGGACAACTCGGGATTCTCCTCGACGCTTGGCAGGGCAATTGGGACGCCTCTCCAGCTGAGGCGGGAGACCAAGGGTCCCTTTCCACGTGCCACAGGAATCCTGGGACTCCTATCAAATTTCACGAGGAGTCAGGCATCGTCTCCTTAGGATGCACTGATCTCCGCGAACCTCTGGAGTTTTCAAAGGATGTGAGGCCTCCGGTCGCGATGAGGTGGGGAACTAGGTCTTTCTCTGTGGTCTCCACAGGGGATTCAGACATCCTTTCGTCTTGAGAGTTGCAAGACGAGCCTGCATTCAAGTCACTGCAGGTATATCCGGCCTTATTTCGAGTTAGGGCATCGAGGTGTCCATTCCACTTTAGATTGCAAACTCCGGGTCCCTCTAACATACCTAGAGCTGAGAGAAGCCTCCTCTTGAGGTCCTTGTGGTAAGGTGGTATTCCTCTGGAGTCGAAGCCAGGGACTAACCTCTCATCTCGAGGTGATTTTTGGTCCACGGAGCTCTTTCGTGTTGCTACAGTGACCTCAGGATCCCTCTAGCCTTGAAACAGTGATCTTGGGGTTTCTCTGGAGTGCCATCAAGGAAATCAAGGCTCCTTTCATGTGTGATGTGCAACACGGAATTGCTCTGCACGCAGTGCAGGGGAATCGGGCCTCATCTCGCGGCGAGAGGGAAGTCTCATGGTTTTTCTCGAGTTGCGGCGGGAACCTGGGGTATATTCTCGAGTTACGACGGGGATGGCCCTTCCACACACGTGTTTCTTCAGCGACGTCAGGACTCCTGCCTAGTTGCGAGGGACAACTCGGGATTCTCCTCGAGGCTTGGCAGGGCAATTGGGACGCCTCTCCAGCTGAGGCGGGAGACCAAGGGTCCCTTTCCACGTGCCACAGGAATCCTGGGACTCCTATAAAGTTTCACGAGTAGTCAGGCATCGTCTCCTTTGGAGGCACTGATCTCCGCGTACCTCTGGAGTTTTCAAAGGATGTGAGGCCTCCGGTCGCCATGAGGTGGGAAACTAGGTCTTTCTCTGTGGTCTCCACAGGGGATTCAGACAGTCGTTCATTTTGGGAGATGGAAGACAAGCCTGCATTCAAGTCACTGCAGGGATATCCGGCCTTATTTTGAGTCAGGGCATCGCGGTCTCCATTCCACTTGAGGCTGCAAACTCAGTGTCCCTCTCACATAGCTAGAGCTGAGAGAAGCCTCCTCTTGAGGTGCTTGTGGTAAGGTGGTATTCCTCTGGAGTCGAAGCCAGGGACTAACCTCTCATCTCGAGTTGATTTTTGGTCCACGGAGCTCTTTCGTGTTGCTACAGTGACCTCGGGATCCCTCTAGCCTTGAAACAGTGTTCTTGGGGTTTCTCTGGAGTGCCATCAAGGAAATCAAGGCTCCTTTCATGTGTGATGTGCAACACGGAATTGCTCTGCACGCAGTGCAGGGGAATCGGGGCTCATCTCGCGGCGAGGGGGAAGTCTCTTGGTTTTTCTCGAGTTGCGGCGGGAACCTGGGGTATATTCTCGAGTTAAGACGGGGATGGCCCTTCCACCCACGTGTTTCTTCAGCGACGGCAGGACTCCTGCCTAGTTGCGAGGGACAACTCGGGATTCTCCTCGAGGCTTGGCAGGGCAATTGGGACGCCTCTCCAGCTGAGGCGGGAGACCTAGGGTCCCTTTCCACGTGCCACAGGAATCCTGGGACTCCTATCAAGTTTCACGAGGAGTCAGGCATCGTCTCCTTTGGAGGCACTGATCTCCGCATACCTCTGGAGTTTTCAAAAGATGTGAGGCCTCCGGTCGCCATGAGGTGGGGAACTAGGTCTTTTTCTGTGGTCTCCACAGGGGATTCGGACATCCTTTCGTCTTGGGAGATGCAAGACGAGCCTGCATTCAAGTCACTGCAGGGATATCCGGCCTTATTACGAGTCAGGGCATCGCGGTGTCCATTCCACTTGAGGCCGGAAACTCAGCACATAGCTAGAGCTGAGAGAAGCCTCCTCTTGAGGTGCTTGTGGTAAGGTGGTATTCCTCTGGAGTCGAAGCCAGGGACTAACCTCTCATCTCGAGTTGATTGTTGGTCCACGGAGCTCTTTCCTGTTACTACAGTGACCTCAGGATCCCGCTAGCCTTGAAACAGTGTTCTTGGGGTATCTCTGGAGTGCCATCAAGGAAATCAAGGCTCCTTTCATGTTTGATGTGCAATACGGAATTGCTCTGCATGCAGTGCAGGAGAATCGGGCCTCATCTCGCGGCGAGGGGGAAGTCTCATGGTTTTTCTCGAGTTGCGGCGGGACCCTGGGGTATATTCTCGAGTTACGACGGGGATGGCCCTTCCACACACGTGTTTGTTCAGCGACGTCAGGACTCCTGCCTAGTTGCGAGGGACAACTCGGGATTCTCCTCGAGGCTTGGCAGGGCAATTGGGACGCCTCTCCAGCTGAGGCAGGAGACCAAGGGTCCCTTTCCACGGGCCACAGGAATCCTGGGACTCCTATCAAGTTTCACGAGGAGTCAGGCATCGTCTCCTTTGGAGGCACTGATCTCTGCGTACCTCTGGAGTTTTCAAAGGATGTGAGGCCTCCGGTCGCGATGAGGTGGGGAACTAGGTCTTTTTCTGTGGTCTCGACAGGGGATTCGGACATCCTTTCGTCTTGGGAGATGCAAGACGAGCCTGCATTCAAGTCACTGCAGGGATATCCGGCCTTATTTCGAGTCAGGGCATCGCGGTGTCCATTCCACTTGAGGCCGCAAACTCAGGGTCCCTCTCACATACCTAGAGCTGAGAGAAGCCTCCTCTTGAGGTGCTTGTGGTAAGGTGGTATTCCTCTGGAGTCGAAGCCAGGGACTAACTTCTCCTCTCGAGTTGATTCTTAGTCCACGGAGCTCTTTCGTGTTGCTACAGTGACCTCAGGATCCCTCTAGCCTTGAAACAGTGTTCTTGGGGTTTCACTGGAGTGCCATCAAGGAAATCAAGGCTCCTTTCATGTGTGATGTGAAACACGGAATTGCTCTGCACGCAGTGCAGGGGAATCGGGCCTCATCTCGCAGCGAGGGGGAAGTCTCATGGTTTTTCTCGAGTTGCGGCGGGAACCTGGGGTATATTCTCGAGTTAAGACGGGGATGGCCCTTCCACCCACGTCTTTCTTCAGTGACGTCAGGACTCCTGTATAGATGCGAGGGACAACTCGGGATTCTCCTCGAGGCTTGGCAGGGCAATTGGGACGCCTCTCCAGCTGAGGCGGGAGACCAAGGCTCCCTTTCCACGTGCCACAGGAATCCTGGGACTCCTATCAAGTTTCACGAGGAGTCAGGCATCGTCTCCTTTGGAGGCACTGATCTCCGCGTACCTCTGGAGTTTTCAAAGGATGTGAGGCCTCCGGTCGCCATGAGGTGGGAAACTAGGTCTTTCTCTGTGGTCTCCACAGGGGATTCAGACATCCTTTCGTCTTGGGAGATGCAAGACGAGCCTGCATTCAAGTCACTGCAGGGATATCTGGCCTTATTACGAGCCAGGGCATCGCGGTGTCCATTCCACTTGAGGCCGCAAACTCAGGGTCCCTCTCACATAGCTAGAGCTGAGAGAAGCCTCCACTTGAGGTGTTTGTGGTAAGGTGGTATTCCTGTGGAGTCGAAGCCAGGGACTAACCTCTCATCTCGAGTTGATTTTTGGTCCACGGAGATCTTTCGTGTTGCTACAGTGACCTCAGGATCCCTCTAGCCTTGAA
The DNA here is from genome assembly GCF_910594005.1 of Cervus elaphus. Classification (NCBI taxonomy): domain Eukaryota; kingdom Metazoa; phylum Chordata; class Mammalia; order Artiodactyla; family Cervidae; genus Cervus; species Cervus elaphus. The sequence continues at coordinate 23,865,785 of NC_057848.1, forward strand.
ACAGTGTTCTTGGGGTGTCTCTGGAGTGCCACCAAGGAAATCAAGGCTCCTTTCATGTGTGATGTGCAACACGGAATTGCTCTGCACGCATTGCAGGGGAATCGGGCCTCATCTCACGGCGAGGGGGAAGTCTCATGGTTTTTCTCGAGTTGCGGCGGGAACCTGGGGTATATTCTCGAGTTACGACGGGGATGGCCCTTCCACCCACGTGATTGTTCAGCGACGTCAGGACTCCTGCCTAGTTGCGAGGGACAATTCGGGATTCTCCTCGAGGCTTGGCAGGGCAATTGGGACGCCTCTCCAGCTGAGGCGGGAGACCAAGGGTCCCTTTCCACGTGCCACAGGAATCCTGGGACTCCTATGAAGTTTCACGAGGAGGCAGGCATCGTCTCCTTTGGAGGCACTGATCTCCGCGTACCTCTGGAGTTTTTAAAGGATATAAGGAATCCGGTCGCGATGAGGTGGGGAACTAGGTCTTTCTCTGTGGTCTCCACAAGGGATTCAGACATCCTTTCGGCTTGGGAGATGCAAGACGAGCCTGCATTCAAGTCACTGCAGGGATATCTGGCCTTATTTCGCGTCAGGGCATCGCGGTGTCCATTCCACTTGAGGCCGCAAACTCAGGGTCCCCCTCACATACGTAGAGCTGAGAGAAGCCTCCTCTTGAGGTGCTTGTGGTAAGGTGGTATTCGTCTGGAGTCGAAGCCAGGGACTAACCTCTCATCTCGAGTTGATTTTTGGTCCACGGAGCTCTTTCGTGTTGCTACAGTGACGTCAGGATCCCTCTAGCCTTGAAACAGTGTTCTTGGGGTTTCTCTGGAGTGCCACCAAGGAAATCAAGGCTCCTTTCATGTGTGATGTGCAACACGGAATTGCTCTGCACGCAGTGCAGGGGAATCGGTCCTCATCTCGCGGCGAGGGGGAAGTCTCATGGTTTTTCTCGAGTTGCGGCGGGAACCTGGGGTATATTCTCGAGTTCCGATCGGGATGGCCCTTCCACCCACGTGTTTGTTCAGCGACGTCAGGACTCCTGCTTAGTTGCGAGGGACAACTCGGGATTCTCCTCGAGGCTTGGCAGGGCTATTGGGACGCTTCACCAGCTGAGGCGGGAGACCAAGGATCCCTTTCCACGTGCCACAGTAATCCTGGGACTCCTATAAAGTTTCACGAGGAGTCAGGCATCGTCTCCTTTGGAGGCACTGATCTCCGCGTACCTCTGGAGTTTTCAAAGGATGTGAGGCCTCCGGTCGCGATGGGGTGGGGATCTAGGTCTTTCTCTGTGGTCTCCACAGGGGATTCAGACATCCTTTCATCTTGGGAGATGCAAGACAAGCCTGCATTCAAGTCACTGCAGGGATATACGGCCTTATTTCGAGTCAGGGCATCGCGGTGTCCATTCCACTTGAGGCCGCAAACTCAGGGTCCCTCTCACATACCTAGAGCTGAGAGAAGCCTCCTCTTGAGGTGCTTGTGGTAAGGTGGTATTCCTCTGGAGTCGAAGCCAGGGACTAACCTCTCATCTCGAGTTGATTTTTGGGCCACGGAGCTCTTTCGTGTTGCTACAGTGACCTCAGGATCCCTCTAGCCTTGAAACAGTGTTCTTGGAGATTCTCTGGAGTGCCATCAAGGAAATCAAGGCTCTTTTCATGTGTGATGTGCAACACGGAATTGCTCTGCACGCAGTGCAGGGGAATCGGGCCTCATCTCGCGGCGAGGGGGAAGTCTCATGGTATTTCTTCAGTTTTGGCGGGAACCTGGGGTATATTCTCGAGTTACGACGGGGATGGCCCTTCCACACATGTGCTTGTTTAGCGACGTCAGGACACCTGTCTAGTTGAGAGGGACAACTCGGGATTCTCCTCGAGGCTTGGCAGGGCAATTGGGACGCCTCTCCAGCTGAGGCGGGAGACCAAGGGTCCCTTTCCACGTGCCACAGGAATCCTGGGACTCCTATCAAGTTTCACAAGGAGTCAGGCATCGTCTCCTTTGGAGGCACTGATCTCTGCGTACCTCTGGAATTTTCAAAGGATGTGAAGCCTCCGGTCGCGATGTGGTGGGGAACTAGGTCTTTCTCTGTGGTCTCCACAAGGTATTCAGACATCCTTTCGTCTTGGGAGATGCAAGACGAGCCTGCATTCAAGTCATTGCAGGGATATCCGGCCTTATTTCGAGTCAGGGCATCGCGGTGTCCATTCCACTTGAGGCCGCAAACTCAGGGTCCCTCTCACATACCTAGTGCTGAGAGAAGCCTCCTCTTGAGGTGCTTGTGGTTAGGTGGTATTCCTCTGGAGTCGACGCCAGGGATTAACCTCTCATCTCGAGTTGATTTTTGGTCCACGGAGCTCTTTCGTGTTGCTACAGTGACCTCAGGATCCCTCTAGCCTTGAAAGAGTGTTCTTGGGGTTTCTCGGGAGTGCCATCAAGGAAATCAAGGCTCCTTTCATGTGTGATGTGCAACACGGAATTGCTCTGCACGCAGTGCAGGGGAATCGGGCCTCATCTCGCTGCGAGGGGGAAGGCTCAGGTTTTTCTCGAGTTGCGGCGGGAACCTGGGGTATATTCTCGAGTTACGACGGGGATGGCCCTTCCACCCACGTGTTTATTCAGCGACGTCAGGACTCCTGCCTAGTTGCGAGGGACAACTCGGGATTCTCCTCGAGGCTTGGCAGGGCAATTGGGACGCCTCTCCAGCTGAGGCGGGAGACCAAGGGTCCCTTTCCATGTGCCACAGGAATCCTGGGACTCCTATCAAGTTTCACGAGGAGTCAGGCATCATCTCCTTTGGAGGCCTTTATCTCCGCGTACCTCTGGAGTTTTCAAAGGATGTGAGGCCTCCGGTCGCGATGAGATGGGGAACTAGGTCTTTCTCTGTGGTCTCCACAGGTGATTCAGACAACCTTTCGTCTTGGGAGATGCAAGACGAGCCTGCATTCAAGTCACTGCAGGGATATCTGGCCTTATTTCGAGCCAGGGCATCGCGGTGTCCATTCCACTTGAGGCCGCAAACTCAGGGTCCCTCTCACATACCTAGAGCTGAGAGAAGCTTCCTCTTGAGGTGCTTGTGGTAAGGTGGTGTTCCTCTGGAGTCGAAGCCAGGGACTAACCTCTCATCTCGAGTTGATTTTTGGTCCACGGAGCTCTTTCGTGTTGCTACAGTGACCTCAGGATCCCTCTAGCCTTGAAACAGTGTTCTTGGGGTTTCTCTGGAGTGCCATCAAGGAAATCAAGGCTCCTTTCATGTTTGATGTGCAACACGGAATTGCTCTGCATGCAGTGAAGGGGAATCGGGCCTCATCTCACGACGAGTGTGAAGTCTCATGGTTTTTCTCGAGTTGCGGCGGGAACCTGTGATATATTCTCGAGTTACGACGGGGATGGCCCTTCCACACACGAGTTTGTTCAGCGACGGCAGGACTCGTCACTAGTTGCGAGGGACAACTCGGGATTCTCCTCGAAGTTTGGCAGGGCAATTGGGACGCCTCTCCAGCTGAGGCGGGAGACCAAGGGTCCCTTTCCACGTGCCACAGGAATCCTGGGACTCCTATCAAGTTTCACGAGGAGTCAGGCATCGTCTCCTTTGGAGGCACTGATATCTGCATTCCTCTGGAGTTTTCAAAGGATGTGAGGCCTCCAGTCACGATGAGGTGGGGAAATAGGTCTTTCTCTGTGGTCTCCACAGGGGATTCAGACATCCCTTCGTCTTGGGAGATGCAAGACGAGCCTGCATTCAAGTCACTGCAGGGATATCCGGCCTTATTTCGAGTCAGGGCATCGGGGTGTCCATTCCACTTGAGGCCGCAAACTCAGGGTCCCTCTCACATACCTAGAGCTGAGAGAAGCCTCCTCTTGAGGTGCTTGTGGTTAGGTGGTATTCCTCTGGAGTCGAAGCCAGGGACTAACCTCTCATCTCGAGTTGATTTTTGGTCCACGGAGATCTTTCGTGTTGCTACAGTGACCTCAGGATCCCTCTAGCCTGGAAACAGTGTTCTTGAGGTTTCTCTGGAGTGCCACCAAGGAAATCAAGGCTCCTTTCATATGTGATGTGCAACACGGAATTGCTCTGCACGCAGTGCAGGGGAATCGGGCCTCATCTCGCGGCGAGGGGGAAGTCTCATGGTTTTTCTCGAGTTGCGGCGGGAACCTGGGGTATATTCTCGAGTTACGACAGGGATGGCCCTTCCACACACGTGTTTGTTCAGCTACGGCAGGACTCCTGCCTAGTTGCGAGGGACAACTCGGGATTCTCCTCGAGGCTTGGCAGGGCAATTGGGACGCCTCTCCAGCTGAGGCGGGAGACCAAGGGTCCCTTTCCACGTTCCACAGGAATCCTGGGACTCCTATCAAGTTTCACGAGGAGTCAGGCATCGTCTCCTTTGGAGGCACTGATCTCTGCGTACCTCTGGAGTTTTCAAAGGATGTGAGGCCTCCGGTCGCGATGAGGTGGGGAACTAGTTCTTTCTCTGTGGTCTCCACAGGGTATTCAGACATCCTTTCATCTTGGGAGATGCAAGACGAGCCTGCATTCAAGTCACTGCAGTGATATCCGGCCTTATTTCGAATCAGGGCATCGCGGTGTCCATTCCACTTGAGGCCGCAAAATCAGGGTCCCTCTCACATACCTAGTGCTGAGAGAAGCCTCCTCTTGAGGTGCTTGTGGTAAGGAGGTATTCCTCTGGAGTCGAAGCCAGGGACTAACCTCTCATCTCGAGTTGATTTTTGGTCCACGGAGCTCTTTTGTGTGGCTACAGTGACCTCAGGATCCCTCTAGCCTTGAAAGAGTGTTCTTGGGGTTTCTCTGGAGCGCCATCAAGGAAATCAAGGCTCTTTTCATGTGTGATGTGCAACACGGAATTGCTCTGCACGCAGTGCAGGGGAATCGGGCCTCATCTCGCGGCGAGGGGGAAGTCTCATGGTATTTCTTGAGTTGCGGCGGGAACCTGGGGTATATTCTCGAGTTACGACGGGGATGGCCCTTCCACACATGTGCTTGTTCAGCGACGTCAGGACACCTGTCTAGTTGCGAGGGACAACTCGGGATTCGCCTCGAGGCTTGGCAGGGCAATTGGGACGCCTCTCCAGCTGAGGCGGGAGACCAAGAGTCCCTTTCCACGTGCCACAGGAATCCTGGGACTCCTATCAAGTTTCACGAGGAGTCAGGCATCGTCTCCTTTGGAGGCACTGATCTCTGCGTACCTCTGGAATTTTCAAAGGATGTGAAGCCTCCGGTCGCGATGAGGTGGGGAACTAGGTCTTTTTCTGTGGTCTCCACAGGGTATTCAGACATCCTTTCGTCTTGGGAGATGCAAGACGAGCCTGCATTCAAGTCACTGCAAGCATATCCGGCCCTATTTCGAGTCAGGGCATCGCGGTGTCCATTCCACTTGAGGCTGCAAACTCAGGGTCCCTCTCACATACCTAGAGCTGAGAGAAGCCTCCTCTTGAGGTGCTTGTGGTAAGGTGGTATTCCTCTGGAGTCGAAGCCAGGGACTAACCTCTCATCTCGAGTCGATTTTTGGTCCACGGAGCTCTTTCGTGTTGCTACAGTGACCTCAGGATCCCTCTAGCCTTGAAAGAGTGTTCTTGGGGTTTCTCTGGAGTGCCATCAAGGAAATCAAGTCTCCTTTCATGTGTGATGTGCAACACGGAATTGCTCTGCACGCAGTGCAGGGGAATCGGGTCTCATCTCGCGGCGAGGGGGAAGTCTCATGGTTTTTCTCGAGTTGCGGCGGGAACCTGGGGTATATTCTCGAGTTACGACGGGGATGGCCCTTCCACACACGTGTTTGTTCAGCGACGGCAGGATTCCTGCCTAGTTGCGAGGGACAACTCGGGATTCTCCTCGAAGCTTGGCAGGGCAATTGGGACGCCTCTCCAGCTGAGGCGGGAGACCAAGGGTCCCTTTCCACGTGCCACAGGAATCCTGGGACTCCTATCAAGTTTCACGAGTAGTCAGGCATCGTCTCCTTTGGAAGCACTGATCTCCGCATACCTCTGGAGTTTTGAAAGGATGTGAGGCCTCCGGCCTCAATGAGGTGGGGAACTAGGTCTTTCTCTGTGGTCTCCACAGGGGATTCCGACATCCTTTCGTCTTGGGAAATGCAAGATGAGCCTGCATTCAAGTCACTGCAGGGATATCCGGCCTTATTTCGAGTCAGGGCATCGCAGTGTCCATTCCACTTGAGGCTGCAAACTCAGGGTCCCTCTCACATACCTAGAGCTGAGAGAAGCCTCCTCTTGAGGTGCTTGTGGTAAGGTGGTATTCCTCTGGAGTCGAAGCCAGGGACTAACCTCTCATCTCGAGTTGATTTTTGGTCCATGGAGCTCTTTCGTGTTGCTACAGTGACGTCAGGATCCCTCTAGCCTTGAAACAGTGTTCTTGGGGTTTCTCTAGAGTGCCATCAAGGAAATCAAGGCTCCTTTCATGTGTGATGTGCAACACGGAATTGCTCTGCACGCAGTGCAGGGGAATCGGGCCTCATCTCGCGGCGAGGGGGAAGTCTCATGATTTTTCTCGAGTTGCGGCGGGAACCTGGGGTATATTCTGGAGTTACGACGGGGAAGGCCCTTCCAACCACGTGTTTGTTCAGCGACGTCAGCACTCCTGCCTAGTTGCGAGGGACAACCCGGGATTCTCTTCGACGCTTGGCAGGGCAATTTGGAGGCCTCTCCAGCTGAGGCGGAGACCAATTGTCCCTTTCCACGTGCCACAGGAATCCTGGGACTCCTATCAAGTTTCACGAGGAGTCAGGTATCGTCTCCTTTGGAGGCACTGGTTTCCGCGTATCTCTGGAGTTTTCAAAGGATGTGAGGCCTCTGGTCGCGATGAGGTGGGCAACTAGGTCTTTCTCTGTGGTCTCCACAGGGGATTCAGACATCCTTTCATCTTGGGAGATGCAAGACGAGCCTGCATTCAAGTCACTGCAGGGATATCCGGCGTTTTTTCGCGTCAGGGCATCGCAGTGTCCATTCCACTTGAGGCCGCAAACTCAGGGTCCCTCTCACATACCTAGAGCTGAGAGAAGCCTCCTCTTGAGGTGCTTGTGGTAAGGTGGTATTCCTCTGGACTCAAAGCCAGGGACTAACCTCTCATCTCGAGTTGATTTTTGGTCAATGGAGCTCTTTCGTGTTGCTACAGTGACCTCAGGATCACTCTAGCCTTGAAACAGTGTTCTTGGGGTTTTTCTGGAGTGCCATCAAGGAAATCAAGGCTCCTTTCATGTTTGACGTGCAGCACGGAATTGCTCTGCACGCAGTGCAGGGGAATCGGGCCTCATCTCAAGGCGAGGGGTAAGTCTCATGATTTTTCTCGAGTTGCGGCGGGAACCTGGGGTATATTCTCGAGTTACGACGGGGATGGCCCTTCCACCCACGTGTTTGTTCAGCGACGTCAGGACTCCTGCCTAGTTGCGAGGGACAACTCGGGATTCTTCTCGAGGCTTGGCAGGGCAATTGGAACGCCTCTCCAGCTGAGGCGGGAGACCAAGGGTCCCTTTCCACGTGTCACAGGAATCCTCGGACTCCTATCAAGTTTCCCGAGGAGTCAGGCATCATCTCCTTTGGAGGCACTGATCTCCGCGTCCCTCTGGAGTTTTCAAAGGATGTGAGGCCTCTGGTCGTGATGTGGTGGGGAATTAGGTCTTTCCTCTGTGGTCTCCACAGGGGATTCAGACATCCTTTCGTCTTGGGAAATGCAAGACGAGCCTGCATTCAAGTCACTGCAGGGATATCCGGGCTTATTTCGAGTCAGGGCATCGCGGTGTCCATTCCACTTGAGGCCGCAAACTCAGGGTCCCTCTCACATACCTAGAGCTGAGAGAAGCCTCCTCTTGAGGTGCTTGTGGTAAGGTGGTATTCCTCTGGAGTCGAAGCCAGGGACTAACCTCTCATCTCGAGTTGATTTTTGGTCCACGGAGCTATTTCGTGTTGCTACAGTGACCTCAGGATCCCTCTAGCCTTGAAACAGTGTTCTTTTGGTTTCTCTGGAGTGCCATCAATGAAATCAAGGCTCCTTTCATGTGTGATGTGCAACACGGAATTGCTCTGCATGCAGTGCAGGGGAATCAGGCCTCATCTCGCGGCGAGGGGGAAGTCTCATGGTTTTTCTCGAGTTGCGGCGGGAACCTGGGGTATATTCTCGAGTTACGACGGGGATGGCCCTTCCACACACGTGTGTGTTTAGCGACGTCAGGACTCCTGCCTAGTTGCGAGGGACAACTCGGGATTCTCCTCGAGGCTTGGCAGGGCAATTGGGACGCCTCTCCAGCTGAGGCGGGAGACCAAGGGTCCCTTTCCACGTGCCACAGGAATCCTGGAAATCCTATCAAGTTTCAAGAGGAGTCAGGCATCGTCTCCTTTGGAGGCACTGATTTCCGCGTACCTCTGGAGTTTTCAAAGGATTTGAGGCCTCCGGTCGCGATGAGGTCGGGAACTAGGTCTTTCTCTGTGGTCTGCACAGGGGATTCAAACATCCTTTCATCTTGGTAGATGCAAGACAAGCCGGCATTCAAGTCACTGCAGAGATATCTGGCCTTATTTCGAGTCAGGGCATCGCGGTGTCCATTCCACTTGAGGCCGCAAACTCAGGGTCCCTCTCACATACCTAGAGCTGAGAGAAGCCTCCTCTTGAGGGGCTTGTGGTAAGGTGGTATTCCTCTGGAGTCGAAGCCAGGGACTAACCTCTCATCTCGAGTCGATTTTTGGTCCACGGAGCTCTTTCGTGTTGCTACAGTGACCTCAGGATCCCTCTAGCCTTGAAAGAGTGTTCTTGGGGATTCTCTGGAGTGCCATCAAGGAAATCAAGTCTCCTTTCATGTGTGATGTGCAACACGGAATTGCTCTGCACGCAGTGCAGGGGAATCGGGTCTCATCTCGCGGCGAGGGGGAAGTCTCATGGTTTTTCTCGAGTTGCGGCGGGAACCTGGGGTATATTCTCGAGTTACGACGGGGATGGCCCTTCCACACACGTGTTTGTTCAGCTACGGCAGGACTCCTGCCTAGTTGCGAGGGACAACTCGGGATTCTCCTCGAGGCTTGGCAGGGCAATTGGGACGACTCTCCAGCTGAGGCAGGAGACCAAGGGTCCCTTTCCACGTGCCACAGGAATCCTGGGACTCCTATCAAGTTTCACGAGGAGTCAGGCATCGTCTCCTTTGGAGGCACTGATCTCCGCGTACCTCTGGAGCTTTCAAAGGATGTGAGGCCTCCAGTCGCCATGAGGTGGGGAACTAGGTCTTTCTCTGTGGTCTCCACAGGGGATTCAGACATCCTTTCGTCTTGGGAGATGCAAGACGAGCCTGCATTCAAGTCACTGCAGGGATATGCGGCCTTATTTTGCGTCAGGGCATCGCGGTGTCCATTCCACTTGAGGCCGCAAACTCAGGGTCCCTCTCAGATACCTAGAGGTGAGAGAAGCCGCCTCTTGAGGTGCTTGTGGTAAGGTGGTATTCCTCTGGAGTCGAAGCCAGGGACTAACCTCTCATCTCGAGTTTATTTTTGGTCCACAGAGCTCTTTCGTGTGGCTACAGTGACCTCAGGATCCCTCCAGCCTTGAAACAATGTTCTTGGGTTTTCTCCTGAGTGCCGGCAAGGAAATCAAGGCTCCTTTCATGTTTGATGTGCAAAACGGAATTGCTCTGCACGCAGTGCAGGGGAATCGGGCCTCATATCGCGGCGAGGGGGAACTCTCATGGTTTTTCTCGAGTTGCGGCGGGAACCTGGGGTATATTCTCGAGTTACGACGGGGATGGCCCTTCCACACACGTGTTTGTTCAGCGACGTCAGGACTCCTGCCTAGTTGCGAGGGACAACTCGGGATTCTCCTCGAGGCTTGGCAGGGCAATTGGGACGCCTCTCCAGCTGAGGCGGGAGACCAAGGGTCCCTTTCCACGTGCCACAGGAATCCTGGGACTCCTATCAAGTTTCACGAGGAGTGAGGTATCGTCTCCTTTGGAGGCACTGATCTCCGCGTATCTCTGGAGTTTTCAAAGGATGTGAGGCCTCCGGTCGCGATGAGGTGGGGAACTAGTTCTTTCTCTGTGGACTCCACAGGGGATTCAGACATCCTTTCGTCTTGGGAGATGCAAGACGAGCCTGCATTCAAGTCACTGCAGGGATATCCGGCGTAATTTCGCGTCAGGGCATCGCAGTGTCCATTCCACTTGAGGCCGCAAACTCAGGGTCCCTCTCACATACCTAGAGCTGAGAGAAGCCTCCTCTTGAGGTGCTTGTGGTAAGGTGGTATTCCTCTGGAGTCGAAGCCAGGGACTAACCTCTCATCTCGAGTTGATTTTTGGTCCACGGAGCTCTTTCGTGTTGCTACAGTGACCTCAGGATCACTCTAGCCTTGAAACATTGTTCTTGGGATTTCTCTGAAGTGCCATCAAGGAAATCAAGGCTCTTTTCATGTGTGATGTGCAACAGGGAATTGCTCTGCACGCAGTGCAGGGGAATCGGGCCTCATCTCATGGCGAGGGGGAAGTCTAATGATTTTTCTCGAGTTGCGGCGGGAACATGGGGTATATTCTCGAATTACGACGGGGATGGCCCTGCCACACACGTGTTTGTTCAGCGACGGCAGGATTCCTGCCTAGTTTCGAGGGACAACTCGGGATTCTCCTCGAGGCTTGGCAGGGCAATTGGGACGCCTCTCCAGCTGAGGCGGGAGACCAAGGGTCCCTTTCCACGTGCCACAGGAATCCTGGAAATCCTATCAAGTTTCAAGAAGAGTCAGGCATCGTCACCTTTGGAGGCACTGATTTCCGCGTACCTCTGGAGTTTTCAAAGGATTTGAGGCCTCCGGTCGCGATGAGGTGGGGAACTAGGTCTTTCTCTGTGGTCTGCACAGGGGATTCAAACATCCTTTCATCTTGGTAGATGCAAGACAAGCCAGCATTCAAGTCACTGCAGAGATATCTGGCCTTATTTCGAGTCAGGGCATCGCGGTGTCCATTCCACTTGAGGCCGCAAACTCAGGGTCCCTCTCACATATCTAGTGCTGAGAGAAGCCTCCTCTTGAGGTGCTTGTGGTAAGGTGGTATTCCTCTGGAGTCGAAGCCAGGGACTAACCTCTCATCTCGAGTCGATTTGTGGTCCACGGAGCTCTTTCGTGTTGCTACAGTGACCTCAGGATCCCTCTAGCCTTGAAAGAGTGTTCTTGGGGGTTCTCTGGAGTGCCATCAAGGAAATCAAGTCTCCTTTCATGTGTGATGTGCAACACGGAATTGTTCTGCACGCAGTGCAGGGGAATCGGGTCTCATCTCGCGGCGAGGGGGAAGTCTCATGGTTTATCTCGAGTTGCGGCGGGAACCTGGGGTATATTCTCGAGTTACGACGGGGATGGCCCTTCCACACACGTGTTTGTTCAGCGACGGCAGGATTCCTGCCTAGTTGCGAGGGACAACTCGGGATTCTCCTCGAAGCTTGGCAGGGAAATTGGGACGCCTCTCCAGCTGAGGCGGGAGACCAAGGGTCCCTTTCCACGTGCCACAGGAATCCTGGGACTCCTATCAAGTTTCACGAGTAGTCAGGCATCGTCTCCTTTGGAAGCACTGATCTCCGCGTACCTCTGGAGTTTTGAAAGGATGTGAGGCCTCCGGCCTCAATGAGATGGGGAACTAGGTCTTTCTCTGTGGTCTCCACAGGGGATTCCGACATCCTTTCGTCTTGGGAAATGCAAGACGAGCCTGCATTCAAGTCACTGCAGGGATATCCGGCCTCATTTCAAGTCAGGGCATCGCAGTGTCCATTCCACTTGAGGCCGCAAACTCAGGGTCCCTCTCACATACCTAGAGCTGAGAGAAGCCTCCTCTTGAGGTGCTTGTGGTAAGGTGGTATTCCTCTGGAGTCGAATCCAGGGACTAACCTCTCATCTCGAGTTGATTTTTGGTCCACGGAGCTCTTTCGTGTTGCTACAGTGACCTCAGGATCCCTCTAGCCTTGAAACATTGTTCTTGGGGTTTCTCTGAAGTGCCATCAAGGAAATCAAGGCTCTTTTCATGTGTGATGTGCAACACGGAATTGCTCTGCACGCAGTGCAGGGGAATCGGGCCTCATCTCATGGCGAGGGGGAAGTCTCATGATTTTTCTCGAGTTGCGGCGGGAACATGGGGTATATTCTCGAATTACGACGGGGATGGCCCTTCCACCCACGTGTTTGTTCAGCGACGTCAGGACTCCTGCCTAGTTTCGAGGGACAACTCGGGATTCTACTCGAGGCTTGGCAGGGCAATTGGGACGCCTCTCCAGCTGAGGCGGGAGACCAAGGGTCCCTTTCCACGTGCCACAGGAATCCTGGAAATCCTATCAAGTTTCAAGAGGAGTCAGGCATCGTCACCTTTGGAGGCACTGATTTCCGCGTACCTCTGGAGTTTTCAAAGGATTTGAGGCCTCCGGTCGCGATGAGGTGGGGAACTAGGTCTTTTTCTGTGGTCTCCACAGGGTATTCAGACATCCTTTCGTCTTGGGAGATGCAAGACGAGCCTGCATTCAAGTCACTGCAAGCATATCCGGCCCTATTTCGAGTCAGGGCATCGCGGTGTCCATTCCACTTGAGGCCGCAAACTCAGGGTCCCTCTCACATACCTAGAGCTGAGAGAAGCCTCCTCTTGAGGTGCTTGTGGTAAGGTGGTATTCCTCTGGAGTCGAAGCCAGGGACTAACCTCTCATCTCGAGTCGATTTTTGGTCCACGGAGCTCTTTCGTGTTGCTACAGTGACCTCAGGATCCCTCTAGCCTTGAAAGAGTGTTCTTGGGGTTTCTCTGGAGTGCCATCAAGGAAATCAAGTCTCCTTTCATGTGTGATGTGCAACACGGAATTGCTCTGCACGCAGTGCAGGGGAATCGGGTCTCATCTCGCGGCGAGGGGGAAGTCTCATGGTTTTTCTCGAGTTGCGGCGGGAACCTGGGGTATATTCTCGAGTTACGACGGGGATGGCCCTTCCACACACGTGTTTGTTCAGCGACGGCAGGATTCCTGCCTAGTTGCGAGGGACAACTCGGGATTCTCCTCGAAGCTTGGCAGGGCAATTGGGACGCCTCTCCAGCTGAGGCGGGAGACCAAGGGTCCCTTTCCACGTGCCACAGGAATCCTGGGACTCCTATCAAGTTTCCCGAGGAGTCAGGCATCATCTCCTTTGGAGGCACTGATCTCCGCGTACCTCTGGAGTTTTCAAAGGATGTGAGGCCTCTGGTCGTGATGTGGTGGGGAATTAGGTCTTTCCTCTGTGGTCTCCACAGGGGATTCAGACATCCTTTCGTCTTGGGAAATGCAAGACGAGCCTGCATTCAAGTCACTGCAGGGATATCCAGGCTTATTTCGAGGCAGGGCATCGCGGTGTCCATTCCACTTGAGGCTGCAAACTCAGGGTCCCTCTCACATACCTAGAGCTGAGAGAAGCCTCCTCTTGAGGTGCTTGTGGTAAGGTGGTATTCCTCTGGAGTCGAAGCCACGGACTAACCTCTCATCTCGAGTTGATTTTTGGTCCACGGAGCTCTTTCGTGTTTCTACAGTGACCTCAGGATCCCTCTAGCCTTGAAACAGTGTTCTTTTGGTTTCTCTGGAGTGCCATCAATGAAATCAAGGCTCCTTTCATGTGTGATGTGCAACACGGAATTGCTCTGCATGCAGTGCAGGGGAATCAGGCCTCATCTCGCGGCGAGGGGGAAGTCTCATGGTTTTTCTCGAGTTGCGGCGGGAATCTGGGGTATATTCTCGAGTTACGACGGGGATGGCCCTTCCACACACGTGTGTGTTTAGCGACGTCAGGACTCCTGCCTAGTTGCGAGGGACAACTCGGGATTCTCCTCGAGGCTTGGCAGGGCAATTGGGACGCCTCTCCAGCTGAGGCGGGAGACCAAGGGTCCCTTTCCACGTGCCACAGGAATCCTGGAAATCCTATCAAGTTTCAAGAGGAGTCAGGCATCGTCTCCTTTGGAGGCACTGATTTCCGCGTACCTCTGGAGTTTTCAAAGGATTTGAGGCCTCCGGTCGCGATGAGGTCGGGAACTAGGTCTTTCTCTGTGGTCTGCACAGGGGATTCAAACATCCTTTCATCTTGGTAGATGCAAGACAAGCCGGCATTCAAGTCACTGCAGAGATATCTGGCCTTATTTCGAGTCAGGGCATCGCGGTGTCCATTCCACTTGAGGCCGCAAACTCAGGGTCCCTCTCACATACCTAGAGCTGAGAGAAGCCTCCTCTTGAGGGGCTTGTGGTAAGGTGGTATTCCTCTGGAGTCGAAGCCAGGGACTAACCTCTCATCTCGAGTCGATTTTTGGTCCACGGAGCTCTTTCGTGTTGCTACAGTGACCTCAGGATCCCTCTAGCCTTGAAAGAGTGTTCTTGGGGATTCTCTGGAGTGCCATCAAGGAAATCAAGTCTCCTTTCATGTGTGATGTGCAACACGGAATTGCTCTGCACGCAGTGCAGGGGAATCGGGTCTCATCTCGCGGCGAGGGGGAAGTCTCATGGTTTTTCTCGAGTTGCGGCGGGAACCTGGGGTATATTCCCGAGTTACGACGGGGATGGCCCTTCCACACACGTGTTTGTTCAGCTACGGCAGGACTCCTGCCTAGTTGCGAGGGACAACTCGGGATTCTCCTCGAGGCTTGGCAGGGCAATTGGGACGACTCTCCAGCTGAGGCAGGAGACCAAGGGTCCCTTTCCACGTGACACAGGAATCCTGGGACTCCTATCAAGTTTCACGAGGAGTCAGGCATCGTCTCCTTTGGAGGCACTGATCTCCGCGTACCTCTGGAGCTTTCAAAGGATGTGAGGCCTCCAGTCGCCATGAGGTGGGGAACTAGGTCTTTCTCTGTGGTCTCCACAGGGGATTCAGACATCCTTTCGTCTTGGGAGATGCAAGACGAGCCTGCATTCAAGTCACTGCAGGGATATGCGGCCTTATTTCGCGTCAGGGCATCGCGGTGTCCATTCCACTTGAGGCCGCAAACTCAGGGTCCCTCTCAGATACCTAGAGGTGAGAGAAGCCGCCTCTTGAGGTGCTTGTGGTAAGGTGGTATTCCTCTGGAGTCGAAGCCAGGGACTAACCTCTCATCTCGAGTTGATTTTTGGTCCACAGAGCTCTTTCGTGTGGCTACAGTGACCTCAGGATCCCTCCAGCCTTGAAACAATGTTCTTGGGTTTTCTCTGGAGTGCCGGCAAGGAAATCAAGGCTCCTTTCATGTTTGATGTGCAAAACGGAATTGCTCTGCACGCAGTGCAGGGGAATCGGGCCTCATATCGCGGCGAGGGGGAACTCTCATGGTTTTTCTCGAGTTGCGGCGGGAACCTGGGGTATATTCTCGAGTTACGACGGGGATGGCCCTTCCACACACGTGTTTGTTCAGCGACGTCAGGACTCCTGCCTAGTTGCGAGGGACAACTCGGGATTCTCCTCGAGGCTTGGCAGGGCAATTGGGACGCCTCTCCAGCTGAGGCGGGAGACCAAGGGTCCCTTTCCACGTGCCACAGGAATCCTGGGACTCCTATCAAGTTTCACGAGGAGTGAGGTATCGTCTCCTTTGGAGGCACTGATCTCCGCGTATCTCTGGAGTTTTCAAAGGATGTGAGGCCTCCGGTCGCGATGAGGTGGGGAACTAGTTCTTTCTCTGTGGACTCCACAGGGGATTCAGACATCCTTTCGTCTTGGGAGATGCAAGATGAGCCTGCATTCAAGTCACTGCAGGGATATCCGGCGTAATTTCGCGTCAGGGCATCGCAGTGTCCATTCCACTTGAGGCCGCAAACTCAGGGTCCCTCTCACATACCTAGAGCTGAGAGAAGCCTCCTCTTGAGGTGCTTGTGGTAAGGTGGTATTCCTCTGGAGTCGAAGCCAGGGACTAACCTCTCATCTCGAGTTGATTTTTGGTCCACGGAGCTCTTTCGTGTTGCTACAGTGACCTCAGGATCACTCTAGCCTTGAAACATTGTTCTTGGGATTTCTCTGAAGTGCCATCAAGGAAATCAAGGCTCTTTTCATGTGTGATGTGCAACAGGGAATTGCTCTGCACGCAGTGCAGGGGAATCGGGCCTCATCTCATGGCGAGGGGGAAGTCTCATGATTTTTCTCGAGTTGCGGCGGGAACATGGGGTATATTCTCGAATTACGACGGGGATGGCCCTGCCACACACGTGTTTGTTCAGCGACGGCAGGATTCCTGCCTAGTTTCGAGGGACAACTCGGGATTCTCCTCGAGGCTTGGCAGGGCAATTGGGACGCCTCTCCAGCTGAGGCGGGAGACCAAGGGTCCCTTTCCACGTGCCACAGGAATCCTGGAAATCCTATCAAGTTTCAAGAAGAGTCAGGCATCGTCACCTTTGGAGGCACTGATTTCCGCGTACCTCTGGAGTTTTCAAAGGATTTGAGGCCTCCGGTCGCGATGAGGTGGGGAACTAGGTCTTTCTCTGTGGTCTGCACAGGGGATTCAAACATCCTTTCATCTTGGTAGATGCAAGACAAGCCAGCATTCAAGTCACTGCAGAGATATCTGGCCTTATTTCGAGTCAGGGCATCGCGGTGTCCATTCCACTTGAGGCCGCAAACTCAGGGTCCCTCTCACATATCTAGTGCTGAGAGAAGCCTCCTCTTGAGGTGCTTGTGGTAAGGTGGTATTCCTCTGGAGTCGAAGCCAGGGACTAACCTCTCATCTCGAGTCGATTTGTGGTCCACGGAGCTCTTTCGTGTTGCTACAGTGACCTCAGGATCCCTCTAGCCTTGAAAGAGTGTTCTTGGGGGTTCTCTGGAGTGCCATCAAGGAAATCAAGTCTCCTTTCATGTGTGATGTGCAACACGGAATTGCTCTGCACGCAGTGCAGGGGAATCGGGTCTCATCTCGCGGCGAGGGGGAAGTCTCATGGTTTATCTCGAGTTGCGGCGGGAACCTGGGGTATATTCTCGAGTTACGACGGGGATGGCCCTTCCACACACGTGTTTGTTCAGCGACGGCAGGATTCCTGCCTAGTTGCGAGGGACAACTCGGGATTCTCCTCGAAGCTTGGCAGGGAAATTGGGACGCCTCTCCAGCTGAGGCGGGAGACCAAGGGTCCCTTTCCACGTGCCACAGGAATCCTGGGACTCCTATCAAGTTTCACGAGTAGTCAGGCATCGTCTCCTTTGGAAGCACTGATCTCCGCGTACCTCTGGAGTTTTGAAAGGATGTGAGGCCTCCGGCCTCAATGAGATGGGGAACTAGGTCTTTCTCTGTGGTCTCCACAGGGGATTCCGACATCCTTTCGTCTTGGGAAATGCAAGACGAGCCTGCATTCAAGTCACTGCAGGGATATCCGGCCTCATTTCAAGTCAGGGCATCGCAGTGTCCATTTCACTTGAGGCCGCAAACTCAGGGTCCCTCTCACATACCTAGAGCTGAGAGAAGCCTCCTCTTGAGGTGCTTGTGGTAAGGTGGTATTCCTCTGGAGTCGAATCCAGGGACTAACCTCTCATCTCGAGTTGATTTTTGGTCCACGGAGCTCTTTCGTGTTGCTACAGTGACCTCAGGATCCCTCTAGCCTTGAAACATTGTTCTTGGGGTTTCTCTGAAGTGCCATCAAGGAAATCAAGGCTCTTTTCATGTGTGATGTGCAACACGGAATTGCTCTGCACGCAGTGCAGGGGAATCGGGCCTCATCTCATGGCGAGGGGGAAGTCTCATGATTTTTCTCGAGTTGCGGCGGGAACATGGGGTATATTCTCGAATTACGACGGGGATGGCCCTGCCACCCACGTGTTTGTTCAGCGACGTCAGGACTCCTGCCTAGTTGCGAGGGACAACTCGGGATTCTTCTCGAGGCTTGGCAGGGCAATTGGGACGCCTCTCCAGCTGAGGCGGGAGACCAAGGGTCCCTTTCCACGTGCCACAGGAATCCTGGGACTCCTATCAAGTTTCCCGAGGAGTCAGGCATCATCTCCTTTGGAGGCACTGATCTCCGCGTACCTCTGGAGTTTTCAAAGGATGTGAGGCCTCTGGTCGTGATGTGGTGGGGAATTACGTCTTTCCTCTGTGGTCTCCACAGGGGATTCAGACATCCTTTCGTCTTGGGAAATGCAAGACGAGCCTGCATTCAAGTCACTGCAGGGATATCCGGGCTTATTTCGAGTCAGGGCATCGCGGTGTCAATTCCACTTGAGGCCGCAAACTCAGGGTCCCTGTCACATACCTAGAGCTGAGAGAAGCCTCCTCTTGAGGTGCTTGTGGTAAGGTGGTATTCCTCTGGAGTCGAAACCAGGGACTACCCTCTCATCTCGTGTTGATTTTTGGTCCACGGAGCTCTTTCGTGTGGCTACTGTGACCTCAGGATCCCTCTAGCCTTAAAACAGTGTTCTTGGGGTTTCTCTGGAGTTCCATCAAGGAAATCAAGGCTTCTTTCATGTTTGATGTGCAACACGGAATTGCTCTGCATGCAGTGCAGGGAATCGGGCCTCATCTCAAGGCGAGGGGGAAGTCTCATGGTTTTTCTCGAGTTGCGGCGAGAACCTGGGGTATATTCTCGAGTTACGACGGGGATGGCTCTTCCACCCACGTGTTTGTTCAGCGACGTCAGGACTCCTTCCTAGTTGCGAGGGACAACTCGGGATTCTCCTCGAGGCTTGGCAGGGCAATTGGAACGCCTCTCCAGTTGAGGCGGGAGACCAAGGGTCCCTTTCCACGTGCCACAGGAATCCTGGGACTCCTATCAAGTTTCACGAGGAGTCAGGAATCGTCTCCTTTGGAGGCACTGATCTCCGCGTACCTCTGGAGTTTTCAAAGGATGTGAGGCCTCCGGTCGCGATGAGGTGGGGAACTAGGTCTTTCTCTGTGGTCTCCACAGGGGTTTCAGACATCCTTTCGTCTTGGGAAATGCAAGACGAGCCTGCATTCAAGTCACTGCAGAGATATCCGGCCTTATTTCGAGTCGGGGCATCGCGGTGTCCATTCGACTTGAGACCGCAAACTCAGGGTCCCTCTCACATACCTACAGCTGAGAGAAGCCTCCTCTTGAGGTGCTTGTGGTAAGGTGGTATTCCTCTGGAGTTGAAACCAGGGACTAACCTCTCATCTCGAGTTGATTTGTGGTCCACGGAGCTCTTTCGTGTTGCTACAGTGACCTCAGGATCTCTCTAGCCTTGAAACAGTGTTCTTGGGGTTTCTCTGGAGTGCCATCAAGGAAATCAAGGCTCCTTTCATGTGTGATGTCCAACACGGAATTGCTCTGCACGCAGTGCAGGGGAATCGGGCCTCATCTCGCGGCAAGGGGGAAGTCTCATGGTTTTTCTCGAGTTGCGGCGGGAACCTGGGGTATATTCTCGAGTTACGACGGGGATGGCCCTTCCACACACGTGTGTGTTTAGCGACGTCAGGACTCCTGCCTAGTTGCGAGGGACAACTCGGGATTCTCCTCGAGGCTTGGCAGGGCAATTGGAACGCCTCTCCAGCTGAGGCGGGAGACCAAGGTTCCCTTTCCACGTGCCACAGGAATCCTGGGACTCCTATCAAGTTTCACGCGGAGTCAGGCATCGTCTCCTTTGGAGGCACTGATCTCCGCGTACCTCTGGAGTTTTCAAAGGATGTGAGGCCTCTGGTCGCGATGAGGTGGGGAACTAGGTCTTTCTCTGTGGTCTCCACAGGGGATTCAGACATCCTTTCGTCTTGGGAGATGCAAGACGAGCCTGCATTCAAGTCACTGCAGGCATATCCGGCCTTATTTCGAGTCAGGGCATCCCGGTGTCCATTCCACTTGAGGCCGCAAACTCAGGGTCCCTCTCACATACCTAGAGCTGAGAGAAGCCTCCTCTTGAGGTGCTTGTGGTAAGGTGGTATTCCTCTGGAGTCGAATCCAGGGACTAACCTCTCTTCTCGAGTTGATTTTTGGTCCACAGAGTTTTTTCGTGTTGCTGCAGTGACCTCAGGATCCCTCTAGCCTTGAAACAGTGTTCTTTTGGTTTCTCTGGAGTGCCATCAAGGAAATCAAGGCTCCTTTCATGTGTGATGTGCAAGACGGAATTGCTCTGCACGCAGTACAGGGGAATCGGGCCTCATCTCGCATCGACGGGGAAGTCTCATGGTTTTCTCGAGTTGCGGCGGGAACCTGGGGTATATTCTCGAGTTACGACGGGGATGGCCCTTCCACCCACGTGTTTGTTCAGCGACGTCAGGACTCCTGCCTAGTTGCGAGGGACAACTCGGGATTCTCCTCGAGGCTTGGCAGGGCAATTGGAACGCCTTTCCAGCTGAGGCGGGAGACCAAGTGTCCCTTTCCACGTGCCACAAGAATCCTGGGACTCCTATCAAGTTTCACGAGGAGTCAGGCATCGTATCCTTTGGAGGCACTGATCTCCGAGTACCTCTGGAGTTTTCAAAGGATGTGAGGCCTCCGGTCGCGATGAGGTGGGGAACTAAGACTTTCTCTGTGGTCTCCACAGGGGATTCAAACATCCTTTCATCTTCGGAGATGCAAGACGAGCCTGCATTCAAGTCACTGCAGGGTTATGCGGCCTTAATTCGAGTCAGGGCATCGCGGTGTCCATTCCACTTGAGGCCGCAAACTCAGGGTCCCTCTCACATACCTAGAGCTGAGAGAAGCCTCCTCTTGAGGTGCTTGTGGTAAGGTGGTTTCCTCTGGAGTCGAAGCCAGGGATTAACCTCTCATCTCGAGTTGATTTTTGGTCCAGGGAGCTCTTTCGTGTTGCCACAGTGACCTCAGGATCCGTCTAGCCTTTAAACAGTGTTCTTGGAGTTTCTCTGGAGTGCCATCAAGGAAATCAAGGCTCCTTTCATGTGTGATGTGCAACACGGAATTGCTCTGCACGCACTGCAGGGGAATCGGGGCTCATCTCGCAGCGAGGGGGAAATCTCATGGTTTTTCTCGAGTTGCGGCGGGAACCTGGGGTATATTCTCGAGTTACAACGGGGATGCCCTTCCACACACGTGTTTGTTCAGCGACGTCAGGACTCCTGCCTAGTTGCGAGGGACAACTCGGGATTCTCCTCGAGGCTTGGCAGGGCAATTGGGACGCCTCTCCAGCTGAGGCGGGAGACCAAGGGTCCCTATCGACGTGCCACAGGAATCCTGGGACTCCTATCAAGTTTCACGAGGAGTCAGGCATCGTATCCTTTGGAGGCACTAATCTCTGCGTACCTCTGGAGTTTTCAAAGGATGTGAGGCCTCCGGTCGCGATGAGGTGGGGAACTAGGTCTTTCTCTGTGGTCTCCACAGGGGATTCAGACATCCTTTCGTCTTGGGAGATGCAAGACGAGCCTGCATTCAAGTCACTGCAGGGATATCCGGGCTTATTTCGCGTCAGGGCATCGCTGTGTCCATTCCACTAGAGGCCGCAAACTCAGGGTCCCTGTCACATACCTAGAGCTGAGAGAAGCCTCCTCTTGAGGTGCTTGTGGTAAGGTGGTACTCCTCTGGAGTCGAAGCCAGGGACTACCCTCTCATCTCGTGTTGATTTTTGGTCCACGGAGCTCTTTCGTGTTGCTACAGTGACCTCAGGATCTCTCTAGCCTTGAAACAGTGTTCGTGGGGTTTCTCTGGAGTGCCATCAAGGAAATCAAGGCTCCTTTCATGTGTGATGTGCAACACGGAACTGCTCTGCACGCAGTGCAGGGGAATCGGGCCTCATCTCGCGGCGAGGGGGAAGTGTCATGGTTTTTCTCGAGTTGCGGCGGGAACCTGGGGTATATTCTCGAGTTACGACGGGGATGGCCCTTCCACCCACGTGTTTGTTCAGCGACGTCAGGACTCCTTCCTAGTTGCGAGGGACAACTCGGGATTCTCCTCGAGGCTTGGCAGGGCAATTGGAACGCCTCTCCAGCTGAGACGGGAGACCAAGTGTCCCTTTCCACGTGCCACAAGAATCCTGGGACTCCTATCAAGTTTCACGAGGAGTCAGGCATCGTCTCCTTTGGAGGCACTGATCTCCGCGTACCTCTGGAGTTTTCAAAGGATGTGAGGCCTCCGGTCGCGATGAGGTGGGGAACTAAGACTTTCTCTGTGGTCTCCACAGGGGATTCAAACATCCTTTCATCTTCGGAGATGCAAGACGAGCCTGCATTCAAGTCACTGCAGGGATATGCGGCCTTAATTTGAGTCAGGGCATCGCGGTGTCCATTCCACTTGAGGCCGCAAACTCAGGGTCCCTCTCACATACCTAGAGCTGAGAGAAGCCTCCTCTTGAGGTGCTTGTGGTAAGGTGGTATTCCTCTGGAGTCGAAGCCAGGGACTAACCTCTCATCTCGAGTTGATTTGTGGTCCACGGAGCTCTTTCGTGTTGCTACAGTGACCTCAGGATGCCTCTAGCCTTGAAACAGTGTTCTTGGTGTTTCTCTGGAGTGCCATCAAGGAAATCAAGGCTCCTTTCATGTGCGATGTGCAACACGGAATTGCTCTGCACGCAGTGCAGGGGAATCGGGCCTCATCTCGCAGCGAGGGGGAAGTCTCATGGTTTTTCTCGAGTTGAGGCGGGAACCTGGGGTATATTCTCGAGTTACAACGGGGATGCCCTTCCACACACGTGTTTGTTCAGCGACGGCAGGACTCCTGCCTAGTTGCGAGGGACAACTCGGGATTCTCCTCGAGGCTTGGCAGGGCAATTGGGACGCCTCTCCAGCTGAGGCGGGAGACCAAGGGTCCCTTTCCACGTGCCACAGGAATCCTGGGACTCCTATCAAGTTTCACGAGGAGTCAGGCATCGTCTCCTTTGGAGGCACTGATCTCAGTGTACCTCTGGAGTTTTCAAAGTATGTGAGGCCTCCGGTCGCGATGAAGTGGGGAACTAGGTCTTTCTCTGTGGTCTCCACAGGGGATTCAGACATCCTTTCATCTTGGGAGATGCAAGACGAGCCTGCATTCAAGTCACTGCAGGGATATCCGGGCTTATTTCGAGTCAGGGCATCGCGGTGTCCATTCCACTTGAGGCGGCAAACTCAGGGTCCCTCTCACATAGCTAGAGCTGAGAGAAGCCTTCTGTTGAGGTGCTTGTGGTAAGGTGGTTTCCTCTGGATTCGAAGCCAGGGACAAACCTCTCATCTCAAGTTGATTTTTGGTCCACGGAGCTCTTTCATGTAGCTACAGTGACCTCAGGAACCCTCTAGCCTTGAAACAGTGTTCTTGGGGTGTCTCTGGAGTGCCATCAAGGAAATCAAGGCTCCTTTCATGTGTGATGTGCAGCACGGAATTGCTCTGTATGCACTGCAGGGGAATCTGGCCTCATCTCGTGGCGAGGGGGACGTCTCATGGTTTTTCTCGAGTTGCGGCGGGAACCTGGGGTATATTCTCGAGTTACGACGGGGATGGCCCTTCCACACACGTGTTAGTTCAGCGACGTCAGGACTCCTGCCTAGTTGCGAGGTACAACTCGGGATTCTCCTCGAGGCATGGCAGGGCCATTGGGATGCCTCTCCAGCTAAGGCGGGAGACCAAGGGTCCCTTTCCACGTGCCACAGGAATCCTGGGACTCCTATCAAGTTTCACGAGGAGTCAGGAATCGTCTCCTTTGGAGGCACTGATCTCCGCGTACCTCTGGAGTTTTCAAAGGATGTGAGGCCTCCGGTCGCGATGAGGTGGGAAACTAGGTCTTTCTCTGTGGTCTCCACAGGGGATTCAGACATCCTTTTGTCTTGGGAGATGCAAGACGAGCCTGCATTCTAGTCACTGCAGGCATATCCGGCCTTATTTCGAGTCAGGGCATCGCGGTGTCCATTCCACTTGAGGCCGCAAACTCAGGGTCCCTCTCACATACCTAGAGCTGAGAGAAGCCTCCTCTTGAGGTGCTTGTGGTAAGGTGGTTTCCTCTGGAGTCGAAGCCAGGGATTAACCTCTCATCTCGAGTTGATTTTTGGTCCAGGGAGCTCTTTCGTGTTGCCACAGTGACCTCAGGATCCGTCTAGCCTTTAAACAGTGTTCTTGGAGTTTCTCTGGAGTGCCATCAAGGAAATCAAGGCTCCTTTCATGTGTGATGTGCAACACGGAATTGCTCTGCACGCACTGCAGGGGAATCGGGGCTCATCTCGCAGCGAGGGGGAAATCTCATGGTTTTTCTCGAGTTGCGGCGGGAACCTGGGGTATATTCTCGAGTTACAACGGGGATGCCCTTCCACACACGTGTTTGTTCAGCGACGTCAGGACTCCTGCCTAGTTGCGAGGGACAACTCGGGATTCTCCTCGAGGCTTGGCAGGGCAATTGGGACGCCTCTCCAGCTGAGGCGGGAGACCAAGGGTCCCTATCGACGTGCCACAGGAATCCTGGGACTCCTATCAAGTTTCACGAGGAGTCAGGCATCGTATCCTTTGGAGGCACTAATCTCTGCGTACCTCTGGAGTTTTCAAAGGATGTGAGGCCTCCGGTCGCGATGAGGTGGGGAACTAGGTCTTTCTCTGTGGTCTCCACAGGGGATTCAGACATCCTTTCGTCTTGGGAGATGCAAGACGAGCCTGCATTCAAGTCACTGCAGGGATATCCGGCCTTATTTCGCGTCAGGGCATCGCAGTGTCCATTCCACTAGAGGCCGCAAACTCAGGGTCCCTGTCACATACCTAGAGCTGAGAGAAGCCTCCTCTTGAGGTGCTTGTGGTAAGGTGGTACTCCTCTGGAGTCGAAGCCAGGGACTACCCTCTCATCTCGTGTTGATTTTTGGTCCACGGAGCTCTTTCGTGTTGCTACAGTGACCTCAGGATCTCTCTAGCCTTGAAACAGTGTTCTTGGGGTTTCTCTGGAGTGCCATCAAGGAAATCAAGGCTCCTTTCATGTGTGATGTGCAACACGGAACTGCTCTGCACGCAGTGCAGGGGAATCGGGCCTCATCTCGCGGCGAGGGGGAAGTGTCATGGTTTTTCTCGAGTTGCGGCGGGAACCTGGGGTATATTCTCGAGTTACGACGGGGATGGCCCTTCCACCCACGTGTTTGTTCAGCGACGTCAGGACTCCTTCCTAGTTGCGAGGGACAACTCGGGATTCTCCTCGAGGCTTGGCAGGGCAATTGGAACGCCTCTCCAGCTGAGACGGGAGACCAAGTGTCCCTTTCCACGTGCCACAAGAATCCTGGGACTCCTATCAAGTTTCACGAGGAGTCAGGCATCGTCTCCTTTGGAGGCACTGATCTCCGCGTACCTCTGGAGTTTTCAAAGGATGTGAGGCCTCCGGTCGCGATGAGGTGGGGAACTAAGACTTTCTCTGTGGTCTCCACAGGGGATTCAAACATCCTTTCATCTTCGGAGATGCAAGACGAGCCTGCATTCAAGTCACTGCAGGGATATGCGGCCTTAATTTGAGTCAGGGCATCGCGGTGTCCATTCCACTTGAGGCCGCAAACTCAGGGTCCCTCTCACATACCTAGAGCTGAGAGAAGCCTCCTCTTGAGGTGCTTGTGGTAAGGTGGTATTCCTCTGGAGTCGAAGCCAGGGACTAACCTCTCATCTCGAGTTGATTTGTGGTCCACGGAGCTCTTTCGTGTTGCTACAGTGACCTCAGGATGCCTCTAGCCTTGAAACAGTGTTCTTGGTGTTTCTCTGGAGTGCCATCAAGGAAATCAAGGCTCCTTTCATGTGCGATGTGCAACACGGAATTGCTCTGCACGCAGTGCAGGGGAATCGGGCCTCATCTCGCAGCGAGGGGGAAGTCTCATGGTTTTTCTCGAGTTGAGGCGGGAACCTGGGGTATATTCTCGAGTTACAACGGGGATGCCCTTCCACACACGTGTTTGTTCAGCGACGGCAGGACTCCTGCCTAGTTGCGAGGGACAACTCGGGATTCTCCTCGAGGCTTGGCAGGGCAATTGGGACGCCTCTCCAGCTGAGGCGGGAGACCAAGGGTCCCTTTCCACGTGCCACAGGAATCCTGGGACTCCTATCAAGTTTCACGAGGAGTCAGGCATCGTCTCCTTTGGAGGCACTGATCTCAGTGTACCTCTGGAGTTTTCAAAGTATGTGAGGCCTCCGGTCGCGATGAAGTGGGGAACTAGGTCTTTCTCTGTGGTCTCCACAGGGGATTCAGACATCCTTTCATCTTGGGAGATGCAAGACGAGCCTGCATTCAAGTCACTGCAGGGATATCCGGGCTTATTTCGAGTCAGGGCATCGCGGTGTCCATTCCACTTGAGGCGGCAAACTCAGGGTCCCTCTCACATAGCTAGAGCTGAGAGAAGCCTTCTGTTGAGGTGCTTGTGGTAAGGTGGTTTCCTCTGGATTCGAAGCCAGGGACAAACCTCTCATCTCAAGTTGATTTTTGGTCCACGGAGCTCTTTCATGTAGCTACAGTGACCTCAGGAACCCTCTAGCCTTGAAACAGTGTTCTTGGGGTGTCTCTGGAGTGCCATCAAGGAAATCAAGGCTCCTTTCATGTGTGATGTGCAGCACGGAATTGCTCTGTATGCACTGCAGGGGAATCTGGCCTCATCTCGTGGCGAGGGGGACGTCTCATGGTTTTTCTCGAGTTGCGGCGGGAACCTGGGGTATATTCTCGAGTTACGACGGGGATGGCCCTTCCACACACGTGTTAGTTCAGCGACGTCAGGACTCCTGCCTAGTTGCGAGGTACAACTCGGGATTCTCCTCGAGGCATGGCAGGGCCATTGGGATGCCTCTCCAGCTAAGGCGGGAGACCAAGGGTCCCTTTCCACGTGCCACAGGAATCCTGGGACTCCTATCAAGTTTCACGAGGAGTCATGAATCGTCTCCTTTGGAGGCACTGATCTCCGCGTACCTCTGGAGTTTTCAAAGGATGTGAGGCCTCCGGTCGCGATGAGGTGGGAAACTAGGTCTTTCTCTGTGGTCTCCACAGGGGATTCAGACATCCTTTTGTCTTGGGAGATGCAAGACGAGCCTGCATTCTAGTCACTGCAGGCATATCCGGCCTTATTTCGAGTCAGGGCATCGCGGTGTCCATTCCACTTGAGGCCGCAAACTCAGGGTCCCTCTCACATACCTAGAGCTGAGAGAAGCCTCCTCTTGAGGTGCTTGTGGTAAGGTGGTTTCCTCTGGAGTCGAAGCCAGGGATTAACCTCTCATCTCGAGTTGATTTTTGGTCCAGGGAGCTCTTTCGTGTTGCCACAGTGACCTCAGGATCCGTCTAGCCTTTAAACAGTGTTCTTGGAGTTTCTCTGGAGTGCCATCAAGGAAATCAAGGCTCCTTTCATGTGTGATGTGCAACACGGAATTGCTCTGCACGCACTGCAGGGGAATCGGGGCTCATCTCGCAGCGAGGGGGAAATCTCATGGTTTTTCTCGAGTTGCGGCGGGAACCTGGGGTATATTCTCGAGTTACAACGGGGATGCCCTTCCACACACGTGTTTGTTCAGCGACGTCAGGACTCCTGCCTAGTTGCGAGGGACAACTCGGGATTCTCCTCGAGGCTTGGCAGGGCAATTGGGACGCCTCTCCAGCTGAGGCGGGAGACCAAGGGTCCCTATCGACGTGCCACAGGAATCCTGGGACTCCTATCAAGTTTCACGAGGAGTCAGGCATCGTATCCTTTGGAGGCACTAATCTCTGCGTACCTCTGGAGTTTTCAAAGGATGTGAGGCCTCCGGTCGCGATGAGGTGGGGAACTAGGTCTTTCTCTGTGGTCTCCACAGGGGATTCAGACATCCTTTCGTCTTGGGAGATGCAAGACGAGCCTGCATTCAAGTCACTGCAGGGATATCCGGCCTTATTTCGCGTCAGGGCATCGCAGTGTCCATTCCACTAGAGGCCGCAAACTCAGGGTCCCTGTCACATACCTAGAGCTGAGAGAAGCCTCCTCTTGAGGTGCTTGTGGTAAGGTGGTACTCCTCTGGAGTCGAAGCCAGGGACTACCCTCTCATCTCGTGTTGATTTTTGGTCCACGGAGCTCTTTCGTGTTGCTACAGTGACCTCAGGATCTCTCTAGCCTTGAAACAGTGTTCTTGGGGTTTCTCTGGAGTGCCATCAAGGAAATCAAGGCTCCTTTCATGTGTGATGTGCAACACGGAACTGCTCTGCACGCAGTGCAGGGGAATCGGGCCTCATCTCGCGGCGAGGGGGAAGTGTCATGGTTTTTCTCGAGTTGCGGCGGGAACCTGGGGTATATTCTCGAGTTACGACGGGGATGGCCCTTCCACCCACGTGTTTGTTCAGCGACGTCAGGACTCCTTCCTAGTTGCGAGGGACAACTCGGGATTCTCCTCGAGGCTTGGCAGGGCAATTGGAACGCCTCTCCAGCTGAGACGGGAGACCAAGTGTCCCTTTCCACGTGCCACAAGAATCCTGGGACTCCTATCAAGTTTCACGAGGAGTCAGGCATCGTCTCCTTTGGAGGCACTGATCTCCGCGTACCTCTGGAGTTTTCAAAGGATGTGAGGCCTCCGGTCGCGATGAGGTGGGGAACTAAGACTTTCTCTGTGGTCTCCACAGGGGATTCAAACATCCTTTCATCTTCGGAGATGCAAGACGAGCCTGCATTCAAGTCACTGCAGGGATATGCGGCCTTAATTTGAGTCAGGGCATCGCGGTGTCCATTCCACTTGAGGCCGCAAACTCAGGGTCCCTCTCACATACCTAGAGCTGAGAGAAGCCTCCTCTTGAGGTGCTTGTGGTAAGGTGGTATTCCTCTGGAGTCGAAGCCAGGGACTAACCTCTCATCTCGAGTTGATTTGTGGTCCACGGAGCTCTTTCGTGTTGCTACAGTGACCTCAGGATGCCTCTAGCCTTGAAACAGTGTTCTTGGTGTTTCTCTGGAGTGCCATCAAGGAAATCAAGGCTCCTTTCATGTGCGATGTGCAACACGGAATTGCTCTGCACGCAGTGCAGGGGAATCGGGCCTCATCTCGCAGCGAGGGGGAAGTCTCATGGTTTTTCTCGAGTTGAGGCGGGAACCTGGGGTATATTCTCGAGTTACAACGGGGATGCCCTTCCACACACGTGTTTGTTCAGCGACGGCAGGACTCCTGCCTAGTTGCGAGGGACAACTCGGGATTCTCCTCGAGGCTTGGCAGGGCAATTGGGACGCCTCTCCAGCTGAGGCGGGAGACCAAGGGTCCCTTTCCACGTGCCACAGGAATCCTGGGACTCCTATCAAGTTTCACGAGGAGTCAGGCATCGTCTCCTTTGGAGGCACTGATCTCAGTGTACCTCTGGAGTTTTCAAAGTATGTGAGGCCTCCGGTCGCGATGAAGTGGGGAACTAGGTCTTTCTCTGTGGTCTCCACAGGGGATTCAGACATCCTTTCATCTTGGGAGATGCAAGACGAGCCTGCATTCAAGTCACTGCAGGGATATCCGGGCTTATTTCGAGTCAGGGCATCGCGGTGTCCATTCCACTTGAGGCGGCAAACTCAGGGTCCCTCTCACATAGCTAGAGCTGAGAGAAGCCTTCTGTTGAGGTGCTTGTGGTAAGGTGGTTTCCTCTGGATTCGAAGCCAGGGACAAACCTCTCATCTCAAGTTGATTTTTGGTCCACGGAGCTCTTTCATGTAGCTACAGTGACCTCAGGAACCCTCTAGCCTTGAAACAGTGTTCTTGGGGTGTCTCTGGAGTGCCATCAAGGAAATCAAGGCTCCTTTCATGTGTGATGTGCAGCACGGAATTGCTCTGTATGCACTGCAGGGGAATCTGGCCTCATCTCGTGGCGAGGGGGACGTCTCATGGTTTTTCTCAAGTTGCGGCGGGAACCTGGGGTATATTCTCGAGTTACGACGGGGATCGCCCTTCCACACACGTGTTTGTTCAGCGACGGCAGGACTCCTGCCTAGTTGCGAGGGACAACTCGGGATTCTCCTCGATGCTTGGCAGGGCCATTGGGATGCCTCTCCAGCTGAGGCGGGAGACCAAGGGTGCCTTTCCACGTGCCACAGGAATCCTGGGACTCCTATCAAGTTTCACGAGGAGTCACGCATCGTCTCCTTTGGAGTCACTGATCTCCGCGTACCTCTGAAGTTTTCAAAGGATGTGAGGCCTCCGGTCGCGATGAGGTGGGGAACTAGATCTTTCTCTGAGGTCTCCACAGGGGATTAGGACATCCTTTCGTCTTGGGAGATGCAAGACGCGCCTGCATTCAAGTCACTGCAGGGATATCCGGCCTTATATCGAGACAGGGCATCGCGGTGTCCATTCCACTTGAGGCCGCAAACTCAGGGTCCCTCTCACATACCTAGAGCTGAGAGAAGCCTCCTCTTGAGGTGCTTCTGGTAAGGTGGTATTCCTCTGGAGTCGAAGCCAGGGACTATCCTCTCATCTCGATTTGATTTTTGGCCCACGGAGCTCTTTCGTGTTGCTACAGTGACCTCAGGATACTTCTGCCTTGAAATAGTGTTCTTGGGGTTTCTCTGGAGTGCGGTCATGGTAATCAAGGCTCCTTTCATGTGTGATGTGCAACAGGGAATTGCTCTGCACGCAGTGCAGGGGAATCGGGCCTCATCTCGCGGCGAGGGGGAACTCTCATGGTTTTTCTCGAGTTGCGGCGGGACCCTGGGGTATATTCTCGAGTTAAGAAGGGGATGGCCCTTCCACACACGTGTTTGTTCAGTGACGTCAGGACTCCTTCCTAGTTGCGAGGTACAACTCAGGATTCTCCTCGAGGCTTGGCAGGGTAATTGGGACGCCTCTCCAGCTGAGGCGGGAGACCAAGGGTCCCTTTCCACGTGCCACAGGAATCCTGGGACTCCTATCAAGTTTCACGAGGAGTCAGGCATCGTCTCCTTTGGAGGCACTGATCTCCGCGTACCTCTGGAGTTTTCAAAGGATGTGAGGCTTCCGGTCGCGATGAGGTGGGTAACTAGGTCTTTCTCTGTGGTCTCCACAGGGGATTCAGACATCCTTTCATCTTGGGAGATGCAAGACGAGCCTGCATTCAAGTCACTGCAGGGATATCCGGCATTATTTCGAGTCAGGGCATCGAGGTGTCCATTCCACTTGAGGCCGCAAACTCAGGGTCCCTCTCACATACCTAGAGCTGAGAGAAGCCTCCTCTTTAGGTGCTTGTGGTAAGGTGGTATTCCTCTGGAGTCGAAGCCAGGGACTAACCTCTCATCTCGAGTTGATTTTTGGTCCACGGAGCTCTTTCTTGTTGCTACAGTGACCTCAGGATCCCTCTAGCCTTGAAACAGTGATATTGGGGTTTCTCTGGAGTGCCATCAAGGAAATCAAGGCTCCTTTCATGTGTGATGTGCAACACGGAATTGCTCTGCACGCAGTGCAGTGGAATCGGGCCTCATCTCGGGGCGAGGGGGAAGTCTCATGGTTTTTCTCGAGTTGCGGCGGGAACCTGGGGTATATTCTCGAAGTACGACGGGGATGGAACTTACACCCACGTGTTTGTTCAGCGACGTCAGGACTCCTGCCTAGTTGTGACGGACAACTCGGGATTCTCCTCGAGGCTTGGCAGGGCCATTGGCATGCCTCTCCAGCTGAGGCGGGAGACCAAGGGTCCCTTTCCACGTGCCACAGGAATCCTGGGACTCCTATCAAGTTTCACGAGGAGTCAGGCATCGTCTCCTTTGGAGGCACTGATCTCCGCGTACCTCTGGAGTTGTCAAAGGATATGAGGCTGCCGGTCGCGATGAGGTGGGGAACTAGGTCTTTCTCTGTGGTCTACACAGGTGATTCAGACATCCTTTCGTCTTGGGAGATGCAAGACGAGCCTGCATTCAAGTCACTGCAGGGATATCCGGCCTTATTTCGAGTCAGGGCATCGTGGTGTCATTTCCACTTGAGGCTGCAAACTCAGGGTCCCTCTCACATACCTAGAGCTGAGAGAAGCCTCCTCTTGAGGTGCTTGTGGTAAGGTGGTATTCCTCTGGAGTCGAAGCCAGGGACTAACCTCTCATCTCGAGTTGATTTTTGGTCCACGGAGCGCTTTCGTGTTGCTACAGTGACCTCAGGATCCCTCTAGCCTTGAAACAGTGTTCTTGGGGTTTCTCTGGAGTGCCACCAAGGAAATCAAGGCTCCTTTCATGTGTGATGTGCAGCACGGAATTACTCTGCACGCAGTTCAGGGGAATCGGGCCTCATCTCGCGGCGAGGGGGAAGTCTCATGGTTTTTCTCGAGTTGCGGCGGGAACCTGGGGTATATTCTCGAGTTACGATGGGGATGGCCCTTCCACCCACGTGTTTCTTCAGCGAAGTCAGGACTCCTGCCTAGTTGCGAGGGACAACTCGGGATTCTCCTCGAGGCTTGGCAGGGCAATTGGGACGCCTCTCCAGCTGAGGCGGGAGACCAAGGGTCCCTATCCACGTGCCACAGGAATCCTGGGACTCCTATCAAGTTTCACGAGGAGTCAGGCATCGTCTCCTTTGGAGGCACTGATCTCCGCGTACCTCTGGAGTTTTCAAAGGATGTGAGGCCTCCGGTCGCCATGAGGTGGGAAACTAGGTCTTTCTCTGTGGTCTCCACAGGGGATTCAGACATCCTTTCATCTTGGGAGATGCAAGACGAGCCTGCATTCAAGTCACTGCAGGGATATCCGGCCTTATTTCGAGTCAGGGCATCGCGGTGTCCATTCCACTTGAGGCCGCAAACTCAGGGTCCCTCTCACATACCTAGAGCTGAGAGAAGCCTCCTCTTGAGGTGCTTGTGGTAATGTGGTATTCCTCTGGAGTCGAAGCCAGGGACTAACCTCTCATCTCGAGTTGATTTGTGGTCCACGGAGCTCTTTCTTGTTGCTACAGTGACCTCAGGATCCCTCTAGCCTTGAAACAGTGATCTTGGGGTTTCTCTGGAGTGCCATCAAGGAAATCAAGGCTCCTTTCATGTGTGATGTGCAACACGGAATTGCTCTGCACGCAGTGCAGTGGAATCGGGCCTCATCTCGGGGCGAGGGGGAAGTCTCATGGTTTTTCTCGAGTTGCGGCGGGAACCTGGGGTATATTCTCGAGTTACGACGGGGATGGCCCTTCCACACACGTGTTTATTCAGCGACGGCAGGACTCCTGCCTAGTTGCGAGGGACAACTCGGGATTCTCCTCGAGGCTTGGCAGGGCAATTGGGACGCCTCTCCAGCTGAGCCGGGAGACCAAGGGTCCCTTTCCACGTGCCACAGGAATCCTGTGACTCCTATCAAGTTTCTCGAGGAGTCAGGCATCATCTCCTTTGGAGGCACTGATCTCCGCGTACCTCTGAAGTTTTCAAAGGATGTGAGGGCTCCGGTCGCGAGGAGGTGGGGAACTAGGTCTTTCCCCGTGGTCTACACAGGTGATTCAGACATCCTTTCGTCTTGGGAGATGCAAGACGAGCCTGCATTCAAGTCACTGTAGGGATATCCGGCCTTATTTCGAGTCAGGGCATCGCGGTGTCCATTCCACTTGAGACTGCAAACTCAGGGTCCCTCTCACATACCTAGAGCTGAGAGAAGCCTCCTCTTGAGGTGCTTGTGGTAAGGTGGTATTCCTCTGGAGTCGAAGCCAGGGACTAACCTCTCATCTCGAGTTGATTTTTGGTCCACGGAGCTCTTTCGTGTTGCTACAGTGACCTCAGGATTCCTCTACCCTTGATACAGTGTTCTTGGGGTGTCTCTGGAGTGCCATCAAGGAAATCAAGGCTCCTTTCATGTGTGATGTGCAACACGGAATTGCTCTGCACGCAGTGCAGGGGAATCAGGCCTCATCTCGTGGCGAGGGGGAAGTCTAATGGTTTTTCTCGAGTTGCGGCGGGAACCTGGGGTATATTCTCGAGTTACGACTGGGATGGCCCTTCCACACACGTGTTTCTTCAGCGACGTCAGGACTCCTGCCTAGTTGCGAGGGACAACTCGGGATTTTCCTCGAGGCTTGGCAGGGCAATTGGGACGCCTCTCCAGCTGAGGCAGGAGACCAAGGGTCCCTTTCCATGTGCCACAGGAATCCTGGGACTCCTATCAAGTTTCACGAGGAGTCAGGCATCGTCTCCTTTGGAGGCACTGATCTCCGCGTACCTCTGAAGTTTTCAAAGGATGTGAGGCCTCCGGTCGGCATGAGGTGGGGAACTAGGTCTTTCTCTGTGGTCTACACAGGTGATTCAGACATCCTTTCGTCTTGGGAGATGCAAGACGAGCCTGCATTCAAGTCACTGCAGGGATATCCGGCCTTATTTCGAGTCAGGGCATCGCGGTGTCCATTCCACTTGAGACCGCAAACTCAGGGTCCCTCTCACATACCTAGAGCTGAGAGAAGCCTCCTCTTGAGGTGCTTGTGGTAAGGTGGTATTCCTCTGGAGTCGAAGCCAGGGACTAACCTCTCATCTCGAGTTGATTTGTGGTCCACGGAGCTCTTTCGTGTTGCTACAGTGACCTCAGGATCCCTCTAGCCTTGAAACAGTGTTCTTGGGGTTTCTCTGGAGTGCCACCATGGAAATCAAGGCTCCTTTCATGTGTGATGTGCAACACGGAATTGCTCTGCACGCAGTGCAGGGGAATCGGGCCTCATCTCACGGCGAGGGGGAAGTCTCATGGTTTTTCTCGAGTTGCGGCGGGAACCTGGGGTATACTCTCGCGTTACGACCGGGATGGCCCTTCCACACACTTCTTTCATCAGCGACGGCAGGACTCCTGCCTAGTTGCGAGGGACAACTCGGGATTCTCCTCGAGGCTTGGCAGGGCAATTGGGACGCCTCTCCAGCTGAGGCGGGAGACCAAGTGTCCCTATCCACGTGCCACAGGAATCCTGGGACTCCTATCAAGTTTCACGAGGAGTCAGGCATCGTCTCCTTTGGAGGCACTGATCTCCACGTACCTCTTGAGTTTTCAAAGGATGTGAGGCCTCCGGACGCCATGAGGTGGGAAACTAGGTCTTTCTCTGTGGTCTACACAGGTGATTCAGACATCCTTTCGTCTTGGGAGATGCAAGACGAGCCTGCATTCAAGTCACTGCAGGGATATCCGGCCTTATTTCGAGTCAGGGCATCGCGGTGTCCATTCCACTTGAGGCCGCAAACTCAGGGTCCCTCTCACATACCTAGAGCTGAGAGAAGCCTCCTCTTGAGGTGCTTGTGGTAAGGTGGTATTCCTCTGGAGTCGAAGCCAGGGACTAACGTCTCATCTCGAGTTGATTTTTGGTCCACGGAGCTCTTTCGTGTTGCTACAGTGACCTCAGGATCCCTCTAGCCTTGAAACAGTGTTCTTGGGGTTTCTCTGGAGTGCCATGAAGGAAATCAAGGCTCCTTTCATGTATGATGTGCAACACGGAATTGCTCTGCACGCAGTGCAGGGGAATCGGGCCTCATCTCGCGGCGAGGGGGAAGTCTCATGGTTTTTCTCGAGTTGCGGTGGGAACCTGGGGTATATTCTCGAGTTACGACGGGGATGGTCCTTCCACCCACGTGTTTCTTCAGCGACGTCAGGACTCCTGCCTAGTTGCGAGGGACAACTCGGGGTTCTCCTCGAGGCTTGGCAGGGCAATTGGGACGCCTCTCCAGCTGAGGCGGGAGACCAAGGGTCCCTTTCCACGTGCCACAGGAATCCTGGGACTCCTATCAAGTTTCACGAGGAGTCATGCATCGTCTACTTTGGAGGCACTGATCTCCGCGTACCTCTGGAGTTTTCAAAGGATGTGAGGCCTCCGGTCGCGATGAGGTGGGGAACTAGGTCTTTCTCTGTGGTCTCCACAGGGGATTCAGACATCCTTTCGTCTTGGGAGATGCAAGACGAGCCTGCATTCAAGTCACTGCAGCGATATCCGGCCTTATTTCGAGTCAGGGCATCGCGGTGTCCATTCCACTTGAGGCCGCAAACTCAGGGTCCCTCTCACATACCTAGAGCTGAGAGAAGCCTCCTCTTGAGGTGCTTGTGGTAAGGTGGTATTCCTCTGGAGTCGAAGCCAAGGACTAACCTCTCATCTCGAGTTGATTTTTGGTCCACGGAGCTCTTTCGTGTTGCTACAGTGACCTCAGGATCCCTCTAGCCTTGAAACAGTGTTCTTGGGGTTTCTCTGGAGTGCCATCAAGGAAATCAAGGCTCCTTTCATGTGTGATGTGCAACACGGAATTGCTCTGCACGCAGTGCAGGGGAATCGGGCCTTATCTCGCGGCGAGGGGG
Source organism: Cervus elaphus (assembly GCF_910594005.1). NCBI lineage: Eukaryota > Metazoa > Chordata > Mammalia > Artiodactyla > Cervidae > Cervus > Cervus elaphus. The sequence goes on from NC_057848.1 coordinate 23,901,718, forward strand.
AGGTCTCATGGTTTTTCTCGAGTTGCGGCGGGAACCTGGGGTATATTCTCGAGTTACGACGGGGATGGCCCTTCCACCCACGTGTTTGTTCAGCGACGTCAGGACTCCTGCCTAGTTGCGAGGTACAACTCGGGATTCTCCTCGAGGCTTGGCAGGGCAATTGGGACGCCTCTCCAGCTGAGGCGGGAGACCAAGTGTCCCTTTCCACGTGCCACAGGAATCCTGGGACTCCTATCAAGTTTCACGAGGAGTCAGGCATCGTCTCCTTTGGAGGCACTGATCTCTGTGTACCTCTGGAGTTTTCCAAGGATGTGAGGCCTCCGGTGGCCATGACGTGGGGAACTAGGTCTTTCTCTGTGGTCTCCACAGGGGATTCAGACATCCTTTCATCTTGGGAGATGCAAGACGAGCCTGCATTCAAGTCACTGCAGCGATATCCGGCCTTATTTCAAGTCAGTGCATCGCGGTGTCCATTCCACTTGAGGCCGCAAACTCAGGGTCCCTCTCACATACCTAGAGCTGAGAGAAGCCTCCTCTTGATGTGCTTGTGGTAAGGTGGTATTCCTCTGGAGTCGAAGCCAGGGAGTAACCTCTCATCTCGAGTTGATTTTTGGTCCACGGAGCTCTTTCGTGTTGCTACAGTGACCTCAGGATTCCTCTAGCCTTGATACAGTGTTCTTCGGGTTTCTCTGGAGTGCCATCAAGGAAATCAAGGCTCTTTTCCTGTGTGATGTGCAACACGGAATTGCTCTGCACGCAGTGCAGGGGAATCGGGCCTCATCTCGCGGCGAGGGGGAAGTCTCATGGTTTTTCTCGAGTTGCGGCGGGAACCTGGGGTATATTCTCGAGTTAAGATGGGGATGGCCCTTCCACACACGTGTTTGTTCAGCGACGGCAGGACTCCTGCTTAGTTGCGAGGGACAACTCGGGATTCTCCTCGAGGCTTGCCAGGGCAATTGGGAGACCTCTCCAGCTGAGGCGGGAGACCAAGGGTCCCTTTCCACGTACCACAGGAATCCTGGGACTCCTATCAAGTTTCATGAGAAGTCAGGCATCGTTTCCTTTGGAGGCACTGATCTCCGCATACCTCTGGGGTTTTCACAGGATGTGAAGCCACCGGTTGCGATGAGATGGGAAACTCGGTCTTTCTCTGTGGTCTCCACAGGGGATTCAGACATCCTTTCGTTTTGGGAGATACAAGACGAGCCTGCATTCAAGTCACTGCAGGGATATCCGGCCTTATTTCCAGTCAGGGCATCGCGGTGTCCATTCCACTTGAGGCCGCAAACTCAGGGTCCCTCTCACATACCTAGAGCTGAGAGAAGCCTCCTCTTGAGGTGCTTGTGGTAAGGTGGTATTCCTCTGGAGTCGAAGCCAGGGACTAACCTCTCATCTCGAGTTGATTTTTGGTCCACGGAGCTCTTTCGTGTTGCTACAGTGACCTCAGGATCCCTCTAGCCTTGAAACAGTGTTCTTGGGGTTTCTCTGGAGTGCCATCAAGGAAATCAAGGCTCCTTTCATGTGTGATGTGCAACACGGAATTGCTCTGCATGCAGTGCAGGGGAATCGGGCCTCATCTCGCGGCGAGGGGGAAGTCTCATGATTTTTCTCGAGTTGCGGCGGGAACCTGGGGTATATTCTCGAGTTACGACGGGGATAGCCCTTCCACCCACGTGTTTCTTCAGCGACGTCAGGACTCCTGCCTAGTTGCGAGGGACAACTCGGGATTCTCCTCGAGGCTTGGCAGGGCAATTGGGACGCCTCTCCAGCTGAGGCGGGAGACCAAGGGTCCCTTTCCACGTGCCACAGGAATCCTGGGACTCCTATCAAGTTTCACGAGGAGTCAGGCATCGTCTCCTTTGGAGTCACTGATCTCTGTGTACCTCTGGAGTTTTCCAAGGATGTGAGGCCTCCGGTCGCCATGACGTGGGGAACTAGGTCTTTCTCTGTGGTCTCCACAGGTGATTCAGACATCCTTTCATCTTGGGAGATGCAAGACGAGCCTGCATTCAAGTCACTGCAGGGATATCCGGCCTTATTTCACGTCAGTGCATCGCGGTGTCCATTCCACTTGAGGCCGCAAACTCAGGGTCCCTCTCACATACCTAGAGCTGAGAGAAGCCTCCTCTTGAGGTGCTTGTGGTAAGGTGGTATTCCTCTGGAGTCGAACCCAGGGACTAACCTCTCATCTCGAGTTGATTTTTGGTCCACGGAGCTCTTTCGTGTTGCTACAGTGACCTCAGGATCCCTCTAGCCTTGAAACAGTGTTCTTGGGGTTTCTCTGGAGTGCCATCAAGGAAATCAAGGCTCCTTTCATGTGTGATGTGCAACACGGAATTGCTCTGCACGCAGTGCAGGGGAATCGGGCCTCATCTCGCGGCGAGGGGGAAGTCTCATGGTTTTTCTCGAGTTGCGGCGGGAACCTGGGGTATATTCTCGAGTTACGACGGGGATGGCCCTTCCACACACGTGTTTCTTCAGCGACGTCAGGACTCCTGCCTAGTTGCTAGGGACAACTCGGGATTTTCCTCGACGCTTGGCAGGGCAATTGGGACGCCTCTCCAGCTGAGGCGGGAGACCAAGTGTCCCTTTCCATGTGCCACAGGAATCCTGGGACTCCTATCAAGTTTCACGAGGAGTCAGGCATCGTCTCCTTTGGAGGCACTGATCTCCGCGTACCTCTTGAGTTTTCAAAGGATGTGAGGCCTCCGGACGCCATGAGGTGGGAAACTAGGTCTTTCTCTGTGGTCTCCACAGGGGATTCAGACATTCTTTCATCTTGGGAGATGCAAGACGAGCCTGCATTCAAGTCACTGCAGGGATATCCGGCCTTATTTCGAGTCAGGGCATCGCGGTGTCCATTCCACGTGAGGCCGCAAACTCAGGGTCCCTCTCACATACTTAGAGCTGAGAGAAGCCTCCTCTTGAGGTGCTTGTGGTTAGGTGGTATTCCTCTGGAGTCGAAGCCAGGGACTAACCTCTCATCTCGAGTTGATTTTTGGTCCACGGAGCTCTATCGTGTTGCTACAGTGACCTCAGGATCCCTCTAGCCTTGAAACAGTATTCTTGGGTTTTCTCTGGAGTGCCATCAAGGAAATCAAGGCTCCTTTCATGTGTGATGTGCAACACGGAATTGCTCTGCACGCAGTGCAGGGGAATCGGGCCTCATCTCTCGGCGAGGGGGAAGTCTCATGGTTTTTCTCGAGTTCCGGCGGGAACCTGGGGTATATTCTCGAGTTACGACGGGGATAGCCCTTCCACCAACGTGTTTGTTCAGCGACGTCAGGACTCCTGCCTAGTTGCGAGGGACAACTCGGGATTCTTCTCGAGGCTTGGCAGGGCAATTGGGACGCCTCTCCAGCTGAGGCGGGAGACCAAGTGTCCCTTTCCACGTGCCACAGGAATCCTGGGACTCCTATCAAGTTTCACGAGGAGTCAGGCATCGTCTCCTTTGGAGGCACTGATTTCCGCGTACCTCTGGAGTTTTCAAAGATGTGAGGCCTCCGGTCGCGATGAGGTGGGGAACTAGGTCTTTCTCTGTGGTCTCCACAGGGGATTCAGACATCCTTTCGTCTTGGGAGATGCAAGACGAGCATGCATTCAAGTCACTGCAGGGATATCCGGCCTTATTTCGTGTCAGGGCATCGCAGTGTCCATTCCACTTGAGGCCGCAAACTCAGGGTCCCTCTCACATACCTAGAGCTGAGAGAAGCCTCCTCTTGAGGTGCTTGTGGTAAGGTGGTATTCCTCTGGATTCGAAGCCAGGGACTAACCTCTAATCTCGAGTTGATTTTTGGTCCACGGAGCTCTTTCGTGTTGCTACACTGACCTCAGGATCCCTCTAGCCTTGAAACAGTGTTCTTGGGGTTTCCCTGGAGTGCCATCAAGGAAATCAAGGCTCCTTTCATGTGTGATGTGCAACACGGAATTGCTCTGCACGCAGTGCAGGGGAATCGGGCCTCATCTCGCGGCGAAGGGGATGTCTCATGGTTTTTATCGAGTTGCGTCGGGAACCTGGGGTATATTCTCGAGTTACGACGGGGATGGACCTTCCACCCACGTGTTTGTTCAGTGACGTCACGACTCCTGCCTAGTTGCGAGGGACAACTCGGGATTCTCCTCGAGGCTTGGCAGGGCAATTGGGACGCCTCTCCAGCTGAGGCGGGAGACCAAGTGCCCCTTTCCATGTGCCACAGGAATTCTGGGACTCCTATCAAGTTTCACGAGGAGTCAGGCATCGTCTCCTTTGGAGGCACTGATCTCCGCGTACCTCTGGAGTTTTCCAAGGATGTGAGGCCTCCGGTCGCCATGACGTGGGGAACTAGGTCTTTCTCTGTGGTCTCCACAGGGGATTCAGACATCCTTTCATCTTGGGAGATGCAAGACGAGCCTGCATTCAAGTCACTGCAGGGATATCCTGCCTTATTTCACGTCAGTGCATCGCGGTGTCCATTCCACTTGAGGCCGCAAAATCAGGGTCCCTCTCACATACCTAGAGCTGAGAGAAGCCTCCTCTTGAGGTGCTTGTGGTAAGGTGGTATTCCTCTGGAGTCGAACCCAGGGACTAACCTCTCATCTCGAGTTGATTTTTGGTCCACGGAGCTCTTTCGTGTTGCTACAGTGACCTCAGGATCCCTCTAGCCTTGAAACAGTGTTCTTGGGGTTTCTCTGGAGTGCCATCAAGGAAATCAAGGCTCCTTTCATGTGTGATGTGCAACACGGAATTGCTCTGCACGCAGTGCAGGGGAATCGGGCCTCATCTCGCGGCGAGGGGGAAGTCTCATGGTTTTTCTCGAGTTGCGACGGGACCCTGGGGTATATTCCCGAGTTACGACGGGGATGGCCCTTCCACACACGTGTTTCTTCAGCGACGTCAGGACTCCTGCCTAGTTGTGAGGGACAACTCGGGATTCTCCTCGAGGCTTGGCAGGGCAATTGGGACGCCTCTCCAGCTGAGGCGGGAGACCAAGGGTCCCTTTCCAAGTGCCACAGTAATCCTGGGACTCCTATCAAGTTTCACGAGGAGTCAGGCATCGTCTCCTTTGGAGGCACTGATCTCCGCGTACCTCTGGAGTTTTCAAAGGATGTGAGGCCTCCGGTCGCGATGAGGTGGGGAACTAGGTCTTTCTCTGTGGTCTCCACAGGGGATTCAGACATCCTTTCTTCTTGGGAGATGCAAGACGAGCCTGTATTTAAATCACTGCAGGTATATCCGGCCTTATTTCAAGTCAGTGCATCGCGGTGTCCATTCCACTTGAGGTCGCAAACTCAGGGTCCCTCTCACATACCTAGAGCTGAGAGAAGCCTCCTCTTGAGGTGCTTGTGGTAAGGTGGTGTTCCTCTGGAGTCGAAGCCAGGGACTAACCTCTCATCTCGAGTTGATTTTTGGTCCACGGAGCTCTTTCGTGTTGCTACAGTGACCTCAGGATCCCTCTAGCCTTGAAACAGTGTTCTTGGGGTTTCTCTGGAGTGCCATCAAGGAAATCAAGGCTCCTTTCATGTGTGATGTGCAACACGGAATTGCTCTGCACGCAGTGCAGGGGAATCGGGCCTCATCTCGCGGCGAGGGGGAGGTCTCATGGTTTTTCTCGAGTTGCGGCGGGAACCTGGGGTATATTCTCGAGTTACGACGGGGATGGCCCTTCCACCCACGTGTTTGTTCAGCGACGTCAGGACTCCTGCCTAGTTGCGAGGGACAACTCGGGATTCTCCTCGAGGCTTGGCAGGGCAATTGGGACGCCTCTCCAGCTGAGGCGGGAGACCAAGTGTCCCTTTCCATGTGCCACAGGAATCCTGGGACTCCTATCAAGTTTCACGAGGAGTCAGGCATCGTCTCCTTTGGAGGCACTGATCTCTGTGTACCTCTGGAGTTTTCCAAGGATGTGAGGCCTCCGGTCGCCATGACGTGGGGAACTAGGTCTTTCTCTGTGGCCTCCACAGGGGATTCAGACATCCTTTCATCTTGGGAGATGCAAGACGAGCCTGCATTTAAATCACTGCAGGGATATCCGGCCTTATTTTGAGTCAGGGCATCGCGGTGTCAATTCCACGTGAGGCCGCAAACTCAGGGTCCCTCTCACATACCTAGAGCTGAGAGAAGCCTCCTCTTGAGGTGCTTGTGGTAAGGTGGTATTCCTCTGGAGTCGAAGCCAGGGAGTAACCTCTCATCTCGAGTTGATTTTTGGTCCACGGAGCTCTTTCGTGTTGCTACAGTGACCTCAGGATTCCTCTAGCCTTGATACAGTGTTCTTGGGGTTTCTCTGGAGTGCCATCAAGGAAATCAAGGCTCCTTTCATGTGTGATGTGCAACACGGAATTGCTCTGCACGCAGTGCAGGGGAATCGTGCCTCATCTCGCGGCGAGGGGGAAGTCTCATGGTTTTTCTCAAGTTGCGGCGGGAACCTGGGTTATATTCTCGAGTTAAGACGGGGATGGCCCTTCCACACACGTGTTTGTTCAGCAACGGCAGGACTCCTGCCTAGTTGCGACGGACAACTCGGGATTCTCCTCGAGGCTTGGCAGGGCAATTGGGACGCCTCTCCAGCTGAGGCGGGAGACCAAGGGTCCCTTTCCACGTGCCACAGGAATCCTGGGACTCCTATCAAGTTTCACGAGGAGTCAGGCATCGTCTCCTTTGGAGGCACTGATCTCCGCGTACCTCTGAAGTTTTCAAAGGATGTGAGGCCTCCGGTCGCGATGAGGTGGGGAACTAGGTCTTTCTCTGTGGTCTCCACAGGGGATTCAGACATCCTTTCGTCTTGGGAGATGCAAGACGAGCCTGCATTCAAGTCACTGCAGGGATATCCGGCCTTATTTTGAGTCAGGGCATCGCGGTGTCCATTCCACTTGAGGCCGCAAACTCAGGGTCCCTCTCACATACCTAGAGCTGAGAGAAGCCTCCTCTTGAGGTGCTTGTGGTAAGGTGGTATTCCTCTGGAGTCGAAGCCAGGGACTAACCTCTCATCTCGAGTTGATTTTTGGTCCACGGAGCTCTTTCGTGTTGCTACAGTGACCTCAGGATCCCGCTAGCCTTGAAACAGTGTTCTTGGGGTTTCTCTGGAGTGCCATCAAGGAAATTAAGGCTCCTTACATGTGTGATGTGCAACACGGAATTGCTCTGCACGCAGTGCAGGGGAATCGGGCCTCATCTCGCGGCGAGGGGAAAGTCTCATGGTTTTTGTCGAGTTGCGGCGGGAACCTGGGGTATATTCTCGAGTTACGATGGGGATGACCCTTCCACCCACGTGTTTGTTCAGCGACGTCAGGACTCCTGCCTAGTTGCGAGGGACAACTCGGGATTCTCCTCGAGGCTTGGCAGGGCAATTGGGACGCCTCTCCAGCTGAGGCGGGAGACCAGGGGTCCCTTTCCACGTGCCACAGGAATCCTGGGACTTCTATCAAGTTTCTCGAGGAGTCAGGCATCGTCTCCTTTGGAGGCATTGATCTCCGCGTACCTCTGGAGATTTCAAAGGATGTGAGGCCTCTGGTCGCGATGAGGTGGGGAACTAGGTCTTTTTCTGTGGTCTCCACAGGGGATTCGGACATCCTTTCGTCTTGGGAGATGCAAGACGAGCCTGCATTCAAGTCACTGCAGGGCTATCCGGCCTTATTATGAGTCAGGGCATCGCGGTGTCCATTCCAATTGAGGCCGCAAAATCAGCACATAGCTAGAGCTGAGAGAAGCCTCCTCTTGAGGTGCTTGTGGTAAAGTGGTATTCCTCTGCAGTCGAAGCCAGGGACTAACCTCTAATCTCGAGTTGATTGTTGGTCCACGGAGCTCTTTCCTGTTGCTACAGTGACCTCAGGATCCCGTTAGCCATGAAACAGTGTTCTTGGGGTTTCTCTGGAGTGCCATCAAGGAAATCAAGGCTCCTTTCATGTGTTATGTGCAACACGGAATTGCTCTGCACGCAGTGCAGGGGAATCGTGCCTCATCTCGCGGCGAGGGGGAAGTCTCATGGTTTTTCTCAAGTTGCGGTGGGAACCTGGGGTATATTCTCGAGTTACGACGGGGATGGCCCTTCCAACCACGTGTTTGTTCAGCGACGGCAGGACTCCTGCCTAGTTGCGACGGACAACTCGGGATTCTCCTCGAGGCTTGGCAGGGCAATTGGGACGCCTCTCCAGCTGAGGCGGGAGACCAAGGGTCCCTTTCCACGTGCCACAGGAATCCTGGGACTCCTATCAAGTTTCACGAGGAGTCAGGCATCGTCTCCTTTGGAGGCACTGATCTCCGCGTACCTCTGAAGTTTTCAAAGGATGTGAGGCCTCCGGTCGCGATGAGGTGGGGAACTTGGTCTTTCTCTGTGGTCTCCACAGGGGATTCAGACATCCTTTCGTCTTGGGAGATGCAAGACGAGCCTGCATTCAAGTCACTGCAGGGATATCCGGCCTTATTTTGAGTCACGGCATCGCGGTGTCCATTCCACTTGAGGCCGCAAACTCAGGGTTCCTCTCACATACCTAGAGCTGAGAGAAGCCTCCTCTTGAGGTGCTTGTGGTAAGGTGGTATTCCTCTGGAGTCGAAGCCAGGGACTAACCTCTCATCTCGAGTTGATTTGTGGTCCACTTAGCTCTTTCGTGTTGCTACAGTGACCTCAGGATCCCGCTAGCCTTGAAACAGTGTTCTTGGGGTTTCTCTGGAGTGCCATCAAGGAAATTAAGGCTCCTTACATGTGTGATGTGCAACACGGAATTGCTCTGCACGCAGTACAGGGGAATCGGGCCTCATCTGGCGGCGAGGGGGAAGTCTCATGTTTTTTCTCGAGTTGCGGCGGGAACCTGGGGTATATTCTCGAGTTACGACGGGGATGGCCCTTCCACCCACGTGTTTCTTCAGCGACGTCAGGACTCCTGCCTAGTTGCGAGGGACAAATCGGGATTCTCCTCGAGGCTTGGCAGGGCAATTGGGACGCCTCTCCAGCTGAGGCGGGAGACCAAGTGTCCCTTTCCACGTGCCACAGGAATCCTGGGATCCTATCAAGTTTCACGAGGAGTCAGGCATCGTCTCCTTTGGAGGCACTGATCTCCGCGTACCTCTGGAGTTTTCAAAGGATATGAGGCCTCCGGTCGCGATGAGGTGGGGAACTATGTCTTTCTCTGTGGTCTACACAGGTGATTCAGAGATCCTTTCATTTTGGGAGATGCAAGACGAGCCTGCATTCAAGTCACTGCAGGGATATCTGGCCTTATTTCGAGTCAGGGCATCGCGGTGTCCATTCCACTTGAGGCCGCAAACTCAGGGTCCCTCTCACATACCTAGAGCTGAGAGAAGCCTCCTCTTGAGGTGCTTGTGGTAAGGTGGTGTTCCTCTGGAGTCGAAGCCAGGGACAAACTTCTCATCTCGAGTTGATTTTTGGTCCACGGAGCTCTTTCGTGTTGCTACAGTGACCTCAGGATCCCTCTAGCCTTGAAACAGTGTTCTTGGGGTTTCTCTGGAGTGCCATCAAGGAAATCAAGGCTCCTTTCATGTGTGATGTGCAATACGGAATTGCTCTGCATGCAGTGCAGGAGAATCGGGCCTCATCTCGCGGCGAGGGGGAAGTCTCATGGTTTTTCTCGAGTTGCTGCGGGAACCTGGGGTATATTCTCGAGTTATGACGGGGATGGCCCTTCCACCCACGTGTTTGTTCAGCGACATCAGGACTCCTGCTAGTTGCGAGGGACAACTCGGGATTCTCCTCGAGGCTTGGCAGGGCAATTGGGACGCCTCTCCAGCTGAGGCGGGAGACCAAGGGTCCCTTTCCACGTGCCACAGGAATCCTGGGACTCCTATCAAGTTTCACGAGGAGGCAGGCATCGTCTCCTTTGGAGGAACTGATCTCCGCGTACCTCTGGAGTTTTCAAAGGATATAAGGAATCCGGTCGCGATGAGGTGGGGAACTAGGTCTTTCTCTGTGGTCTCCACAGGGGATTCAGACATCCTTTCGTCTTGAGAGATGCAAGCCGAGCCTGCATTCAAGTCACTGCAGGGATATCCGGCCTTATTTCGAGTCAGGGCATCGCGGTGTCCATTCCACTTGAGGCCGCAAACTCAGGGTCCCCCTCACATACGTAGAGCTGAGAGAAGCCTCCTCTTGAGGTGCTTGTGGTAAGGTGGTATTCGTCTGGAGTCGAAGCCAGGGACTAACCTCTCATCTCGAGTTGATTTTTGGTCCACGGAGCTCTTTCCTGTTGCTACAGTGACCTCAGGATCCCTCTAGCCTTGAAACAGTGTTCTTGGGGTTTCTCTGGAGTGCCACCAAGGAAATCAAGGCTCCTTTCATGTGTGATGTGCAACACGGAATTGCTCTGCACGCAGTACAGGGGAATCGGGCCTCATCTCGCGGCGAGGGGGAAGTCTCATGGTTTTTCTCGAGTTGCGGCGGGAACATGTGGTATATTCTCGAGTTACGACGGGGATGGCCCTTCCACCCACGTGTTTGTTCAGCAACGTCAGGACTCCTGCCTAGTTGCGAGGGACAACTTGGGATTCTCCTCGAGGCTTGGCAGGGCAATTGGGACGCCTCTCTAGCTGAGGCGGGAGCCCAAGGGTCCCTTTCCACGTGTCACAGGAATCCTGGGACTCCTATAAAGTTTCACGAGGAGTCAGGCATCGTGTCCTTTGGAGGCACTGATCTCCGCGTACCTCTGGAGTTTTCAAAGGATGTTAGGCCTCCGGTCGCCATGAGGTGGGGAACTAGGTCTTTCTCTGTGGTCTCCACAGGGGATTCAGACATCCTTTCATCTTGGGAGATGCAAGACGAGCCTGCATTCAAGTCACTGCGGGGATATCCGGCCTTATTTCGCATCAGGGCATCGCAGTGTCCATTCCACTAGAGGCCGCAAACTCAGGGTCCCTCTCACATACCTAGAGCTGAGAGAAGCCTCCTCTTGAGGTGCTTGTGGTAAGGTGGTATTCCTCTGGAGTCGAAGCCAGGGACTAACCTCTCATCTCGAGTTGATTCTTGGTCCACGGAGCTCTTTCCTGTTGCTACAGTGACCTCAGGATCCCTCTAGCCTTGAAACAGTGTTCTTGGGGTTTCTCTGGAGTGCCATCAAGGAAATCAAGGCTCCTTTCATGTGTGATGTGCAACACGGAATTGCTCTGCACGCAGTGCAGGGGAATCGGGCCTCATCTCGCGGCCAGGGGGAAGTCTCATGGTTTTTCTCGAGTTGCGGCGGGAACATGTGGTATATTCTCGAGTTACGACGGGGATGGCCCTTCCACCCACGTGTTTGTTCAGCAACGTCAGGACTCCTGCCTAGTTGCAAGGGACAACTCGGGATTCTCCTCGAGGCTTGGCAGGGCAATTGGGACGCCTCTCCAGCTGAGGCGGGAGACCAAGGGTCCCTTTCCACGTGCCACAGGAATCCTGGGACTCCTATCAAGTTTCACGAGGAGTCAGGCATCGTCTCCTTTGGAGGCACTGATCTCCGCGTACCTCTGAAGTTTTCAAAGGATGTGAGGCCTCCGGTCGCGAGGAGGTGGTGAACTAGGTCTTTCTCTGTGGTCTCCACAGGGGATTCAGACATTCTTTCGTCTTGGGAGATGCAAGACAAGCCTGCCTTCAAGTCACTGCAGGGATATCCAGCCTTATTTCGAGTCAGGGCATCGCGGTGTCCATTCCACTTGAGGCCGCAAACTCAGGGTCCCTCTCACATAGCTAGAGCTGAGAGAAGCCTCCTCTTGAGGTGCTTGTGATAAGGTGGTATTCCTCTGGAGTCGAAGCCACGGACTAACCTCTCATCTCGAGTTGATTTTTGGTCCATGGAGCTCTTTCGTGTTGCTACAGTGACCTCAGGTTACCTCTAGCCTTGAAACAGTGTTCTTGGGGTTTCTCTGGAGTGCCATCAAGGAAATCAAGGCTCCTTTCATGTGTGATGTGCAACACGGAATTGCTCTGCACGCAGTGCAGGGGAATTGGGCCTCATCTGGCGACGAGGGGGAAGTCTCATGGTTTTTCTCGTGTTCCGGCGGGAACCTGGGGTATATTCTCGAGTTACGACGGGGATGGCCCTTCCACACACGTGTTTCTTCAGCGACGTCAGGACTCCTGCCTAGTTGTGAGGGACAACTCGGGATTCTCCTCGAGGCTTGGCAGGGCAATTGGGACGCCTCTCCAGCTGAGGCGGGAGACCAAGGGTCCCTTTCCAAGTGCCACAGTAATCCTGGGACTCCTATCAAGTTTCACGAGGAGTCAGGCATCGTCTCCTTTGGAGGCACTGATCTCCGCGTACCTCTGGAGTTTTCAAAGGATGTGAGGCCTCCGGTCGCGATGAGGTGGGGAACTAGGTCTTTCTGTGTGGTCTCCACAGGGGATTCAGACATCCTTTCTTCTTGGGAGATGCAAGACGAGCCTGTATTTAAATCACTGCAGGTATATCCGGCCTTATTTCAAGTCAGTGCATCGCGGTGTCCATTCCACTTGAGGTCGCAAACTCAGGGTCCCTCTCACATACCTAGAGCTGAGAGAAGCCTCCTCTTGAGGTGCTTGTGGTAAGGTGGTATTCCTCTGGAGTCGAAGCCAGGGACTAACCTCTCATCTCGAGTTGATTTTTGGTCCACGGAGCTCTTTCGTGTTGCTACAGTGACCTCAGGATCCCTCTAGCCTTGAAACAGTGTTCTTGGGGTTTCTCTGGAGTGCCATCAAGGAAATCAAGGCTCCTTTCATGTGTGATGTGCAACACGGAATTGCTCTGCACGCAGTGCAGGGGAATCGGGCCTCATCTCGCGGCGAGGGGGAGGTCTCATGGTTTTTCTCGAGTTGCGGCGGGAACCTGGGGTATATTCTCGAGTTACGACGGGGATGGCCCTTCCACCCACGTGTTTGTTCAGCGACGTCAGGACTCCTGCCTAGTTGCGAGGGACAACTCGGGATTCTCCTCGAGGCTTGGCAGGGCAATTGGGACGCCTCTCCAGCTGAGGCGGGAGACCAAGTGTCCCTTTCCATGTGCCACAGGAATCCTGGGACTCCTATCAAGTTTCACGAGGAGTCAGGCATCGTCTCCTTTGGAGGCACTGATCTCTGTGTACCTCTGGAGTTTTCCAAGGATGTGAGGCCTCCGGTCGCCATGACGTGGGGAACTAGGTCTTTCTCTGTGGTCTCCACAGGGGATTCAGACATCCTTTCATCTTGGGAGATGCAAGACGAGCCTGCATTTAAATCACTGCAGGGATATCCGGCCTTATTTTGAGTCAGGGCATCGCGGTGTCCATTCCACGTGAGGCCGCAAACTCAGGGTCCCTCTCACATACCTAGAGCTGAGAGAAGCCTCCTCTTGAGGTGCTTGTGGTAAGGTGGTATTCCTCTGGAGTCGAAGCCAGGGACTAACCTCTCATCTCGAGTTGATTTTTGGTCCACGGAGCTCTTTCGTGTTGCTACAGTGACCTCAGGATTCCTCTAGCCTTGATACAGTGTTCTTCGGGTTTCTCTGGAGTGCCATCAAGGAAATCAAGGCTCTTTTCCTGTGTGATGTGCAACACGGAATTGCTCTGCACGCCGTGCAGGGAAATCGGGCCTCATCTCGCGGCAAGGGGAAAGTCTCATGGTTTTTCTCGAGTTGCGGCGGGAACCTGGGGTATATTCTCGAGTTAAGACGGGGATGGCCCTTCCACACACGTGTTTGTTCAGCGACGGTAGGACTCCAGCTTAGTTGCGAGGGACAACTCGGGATTCTCCTCGAGGCTTGGCAGGGCAATTGGGAGGCCTCTCCAGCTGAGGCGGGAGACCAAGGGTCCCTTTCCACGTGCCACAGGAATCCTGGGACTCCTATCAAGTTTCATGAGGAGTCAGGCATCGTTTCCTTTGGAGGCACTGATCTCCGCGTACCTCTGGAGTTTTCAAAGGATGTGAGGCCTCCGGTCGCGATGAGGTGGGGAACTAGGTCTTTCTCTGTGGTCTACACAGGTGATTCAGACATCCTTTCGTCTTGGCAGATGCAAGACGCGCCCGCATTCAAGTCACTGCAGTGATATCCGGCCTTATTTCGAGTCAGGGCATCGCGGTGTCCATTCCACTTGAGGCCGCAAACTCAGGGTCCCTCTCACATAGCTAGAGCTGAGAGAAGCCTCCTCTTGAGGTGCTTGTGGTAAGGTGGTATTCCTCTGGAGTCGAAGCCAGGGACTAACCTCTCATCTCGAGTTGATTTGTGGTCCACGGAGATCTTTCGTGTTGCTACAGTGACCTCAGGATCCCTCTAGCCTTGAAACAGTGTTCTTGGGGTTTCTCTGGAGTGCCACCATGGAAATCAATGCTCCTTTCATGTGTGATGTGCAACACGGAATTGCTCTGCACGCAGTGCAGGGGAATCGGGCCTCATCTCGCGGCGAGGGGGAAGTCTCATGGTTTTTCTCGAGTTGCGGCGGGAACCTGTGGTATATTCTCGAGTTGCGACGGGGATGGCCCTTCCAACCACGTGTTTGTTCAGCAACGTCAGGACTCCTGCCTAGTTGCGACGGACAACTCGGGATTCTCCTCAAGGCTTGGCAGGGCAATTGGGACGCCTCTCCAGCTGAGGCGGGAGACCAAGGGTCCCTTTCCACGTGCCACAGGAATCCTGGGACTCCTATCAAGTTTCACGAGGAGTCAGGCATCGTCTCCTTTGGAGGCACTGATCTCCGCGTACCTCTGGAGTTTTCAAAGGATGTGAGGCCTCCGGTCGCGAGGAGGTGGTGAACTAGGTCTTTCTCTGTGGTCTCCACAGGGGATTCAGACATTCTTTCGTCTTGGGAGATGCAAGACAAGCCTGCCTTCAAGTCACTGCAGGGATATCCAGCCTTATTTCGAGTCAGGGCAAAGCGGTGTCCATTCCACTTGAGGCCGCAAACTCAGGGTCCCTCTCACATAGCTAGAGCTGAGAGAAGCCTCCTCTTGAGGTGCTTGTGGTAAGGTGGTATTCCTCTGGAGTCGAAGCCAGGGACTAACCTCTCATCTCGAGTTGATTTTTGGTCCATGGAGCTCTTTCGTGTTGCTACAGTGACCTCAGGTTACCTCTAGCCTTGAAACAGTGTTCTTGGGGTTTCTCTGGAGTGCCATCAAGGAAATCAAGGCTCCTTTCATGTGTGATGTGCAACACGGAATTGCTCTGCACGCAGTGCAGGGGAATTGGGCCTCATCTGGCGACGAGGGGGAAGTCTCATGGTTTTTCTCGTGTTCCGGCGGGAACCTGGGGTATATTCTCGAGTTACGACGGGGATGGCCCTTCCACAAACGTGTTTCTTCAGCGACGTCAGGACTCCTGCCTAGTTTCGAGGGACAACTCGGGATTCTCCTCGAGGCTTGGCAGGGCAATTGGGACGCCTCTCCAGCTGAGGCGGGAGACCAAGGGTCCCTTTCCACGTGCCACAGGAATCCTGGGACTCCTATCAAGTTTCACGAGGAGTCAGGCATCGTCTCCTTTGGAGGCACTGATCTCTGCGTACCTCTGGAGTTTTCAAAGGATGTAAGGCCTCCGGTCGCGATTAGGTGGGGAACTAGGTCTTTCTCTGTGGTCTCCACAGGGGATTCAGACATCCTTTCGTCTTGGGAGATGCAAGACGAGCCTGCATTCAAGTCACTGCAGGGATATCCGGCCTTATTTCGAGTCAGTGCATCGCGGTGTCCATTCCACTTGAGGCCGCAAACTCAGGGTCCCTCTCACATACTTAGAGCTGAGAGAAGCCTCCTCTTGAGGTGCTTGTGGTAAGGTGGTATTCCTCTGGAGTCGAAGCCAGGGACTAACGTCTCATCTCGAGTTGATTTTTGGTCCACGGAGCTCTTTCCTGTTGCGACAGTGACCTCAGGATCCCTCTAGCCTTGAAACAGTTTTCTTGGGGTTTCTCTGGAGTGCCATCAAGGAAATCAAGGCTCCTTTCATGTGTGATGTGCAACACGGCATTACTCTGCACGCAGTGCAGGGGAATCGGGCCTCATCTCGCAGCGAGGGGGAAGTCTCATGGTTTTTCTCGAGTTGCGGCGGGAACCTGGGGTATATTCTCGAGTTACGACGGGAATGGCCTTTCCACACACGTGTTTGTTCAGCGACGGCAGGACTCCTGCCTAGTTGCGAGGGACAACTCGGGATTCTCCTCGAGGCTTGGCAGGGCAATTGGGACGCCTCTCCAGTTGAGGCGGGAGACCAAGGGTCCCTTTCCACGTGCCACAGGAATCCTGGGACTCCTATCAAGTTTCACGAGGATTCAGGCATCGTCTCCTTTGGAGGCACTGATCTCCGCGTACCTCTGGAGTTTTCAAAGGATGTGAGGCCTCCGTTCGCGATGAGGTGGGGAACTAGGTCTTTCTCTGTGGTCTCCACAGGGGATTCAGACATCCTTTCATCTTGGGACATGCAAGACGAGCCTGCATTCAAGTCACTGCAAGGATATCCGGCCTTATTTCGAGTCAGGTCATCGCGGTGTCCATTCCACTTGAGGCCGCAAACTCAGGGTCCCTCTCACATACCTAGAGCTGAGAGAAGCCTCCTCTTGAGGTGCTTGTGGTAAGGTGGTATTCCTCTGGAGTCGAAGCCAGGGACTAACCTCTCATCTCGAGTTGATTTTTGGTCCACGGAGCTCTTTCGTGTTGCTACAGTGACCTCAGGATCCCTCTAGCCTTGAAACAGTGTTCTTGGGGTTTCTCTGGAGTGCCATCAAGGAAATCAAGGCTCCTTTCATGTGTGATGTGCAACACGGAATTGCTCTGCACGCAGTGCAGGGGAATCGGGCCTCATCTCGCGGCGAGGGGGAAGTCTCATGGTTTTTCTCGAGTTGCGGCGGGAACCTGGGGTATATTCTCGAGTTACGACGGGGATGGCCCTTCCACACACTAGTGTTTCTTCAGCGACGTCAGGACTCCTGCCTAGTTGCGAGGGACAACTCGGGATTCTCCTCGAGGCTTGGCAGGGCAATTGGGACGCTTCTCCAGCTGAGGCGGGAGACCAAGGGTCCCTTTCCACGTGCCACAGGTATCCTGGGACTCCTATCGAGTTTCAAGAGGAGTCAGGCATCGTCTCCTTTGGAGGCACTGATCTCCGCGTACCTCTGGAGTTTTCAGAGGATGTGAGGCCTCCGGTTGCGATGAGGTGGGGAACTAGGTCTTTCTCTATTGTCTCCACAGGGGATTCAGAAATCCTTTCGTCTTGGGAGATGCAAGACGAGCCTGCATTCAAGTCACTGCAGGGATATCCGGCCTTATTTCGAGTCAGGGCATCGCGGTGTCCATTCCACTTGAGGCCGCAAACTCAGGGTCCCTCTCACATAGCTAGAGCTGAGAGAAGCCTCCTCTTGAGGTGCTTGTGGTAAGGTGGTATTCCTCTGGAGTCGAAGCCAGGGACTAACCTCTCATCTCGAGTTGATTTTTGGTCCATGGAGCTCTTTCGTGTTGCTACAGTGACCTCAGGATACCTCTAGCCTTGAAACAGTGTTCTTGGGGTTTCTGTGGAGTGCCACCAAGGAAATCAAGGCTCCTTTCATGTGTGATGTGCAACACCGAATTGCTCTGCATGCAGTGCAGGGGAATCGGGCCTCATCTGGCGACGAGGGGGAAGTCTCATGGTTTTTCTCGTGTTCCGGCGGGAACCTGGGGTATATTCTCGAGTTACGACGGGGATGGCCCTTCCACACACGTGTTTCTTCAGCGACGTCAGGACTCCTGCCTAGTTGCGAGGGACAACTCGGGATTTTCCTTGAGGCTTGGCAGGGCAATTGGGACGCCTCTCCAGCTGAGGCGGCAAACCAAGGGTAACTTTCCACGTGCCACAGGAATCCTGGGACGCCTATCAAGTTTCACGAAGAGTCAGGCATCGTCTCCTTTGGAGGCACTGATCTCCGCGTACCTCTGGAGTTTTCAAAGGATGTGAGGCCTCCGGTTGCCATGAGGTGGGGAACTAGGTCTTTCTCTGTGGTCTCCACAGGGGATTCACACATCCTTTCATCTTGGGAGATGCAAGACGAGCCTGCATTCAAGTCACTGCAGGGACATCCGGCCTTATTTTCCGTCAGCGCATCGCAGTGTCCATTCCACTTGAGGCCGCAAAATCAGGGTCCCACTCACATACCTAGAGCTGAGAGAAGCCTCCTCTTGAGGTGCTTGTGGTAAGGTGGTATTCCTCTGGAGTCGAAGCCAGGGACTAACCTCTCATCTCGAGTTGATTTTTGGGCCACGGAGCTCTTTCGTGTTGCTACAGTGACCTCAGGATCCCTCTAGCCTTTAAAAAGTGTTCTTGGGGTTTCTCTGGAGTGCCATCAAGGAAATCAAGGCTCCTTTCAAGTGTGATGTGCAACACGGAATTGCTCTGCACGCAGTGCAGGGGAATCGGGCCTTATCTCGCGGTGAGGGGAAGGTCTCATGGTTTTTCTCGAGTTGCGGCGGGAACCTGGGGTATATTCTCGAGTTACGACGGGGATGGCCCTTCCACACACGTGTTTGTTCAGCGACGTCAGGACTCCTGCCTAGTTGCGAGGGACAACTCGGGATTCTCCTCGAGGCTTGGCAGGGCAATTGGGACGCCTCTCCAGCTGAGGTGGGAGACCAAGTGTCCCTTTCCACGTGCCACAGGAATCCTGGGACTCCTATCAAGTTTCACGAGGAGTCAGGCATCGTCTCCTTTGGAGGCACTGATCTCCGCGTACCTCTGGAGTTTTCCAAGGATGTGAGGCCTCCGGTCGCCATGACGTGGGGAACTAGGTCTTTCTCTGTGGTCTGCACAGGGGATTCAGACATCCTTTCATCTTGGGAGATGCAAGACGAGCCTGCATTCAAGTCACTGCAGCGATATCCGGCCTTATTTCAAGTCAGTGCATCGCGGTGTCCATTCCACTTGAGGCCGCAAACTCAGGGTCCCTCTCACATACCTAGAGCTGAGAGAAGCCTCCTCTTGATGTGCTTGTGGTAAGGTGGTATTCCTCTGGAGTCGAAGCCAGGGAGTAACCTCTCATCTCGAGTTGATTTTTGGTCCACGGAGCTCTTTCGTGTTGCTACAGTGACCTCAGGATTCCTCTAGCCTTGATACAGTGTTCTTCGGGTTTCTCTGGAGTGCCATCAAGGAAATCAAGGCTCTTTTCCTGTGTGATGTGCAACACGGAATTGCTCTGCATGCAGTGCAGGGAAATCGGGCCTCATCTCGCGGCGAGGGGGAAGTCTCATGGTTTTTCTCGAGTTGCGGCGGGAACCTGGGGTATATTCTCGAGTTAAGACGGGGATGGCCCTTCCACACACGTGTTTGTTCAGCGACGGCAGGACTTCTGCCTAGTTGCGAGGGACAACTCGGGATTCTCCTCGAGGCTTGGCAGGGCAATTGGGAGGCCTCTCCAGCTGAGGCGGGAGACCAAGGGTCCCTTTCCACGTACCACAGGAATCCTGGGACTCCTATCAAGTTTCATGAGGAGTCAGGCATCGTTTCCTTTGGAGGCACTGATCTCCGCATACCTCTGGGGTTTTCACAGGATGTGAAAACACCGGTTGCGATGAGATGGGAAAATAGGTCTTTCTCTGTGGTCTCCACAGGGGATTCAGACATCCTTTCGTTTTGGGAGATACAAGACGAGCCTGCATTCAAGTCACTGCAGGGATATCCGGCCTTATTTCGAGTCAGGGCATCGCGGTGTCCATTCCACTTGAGGCCGCAAACTCAGGGTCCCTCTCACATACGTAGAGCTGAGAGAAGCCTCCTCTTGAGGTGCTTGTGGTAAGGTGGTATTCCTCTGGAGTCGAAGCCAGGGACTAACCTCTCATCTCGAGTTGATTTTTGGTCCACGGAGCTCTTTCGTGTTGCTACAGTGACCTCAGGATCCCTCTAGCCTTGAAACACTGTTCTTGGGGTTTCTCTGGAGTGCCATCAAGGATATCAAGGCTCCTTTCATGTATGATGTGCAACACGGAATTGCTCTGCATGCAGTGCAGGGGAATCAGGCCTCATCTCGCGGCGAGGGGGAAGTCTCATGATTTTTCTCGAGTTGCGGCGGGAACCTGGGGTATATTCTCGAGTTACGACGGGGATAGCCCTTCCACCCACGTGTTTCTTCAGCGACATCAGGACTCCTGCCTAGTTGCGAGGGACAACTCGGGATTCTCCTCGAGGCTTGGCAGGGCAATTGGGACGCCTCTCCAGCTGAGGCGGGAGACCAAGGGTCCCTTTCCACGTGCCACAGGAATCCTGGGACTCCTATCAAGTTTCACGAGGAGTCAGGCATCGTCTCCTTTGGAGGCACTGATCTCCGCGTACCTCTGGAGTTTTCAAAGGATGTGAGGCCTCCGGTCGCGATGAAGTGGGGAACTAGGTCTTTCTCTGTGGTCTCCACAGGGGATTCAGACATCCTTTCTTCTTGGGAGATGCAAGACGAGCCTGCATTCAAGTCACTGCAGGGATATTCGGCCTTATTTCGAGTCAGGGCATCGCGGTGTCCATTCCACTTGAGGCCGCAAACTCAGGGTCCCTCTCACATACCTAGAGCTGAGAGAAGCCTCCTCTTGAGGTGCTTGTGGTAAGGTGGTATTCCTCTGGAGTCGAAGCCAGGGACTAACCTCTTATCTCGAGTTGATTTTTGGTCCACGGAGCTCTTTCGTGTTGCTACACTGACCTCAGGATCCCTCTAGCCTTGAAACAGTGTTCTTGGGGTTTCCCTGGAGTGCCATCAAGGAAATCAAGGCTCCTTTCATGTGTGATGTGCAACACGGAATTGCTCTGCACGCAGTGCAGGGGAATCGGGCCTCATCTCGCGGCGAAGGGGATGTCTCATGGTTTTTCTCGAGTTGCGGCGGGAACCTGGGGTATATTCTCGAGTTACGACGGGGATGGACCTTCCACCCACGTGTTTGTTCAGTGACGTCACGACTCCTGCCTAGTTGCGAGGGACAACTCGGGATTCTCCTCGAGGCTTGGCAGGGCAATTGGGACGCCTCTCCAGCTGAGGCGGGAGACCAAGTGCCCCTTTCCATGTGCCACAGGAATCCTGGGACTCCTATCAAGTTTCACGAGGAGTCAGGCATCGTCTCCTTTGGAGGCACTGATCTCCGCGTACCTCTGGAGTTTTCCAAGGATGTGAGGCCTCCGGTCGCCATGACGTGGGGAACTAGGTCTTTCTCTGTGGTCTCCACAGGGGATTCAGACATCCTTTCATCTTGGGAGATGCAAGACGAGCCTGCATTCAAGTCACTGCAGGGATATCCTGCCTTATTTCACGTCAGTGCATCGCGGTGTCCATTCCACTTGAGGTCGCAAACTCAGGGTCCCTCTCACATACCTAGAGCTGAGAGAAGCCTCCTCTTGAGGTGCTTGTGGTAAGGTGGTATTCCTCTGGAGTCGAAGCCAGGGACTAACCTCTCATCTCGAGTTGATTTTTGGTCCACGGAGCTCTTTCGTGTTGCTACAGTGACCTCAGGATCCCTCTAGCCTTGAAACAGTGTTCTTGGGGTTTCTCTGGAGTGCTATCAAGGAAATCAAGGCTCCTTTCATGTGTGATGTGCAACACGGAATTGCTCTGCACGCAGTGCAGGGGAATCGGGCCTCATCTCGCGGCCAGGGGGAGGTCTCATGGTTTTTCTCGAGTTGCGGCGGGAACCTGGGGTATATTCTCGAGTTACGACGGGGATGGCCCTTCCACCCACGTGTTTGTTCAGCGACGTCAGGACTCCTGCCTAGTTGCGAGGGACAACTCGGGATTCTCCTCGAGGCTTGGCAGGGCAATTGGGACGCCTCTCCAGCTGAGGCGGGAGACCAAGTGTCCCTTTCCATGTGCCACAGGAATCCTGGGACTCCTATCAAGTTTCACGAGGAGTCAGGCATCGTCTCCTTTGGAGGCACTGATCTCTGTGTACCTCTGGAGTTTTCCAAGGATGTGAGGCCTCCGGTCGCCATGACGTGGGGAACTAGGTCTTTCTCTGTGGCCTCCACAGGGGATTCAGACATCCTTTCATCTTGGGAGATGCAAGACGAGCCTGCATTTAAATCAGTGCAGGGATATCCGGCCTTATTTTGAGTCAGGGCATCGCGGTGTCAATTCCACGTGAGGCCGCAAACTCAGGGTCCCTCTCACATACCTAGAGCTGAGAGAAGCCTCCTCTTGAGGTGCTTGTGGTAAGGTGGTATTCCTCTGGAGTCGAAGCCAGGGAGTAACCTCTCATCTCGAGTTGATTTTTGGTCCACGGAGGTCTTTCGTGTTGCTACAGTGACCTCAGGATTCCTCTAGCCTTGATACAGTGTTCTTGGGGTTTCTCTGGAGTGCCATCAAGGAAATCAAGGCTCCTTTCATGTGTGATGTGCAACACGGAATTGCTCTGCACGCAGTGCAGGGGAATCGTGCCTCATCTCGCGGCGAGGGGGAAGTCTCATGGTTTTTCTCAAGTTGTGGCGGGAACCTGGGGTATATTCTCGAGTTAAGACGGGGATGGCCTTTCCACACACGTGTTTGTTCAGCAACGGCAGGACTCCTGCCTAGTTGCGACGGACAACTCGGGATTCTCCTCGAGGCTTGGCAGGGCAATTGGGACGCCTCTCCAGCTGAGGCGGGAGACCAAGGGTCCCTTTCCACGTGCCACAGGAATCCTGGGACTCCTATCAAGTTTCACGAGGAGTCAGGCATCGTCTCCTTTGGAGGCACTGATCTCCGCGTACCTCTGAAGTTTTCAAAGGATGTGAGGCCTCCGGTCGCGATGAGGTGGGGAACTAGGTCTTTCTCTGTGGTCTCCACAGGGGATTCAGACATCCTTTCGTCTTGGGAGATGCAAGACGAGCCTGCATTCAAGTCACTGCAGGGATATCCGGCCTTATTTTGAGTCAGGGCATCGCGGTGTCCATTCCACTTGAGGCCGCAAACTCAGGGTCCCTCTCACATACCTAGAGCTGAGAGAAGCCTCCTCTTGAGGTGCTTGTGGTAAGGTGGTATTCCTCTGGAGTCGAAGCCAGGGACTAACCTCTCATCTCGAGTTGATTCTTGGTCCACGGAGCTCTTTCGTGTTGCTACAGTGACCTCAGGATCCCGCTAGCCTTGAAACAGTGTTCTTGTGGTTTCTCTGGAGTCCCATCAAGGAAATTAAGGCTCCTTACATGTGTGATGTGCAACACGGAATTGCTCTGCACGCAGTGCAGGGGAATCGGGCCTCATCTCGCGGCGAGGGGAAAGTCTCATGATTTTTCTCGAGTTGCGGCGGGAACCTGGGGTATATTCTCGAGTTACGACGGGGATAGCCCTTCCACCCACGTGTTTCTTCAGCGACATCAGGACTCCTGCCTAGTTGCGAGGGACAACTCGGGATTCTCCTCGAGGCTTGGCAGGGCAATTGGGACGCCTCTCCAGCTGAGGCGGGAGACCAAGGGTCCCTTTCCACGTGCCACAGGAATCCTGGGACTCCTATCAAGTTTCACGAGGAGTCAGGCATCGTCTCCTTTGGAGGCACTGATCTCCGCGTACCTCTGGAGTTTTCAAAGGATGTGAGGCCTCCGGTCGCGATGAAGTGGGGAACTAGGTCTTTCTCTGTGGTCTCCACAGGGGATTCAGACATCCTTTCTTCTTGGGAGATGCAAGACGAGCCTGCATTCAAGTCACTGCAGGGATATTCGGCCTTATTTCGAGTCAGGGCATCGCGGTGTCCATTCCACTTGAGGCCGCAAACTCAGGGTCCCTCTCACATACCTAGAGCTGAGAGAAGCCTCCTCTTGAGGTGCTTGTGGTAAGGTGGTATTCCTCTGGAGTCGAAGCCAGGGACTAACCTCTTATCTCGAGTTGATTTTTGGTCCACGGAGCTCTTTCGTGTTGCTACACTGACCTCAGGATCCCTCTAGCCTTGAAACAGTGTTCTTGGGGTTTCCCTGGAGTGCCATCAAGGAAATCAAGGCTCCTTTCATGTGTGATGTGCAACACGGAATTGCTCTGCACGCAGTGCAGGGGAATCGGGCCTCATCTCGCGGCGAAGGGGATGTCTCATGGTTTTTCTCGAGTTGCGGCGGGAACCTGGGGTATATTCTCGAGTTACGACGGGGATGGACCTTCCACCCACGTGTTTGTTCAGTGACGTCACGACTCCTGCCTAGTTGCCAGGGACAACTCGGGATTCTCCTCGAGGCTTGGCAGGGCAATTGGGACGCCTCTCCAGCTGAGGCGGGAGACCAAGTGCCCCTTTCCATGTGCCACAGGAATCCTGGGACTCCTATCAAGTTTCACGAGGAGTCAGGCATCGTCTCCTTTGGAGGCACTGATCTCCGCGTACCTCTGGAGTTTTCCAAGGATGTGAGGCCTCCGGTCGCCATGACGTGGGGAACTAGGTCTTTCTCTGTGGTCTCCACAGGGGATTCAGACATCCTTTCATCTTGGGAGATGCAAGACGAGCCTGCATTCAAGTCACTGCAGGGATATCCTGCCTTATTTCACGTCAGTGCATCGCGGTGTCCATTCCACTTGAGGTCGCAAACTCAGGGTCCCTCTCACATACCTAGAGCTGAGAGAAGCCTCCTCTTGAGGTGCTTGTGGTAAGGTGGTATTCCTCTGGAGTCGAAGCCAGGGACTAACCTCTCATCTCGAGTTGATTTTTGGTCCACGGAGCTCTTTCGTGTTGCTACAGTGACCTCAGGATCCCTCTAGCCTTGAAACTGTGTTCTTGGGGTTTCTCTGGAGTGCTATCAAGGAAATCAAGGCTCCTTTCATGTGTGATGTGCAACACGGAATTGCTCTGCACGCAGTGCAGGGGAATCGGGCCTCATCTCGCGGCCAGGGGGAGGTCTCATGGTTTTTCTCGAGTTGCGGCGGGAACCTGGGGTATATTCTCGAGTTACGACGGGGATGGCCCTTCCACCCACGTGTTTGTTCAGCGACGTCAGGACTCCTGCCTAGTTGCGAGGGACAACTCGGGATTCTCCTCGAGGCTTGGCAGGGCAATTGGGACGCCTCTCCAGCTGAGGCGGGAGACCAAGTGTCCCTTTCCATGTGCCACAGGAATCCTGGGACTCCTATCAAGTTTCACGAGGAGTCAGGCATCGTCTCCTTTGGAGGCACTGATCTCTGTGTACCTCTGGAGTTTTCCAAGGATGTGAGGCCTCCGGTCGCCATGACGTGGGGAACTAGGTCTTTCTCTGTGGCCTCCACAGGGGATTCAGACATCCTTTCATCTTGGGAGATGCAAGACGAGCCTGCATTTAAATCACTGCAGGGATATCCGGCCTTATTTTGAGTCAGGGCATCGCGGTGTCAATTCCACGTGAGGCCGCAAACTCAGGGTCCCTCTCACATACCTAGAGCTGAGAGAAGCCTCCTCTTGAGGTGCTTGTGGTAAGGTGGTATTCCTCTGGAGTCGAAGCCAGGGAGTAACCTCTCATCTCGAGTTGATTTTTGGTCCACGGAGGTCTTTCGTGTTGCTACAGTGACCTCAGGATTCCTCTAGCCTTGATACAGTGTTCTTGGGGTTTCTCTGGAGTGCCATCAAGGAAATCAAGGCTCCTTTCATGTGTGATGTGCAACACGGAATTGCTCTGCACGCAGTGCAGGGGAATCGTGCCTCATCTCGCGGCGAGGGGGAAGTCTCATGGTTTTTCTCAAGTTGTGGCGGGAACCTGGGGTATATTCTCGAGTTAAGACGGGGATGGCCTTTCCACACACGTGTTTGTTCAGCAACGGCAGGACTCCTGCCTAGTTGCGACGGACAACTCGGGATTCTCCTCGAGGCTTGGCAGGGCAATTGGGACGCCTCTCCAGCTGAGGCGGGAGACCAAGGGTCCCTTTCCACGTGCCACAGGAATCCTGGGACTCCTATCAAGTTTCACGAGGAGTCAGGCATCGTCTCCTTTGGAGGCACTGATCTCCGCGTACCTCTGAAGTTTTCAAAGGATGTGAGGCCTCCGGTCGCGATGAGGTGGGGAACTAGGTCTTTCTCTGTGGTCTCCACAGGGGATTCAGACATCCTTTCGTCTTGGGAGATGCAAGACGAGCCTGCATTCAAGTCACTGCAGGGATATCCGGCCTTATTTTGAGTCAGGGCATCGCGGTGTCCATTCCACTTGAGGCCGCAAACTCAGGGTCCCTCTCACATACCTAGAGCTGAGAGAAGCCTCCTCTTGAGGTGCTTGTGGTAAGGTGGTATTCCTCTGGAGTCGAAGCCAGGGACTAACCTCTCATCTCGAGTTGATTTTTGGTCCACGGAGCTCTTTCGTGTTGCTACAGTGACCTCAGGATCCCGCTAGCCTTGAAACAGTGTTCTTGTGGTTTCTCTGGAGTCCCATCAAGGAAATTAAGGCTCCTTACATGTGTGATGTGCAACACGGAATTGCTCTGCACGCAGTGCAGGGGAATCGGGCCTCATCTCGCGGCGAGGGGAAAGTCTCATGGTTTTTGTCGAGTTGCGGCGGGAACCTGGGGTATATTCTCGAGTTACGATGGGGATGACCCTTCCACCCACGTGTTTGTTCAGCGACGTCAGGACTCCTGCCTAGTTGCGAGGGACAACTCGGGATTCTCCTCGAGGCTTGGCAGGGCAATTGGGACGCCTCTCCAGCTGAGGCGGGAGACCAGGGGTCCCTTTCCACGTGCCACAGGAATCCTGGGACTTCTATCAAGTTTCTCGAGGAGTCAGGCATCGTCTCCTTTGGAGGCATTGATCTCCGCGTACCTCTGGAGATTTCAAAGGATGTGAGGCCTCTGGTCGCGATGAGGTGGGGAACTAGGTCTTTTTCTGTGGTCTCCACAGGGGATTCGGACATCCTTTCGTCTTGGGAGATGCAAGACGAGCCTGCATTCAAGTCACTGCAGGGCTATCCGGCCTTATTATGAGTCAGGGCATCGCGGTGTCCATTCCACTTGAGGCCGCAAAATCAGCACATAGCTAGAGCTGAGAGAAGCCTCCTCTTGAGGTGCTTGTGGTAAAGTGGTATTCCTCTGCAGTCGAAGCCAGGGACTAACCTCTAATCTCGAGTTGATTGTTGGTCCACGGAGCTCTTTCCTGTTGCTACAGTGACCTCAGGATCCCGTTAGCCTTGAAACAGTGTTCTTGGGGTTTCTCTGGAGTGCCATCAAGGAAATCAAGGCTCCTTTCATGTGTTATGTGCAACACGGAATTGCTCTGCACGCAGTGCAGGGGAATCGTGCCTCATCTCGCGGCGAGGGGGAAGTCTCATGGTTTTTCTCAAGTTGCGGTGGGAACCTGGGGTATATTCTCGAGTTACGACGGGGATGGCCCTTCCAACCACGTGTTTGTTCAGCGACGGCAGGACTCCTGCCTAGTTGCGACGGACAACTCGGGATTCTCCTCGAGGCTTGGCAGGGCAATTGGGACGCCTCTCCAGCTGAGGCGGGAGACCAAGGGTCCCTTTCCACGTGCCACAGGAATCCTGGGACTCCTATCAAGTTTCACGAGGAGTCAGGCATCGTCTCCTTTGGAGGCACTGATCTCCGCGTACCTCTGAAGTTTTCAAAGGATGTGAGGCCTCCGGTCGCGATGAGGTGGGGAACTTGGTCTTTCTCTGTGGTCTCCACAGGGGATTCAGACATCCTTTCGTCTTGGGAGATGCAAGACGAGCCTGCATTCAAGTCACTGCAGGGATATCCGGCCTTATTTTGAGTCACGGCATCGCGGTGTCCATTCCACTTGAGGCCGCAAACTCAGGGTTCCTCTCACATACCTAGAGCTGAGAGAAGCCTCCTCTTGAGGTGCTTGTGGTAAGGTGGTATTCCTCTGGAGTCGAAGCCAGGGACTAACCTCTCATCTCGAGTTGATTTGTGGTCCACGGAGCTCTTTCGTGTTGCTACAGTGACCTCAGGATCCCGCTAGCCTTGAAACAGTGTTCTTGGGGTTTCTCTGGAGTGCCATCAAGGAAATTAAGGCTCCTTACATGTGTGATGTGCAACACGGAATTGCTCTGCATGCAGTACAGGGGAATCGGGCCTCATCTGGCGGCGAGGGGGAAGTCTCATGGTTTTTCTCGAGTTGCGGCGGGAACCTGGGGTATATTCTCGAGTTACGACGGGGATGGCCCTTCCACCCACGTGTTTCTTCAGCGACGTCAGGACTCCTGCCTAGTTGCGAGGGACAAATCGGGATTCTCCTCGAGGCTTGGCAGGGCAATTGGGACGCCTCTCCAGCTGAGGCGGGAGACCAAGTGTCCCTTTCCACGTGCCACAGGAATCCTGGGATCCTATCAAGTTTCACGAGGAGTCAGGCATCGTCTCCTTTGGAGGCACTGATCTCCGCGTACCTCTGGAGTTTTCAAAGGATATGAGGCCTCCGGTCGCGATGAGGTGGGGAACTATGTCTTTCTCTGTGGTCTACACAGGTGATTCAGAGATCCTTTCATTTTGGGAGATGCAAGACGAGCCTGCATTCAAGTCACTGCAGGGATATCTGGCCTTATTTCGAGTCAGGGCATCGCGGTGTCCATTCCACTTGAGGCCGCAAACTCAGGGTCCCTCTCACATACCTAGAGCTGAGAGAAGCCTCCTCTTGAGGTGCTTGTGGTAAGATGGTGTTCCTCTGGAGTCGAAGCCAGGGACAAACTTCTCATCTCGAGTTGATTTTTGGTCCACGGAGCTCTTTCGTGTTGCTACAGTGACCTCAGGATCCCTCTAGCCTTGAAACAGTGTTCTTGGGGTTTCTCTGGAGTGCCATCAAGGAAATCAAGGCTCCTTTCATGTGTGATGTGCAATACGGAATTGCTCTGCATGCAGTGCAGGAGAATCGGGCCTCATCTCGCGGCGAGGGGGAAGTCTCATGGTTTTTCTCGAGTTGCTGCGGGAACCTGGGGTATATTCTCGAGTTATGACGGGGATGGCCCTTCCACCCACGTGTTTGTTCAGCGACATCAGGACTCCTGCCTGGTTGCGAGGGACAACTCGGGATTCTCCTCGAGGCTTGGCAGGGCAATTGGGACGCCTCTCCAGCTGAGGCGGGAGACCAAGGGTCCCTTTCCACGTGCCACAGGAATCCTGGGACTCCTATCAAGTTTCACGAGGAGGCAGGCATCGTCTCCTTTGGAGGAACTGATCTCCGCGTACCTCTGGAGTTTTCAAAGGATATAAGGAATCCGGTCGCGATGAGGTGGGGAACTAGGTCTTTCTCTGTGGTCTCCACAGGGAATTCAGACATCCTTTCGTCTTGAGAGATGCAAGCCGAGCCTGCATTCAAGTCACTGCAGGGATATCCGGCCTTATTTCGAGTCAGGGCATCGCGGTGTCCATTCCACTTGAGGCCGCAAACTCAGGGTCCCCCTCACATACGTAGAGCTGAGAGAAGCCTCCTCTTGAGGTGCTTGTGGTAAGGTGGTATTCGTCTGGAGTCGAAGCCAGGGACTAACCTCTCATCTCGAGTTGATTTTTGGTCCACGGAGCTCTTTCGTGTTGCTACAGTGACCTCAGGATCCCTCTAGCCTTGAAACAGTGTTCTTGGGGTTTCTCTGGAGTGCCACCAAGGAAATCAAGGCTCCTTTCATGTGTGATGTGCAACACGGAATTGCTCTGCACGCAGTACAGGGGAATCGGGCCTCATCTCGCGGCGAGGGGGAAGTCTCATGGTTTTTCTCGAGTTGCGGCGGGAACATGTGGTATATTCTCGAGTTACGACGGGGATGGCCCTTCCACCCACGTGTTTGTTCAGCAACGTCAGGACTCCTGCCTAGTTGCGAGGGACAACTTGGGATTCTCCTCGAGGCTTGGCAGGGCAATTGGGACGCCTCTCTAGCTGAGGCGGGAGCCCAAGGGTCCCTTTCCACGTGTCACAGGAATCCTGGGACTCCTATAAAGTTTCACGAGGAGTCAGGCATCGTGTCCTTTGGAGGCACTGATCTCCGCGTACCTCTGGAGTTTTCAAAGGATGTTAGGCCTCCGGTCGCCATGAGGTGGGGAACTAGGTCTTTCTCTGTGGTCTCCACAGGGGATTCAGACATCCTTTCATCTTGGGAGATGCAAGACGAGCCTGCATTCAAGTCACTGCGGGGATATCCGGCCTTATTTCGCATCAGGGCATCGCAGTGTCCATTCCACTAGAGGCAGCAAACTCAGGGTCCCTCTCACATACCTAGAGCTGAGAGAAGCCTCCTCTTGAGGTGCTTGTGGTAAGGTGGTATTCCTCTGGAGTCGAAGCCAGGGACTAACCTCTCATCTCGAGTTGATTCTTGGTCCACGGAGCTCTTTCCTGTTGCTACAGTGACCTCAGGATCCCTCTAGCCTTGAAACAGTGTTCTTGGGGTTTCTCTGGAGTGCCATCAAGGAAATCAAGGCTCCTTTCATGTGTGATGTGCAACACGGAATTGCTCTGCACGCAGTGCAGGGGAATCGGGCCTCATCTCGCGGCCAGGGGGAAGTCTCATGGTTTTTCTCGAGTTGCGGCGGGAACATGTGGTATATTCTCGAGTTACGACGGGGATGGCCCTTCCACCCACGTGTTTGTTCAGCAACGTCAGGACTCCTGCCTAGTTGCAAGGGACAACTCGGGATTCTCCTCGAGGCTTGGCAGGGCAATTGGGACGCCTCTCCAGCTGAGGCGGAAGAACAAGTGTCCCTTTCCATGTGCCAAAGGAATCCTGGGACTCCTATCAAGTTTCACGAGTAGTCAGGCATCGTCTCCTTTGGAGGCACTGATCTCCGCGTACCTCTGGAGTTTTCAAAGGATGTGAGGCCTCCGGTCGCGAGGAGGTGGTGAACTAGGTCTTTCTCTGTGGTCTCCACAGGGGATTCAGACATTCTTTCGTCTTGGGAGATGCAAGACAAGCCTGCCTTCAAGTCACTGCAGGGATATCCAGCCTTATTTCGAGTCAGGGCATCGCGGTGTCCATTCCACTTGAGGCCGCAAACTCAGGGTCCCTCTCACATAGCTAGAGCTGAGAGAAGCCTCCTCTTGAGGTGCTTGTGGTAAGGTGGTATTCCTCTGGAGTCGAAGCCACGGACTAACCTCTCATCTCGAGTTGATTTTTGGTCCATGGAGCTCTTTCGTGTTGCTACAGTGACCTCAGGTTACCTCTAGCCTTGAAACAGTGTTCTTGGGGTTTCTCTGGAGTGCCATCAAGGAAATCAAGGCTCCTTTCATATGTGATGTGCAACACGGAATTGCTCTGCACGCAGTGCAGGGGAATTGGGCCTCATCTGGCGACGAGGGGGAAGTCTCATGGTTTTTCTCGTGTTCCGGCGGTAACCTGGGGTATATTCTCGAGTTACGACGGGGATGGCCCTTCCACACACGTGTTTCTTCAGCGACGTCAGGACTCCTGCCTAGTTGTGAGGGACAACTCGGGATTCTCCTCGAGGCTTGGCAGGGCAATTGGGACGCCTCTCCAGCTGAGGCGGGAGACCAAGGGTCCCTTTCCAAGTGCCACAGTAATCCTGGGACTCCTATCAAGTTTCACGAGGAGTCAGGCATCGTCTCCTTTGGAGGCACTGATCTCCGCGTACCTCTGGAGTTTTCAAAGGATGTGAGGCCTCCGGTCGCGATGAGGTGGGGAACTAGGTCTTTCTGTGTGGTCTCCACAGGGGATTCAGACATCCTTTCTTCTTGGGAGATGCAAGACGAGCCTGTATTTAAATCACTGCAGGTATATCCGGCCTTATTTCAAGTCAGTGCATCGCGGTGTCCATTCCACTTGAGGTCGCAAACTCAGGGTCCCTCTCACATACCTAGAGCTGAGAGAAGCCTCCTCTTGAGGTGCTTGTGGTAAGGTGGTATTCCTCTGGAGTCGAAGCCAGGGACTAACCTCTCATCTCGAGTTGATTTTTGGTCCACGGAGCTCTTTCGTGTTGCTACAGTGACCTCAGGATCCCTCTAGCCTTGAAACAGTGTTCTTGGGGTTTCTCTGGAGTGCCATCAAGGAAATCAAGGCTCCTTTCATGTGTGATGTGCAACACGGAATTGCTCTGCACGCAGTGCAGGGGAATCGGGCCTCATCTCGCGGCGAGGGGGAGGTCTCATGGTTTTTCTCGAGTTGCGGCGGGAACCTGGGGTATATTCTCGAGTTACGACGGGGATGGCCCTTCCACCCACGTGTTTGTTCAGCGACGTCAGGACTCCTGCCTAGTTGCGAGGGACAACTCGGGATTCTCCTCGAGGCTTGGCAGGGCAATTGGGACGCCTCTCCAGCTGAGGCGGGAGACCAAGTGTCCCTTTCCATGTGCCACAGGAATCCTGGGACTCCTATCAAGTTTCACGAGGAGTCAGGCATCGTCTCCTTTGGAGGCACTGATCTCTGTGTACCTCTGGAGTTTTCCAAGGATGTGAGGCCTCCGGTCGCCATGACGTGGGGAACTAGGTCTTTCTCTGTGGTCTCCACAGGGGATTCAGACATCCTTTCATCTTGGGAGATGCAAGACGAGCCTGCATTTAAATCACTGCAGGGATATCCGGCCTTATTTTGAGTCAGGGCATCGCGGTGTCCATTCCAATTGAGGCCGCAAACTCAGGGTCCCTCTCACATACCTAGAGCTGAGAGAAGCCTCCTCTTGAGGTGCTTGTGGTAAGGTGGTATTCCTCTGGAGTCGAAGCCAGGGAGTAACCTCTCATCTGGAGTTGATTTTTGGTCCACGGAGCTCTTTCGTGTTGCTACAGTGACCTCAGGATTCCTCTAGCCTTGATACAGTGTTCTTCGGGTTTCTCTGGAGTGCCATCAAGGAAATCAAGGCTCTTTTCCTGTGTGATGTGCAACACGGAATTGCTCTGCACGCCGTGCAGGGAAATCGGGCCTCATCTCGCGGCAAGGGGGAAGTCTCATGGTTTTTCTCGAGTTGCGGCGGGAACCTGAGGTATATTCTCGAGTTAAGACGGGGATGGCCCTTCCACACACGTGTTTGTTCAGCGACGGTAGGACTCCAGCTTAGTTGCGAGGGACAACTCGGGATTCTCCTCGAGGCTTGGCAGGGCAATTGGGAGGCCTCTCCAGCTGAGGCGGGAGACCAAGGGTCCCTTTCCACGTGCCACAGGAATCCTGGGACTCCTATCAAGTTTCATGAGGAGTCAGGCATCGTTTCCTTTGGAGGCACTGATCTCCGCGTACCTCTGGAGTTTTCGAAGAATGTGAGGCCTCCGGTCGCGATGAGGTGGGGAACTAGGTCTTTCTCTGTGGTCTACACAGGTGATTCAGACATCCTTTCGTCTTGGCAGATGCAAGACGCGCCCGCATTCAAGTCACTGCAGTGATATCCGGCCTTATTTCGAGTCAGGGCATCGCGGTGTCCATTCCACTTGAGGCCGCAAACTCAGGGTCCCTCTCACATAGCTAGAGCTGAGAGAAGCCTCCTCTTGAGGTGCTTGTGGTAAGGTGGTATTCCTCTGGAGTCGAAGCCAGGGACTAACCTCTCATCTCGAGTTGATTTGTGGTCCACGGAGATCTTTCGTGTTGCTACAGTGACCTCAGGATCCCTCTAGCCTTGAAACAGTGTTCTTGGGGTTTCTCTGGAGTGCCACCATGGAAATCAATGCTCCTTTCATGTGTGATGTGCAACACGGAATTGCTCTGCACGCAGTGCAGGGGAATCGGGCCTCATCTCGCGGCGAGGGGGAAGTCTCATGGTTTTTCTCGAGTTGCGGCGGGAACCTGTGGTATACTTCGAGTTACGACGGGGATGACCCTTCCGCCCACGTGTTTGTTCAGCGACGGCAGGATTCCTGCCTAGTTGCGAGGGACAACTCGGGATTCTCCTCGAGGCTTGGCAGGGCAATTGGGACGCCTCTCCAGCTGAGGCGGGAGACCAAGTGTCCCTTTCCACGTGCCACAGGAATCCTGGGACTCGTATCAAGTTTCACGAGGAGTCAGGCATCGTCTCCTTTGGAGGCACTGATCTCCGCGTACCTCTGGAGTTTTCCAAGGATGTGAGGCCTCCGGTCGCGATGACGTGGGGAACTAGGTCTTTTTCTGTGGTCTCCACAGGGGATTCGGACATCCTTTCGTCTTGGGAGATGCAAGACGAGCCTGCATTCAAGTCACTGCAGGGATATCTGGCCTTATTTCGCGTCAGGGCATCGCGGTGTCCATTCCAATTGAGGCCGCAAAATCAGCACATAGGTAGAGCTGAGAGAAGCCTCCTCTTGAGGTGCTTGTGGTAAAGTGGTATTCCTCTGGAGTCGAAGCCAGGGACTAACCTCTAATCTCGAGTTGATTGTTGGTCCACGGAGCTCTTTCCTGTTGCTACAGTGACCTCAGGATCCCGTTAGCCTTGAAACAGTGTTCTTGGGGTTTCTCTGGAGTGCCATCAAGGAAATCAAGGCTCCTTTCATGTGTGATGTGCAACACGGAATTCCTCTACACGCAGTGCAGGGGAATCGTGCCTCATCTCGCGGCGAGGGGGAAGTCTCATGGTTTTTCTCAAGTTGCGGCGGGAACCTGGGGTATATTCTCGAGTTGCGACGGGGATGGCCCTTCCAACCACGTGTTTGTTCAGCAACGTCAGGACTCCTGCCTAGTTGCGACGGACAACTCGGGATTCTCCTCAAGGCTTGGCAGGGCAATTGGGACGCCTCTCCAGCTGAGGCGGGAGACCAAGGGTCCCTTTCCACGTGCCACAGGAATCCTGGGACTCCTATCAAGTTTCACGAGGAGTCAGGCATCGTCTCCTTTGGAGGCACTGATCTCCGCGTACCTCTGAAGTTTTCAAAGGATGTGAGGCCTCCGGTCGCGATGAGGTGGGGAACTAGGTCTTTCTCTGTGGTCTCCACAGGGGATTCAGACATCCTTTCGTCTTGGGAGATGCAAGACGAGCCTGCATTCAAGTCACTGCAGGGATATCCGGCCTTATTTCGAGTCAGGGCATCGCGGTGTCCATTCCACTTGAGGCCGCAAACTCAGGGTCCCTCTCACATACCTAGAGCTGAGAGAAGCCTCCTCTTGAGGTGCTTGTGGTAAGGTGGTATTCCTCTGGAGTCGAAGCCAGGGACTAACCTCTCATCTCGAGTTGATTTTTGGTCCACGGAGCTCTTTCGTGTTGCTACAGTGACCTCAGGATCCCTCTAGCCTTGAAACAGTGTTCTTGGGGTTTCTCTGGAGTCCCATCAAGGAAATTAAGGCTCCTTACATGTGTGATGTGCAACACGGAATTGCTCTGCACGCAGTGCAGGCGAATCGGGCCTCATCTCGCGGCGAGGGGAAAGTCTCATGGTTTTTGTCGAGTTGCGGCGGGAACCTGGGGTATATTCTCGAGTTACGATGGGGATGACCCTTCCACCCACGTGTTTGTTCAGCGACGTCAGGACTCCTGCCTAGTTGCGAGGGACAACTCGGGATTCTCCTCGAGGCTTGGCAGGGCAATTGGGACGCCTCTCCAGCTGAGGCGGGAGACCAGGGGTCCCTTTCCACGTGCCACAGGAATCCTGGGACTTCTATCAAGTTTCTCGAGGAGTCAGGCATCGTCTCCTTTGGAGGCATTGATCTCCGCGTACCTCTGGAGATTTCAAAGGATGTGAGGCCTCTGGTCGCGATGAGGTGGGGAACTAGGTCTTTTTCTGTGGTCTCCACAGGGGATTCGGACATCCTTTCGTCTTGGGAGATGCAAGACGAGCCTGCATTCAAGTCACTGCAGGGCTATCCGGCCTTATTATGAGTCAGGGCATCGCGGTGTCCATTCCAATTGAGGCCCTAAAATCAGCACATAGCTAGAGCTGAGAGAAGCCTCCTCTTGAGGTGCTTGTGGTAAAGTGGTATTCCTCTGGAGTCGAAGCCAGGGACTAACCTCTCATCTCGAGTTGATTTTTAGTCCACGGAGCTCTTTCGTGTTGCTACAGTGACCTCAGGATCCCTCTAGCCTTGAAACAGTGTTCTTGGGGTTTCTCTGGAGTGCCACCAAGGAAATCAAGGCTCCTTTCATGTGTGATGTGCAACACGGAATTGCTCTGCACGCAGTACAGGGGAATCGGGCCTCATCTCGCGGCGAGGGGGAAGTCTCATGGTTTTTCTCGAGTTGCGGCGGGAACATGTGGTATATTCTCGAGTTACGACGGGGATGGCCCTTCCACCCACGTGTTTGTTCAGCAACGTCAGGACTCCTGCCTAGTTGCGAGGGACAACTTGGGATTCTCCTCGAGGCTTGGCAGGGCAATTGGGACGCCTCTCTAGCTGAGGCGGGAGCCCAAGGGTCCCTTTCCACGTGTCACAGGAATCCTGGGACTCCTATAAAGTTTCACGAGGAGTCAGGCATCGTGTCCTTTGGAGGCACTGATCTCCGCGTACCTCTGGAGTTTTCAAAGGATGTTAGGCCTCCGGTCGCCATGAGGTGGGGAACTAGGTCTTTCTCTGTGGTCTCCACAGGGGATTCAGACATCCTTTCATCTTAGGAGATGCAAGACGAGCCTGCATTCAAGTCACTGCGGGGATATCCGGCCTTATTTCGCATCAGGGCATCGCAGTGTCCATTCCACTTGAGGCCGCAAACTCAGGGTCCCTCTCACATAGCTAGAGCTGAGAGAAGCCTCCTCTTGAGGTGCTTGTGGTAAGGTGGTATTCCTCTGGAGTCGAAGCCAGGGACTAACCTCTCATCTCGAGTTGATTTTTAGTCCACGGAGCTCTTTCGTGTTGCTACAGTGACCTCAGGATCCCTCTAGCCTTGAAACAGTGTTCTTGGGGTTTCTCTGGAGTGCCACCAAGGAAATCAAGGCTCCTTTCATGTGTGATGTGCAACACGGAATTGCTCTGCACGCAGTACAGGGGAATCGGGCCTCATCTCGCGGCGAGGGGGAAGTCTCATGGTTTTTCTCGAGTTGCGGCGGGAACATGTGGTATATTCTCGAGTTACGACGGGGATGGCCCTTCCACCCACGTGTTTGTTCAGCAACGTCAGGACTCCTGCCTAGTTGCGAGGGACAACTTGGGATTCTCCTCGAGGCTTGGCAGGGCAATTGGGACGCCTCTCTAGCTGAGGCGGGAGCCCAAGGGTCCCTTTCCACGTGTCACAGGAATCCTGGGACTCCTATAAAGTTTCACGAGGAGTCAGGCATCGTGTCCTTTGGAGGCACTGATCTCCGCGTACCTCTGGAGTTTTCAAAGGATGTTAGGCCTCCGGTCGCCATGAGGTGGGGAACTAGGTCTTTCTCTGTGGTCTCCACAGGGGATTCAGACATCCTTTCATCTTAGGAGATGCAAGACGAGCCTGCATTCAAGTCACTGCGGGGATATCCGGCCTTATTTCGCATCAGGGCATCGCAGTGTCCATTCCACTTGAGGCCGCAAACTCAGGGTCCCTCTCACATAGCTAGAGCTGAGAGAAGCCTCCTCTTGAGGTGCTTGTGGTAAGGTGGTATTCCTCTGGAGTCGAAGCCAGGGACTAACCTCTCATCTCGAGTTGATTCTTGGTCCACGGAGCTCTTTCCTGTTGCTACAGTGACCTCAGGATCCCTCTAGCCTTGAAACAGTGTTCTTGGGGTTTCTCTGGAGTGCCATCAAGGAAATCAAGGCTCCTTTCATGTGTGATGTGCAACACGGCATTACTCTGCACGCAGTGCAGGGGAATCGGGCCTCATCTCGCGGCCAGGGGGAAGTCTCATGGTTTTTCTCGAGTTGCGGCGGGAACCTGGGGTATATTCTCGAGTTACGACGGGAATGGCCATTCCACACACGTGTTTGTTCAGCGACGGCAGGACTCCTGCCTAGTTGCGAGGGACAACTCGGGATTCTCCTCGAGGCTTGGCAGGGCAATTGGGACGCCTCTCCAGCTGAGGCGGGAGAACAAGGGTCCCTTTCCATGTGCCACAGGAATCCTGGGACTCCTATCAAGTTTCACGAGTAGTCAGGCATCGTCTCCTTTGGAGGCACTGATCTCCGCGTACCTCTGGAGTTTTCAAAGGATGTGAGGCCTCCGGTCGCGAGGAGGTGGTGAACTAGGTCTTTCTCT
Organism: Cervus elaphus; assembly: GCF_910594005.1. Classification (NCBI taxonomy): domain Eukaryota; kingdom Metazoa; phylum Chordata; class Mammalia; order Artiodactyla; family Cervidae; genus Cervus; species Cervus elaphus. Next base: position 23,939,447 of record NC_057848.1, read on the forward strand.
GTGGTCTCCACAGGGGATTCAGACATTCTTTCGTCTTGGGAGATGCAAGACAAGCCTGCCTTCAAGTCACTGCAGGGATATCCAGCCTTATTTCGAGTCAGGGCAAAGCGGTGTCCATTCCACTTGAGGCCGCAAACTCAGGGTCCCTCTCACATAGCTAGAGCTGAGAGAAGCCTCCTCTTGAGGTGCTTGTGGTAAGGTGGTATTCCTCTGGAGTCGAAGCCAGGGACTAACCTCTCATCTCGAGTTGATTTTTGGTCCATGGAGCTCTTTCGTGTTGCTACAGTGACCTCAGGTTACCTCTAGCCTTGAAACAGTGTTCTTGGGGTTTCTCTGGAGTGCCATCAAGGAAATCAAGGCTCCTTTCATGTGTGATGTGCAACACGGAATTGCTCTGCACGCAGTGCAGGGGAATTGGGCCTCATCTGGCGACGAGGGGGAAGTCTCATGGTTTTTCTCGTGTTCCGGCGGGAACCTGGGGTATATTCTCGAGTTACGACGGGGATGGCCCTTCCACACACGTGTTTCTTCAGCGACGTCAGGACTCCTGCCTAGTTTCGAGGGACAACTCGGGATTCTCCTCGAGGCTTGGCAGGGCAATTGGGACGCCTCTCCAGCTGAGGCGGGAGACCAAGGGTCCCTTTCCACGTGCCACAGGAATCCTGGGACTCCTATCAAGTTTCACGAGGAGTCAGGCATCGTCTCCTTTGGAGGCACTGATCTCTGCGTACCTCTGGAGTTTTCAAAGGATGTAAGGCCTCCGGTCGCGATTAGGTGGGGAACTAGGTCTTTCTCTGTGGTCTCCACAGGGGATTCAGACATCCTTTCGTCTTGGGAGATGCAAGACGAGCCTGCATTCAAGTCACTGCAGGGATATCCGGCCTTATTTCGAGTCAGTGCATCGCGGTGTCCATTCCACTTGAGGCCGCAAACTCAGGGTCCCTCTCACATACTTAGAGCTGAGAGAAGCCTCCTCTTGAGGTGCTTGTGGTAAGGTGGTATTCCTCTGGAGTCGAAGCCAGGGACTAACGTCTCATCTCGAGTTGATTTTTGGTCCACGGAGCTCTTTCCTGTTGCGACAGTGACCTCAGGATCCCTCTAGCCTTGAAACAGTTTTCTTGGGGTTTCTCTGGAGTGCCATCAAGGAAATCAAGGCTCCTTTCATGTGTGATGTGCAACACGGCATTACTCTGCACGCAGTGCAGGGGAATCGGGCCTCATCTCGCAGCGAGGGGGAAGTCTCATGGTTTTTCTCGAGTTGCGGCGGGAACCTGGGGTATATTCTCGAGTTACGACGGGAATGGCCTTTCCACACACGTGTTTGTTCAGCGACGGCAGGACTCCTGCCTAGTTGCGAGGGACAACTCGGGATTCTCCTCGAGGCTTGGCAGGGCAATTGGGACGCCTCTCCAGTTGAGGCGGGAGACCAAGGGTCCCTTTCCACGTGCCACAGGAATCCTGGGACTCCTATCAAGTTTCACGAGGAGTCAGGCATCGTCTCCTTTGGAGGCACTGATCTCCGCGTACCTCTGGAGTTTTCAAAGGATGTGAGGCCTCCGTTCGCGATGAGGTGGGGAACTAGGTCTTTCTCTGTGGTCTCCACAGGGGATTCAGACATCCTTTCGCCTTGGGAGATGCAAGACGAGCCTGCATTCAAGTCACTGCAAGGATATCCGGCCTTATTTCGAGTCAGGTCATCGCGGTGTCCATTCCACTTGAGGCCGCAAACTCAGGGTCCCTCTCACATACCTAGAGCTGAGAGAAGCCTCCTCTTGAGGTGCTTGTGGTAAGGTGGTATTCCTCTGGAGTCGAAGCCAGGGACTAACCTCTCATCTCGAGTTGATTTTTGGTCCACGGAGCTCTTTCGTGTTGCTACAGTGACCTCAGGATCCCTCTAGCCTTGAAACAGTGTTCTTGGGGTTTCTCTGGAGTGCCATCAAGGAAATCAAGGCTCCTTTCATGTGTGATGTGCAACACGGAATTGCTCTGCACGCAGTGCAGGGGAATCGGGCCTCATCTCGCGGCGAGGGGGTAGTCTCATGGTTTTTCTCGAGTTGCGGCGGGAACCTGGGGTATATTCTCGAGTTACGACGGGGATGGCCCTTCCACACACTAGTGTTTCTTCAGCGACGTCAGGACTCCTGCCTAGTTGCGAGGGACAACTCGGGATTCTCCTCGAGGCTTGGCAGGGCAATTGGGACGCTTCTTCAGCTGAGGCGGGAGACCAAGGGTCCCTTTCCACGTGCCACAGGTATCCTGGGACTCCTATCGAGTTTCACGAGGAGTCAGGCATCGTCTCCTTTGGAGGCACTGATCTCCGCGTACCTCTGGAGTTTTCAGAGGATGTGAGGCCTCCGGTTGCGATGAGGTGGGGAACTAGGTCTTTCTCTATTGTCTCCACAGGGGATTCAGAAATCCTTTCGTCTTGGGAGATGCAAGACGAGCCTGCATTCAAGTCACTGCAGGGATATCCGGCCTTATTTCGAGTCAGGGCATCGCGGTGTCCATTCCACTTGAGGCCGCAAACTCAGGGTCCCTCTCACATACCTAGAGCTGAGAGAAGCCTCCTCTTGAGGTGCTTGTGGTAAGGTGGTATACCTCTGGAGTCGAAGCCAGGGACTAACCTCTCATCTCGAGTTGATTTTTGGTCCATGGAGCTTTTTGGAGTTGCTACAGTGACCTAGGATCCCTCTAGCCTTGAAACAGTGTTCTTGGGGTTTCTCTGGAGTGCCATCAAGGAAATCAAGGCTCCTTTCATGTGTGATGTGCAACACGGAATTACTCTGCACGCAGTGCAGGGGAATCGGGCCTCATCTCGCAGCGAGGGGGAAGTTTCATGGTTTTTCTCGAGTTGCGGCGGGAACCTGGGGTATATTCTCGAGTTACGATGGGGATGGCCCTTCCACACACGTGTTTCTTCCGTGACGTCAGGACTCCTGCATAGATGCGAGGGACAACTCGGGATTCTCCTCGATGCTTGGCAGGGCAATTGGAACGCCTCTCCAGCTGAGGCGGGAGACCAAGGCTCCCTTTCCACGTGCCACAGGAATCCTGGGACTCCTATCAAGTTTCACGAGGAGTCAGGCATCGTCTCCTTTGGAGGCACTGATCTCCGCGTACCTCTGGAATTTTCAAAGGATGTGAGGCCTCCGGTTGCCATGAGGTGGGAAACTAGGTCTTTCTCTGTGGTCTCCACAGGGGATTCAGACATCCTTTCGTCTTGGGAGATGGAAGACAAGCCTGCATTCAAGTCACTGTAGGGATATCCGGCCTTATTACGAGCCAGGGCATCGCGGTGTCCATTCCACTTGAGGCCGCAAACTCAGGGTCCCTCTCACATAGCTAGAGCTGAGAGAAGCCTCCACTTGAGGTGCTTGTGGTAAGGTGGTATTCCTGTGGAGTCGAAGCGAGGGACTAACCTCTCATCTCGAGTTGATTTTTGGTCCACGGAGATCTTTCATGTTGCTGCAGTGACCTCAGGATCCCTCTAGCCTTGAAACAGTTTTCTTGGGGTTTCTCTGGAGTGCCACCAAGGAAATCAAGGCTCCTTTCATGTGTGATGTGCAACACGGAATTGCTCTGCACGCATTGCAGGAAAATCGGGCCTCATCTCGCGGCGAGGGGGAAGTCTCATGGTTTTTCTCGAGTTGCGGCGGGAACCTGGGGTATATTCTCGAGTTACGACGGGGATGGCCCTTCCACCCACGTGATTGTTCAGCGACGTCAGGACTCCTGCCTAGTTGCGAGGGACAATTCGGGATTCTCCTCGAGGCTTGGCAGGGCAATTGGGATGCCTCTCCAGCTGAGGCGGGAGACCAAGGGTCCCTTTCCACGTGCCACAGGAATCCTGGGACTCCTATAAAGTTTCACGAGGAGTCAGGCATCGTGTCCTTTGGAGGCACTGATCTCCGCGTACCTCTGGAGTTTTCAAAGGATGTTAGGCCTCCGGTCGCCATGAGGTGGGGAACTAGGTCTTTCTCTGTGGTCTCCACAGGGGATTCAGACATCCTTTCATCTTGGGAGATGCAAGACGAGCCTGCATTCAAGTCACTGCGGGGATATCCGGCCTTATTTCGCATCAGGGCATCGCAGTGTCCATTCCACTTGAGGCCGCAAACTCAGGGTCCCTCTCACATAGCTAGAGCTGAGAGAAGCCTCCTCTTGAGGTGCTTGTGGTAAGGTGGTATTCCTCTGGAGTCGAAGCCAGGGACTAACCTCTCATCTCGAGTTGATTTTTGGTCCACGGAGCTCTTTCCTGTTGCTACAGTGACCTCAGGATACCTCTAGCCTTGAAACAGTGTTCTTGGGGTTTCTCTGGAGTGCCATCAAGGAAATCAAGGCTCCTTTCATGTGTGATGTGCAACACGGAATTGCTCTGCACGCAGTGCAGGGGAATCGGGCCTCATCTCGCGGCCAGGGGGAAGTCTCATGGTTTTTCTCGTGTTGCGGCGGGAACCTGGGGTATATTCTCGAGTTACGACGGGAATGGCCCTTCCACCCACGTGTTTGTTCAGCGACGTCAGGACTCCTGCCTAGTTGCGAGGGACAACTCGGGATTCTCCTCGAGGCTTCGCAGGGCAATTGGGACGCCTCTCCAGCTGAGGCGGGAGACCAAGGGTCCCTTTCCATGTGCCCCAGGAATCCTGGGACTCCTATCAAGTTTCACGAGCAGTCAGGCATCGTCTCCTTTGGAGGCACTGATCTCCGCGTACCTCTGGAGTTTTCAAAGGATGTGAGGCCTCCGGTCGCGAGGAGGTGGTGAACTAGGTCTTTCTCTGTGGTCTCCACAGGGGATTCAGACATTCTTTCGTCTTGGGAGATGCAAGACGAGCCTGCAGTCAAGTCACTGCAGGGATATCCAGCCTTATTTCGAGTCAGGGCATTGCGGTGTCCATTCCAATTGAGGCCGCAAACTCAGGGTCCCTCTCACATAGCTAGAGCTGAGAGAAGCCTCCTCTTGAGGTGCTTGTGGTAAGGTGGTATTCCTCTGGAGTCGAAGCCAGGGACTAACCTCTCATCTCGAGTTGATTTTTGGTCCATGGAGCTCTTTCGTGTTGCTACAGTGACCTCAGGATACCTCTAGCCTTGAAACAGTGTTCTTGGGGTTTCTCTGGAGTGCCACCAAGGAAATCAAGGCTCCTTTCATGTGTGATGTGCAACACGGAATTGCTCTGCATGCAGTGCAGGGGAATCGGGCCTCATCTGGCGACGAGGGGGAAGTCTCATGGTTTTTCTCGTGTTCCGGCGGGAACCTGGGGTATATTCTCGAGTTACGACGGGGATGGCCCTTCCACACACGTGTTTCTTCAGCGACGTCAGGACTCCTGCCTAGTTGCGAGGGACAACTCGGGATTTTCCTTGAGGCTTGGCAGGGCAATTGGGACGCCTCTCCAGCTGAGGCGGCAGACCAAGGGTAACTTTCCACGTGCCACAGGAATCCTGGGACGCCTATCAAGTTTCACGAAGAGTCAGGCATCGTCTCCTTTGGAGGCACTGATCTCCGCGTACCTCTGGAGTTTTCAGAGGATGTGAGGCCTCCGGTTGCGATGAGGTGGGGAACTAGGTCTTTCTCTATTCTCTCCACAGGGGATTCAGAAATCCTTTCGTCTTGGGAGATGCAAGACGAGCCTGCATTCAAGTCACTGCAGGGATATCCGGCCTTATTTCGAGTCAGGGCATCGCGGTGTCCATTCCACTTGAGGCCGCAAACTCAGGGTCCCTCTCACATACCTAGAGCTGAGAGAAGCCTCCTCTTGAGGTGCTTGTGGTAAGGTGGTATACCTCTGGAGTCGAAGCCAGGGACTAACCTCTCATCTCGAGTTGATTTTTGGTCCATGGAGCTTTTTGGAGTTGCTACAGTGACCTAGGATCCCTCTAGCCTTGAAACAGTGTTCTTGGGGTTTCTCTGGAGTGCCATCAAGGAAATCAAGGCTCCTTTCATGTGTGATGTGCAACACGGAATTACTCTGCACGCAGTGCAGGGGAATCGGGCCTCATCTCGCAGCGAGGGGGAAGTTTCATGGTTTTTCTCGAGTTGCGGCGGGAACCTGGGGTATATTCTCGAGTTACGATGGGGATGGCCCTTCCACACACGTGTTTCTTCCGTGATGTCAGGACTCCGGCATAGATGCGAGGGACAACTCGGGATTCTCCTCGATGCTTGGCAGGGCAATTGGAACGCCTCTCCAGCTGAGGCGGGAGACCAAGGCTCCCTTTCCACGTGCCACAGGAATCCTGGGACTCCTATCAAGTTTCACGAGGAGTCAGGCATCGTCTCCTTTGGAGGCACTGATCTCCGCGTACCTCTGGAATTTTCAAAGGATGTGAGGCCTCCGGTTGCCATGAGGTGGGAAACTAGGTCTTTCTCTGTGGTCTCCACAGGGGATTCAGACATCCTTTCGTCTTGGGAGATGGAAGACAAGCCTGCATTCAAGTCACTGTAGGGATATCCGGCCTTATTACGAGCCAGGGCATCGCGGTGTCCATTCCACTTGAGGCCGCAAACTCAGGGTCCCTCTCACATAGCTAGAGCTGAGAGAAGCCTCCACTTGAGGTGCTTGTGGTAAGGTGGTATTCCTGTGGAGTCGAAGCGAGGGACTAACCTCTCATCTCGAGTTGATTTTTGGTCCACGGAGATCTTTCATGTTGCTGCAGTGACCTCAGGATCCCTCTAGCCTTGAAACAGTTTTCTTGGGGTTTCTCTGGAGTGCCACCAAGGAAATCAAGGCTCCTTTCATGTGTGATGTGCAACACGGAATTGCTCTGCACGCATTGCAGGAAAATCGGGCCTCATCTCGCGGCGAGGGGGAAGTCTCATGGTTTTTCTCGAGTTGCGGCGGGAACCTGGGGTATATTCTCGAGTTACGACGGGGATGGCCCTTCCACCCACGTGATTGTTCAGCGACGTCAGGACTCCTGCCTAGTTGCGAGGGACAATTCGGGATTCTCCTCGAGGCTTGGCAGGGCAATTGGGATGCCTCTCCAGCTGAGGCGGGAGACCAAGGGTCCCTTTCCACGTGCCACAGGAATCCTGGGACTCCTATAAAGTTTCACGAGGAGTCAGGCATCGTGTCCTTTGGAGGCACTGATCTCCGCGTACCTCTGGAGTTTTCAAAGGATGTTAGGCCTCCGGTCGCCATGAGGTGGGGAACTAGGTCTTTCTCTGTGGTCTCCACAGGGGATTCAGACATCCTTTCATCTTGGGAGCTGCAAGACGAGCCTGCATTCAAGTCACTGCGGGGATATCCGGCCTTATTTCGCATCAGGGCATCGCAGTGTCCATTCCACTTGAGGCCGCAAACTCAGGGTCCCTCTCACATAGCTAGAGCTGAGAGAAGCCTCCTCTTGAGGTGCTTGTGGTAAGGTGGTATTCCTCTGGAGTCGAAGCCAGGGACTAACCTCTCATCTCGAGTTGATTTTTGGTCCACGGAGCTCTTTCCTGTTGCTACAGTGACCTCAGGATACCTCTAGCCTTGAAACAGTGTTCTTGGGGTTTCTCTGGAGTGCCATCAAGGAAATCAAGGCTCCTTTCATGTGTGATGTGCAACACGGAATTGCTCTGCACGCAGTGCAGGGGAATCGGGCCTCATCTCGCGGCCAGGGGGAAGTCTCATGGTTTTTCTCGTGTTGCGGCGGGAACCTGGGGTATATTCTCGAGTTACGACGGGAATGGCCCTTCCACCCACGTGTTTGTTCAGCGACGTCAGGACTCCTGCCTAGTTGCGAGGGACAACTCGGGATTCTCCTCGAGGCTTCGCAGGGCAATTGGGACGCCTCTCCAGCTGAGGCGGGAGACCAAGGGTCCCTTTCCATGTGCCCCAGGAATCCTGGGACTCCTATCAAGTTTCACGAGCAGTCAGGCATCGTCTCCTTTGGAGGCACTGATCTCCGCGTACCTCTGGAGTTTTCAAAGGATGTGAGGCCTCCGGTCGCGAGGAGGTGGTGAACTAGGTCTTTCTCTGTGGTCTCCACAGGGGATTCAGACATTCTTTCGTCTTGGGAGATGCAAGACGAGCCTGCAGTCAAGTCACTGCAGGGATATCCAGCCTTATTTCGAGTCAGGGCATTGCGGTGTCCATTCCAATTGAGGCCGCAAACTCAGGGTCCCTCTCACATAGCTAGAGCTGAGAGAAGCCTCCTCTTGAGGTGCTTGTGGTAAGGTGGTATTCCTCTGGAGTCGAAGCCAGGGACTAACCTCTCATCTCGAGTTGATTTTTGGTCCATGGAGCTCTTTCGTGTTGCTACAGTGACCTCAGGATACCTCTAGCCTTGAAACAGTGTTCTTGGGGTTTCTCTGGAGTGCCACCAAGGAAATCAAGGCTCCTTTCATGTGTGATGTGCAACACGGAATTGCTCTGCATGCAGTGCAGGGGAATCGGGCCTCATCTGGCGACGAGGGGGAAGTCTCATGGTTTTTCTCGTGTTCCGGCGGGAACCTGGGGTATATTCTCGAGTTACGACGGGGATGGCCCTTCCACACACGTGTTTCTTCAGCGACGTCAGGACTCCTGCCTAGTTGCGAGGGACAACTCGGGATTTTCCTTGAGGCTTGGCAGGGCAATTGGGACGCCTCTCCAGCTGAGGCGGCAGACCAAGGGTAACTTTCCACGTGCCACAGGAATCCTGGGACGCCTATCAAGTTTCACGAAGAGTCAGGCATCGTCTCCTTTGGAGGCACTGATCTCCGCGTACCTCTGGAGTTTTCAAAGGATGTGAGGCCTCCGGTTGCCATGAGGTGGGGAACTAGGTCTTTCTCTGTGGTCTCCACAGGGGATTCACACATCCTTTCATCTTGGGAGATGCAAAACGAGCCTGCATTCAAGTCACTGCAGGGACATCCGGCCTTATTTTCCGTCAGCGCATCGCAGTGTCCATTCCACTTGAGGCCGCAAAATCAGGGTCCCACTCACATACCTAGAGCTGAGAGAAGCCTCCTCTTGAGGTGCTTGTGGTAAGGTGGTATTCCTCTGGAGTCGAAGCCAGGGACTAACCTCTCATCTCGAGTTGATTTTTGGTCCACGGAGCTCTTTCGTGTTGCTACAGTGACCTCAGGATCCCTCTAGCCTTGAAACAGTGTTCTTGGGGTTTCTCTGGAGTACCATCAAGGAAATCAAGGCTCCTTTCATGTGTGATGTGCAACACGGAATTGCTCTGCACGCAGTGCAGGGGAATCGGTCGTCATCTCGCGGCGAGAGGGAAGTCTCATGGTTTTTCTCGAGTTGCGGCGGGAACCTGGGATATATTCTCGAGTTAAGACGGAGATGGCCCTTCCACACACGTGTTTGTTCAGCGACGTCAGGACTCCTGCTTAGTTGCGAGGGACAACTCGGGATTCTCCTCGAGGCTTGGCAGGGCAATTGGGACGCCTCTCCAGCTGAGGCGGGAGACCAAGGGTCCCTTTCCACGTGCCACAGGAATCCTGGGACTCCTATCAAGTTTCACGAGGAGTCAGGCATCGTCTCCTTTGGAGGCACTGATCTCCGCGTACCTCTGAAGTTTTCAAAGGATGTGAGGCCTCCGGTCGCGATGAGGTGGGGAACTAGGTCTTTCTCTGTGGTCTCCACAGGGGATTCAGACAGCCTTTCGTCTTGGGAGATGCAAGACGAGCCTGCATTCAAGTCACTGCAGGGATATCCGGCCTTATTTCGAGTCAGGGCATCGCGGTGTCCATTCCACTTGAGGCCGCAAACTCAGGGTCCCTCTCACATACCTAGAGCTGAGAGAAGCCTCCTCTTGAGGTGCTTGTGGTAAGGTGGTATTCCTCTGGAGTCGAAGCCAGGGACTAACCTCTCATCTCGAGTTGATTTTTGGTCCACGGAGCTCTTTCGTGTTGCTACAGTGACCTCAGGATCCCGCTAGCCTTGAAACAGTGTTCTTGGGGTTTCTCTGGAGTCCCATCAAGGAAATTAAGGCTCCTTACATGTGTGATGTGCAACACGGAATTGCTCTGCACGCATTGCAGGCGAATCGGGCCTCATCTCGCGGCGAGGGGAAAGTCTCATGGTTTTTGTCGAGTTGCGGCGGGAACCTGGGGTATATTCTCGAGTTACGATGGGGATGACCCTTCCACCCACGTGTTTGTTCAGCGACGTCAGGACTCCTGCCTAGTTGCGAGGGACAACTCGGGATTCTCCTCGAGGCTTGGCAGGGCAATTGGGACGCCTCTCCAGCTGAGGCGGGAGACCAGGGGTCCCTTTCCACGTGCCACAGGAATCCTGGGACTTCTATCAAGTTTCTCGAGGAGTCAGGCATCGTCTCCTTTGGAGGCATTGATCTCCGCGTACCTCTGGAGATTTCAAAGGATGTGAGGCCTCTGGTCGCGATGAGGTGGGGAACTAGGTCTTTTTCTGTGGTCTCCACAGGGGATTCGGACATCCTTTCGTCTTGGGAGATGCAAGACGAGCCTGCATTCAAGTCACTGCAGGGCTATCCGGCCTTATTATGAGTCAGGGCATCGCGGTGTCCATTCCAATTGAGGCCCTAAAATCAGCACATAGCTAGAGCTGAGAGAAGCCTCCTCTTGAGGTGTTTGTGGTAAAGTGGTATTCCTCTGGAGTCGAAGCCAGGGACTAACCTCTCATCTCGAGTTGATTTTTAGTCCACGGAGCTCTTTCGTGTTGCTACAGTGACCTCAGGATCCCGCTAGCCTTGAAACAGTGTTCTTGGGGTTTCTCTGGAATGCCATCAAGGAAATTAAGGCTCCTTACATGTGTGATGTGCAACACGGAATTGCTCTCCACGCAGTACAGGGGAATCGGGCCTCATCTGGCGGCGAGGGGGAAGTCTCATGGTTTTTCTCGAGTTGCGGCGGGAACCTTAGGTATATTCTCGAGTTACGACGGGGATGGCCCTTCCACCCACGTGTTTCTTCACCGACGTCAGGACTCCTGCCTAGTTGCGAGGGACAAATCGGGATTCTCCTCGAGGCTTGGCAGGGCAATTGGGACGCCTCTCTAGCTGAGGCGGGAGCCCAAGGGTCCCTTTCCACGTGTCACAGGAATCCTGGGACTCCTATCAAGTTTCACGAGGAGTCAGGCATCGTCTCCTTTGGAGGCACTGATCTCCGCGTACCTCTGGAGTTTTCAAAGGATGTTAGGCCTCCGGTCGCCATGAGGTGGGGAACTAGGTCTTTCTCTGTGGTCTCCACAGGGGATTCAGACATCCTTTCATCTTAGGAGATGCAAGACGAGCCTGCATTCAAGTCACTGCGGGGATATCCGGCCTTATTTCGCATCAGGGCATCGCAGTGTCCATTCCACTTGAGGCCGCAAACTCAGGGTCCCTCTCACATACGTAGAGCTGAGAGAAGCCTCCTCTTGAGGTGCTTGTGGTAAGGTGGTATTCCTCTGGAGTCGAAGCCAGGGACTAACCTCTCATCTCGAGTTGATTCTTGGTCCACGGAGCTCTTTCCTGTTGCTACAGTGACCTCAGGATCCCTCTAGCCTTGAAACAGTGTTCTTGGGGTTTCTCTGGAGTGCCATCAAGGAAATCAAGGCTCCTTTCATGTGTGATGTGCAACACGGAATTGCTCTGCACGCAGTGCAGGGGAATCGGGCCTCATCTCGCGGCCAGGGGGAAGTCTCATGGTTTTTCTCGAGTTGCGGCGGGAACCTGGGGTATATTCTCGAGTTACGACGGGAATGGCCATTCCACACACGTGTTTGTTCAGCGACGGCAGGACTCCTGCCTAGTTGCGAGGGACAACTCGGGATTCTCCTCGAGGCTTGGCAGGGCAATTGGGACGCCTCTCCAGCTGAGGCGGGAGAACAAGGGTCCCTTTCCATGTGCCACAGGAATCCTGGGACTCCTATCAAGTTTCACGAGTAGTCAGGCATCGTCTCCTTTGGAGGCACTGATCTCCGCGTACCTCTGGAGTTTTCAAAGGATGTGAGGCCTCCGGTCGCGAGGAGGTGGTGAACTAGGTCTTTCTCTGTGGTCTCCACAGGGGATTCAGACATTCTTTCGTCTTGGGAGATGCAAGACAAGCCTGCCTTCAAGTCACTGCAGGGATATCCAGCCTTATTTCGAGTCAGGGCAAAGCGGTGTCCATTCCACTTGAGGCCGCAAACTCAGGGTCCCTCTCACATAGCTAGAGCTGAGAGAAGCCTCCTCTTGAGGTGCTTGTGGTAAGGTGGTATTCCTCTGGAGTCGAAGCCAGGGACTAACCTCTCATCTCGAGTTGATTTTTGGTCCATGGAGCTCTTTCGTGTTGCTACAGTGACCTCAGGTTACCTCTAGCCTTGAAACAGTGTTCTTGGGGTTTCTCTGGAGTGCCATCAAGGAAATCAAGGCTCCTTTCATGTGTGATGTGCAACACGGAATTGCTCTGCACGCAGTGCAGGGGAATTGGGCCTCATCTGGCGACGAGGGGGAAGTCTCATGGTTTTTCTCGTGTTCCGGCGGGAACCTGGGGTATATTCTCGAGTTACGACGGGGATGGCCCTTCCACACACGTGTTTCTTCAGCGACGTCAGGACTCCTGCCTAGTTTCGAGGGACAACTCGGGATTCTCCTCGAGGCTTGGCAGGGCAATTGGGACGCCTCTCCAGCTGAGGCGGGAGACCAAGGGTCCCTTTCCACGTGCCACAGGAATCCTGGGACTCCTATCAAGTTTCACGAGGAGTCAGGCATCGTCTCCTTTGGAGGCACTGATCTCTGCGTACCTCTGGAGTTTTCAAAGGATGTAAGGCCTCCGGTCGCGATTAGGTGGGGAACTAGGTCTTTCTCTGTGGTCTCCACAGGGGATTCAGACATCCTTTCGTCTTGGGAGATGCAAGACGAGCCTGCATTCAAGTCACTGCAGGGATATCCGGCCTTATTTCGAGTCAGTGCATCGCGGTGTCCATTCCACTTGAGGCCGCAAACTCAGGGTCCCTCTCACATACTTAGAGCTGAGAGAAGCCTCCTCTTGAGGTGCTTGTGGTAAGGTGGTATACCTCTGGAGTCGAAGCCAGGGACTAACGTCTCATCTCGAGTTGATTTTTGGTCCACGGAGCTCTTTCCTGTTGCTACAGTGACCTCAGGATCCCTCTAGCCTTGAAACAGTTTTCTTGGGGTTTCTCTGGAGTGCCATCAAGGAAATCAAGGCTCCTTTCATGTGTGATGTGCAACACGGAATTGCTCTGCACGCAGTGCAGGGGAATCGGGCCTCATCTCGCGGCGAGGGGGAAGTCTCATGGTTTTTCTCGAGTTGCGGCGGGAACCTGGGGTATATTCTCGAGTTACGACGGGAATGGCCTTTCCACACACGTGTTTGTTCAGCGACGGCAGGACTCCTGCCTAGTTGCGAGGGACTACTCGGGATTCTCCTCGAGGCTTGGCAGGGCAATTGGGACGCCTCTCCAGTTGAGGCGGGAGACCAAGGGTCCCTTTCCACGTGCCACAGGAATCCTGGGACTCCTATCAAGTTTCACGAGGAGTCAGGCATCGTCTCCTTTGGAGGCACTGATCTCCGCGTATCTCTGGAGTTTTCAAAGGATGTGAGGCCTCCGTTCGCGATGAGGTGGGGAACTAGGTCTTTCTCTGTGGTCTCCACAGGGGATTCAGACATCCTTTCGCCTTGGGAGATGCAAGACGAGCCTGCATTCAAGTCACTGCAAGGATATCCGGCCTTATTTCGAGTCAGGTCATCGCGGTGTCCATTCCACTTGAGGCCGCAAACTCAGGGTCCCTCTCACATACCTAGAGCTGAGAGAAGCCTCCTCTTGAGGTGCTTGTGGTAAGGTGGTATTCCTCTGGAGTCGAAGCCAGGGACTAACCTCTCATCTCGAGTTGATTTTTGGTCCACGGAGCTCTTTCGTGTTGCTACAGTGACCTCAGGATCCCTCTAGCCTTGAAACAGTGTTCTTGGGGTTTCTCTGGAGTGCCATCAAGGAAATCAAGGCTCCTTTCATGTGTGATGTGCAACACGGAATTGCTCTGCACGCAGTGCAGGGGAATCGGGCCTCATCTCGCGGCGAGGGGGAAGTCTCATGGTTTTTCTCGAGTTGCGGCGGGAACCTGGGGTATATTCTCGAGTTACGACGGGGATGGCCCTTCCACACACTAGTGTTTCTTCAGCGACGTCAGGACTCCTGCCTAGTTGCGAGGGACAACTCGGGATTCTCCTCGAGGCTTGGCAGGGCAATTGGGACGCTTCTCCAGCTGAGGCGGGAGACCAAGGGTCCCTTTCCACGTGCCACAGGTATCCTGGGACTCCTATCGAGTTTCAAGAGGAGTCAGGCATCGTCTCCTTTGGAGGCACTGATCTCCGCGTACCTCTGGAGTTTTCAGAGGATGTGAGGCCTCCGGTTGCGATGAGGTGGGGAACTAGGTCTTTCTCTATTGTCTCCACAGGGGATTCAGAAATCCTTTCGTCTTGGGAGATGCAAGACGAGCCTGCATTCAAGTCACTGCAGGGATATCCGGCCTTATTTCGAGTCAGGGCATCACGGTGTCCATTCCACTTGAGGCCGCAAACTCAGGGTCCCTCTCACATACCTAGAGCTGAGAGAAGCCTCCTCTTGAGGTGCTTGTGGTAAGGTGGTATACCTCTGGAGTCGAAGCCAGGGACTAACCTCTCATCTCGAGTTGATTTTTGGTCCATGGAGCTTTTTGGAGTTGCTACAGTGACCTAGGATCCCTCTAGCCTTGAAACAGTTTTCTTGGGGTTTCTCTGGAGTGCCACCAAGGAAATCAAGGCTCCTTTCATGTGTGATGTGCAACACGGAATTGCTCTGCACGCATTGCAGGGAAATCGGGCCTCATCTCGCGGCGAGGGGGAAGTCTCATGGTTTTTCTCGAGTTGCGGCGGGAACCTGGGGTATATTCTCGAGTTACGACGGGGATGGCCCTTCCACCCACGTGATTGTTCAGCGACGTCAGGACTCCTGCCTAGTTGCGAGGGACAATTCGGGATTCTCCTCGAGGCTTGGCAGGGCAATTGGGATGCCTCTCCAGCTGAGGCGGGAGACCAAGGGTCCCTTTCCACGTGCCACAGGAATCCTGGGACTCCTATAAAGTTTCACGAGGAGTCAGGCATCGTGTCCTTTGGAGGCACTGATCTCCGCGTACCTCTGGAGTTTTCAAAGGATGTTAGGCCTCCGGTCGCCATGAGGTGGGGAACTAGGTCTTTCTCTGTGGTCTCCACAGGGGATTCAGACATCCTTTCATCTTGGGAGATGCAAGACGAGCCTGCATTCAAGTCACTGCGGGGATATCCGGCCTTATTTCGCATCAGGGCATCGCAGTGTCCATTCCACTTGAGGCCGCAAACTCAGGGTCCCTCTCACATAGCTAGAGCTGAGAGAAGCCTCCTCTTGAGGTGCTTGTGGTAAGGTGGTATTCCTCTGGAGTCGAAGCCAGGGACTAACCTCTCATCTCGAGTTGATTTTTGGTCCACGGAGCTCTTTCCTGTTGCTACAGTGACCTCAGGATACCTCTAGCCTTGAAACAGTGTTCTTGGGGTTTCTCTGGAGTGCCATCAAGGAAATCAAGGCTCCTTTCATGTGTGATGTGCAACACGGAATTGCTCTGCACGCAGTGCAGGGGAATCGGGCCTCATCTCGCGGCGAGGGGGAAGTCTCATGGTTTTTCTCGTGTTGCTGCGGGAACCTGGGGTATATTCTCGAGTTACGACGGGAATGGCCCTTCCACCCACGTGTTTGTTCAGCGACGTCAGGACTCCTGCCTAGTTGCGAGGGACAACTCGGGATTCTCCTCGAGGCTTCGCAGGGCAATTGGGACGCCTCTCCAGCTGAGGCGGGAGACCAAGGGTCCCTTTCCATGTGCCACAGGAATCCTGGGACTCCTATCAAGTTTCACGAGCAGTCAGGCATCGTCTCCTTTGGAGGCACTGATCTCCGCGTACCTCTGGAGTTTTCAAAGGATGTGAGGCCTCCGGTCGCGAGGAGGTGGTGAACTAGGTCTTTCTCTGTGGTCTCCACAGGGGATTCAGACATTCTTTCGTCTTGGGAGATGCAAGACGAGCCTGCAGTCAAGTCACTGCAGGGATATCCAGCCTTATTTCGAGTCAGGGCATTGCGGTGTCCATTCCACTTGAGGCCGCAAACTCAGGGTCCCTCTCACATAGCTAGAGCTGAGAGAAGCCTCCTCTTGAGGTGCTTGTGGTAAGGTGGTATTCCTCTGGAGTCGAAGCCAGGGACTAACCTCTCATCTCGAGTTGATTTTTGGTCCATGGAGCTCTTTCGTGTTGCTACAGTGACCTCAGGATACCTCTAGCCTTGAAACAGTGTTCTTGGGGTTTCTGTGGAGTGCCACCAAGGAAATCAAGGCTCCTTTCATGTGTGATGTGCAACACGGAATTGCTCTGCATGCAGTGCAGGGGAATCGGGCCTCATCTGGCGACGAGGGGGAAGTCTCATGGTTTTTCTCGTGTTCCGGCGGGAACCTGGGGTATATTCTCGAGTTACGACGGGGATGGCCCTTCCACACACGTGTTTCTTCAGCGACGTCAGGACTCCTGCCTAGTTGCGAGGGACAACTCGGGATTTTCCTTGAGGCTTGGCAGGGCAATTGGGACGCCTCTCCAGCTGAGGCGGCAGACCAAGGGTAACTTTCCACGTGCCACAGGAATCCTGGGACGCCTATCAAGTTTCACGAAGAGTCAGGCATCGTCTCCTTTGGAGGCACTGATCTCCGCGTACCTCTGGAGTTTTCAAAGGATGTGAGGCCTCCGGTTGCCATGAGGTGGGGAACTAGGTCTTTCTCTGTGGTCTCCACAGGGGATTCACACATCCTTTCATCTTGGGAGATGCAAGACGAGCCTGCATTCAAGTCACTGCAGGGACATCCGGCCTTATTTTCCGTCAGTGCATCGCGGTGTCCATTCCACTTGAGGCCGCAAAATCAGGGTCCCACTCACATACCTAGAGCTGAGAGAAGCCTCCTCTTGAGGTGCTTGTGGTAAGGTGGTATTCCTCTGGAGTCGAAGCCAGGGACTAACCTGTCATCTCGAGTTGATTTTTGGTCCACGGAGCTCTTTCGTGTTGCTACAGTGACCTCAGGATCCCTCTAGCCTTGAAACAGTTTTCTTGGGGTTTCTCTGGAGTGCCATCAAGGAAATCAAGGCTCCTTTCATGTGTGATGTGCAACACGGAATTGCTCTGCACGCAGTACAGGGGAATCGGGCCTCATCTCGCGGCGAGGGGGAAGTCTCATGGTTTTTCTCGAGTTGCGGCGGGAACATGTGGTATATTCTCGAGTTACGACGGGGATGGCCCTTCCACCCACGTGTTTGTTCAGCAACGTCAGGACTCCTGCCTAGTTGCGAGGGACAACTTGGGATTCTCCTCGAGGCTTGGCAGGGCAATTGGGACGCCTCTCTAGCTGAGGCGGGAGCCCAAGGGTCCCTTTCCACGTGTCACAGGAATCCTGGGACTCCTATAAAGTTTCACGAGGAGTCAGGCATCGTGTCCTTTGGAGGCACTGATCTCCGCGTACCTCTGGAGTTTTCAAAGGATGTTAGGCCTCCGGTCGCCATGAGGTGGGGAACTAGGTCTTTCTCTGTGGTCTCCACAGGGGATTCAGACATCCTTTCATCTTAGGAGATGCAAGACGAGCCTGCATTCAAGTCACTGCGGGGATATCCGGCCTTATTTCGCATCAGGGCATCGCAGTGTCCATTCCACTTGAGGCCGCAAACTCAGGGTCCCTCTCACATACGTAGAGCTGAGAGAAGCCTCCTCTTGAGGTGCTTGTGGTAAGGTGGTATTCCTCTGGAGTCGAAGCCAGGGACTAACCTCTCATCTCGAGTTGATTCTTGGTCCACGGAGCTCTTTCCTGTTGCTACAGTGACCTCAGGATCCCTCTAGCCTTGAAACAGTGTTCTTGGGGTTTCTCTGGAGTGCCATCAAGGAAATCAAGGCTCCTTTCATGTGTGATGTGCAACACGGAATTGCTCTGCACGCAGTGCAGGGGAATCGGGCCTCATCTCGCGGCCAGGGGGAAGTCTCATGGTTTTTCTCGAGTTGCGGCGGGAACCTGGGGTATATTCTCGAGTTACGGCGGGAATGGCCATTCCACACACGTGTTTGTTCAGCGACGGCAGGACTCCTGCCTAGTTGCGAGGGACAACTCGGGATTCTCCTCGAGGCTTGGCAGGGCAATTGGGACGCCTCTCCAGCTGAGGCGGGAGAACAAGGGTCCCTTTCCATGTGCCACAGGAATCCTGGGACTCCTATCAAGTTTCACGAGGAGTCAGGCATCGTCTCCTTTGGAGGCACTGATCTCCGCGTACCTCTGGAGTTTTCAAAGGATGTGAGGCCTCCGGTCGCGAGGAGGTGGTGAACTAGGTCTTTCTCTGTGGTCTCCACAGGGGATTCAGACATTCTTTCGTCTTGGGAGATGCAAGACAAGCCTGCCTTCAAGTCACTGCAGGGATATCCAGCCTTATTTCGAGTCAGGGCAAAACGGTGTCCATTCCACTTGAGGCCGCAAACTCAGGGTCCCTCTCACATAGCTAGAGCTGAGAGAAGCCTCCTCTTGAGGTGCTTGTGGTAAGGTGGTATTCCTCTGGAGTCGAAGCCAGGGACTAACCTCTCATCTCGAGTTGATTTTTGGTCCATGGAGCTCTTTCGTGTTGCTACAGTGACCTCAGGTTACCTCTAGCCTTGAAACAGTGTTCTTGGGGTTTCTCTGGAGTGCCATCAAGGAAATCAAGGCTCCTTTCATGTGTGATGTGCAACACGGAATTCCTCTGCACGCAGTGCAGGGGAATCGTGCCTCATCTCGCGGCGAGGGGAAAGTCTCATGGTTTTTCTCAAGTTGCGGCGGGAACCTGGGGTATATTCTCGAGTTGCGACGGGGATGGCCCTTCCAACCACGTGTTTGTTCAGCAACGTCAGGACTCCTGCCTAGTTGCGACGGACAACTCGGGATTCTCCTCGAGGCTTGGCAGGGCAATTGGGACGCCTCTCCAGCTGAGGCGGGAGACCAAGGGTCCCTTTCCACGTGCCACAGGAATCCTGGGACTCCTATCAAGTTTCACGAGGAGTCAGGCTTCGTCTCCTTTGGAGGCACTGATCTCCGCGTACCTCTGAAGTTTTCAAAGGATGTGAGGCCTCCGGTCGCGATGAGGTGGGGAACTAGGTCTTTCTCTGTGGTCTCCACAGGGGATTCAGACAGCCTTTCGTCTTGGGAGATGCAAGACGAGCCTGCATTCAAGTCACTGCAGGGATATCCGGCCTTATTTCGAGTCAGGGCATCGCGGTGTCCATTCCACTTGAGGCCGCAAACTCAGGGTCCCTCTCACATACCTAGAGCTGAGAGAAGCCTCCTCTTGAGGTGCTTGTGGTAAGGTGGTATTCCTCTGGAGTCGAAGCCAGGGACTAACCTCTCATCTCGAGTTGATTTTTGGTCCACGGAGCTCTTTCGTGTTGCTACAGTGACCTCAGGATCCCGCTAGCCTTGAAACAGTGTTCTTGGGGTTTCTCTGGAGTCCCATCAAGGAAATTAAGGCTCCTTACATGTGTGATGTGCAACACGGAATTGCTCTGCACGCAGTGCAGGCGAATCGGGCCTCATCTCGCGGCGAGGGGAAAGTCTCATGGTTTTTGTCGAGTTGCGGCGGGAACCTGGGGTATATTCTCGAGTTACGATGGGGATGACCCTTCCACCCACGTGTTTGTTCAGCGACGTCAGGACTCCTGCCTAGTTGCGAGGGACAACTCGGGATTCTCCTCGAGGCTTGGCAGGGCAATTGGGACGCCTCTCCAGCTGAGGCGGGAGACCAGGGGTCCCTTTCCACGTGCCACAGGAATCCTGGGACTTCTATCAAGTTTCTCGAGGAGTCAGGCATCGTCTCCTTTGGAGGCATTGATCTCCGCGTACCTCTGGAGATTTCAAAGGATGTGAGGCCTCTGGTCGCGATGAGGTGGGGAACTAGGTCTTTTTCTGTGGTCTCCACAGGGGATTCGGACATCCTTTCGTCTTGGGAGATGCAAGACGAGCCTGCATTCAAGTCACTGCAGGGCTATCCGGCCTTATTATGAGTCAGGGCATCGCGGTGTCCATTCCAATTGAGGCCCTAAAATCAGCACATAGCTAGAGCTGAGAGAAGCCTCCTCTTGAGGTGCTTGTGGTAAAGTGGTATTCCTCTGGAGTCGAAGCCAGGGACTAACCTCTCATCTCGAGTTGATTTTTACTCCACGGAGCTCTTTCGTGTTGCTACAGTGACCTCAGGATCCCGCTAGCCTTGAAACAGTGTTCTTGGGGTTTCTCTGGAGTGCCATCAAGGAAATTAAGGCTCCTTACATGTGTGATGTGCAACACGGAATTGCTCTCCACGCAGTACAAGGGAATCGGGCCTCATCTGGCGGCGAGGGGGAAGTCTCATGGTTTTTCTCGAGTTGCGGCGGGAACCTTAGGTATATTCTCGAGTTACGACGGGGATGGCCCTTCCACCCACGTGTTTCTTCAGCGACGTCAGGACTCCTGCCTAGTTGCGAGGGACAAATCGGGATTCTCCTCGAGGCTTGGCAGGGCAATTGGGACGCCTCTCCAGCTGAGGCGGGAGACCAAGGGTCCCTTTCCACGTGCCACAGGAATCCTAGGACTCCTATCAAGTTTCACGAGGAGGCAGGCATCGTCTCCTTTGGAGGAACTGATCTCCGCGTACCTCTGGAGTTTTCAAAGGATATAAGGAATCCGGTCGCGATGAGGTGGGGAACTAGGTCTTTCTCTGTGGTCTCCACAGGGGATTCAGACATCCTTTCGTCTTGGGATATGCAAGCCGAGCCTTCATTCAAGTCACTGCAGGGATATCCGGCCTTATTTCGAGTCAGGGCATCGCGGTGTCCATTCCACTTGAGGCCGCAAACTCAGGGTCCCCCTCACATACGTAGAGCTGAGAGAAGCCTCCTCTTGAGGTGCTTGTGGTAAGGTGGTATTCGTCTGGAGTCGAAGCCAGGGACTAACCTCTCATCTCGAGTTGATTTTTGGTCCACGGAGCTCTTTCGTGTTGCTACAGTGACCTCAGGATCCCTCTAGCCTTGAAACAGTGTTCTTGGGGTTTCTCTGGAGTGCCACCAAGGAAATCAAGGCTCCTTTCATGTGTGATGTGCAACACGGAATTGCTCTGCACGCAGTACAGGGGAATCGGGCCTCATCTCGCGGCGAGGGGGAAGTCTCATGGTGTTTCTCGAGTTGCGGCGGGAACATGTGGTATATTCTCGAGTTACGACGGGGATGGCCCTTCCACCCACGTGTTTGTTCAGCAACGTCAGGACTCCTGCCTAGTTGCGAGGGACAACTTGGGATTCTCCTCGAGGCTTGGCAGGGCAATTGGGACGCCTCTCTAGCTGAGGCGGGAGCCCAAGGGTCCCTTTCCACGTGTCACAGGAATCCTGGGACTCCTATCAAGTTTCACGAGGAGTCAGGCATCGTCTCCTTTGGAGGCACTGATCTCCGCGTACCTCTGGAGTTTTCAAAGGATGTTAGGCCTCCGGTCGCCATGAGGTGGGGAACTAGGTCTTTCTCTGTGGTCTCCACAGGGGATTCAGACATCCTTTCATCTTAGGAGATGCAAGACGAGCCTGCATTCAAGTCACTGCGGGGATATCCGGCCTTATTTCGCATCAGGGCATCGCAGTGTCCATTCCACTTGAGGCCGCAAACTCAGGGTCCCTCTCACATACGTAGAGCTGAGAGAAGCCTCCTCTTGAGGTGCTTGTGGTAAGGTGGTATTCCTCTGGAGTCGAAGCCAGGGACTAACCTCTCATCTCGAGTTGATTCTTGGTCCACGGAGCTCTTTCCTGTTGCTACAGTGACCTCAGGATCCCTCTAGCCTTGAAACAGTGTTCTTGGGGTTTCTCTGGAGTGCCATCAAGGAAATCAAGGCTCCTTTCATGTGTGATGTGCAACACGGAATTGCTCTGCACGCAGTGCAGGGGAATCGGGCCTCATCTCGCGGCCAGGGGGAAGTCTCATGGTTTTTCTCGAGTTGCGGCGGGAACCTGGGGTATATTCTCGAGTTACGACGGGAATGGCCATTCCACACACGTGTTTGTTCAGCGACGGCAGGACTCCTGCCTAGTTGCGAGGGACAACTCGGGATTCTCCTCGAGGCTTGGCAGGGCAATTGGGACGCCTCTCCAGCTGAGGCGGGAGAACAAGGGTCCCTTTTCATGTGCCACAGGAATCCTGGGACTCCTATCAAGTTTCACGAGTAGTCAGGCATCGTCTCCTTTGGAGGCACTGATCTCCGCGTACCTCTGGAGTTTTCAAAGGATGTGAGGCCTCCGGTCGCGAGGAGGTGGTGAACTAGGTCTTTCTCTGTGGTCTCCACAGGGGATTCAGACATTCTTTCGTCTTGGGAGATGCAAGACAAGCCTGCCTTCAAGTCACTGCAGGGATATCCAGCCTTATTTCGAGTCAGGGCAAAGCGGTGTCCATTCCACTTGAGGCCGCAAACTCAGGGTCCCTCTCACATAGCTAGAGCTGAGAGAAGCCTCCTCTTGAGGTGCTTGTGGTAAGGTGGTATTCCTCTGGAGTCGAAGCCAGGGACTAACCTCTCATCTCGAGTTGATTTTTGGTCCATGGAGCTCTTTCGTGTTGCTACAGTGACCTCAGGTTACCTCTAGCCTTGAAACAGTGTTCTTGGGGTTTCTCTGGAGTGCCATCAAGGAAATCAAGGCTCCTTTCATGTGTGATGTGCAACACGGAATTGCTCTGCACGCAGTGCAGGGGAATTGGGCCTCATCTGGCGACGAGGGGGAAGTCTCATGGTTTTTCTCGTGTTCCGGCGGGAACCTGGGGTATATTCTCGAGTTACGACGGGGATGGCCCTTCCACACACGTGTTTCTTCAGCGACGTCAGGACTCCTGCCTAGTTTCGAGGGACAACTCGGGATTCTCCTCGAGGCTTGGCAGGGCAATTGGGACGCCTCTCCAGCTGAGGCGGGAGACCAAGGGTCCCTTTCCAAGTGCCACAGGAATCCTGGGACTCCTATCAAGTTTCACGAGGAGTCAGGCATCGTCTCCTTTGGAGGCACTGATCTCTGCGTACCTCTGGAGTTTTCAAAGGATGTAAGGCCTCCGGTCGCGATTAGGTGGGGAACTAGGTCTTTCTCTGTGGTCTCCACAGGGGATTCAGACATCCTTTCGTCTTGGGAGATGCAAGACGAGCCTGCATTCAAGTCACTGCAGGGATATCCGGCCTTATTTCGAGTCAGTGCATCGCGGTGTCCATTCCACTTGAGGCCGCAAACTCAGGGTCCCTCTCACATACTTAGAGCTGAGAGAAGCCTCCTCTTGAGGTGCTTGTGGTAAGGTGGTATTCCTCTGGAGTCGAAGCCAGGGACTAACGTCTCATCTCGAGTTGATTTTTGGTCCACGGAGCTCTTTCCTGTTGCTACAGTGACCTCAGGATCCCTCTAGCCTTGAAACAGTTTTCTTGGGGTTTCTCTGGAGTGCCATCAAGGAAATCAAGGCTCCTTTCATGTGTGATGTGCAACACGGAATTGCTCTGCACGCAGTGCAGGGGAATCGGGCCTCATCTCGCGGCGAGGGGGAAGTCTCATGGTTTTTCTCGAGTTGCGGCGGGAACCTGGGGTATATTCTCGAGTTACGACGGGAATGGCCTTTCCACACACGTGTTTGTTCAGCGACGGCAGGACTCCTGCCTAGTTGCGAGGGACAACTCGGGATTCTCCTCGAGGCTTGGCAGGGCAATTGGGACGCCTCTCCAGCTGAGGCGGGAGACCAAGGGTCCCTTTCCACGTGCCACAGGAATCCTGGGACTCCTATCAAGTTTCACGAGGAGTCAGGCATCGTCTCCTTTGGAGGCACTGATCTCCGCGTACCTCTGGAGTTTTCAAAGGATGTGAGGCCTCCGTTCGCGATGAGGTGGGGAACTAGGTCTTTCTCTGTGGTCTCCACAGGGGATTCAGACATCCTTTCGCCTTGGGAGATGCAAGACGAGCCTGCATTCAAGTCACTGCAAGGATATCCGGCCTTATTTCGAGTCAGGTCATCGCGGTGTCCATTCCACTTGAGGCCGCAAACTCAGGGTCCCTCTCACATACCTAGAGCTGAGAGAAGCCTCCTCTTGAGGTGCTTGTGGTAAGGTGGTATTCCTCTGGAGTCGAAGCCAGGGACTAACCTCTCATCTCGAGTTGATTTTTGGTCCACGGAGCTCTTTCGTGTTGCTACAGTGACCTCAGGATCCCTCTAGCCTTGAAACAGTGTTCTTGGGGTTTCTCTGGAGTGCCATCAAGGAAATCAAGGCTCCTTTCATGTGTGATGTGCAACACAGAATTGCTCTGCACGCAGTGCAGGGGAATCGGGCCTCATCTCGCGGCGAGGGGGAAGTCTCATGGTTTTTCTCGAGTTGCGGCGGGAACCTGGGGTATATTCTCGAGTTACGACGGGGATGGCCCTTCCACACACTAGTGTTTCTTCAGCGACGTCAGGACTCCTGCCTAGTTGCGAGGGACAACTCGGGATTCTCCTCGAGGCTTGGCAGGGCAATTGGGACGCTTCTCCAGCTGAGGCGGGAGACCAAGGGTCCCTTTCCACGTGCCACAGGTATCCTGGGACTCCTATCGAGTTTCAAGAGGAGTCAGGCATCGTCTCCTTTGGAGGCACTGATCTCCGCGTACCTCTGGAGTTTTCAGAGGATGTGAGGCCTCCGGTTGCGATGAGGTGGGGAACTAGGTCTTTCTCTATTGTCTCCACAGGGGATTCAGAAATCCTTTCGTCTTGGGAGATGCAAGACGAGCCTGCATTCAAGTCACTGCAGGGATATCCGGCCTTATTTCGAGTCAGGGCATCACGGTGTCCATTCCACTTGAGGCCGCAAACTCAGGGTCCCTCTCACATACCTAGAGCTGAGAGAAGCCTCCTCTTGAGGTGCTTGTGGTAAGGTGGTATACCTCTGGAGTCGAAGCCAGGGACTAACCTCTCATCTCGAGTTGATTTTTGGTCCATGGAGCTTTTTGGAGTTGCTACAGTGACCTAGGATCCCTCTAGCCTTGAAACAGTGTTCTTGGGGTTTCTCTGGAGTGCCATCAAGGAAATCAAGGCTCCTTTCATGTGTGATGTGCAACACGGAATTACTCTGCACGCAGTGCAGGGGAATCGGGCCTCATCTCGCAGCGAGGGGGAAGTTTCATGGTTTTTCTCGAGTTGCGGCGGGAACCTGGGGTATATTCTCGAGTTACGATGGGGATGGCCCTTCCACACACGTGTTTCTTCCGTGACGTCAGGACTCCTGCATAGATGCGAGGGACAACTCGGGATTCTCCTCGATGCTTGGCAGGGCAATTGGAACGCCTCTCCAGCTGAGGCGGGAGACCAAGGCTCCCTTTCCACGTGCCACAGGAATCCTGGGACTCCTATCAAGTTTCACGAGGAGTCAGGCATCGTCTCCTTTGGAGGCACTGATCTCCGCGTACCTCTGGAGTTTTCAAAGGATGTGAGGCCTCCGGTTGCCATGAGGTGGGAAACTAGGTCTTTCTCTGTGGTCTCCACAGGGGATTCAGACATCCTTTCGTCTTGGGAGATGGAAGACAAGCCTGCATTCAAGTCACTGTAGGGATATCCGGCCTTATTACGAGCCTGGGCATCGCGGTGTCCATTCCACTTGAGGCCGCAAACTCAGGGTCCCTCTCACATAGCTAGAGCTGAGAGAAGCCTCCACTTGAGGTGCTTGTGGTAAGGTGGTATTCCTGTGGAGTCGAAGCCAGGGACTACCCTCTCATCTCGAGTTGATTTTTGGTCCACGGAGATCTTTCATGTTGCTGCAGTGACCTCAGGATCCCTCTAGCCTTGAAACAGTTTTCTTGGGGTTTCTCTGGAGTGCCACCAAGGAAATCAAGGCTCCTTTCATGTGTGATGTGCAACACGGAATTGCTCTGCACGCATTGCAGGGAAATCGGGCCTCATCTCGCGGCGAGGGGGAAGTCTCATGGTTTTTCTCGAGTTGCGGCGGGAACCTGGGGTATATTCTCGAGTTACGACGGGGATGGCCCTTCCACCCACGTGATTGTTCAGCGACGTCAGGACTCCTGCCTAGTTGCGAGGGACAATTCGGGATTCTCCTCGAGGCTTGGCAGGGCAATTGGGATGCCTCTCCAGCTGAGGCGGGAGACCAAGTGTCCCTTTCCACGTGCCACAGGAATCCTGGGACTCCTATAAAGTTTCACGAGGAGTCAGGCATCGTGTCCTTTGGAGGCACTGATCTCCGCGTACCTCTGGAGTTTTCAAAGGATGTTAGGCCTCCGGTCGCCATGAGGTGGGGAACTAGGTCTTTCTCTGTGGTCTCCACAGGGGATTCAGACATCCTTTCATCTTGGGAGATGCAAGACGAGCCTGCATTCAAGTCACTGCGGGGATATCCGGCCTTATTTCGCATCAGGGCATCGCAGTGTCCATTCCACTTGAGGCCGCAAACTCAGGGTCCCTCTCACATAGCTAGAGCTGAGAGAAGCCTCCTCTTGAGGTGCTTGTGGTAAGGTGGTATTCCTCTGGAGTCGAAGCCAGGGACTAACCTCTCATCTCGAGTTGATTTTTGGTCCACGGAGCTCTTTCCTGTTGCTACAGTGACCTCAGGATACCTCTAGCCTTGAAACAGTGTTCTTGGGGTTTCTCTGGAGTGCCATCAAGGAAATCAAGGCTCCTTTCATGTGTGATGTGCAACACGGAATTGCTCTGCACGCAGTGCAGGGGAATCGGGCCTCATCTCGCGGCGAGGGGGAAGTCTCATGGTTTTTCTCGTGTTGCGGCGGGAACCTGGGGTATATTCTCGAGTTACGACGGGAATGGCCCTTCCACCCACGTGTTTGTTCAGCGATGTCAGGACTCCTGCCTAGTTGCGAGGGACAACTCGGGATTCTCCTCGAGGCTTCGCAGGGCAATTGGGACGCCTCTCCAGCTGAGGCGGGAGACCAAGGGTCCCTTTCCATGTGCCACAGGAAGCCTGGGACTCCTATCAAGTTTCACGAGCAGTCAGGCATCGTCTCCTTTGGAGGCACTGATCTCCGCGTACCTCTGGAGTTTTCAAAGGATGTGAGGCCTCCGGTCGCGAGGAGGTGGTGAACTAGGTCTTTCTCTGTGGTCTCCACAGGGGATTCAGACATTCTTTCGTCTTGGGAGATGCAAGACGAGCCTGCAGTCAAGTCACTGCAGGGATATCCAGCCTTATTTCGAGTCAGGGCATTGCGGTGTCCATTCCACTTGAGGCCGCAAACTCAGGGTCCCTCTCACATAGCTAGAGCTGAGAGAAGCCTCCTCTTGTGGTGCTTGTGGTAAGGTGGTATTCCTCTGGAGTCGAAGCCAGGGACTAACCTCTCATCTCGAGTTGATTTTTGGTCCATGGAGCTCTTTCGTGTTGCTACAGTGACCTCAGGATACCTCTAGCCTTGAAACAGTGTTCTTGGGGTTTCTGTGGAGTGCCACCAAGGAAATCAAGGCTCCTTTCATGTGTGATGTGCAACACGGAATTGCTCTGCATGCAGTGCAGGGGAATCGGGCCTCATCTGGCGACGAGGGGGAAGTCTCATGGTTTTTCTCGTGTTCCGGCGGGAACCTGGGGTATATTCTCGAGTTACGACGGGGATGGCCCTTCCACACACGTGTTTCTTCAGCGACGTCAGGACTCCTGCCTAGTTGCGAGGGACAACTCGGGATTTTCCTTGAGGCTTGGCAGGGCAATTGGGACGCCTCTCCAGCTGAGGCGGCAGACCAAGGGTAACTTTCCACGTGCCACAGGAATCCTGGGACGCCTATCAAGTTTCACGAAGAGTCAGGCATCGTCTCCTTTGGAGGCACTGATCTCCGCGTACCTCTGGAGTTTTCAAAGGATGTGAGGCCTCCGGTTGCCATGAGGTGGGGAACTAGGTCTTTCTCTGTGGTCTCCACAGGGGATTCACACATCCTTTCATCTTGGGAGATGCAAGACGAGCCTGCATTCAAGTCACTGCAGGGACATCCGGCCTTATTTTCCGTCAGCGCATCGCAATGTCCATTCCACTTGAGGCCGCAAAATCAGGGTCCCACTCACATACCTAGAGCTGAGAGAAGCCTCCTCTTGAGGTGCTTGTGGTAAGGTGGTATTCCTCTGGAGTCGAAGCCAGGGACTAACCTGTCATCTCGAGTTGATTTTTGGTCCACGGAGCTCTTTCGTGTTGCTACAGTGACCTCAGGATCCCTCTAGCCTTGAAACAGTGTTCTTGGGGTTTCTCTGGAGTACCATCAAGGAAATCAAGGCTCCTTTCATGTGTGATGTGCAACACGGAATTGCTCTGCACGCAGTGCAGGGGAATCGGTCGTCATCTCGCGGCGAGAGGGAAGTCTCATGGTTTTTCTCGAGTTGCGGCGGGAACCTGGGATATATTCTCGAGTTAAGACGGAGATGGCCCTTCCACACACGTGTTTGTTCAGCGACGTCAGGACTCCTGCCTAGTTGCAAGGGACAACACGGGATTCTCCTCGAGGCTTGGCAGGGCTATTGGGACGCCTCACCAGCTGAGGCGGGAGACCAAGGATCCCTTTCCACGTGCCACAGTAATCCTGGGACTCCTATCAAGTTTCACGAAGAGTCAGGCATCGTCTCCTTTGGAGGCACTGATTTCCGTGTACCTCTGGAGTTTTCAAAGTATGTGAGACCTCCGGTCGCGATGAGGTGGGGAACTAGGTCTTTCTCTGTGGTCTCCACAGGGGATTCAGACATCCTTTCGTCTTGGGAGATGGAAGACAAGCCTGCATTCAAGTCACTGCAGGGATGTCCGGCCTTATTTCGAGTCAGGGCATCGCGGTGTCCATTCCACTTGAGGCCGCAAACTCAGGGTCCCTCTCACATAGCTAGAGCTGAGAGAAGCCTCCTCTTGAGGTGCTTGTGGTAAGGTGGTATTCCTCTGGAGTCGAAGTCAGGGACTAACCTCTCATCTCGAGTTGATTTTTGGGCCACGGAGCTCTTTCGTGTTGCTACAGTGACCTCAGGATCCCTCTAGCCTGGAAACAGTGTTCTTGGGGTTTCTCTGGAGTGCCATTAAGGAAATCAAGGCTCCTTCCATATGTGATGTGCAACACGGAATTGCTCTGCACGCAGTGCAGGGGAATCGGGCCTCATCTCGCGGCGAGGGGGACGTCTCATGGTTTTTCTCGAGTTGCGGCGGGAACCTGGGGTATATTCTCGAATTACGACGGGGATGGCCCTTCCACACACGTGTTTCTTCAGCGACGTCAGGACTCCTGCCAAGTTGCGAGGGACAACTCGGGATTCTCCTCGAGGCTTGGCAGGGCATTTGGGATGCCTCTCCAGCTGAGGCGGGAGACCAAGGGTCCCTTTCCACGTGCCACAGGAATCCTGGGACTCCTATCAAGTTTCACGAGGAGTCAGGCATCGTCTCCTTTGGAGGCACTGATCTCTGCGTACCTCTGGAGTTTTCAAAGGATGTAAGGCCTCCGGTCGCGATGAGGTGGGGAACTAGGTCTTTCTCTGTGGTCTCCACAGGGGATTCAGACATCCTTTCGTCTTGGGAGATGCAAGACGAGCCTGCATTCAAGTCACTGCAGGGATATCCGGCCTTATTTCGAGTCAGTGCATCGCGGTGTCCATTCCACTTGAGGCGGCAAACTCAGGGTTCCTCTCACATACCTAAAGCTGAGAGAAGCCTCCTCTTGAGGTGCTTGTGGTAAGGTGGTATTCCTCTGGAGTCGAAGCCAGGGACTAACCTCTCATCTCGAGTTGATTTTTGGTCCACGGAGCTCTTTCCTGTTGCGACAGTGATCTCAGGATCCCTCTAGCCTTGAAACAGTTTTCTTGGGGTTTCTCTGGAGTGCCACCAAGGAAATCAAGGCTCCTTTCATGTGTGATGTGCAACACGGAATTGCTCTGCACGCAGTGCAGGGGAATCGGGCCTCATCTCGCGGCGAGGGGGAAGTCTCATGGTTTTTCTCGAGTTGCGGCGGGAACCTGGGGTATATTCTCGAGTTACGACGGGGAAGGGCCTTCCACACACCTGTTTGTTCAGCGACGGCAGGACTCCTGCCTAGTTGCGAGGGACAACTCGGGATTCTCCTCGAGGCTTCGCAGGGCAATTGGGACCCCTCTCCAGCTGAGGCGGGAAACCAAGGGTCCCTTTCCACGTGCCACAGGAATCCTGGGACTCCTATCAAGTTTCACGAGGAGTCACGAATCGTCTCCTTTGGAGGCACTGATCTCTGCGTACCTCTGGAGTTTTCAAAGGATGTGAGGCCTCCGGTCGCGATGAGGTGGGGACCTACGTCTTTCCCTGTGGTCTCCACAGGGGATTCAGGTATCCTTTCGTTTTGGGAGATGCAAGACGAGCCTGCATTCAAGTCACTGCAGGGATATCCAGCCTTATTTCGAGTCAGGGCAAAGCGGTGTCCATTCCACTTGAGGCCGCAAACTCAGGGTCCCTCTCACATAGCTAGAGCTGAGAGAAGCCTCCTCTTGAGGTGCTTTTGGTAAGGTGGTATTCCTCTGGAGTCGAAGCCAGGGACTAACCTGTCATCTCGAGTTGATTTTTGGTCCACGGAGCTCTTTCGTGTTGCTACAGTGACCTCAGGATCCCTCTAGCCTTGAAACAGTGTTCTTGGGGTTTCTCTGGAGTGCCACCAAGGAAATCAAGGCTCCTTTCATGTGTGATGTGCAACACGGAATTGCTCTGCACGCAGTACAGGGGAATCGGGCCTCATCTCGCGGCGAGGGGGAAGTCTCATGGTGTTTCTCGAGTTGCGGCGGGAACATGTGGTATATTCTCGAGTTACGACGGGGATGGCCCTTCCACCCACGTGTTTGTTCAGCAACGTCAGGACTCCTGCCTAGTTGCGAGGGACAACTTGGGATTCTCCTCGAGGCTTGGCAGGGCAATTGGGACGCCTCTCTAGCTGAGGCGGGAGCCCAAGGGTCCCTTTCCACGTGTCACAGGAATCCTGGGACTCCTATCAAGTTTCACGAGGAGTCAGGCATCGTCTCCTTTGGAGGCACTGATCTCCGCGTACCTCTGGAGTTTTCAAAGGATGTTAGGCCTCCGGTCGCCATGAGGTGGGGAACTAGGTCTTTCTCTGTGGTCTCCACAGGGGATTCAGACATCCTTTCATCTTAGGAGATGCAAGACGAGCCTGCATTCAAGTCACTGCGGGGATATCCGGCCTTATTTCGCATCAGGGCATCGCAGTGTCCATTCCACTTGAGGCCGCAAACTCAGGGTCCCTCTCACATACCTAGAGCTGAGAGAAGCCTCCTCTTGAGGTGCTTGTGGTAAGGTGGTATTCCTCTGGAGTCGAAGCCAGGGACTAACCTCTCATCTCGAGTTGATTCTTGGTCCACGGAGCTCTTTCCTGTTGCTACAGTGACCTCAGGATCCCTCTAGCCTTGAAACAGTGTTCTTGGGGTTTCTCTGGAGTGCCATCAAGGAAATCAAGGCTCCTTTCATGTGTGATGTGCAACACGGAATTGCTCTGCACGCAGTGCAGGGGAATCGGGCCTCATCTCGCGGCCAGGGGGAAGTCTCATGGTTTTTCTCGAGTTGCGGCGGGAACCTGGGGTATATTCTCGAGTTACGACGGGAATGGCCATTCCACACACGTGTTTGTTCAGCGACGGCAGGACTCCTGCCTAGTTGCGAGGGACAACTCGGGATTCTCCTCGAGGCTTGGCAGGGCAATTGGGACCCCTCTCCAGCTGAGGCGGGAGAACAAGGGTCCCTTTCCATGTGCCACAGGAATCCTGGGACTCCTATCAAGTTTCACGAGTAGTCAGGCATCGTCTCCTTTGGAGGCACTGATCTCCGCGTACCTCTGGAGTTTTCAAAGGATGTGAGGCCTCCGGTCGCGAGGAGGTGGTGAACTAGGTCTTTCTCTGTGGTCTCCACAGGGGATTCAGACATTCTTTCGTCTTGGGAGATGCAAGACAAGCCTGCCTTCAAGTCACTGCAGGGATATCCAGCCTTATTTCGAGTCAGGGCAAAGCGGTGTCCATTCCACTTGAGGCCGCAAACTCAGGGTCCCTCTCACATAGCTAGAGCTGAGAGAAGCCTCCTCTTGAGGTGCTTGTGGTAAGGTGGTATTCCTCTGGAGTCGAAGCCAGGGACTAACCTCTCATCTCGAGTTGATTTTTGGTCCATGGAGCTCTTTCGTGTTGCTACAGTGACCTCAGGTTACCTCTAGCCTTGAAACAGTGTTCTTGGGGTTTCTCTGGAGTGCCATCAAGGAAATCAAGGCTCCTTTCATGTGTGATGTGCAACACGGAATTGCTCTGCACGCAGTGCAGGGGAATTGGGCCTCATCTGGCGACGAGGGGGAAGTCTCATGGTTTTTCTCGTGTTCCGGCGGGAACCTGGGGTATATTCTCGAGTTACGACGGGGATGGCCCTTCCACACACGTGTTTCTTCAGCGACGTCAGGACTCCTGCCTAGTTTCGAGGGACAACTCGGGATTCTCCTCGAGGCTTGGCAGGGCAATTGGGACGCCTCTCCAGCTGAGGCGGGAGACCAAGGGTCCCTTTCCACGTGCCACAGGAATCCTGGGACTCCTATCAAGTTTCACGAGGAGTCAGGCATCGTCTCCTTTGGAGGCACTGATCTCTGCGTACCTCTGGAGTTTTCAAAGGATGTAAGGCCTCCGGTCGCGATTAGGTGGGGAACTAGGTCTTTCTCTGTGGTCTCCACAGGGGATTCAGACATCCTTTCGTCTTGGGAGATGCAAGACGAGCCTGCATTCAAGTCACTGCAGGGATATCCGGCCTTATTTCGAGTCAGTGCATCGCGGTGTCCATTCCACTTGAGGCCGCAAACTCAGGGTCCCTCTCACATACTTAGAGCTGAGAGAAGCCTCCTCTTGAGGTGCTTGTTGTAAGGTGGTATTCCTCTGGAGTCGAAGCCAGGGACTAACGTCTGATCTCGAGTTGATTTTTGGTCCACGGAGCTCTTTCCTGTTGCGACAGTGACCTCAGGATCCCTCTAGCCTTGAAACAGTTTTCTTGGGGTTTCTCTGGAGTGCCATCAAGGAAATCAAGGCTCCTTTCATGTGTGATGTGCAACACGGCATTACTCTGCACGCAGTGCAGGGGAATCGGGCCTCATCTCGCAGCGAGGGGGAAGTCTCATGGTTTTTCTCGAGTTGCGGCGGGAACCTGGGGTATATTCTCGAGTTACGACGGGAATGGCCTTTCCACACACGTGTTTGTTCAGCGACGGCAGGACTCCTGCCTAGTTGCGAGGGACAACTCGGGATTCTCCTCGAGGCTTGGCAGGGCAATTGGGACGCCTCTCCAGTTGAGGCGGGAGACCAAGGGTCCCTTTCCACGTGCCACAGGAATCCTGGGACTCCTATCAAGTTTCACGAGGAGTCAGGCATCGTCTCCTTTGGAGGCACTGATCTCCGCGTACCTCTGGAGTTTTCAAAGGATGTGAGGCCTCCGTTCGCGATGAGGTGGGGAACTAGGTCTTTCTCTGTGGTCTCCACAGGGGATTCAGACATCCTTTCGCCTTGGGAGATGCAAGACGAGCCTGCATTCAAGTCACTGCAAGGATATCCGGCCTTATTTCGAGTCAGGTCATCGCGGTGTCCATTCCACTTGAGGCCGCAAACTCAGGGTCCCTCTCACATACCTAGAGCTGAGAGAAGCCTCCTCTTGAGGTGCTTGTGGTAAGGTGGTATTCCTCTGGAGTCGAAGCCAGGGACTAACCTCTCATCTCGAGTTGATTTTTGGTCCACGGAGCTCTTTCCTGTTGCTACAGTGACCTCAGGATCCCTCTAGCCTTGAAACAGTGTTCTTGGGGTTTCTCTGGAGTGCCATCAAGGAAATCAAGGCTCCTTTCATGTGTGATGTGCAACACGGAATTGCTCTGCACGCAGTGCAGGGGAATCGGGCCTCATCTCGCGGCGAGGGGGAAGTCTCATGGTTTTTCTCGAGTTGCGGCGGGAACCTGGGGTATATTCTCGAGTTACGACGGGGATGGCCCTTCCACACACTAGTGTTTCTTCAGCGACGTCAGGACTCCTGCCTAGTTGCGAGGGACAACTCGGGATTCTCCTCGAGGCTTGGCAGGGCAATTGGGACGCTTCTCCAGCTGAGGCGGGAGACCAAGGGTCCCTTTCCACGTGCCACAGGTATCCTGGGACTCCTATCGAGTTTCAAGAGGAGTCAGGCATCGTCTCCTTTGGAGGCACTGATCTCCGCGTACCTCTGGAGTTTTCAGAGGATGTGAGGCCTCCGGTTGCGATGAGGTGGGGAACTAGGTCTTTCTCTATTGTCTCCACAGGGGATTCAGAAATCCTTTCGTCTTGGGAGATGCAAGACGAGCCTGCATTCAAGTCACTGCAGGGATATCCGGCCTTATTTCGAGTCAGGGCATCGCGGTGTCCATTCCACTTGAGGCCGCAAACTCAGGGTCCCTCTCACATAGCTAGAGCTGAGAGAAGCCTCCTCTTGAGGTGCTTGTGGTAAGGTGGTATTCCTCTGGAGTCGAAGCCAGGGACTAACCTCTCATCTCGAGTTGATTTTTGGTCCATGGAGCTCTTTCGTGTTGCTACAGTGACCTCAGGATACCTCTAGCCTTGAAACAGTGTTCTTGGGGTTTCTGTGGAGTGCCACGAAGGAAATCAAGGCTCCTTTCATGTGTGATGTGCAACACGGAATTGCTCTGCATGCAGTGCAGGGGAATCGGGCCTCATCTGGCGACGAGGGGGAAGTCTCATGGTTTTTCTCGTGTTCCGGCGGGAACCTGGGGTATATTCTCGAGTTACGACGGGGATGGCCCTTCCACACACGTGTTTCTTCAGCGACGTCAGGACTCCTGCCTAGTTGCGAGGGACAACTCGGGATTTTCCTTGAGGCTTGGCAGGGCAATTGGGACGCCTCTCCAGCTGAGGCGGCAGACCAAGGGTAACTTTCCACGTGCCACAGGAATCCTGGGACGCCTATCAAGTTTCACGAAGAGTCAGGCATCGTCTCCTTTGGAGGCACTGATCTCCGCGTACCTCTGGAGTTTTCAAAGGATGTGAGGCCTCCGGTTGCCATGAGGTGGGGAACTAGGTCTTTCTCTGTGGTCTCCACAGGGGATTCACACATCCTTTCATCTTGGGAGATGCAAGACGAGCCTGCATTCAAGTCACTGCAGGGACATCCGGCCTTATTTTCCGTCAGCACATCGCAGTGTCCATTCCACTTGAGGCCGCAAAATCAGGGTCCCACTCACATACCTAGAGCTGAGAGAAGCCTCCTCTTGAGGTGCTTGTGGTAAGGTGGTATTCCTCTGGAGTCGAAGCCAGGGACTAACCTCTCATCTCGAGTTGATTTTTGGTCCACGGAGCTCTTTTGTGTTGCTACAGTGACCTCAGGATCCCTCTAGCCTTGAAAAAGTGTTCTTGGGGTTTCTCTGGAGTGCCATCAAGGAAATCAAGGCTCCTTTCATGTGTGATGTGCAACACGGAATTGCTCTGCACGCAGTGCAGGGGAATCGGGCCTTATCTCGCGGTGAGGGGAAGGTCTCATGGTTTTTCTCGAGTTGCGGCGGGAACCTGGGGTATATTCTCGAGTTACGACGGGGATGGCCCTTCCACACACGTGTTTGTTCAGCGACGTCAGGACTCCTGCCTAGTTGCGAGGGACAACTCGGGATTCTCCTCGAGGCTTGGCAGGGCAATTGGGACGCCTCTCCAGCTGAGGCGGGAGACCAAGTGTCCCTTTCCACGTGCCACAGGAATCCTGGGACTCCTATCAAGTTTCACGAGGAGTCAGGCATTGTCTCCTTTGGAGGCACTGATCTCTGTGTACCTCTGGAGTTTTCCAAGGATGTGAGGCCTCCGGTCGCCATGACGTGGGGAACTAGGTCTTTCTCTGTGGTCTGCACAGGGGATTCAGACATCCTTTCATCTTGGGAGATGCAAGACGAGCCTGCATTCAAGTCACTGCAGCGATATCCGGCCTTATTTCAAGTCAGTGCATCGCGGTGTCCATTCCACTTGAGGCCGCAAACTCAGGGTCCCTCTCACATACCTAGAGCTGAGAGAAGCCTCCTCTTGATGTGCTTGTGGTAAGGTGGTTTTCCTCTGGAGTCGAAGCCAGGGAGTAACCTCTCATCTCGAGTTGATTTTTGGTCCACGGAGCTCTTTCGTGTTGCTACAGTGACCTCAGGATTCCTCTAGCCTTGATACAGTGTTCTTCGGGTTTCTCTGGAGTGCCATCAAGGAAATCAAGGCTCTTTTCCTGTGTGATGTGCAACACGGAATTGCTCTGCATGCAGTGCAGGGAAATCGGGCCTCATCTCGCGGCGAGGGGGAAGTCTCATGGTTTTTCTCGAGTTGCGGCGGGAACCTGGGGTATATTCTCGAGTTACGACGGGGATGGCCCTTCCACACACGTGTTTGTTCAGCGACGGCAGGACTTCTGCCTAGTTGCGAGGGACAACTCGGGATTCTCCTCGAGGCTTGGCAGGGCAATTGGGAGGCCTCTCCAGCTGAGGCGGGAGACCAAGGGTCCCTTTCCACGTACCACAGGAATCCTGGGACTCCTATCAAGTTTCATGAGGAGTCAGGCATCGTTTCCTTTGGAGGCACTGATCTCCGCATACCTCTGGGGTTTTCACAGGATGTGAAAACACCGGTTGCGATGAGATGGGAAAATAGGTCTTTCTCTGTGGTCTCCACAGGGGATTCAGACATCCTTTCGTTTTGGGAGATACAAGACGAGCCTGCATTCAAGTCACTGCAGGGATATCCGGCCTTATTTCAAGTCAGGGCATCGCGGTGTCCATTCCACTTGAGGCCGCAAACTCAGGGTCCCTCTCACATACGTAGAGCTGAGAGAAGCCTCCTCTTGAGGTGCTTGTGGTAAGGTGGTATTCCTCTGGAGTCGAAGCCAGGGACTAACCTCTCATCTCGAGTTGATTTTTGGTCCACGGAGCTCTTTCGTGTTGCTACAGTGACCTCAGGATCCCTCTAGCCTTGAAACACTGTTCTTGGGGTTTCTCTGGAGTGCCATCAAGGATATCAAGGCTCCTTTCATGTATGATGTGCAACACGGAATTGCTCTGCATGCAGTGCAGGGGAATCAGGCCTCATCTCGCGGCGAGGGGGAAGTCTCATGATTTTTCTCGAGTTGCGGCGGGAACCTGGGGTATATTCTCGAGTTACGACGGGGATAGCCCTTCCACCCACGTGTTTCTTCAGCGACATCAGGACTCCTGCCTAGTTGCGAGGGACAACTCGGGATTCTCCTCGAGGCTTGGCAGGGCAATTGGGACGCCTCTCCAGCTGAGGCGGGAGACCAAGGGTCCCTTTCCACGTGCCACAGGAATCCTGGGACTCCTATCAAGTTTCACGAGGAGTCAGGCATCGTCTCCTTTTGAGGCACTGATCTCCGCGTACCTCTGGAGTTTTCAAAGGATGTGAGGCCTCCGGTCGCGATGAAGTGGGGAACTAGGTCTTTCTCTGTGGTCTCCACAGGGGATTCAGACATCCTTTCGTCTTGGGAGATGCAAGACGAGCCTGCATTCAAGTCACTGCAGGGATATTCGGCCTTATTTCGAGTCAGGGCATCGCGGTGTCCATTCCACTTGAGGCCGCAAACTCAGGGTCCCTCTCACATACCTAGAGCTGAGAGAAGCCTCCTCTTGAGGTGCTTGTGGTAAGGTGGTATTCCTCTGGAGTCGAAGCCAGGGACTAACCTCTAATCTCGAGTTGATTTTTGGTCCACGGAGCTCTTTCCTGTTGCTACAGTGACCTCAGGATCCCTCTAGCCTTGAAACAGTGTTCTTGGGGTTTCCCTGGAGTGCCATCAAGGAAATCAAGGCTCCTTTCATGTGTGATGTGCAACACGGAATTGCTCTGCACGCAGTGCAGGGGAATCGGGCCTCATCTCGCGGCGAAGGGGATGTCTCATGGTTTTTCTCGAGTTGCGGCGGGAACCTGGGGTATATTCTCGAGTTACGACGGGGATGGACCTTCCACCCACGTGTTTGTTCAGTGACGTCACGACTCCTGCCTAGTTGCGAGGGACAACTCGGGATTCTCCTCGAGGCTTGGCAGGGCAATTGGGACGCCTCTCCAGCTGAGGCGGGAGACCAAGTGCCCCTTTCCATGTGCCACAGGAATCCTGGGACTCCTATCAAGTTTCACGAGGAGTCAGGCATCGTCTCCTTTGGAGGCACTGATCTCCGCGTACCTCTGGAGTTTTCCAAGGATGTGAGGCCTCCGGTCGCCATGACGTGGGAAACTAGGTCTTTCTCTGTGGTCTCCACAGGGGATTCAGACATCCTTTCATCTTGGGAGATGCAAGACGAGCCTGCATTCAAGTCACTGCAGGGATATCCTGCCTTATTTCACGTCAGTGCATCGCGGTGTCCATTCCACTTGAGGTCGCAAACTCAGGGTCCCTCTCACATACCTAGAGCTGAGAGAAGCCTCCTCTTGAGGTGCTTGTGGTAAGGTGGTATTCCTCTGGAGTCGAAGCCAGGGACTAACCTCTCATCTCGAGTTGATTTTTGGTCCACGGAGCTCTTTCGTGTTGCTACAGTGACCTCAGGATCCCTCTAGCCTTGAAACAGTGTTCTTGGGGTTTCTCTGGAGTGCCATCAAGGAAATCAAGGCTCCTTTCATGTGTGATGTGCAACACGGAATTGCTCTGCACGCAGTGCAGGGGAATCGGGCCTCATCTCGCGGCGAGGGGGAGGTCTCATGGTTTTTCTCGAGTTGCGGCGGGAACCTGGGGTATATTCTCGAGTTACGACGGGGATGGCCCTTCCACCCACGTGTTTGTTCAGCGACGTCAGGACTCCTGCCTAGTTGCGAGGGACAACTCGGGATTCTCCTCGAGGCTTGGCAGGGCAATTGGGACGCCTCTCCAGCTGAGGCGGGAGACCAAGTGTCCCTTTCCATGTGCCACAGGAATCCTGGGACTCCTATCAAGTTTCACGAGGAGTCAGGCATCGTCTCCTTTGGAGGCACTGATCTCTGTGTACCTCTGGAGTTTTCCAAGGATGTGAGGCCTCCGGTCGCCATGACGTGGGGAACTAGGTCTTTCTCTGTGGCCTCCACAGGGGATTCAGACATCCTTTCATCTTGGGAGATGCAAGACGAGCCTGCATTTAAATCACTGCAGGGATATCCGGCCTTATTTTGAGTCAGGGCATCGCGGTGTCAATTCCACGTGAGGCCGCAAACTCAGGGTCCCTCTCACATACCTAGAGCTGAGAGAAGCCTCCTCTTGAGGTGCTTGTGGTAAGGTGGTATTCCTCTGGAGTCGAAGCCAGGGAGTAACCTCTCATCTCGAGTTGATTTTTGGTCCACGGAGCTCTTTCGTGTTGCTACAGTGACCTCAGGATTCCTCTAGCCTTGATACAGTGTTCTTGGGGTTTCTCTGGAGTGCCATCAAGGAAATCAAGGCTCCTTTCATGTGTGATGTGCAACACGGAATTGCTCTGCACGCAGTGCAGGGGAATCGTGCCTCATCTCGCGGCGAGGGGGAAGTCTCATGGTTTTTCTCAAGTTGCGGCGGGAACCTGGGGTATATTCTCGAGTTAAGACGGGGATGGCCCTTCCACACACGTGTTTGTTCAGCAACGGCAGGACTCCTGCCTAGTTGCGACGGACAACTCGGGATTCTCCTCGAGGCTTGGCAGGGCAATTGGGACGCCTCTCCAGCTGAGGCGGGAGACCAAGGGTCCCTTTCCACGTGCCACAGGAATCCTGGGACTCCTATCAAGTTTCACGAGGAGTCAGGCATCGTCTCCTTTGGAGGCACTGATCTCCGCGTACCTCTGAAGTTTTCAAAGGATGTGAGGCCTCCGGTCGCGATGAGGTGGGGAACTAGGTCTTTCTCTGTGGTCTCCACAGGGGATTCAGACATCCTTTCGTCTTGGGAGATGCAAGCCGAGCCTGCATTCAAGTCACTGCAGGGATATCCGGCCTTATTTTGAGTCAGGGCATCGCGGTGTCCATTCCACTTGAGGCCGCAAACTCAGGGTCCCTCTCACATACCTAGAGCTGAGAGAAGCCTCCTCTTGAGGTGCTTGTGGTAAGGTGGTATTCCTCTGGAGTCGAAGCCAGGGACTAACCTCTCATCTCGAGTTGATTTTTGGTCCACGGAGCTCTTTCGTGTTGCTACAGTGACCTCAGGATCCCGCTAGCCTTGAAACAGTGTTCTTGGGGTTTCTCTGGAGTCCCATCAAGGAAATTAAGGCTCCTTACATGTGTGATGTGCAACACGGAATTGCTCTGCACGCAGTGCAGGGGAATCGGGCCTCATCTCGCGGCGAGGGGAAAGTCTCATGGTTTTTGTCGAGTTGCGGCGGGAACCTGGGGTATATTCTCGAGTTACGATGGGGATGACCCTTCCACCCACGTGTTTGTTCAGCGACGTCAGGACTCCTGCCTAGTTGCGAGGGACAACTCGGGATTCTCCTCGAGGCTTGGCAGGGCAATTGGGACGCCTCTCCAGCTGAGGCGGGAGACCAGGGGTCCCTTTCCACGTGCCACAGGAATCCTGGGACTTCTATCAAGTTTCTCGAGGAGTCAGGCATCGTCTCCTTTGGAGGCATTGATCTCCGCGTACCTCTGGAGATTTCAA
Source organism: Cervus elaphus (assembly GCF_910594005.1). Lineage (NCBI taxonomy): Eukaryota > Metazoa > Chordata > Mammalia > Artiodactyla > Cervidae > Cervus > Cervus elaphus. Next base: position 23,979,979 of record NC_057848.1, read on the forward strand.
AGGATGTGAGGCCTCTGGTCGCGATGAGGTGGGGAACTAGGTCTTTTTCTGTGGTCTCCACAGGGGATTCGGACATCCTTTCGTCTTGGGAGATGCAAGACGAGCCTGCATTCAAGTCACTGCAGGGCTATCCGGCCTTATTATGAGTCAGGGCATCGCGGTGTCCATTCCAATTGAGGCCGCAAAATCAGCACATAGCTAGAGCTGAGAGAAGCCTCCTCTTGAGGTGCTTGTGGTAAAGTGGTATTCCTCTGCAGTCGAAGCCAGGGACTAACCTCTAATCTCGAGTTGATTGTTGGTCCACGGAGCTCTTTCCTGTTGCTACAGTGACCTCAGGATCCCGTTAGCCTTGAAACAGTGTTCTTGGGGTTTCTCTGGAGTGCCATCAAGGAAATCAAGGCTCCTTTCATGTGTTATGTGCAACACGGAATTGCTCTGCACGCAGTGCAGGGGAATCGTGCCTCATCTCGCGGCGAGGGGGAAGTCTCATGGTTTTTCTCAAGTTGCGGCGGGAACCTGAGGTATATTCTCGAGTTACGACGGGGATGGCCCTTCCAACCACGTGTTTGTTCAGCGACGGCAGGACTCCTGCCTAGTTGCGACGGACAACTCGGGATTCTCCTCGAGGCTTGGCAGGGCAATTGGGACGCCTCTCCAGCTGAGGCGGGAGACCAAGGGTCCCTTTCCACGTGCCACAGGAATCCTGGGACTCCTATCAAGTTTCACGAGGAGTCAGGCATCGTCTCCTTTGGAGGCACTGATCTCCGCGTACCTCTGGAGTTTTCAAAGGATGTGAGGCCTCCGTTCGCGATGAGGTGGGGAACTAGGTCTTTCTCTGTGGTCTCCACAGGGGATTCAGACATCCTTTCATCTTGGGACATGCAAGACGAGCGTGCATTCAAGTCACTGCAAGGATATCCGGCCTTATTTCGAGTCAGGTCATCGCGGTGTCCATTCCACTTGAGGCCGCAAACTCAGGGTCCCTCTCACATACCTAGAGCTGAGAGAAGCCTCCTCTTGAGGTGCTTGTGGTAAGGTGGTATTCCTCTGGAGTCGAAGCCAGGGACTAACCTCTCATCTCGAGTTGATTTTTGGTCCACGGAGCTCTTTCGTGTTGCTACAGTGACCTCAGGATCCCTCTAGCCTTGAAACAGTGTTCTTGGGGTTTCTCTGGAGTGCCATCAAGGAAATCAAGGCTCCTTTCATGTGTGATGTGCAACACGGAATTGCTCTGCACGCAGTGCAGGGGAATCGGGCCTCATCTCGCGGCGAGGGGGAAGTCTCATGGTTTTTCTCGAGTTGCGGCGGGAACCTGGGGTATATTCTCGAGTTACGACGGGGATGGCCCTTCCACACACTAGTGTTTCTTCAGCGACGTCAGGACTCCTGCCTAGTTGCGAGGGACAACTCGGGATTCTCCTCGAGGCTTGGCAGGGCAATTGGGACGCTTCTCCAGCTGAGGCGGGAGACCAAGGGTCCCTTTCCACGTGCCACAGGTATCCTGGGACTCCTATCGAGTTTCAAGAGGAGTCAGGCATCGTCTCCTTTGGAGGCACTGATCTCCGCGTACCTCTGGAGTTTTCAGAGGATGTGAGGCCTCCGGTTGCGATGAGGTGGGGAACTAGGTCTTTCTCTATTGTCTCCACAGGGGATTCAGAAATCCTTTCGTCTTGGGAGATGCAAGACGAGCCTGCATTCAAGTCACTGCAGGGATATCCGGCCTTATTTCGAGTCAGGGCATCGCGGTGTCCATTCCACTTGAGGCCGCAAACTCAGGGTCCCTCTCACATAGCTAGAGCTGAGAGAAGCCTCCTCTTGAGGTGCTTGTGGTAAGGTGGTATTCCTCTGGAGTCGAAGCCAGGGACTAACCTCTCATCTCGAGTTGATTTTTGGTCCATGGAGCTCTTTCGTGTTGCTACAGTGACCTCAGGATACCTCTAGCCTTGAAACAGTGTTCTTGGGGTTTCTGTGGAGTGCCACCAAGGAAATCAAGGCTCCTTTCATGTGTGATGTGCAACACGGAATTGCTCTGCATGCAGTGCAGGGGAATCGGGCCTCATCTGGCGACGAGGGGGAAGTCTCATGGTTTTTCTCGTGTTCCGGCGGGAACCTGGGGTATATTCTCGAGTTACGACGGGGATGGCCCTTCCACACACGTGTTTCTTCAGCGACGTCAGGACTCCTGCCTAGTTGCGAGGGACAACTCGGGATTTTCCTTGAGGCTTGGCAGGGCAATTGGGACGCCTCTCCAGCTGAGGCGGCAGACCAAGGGTAACTTTCCACGTGCCACAGGAATCCTGGGACGCCTATCAAGTTTCACGAAGAGTCAGGCATCGTCTCCTTTGGAGGCACTGATCTCCGCGTACCTCTGGAGTTTTCAAAGGATGTGAGGCCTCCGGTTGCCATGAGGTGGGGAACTAGGTCTTTCTCTGTGGTCTCCACAGGGGATTCACACATCCTTTCATCTTGGGAGATGCAAGACGAGCCTGCATTCAAGTCACTGCAGGGACATCCGGCCTTATTTTCCGTCAGCGCATCGCAGTGTCCATTCCACTTGAGGCCGCAAAATCAGGGTCCCACTCACATACCTAGAGCTGAGAGAAGCCTCCTCTTGAGGTGCTTGTGGTAAGGTGGTATTCCTCTGGAGTCGAAGCCAGGGACTAACCTCTCATCTCGAGTTGATTTTTGGTCCACGGAGCTCTTTCGTGTTGCTACAGTGACCTCAGGATCCCTCTAGCCTTGAAAAAGTGTTCTTGGGGTTTCTCTGGAGTGCCATCAAGGAAATCAAGGCTCCTTTCATGTGTGATGTGCAACACGGAATTGCTCTGCACGCAGTGCAGGGGAATCGGGCCTTATCTCGCGGTGAGGGGAAGGTCTCATGGTTTTTCTCGAGTTGCGGCGGGAACCTGGGTTATATTCTCGAGTTACGACGGGGATGGCCCTTCCACACACGTGTTTGTTCAGCGACGTCAGGACTCCTGCCTAGTTGCGAGGGACAACTCGGGATTCTCCTCGAGGCTTGGCAGGGCAATTATGACGCCTCTCCAGCTGAGGCGGGAGACCAAGTGTCCCTTTCCACGTGCCACAGGAATCCTGGGACTCCTATCAAGTTTCACGAGGAGTCAGGCATTGTCTCCTTTGGAGGCACTGATCTCTGTGTACCTCTGGAGTTTTCCAAGGATGTGAGGCCTCCGGTCGCCATGACGTGGGGAACTAGGTCTTTCTCTGTGGTCTGCACAGGGGATTCAGACATCCTTTCATCTTGGGAGATGCAAGACGAGCCTGCATTCAAGTCACTGCAGCGATATCCGGCCTTATTTCAAGTCAGTGCATCGCGGTCTCCATTCCACTTGAGGCCGCAAACTCAGGGTCCCTCTCACATACCTAGAGCTGAGAGAAGCCTCCTCTTGATGTGCTTGTGGTAAGGTGGTTTTCCTCTGGAGTCGAAGCCAGGGAGTAACCTCTCATCTCGAGTTGATTTTTGGTCCACGGAGCTCTTTCGTGTTGCTACAGTGACCTCAGGATTCCTCTAGCCTTGATACAGTGTTCTTCGGGTTTCTCTGGAGTGCCATCAAGGAAATCAAGGCTCTTTTCCTGTGTGATGTGCAACACGGAATTGCTCTGCATGCAGTGCAGGGAAATCGGGCCTCATCTCGCGGCGAGGGGGAAGTCTCATGGTTTTTCTCGAGTTGCGGCGGGAACCTGGGGTATATTCTCGAGTTAAGACGGGGATGGCCCTTCCACACACGTGTTTGTTCAGCGACGGCAGGACTTCTGCCTAGTTGCGAGGGACAACTCGGGATTCTCCTCGAGGCTTGGCAGGGCAATTGGGAGGCCTCTCCAGCTGAGGCGGGAGACCAAGGGTCCCTTTCCACGTACCACAGGAATCCTGGGACTCCTATCAAGTTTCATGAGGAGTCAGGCATCGTTTCCTTTGGAGGCACTGATCTCCGCATACCTCTGGGGTTTTCACAGGATGTGAAAACACCGGTTGCGATGAGATGGGAAAATAGGTCTTTCTCTGTGGTCTCCACAGGGGATTCAGACATCCTTTCGTTTTGGGAGATACAAGACGAGCCTGCATTCAAGTCACTGCAGGGATATCCGGCCTTATTTCGAGTCAGGGCATCGCGGTGTCCATTCCACTTGAGGCCGCAAACTCAGGGTCCCTCTCACATACGTAGAGCTGAGAGAAGCCTCCTCTTGAGGTGCTTGTGGTAAGGTGGTATTCCTCTGGAGTCGAAGCCAGGGACTAACCTCTCATCTCGAGTTGATTTTTGGTCCACGGAGCTCTTTCGTGTTGCTACAGTGACCTCAGGATCCCTCTAGCCTTGAAACACTGTTCTTGGGGTTTCTCTGGAGTGCCATCAAGGATATCAAGGCTCCTTTCATGTATGATGTGCAACACGGAATTGCTCTGCATGCAGTGCAGGGGAATCAGGCCTCATCTCGCGGCGAGGGGGAAGTCTCATGATTTTCCTCGAGTTGCGGCGGGAACCTGGGGTATATTCTCGAGTTACGACGGGGATAGCCCTTCCACCCACGTGTTTCTTCATCGACATCAGGACTCCTGCCTAGTTGCGAGGGACAACTCGGGATTCTCCTCGAGGCTTGGCAGGGCAATTGGGACGCCTCTCCAGCTGAGGCGGGAGACCAAGGGTCCCTTTCCACGTGCCACAGGAATCCTGGGACTCCTATCAAGTTTCACGAGGAGTCAGGCATCGTCTCCTTTGGAGGCACTGATCTCCGCGTACCTCTGGAGTTTTCAAAGGATGTGAGGCCTCCGGTCGCGATGAAGTGGGGAACTAGGTCTTTCTCTGTGGTCTCCACAGGGGATTCAGACATCCTTTCGTCTTGGGAGATGCAAGACGAGCCTGCATTCAAGTCACTGCAGGGATATTCGGCCTTATTTCGAGTCAGGGCATCGCGGTGTCCATTCCACTTGAGGCCGCAAACTCAGGGTCCCTCTCACATACCTAGAGCTGAGAGAAGCCTCCTCTTGAGGTGCTTGTGGTAAGGTGGTATTCCTCTGGAGTCGAAGCCAGGGACTAACCTCTAATCTCGAGTTGATTTTTGGTCCACGGAGCTCTTTCCTGTTGCTACAGTGACCTCAGGATCCCTCTAGCCTTGAAACAGTGTTCTTGGGGTTTCCCTGGAGTGCCATCAAGGAAATCAAGGCTCCTTTCATGTGTGATGTGCAACACGGAATTGCTCTGCACGCAGTGCAGGGGAATCGGGCCTCATCTCGCGGCGAAGGGGATGTCTCATGGTTTTTCTCGAGTTGCGGCGGGAACCTGGGGTATATTCTCGAGTTACGACGGGGATGGACCTTCCACCCACGTGTTTGTTCAGTGACGTCACGACTCCTGCCTAGTTGCGAGGGACAACTCGGGATTCTCCTCGAGGCTTGGCAGGGCAATTGGGACGCCTCTCCAGCTGAGGCGGGAGACCAAGTGCCCCTTTCCATGTGCCACAGGAATCCTGGGACTCCTATCAAGTTTCACGAGGAGTCAGGCATCGTCTCCTTTGGAGGCACTGATCTCCGCGTACCTCTGGAGTTTTCCAAGGATGTGAGGCCTCCGGTCGCCATGACGTGGGAAACTAGGTCTTTCTCTGTGGTCTCCACAGGGGATTCAGACATCCTTTCATCTTGGGAGATGCAAGACGAGCCTGCATTCAAGTCACTGCAGGGATATCCTGCCTTATTTCACGTCAGTGCATCGCGGTGTCCATTCCACTTGAGGTCGCAAACTCAGGGTCCCTCTCACATACCTAGAGCTGAGAGAAGCCTCCTCTTGAGGTGCTTGTGGTAAGGTGGTATTCCTCTGGAGTCGAAGCCAGGGACTAACCTCTCATCTCGAGTTGATTTTTGGTCCACGGAGCTCTTTCGTGTTGCTACAGTGACCTCAGGATCCCTCTAGCCTTGAAACAGTGTTCTTGGGGTTTCTCTGGAGTGCCATCAAGGAAATCAAGGCTCCTTTCATGTGTGATGTGCAACACGGAATTGCTCTGCACGCAGTGCAGGGGAATCGGGCCTCATCTCGCGGCGAGGGGGAGGTCTCATGGTTTTTCTCGAGTTGCGGCGGGAACCTGGGGTATATTCTCGAGTTAAGACGGGGATGGCCCTTCCACACACGTGTTTGTTCAGCAACGGCAGGACTCCTGCCTAGTTGCGACGGACAACTCGGGATTCTCCTCGAGGCTTGGCAGGGCAATTGGGACGCCTCTCCAGCTGAGGCGGGAGACCAAGGGTCCCTTTCCACGTGCCACAGGAATCCTGGGACTCCTATCAAGTTTCACGAGGAGTCAGGCATCGTCTCCTTTGGAGGCACTGATCTCCGCGTACCTCTGAAGTTTTCAAAGGATGTGAGGCCTCCGGTCGCGATGAGGTGGGGAACTAGGTCTTTCTCTGTGGTCTCCACAGGGGATTCAGACATCCTTTCGTCTTGGGAGATGCAAGCCGAGCCTGCATTCAAGTCACTGCAGGGATATCCGGCCTTATTTTGAGTCAGGGCATCGCGGTGTCCATTCCACTTGAGGCCGCAAACTCAGGGTCCCTCTCACATACCTAGAGCTGAGAGAAGCCTCCTCTTGAGGTGCTTGTGGTAAGGTGGTATTCCTCTGGAGTCGAAGCCAGGGACTAACCTCTCATCTCGAGTTGATTTTTGGTCCACGGAGCTCTTTCGTGTTGCTACAGTGACCTCAGGATCCCGCTAGCCTTGAAACAGTGTTCTTGGGGTTTCTCTGGAGTCCCATCAAGGAAATTAAGGCTCCTTACATGTGTGATGTGCAACACGGAATTGCTCTGCACGCAGTGCAGGGGAATCGGGCCTCATCTCGCGGCGAGGGGAAAGTCTCATGGTTTTTGTCGAGTTGCGGCGGGAACCTGGGGTATATTCTCGAGTTACGATGGGGATGACCCTTCCACCCACGTGTTTGTTCAGCGACGTCAGGACTCCTGCCTAGTTGCGAGGGACAACTCGGGATTCTCCTCGAGGCTTGGCAGGGCAATTGGGACGCCTCTCCAGCTGAGGCGGGAGACCAAGGGTCCCTTTCCACGTGCCACAGGAATCCTGGGACTCCTATCAAGTTTCACGAGGAGTCAGGCATCGTCTCCTTTGGAGGCACTGATCTCCGCGTACCTCTGGAGTTTTCAAAGGATGTGAGGCCTCCGGTCGCGATGAAGTGGGGAACTAGGTCTTTCTCTGTGGTCTCCACAGGGGATTCAGACATCCTTTCGTCTTGGGAGATGCAAGACGAGCCTGCATTCAAGTCACTGCAGGGATATTCGGCCTTATTTCGAGTCAGGGCATCGCGGTGTCCATTCCACTTGAGGCCGCAAACTCAGGGTCCCTCTCACATACCTAGAGCTGAGAGAAGCCTCCTCTTGAGGTGCTTGTGGTAAGGTGGTATTCCTCTGGAGTCGAAGCCAGGGACTAACCTCTAATCTCGAGTTGATTTTTGGTCCACGGAGCTCTTTCCTGTTGCTACAGTGACCTCAGGATCCCTCTAGCCTTGAAACAGTGTTCTTGGGGTTTCCCTGGAGTGCCATCAAGGAAATCAAGGCTCCTTTCATGTGTGATGTGCAACACGGAATTGCTCTGCACGCAGTGCAGGGGAATCGGGCCTCATCTCGCGGCGAAGGGGATGTCTCATGGTTTTTCTCGAGTTGCGGCGGGAACCTGGGGTATATTCTCGAGTTACGACGGGGATGGACCTTCCACCCACGTGTTTGTTCAGTGACGTCACGACTCCTGCCTAGTTGCGAGGGACAACTCGGGATTCTCCTCGAGGCTTGGCAGGGCAATTGGGACGCCTCTCCAGCTGAGGCGGGAGACCAAGTGCCCCTTTCCATGTGCCACAGGAATCCTGGGACTCCTATCAAGTTTCACGAGGAGTCAGGCATCGTCTCCTTTGGAGGCACTGATCTCCGCGTACCTCTGGAGTTTTCCAAGGATGTGAGGCCTCCGGTCGCCATGACGTGGGAAACTAGGTCTTTCTCTGTGGTCTCCACAGGGGATTCAGACATCCTTTCATCTTGGGAGATGCAAGACGAGCCTGCATTCAAGTCACTGCAGGGATATCCTGCCTTATTTCACGTCAGTGCATCGCGGTGTCCATTCCACTTGAGGTCGCAAACTCAGGGTCCCTCTCACATACCTAGAGCTGAGAGAAGCCTCCTCTTGAGGTGCTTGTGGTAAGGTGGTATTCCTCTGGAGTCGAAGCCAGGGACTAACCTCTCATCTCGAGTTGATTTTTGGTCCACGGAGCTCTTTCGTGTTGCTACAGTGACCTCAGGATCCCTCTAGCCTTGAAACAGTGTTCTTGGGGTTTCTCTGGAGTGCCATCAAGGAAATCAAGGCTCCTTTCATGTGTGATGTGCAACACGGAATTGCTCTGCACGCAGTGCAGGGGAATCGGGCCTCATCTCGCGGCGAGGGGGAGGTCTCATGGTTTTTCTCGAGTTGCGGCGGGAACCTGGGGTATATTCTCGAGTTAAGACGGGGATGGCCCTTCCACACACGTGTTTGTTCAGCAACGGCAGGACTCCTGCCTAGTTGCGACGGACAACTCGGGATTCTCCTCGAGGCTTGGCAGGGCAATTGGGACGCCTCTCCAGCTGAGGCGGGAGACCAAGGGTCCCTTTCCACGTGCCACAGGAATCCTGGGACTCCTATCAAGTTTCACGAGGAGTCAGGCATCGTCTCCTTTGGAGGCACTGATCTCCGCGTACCTCTGAAGTTTTCAAAGGATGTGAGGCCTCCGGTCGCGATGAGGTGGGGAACTAGGTCTTTCTCTGTGGTCTCCACAGGGGATTCAGACATCCTTTCGTCTTGGGAGATGCAAGCCGAGCCTGCATTCAAGTCACTGCAGGGATATCCGGCCTTATTTTGAGTCAGGGCATCGCGGTGTCCATTCCACTTGAGGCCGCAAACTCAGGGTCCCTCTCACATACCTAGAGCTGAGAGAAGCCTCCTCTTGAGGTGCTTGTGGTAAGGTGGTATTCCTCTGGAGTCGAAGCCAGGGACTAACCTCTCATCTCGAGTTGATTTTTGGTCCACGGAGCTCTTTCGTGTTGCTACAGTGACCTCAGGATCCCGCTAGCCTTGAAACAGTGTTCTTGGGGTTTCTCTGGAGTCCCATCAAGGAAATTAAGGCTCCTTACATGTGTGATGTGCAACACGGAATTGCTCTGCACGCAGTGCAGGGGAATCGGGCCTCATCTCGCGGCGAGGGGAAAGTCTCATGGTTTTTGTCGAGTTGCGGCGGGAACCTGGGGTATATTCTCGAGTTACGATGGGGATGACCCTTCCACCCACGTGTTTGTTCAGCGACGTCAGGACTCCTGCCTAGTTGCGAGGGACAACTCGGGATTCTCCTCGAGGCTTGGCAGGGCAATTGGGACGCCTCTCCAGCTGAGGCGGGAGACCAAGGGTCCCTTTCCACGTGCCACAGGAATCCTGGGACTTCTATCAAGTTTCTCGAGGAGTCAGGCATCGTCTCCTTTGGAGGCATTGATCTCCGCGTACCTCTGGAGATTTCAAAGGATGTGAGGCCTCTGGTCGCGATGAGGTGGGGAACTAGGTCTTTTTCTGTGGTCTCCACAGGGGATTCGGACATCCTTTCGTCTTGGGAGATGCAAGACGAGCCTGCATTCAAGTCACTGCAGGGCTATCCGGCCTTATTATGAGTCAGGGCATCGCGGTGTCCATTCCAATTGAGGCCGCAAAATCAGCACATAGCTAGAGCTGAGAGAAGCCTCCTCTTGAGGTGCTTGTGGTAAAGTGGTATTCCTCTGCAGTCGAAGCCAGGGACTAACCTCTAATCTCGAGTTGATTGTTGGTCCACGGAGCTCTTTCCTGTTGCTACAGTGACCTCAGGATCCCGTTAGCCTTGAAACAGTGTTCTTGGGGTTTCTCTGGAGTGCCATCAAGGAAATCAAGGCTCCTTTCATGTGTTATGTGCAACACGGAATTGCTCTGCACGCAGTGCAGGGGAATCGTGCCTCATCTCGCGGCGAGGGGGAAGTCTCATGGTTTTTCTCAAGTTGCGGCGGGAACCTGAGGTATATTCTCGAGTTACGACGGGGATGGCCCTTCCAACCACGTGTTTGTTCAGCGACGGCAGGACTCCTGCCTAGTTGCGACGGACAACTCGGGATTCTCCTCGAGGCTTGGCAGGGCAATTGGGACGCCTCTCCAGCTGAGGCGGGAGACCAAGGGTCCCTTTCCACGTGCCACAGGAATCCTGGGACTCCTATCAAGTTTCACGAGGAGTCAGGCATCGTCTCCTTTGGAGGCACTGATCTCCGCGTACCTCTGAAGTTTTCAAAGGATGTGAGGCCTCCGGTCGCGATGAGGTGGGGAACTTGGTCTTTCTCTGTGGTCTCCACAGGGGATTCAGACATCCTTTCGTCTTGGGAGATGCAAGACGAGCCTGCATTCAAGTCACTGCAGGGATATCCGGCCTTATTTTGAGTCACGGCATCGCGGTGTCCATTCCACTTGAGGCCGCAAACTCAGGGTTCCTCTCACATACCTAGAGCTGAGAGAAGCCTCCTCTTGAGGTGCTTGTGGTAAGGTGGTATTCCTCTGGAGTCGAAGCCAGGGACTAACCTCTCATCTCGAGTTGATTTGTGGTCCACGGAGCTCTTTCGTGTTGCTACAGTGACCTCAGGATCCCGCTAGCCTTGAAACAGTGTTCTTGGGGTTTCTCTGGAGTGCCATCAAGGAAATTAAGGCTCCTTACATGTGTGATGTGCAACACGGAATTGCTCTGCACGCAGTACAGGGGAATCGGGCCTCATCTGGCGGCGAGGGGGAAGTCTCATGGTTTTTCTCGAGTTGCGGCGGGAACCTGGGGTATATTCTCGAGTTACGACGGGGATGGCCCTTCCACCCACGTGTTTCTTCAGCGACGTCAGGACTCCTGCCTAGTTGCGAGGGACAAATCGGGATTCTCCTCGAGGCTTGGCAGGGCAATTGGGACGCCTCTCCAGCTGAGGCGGGAGACCACGTGTCCCTTTCCACGTGCCACAGGAATCCTGGGATCCTATCAAGTTTCACGAGGAGTCAGGCATCGTCTCCTTTGGAGGCACTGATCTCCGCGTACCTCTGGAGTTTTCAAAGGATATGAGGCCTCCGGTCGCGATGAGGTGGGGAACTATGTCTTTCTCTGTGGTCTACACAGGTGATTCAGAGATCCTTTCATTTTGGGAGATGCAAGACGAGCCTGCATTCAAGTCACTGCAGGGATATCTGGCCTTATTTCGAGTCAGGGCATCGCGGTGTCCATTCCACTTGAGGCCGCAAACTCAGGGTCCCTCTCACATACCTAGAGCTGAGAGAAGCCTCCTCTTGAGGGGCTTGTGGTAAGGTGGTGTTCCTCTGGAGTCGAAGCCAGGGACAAACTTCTCATCTCGAGTTGATTTTTGGTCCACGGAGCTCTTTCGTGTTGCTACAGTGACCTCAGGATCCCTCTAGCCTTGAAACAGTGTTCTTGGGGTTTCTCTGGAGTGCCATCAAGGAAATCAAGGCTCCTTTCATGTGTGATGTGCAATACGGAATTGCTCTGCATGCAGTGCAGGAGAATCGGGCCTCATCTCGCGGCGAGGGGGAAGTCTCATGGTTTTTCTCGAGTTGCTGCGGGAACCTGGGGTATATTCTCGAGTTATGACGGGGATGGCCCTTCCACACACGTGTTTGTTCAGCGACATCAGGACTCCTGCCTGGTTGCGAGGGACAACTCGGGATTCTCCTCGAGGCTTGGCAGGGCAATTGGGACGCCTCTCCAGCTGAGGCGGGAGACCAAGGGTCCCTTTCCACGTGCCACAGGAATCCTGGGACTCCTATCAAGTTTCACGAGGAGGCAGGCATCGTCTCCTTTGGAGGAACTGATCTCCGCGTACCTCTGGAGTTTTCAAAGGATATAAGGAATCCGGTCGCGATGAGGTGGGGAACTAGGTCTTTCTCTGTGGTCTCCACAGGGGATTCAGACATCCTTTCGTCTTGAGAGATGCAAGCCGAGCCTGCATTCAAGTCACTGCAGGGATATCCGGCCTTATTTCGAGTCAGGGCATCGCGGTGTCCATTCCACTTGAGGCCGCAAACTCAGGGTCCCCCTCACATACGTAGAGCTGAGAGAAGCCTCCTCTTGAGGTGCTTGTGGTAAGGTGGTATTCGTCTGGAGTCGAAGCCAGGGACTAACCTCTCATCTCGAGTTGATTTTTGGTCCACGGAGCTCTTTCGTGTTGCTACAGTGACCTCAGGATCCCTCTAGCCTTGAAACAGTGTTCTTGGGGTTTCTCTGGAGTGCCATCAAGGAAATCAAGGCTCCTTTCATGTGTGATGTGCAACACGGAATTGCTCTGCACGCAGTACAGGGGAATCGGGCCTCATCTCGCGGCGAGGGGGAAGTCTCATGGTTTTTCTCGAGTTGCGGCGGGAACATGTGGTATATTCTCGAGTTACGACGGGGATGGCCCTTCCACCCACGTGTTTGTTCAGCAACGTCAGGACTCCTGCCTAGTTGCGAGGGACAACTTGGGATTCTCCTCGAGGCTTGGCAGGGCAATTGGGACGCCTCTCTAGCTGAGGCGGGAGCCCAAGGGTCCCTTTCCACGTGTCACAGGAATCCTGGGACTCCTATAAAGTTTCACGAGGAGTCAGGCATCGTGTCCTTTGGAGGCACTGATCTCCGCGTACCTCTGGAGTTTTCAAAGGATGTTAGGCCTCCGGTCGCCATGAGGTGGGGAACTAGGTCTTTCTCTGTGGTCTCCACAGGGGATTCAGACATCCTTTCATCTTGGGAGATGCAAGACGAGCCTGCATTCAAGTCACTGCGGGGATATCCGGCCTTATTTCGCATCAGGGCATCGCAGTGTCCATTCCACTAGAGGCCGCAAACTCAGGGTCCCTCTCACATACCTAGAGCTGAGAGAAGCCTCCTCTTGAGGTGCTTGTGGTAAGGTGGTATTCCTCTGGAGTCGAAGCCAGGGACTAACCTCTCATCTCGAGTTGATTCTTGGTCCACGGAGCTCTTTCCTGTTGCTACAGTGACCTCAGGATCCCTCTAGCCTTGAAACAGTGTTCTTGGGGTTTCTCTGGAGTGCCATCAAGGAAATCAAGGCTCCTTTCATGTGTGATGTGCAACACGGAATTGCTCTGCACGCAGTGCAGGGGAATCGGGCCTCATCTCGCGGCGAGGGGGAAGTCTCATGGTTTTTCTCGAGTTGCGGCGGGAACATGTGGTATATTCTCGAGTTACGACGGGGATGGCCCTTCCACCCACGTGTTTGTTCAGCAACGTCAGGACTCCTGCCTAGTTGCAAGGGACAACTCGGGATTCTCCTCGAGGCTTGGCAGGGCAATTGGGACGCCTCTCCAGCTGAGGCGGGAGAACAAGTGTCCCTTTCCATGTGCCAAAGGAATCCTGGGACTCCTATCAAGTTTCACGAGTAGTCAGGCATCGTCTCCTTTGGAGGCACTGATCTCCGCGTACCTCTGGAGTTTTCAAAGGATGTTAGGCCTCCGGTCGCCATGAGGTGGGGAACTAGGTCTTTCTCTGTGGTCTCCACAGGGGATTCAGACATCCTTTCATCTTGGGAGATGCAAGACGAGCCTGCATTCAAGTCACTGCGGGGATATCCGGCCTTATTTCGCATCAGGGCATCGCAGTGTCCATTCCACTAGAGGCCGCAAACTCAGGGTCCCTCTCACATACCTAGAGCTGAGAGAAGCCTCCTCTTGAGGTGCTTGTGGTAAGGTGGTATTCCTCTGGAGTCGAAGCCAGGGACTAACCTCTCATCTCGAGTTGATTTTTTGTCCACGGAGCTCTTTCCTGTTGCTACAGTGACCTCAGGATCCCTCTAGCCTTGAAACAGTGTTCTTGGGGTTTCTCTGGAGTGCCATCAAGGAAATCAAGGCTCCTTTCATGTGTGATGTGCAACACGGAATTGCTCTGCCCGCAGTGCAGGGGAATCGGGCCTCATCTCGCGGCCAGGGGGAAGTCTCATGGTTTTTCTCGAGTTGCGGCGGGAACATGTGGTATATTCTCGAGTTACGACGGGGATGGCCCTTCCACCCACGTGTTTGTTCAGCAACGTCAGGACTCCTGCCTAGTTGCAAGGGACAACTCGGGATTCTCCTCGAGGCTTGGCAGGGCAATTGGGACGCCTCTCCAGCTGAGGCGGGAGAACAAGTGTCCCTTTCCATGTGCCAAAGGAATCCTGGGACTCCTATCAAGTTTCACGAGTAGTCAGGCATCGTCTCCTTTGGAGGCACTGATCTCCGCGTACCTCTGGAGTTTTCAAAGGATGTGAGGCCTCCGGTCGCGAGGAGGTGGTGAACTAGGTCTTTCTCTGTGGTCTCCACAGGGGATTCAGACATCCTTTCTTCTTGGGAGATGCAAGACGAGCCTGTATTTAAATCACTGCAGGTATATCCGGCCTTATTTCAAGTCAGTGCATCGCGGTGTCCATTCCACTTGAGGTCGCAAACTCAGGGTCCCTCTCACATACCTAGAGCTGAGAGAAGCCTCCTCTTGAGGTGCTTGTGGTAAGGTGGTATTCCTCTGGAGTCGAAGCCAGGGACTAACCTCTCATCTCGAGTTGATTTTTGGTCCACGGAGCTCTTTCGTGTTGCTACAGTGACCTCAGGATCCCTCTAGCCTTGAAACAGTGTTCTTGGGGTTTCTCTGGAGTGCCATCAAGGAAATCAAGGCTCCTTTCATGTGTGATGTGCAACACGGAATTGCTCTGCACGCAGTGCAGGGGAATCGGGCCTCATCTCGCGGCGAGGGGGAGGTCTCATGGTTTTTCTCGAGTTGCGGCGGGAACCTGGGGTATATTCTCGAGTTACGACGGGGATGGCCCTTCCACCCACGTGTTTGTTCAGCGACGTCAGGACTCCTGCCTAGTTGCGAGGGACAACTCGGGATTCTCCTCGAGGCTTGGCAGGGCAATTGGGACGCCTCTCCAGCTGAGGCGGGAGACCAAGTGTCCCTTTCCATGTGCCACAGGAATCCTGGGACTCCTATCAAGTTTCACGAGGAGTCAGGCATCGTCTCCTTTGGAGGCACTGATCTCTGTGTACCTCTGGAGTTTTCCAAGGATGTGAGGCCTCCGGTCGCCATGACGTGGGGAACTAGGTCTTTCTCTGTGGTCTCCACAGGGGATTCAGACATCCTTTCATCTTGGGAGATGCAAGACGAGCCTGCATTTAAATCACTGCAGGGATATCCGGCCTTATTTTGAGTCAGGGCATCGCGGTGTCCATTCCACGTGAGGCCGCAAACTCAGGGTCCCTCTCACATACCTAGAGCTGAGAGAAGCCTCCTCTTGAGGTGCTTGTGGTAAGGTGGTATTCCTCTGGAGTCGAACCAGGGAGTAACCTCTCATCTGGAGTTGATTTTTGGTCCACGGAGCTCTTTCGTGTTGCTACAGTGACCTCAGGATTCCTCTAGCCTTGATACAGTGTTCTTCGGGTTTCTCTGGAGTGCCATCAAGGAAATCAAGGCTCTTTTCCTGTGTGATGTGCAACACGGAATTGCTCTGCACGCCGTGCAGGGAAATCGGGCCTCATCTCGCGGCAAGGGGGAAGTCTCATGGTTTTTCTCGAGTTGCGGCGGGAACCTGAGGTATATTCTCGAGTTAAGACGGGGATGGCCCTTCCACACACGTGTTTGTTCAGCGACGGTAGGACTCCAGCTTAGTTGCGAGGGACAACTCGGGATTCTCCTCGAGGCTTGGCAGGGCAATTGGGAGGCCTCTCCAGCTGAGGCGGGAGACCAAGGGTCCCTTTCCACGTGCCACAGGAATCCTGGGACTCCTATCAAGTTTCATGAGGAGTCAGGCATCGTTTCCTTTGGAGGCACTGATCTCCGCGTACCTCTGGAGTTTTCAAAGGATGTGAGGCCTCCGGTCGCGATGAGATGGGGAACTAGGTCTTTCTCTGTGGTCTACACAGGTGATTCAGACATCCTTTCGTCTTGGCAGATGCAAGACGCGCCCGCATTCAAGTCACTGCAGTGATATCCGGCCTTATTTCGAGTCAGGGCATCGCGGTGTCCATTCCACTTGAGGCCGCAAACTCAGGGTCCCTCTCACATAGCTAGAGCTGAGAGAAGCCTCCTCTTGAGGTGCTTGTGGTAAGGTGGTATTCCTCTGGAGTCGAAGCCAGGGACTAACCTCTCATCTCGAGTTGATTTGTGGTCCACGGAGATCTTTCGTGTTGCTACAGTGACCTCAGGATCCCTCTAGCCTTGAAACAGTGTTCTTGGGGTTTCTCTGGAGTGCCACCATGGAAATCAATGCTCCTTTCATGTGTGATGTGCAACACGGAATTGCTCTGCACGCAGTGCAGGGGAATCGGGCCTCATCTCGCGGCGAGGGGGAAGTCTCATGGTTTTTCTCGAGTTGCGGCGGGAACCTGTGGTATACTCTCGAGTTACGACGGGGATGACCCTTCCGCCCACGTGTTTGTTCAGCGACGGCAGGATTCCTGCCTAGTTGCGAGGGACAACTCGGGATTCTCCTCGAGGCTTGGCAGGGCAATTGGGACGCCTCTCCAGCTGAGGCGGGAGACCAAGTGTCCCTTTCCACGTGCCACAGGAATCCTGGGACTCGTATCAAGTTTCACGAGGAGTCAGGCATCGTCTCCTTTGGAGGCACTGATCTCCGCGTACCTCTGGAGTTTTCCAAGGATGTGAGGCCTCCGGTCGCGATGACGTGGGGAACTAGGTCTTTTTCTGTGGTCTCCACAGGGGATTCGGACATCCTTTCGTCTTGGGAGATGCAAGACGAGCCTGCATTCAAGTCACTGCAGGGATATCTGGCCTTATTTCGCGTCAGGGCATCGCGGTGTCCATTCCAATTGAGGCCGCAAAATCAGCACATAGGTAGAGCTGAGAGAAGCCTCCTCTTGAGGTGCTTGTGGTAAAGTGGTATTCCTCTGGAGTCGAAGCCAGGGACTAACCTCTAATCTCGAGTTGATTGTTGGTCCACGGAGCTCTTTCCTGTTGCTACAGTGACCTCAGGATCCCGTTAGCCTTGAAACAGTGTTCTTGGGGTTTCTCTGGAGTGCCATCAAGGAAATCAAGGCTCCTTTCATGTGTGATGTGCAACACGGAATTCCTCTGCACGCAGTGCAGGGAAATCGTGCCTCATCTCGCGGCGAGGGGGAAGTCTCATGGTTTTTCTCAAGTTGCGGCGGGAACCTGGGGTATATTCTCGAGTTGCGACGGGGATGGCCCTTCCAACCACGTGTTTGTTCAGCAACGTCAGGACTCCTGCCTAGTTGCGACGGACAACTCGGGATTCTCCTCAAGGCTTGGCAGGGCAATTGGGACGCCTCTCCAGCTGAGGCGGGAGACCAAGGGTCCCTTTCCACGTGCCACAGGAATCCTGGGACTCCTATCAAGTTTCACGAGGAGTCAGGCATCGTCTCCTTTGGAGGCACTGATCTCCGCGTACCTCTGAAGTTTTCAAAGGATGTGAGGCCTCCGGTCGCGATGAGGTGGGGAACTAGGTCTTTCTCTGTGGTCTACACAGGGGATTCAGACAGCCTTTCGTCTTGGGAGATGCAAGACGAGCCTGCATTCAAGTCACTGCAGGGATATCCGGCCTTATTTCGAGTCAGGGCATCGCGGTGTCCATTCCACTTGAGGCTGCAAACTCAGGGTCCCTCTCACATACCTAGAGCTGAGAGAAGCCTCCTCTTGAGGTGCTTGTGGTAAGGTGGTATTCCTCTGGAGTCGAAGCCAGGGACTAACCTCTCATCTCGAGTTGATTTTTGGTCCACGGAGCTCTTTCGTGTTGCTACAGTGACCTCAGGATCCCGCTAGCCTTGAAACAGTGTTCTTGGGGTTTCTCTGGAGTCCCATCAAGGAAATTAAGGCTCCTTACATGTGTGATGTGCAACACGGAATTGCTCTGCACGCAGTGCAGGCGAATCGGGCCTCATCTCGCGGCGAGGGGAAAGTCTCATGGTTTTTGTCGAGTTGCGGCGGGAACCTGGGGTATATTCTCGAGTTACGATGGGGATGACCCTTCCACCCACGTGTTTGTTCAGCGACGTCAGGACTCCTGCCTAGTTGCGAGGGACAACTCGGGATTCTCCTCGAGGCTTGGCAGGGCAATTGGGACGCCTCTCCAGCTGAGGCGGGAGACCAGGGGTCCCTTTCCACGTGCCACAGGAATCCTGGGACTTCTATCAAGTTTCTCGAGGAGTCAGGCATCGTCTCCTTTGGAGGCATTGATCTCCGCGTACCTCTGGAGATTTCAAAGGATGTGAGGCCTCTGGTCGCGATGAGGTGGGGAACTAGGTCTTTTTCTGTGGTCTCCACAGGGGATTCGGACATCCTTTCGTCTTGGGAGATGCAAGACGAGCCTGCATTCAAGTCACTGCAGGGCTATCCGGCCTTATTATGAGTCAGGGCATCGCGGTGTCCATTCCAATTGAGGCCCTAAAATCAGCACATAGCTAGAGCTGAGAGAAGCCTCCTCTTGAGGTGCTTGTGGTAAAGTGGTATTCCTCTGGAGTCGAAGCCAGGGACTAACCTCTCATCTCGAGTTGATTTTTAGTCCACGGAGCTCTTTCGTGTTGCTACAGTGACCTCAGGATCCCGCTAGCCTTGAAACAGTGTTCTTGGGGTTTCTCTGGAGTGCCATCAAGGAAATTAAGGCTCCTTACATGTGTGATGTGCAACACGGAATTGCTCTCCACGCAGTACAGGGGAATCGGGCCTCATCTGGCGGCGAGGGGGAAGTCTCATGGTTTTTCTCGAGTTGCGGCGGGAACCTTAGGTATATTCTCGAGTTACGACGGGGATGGCCCTTCCACCCACGTGTTTCTTCAGCGACGTCAGGACTCCTGCCTAGTTGCGAGGGACAAATCGGGATTCTCCTCGAGGCTTGGCAGGGCAATTGGGACGCCTCTCCAGCTGAGGCGGGAGACCAAGGGTCCCTTTCCACGTGCCACAGGAATCCTAGGACTCCTATCAAGTTTCACGAGGAGGCAGGCATCGTCTCCTTTGGAGGAACTGATCTCCGCGTACCTCTGGAGTTTTCAAAGGATATAAGGAATCCGGTCGCGATGAGGTGGGGAACTAGGTCTTTCTCTGTGGTCTCCACAGGGGATTCAGACATCCTTTCGTCTTGGGATATGCAAGCCGAGCCTGCATTCAAGTCACTGCAGGGATATCCGGCCTTATTTCGAGTCAGGGCATCGCGGTGTCCATTCCACTTGAGGCCGCAAACTCAGGGTCCCTCTCACATACGTAGAGCTGAGAGAAGCCTCCTCTTGAGGTGCTTGTGGTAAGGTGGTATTCCTCTGGAGTCGAAGCCAGGGACTAACCTCTCATCTCGAGTTGATTCTTGGTCCACGGAGCTCTTTCCTGTTGCTACAGTGACCTCAGGATCCCTCTAGCCTTGAAACAGTGTTCTTGGGGTTTCTCTGGAGTGCCATCAAGGAAATCAAGGCTCCTTTCATGTGTGATGTGCAACACGGAATTGCTCTGCACGCAGTGCAGGGGAATCGGGCCTCATCTCGCGGCCAGGGGGAAGTCTCATGGTTTTTCTCGAGTTGCGGCGGGAACCTGGGGTATATTCTCGAGTTACGACGGGAATGGCCATTCCACACACGTGTTTGTTCAGCGACGGCAGGACTCCTGCCTAGTTGCGAGGGACAACTCGGGATTCTCCTCGAGGCTTGGCAGGGCAATTGGGACGCCTCTCCAGCTGAGGCGGGTGACCAAGGGTCCCTTTCCACGTGCCACAGGAATCCTGGGACTCCTATCAAGTTTCACGAGGAGTCAGGCATCGTCTCCTTTGGAGGCACTGATCTCTGCGTACCTCTGGAGTTTTCAAAGGATGTAAGGCCTCCGGTCGCGATTAGGTGGGGAACTAGGTCTTTCTCTGTGGTCTCCACAGGGGATTCAGACATCCTTTCGTCTTGGGAGATGCAAGACGAGCCTGCATTCAAGTCACTGCAGGGATATCCGGCCTTATTTCGAGTCAGTGCATCGCGGTGTCCATTCCACTTGAGGCCGCAAACTCAGGGTCCCTCTCACATACTTAGAGCTGAGAGAAGCCTCCTCTTGAGGTGCTTGTGGTAAGGTGGTATTCCTCTGGAGTCGAAGCCAGGGACTAACGTCTCATCTCGAGTTGATTTTTGGTCCACGGAGCTCTTTCCTGTTGCGACAGTGACCTCAGGATCCCTCTAGCCTTGAAACAGTGTTCTTGGGGTTTCTCTGGAGTGCCATCAAGGAAATCAAGGCTCCTTTCATGTGTGATGTGCAACACGGAATTGCTCTGCACGCAGTGCAGGGGAATCGGGCCTCATCTCGCGGCGAGGGGGAAGTCTCATGGTTTTTCTCGAGTTGCGGCGGGAACCTGGGGTATATTCTCGAGTTACGACGGGGATGGCCCTTCCACACACTAGTGTTTCTTCAGCGACGTCAGGACTCCTGCCTAGTTGCGAGGGACAACTCGGGATTCTCCTCGAGGCTTGGCAGGGCAATTGGGACGCTTCTCCAGCTGAGGCGGGAGACCAAGGGTCCCTTTCCACGTGCCACAGGTATCCTGGGACTCCTATCGAGTTTCAAGAGGAGTCAGGCATCGTCTCCTTTGGAGGCACTGATCTCCGCGTACCTCTGGAGTTTTCAGAGGATGTGAGGCCTCCGGTTGCGATGAGGTGGGGAACTAGGTCTTTCTCTATTGTCTCCACAGGGGATTCAGAAATCCTTTCGTCTTGGGAGATGCAAGACGAGCCTGCATTCAAGTCACTGCAGGGATATCCGGCCTTATTTCGAGTCAGGGCATCGCGGTGTCCATTCCACTTGAGGCCGCAAACTCAGGGTCCCTCTCACATACCTAGAGCTGAGAGAAGCCTCCTCTTGAGGTGCTTGTGGTAAGGTGGTATACCTCTGGAGTCGAAGCCAGGGACTAACCTCTCATCTCGAGTTGATTTTTGGTCCATGGAGCTTTTTGGAGTTGCTACAGTGACCTAGGATCCCTCTAGCCTTGAAACAGTGTTCTTGGGGTTTCTCTGGAGTGCCATCAAGGAAATCAAGGCTCCTTTCATGTGTGATGTGCAACACGGAATTACTCTGCACGCAGTGCAGGGGAATCGGGCCTCATCTCGCAGCGAGGGGGAAGTTTCATGGTTTTTCTCGAGTTGCGGCGGGAACCTGGGGTATATTCTCGAGTTACGATGGGGATGGCCCTTCCACACACGTGTTTCTTCCGTGACGTCAGGACTCCTGCATAGATGCGAGGGACAACTCGGGATTCTCCTCGATGCTTGGCAGGGCAATTGGAACGCCTCTCCAGCTGAGGCGGGAGACCAAGGCTCCCTTTCCACGTGCCACAGGAATCCTGGGACTCCTATCAAGTTTCACGAGGAGTCAGGCATCGTGTCCTTTGGAGGCACTGATCTCCGCGTACCTCTGGAGTTTTCAAAGGATGTTAGGCCTCCGGTCGCCATGAGGTGGGGAACTAGGTCTTTCTCTGTGGTCTCCACAGGGGATTCAGACATCCTTTCATCTTGGGAGATGCAAGACGAGCCTGCATTCAAGTCACTGCGGGGATATCCGGCCTTATTTCGCATCAGGGCATCGCAGTGTCCATTCCACTTGAGGCCGCAAACTCAGGGTCCCTCTCACATAGCTAGAGCTGAGAGAAGCCTCCTCTTGAGGTGCTTGTGGTAAGGTGGTATTCCTCTGGAGTCGAAGCCAGGGACTAACCTCTCATCTCGAGTTGATTTTTGGTCCACGGAGCTCTTTCCTGTTGCTACAGTGACCTCAGGATACCTCTAGCCTTGAAACAGTGTTCTTGGGGTTTCTCTGGAGTGCCATCAAGGAAATCAAGGCTCCTTTCATGTGTGATGTGCAACACGGAATTGCTCTGCAGGCAGTGCAGGGGAATCGGGCCTCATCTCGCGGCCAGGGGGAAGTCTCATGGTTTTTCTCGTGTTGCGGCGGGAACCTGGGGTATATTCTCGAGTTACGACGGGAATGGCCCTTCCACCCACGTGTTTGTTCAGCGACGTCAGGACTCCTGCCTAGTTGCGAGGGACAACTCGGGATTCTCCTCGAGGCTTCGCAGGGCAATTGGGACGCCTCTCCAGCTGAGGCGGGAGACCAAGGGTCCCTTTCCATGTGCCCCAGGAATCCTGGGACTCCTATCAAGTTTCACGAGCAGTCAGGCATCGTCTCCTTTGGAGGCACTGATCTCCGCGTACCTCTGGAGTTTTCAAAGGATGTGAGGCCTCCGGTCGCGAGGAGGTGGTGAACTAGGTCTTTCTCTGTGGTCTCCACAGGGGATTCAGACATTCTTTCGTCTTGGGAGATGCAAGACGAGCCTGCAGTCAAGTCACTGCAGGGATATCCAGCCTTATTTCGAGTCAGGGCATTGCGGTGTCCATTCCAATTGAGGCCGCAAACTCAGGGTCCCTCTCACATAGCTAGAGCTGAGAGAAGCCTCCTCTTGAGGTGCTTGTGGTAAGGTGGTATTCCTCTGGAGTCGAAGCCAGGGACTAACCTCTCATCTCGAGTTGATTTTTGGTCCATGGAGCTCTTTCGTGTTGCTACAGTGACCTCAGGATACCTCTAGCCTTGAAACAGTGTTCTTGGGGTTTCTGTGGAGTGCCACCAAGGAAATCAAGGCTCCTTTCATGTGTGATGTGCAACACGGAATTGCTCTGCATGCAGTGCAGGGGAATCGGGCCTCATCTGGCGACGAGGGGGAAGTCTCATGGTTTTTCTCGTGTTCCGGCGGGAACCTGGGGTATATTCTCGAGTTACGACGGGGATGGCCCTTCCACACACGTGTTTCTTCAGCGACGTCAGGACTCCTGCCTAGTTGCGAGGGACAACTCGGGATTTTCCTTGAGGCTTGGCAGGGCAATTGGGACGCCTCTCCAGCTGAGGCGGCAGACCAAGGGTAACTTTCCACGTGCCACAGGAATCCTGGGACGCCTATCAAGTTTCACGAAGAGTCAGGCATCGTCTCCTTTGGAGGCACTGATCTCCGCGTACCTCTGGAGTTTTCAAAGGATGTGAGGCCTCCGGTTGCCATGAGGTGGGGAACTAGGTCTTTCTCTGTGGTCTCCACAGGGGATTCACACATCCTTTCATCTTGGGAGATGCAAGACGAGCCTGCATTCAAGTCACTGCAGGGACATCCGGCCTTATTTTCCGTCAGCGCATCGCAGTGTCCATTCCACTTGAGGCCGCAAAATCAGGGTCCCACTCACATACCTAGAGCTGAGAGAAGCCTCCTCTTGAGGTGCTTGTGGTAAGGTGGTATTCCTCTGGAGTCGAAGCCAGGGACTAACCTCTCATCTCGAGTTGATTTTTGGTCCACGGAGCTCTTTCGTGTTGCTACAGTGACCTCAGGATCCCTCTAGCCTTGAAACAGTGTTCTTGGGGTTTCTCTGGAGTACCATCAAGGAAATCAAGGCTCCTTTCATGTGTGATGTGCAACACGGAATTGCTCTGCACGCAGTGCAGGGGAATCGGTCGTCATCTCGCGGCGAGAGGGAAGTCTCATGGTTTTTCTCGAGTTGCGGCGGGAACCTGGGATATATTCTCGAGTTAAGACGGAGATGGCCCTTCCACACACGTGTTTGTTCAGCGACGTCAGGACTCCTGCTTAGTTGCGAGGGACAACACGGGATTCTCCTCGAGGCTTGGCAGGGCTATTGGGACGCCTCACCAGCTGAGGCGGGAGACCAAGGATCCCTTTCCACGTGCCACAGTAATCCTGGGACTCCTATCAAGTTTCACGAAGAGTCAGGCATCGTCTCCTTTGGAGGCACTGATTTCCGTGTACCTCTGGAGTTTTCAAAGTATGTGAGGCCTCCGGTCGCGATGAGGTGGGGAACTAGGTCTTTCTCTGTGGTCTCCACAGGGGATTCAGACATCCTTTCGTCTTGGGAGATGGAAGACAAGCCTGCATTCAAGTCACTGCAGGGATGTCCGGCCTTATTTCGAGTCAGGGCATCGCGGTGTCCATTCCACTTGAGGCCGCAAACTCAGGGTCCCTCTCACATAGCTAGAGCTGAGAGAAGCCTCCCCTTGAGGTGCTTGTGGTAAAGTGGTATTCCTCTGGAGTCGAAGCCAGGGACTAACCTCTAATCTCGAGTTGATTGTTGGTCCACGGAGCTCTTTCCTGTTGCTACAGTGACCTCAGGATCCCGTTAGCCTTGAAACAGTGTTCTTGGGGTTTCTCTGGAGTGCCATCAAGGAAATCAAGGCTCCTTTCATGTGTGATGTGCAACACGGAATTCCTCTGCACGCAGTGCAGGGGAATCGTGCCTCATCTCGCGGCGAGGGGGAAGTCTCATGGTTTTTCTCAAGTTGCGGCGGGAACCTGGGGTATATTCTCGAGTTGCGACGGGGATGGCCCTTCCAACCACGTGTTTGTTCAGCAACGTCAGGACTCCTGCCTAGTTGCGACGGACAACTCGGGATTCTCCTCGAGGCTTGGCAGGGCAATTGGGACGCCTCTCCAGCTGAGGCGGGAGACCAAGGGTCCCTTTCCACGTGCCACAGGAATCCTGGGACTCCTATCAAGTTTCACGAGGAGTCAGGCATCGTCTCCTTTGGAGGCACTGATCTCCGCGTACCTCTGAAGTTTTCAAAGGATGTGAGGCCTCCGGTCGCGATGAGGTGGGGAACTAGGTCTTTCTCTGTGGTCTCCACAGGGGATTCAGACAGCCTTTCGTCTTGGGAGATGCAAGACGAGCCTGCATTCAAGTCACTGCAGGGATATCCGGCCTTATTTCGAGTCAGGGCATCGCGGTGTCCATTCCACTTGAGGCCGCAAACTCAGGGTGCCTCTCACATACCTAGAGCTGAGAGAAGCCTCCTCTTGAGGTGCTTGTGGTAAGGTGGTATTCCTCTGGAGTCGAAGCCAGGGACTAACCTCTCATCTCGAGTTGATTTTTGGTCCACGGAGCTCTTTCGTGTTGCTACAGTGACCTCAGGATCCCGCTAGCCTTGAAACAGTGTTCTTGGGGTTTCTCTGGAGTCCCATCAAGGAAATTAAGGCTCCTTACATGTGTGATGTGCAACACGGAATTGCTCTGCACGCAGTGCAGGCGAATCGGGCCTCATCTCGCGGCGAGGGGAAAGTCTCATGGTTTTTGTCGAGTTGCGGCGGGAACCTGGGGTATATTCTCGAGTTACGATGGGGATGACCCTTCCACCCACGTGTTTGTTCAGCGACGTCAGGACTCCTGCCTAGTTGCGAGGGACAACTCGGGATTCTCCTCGAGGCTTGGCAGGGCAATTGGGACGCCTCTCCAGCTGAGGCGGGAGACCAGGGGTCCCTTTCCACGTGCCACAGGAATCCTGGGACTTCTATCAAGTTTCTCGAGGAGTCAGGCATCGTCTCCTTTGGAGGCATTGATCTCCGCGTACCTCTGGAGATTTCAAAGGATGTGAGGCCTCTGGTCGCGATGAGGTGGGGAACTAGGTCTTTTTCTGTGGTCTCCACAGGGGATTCGGACATCCTTTCGTCTTGGGAGATGCAAGACAAGCCTGCATTCAAGTCACTGCAGGGCTATCCGGCCTTATTATGAGTCAGGGCATCGCGGTGTCCATTCCAATTGAGGCCCTAAAATCAGCACATAGCTAGAGCTGAGAGAAGCCTCCTCTTGAGGTGCTTGTGGTAAGGTGGTATTCCTGTGGAGTCGAAGCGAGGGACTATCCTCTCATCTCGAGTTGATTTTTGGTCCACGGAGATCTTTCATGTTGCTGCAGTGACCTCAGAATCCCTCTAGCCTTGAAACAGTTTTCTTGGGGTTTCTCTGGAGTGCCACCAAGGAAATCAAGGCTCCTTTCATGTGTGATGTGCAACACGGAATTGCTCTGCACGCATTGCAGGGAAATCGGGCCTCATCTCGCGGCGAGGGGGAAGTCTCATGGTTTTTCTCGAGTTGCGGCGGGAACCTGGGGTATATTCTCGAGTTACGACGGGGATGGCCCTTCCACCCACGTGATTGTTCAACGACGTCAGGACTCCTGCCTAGTTGCGAGGGACAATTCGGGATTCTCCTCGAGGCTTGGCAGGGCAATTGGGATGCCTCTCCAGCTGAGGCGGGAGACCAAGGGTCCCTTTCCACGTGCCACAGGAATCCTGGGACTCCTATAAAGTTTCACGAGGAGTCAGGCATCGTGTCCTTTGGAGGCACTGATCTCCGCGTACCTCTGGAGTTTTCAAAGGATGTTAGGCCTCCGGTCGCCATGAGGTGGGGAACTAGGTCTTTCTCTGTGGTCTCCACAGGGGATTCAGACATCCTTTCATCTTGGGAGATGCAAGACGAGCCTGCATTCAAGTCACTGCGGGGATATCCGGCCTTATTTCGCATCAGGGCATCGCAGTGTCCATTCCACTTGAGGCCGCAAACTCAGGGTCCCTCTCACATAGCTAGAGCTGAGAGAAGCCTCCTCTTGAGGTGCTTGTGGTAAGGTGGTATTCCTCTGGAGTCGAAGCCAGGGACTAACCTCTCATCTCGAGTTGATTTTTGGTCCACGGAGCTCTTTCCTGTTGCTACAGTGACCTCAGGATACCTCTAGCCTTGAAACAGTGTTCTTGGGGTTTCTCTGGAGTGCCATCAAGGAAATCAAGGCTCCTTTCATGTGTGATGTGCAACACGGAATTGCTCTGCACGCAGTGCAGGGGAATCGGGCCTCATCTCGCGGCGAGGGGGAAGTCTCATGGTTTTTCTCGTGTTGCGGCGGGAACCTGGGGTATATTCTCGAGTTACGACGGGAATGGCCCTTCCACCCACGTGTTTGTTCAGCGACGTCAGGACTCCTGCCTAGTTGCGAGGGACAACTCGGGATTCTCCTCGAGGCTTCGCAGGGCAATTGGGACGCCTCTCCAGCTGAGGCGGGAGACCAAGGGTCCCTTTCCATGTGCCCCAGGAATCCTGGGACTCCTATCAAGTTTCACGAGCAGTCAGGCATCGTCTCCTTTGGAGGCACTGATCTCCGCGTACCTCTGGAGTTTTCAAAGGATGTGAGGCCTCCGGTCGCGAGGAGGTGGTGAACTAGGTCTTTCTCTGTGGTCTCCACAGGGGATTCAGACATTCTTTCGTCTTGGGAGATGCAAGACGAGCCTGCAGTCAAGTCACTGCAGGGATATCCAGCCTTATTTCGAGTCAGGGCATTGCGGTGTCCATTCCAATTGAGGCCGCAAACTCAGGGTCCCTCTCACATAGCTAGAGCTGAGAGAAGCCTCCTCTTGAGGTGCTTGTGGTAAGGTGGTATTCCTCTGGAGTCGAAGCCAGGGACTAACCTCTCATCTCGAGTTGATTTTTGGTCCATGGAGCTCTTTCGTGTTGCTACAGTGACCTCAGGATACCTCTAGCCTTGAAACAGTGTTCTTGGGGTTTCTGTGGAGTGCCACCAAGGAAATCAAGGCTCCTTTCATGTGTGATGTGCAACACGGAATTGCTCTGCATGCAGTGCAGGGGAATCGGGCCTCATCTGGCGACGAGGGGGAAGTCTCATGGTTTTTCTCGTGTTCCGGCGGGAACCTGGGGTATATTCTCGAGTTACGACGGGGATGGCCCTTCCACACACGTGTTTCTTCAGCGACGTCAGGACTCCTGCCAATTGCGAGGGACAACTCGGGATTTTCCTTGAGGCTTGGCAGGGCAATTGGGACGCCTCTCCAGCTGAGGCGGCAGACCAAGGGTAATTTTCCACGTGCCACAGGAATCCTGGGACGCCTATCAAGTTTCACGAAGAGTCAGGCATCGTCTCCTTTGGAGGCACTGATCTCCGCGTACCTCTGGAGTTTTCAAAGGATGTGAGGCCTCCGGTTGCCATGAGGTGGGGAACTAGGTCTTTCTCTGTGGTCTCCACAGGGGATTCACACATCCTTTCATCTTGGGAGATGCAAGACGAGCCTGCATTCAAGTCACTGCAGGGACATCCGGCCTTATTTTCCGTCAGCGCATCGCAGTGTCCATTCCACTTGAGGCCGCAAAATCAGGGTCCCACTCACATACCTAGAGCTGAGAGAAGCCTCCTCTTGAGGTGCTTGTGGTAAGGTGGTATTCCTCTGGAGTCGAAGCCAGGGACTAACCTCTCATCTCGAGTTGATTTTTGGTCCACGGAGCTCTTTCGTGTTGCTACAGTGACCTCAGGATCCCTCTAGCCTTGAAACAGTGTTCTTGGGGTTTCTCTGGAGTACCATCAAGGAAATCAAGGCTCCTTTCATGTGTGATGTGCAACACGGAATTGCTCTGCACGCAGTGCAGGGGAATCGGTCGTCATCTCGCGGCGAGAGGGAAGTCTCATGGTTTTTCTCGAGTTGCGGCGGGAACCTGGGATATATTCTCGAGTTAAGACGGAGATGGCCCTTCCACACACGTGTTTGTTCAGCGACGTCAGGACTCCTGCTTAGTTGCGAGGGACAACACGGGATTCTCCTCGAGGCTTGGCAGGGCTATTGGGACGCCTCACCAGCTGAGGCGTGAGACCAAGGATCCCTTTCCACGTGCCACAGTAATCCTGGGACTCCTATCAAGTTTCACGAAGAGTCAGGCATCGTCTCCTTTGGAGGCACTGATTTCCGTGTACCTCTGGAGTTTTCAAAGTATGTGAGGCCTCCGGTCGCGATGAGGTGGGGAACTAGGTCTTTCTCTGTGGTCTCCACAGGGGATTCAGACATCCTTTCGTCTTGGGAGATGGAAGACAAGCCTGCATTCAAGTCACTGCAGGGATGTCCGGCCTTATTTCGAGTCAGGGCATCGCGGTGTCCATTCCACTTGAGGCCGCAAACTCAGGGTCCCTCTCACATAGCTAGAGCTGAGAGAAGCCTCCCCTTGAGGTGCTTGTGGTAAAGTGGTATTCCTCTGGAGTCGAAGCCAGGGACTAACCTCTAATCTCGAGTTGATTGTTGGTCCACGGAGCTCTTTCCTGTTGCTACAGTGACCTCAGGATCCCGTTAGCCTTGAAACAGTGTTCTTGGGGTTTCTCTGGAGTGCCATCAAGGAAATCAAGGCTCCTTTCATGTGTGATGTGCAACACGGAATTCCTCTGCACGCAGTGCAGGGGAATCGTGCCTCATCTCGCGGCGAGGGGGAAGTCTCATGGTTTTTCTCAAGTTGCGGCGGGAACCTGGGGTATATTCTCGAGTTGCGACGGGGATGGCCCTTCCAACCACGTGTTTGTTCAGCAACGTCAGGACTCCTGCCTAGTTGCGACGGACAACTCGGGATTCTCCTCGAGGCTTGGCAGGGCAATTGGGACGCCTCTCCAGCTGAGGCGGGAGACCAAGGGTCCCTTTCCACGTGCCACAGGAATCCTGGGACTCCTATCAAGTTTCACGAGGAGTCAGGCATCGTCTCCTTTGGAGGCACTGATCTCCGCGTACCTCTGAAGTTTTCAAAGGATGTGAGGCCTCCGGTCGCGATGAGGTGGGGAACTAGGTCTTTCTCTGTGGTCTCCACAGGGGATTCAGACAGCCTTTCGTCTTGGGAGATGCAAGACGAGCCTGCATTCAAGTCACTGCAGGGATATCCGGCCTTATTTCGAGTCAGGGCATCGCGGTGTCCATTCCACTTGAGGCCGCAAACTCAGGGTGCCTCTCACATACCTAGAGCTGAGAGAAGCCTCCTCTTGAGGTGCTTGTGGTAAGGTGGTATTCCTCTGGAGTCGAAGCCAGGGACTAACCTCTCATCTCGAGTTGATTTTTGGTCCACGGAGCTCTTTCGTGTTGCTACAGTGACCTCAGGATCCCGCTAGCCTTGAAACAGTGTTCTTGGGGTTTCTCTGGAGTCCCATCAAGGAAATTAAGGCTCCTTACATGTGTGATGTGCAACACGGAATTGCTCTGCACGCAGTGCAGGCGAATCGGGCCTCATCTCGCGGCGAGGGGAAAGTCTCATGGTTTTTGTCGAGTTGCGGCGGGAACCTGGGGTATATTCTCGAGTTACGATGGGGATGACCCTTCCACCCACGTGTTTGTTCAGCGACGTCAGGACTCCTGCCTAGTTGCGAGGGACAACTCGGGATTCTCCTCGAGGCTTGGCAGGGCAATTGGGACGCCTCTCCAGCTGAGGCGGGAGACCAGGGGTCCCTTTCCACGTGCCACAGGAATCCTGGGACTTCTATCAAGTTTCTCGAGGAGTCAGGCATCGTCTCCTTTGGAGGCATTGATCTCCGCGTACCTCTGGAGATTTCAAAGGATGTGAGGCCTCTGGTCGCGATGAGGTGGGGAACTAGGTCTTTTTCTGTGGTCTCCACAGGGGATTCGGACATCCTTTCGTCTTGGGAGATGCAAGACGAGCCTGCATTCAAGTCACTGCAGGGCTATCCGGCCTTATTATGAGTCAGGGCATCGCGGTGTCCATTCCAATTGAGGCCCTAAAATCAGCACATAGCTAGAGCTGAGAGAAGCCTCCTCTTGAGGTGCTTGTGGTAAAGTGGTATTCCTCTGGAGTCGAAGCCAGGGACTAACCTCTCATCTCGAGTTGATTTTTAGTCCACGGAGCTCTTTCGTGTTGCTACAGTGACCTCAGGATCCTGCTAGCCTTGAAACAGTGTTCTTGGGGTTTCTCTGGAGTGCCATCAAGGAAATTAAGGCTCCTTACATGTGTGATGTGCAACACGGAATTGCTCTCCACGCAGTACAGGGGAATCGGGCCTCATCTGGCGGCGAGGGGGAAGTCTCATGGTTTTTCTCGAGTTGCGGCGGGAACCTTAGGTATATTCTCGAGTTACGACGGGGATGGCCCTTCCACCCACGTGTTTCTTCAGCGACGTCAGGACTCCTGCCTAGTTGCGAGGGACAAATCGGGATTCTCCTCGAGGCTTGGCAGGGCAATTGGGACGCCTCTCCAGCTGAGGCGGGAGACCAAGGGTCCCTTTCCACGTGCCACAGGAATCCTAGGACTCCTATCAAGTTTCACGAGGAGGCAGGCATCGTCTCCTTTGGAGGAACTGATCTCCGCGTACCTCTGGAGTTTTCAAAGGATATAAGGAATCCGGTCGCGATGAGGTGGGGAACTAGGTCTTTCTCTGTGGTCTCCACAGGGGATTCAGACATCCTTTCGTCTTGGGATATGCAAGCCGAGCCTTCATTCAAGTCACTGCAGGGATATCCGGCCTTATTTCGAGTCAGGGCATCGCGGTGTCCATTCCACTTGAGGCCGCAAACTCAGGGTCCCCCTCACATACGTAGAGCTGAGAGAAGCCTCCTCTTGAGGTGCTTGTGGTAAGGTGGTATTCGTCTGGAGTCGAAGCCAGGGACTAACCTCTCATCTCGAGTTGATTCTTGGTCCACGGAGCTCTTTCCTGTTGCTACAGTGACCTCAGGATCCCTCTAGCCTTGAAACAGTGTTCTTGGGGTTTCTCTGGAGTGCCATCAAGGAAATCAAGGCTCCTTTCATGTGTGATGTGCAACACGGAATTGCTCTGCACGCAGTGCAGGGGAATCGGGCCTCATCTCGCGGCCAGGGGGAAGTCTCATGGTTTTTCTCGAGTTGCGGCGGGAACCTGGGGTATATTCTCGAGTTACGACGGGAATGGCCATTCCACACACGTGTTTGTTCAGCGACGGCAGGACTCCTGCCTAGTTGCGAGGGACAACTCGGGATTCTCCTCGAGGCTTGGCAGGGCAATTGGGACGCCTCTCCAGCTGAGGCGGGAGACCAAGGGTCCCTTTCCATGTGCCCCAGGAATCCTGGGACTCCTATCAAGTTTCACGAGCAGTCAGGCATCGTCTCCTTTGGAGGCACTGATCTCCGCGTACCTCTGGAGTTTTCAAAGGATGTGAGGCCTCCGGTCGCGAGGAGGTGGTGAACTAGGTCTTTCTCTGTGGTCTCCACAGGGGATTCAGACATTCTTTCGTCTTGGGAGATGCAAGACAAGCCTGCCTTCAAGTCACTGCAGGGATATCCAGCCTTATTTCGAGTCAGGGCAAAGCGGTGTCCATTCCACT
Organism: Cervus elaphus; assembly: GCF_910594005.1. Lineage (NCBI taxonomy): Eukaryota > Metazoa > Chordata > Mammalia > Artiodactyla > Cervidae > Cervus > Cervus elaphus. The sequence goes on from NC_057848.1 coordinate 24,011,939, forward strand.
TGAGGCCGCAAACTCAGGGTCCCTCTCACATAGCTAGAGCTGAGAGAAGCCTCCTCTTGAGGTGCTTGTGGTAAGGTGGTATTCCTCTGGAGTCGAAGCCAGGGACTAACCTCTCATCTCGAGTTGATTTTTGGTCCATGGAGCTCTTTCGTGTTGCTACAGTGACCTCAGGTTACCTCTAGCCTTGAAACAGTGTTCTTGGGGTTTCTCTGGAGTGCCATCAAGGAAATCAAGGCTCCTTTCATGTGTGATGTGCAACACGGAATTGCTCTGCACGCAGTGCAGGGGAATTGGGCCTCATCTGGCGACGAGGGGGAAGTCTCATGGTTTTTCTCGTGTTCCGGCGGGAACCTGGGGTATATTCTCGAGTTACGACGGGGATGGCCCTTCCACACACGTGTTTCTTCAGCGACGTCAGGACTCCTGCCTAGTTTCGAGGGACAACTCGGGATTCTCCTCGAGGCTTGGCAGGGCAATTGGGACGCCTCTCCAGCTGAGGCGGGAGACCAAGGGTCCCTTTCCACGTGCCACAGGAATCCTGGGACTCCTATCAAGTTTCACGAGGAGTCAGGCATCGTCTCCTTTGGAGGCACTGATCTCTGCGTACCTCTGGAGTTTTCAAAGGATGTAAGGCCTCCGGTCGCGATTAGGTGGGGAACTAGGTCTTTCTCTGTGGTCTCCACAGGGGATTCAGACATCCTTTCGTCTTGGGAGATGCAAGACGAGCCTGCATTCAAGTCACTGCAGGGATATCCGGCCTTATTTCGAGTCAGTGCATCGCGGTGTCCATTCCACTTGAGGCCGCAAACTCAGGGTCCCTCTCACATACTTAGAGCTGAGAGAAGCCTCCTCTTGAGGTGCTTGTGGTAAGGTGGTATTCCTCTGGAGTCGAAGCCAGGGACTAACGTCTCATCTCGAGTTGATTTTTGGTCCACGGAGCTCTTTCCTGTTGCTACAGTGACCTCAGGATCCCTCTAGCCTTGAAACAGTTTTCTTGGGGTTTCTCTGGAGTGCCATCAAGGAAATCAAGGCTCCTTTCATGTGTGATGTGCAACACGGAATTGCTCTGCACGCAGTGCAGGGGAATCGGGCCTCATCTCGCGGCGAGGGGGAAGTCTCATGGTTTTTCTCGAGTTGCGGCGGGAACCTGGGGTATATTCTCGAGTTACGACGGGAATGGCCTTTCCACACACGTGTTTGTTCAGCGACGGCAGGACTCCTGCCTAGTTGCGAGGGACAACTCGGGATTCTCCTCGAGGCTTGGCAGGGCAATTGGGACGCCTCTCCAGTTGAGGCGGGAGACCAAGGGTCCCTTTCCACGTGCCACAGGAATCCTGGGACTCCTATCAAGTTTCACGAGGAGTCAGGCATCGTCTCCTTTGGAGGCACTGATCTCCGCGTACCTCTGGAGTTTTCAAAGGATGTGAGGCCTCCGTTCGCGATGAGGTGGGGAACTAGGTCTTTCTCTGTGGTCTCCACAGGGGATTCAGACATCCTTTCGCCTTGGGAGATGCAAGACGAGCCTGCATTCAAGTCACTGCAAGGATATCCGGCTTTATTTCGAGTCAGGTCATCGCGGTGTCCATTCCACTTGAGGCCGCAAACTCAGGGTCCCTCTCACATACCTAGAGCTGAGAGAAGCCTCCTCTTGAGGTGCTTGTGGTAAGGTGGTATTCCTCTGGAGTCGAAGCCAGGGACTAACCTCTCATCTCGAGTTGATTTTTGGTCCACGGAGCTCTTTCGTGTTGCTACAGTGACCTCAGGATCCCTCTAGCCTTGAAACAGTGTTCTTGGGGTTTCTCTGGAGTGCCATCAAGGAAATCAAGGCTCCTTTCATGTGTGATGTGCAACACGGAATTGCTCTGCACGCAGTGCAGGGGAATCGGGCCTCATCTCGCGGCGAGGGGGAAGTCTCATGGTTTTTCTCGAGTTGCGGCGGGAACCTGGGGTATATTCTCGAGTTACGACGGGGATGGCCCTTCCACACACTAGTGTTTCTTCAGCGACGTCAGGACTCCTGCCTAGTTGCGAGGGACAACTCGGGATTCTCCTCGAGGCTTGGCAGGGCAATTGGGACGCTTCTCCAGCTGAGGCGGGAGACCAAGGGTCCCTTTCCACGTGCCACAGGTATCCTGGGACTCCTATCGAGTTTCAAGAGGAGTCAGGCATCGTCTCCTTTGGAGGCACTGATCTCCGCGTACCTCTGGAGTTTTCAGAGGATGTGAGGCCTCCGGTTGCGATGAGGTGGGGAACTAGGTCTTTCTCTATTGTCTCCACAGGGGATTCAGAAATCCTTTCGTCTTGGGAGATGCAAGACGAGCCTGCATTCAAGTCACTGCAGGGATATCCGGCCTTATTTCGAGTCAGGGCATCGCGGTGTCCATTCCACTTGAGGCCGCAAACTCAGGGTCCCTCTCACATACCTAGAGCTGAGAGAAGCCTCCTCTTGAGGTGCTTGTGGTAAGGTGGTATACCTCTGGAGCCGAAGCCAGGGACTAACCTCTCATCTCGAGTTGATTTTTGGTCCATGGAGCTTTTTGGAGTTGCTACAGTGACCTAGGATCCCTCTAGCCTTGAAACAGTGTTCTTGGGGTTTCTCTGGAGTGCCATCAAGGAAATCAAGGCTCCTTTCATGTGTGATGTGCAACACGGAATTACTCTGCACGCAGTGCAGGGGAATCGGGCCTCATCTCGCAGCGAGGGGGAAGTTTCATGGTTTTTCTCGAGTTGCGGCGGGAACCTGGGGTATATTCTCGAGTTACGATGGGGATGGCCCTTCCACACACGTGTTTCTTCCGTGACGTCAGGACTCCTACATAGATGCGAGGGACAACTCGGGATTCTCCTCGATGCTTGGCAGGGCAATTGGAACGCCTCTCCAGCTGAGGCGGGAGACCAAGGCTCCCTTTCCACGTGCCACAGGAATCCTGGGACTCCTATCAAGTTTCACGAGGAGTCAGGCATCGTCTCCTTTGGAGGCACTGATCTCCGCGTACCTCTGGAGTTTTCAAAGGATGTGAGGCCTCCGGTTGCCATGAGGTGGGAAACTAGGTCTTTCTCTGTGGTCTCCACAGGGGATTCAGACATCCTTTCGTCTTGGGAGATGGAAGACAAGCCTGCATTCAAGTCACTGTAGGGATATCCGGCCTTATTACGAGCCTGGGCATCGCGGTGTCCATTCCACTTGAGGCCGCAAACTCAGGGTCCCTCTCACATAGCTAGAGCTGAGAGAAGCCTCCACTTGAGGTGCTTGTGGTAAGGTGGTATTCCTGTGGAGTCGAAGCCAGGGACTAACCTCTCATCTCGAGTTGATTTTTGGTCCACGGAGATCTTTCATGTTGCTGCAGTGACCTCAGGATCCCTCTAGCCTTGAAACAGTTTTCTTGGGGTTTCTCTGGAGTGCCACCAAGGAAATCAAGGCTCCTTTCATGTGTGATGTGCAACACGGAATTGCTCTGCACGCATTGCAGGGAAATCGGGCCTCATCTCGCGGCGAGGGGGAAGTCTCATGGTTTTTCTCGAGTTGCGGCGGGAACCTGGGGTATATTCTCGAGTTACGACGGGGATGGCCCTTCCACCCACGTGATTGTTCAGCGACGTCAGGACTCCTGCCTAGTTGCGAGGGACAATTCGGGATTCTCCTCGAGGCTTGGCAGGGCAATTGGGATGCCTCTCCAGCTGAGGCGGGAGACCAAGGGTCCCTTTCCACGTGCCACAGGAATCCTGGGACTCCTATAAAGTTTCACGAGGAGTCAGGCATCGTCTCCTTTGGAGGCACTGATCTCCGCGTACCTCTGGAGTTTTCAAAGGATGTTAGGCCTCCGGTCGCCATGAGGTGGGGAACTAGGTCTTTCTCTGTGGTCTCCACAGGGGATTCAGACATCCTTTCATCTTGGGAGATGCAAGACGAGCCTGCATTCAAGTCACTGCGGGGATATCCGGCCTTATTTCGCATCAGGGCATCGCAGTGTCCATTCCACTTGAGGCCGCAAACTCAGGGTCCCTCTCACATAGCTAGAGCTGAGAGAAGCCTCCTCTTGAGGTGCTTGTGGTAAGGTGGTATTCCTCTGGAGTCGAAGCCAGGGACTAACCTCTCATCTCGAGTTGATTTTTGGTCCACGGAGCTCTTTCCTGTTGCTACAGTGACCTCAGGATACCTCTAGCCTTGAAACAGTGTTCTTGGGGTTTCTCTGGAGTGCCATCAAGGAAATCAAGGCTCCTTTCATGTGTGATGTGCAACACGGAATTGCTCTGCACGCAGTGCAGGGGAATCGGGCCTCATCTCGCGGCGAGGGGGAAGTCTCATGGTTTTTCTCGTGTTGCGGCGGGAACCTGGGGTATATTCTCGAGTTACGACGGAAATGCCCCTTCCACCCACGTGTTTGTTCAGCGACGTCAGGACTCCTGCCTAGTTGCGAGGGACAACTCGGGATTCTCCTCGAGGCTTCGCAGGGCAATTGGGACGCCTCTCCAGCTGAGGCGGGAGACCAAGGGTCCCTTTCCATGTGCCACAGGAATCCTGGGACTCCTATCAAGTTTCACGAGCAGTCAGGCATCGTCTCCTTTGGAGGCACTGATCTCCGCGTACCTCTGGAGTTTTCAAAGGATGTGAGGCCTCCGGTCGCGAGGAGGTGGTGAACTAGGTCTTTCTCTGTGGTCTCCACAGGGGATTCAGACATTCTTTCGTCTTGGGAGATGCAAGACGAGCCTGCAGTCAAGTCACTGCAGGGATATCCAGCCTTATTTCGAGTCAGGGCATTGCGGTGTCCATTTCAATTGAGGCCGCAAACTCAGGGTCCCTCTCACATAGCTAGAGCTGAGAGAAGCCTCCTCTTGAGGTGCTTGTGGTAAGGTGGTATTCCTCTGGAGTCGAAGCCAGGGACTAACCTCTCATCTCGAGTTGATTTTTGGTCCATGGAGCTCTTTCGTGTTGCTACAGTGACCTCAGGATACCTCTAGCCTTGAAACAGTGTTCTTGGGGTTTCTGTGGAGTGCCACCAAGGAAATCAAGGCTCCTTTCATGTGTGATGTGCAACACGGAATTGCTCTGCATGCAGTGCAGGGGAATCGGGCCTCATCTGGCGACGAGGGGGAAGTCTCATGGTTTTTCTCGTGTTCCGGCGGGAACCTGGGGTATATTCTCGAGTTACGACGGGGATGGCCCTTCCACACACGTGTTTCTTCAGCGACGTCAGGACTCCTGCCTAGTTTCGAGGGACAACTCGGGATTTTCCTTGAGGCTTGGCAGGGCAATTGGGACGCCTCTCCAGCTGAGGCGGCAGACCAAGGGTAACTTTCCACGTGCCACAGGAATCCTGGGACGCCTATCAAGTTTCACGAAGAGTCAGGCATCGTCTCCTTTGGAGGCACTGATCTCCGCGTACCTCTGGAGTTTTCAAAGGATGTGAGGCCTCCGGTTGCCATGAGGTGGGGAACTAGGTCTTTCTCTGTGGTCTCCACAGGGGATTCACACATCCTTTCATCTTGGGAGAGGCAAGACGAGCCTGCATTCAAGTCACTGCAGGGACATCCGGCCTTATTTTCCGTCAGCGCATCGCAATGTCCATTCCACTTGAGGCCGCAAAATCAGGGTCCCACTCACATACCTAGAGCTGAGAGAAGCCTCCTCTTGAGGTGCTTGTGGTAAGGTGGTATTCCTCTGGAGTCGAAGCCAGGGACTAACCTGTCATCTCGAGTTGATTTTTGGTCCACGGAGCTCTTTCGTGTTGCTACAGTGACCTCAGGATCCCTCTAGCCTTGAAACAGTGTTCTTGGGGTTTCTCTGGAGTACCATCAAGGAAATCAAGGCTCCTTTCATGTGTGATGTGCAACACGGAATTGCTCTGCACGCAGTGCAGGGGAATCGGTCGTCATCTCGCGGCGAGAGGGAAGTCTCATGGTTTTTCTCGAGTTGCGGCGGGAACCTGGGATATATTCTCGAGTTAAGACGGAGATGGCCCTTCCACACACGTGTTTGTTCAGCGACGTCAGGACTCCTGCTTAGTTGCGAGGGACAACACGGGATTCTCCTCGAGGCTTGGCAGGGCTATTGGGACGCCTCACCAGCTGAGGCGGGAGACCAAGGATCCCTTTCCACGTGCCACAGTAATCCTGGGACTCCTATCAAGTTTCACGAAGAGTCAGGCATCGTCTCCTTTGGAGGCACTGATTTCCGTGTACCTCTGGAGGTTTCAAAGTATGTGAGGCCTCCGGTCGCGATGAGGTGGGGAACTAGGTCTTTCTCTGTGGTCTCCACAGGGGATTCAGACATCCTTTCGTCTTGGGAGATGGAAGACAAGCCTGCATTCAAGTCACTGCAGGGATGTCCGGCCTTATTTCGAGTCAGGGCATCGCGGTGTCCATTCCACTTGAGGCCGCAAACTCAGGGTCCCTCTCACATAGCTAGAGCTGAGAGAAGCCTCCTCTTGAGGTGCTTGTGGTAAGGTGGTATTCCTCTGGAGTCGAAGTCAGGGACTAACCTCTCATCTCGAGTTGATTTTTGGGCCACGGAGCTCTTTCGTGTTGCTACAGTGACCTCAGGATCCCTCTAGCCTGGAAACAGTGTTCTTGGGGTTTCTCTGGAGTGCCATTAAGGAAATCAAGGCTCCTTCCATATGTGATGTGCAACACGGAATTGCTCTGCACGCAGTGCAGGGGAATCGGGCCTCATCTCGCGGCGAGGGGGACGTCTCATGGTTTTTCTCGAGTTGCGGCGGGAACCTGGGGTATATTCTCGAGTTACGACGGGGATGGCCCTTCCACCCACGTGTTTGTTCAGCAACGTCAGGACTCCTGCCTAGTTGCGAGGGACAACTTGGGATTCTCCTCGAGGCTTGGCAGGGCAATTGGGACGCCTCTCTAGCTGAGGCGGGAGCCCAAGGGTCCCTTTCCACGTGTCACAGGAATCCTGGGACTCCTATAAAGTTTCACGAGGAGTCAGGCATCGTCTCCTTTGGAGGCACTGATCTCCGCGTACCTCTGGAGTTTTCAAAGGATGTTAGGCCTCCGGTCGCCATGAGGTGGGGAACTAGGTCTTTCTCTGTGGTCTCCACAGGGGATTCAGACATCCTTTCATCTTAGGAGATGCAAGACGAGCCTGCATTCAAGTCACTGCGGGGATATCCGGCCTTATTTCGCATCAGGGCATCGCAGTGTCCATTCCACTTGAGGCCGCAAACTCAGGGTCCCTCTCACATACGTAGAGCTGAGAGAAGCCTCCTCTTGAGGTGCTTGTGGTAAGGTGGTATTCGTCTGGAGTCGAAGCCAGGGACTAACCTCTCATCTCGAGTTGATTCTTGGTCCACGGAGCTCTTTCCTGTTGCTACAGTGACCTCAGGATCCCTCTAGCCTTGAAACAGTGTTCTTGGGGTTTCTCTGGAGTGCCATCAAGGAAATCAAGGCTCCTTTCATGTGTGATGTGCAACACGGAATTGCTCTGCACGCAGTGCAGGGGAATCGGGCCTCATCTCGCGGCCAGGGGGAAGTCTCATGGTTTTTCTCGAGTTGCGGCGGGAACCTGGGGTATATTCTCGAGTTACGACGGGAATGGCCATTCCACACACGTGTTTGTTCAGCGACGGCAGGACTCCTGCCTAGTTGCGAGGGACAACTCGGGATTCTCCTCGAGGCTTGGCAGGGCAATTGGGACGCCTCTCCAGCTGAGGCGGGAGAACAAGGGTCCCTTTCCATGTGCCCCAGGAATCCTGGGACTCCTATCAAGTTTCACGAGCAGTCAGGCATCGTCTCCTTTGGAGGCACTGATCTCCGCGTACCTCTGGAGTTTTCAAAGGATGTGAGGCCTCCGGTCGCGAGGAGGTGGTGAACTAGGTCTTTCTCTGTGGTCTCCACAGGGGATTCAGACATTCTTTCGTCTTGGGAGATGCAAGACAAGCCTGCCTTCAAGTCACTGCAGGGATATCCAGCCTTATTTCGAGTCAGGGCAAAGCGGTGTCCATTCCACTTGAGGCCGCAAACTCAGGGTCCCTCTCACATAGCTAGAGCTGAGAGAAGCCTCCTCTTGAGGTGCTTGTGGTAAGGTGGTATTCCTCTGGAGTCGAAGCCAGGGACTAACCTCTCATCTCGAGTTGATTTTTGGTCCATGGAGCTCTTTCGTGTTGCTACAGTGACCTCAGGTTACCTCTAGCCTTGAAACAGTGTTCTTGGGGTTTCTCTGGAGTGCCATCAAGGAAATCAAGGCTCCTTTCATGTGTGATGTGCAACACGGAATTGCTCTGCACGCAGTGCAGGGGAATTGGGCCTCATCTGGCGACGAGGGGGAAGTCTCATGGTTTTTCTCGTGTTCCGGCGGGAACCTGGGGTATATTCTCGAGTTACGACGGGGATGGCCCTTCCACACACGTGTTTCTTCAGCGACGTCAGGACTCCTGCCTAGTTTCGAGGGACAACTCGGGATTCTCCTCGAGGCTTGGCAGGGCAATTGGGACGCCTCTCCAGCTGAGGCGGGAGACCAAGGGTCCCTTTCCACGTGCCACAGGAATCCTGGGACTCCTATCAAGTTTCACGAGGAGTCAGGCATCGTCTCCTTTGGAGGCACTGATCTCTGCGTACCTCTGGAGTTTTCAAAGGATGTAAGGCCTCCGGTCGCGATTAGGTGGGGAACTAGGTCTTTCTCTGTGGTCTCCACAGGGGATTCAGACATCCTTTCGTCTTGGGAGATGCAAGACGAGCCTGCATTCAAGTCACTGCAGGGATATCCGGCCTTATTTCGAGTCAGTGCATCGCGGTGTCCATTCCACTTGAGGCCGCAAACTCAGGGTCCCTCTCACATACTTAGAGCTGAGAGAAGCCTCCTCTTGAGGTGCTTGTGGTAAGGTGGTATTCCTCTGGAGTCGAAGCCAGGGACTAACGTCTCATCTCGAGTTGATTTTTGGTCCACGGAGCTCTTTCCTGTTGCTACAGTGACCTCAGGATCCCTCTAGCCTTGAAACAGTTTTCTTGGGGTTTCTCTGGAGTGCCATCAAGGAAATCAAGGCTCCTTTCATGTGTGATGTGCAACACGGAATTGCTCTGCACGCAGTGCAGGGGAATCGGGCCTCATCTCGCGGCGAGGGGGAAGTCTCATGGTTTTTCTCGAGTTGCGGCGGGAACCTGGGGTATATTCTCGAGTTACGACGGGAATGGCCTTTCCACACACGTGTTTGTTCAGCGACGGCAGGACTCCTGCCTAGTTGCGAGGGACAACTCGGGATTCTCCTCGAGGCTTGGCAGGGCAATTGGGACGCCTCTCCAGCTGAGGCGGGAGACCAAGGGTCCCTTTCCACGTGCCACAGGAATCCTGGGACTCCTATCAAGTTTCACGAGGAGTCAGGCATCGTCTCCTTTGGAGGCACTGATCTCCGCGTACCTCTGGAGTTTTCAAAGGATGTGAGGCCTCCGTTCGCGATGAGGTGGGGAACTAGGTCTTTCTCTGTGGTCTCCACAGGGGATTCAGACATCCTTTCGCCTTGGGAGATGCAAGACGAGCCTGCATTCAAGTCACTGCAAGGATATCCGGCCTTATTTCGAGTCAGGTCATCGCGGTGTCCATTCCACTTGAGGCCGCAAACTCAGGGTCCCTCTCACATACCTAGAGCTGAGAGAAGCCTCCTCTTGAGGTGCTTGTGGTAAGGTGGTATTCCTCTGGAGTCGAAGCCAGGGACTAACCTCTCATCTCGAGTTGATTTTTGGTCCACGGAGCTCTTTCGTGTTGCTACAGTGACCTCAGGATCCCTCTAGCCTTGAAACAGTGTTCTTGGGGTTTCTCTGGAGTGCCATCAAGGAAATCAAGGCTCCTTTCATGTGTGATGTGCAACACGGAATTGCTCTGCACGCAGTGCAGGGGAATCGGGCCTCATCTCGCGGCGAGGGGGAAGTCTCATGGTTTTTCTCGAGTTGCGGCGGGAACCTGGGGTATATTCTCGAGTTACGACGGGGATGGCCCTTCCACACACTAGTGTTTCTTCAGCGACGTCAGGACTCCTGCCTAGTTGCGAGGGACAACTCGGGATTCTCCTCGAGGCTTGGCAGGGCAATTGGGACGCTTCTCCAGCTGAGGCGGGAGACCAAGGGTCCCTTTCCACGTGCCACAGGTATCCTGGGACTCCTATCGAGTTTCAAGAGGAGTCAGGCATCGTCTCCTTTGGAGGCACTGATCTCCGCGTACCTCTGGAGTTTTCAGAGGATGTGAGGCCTCCGGTTGCGATGAGGTGGGGAACTAGGTCTTTCTCTATTGTCTCCACAGGGGATTCAGAAATCCTTTCGTCTTGGGAGATGCAAGACGAGCCTGCATTCAAGTCACTGCAGGGATATCCGGCCTTATTTCGAGTCAGGGCATCGCGGTGTCCATTCCACTTGAGGCCGCAAACTCAGGGTCCCTCTCACATACCTAGAGCTGAGAGAAGCCTCCTCTTGAGGTGCTTGTGGTAAGGTGGTATACCTCTGGAGTCGAAGCCAGGGACTAACCTCTCATCTCGAGTTGATTTTTGGTCCATGGAGCTTTTTGGAGTTGCTACAGTGACCTAGGATCCCTCTAGCCTTGAAACAGTGTTCTTGGGGTTTCTCTGGAGTGCCATCAAGGAAATCAAGGCTCCTTTCATGTGTGATGTGCAACACGGAATTACTCTGCACGCAGTGCAGGGGAATCGGGCCTCATCTCGCAGCGAGGGGGAAGTTTCATGGTTTTTCTCGAGTTGCGGCGGGAACCTGGGGTATATTCTCGAGTTACGATGGGGATGGCCCTTCCACACACGTGTTTCTTCCGTGACGTCAGGACTCCTGCATAGATGCGAGAGACAACTCGGGATTCTCCTCGATGCTTGGCAGGGCAATTGGAACGCCTCTCCAGCTGAGGCGGGAGACCAAGGCTCCCTTTCCACGTGCCACAGGAATCCTGGGACTCCTATCAAGTTTCACGAGGAGTCAGGCATCGTCTCCTTTGGAGGCACTGATCTCCGCGTACCTCTGGAGTTTTCAAAGGATGTGAGGCCTCCGGTTGCCATGAGGTGGGAAACTAGGTCTTTCTCTGTGGTCTCCACAGGGGATTCAGACATCCTTTCGTCTTGGGAGATGGAAGACAAGCCTGCATTCAAGTCACTGTAGGGATATCCGGCCTTATTACGAGCCTGGGCATCGCGGTGTCCATTCCACTTGAGGCCGCAAACTCAGGGTCCCTCTCACATAGCTAGAGCTGAGAGAAGCCTACACTTGAGGTGCTTGTGGTAAGGTGGTATTCCTGTGGAGTCGAAGCCAGGGACTAACCTCTCATCTCGAGTTGATTTTTGGTCCACGGAGATCTTTCATGTTGCTGCAGTGACCTCAGGATCCCTCTAGCCTTGAAACACTTTTCTTGGGGTTTCTCTGGAGTGCCACCAAGGAAATCAAGGCTCCTTTCATGTGTGATGTGCAACACGGAATTGCTCTGCACGCATTGCAGGGAAATCGGGCCTCATCTCGCGGCGAGGGGGAAGTCTCATGGTTTTTCTCGAGTTGCGGCGGGAACCTGGGGTATATTCTCGAGTTACGACGGGGATGGCCCTTCCACCCACGTGATTGTTCAGCGACGTCAGGACTCCTGCCTAGTTGCGAGGGACAATTCGGGATTCTCCTCGAGGCTTGGCAGGGCAATTGGGATGCCTCTCCAGCTGAGGCGGGAGACCAAGGGTCCCTTTCCACGTGCCACAGGAATCCTGGGACTCCTATAAAGTTTCACGAGGAGTCAGGCATCGTGTCCTTTGGAGGCACTGATCTCCGCGTACCTCTGGAGTTTTCAAAGGATGTTAGGCCTCCGGTCGCCATGAGGTGGGGAACTAGGTCTTTCTCTGTGGTCTCCACAGGGGATTCAGACATCCTTTCATCTTGGGAGATGCAAGACGAGCCTGCATTCAAGTCACTGCGGGGATATCCGGCCTTATTTCGCATCAGGGCATCGCAGTGTCCATTCCACTTGAGGCCGCAAACTCAGGGTCCCTCTCACATAGCTAGAGCTGAGAGAAGCCTCCTCTTGAGGTGCTTGTGGTAAGGTGGTATTCCTCTGGAGTCGAAGCCAGGGACTAACCTCTCATCTCGAGTTGATTTTTGGTCCACGGAGCTCTTTCCTGTTGCTACAGTGACCTCAGGATACCTCTAGCCTTGAAACAGTGTTCTTGGGGTTTCTCTGGAGTGCCATCAAGGAAATCAAGGCTCCTTTCATGTGTGATGTGCAACACGGAATTGCTCTGCACGCAGTGCAGGGGAATCGGGCCTCATCTCGCGGCGAGGGGGAAGTCTCATGGTTTTTCTCGTGTTGCGGCGGGAACCTGGGGTATATTCTCGAGTTACGACGGAAATGGCCCTTCCACCCACGTGTTTGTTCAGCGACATCAGGACTCCTGCCTAGTTGCGAGGGACAACTCGGGATTCTCCTCGAGGCTTCGCAGGGCAATTGGGACGCCTCTCCAGCTGAGGCGGGAGACCAAGGGTCCCTTTCCATGTGCCACAGGAATCCTGGGACTCCTATCAAGTTTCACGAGCAGTCAGGCATCGTCTCCTTTGGAGGCACTGATCTCCGCGTACCTCTGGAGTTTTCAAAGGATGTGAGGCCTCCGGTCGCGAGGAGGTGGTGAACTAGGTCTTTCTCTGTGGTCTCCACAGGGGATTCAGACATTCTTTCGTCTTGGGAGATGCAAGACGAGCCTGCAGTCAAGTCACTGCAGGGATATCCAGCCTTATTTCGAGTCAGGGCATTGCGGTGTCCATTCCAATTGAGGCCGCAAACTCAGGGTCCCTCTCACATACCTAGAGCTGAGAGAAGCCTCCTCTTGAGGTGCTTGTGGTAAGGTGGTATTCCTCTGGAGTCGAAGCCAGGGACTAACCTCTCATCTCGAGTTGATTTTTGGTCCATGGAGCTCTTTCGTGTTGCTACAGTGACCTCAGGATACCTCTAGCCTTGAAACAGTGTTCTTGGGGTTTCTGTGGAGTGCCACCAAGGAAATCAAGGCTCCTTTCATGTGTGATGTGCAACACGGAATTGCTCTGCATGCAGTGCAGGGGAATCGGGCCTCATCTGGCGACGAGGGGGAAGTCTCATGGTTTTTCTCGTGTTCCGGCGGGAACCTGGGGTATATTCTCGAGTTACGACGGGGATGGCCCTTCCACACACGTGTTTCTTCAGCGACGTCAGGACTCCTGCCTAGTTGCGAGGGACAACTCGGGATTTTCCTTGAGGCTTGGCAGGGCAATTGGGACGCCTCTCCAGCTGAGGCGGCAGACCAAGGGTAACTTTCCATGTGCCACAGGAATCCTGGGACGCCTATCAAGTTTCACGAAGAGTCAGGCATCGTCTCCTTTGGAGGCACTGATCTCCGCGTACCTCTGGAGTTTTCAAAGGATGTGAGGCCTCCGGTCGCGATGAGGTGGGGAACTAGGTCTTTCTCTGTGGTCTCCACAGGGGATTCACACATCCTTTCATCTTGGGAGAGGCAAGACGAGCCTGCATTCAAGTCACTGCAGGGACATCCGGCCTTATTTTCCGTCAGCGCATCGCAATGTCCATTCCACTTGAGGCCGCAAAATCAGGGTCCCACTCACATACCTAGAGCTGAGAGAAGCCTCCTCTTGAGGTGCTTGTGGTAAGGTGGTATTCCTCTGGAGTCGAAGCCAGGGACTAACCTGTCATCTCGAGTTGATTTTTGGTCCACGGAGCTCTTTCGTGTTGCTACAGTGACCTCAGGATCCCTCTAGCCTTGAAACAGTGTTCTTGGGGTTTCTCTGGAGTACCATCAAGGAAATCAAGGCTCCTTTCATGTGTGATGTGCAACACGGAATTGCTCTGCACGCAGTGCAGGGGAATCGGGCCTCATCTCGCGGCGAGGGGGACGTCTCATGGTTTTTCTCGAGTTGCGGCGGGAACCTGGGGTATATTCTCGAATTACGACGGGGATGGCCCTTCCACACATGTGTTTCTTCAGCGACGTCAGGACTCCTGCCAAGTTGCGAGGGACAACTCGGGATTCTCCTCGAGGCTTGGCAGGGCATTTGGGATGCCTCTCCAGCTGAGGCGGGAGACCAAGGGTCCCTTTCCACGTGCCACAGGAATCCTGGGACTCCTATCAAGTTTCACGAGGAGTCAGGCATCGTCTCCTTTGGAGGCACTGATCTCTGCGTACCTCTGGAGTTTTCAAAGGATGTAAGGCCTCCGGTCGCGATGAGGTGGGGAACTAGGTCTTTCTCTGTGGTCTCCACAGGGGATTCAGACATCCTTTCGTCTTGGGAGATGCAAGACGAGCCTGCATTCAAGTCACTGCAGGGATATCCGGCCTTATTTCGAGTCAGTGCATCGCGGTGTCCATTCCACTTGAGGCGGCAAACTCAGGGTCCCTCTCACATACCTAGAGCTGAGAGAAGCCTCCTCTTGAGGTGCTTGTGGTAAGGTGGTATTCCTCTGGAGTCGAAGCCAGGGACTAACCTCTCATCTCGAGTTGATTTTTGGTCCACGGAGCTCTTTCCTGTTGCGACAGTGATCTCAGGATCCCTCTAGCCTTGAAACATTTTTCTTGGGGTTTCTCTGGAGTGCCACCAAGGAAATCAAGGCTCCTTTCATGTGTGATGTGCAACACGGAATTGCTCTGCACGCAGTGCAGGGGAATCGGGCCTCATCTCGCGGCGAGGGGGAAGTCTCATGGTTTTTCTCGAGTTGCGGCGGGAACCTGGGGTATATTCTCGAGTTACGACGGGGAAGGGCCTTCCACACACCTGTTTGTTCAGCGACGGCAGAACTCCTGCCTAGTTGCGAGGGACAACTCGGGATTCTCCTCGAGGCTTCGCAGGGCAATTGGGACCCCTCTCCAGCTGAGGCGGGAAACCAAGGGTCCCTTTCCACGTGCCACAGGAATCCTGGGACTCCTATCAAGTTTCACGAGGAGTCACGAATCGTCTCCTTTGGAGGCACTGATCTCTGCGTACCTCTGGAGTTTTCAAAGGATGTGAGGCCTCCGGTCGCGATGAGGTGGGGACCTACGTCTTTCCCTGTGGTCTCCACAGGGGATTCAGGTATCCTTTCGTTTTGGGAGATGCAAGACGAGCCTGCATTCAAGTCACTGCAGGGATATCCAGCCTTATTTCGAGTCAGGGCAAAGCGGTGTCCATTCCACTTGAGGCCGCAAACTCAGGGTCCCTCTCACATAGCTAGAGCTGAGAGAAGCCTCCTCTTGAGGTGCTTTTGGTAAGGTGGTATTCCTCTGGAGTCGAAGCCAGGGACTAACCTGTCATCTCGAGTTGATTTTTGGTCCACGGAGCTCTTTCGTGTTGCTACAGTGACCTCAGGATCCCTCTAGCCTTGAAACAGTGTTCTTGGGGTTTCTCTGGAGTGCCATCAAGGAAATCAAGGCTCCTTTCATGTGTGATGTGCAACACGGAATTGCTCTGCATGCAGTGCAGGGGAATCGGGCCTCATCTCGCGGCGAGGGGGAAATCTCATGGTTTTTCTCGAATTGCGGCGGGAACCTGGGGTATATTCTCGAGTTACGATGGGGATGGCCCTTCCACACACGTGTTTCTTCCGTGACGTCAGGACTCCTGCATAGATGCGAGGGACAACTCGGGATTCTCCTCGATGCTTGGCAGGGCAATTGGAACGCCTCTCCAGCTGAGGCGGGAGACCAAGGCTCCCTTTCCACGTGCCACAGGAATCCTGGGACTCCTATCAAGTTTCACGAGGAGTCAGGCATCGTCTCCTTTGGAGGCACTGATCTTCGCGTACCTCTGGAGTTTTCAAAGGATGTGAGGCCTCCGGTTGCCATGAGGTGGGGAACTAGGTCTTTCTCTGTGGTCTCCACAGGGGATTCAGACATCCTTTCGTCTTGGGAGATGGAAAACAAGCCTGCATTCAAGTCACTGCAGGGATATCCGGCCTTATTACGAGCCAGAGCATCGCGGTGTCCATTCCACTTGAGGCCGCAAACTCAGGGTCCCTCTCACATAGCTAGAGCTGAGAGAAGCCTCCACTTGAGGTGCTTGTGGTAAGGTGGTACTCCTGTGGAGTCGAAGCCAGGGACTAACCTCTCATCTCGAGTTGATTTTTGGTCCACGGAGATCTTTCATGTTGCTACAGTGACCTCAGGATCCCTCTAGCCTTGAAACAGTTTTCTTGGGGTTTCTCTGGAGTGCCATCAAGGAAATCAAGGCTCCTTTCATGTGTGATGTGCAACACGGAATTGCTCTGCACGCAGTGCAGGGGAATCGGGCCTCATCTCGCGGCCAGGGGGAAGTCTCATGGTTTTTCTCGAGTTGCGGTGGGAACCTGGGGTATATTCTCGAGTTACGACGGGAATGGCCATTCCACACACGTGTTTGTTCAGCGACGGCAGGACTCGTCCCTAGTTGCGAGGGACAACTCGGGATTCTCCTCGAGGCTTGGCAGGGCAATTGGGACGCCTCTCCAGCTGAGGCGGGAGACCAAGGGTCCCTTTCCACGTGCCACAGGAATCCTGGGACTCCTATCAAGTTTCACGAGGAGTCAGGCATCGTCTCCTTTGGAGGCACTGATCTCCGCGTACCTCTGGAGTTTTCAAAGGATGTGAGGCCTCCGGTCGCGAGGAGGTGGGGAACTAGGTCTTTCTCTGTGGTCTCCACAGGGGATTCAGACATTCTTTCGTCTTGGGAGATGCAAGACGAGCCTGCAGTCAAGTCACTGCAGGGATATCCAGCCTTATTTCGAGTCAGGGCATCGCGGTGTCCATTCCACTTGAGGCCGCAAACTCAGGGTCCCTCTCACATACCTAGAGCTGAGAGAAGCCTCCTCTTGAGGTGCTTGTGGTAAGGTGGTATTCCTCTGGAGTCGAAGCCAGGGACTAACCTCTCATCTCGAGTTGATTTTTGGTCCATGGAGCTCTTTCGTGTTGCTACAGTGACCTCAGGATACCTCTAGCCTTGAAACAGTGTTCTAGGGGTTTCTCTGGAGTGCCATCAAGGAAATCAAGGCTCCTTTCATGTGTGATGTGCAACACGGAATTGCTCTGCACGCAGTGCAGGGGAATCGGGCCTCATCTGGCGACGAGGGGGAAGTCTCATGGTTTTTCTCGTGTTCCGGCGGGAACCTGGGGTATATTCTCGAGTTACGACGGGGATGGCCCTTCCACACACGTGTTTCTTCAGCGACGTCAGGACTCCTGCCTAGTTGCGAGGGACAACTCGGGATTCTCCTTGAGGCTTGGCAGGGCAATTGGGACGCCTCTCCAGCTGAGGCGGAAGACCAAGGGTAACTTTCCACGTGCCACAGGAATCCTGGGACGCCTATCAAGTTTCACGAAGAGTCAGGCATCGTCTCCTTTGGAGGCACTGATCTCCGCGTACCTCTGGAGTTTTCAAAGGATGTGAGGCCTCCGGTCGCGATGAGGTGGGGAACTAGGTCTTTCTCTGTGGTCTCCACAGGGGATTCACACATCCTTTCATCTTGGGAGATGCAAGACGAGCCTGCATTCAAGTCACTGCAGGGACATCCGGCCTTATTTTCCGTCAGCGCATCGCAGTGTCCATTCCACTTGAGGCCGCAAAATCAGGGTCCCACTCACATACCTAGAGCTGAGAGAAGCCTCCTCTTGAGGTGCTTGTGGTAAGGTGGTATTCCTCTGGAGTCGAAGCCAGGGACTAACCTCTCATCTCGAGTTGATTTTTGGTCCACGGAGCTCTTTCGTGTTGCTACAGTGACCTCAGGATCCCTCTAGCCTTGAAACAGTGTTCTTGGGGTTTCTCTGGAGTACCATCAAGGAAATCAAGGCTCCTTTCATGTGTGATGTGCAACACGGAATTGCTCTGCACGCAGTGCAGGGGAATCGGTCGTCATCTCGCGGCGAGGGGGAAGTCTCATGGTTTTTCTCGAGTTGCGGCGGGAACCTGGGGTATATTCTCGAGTTAAGACTGAGATGGCCCTTCCACACACTTTTTCGTTCAGCGACGTCAGGACTCCTGCTTAGTTGCGAGGGACAACTCGCGATTCTCCTCGAGGCTTGGCAGGGCTATTGGGACGCCTCACCAGCTGAGGCGGGAGACCAAGGATCCCTTTCCACGTGCCACAGTAATCCTGGGACTCCTATCAAGTTTCACGAGGAGTCAGGCATCGGCTCCTTTGGAGGCACTGATCTCCGTGTACCTCTGGAGTTTTCAAAGTATGTGAGGCCTCCGGTCGCGATGAGGTGGGGAACTAGGTCTTTCTCTGTGGTCTCCACAGGGGATTCAGACATCCTTTCATTTTGGGAGATGCAAGACGAGCCTGCATTCAAGTCACTGCAGGGATATCCGGCCTTATTTCGAGTCAGGGCATCGCGGTGTCCATTCCACTTGAGGCCGCAAACTCAGGGTCCCTCTCACATAGCTAGAGCTGAGAGAAGCCTCCTCTTGAGGTGCTTGTGGTAAGGTGGTATTCCTCTGGAGTCGAAGCCAGGGACTAACCTCTCATCTCGAGTTGATTATTGGGCCACGGAGCTCTTTCGTGTTGCTACAGTGACCTCAGGATCCCTCTAGCCTGGAAACAGTGTTCTTGGGGTTTCTCTGGAGTGCCATCAAGGAAATCAAGGCTCCTTCCATATGTGATGTGCAACACGGAATTGCTCTGCACGCAGTGCAGGGGAATCGGGCCTCATCTCGCGGCGAGGGGGACGTCTCATGGTTTTTCTCGAGTTGCGGCGGGAACCTGGGGTATATTCTCGAGTTACGACGGGGATGGCCCTTTCACACACGTGTTTCTTCAGCGACGTCAGGACTCCTGCCAAGTTGCGAGGGACAACTCGGGATTCTCCTCGAGGCTTGGCAGGGCATTTCGGATGCCTCTCCAGCTGAGGCGGGAGACCAAGGGTCCCTTTCCACGTGCCACAGGAATCCTGGGACTCCTATCAAGGTTCACGAGCAGTCAGGCATCGTCTCCTTTGGAGGCACTGATCTCTGCGTACCTCTGGAGTTTTCAAAGGATGTAAGGCCTCCGGTCGGGATTAGGTGGGGAACTAGGTCTTTCTCTGTGGTCTCCACAGGGGATTCAGACATCCTTTCGTCTTGGGAAATGCAAGACGAGCCTGCATTCAAGTCACTGCAGGGATATCCAGCCTTATTTCGAGTCAGTGCATCGCGGTGTCCATTCCACTTGAGGCCGCAAACTCAGGGTCCCTCTCACATACTTAGAGTTGAGAGAAGCCTCCTCTTGAGGTGCTTGTGGTAAGGTGGTATTCCTCTGGAGTCGAAGCCAGGGACTAACCTCTCATCTCGAGTTGATTTTTGGCCCACGGTGCTCTTTAGTGTTGCTACAGTGACCTCAGGATCCCTCTAGCCTTGAAACAGTTTTCTTGGGGTTTCTCTGGAGTGCCACCAAGGAAATCAAGGCTCCTTTCATGTGTGATGTGCAACACGGAATTGCTCTGCACGCAGTGCAGGGGAATCGGGCCTCATCTCGCGGCGAGGGGGAAGTCTCATGGTTTTTCTCGAGTTGCGGCGGGAACCTGGGGTATATTCTCGAGTTACGACGGGGAAGGCCCTTCCACACACCTGTTTGTTCAGCGACGGCAGGACTCCTGCCTAGTTGCGAGGGACAACTCGGGATTCTCCTCGAGGCTTCGCAGGGCAATTGGGACCCCTCTCCAGCTGAGGCGGGAAACCAAGGGTCCCTTTCCACGTGCCACAGGAATCCTGGGACTCCTATCAAGTTTCACGAGGAGTCACGAATCGTCTCCTTTGGAGGCACTGATCTCTACGTACCTCTGGAGTTTTCAAAGGATATGAGGCCTCCGGTCGCGATGAGGTGGGGAACTAGGTCTTTCCCTTTGGTCTCCACAGGGGATTCAGGTACCTTTCGTTTTGGGAGATGCAAGACGAGCCTGCATTCAAGTCACTGCAGGGATATCCGGCCTTATTTCGAGTCAGGGCATCGCAGTGTCCATTCCACTTGAGGCCGCAAACTCAGGGTCCCTCTCACATAGCTAGAGCTGAGAGAAGCCTCCTCTTGAGGTGCTTTAGGTAAGGTGGTATTCCTCTGGAGTCGAAGCCAGGGACTAACCTGTCATTTCGAGTTGATTTTTGGTCCACGGAGCTCTTTCGTGTTGCTACAGTGACCTCAGGATCCCTCTAGCCTTGAAACAGTGTTCTTGGGGTTTCTCTGGAGTGCCATCAAGGAAATCAAGGCTCCTTTCATGTGTGATGTGCAACACGGAATTGCTCTGCATGCAGCGCAGGGGAATCGGGCCTCATCTCACGGCGAGGGGGAAGTCTCATGGTATTTTTCGAGTTGCGGCGGGAACCTGGG
The DNA here is from genome assembly GCF_910594005.1 of Cervus elaphus. Taxonomy (NCBI): domain Eukaryota; kingdom Metazoa; phylum Chordata; class Mammalia; order Artiodactyla; family Cervidae; genus Cervus; species Cervus elaphus. The sequence goes on from NC_057848.1 coordinate 24,032,196, forward strand.
GTATATTCTAGAGTTATGGCGGGGATGGCCCTTGCACCCACGTTTTTCTTCAGCGACGTGAGGACTTCTGCCTAGTTGCGAGGGAAAACTCGAGATTCTCTTCGAGGCTTCGCAGGGCAATTGGGACGCCTCTCCAGCTGAGGCGGGAGACCAAGGGTCCCTTTCCACGTACCACAGGAATCCTGGGACTCCTATCAAGTTTCACGAGGAGTCAGGCATCGTCTCCTTTGGAGGCACTGATCTCCGCGCACCTCTGGAGTTTTCAAAGGATGTGAGGCCTCCGGTCGCCATGAGGTGGGGAACTAGGTCTTTCTCTGTGGTCTCCACAAGGGATTCAGACATCCTTTCATCTTGGGAGATGCAAGACGAGCCTGCATTCAAGTCACTGCGGGGATATCCGGGCTTATTTCGCATCCGGGCATCGCAGTGTCCATTCCACTTGAGGCCGCAAAATCAGGGTCCCTCTCACATACCTAGAGCTGAGAGAAGCCTCCTCTTGAGGTGCTTGTGGTAAGGTGGTATTCCTCTGGAGTCGAACCCAGGGACTAACCTTTCATCTCGAGTTGATTTTTGGTCCACGGAGCTCTTTCGTGTTGCTACAGTGACCTCAGGATCCCGCTAGCCTTGAAACAGTGTTCTTGGGGATTCTCTGTAGGGCCATCAAGGAAATCAAGGCTCCTTTCATGTGTGATGTGCAACACGGAATTGCTCTGCACGCAGTGCAGGGGAATCGGTCCTCATCTCGCGGCGAAGGGGAAGTCTCATGGTTTTTCTCGAGTTGCGGCGGGAACCTGGGGTATATTCTCGAGTTAAGACGGATATGGCCCTTCCACACACGTGTTTGTTCAGCGACGTCAGGACTCCTGCTTAGTTGCGAGGGACAACTCGGGATTCTCCTCGAGGCTTGGCAGGGCTATTGGGACGCCTCACCAGCTGAGGCGGGAGACCAAGGATCCCTTTCCACGTGCCACAGTAATCCTGGGACTCCTATCAAGTTTCACGAGGAGTCAGGCATCGTCTCCTTTGGAGGCACTGATCTCCGCGTACCTCTGGAGTTTTCAAAGGATGTGAGGCCTCCGGTCGCGATGAGGTGGGGAACTAGGTCTTTCTCTGTGGTCTCCACAGGGGATTCAGACATCCCTTCGTCTTGGGAGATGCAAGACGAGCCTGCATTCAAGTCACTGCAGGGATATCCGGCCTTATTTCGAGTCAGGGCATCGGGGTGTCCATTCCACTTGAGGCCGCAATCTCAGGGTCCCTCTCACATACCTAGAGCTGAGAGAAGCCTCCTCTTGAGGTGCTTGTGGTTAGGTGGTATTCCTCTGGAGTCGAAGCCAGGGACTAACCTCTCATCTCGAGTTGATTTTTGGTCCACGGAGATCTTTCGTGTTGCTACAGTGACCTCAGGATCCCTCTAGCCTTGAAACAGTGTTCTTGAGGTTTCTCTGGAGTGCCACCAAGGAAATCAAGGCTCCTTTCATATGTGATGTGCAACACGGAATTGCTCTGCACGCAGTGCAGGGGAATCGGGCCTCATCTCGCGGCGAGGGGGAAGTCTCATGGTTTTTCTCGAGTTGCGGCGGGAACCTGGGTTATATTCTCGAGTTAAGACGGGGATGGCCTTTCCACACATGTGTTTGTTCAGCTACGGCAGGACTCCTGCCTAGTTGCGAGGGACAACTCGGGATTCTACTCGAGGCTTGGCAGGGCAATTGGGACGCCTCTCCAGCTGAGGCGGGAGACCAAGGGTCCCTTTCCACGTTCCACAGGAATCCTGGGACTCCTATCAAGTTTCACGAGGAGTCAGGCATCGTCTCCTTTGGAGGCACTGATCTCTGCGTACCTCTGGAGTTTTCAAAGGATGTGAGGCCTCCGGTCGCGATGAGGTGGGGAACTAGGTCTTTCTCTGTGGTCTCCACAGGGGATTCAGACATCCTTTCGTCTTGGCAGATGCAAGCCGAGCCTGCATTCAAGTCACTGCAGGGATATCCGGCCTTATTTCGAGTCAGGTAATTGCGGTGTCCATTCCACTTGAGGCCGCAAACTCAGGGTCCCTCTCACATACCTAGAGCTGAGAGAAGCCTCCTCTTGAGGTGCTTGTGGTAAGGTGGTATTCCTCTGGAGTCGACGCCCGGGACTAACCTCTCATCTCGAGTTGATTTTTGGTCCACGGAGCTCTTTCGTGTGGCTACAGTGACCTCAGGATCCCTCTAGCCTTGAAACAGTGTTCTTGGAGATTCTCTGGAGTGCTATCAAGGAAATCAAGGCTCTTTTCATGTGTGATGTGCAACACGGAATTGCTCTGCACGCAGTGCAGGGGAATCGGGCCTCATCTCGCGGCGAGGGGGAAGTCTCATGGTATTTCTTGAGTTGCGGCGGGAACCTGGGGTATATTCTCGAGTTACGACGGGGATGGCCCTTCCACACATGTGCTTGTTCAGCGAGGTCAGGACACCTGTCTAGTTGCGAGGGACAACTCGGGATTCTCCTCGAGGCTTGGCAGGGCAATTGGGACGCCTCTCCAGCTGAGGCGGGAGACCAAGAGTCCCTTTCCACGTGCCACAGGAATCCTGGGACTCCTATCAAGTTTCACAAGGAGTCAGGCATCGTCTCCTTTGGAGGCACTGATCTCTGCGTACCTCTGGAATTTTCAAAGGATGTGAAGCCTCCGGTCGCGATGAGGTGGGGAACTAGGTCTTTCTCTGTGGTCTCCACAGGGTATTCAGACATCCTTTCGTCTTGGGAGATGCAAGACGAGCCTGCATTCAAGTCATTGCAGGGATATCCAGCCTTATTTCGAGTCAGGGCATCGCGGTGTCCATTCCACTTGAGGCCGCAAACTCAGGGTCCCTCTCACATACCTAGTGCTGAGAGAAGCCTCCTCTTGACGTGCTTGTGGTAAGGAGGTATTCCTCTGGAGTCGAAGCCAGGGACTAACCTCTCATCTCGAGTTGATTTTTGGTCCACGGAGCTCTTTTGTGTGGCTACAGTGACCTCAGGATCCCTCTAGCCTTGAAACAGTGTTCTTGGGGTTTCTCTGGAGTGCCATCAAGGAAATCAAGGCTCCTTTCATGTGTGATGTGCAAGACGGAATTGCTCTGCACGCAGTGCAGGGGAATCGGGCCCCATCTAGCGGCGAGGGGGAAGGCTCAGGTTTTTCTCGAGTTGGGGCGGGAACCTGGGGTATATTCTCGAGTTACGACGGGGATGGCCCTTCCACCCACGTGTTTATTCAGCGACGTCAGGACTCCTGCCTAGTTGCGAGGGACAACTCGGGATTCTCCTCGAGGCTTCGCAGGGCAATTGGGACGCCTCTCCAGCTGAGGCGGGAGACCAAGTGTCCCTTTCCACATGCCACAGGAATCCTGGGACTTCTATCAAGTTTCACAAGGAGTCAGGCATCGTCTCCTTTGGAGGCACTGATCTCCGCGTACCTCTGGAGTTTTCAAAGGATGTGAGGCATCCGGTCGCGAGGAGGTGGTGAACTAGGTCTTTCTCTGTGGTCCACACTGGGGATTCAGACATTCTTTCGTCTTGGGAGATGCAAGACGAGCCTGCATTCAAGTCACTGCAGGGATATCCAGCCTTATTTCGAGTCACGACATCGCGGTGTCCATTCGACTTGAGGCCGCAAACTCAGGGTCACTCTCACATAGCTAGAGCTGAGAGAAGCCTCCTCTTGAGGTGCTTGTGGTAAGGTGGTATTCCTCTGCAGTCGAAGCCAGGGACTAACCTGTCATCTCGAGTTGATTTTTGGTCCACGGAGCTCTTTCGTGTTGCTACAGTGACCTCAGGATCCCTCTAGCCTTGAAACAGTGTTCTTGGGTTTTCTCTGGAGTGCCACCAAGGAAATCAAGGCTCCTTTCATGTGTGATGTGCAACACGGCATTGCTCTGCACGCAGTGCACGGGAATCGGGCCTCATCTCGAGGAGAGGGGGAAGTTTCATGGTTTTTCTCGAGTTGCGGCGGGAACCTGGGGTATATTCTCGAGTTACGACGGGGATGGCCCTTCCACACATGTGCTTGTTCAGCGACGTCAGGACACCTGTCTAGTTGCGAGGGACAACTCGGGATTCTCCTCGAGGCTTGCCAGGGCAATTGGGACGCCTCTCCAGCTGACGCGGGAGACCAAGGGTCCCTTTCCACGTGCCACAGGAATCCTGGGACTCCTATCAAGTTTCACAAGGAGTCAGGCATCGTCTCCTTTGGAGGCACTGATCTCTGCGTACCTCTGGAGTTTTCTAAGGATGTGAGGCCTCCGGTCGCGATGAGGTGGGAAATTAGGTTTTCTCTGTGGTCTCCACATGGGATTCAGACATCCTTTCGTCTTGGGAGATGCAAGACGAGCCTGCATTCAAGTCACTGCAGGGATATCCGGCCTTATTTCGAGTCAGGGCATCGCGGTGTTCATTCCACTTGAGGCCGCAAACTCAGGGTCCCTCTCACATACCTAGAGCTGAGAGAAGCCTCTTCTTGAGGTGCTTGTGGTAAGGTGGCATTCCTCTGGAGTCGAAGCCAGGGACTAACCTCTCATCTCGAGTTGATTTTTGGTCCAGGGAGCTCTTTCGTGTTGCTACAGTGACCTCAGGATCCATCTAGCCTTGAAACAGTGTTCTTGGGTATTCTCTGGAGTGCCATTAAGGAAATCAAGGCTCCTTTCATGAGTGATGTGCAACACGGAATTGCTCTGCACGCAGTGCAGGGGAATCGGGCCTCATCTCCCGGCGAGGGGGAAGTCTCATGGTTTTTCTCGAGTTGCGGCGGGAACCTGGGGTATATTCTCGAGTTACGACGGGGATGGCCCTTCCACCCACGTGTTTGTTCAGCGACGTCAGGACTCCTGCCTAGTTGCGAGGGACAACTCGGGGTTCTCCTCGAGGCTTGGCAGGGCATTTCGGATGCCTCTCCAGCTGAGGCGGGAGACCAAGGGTCCCTTTCCACGTGCCACAGGAATCCTGGGACTCCTATCAAGTTTCACGAGGAGTCAGGCATCGTCTCCTTTGGAGGCACTGATCTCTGCGTATCTCTGGAGTTTTCAAAGGATGTAAGGCCTCCCGTCGCGATTAGGTGGGGAACTAGGTCTTTCTCTGTGGTCTCCACAGGGGATTCAGACATCCTTTCGTCTTGGGAGATGCAAGACGAGCCTGCATTCAAGTCACTGCAGGGATATCCGGCCTTATTTCGAGTCAGTGCATCGCGGTGTCCATTCCACTGAGGCCGCAAACTCAGGGTCCCTCTCACATACCTAGAGCTGAGAGAAGCCTCCTCTTGAGGTGCTTGTGGTAAGGTGGTATTCCTCTGGAGTCGAAACCAGGGACTAACCTCTCATCTCGAGTTGATTTTTGGTCCACGGAGCTCTTTCGTGTTGCTACAGTGACCTCAGGATCCCTCTAGCCTTGAAACAGTGTTCTTGGGGTTTCTCTGGAGTGCCATCAAGGAAATCAAGGCTCCTTTCATGTGTAATGTGCAACACGGAATTGCTCTGCATGCAATGCAGGGGAATCGGGCCTCATCTCGCGGCGAGGGGGAAATCTCATGGTTTTTCTCGAGTTGCGGCGGGAACCTGGGGTATATTCTCGAGTTACGATGGGGATGGCCCTTCCACCCACGTGTTTGTTCAGCAACGACAGGACTCCTGCCTAGTTGCGAGGGACAACTCGGGATTCACCTCGAGGCTTGGCAGGGCAATTGGGACCCCTCTCCAGCTGAGGCGGGAAACCAAGGGTCCCTTTCCACGTGCCACAGGAATCCTGGGACTCCTATCAAGTTTCACGAGGAGTCACGAATCGTCTCCTTTGGAGGCACTGATCTCTGCGTACCTCTGGAGTTTTCAAAGGATGTGAGGCCTCCGGTCGCGATGAGATGGGGAACTAGGTTTTTCTCTGTGGTCTCCACAGGGGATTCAGGTATCCTTTCGTTTTGGAAGATGCAAGACGAGCCTGCATTCAAGTCACTGCAGGGATATCCGGCCTTATTTGGAGTCAGGGCATCGCGGTGTCCATTCCACTTGAGGCCGCAAACTCAGGGTCCCTCTCACATAGCTAGAGCTGAGAGAAGCCTCCTCTTGAGGTGCTTGTGGTAAGGTGGTATTCCTCTGGAGTCGAAGCCAGGGACTAACCTCTCATCTCGAGTTGATTTTTGGTCCAGGGAGCTCTTTCGTGTTGCTACAGTGACCTCAGGATCCCTCTAGCCTTGAAACAGTGTTCTTGGGTATTCTCTGGAGTGCCATTAAGGAAATCAAGGCTCCTTTCATGAGTGATGTGCAACACGGAATTGCTCTGCACGCAGTGCAGGGGAATCGGGCCTCATCTCCCGGCGAGGGGGAAGTCTCATGGTTTTTCTCGAGTTGCGGCGGGAACCTGGGGTATATTCTCGAGTTACGACGGGGATGGCCCTTCCACCCACGTGTTTGTTCAGCGACGTCAGGACTCCTGCCTAGTTGCGAGGGACAACTCGGGGTTCTCCTCGAGGCTTGGCAGGGCATTTCGGATGCCTCTCCAGCTGAGGCGGGAGACCAAGGGTCCCTTTCCACGTGCCACAGGAATCCTGGGACTCCTATCAAGTTTCACGAGGAGTCAGGCATCGTCTCCTTTGGAGGCACTGATCTCTGCGTATCTCTGGAGTTTTCAAAGGATGTAAGGCCTCCCGTCGCGATTAGGTGGGGAACTAGGTCTTTCTCTGTGGTCTCCACAGGGGATTCAGACATCCTTTCGTCTTGGGAGATGCAAGACGAGCCTGCATTCAAGTCACTGCAGGGATATCCGGCCTTATTTCGAGTCAGTGCATCGCGGTGTCCATTCCACTGAGGCCGCAAACTCAGGGTCCCTCTCACATACCTAGAGCTGAGAGAAGCCTCCTCTTGAGGTGCTTGTGGTAAGGTGGTATTCCTCTGGAGTCGAAACCAGGGACTAACCTCTCATCTCGAGTTGATTTTTGGTTCACGGAGCTCTTTCGTGTTGCTACAGTGACCTCAGGATCCCTCTAGCCTTGAAACAGTGTTCTTGGGGTTTCTCTGGAGTGCCATCAAGGAAATCAAGGCTCCTTTCATGTGTAATGTGCAACACGGAATTGCTCTGCATGCAATGCAGGGGAATCGGGCCTCATCTCGCGGCGAGGGGGAAATCTCATGGTTTTTCTCGAGTTGCGGCGGGAACCTGGGGTATATTCTCGAGTTACGATGGGGATGGCCCTTCCACCCACGTGTTTGTTCAGCAACGACAGGACTCCTGCCTAGTTGCGAGGGACAACTCGGGATTCACCTCGAGGCTTGGCAGGGCAATTGGGATGCCTCTCCAGCTGAGGCGGGAAACCAAGGGTCCCTTTCCACGTGCCACAGGAATCCTGGGACTCCTATCAAGTTTCACGAGGAGTCACGAATCGTCTCCTTTGGAGGCACTGATCTCTGCGTACCTCTGGAGTTTTCAAAGGATGTGAGGCCTCCGGTCGCGATGAGATGGGGAACTAGGTTTTTCTCTGTGGTCTCCACAGGGGATTCAGGTATCCTTTCGTTTTGGAAGATGCAAGACGAGCCTGCATTCAAGTCACTGCAGGGATATCCGGCCTTATTTGGAGTCAGGGCATCGCGGTGTCCATTCCACTTGAGGCCGCAAACTCAGGGTCCCTCTCACATAGCTAGAGCTGAGAGAAGCCTCCTCTTGAGGTGCTTGTGGTAAGGTGGTATTCCTCTGGAGTCGAAGCCAGGGACTAACCTCTCATCTCGAGTTGATTTTTGGACCACGGAGCTCTTTCGTGTTACTACAGTGACCTCAGGATCCCTCTAGCCTTGAAACAGTGTTCTTGGGGTTTCTCTGGAGTGCCATCAAGGTAATCAAGGCTCCTTTCATGTGTGATGTGCAACACGGAATTGCTCTGCACGCAGTGCAGGGGAATCGGGCCTCATCTCGCGGCGAGGGGGAAATCTCATGGTTTTTCTCGAGTTGCGGCGGGAACCTGGGGTATATTCTCGAGTTACGACGGGGATGTCCCTTCCACCCAAGTGTTTGTTCAGCAACGTAAGGACTCCTGCCTAGTTGCGAGGGACAACTCGGGATTCTCCTCGAGGCTTGGCAGGGCAACTGGGACGCCTCTTCAGCTGAGGCGGGAGACCAAGGGTCCCTTTCCACGTGCCACAGGAATCCTGGGACTCCTATCAAGTTTCACGAGGAGTCAGGCATCATCTCCTTTGGAGGCACTGATCTCTGCGTTCCTCTGGAGTTTTCAAAGGATGTGAGGCCTCCCGTCGCGATGAGGTGGGGAACTAGGTCTTTCTCTGTGGTCTCCACAGGGGATTCAAACATCCCTTCGTCTTGGGAGATGCAAGACGAGCCTGCATTCAAGTCACTGCAGGGATATCCGGCCTTATTTCGAGTCAGGGCATCGGGGTGTCCATTCCACTTGAGGCCGCAAACTCAGGGTCCCTCTCACATACCTAGAGCTGAGAGAAGCCTCCTCTTGAGGTGCTTGTGGTTAGGTGGTATTCCTCTGGAGTCGAAGCCAGGGACTAAACTCTAATCTTGAGTTGATTTTTGGTCCACGGAGATCTTTCGTGTTGCTACAGTGACCTCAGGATCCCTCTAGCCTGGAAACAGTGTTCTTGAGGTTTCTCTGGAGTGCCACCAAGGAAATCAAGGCTCCTTTCATATGTGATGTGCAACACGGAATTGCTCTGCACGCAGTGCAGGGGAATCGGGCCTCATCTCGCGGCGAGGGGGAAGTCTCATGGTTTTTCTCGAGTTGCGGCGGGAACCTGGGGTATATTCTCGAGTTACGATGGGGATGGCCCTTCCACACACGTGTTTGTTCAGCTACGGCAGGACTCCTGCCTAGTTGCGAGGGACAACTCGGGATTCTGCTCGAGGCTTGGCAGGGCAATTGGGACGCCTCTCCAGCTGAGGCGGGAGACCAAGGGTCCCTTTCCACGTGCCACAGGAATCCTGGGACTCCTATCAAGTTTCACGAGGAGTCAGGCATCGTCTCCTTTGGAGGCACTGATCTCTGCGTACCTCTGGAGTTTTCAAAGGATGTGAGGCCTCCGGTCGCGATGAGTTGGGGAACTAGGTCTTTCTCTGTGGTCTCCAAAGGGGATTCAGACATCCTTTCGTCTTGGGAGATGCAAGATGAGCCTGCATTCAAGTCACTGCGGGGATATCCGGCCTTATTTCGAGTCAGGGCATCGCGGTGTCCATTCCACTTGAGGCCGCAAAATCAGGGTCCCTCTCACATACCTAGAGCTGAGAGAAGCCTCCTCTTGAGGTGCTTGTGGTAAGGTGGTATTCCTCTGGAGTCGAAGCCAGGGACTAACCTCTCATCTCGAGTTGATTTTTAGTCCAGGGAGCTCTTTCCTGTTGCAAGAGTGACCTCAGGATCCCTCTAGCCTGGAAACAGTGTTCTTGGTGTTTCTCTGGAGTGCCATCAAGGAAATCAATGCTCCTTTCATATGTGATGTGCAACACGGAATTGCTCTGCACGCAGTGCAGGGGAATCGGGCCTCATCTCGCGGCGAGGGGGACGTCTCATGGTTTTTCTCGAGTTGCGGCGGGAACCTGGGGTATATTCTCGAGTTACGACAGGGATGGCCCTTCCACACACGTGATTCTTCAGCGACGTCAGGACTCCTGCCTAGTTGCGAGGGACAACTCGGGATTCTCCTCGAGGCTTGGCAGGGCATTTGGGATGCCTCTCCAGCTGAGGCGGGAGACCAAGGGTCCCTTTCCACGTGCCACAGGAATCCTGGGACTCCTATCAAGTTTCACGAGGAGTCAGGCATCGTCTCCTTTGGAGGCACTGATCTCTGCGTACCTCTGGAGTTTTCAAAGGATGTAAGGCCTCCGGTCGCGATTAGGTGGGGAACTAGGTCTTTCTCTGTGGTCTCCACAGGGGATTCAGACATCCTTTCGTCTTGGGAGATGCAAGACGAGCCTGCATTCAAGTCACTGCAGGGATATCCGGCCTTATTTGGAGTCAGGGCATCGCGGTGTCCATTCCACTTGAGGCCGCAAACTCAGGGTCCCTCTCACATACCTAGAGCTGAGAGAAGCCTCCTCTTGAGGTGCTTGTGGTAAGGTGGTATTCCTCTGGAGTCGAAGCCAGGGACTAACCTCTCATCTCGAGTTGATTTTTGGTCCACGGAGCTCTTTCCTCTTGCGACAGTGACCTCAGGATCCCTCTAGCCTTGAAACAGTGTTCTTGGGGTTTCTCTGGAGTGCCACCAAGGAAATCAAGGCTCCTTTCATGTGTGATGTGCAACACGGAATTGCTCTGCACGCAGTGCATGGGAATCGGGCCTCATCTCGCGGCGAGGGGGAAGTCTCATGGTTTTTCTCGAGTTGCGGCGGGAACCTGGGGTATACTCTCGAGTTACGACGGGGATGGGCCTTCCACACACGTGTTTGTTCAGCGACGGCAGGACTCCTGCCTAGTTGCGAGGGACAACTCGGGATTCTCCTCGAGGCTTGGCAGGGCAATTGGGACGCCTCTCCAGCTGAGGCGGGAGACCAAGGGTCCCTTTCCACATGCCACAGGAATCCTGGGACTCCTATCAAGTTTCACGAGGAGTCACGAATCGTCTCCTTTGGAGGCACTGATCTCCGCTTACCTCTGGAGTTTTCAAAGGATGTGAGGCCTCCGGTCGCCATGAGGTGGGGAACTAGGTTTTTCTCTGTGGTCTCCACAGGGGATTCAGACATCCTTTCATCTTGGGAGATGCAAGACGAGCCTGCATTCAAGTCACTGCAGGGATATCCGGCCTTATTTCGAGTCAGTGCATCGCGGTGTCCATTCCACTTGAGGCCGCAAACTCAGGGTCCCTCTCACATAGCTAGAGCTGAGAGAAGCTTCCTCTTGAGGTGCTTGTGGTAAGGTGGTATTCCTCTGGAGTCGAAGCCAGGGACTAACCTCTCATCTCGAGTTGATTTTTGGTCCACGGAGCTCTTTCGTGTTGCTACAGTGACGTCAGGATCCCTCTAGCCTTGAAACAGTGTTCTTGGGGTTTCTCTGGAGTGCCACCAAGGAAATCAAGGCTCCTTTCATGTGTGATGTGCAACACGGAATTGCTCTGCTCACACTGCAGGGGAATCGGGCCTCATCTCGCGGCGAGGGGGAAGTCTCATGGTTTTTCTCGAGTTGCGGCGGGAACCAGGGGTATATTCTCGAGTTACGACGGCGATGGCCCTTCCACCCACGTGTTTGTTCACCGACGTCAGGACTCCTGCCTAGTTGCGAGGGACAACTCGGGATTCTCCTCGAGGCTTGGCAGGGCAATTGGGACGCCTCTCCAGCTGAGGCGGGAGACCAAGGCTCCCTTTCCACGTGCCACAGGAATCCTGGGACTCCTATCAAGTTTCACGAGGAGTCAGGCATCGTCTCCTTTGGAGGCACTGATCTCCGCGTACCTCTCGAGTTTTCAAAGGATGTGAGGCCTCCGGTCGCGATGAGGTGTGGAACTAAGTCTTTCTCTGTGGTCTCCACAGGGGATTCAGACATCCTTTCGTCTTGGGAGATGCAAGACGAGCCTGCATTCAAGTCACTGCAGGGATATCCGGCCTTATTTCGAGTCAGGGCATCGCGGTGTCCATTCCACTTGAGGCTGCAAACTCAGGGTCCCTCTCACATACTTAGAGCTGAGAGAAGCCTCCTCTTGAGGTGCTTGTGGTAAGGTGGTATTCCTCTGGAGTCGAAGCCAGGGACTAACCTCTCATCTCGAGTTGATTTTTGGTCCATGGAGATCTTTCGTGTTGCTACAGTGACCTCAGGATCCCTCTAGCCTTGAAACAGTGTTCTTGGGGTTTCTCTGGAGTGCCACCAAGGAAATCAAGGCTCCTTTCATGTGTGATGTGCAACACGGAATTGCTCTGCACGCAGTGCAGGGGAATCGGGCCTCATCTCGCGGCGAGGGGGAAGTCTCATGGTTTTTCTCGAGTTGCGGCGGGAACCTGGGGTATATTCTCGAGTTACGACGGCGATGGCCCTTCCACACACGTGTTTGTTCACCGACGTCAGGACTCCTGCCTAGTTGCGAGGGACAACTCGGGATTCTCCTCGAGGCTTGGCAGGGCAATTGGGACGCCTCTCCAGCTGAGGCGGGAGACCAAGGATCCCTTTCCATGTGCCACAGGAATCCTGGGACTCCTATCAAGTTTCACGAGGAGTCAGGCATCGTCTCCTTTGGAGGCACTGATCTCCGCTGACGTTTGGAGTTTTCTAAGGATGTGAGGCCTCCGGTCGCGATGAGGTGGGAAACTAGGTCTTTCTCTGTGGTCTCCACATGGGATTCAGACATCCTTTCGTCTTGGGAGATGCAAGACGAGTCTGCATTCAAGTCACTGCAGGGATATCCGGCCTTATTTCGAGTCAGGGCATCGCGGTGTTCATTCCACTTGAGGCCGCAAACTCAGGGTCCCTCTCACATACCTAGAGCTGAGAGAAGCCTCTTCTTGAGGTGCTTGTGGTAAGGTGGTATTCCTCTGGAGTCGAAGCCAGGGACTACCCTCTCATGTCGAGTTGATTTTTGGTCCAGGGAGCTCTTTCTTGTTGCTACAGTGACCTCAGGATCCCTCTAGCCTTGAAACAGTGTTCTTGGGTTTTCTCTGGAGTGCCATCAAGGAAATCAAGGCTCCTTTCATGTGTGATGTGCAACACGGAATTGCTCTGCACGCAGTGCAGGGGAATCGGGCCTCATCTCCCGGCGAGGGGGAAGTCTCATGGTTTTTCTCGAGTTGCGGCGGGAACCTTAGGTATATTCTCGAGTTACGACGGGGATGGCCCTTCCACCCACGTGTTTGTTCAGCGACGTCAGGACTCCTGCCTAGTTGCGAGGGACAACTCGGGGTTCTCCTCGAGGCTTGGAAAGGCATTTGGGATGCCTCTCCAGCTGAGGCGGGAGACCAAGGGTCCCTTTCCACGTGCCACAGGAATCCTGGGACTCCTATCAAGTTTCACGAGGAGTCAGGCATCGTCTCCTTTGTTGGCACTGATCTCCGCGTACCTCTGGAGTTTTCAAAGGATGTAAGGCCTCCCGTCGCGATTAGGTGGGGAACTAGGTCTTTCTCTGTGGTCTCCACAGGGGATTCAGACATCCTTTCGTCTTGGGAGATGCAAGACGAGCCTGCATTCAAGTCACTGCAGGGATATCAGGCCTTATTTCGAGTCAGTGCATCGCGGTGTCCATTCCACTTGAGGCCACAAACTCAGGGTCCCTCTCACATACCTAGAGCTGAGAGAAGCCTCCTCTTGAGGTGCTTGTGGTAAGGTGGTATTCCTCTGGAGTCGAAACCAGGGACTAACCTCTTATCTCGAGTTGATTTTTGGTCCACGGAGCTCTTTCGTGTTGCTACAGTGACCTCAGGATCCCTCTAGCCTTGAAACAGTGTTCTTGGGGTTTCTCTGGAGTGCCATCAAGGAAATCAAGGCTCCTTTCATGTGTAATGTGCAACACGGAATTGCTCTGCATGCAATGCAGGGGAATCGGGCCTCATCTCGCGGCGAGGGGGAAATCTCATGGTTTTTCTCGAGTTGCGGCGGGAACCTGGGGTATATTCTCGAGTTACGACGGAGATGGCCCTTCCACCCACGTGTTTGTTCAGCAACGTCAGGACTCCTGCCTAGTTGCGAGGGACAACTCGGGATTCTCCTCGAGGCTTGGCAGGGCAATTGGAACGCCTCTCCAGCCGAAGCGGAAGACCAAGGGTCCCTTTCCACGTGCCACAGGAATCCTGGGACTCCTATAAAGTTTCACGAGGAGTCAGGCATCGTCTCCTTTGGAGGCACTGATCTCCGCGTACCTCTGGAGTTTTCAAAGCATGTTAGGCCTCCGGTCGCCATGAGGTGGGGAACTAGGTCTTTCTCTGTGGTCTCCACAGGGGATTCAGACATCCTTTCATCTTGGGAGATGCAAGCCGAGCCTGCATTCAAGTCACTGCGGGGATATATGGCCTTATTTCGCATCAGGGCATCGCAGTGTCCATTCCACTTGAGGCCGCAAACTCAGGGTCCCTCTCACATACCTAGAGCTGAGAGAAGCCTCCTCTTGAGGTGCTTGTGGTAAGGTGGTATTCCTCTGGAGTCGAAGCCAGGGACTAACCTCTCATCTCGAGTTGATTTTTGGTCCACGGAGCTCTTTCGTGTTGCTACAGTGACCTCAGGATCCCTCTAGGCTTGAAACAGTGTTCTTGGGGTTTCTCTGGAGTGCCATCAAGGAAATCAAGGCTCCTTTCATGTTTGATGTGCAACACGGAATTGCTCTGCATTCAGCCCAGGGGAATCGGGCCTCATCTCACGGCGAGGGGGAAGTCTCATGGTATTTCTCGAGTTGCGGCGGGAACCTGGGGTATATTCTCGAGTTATGACGGGGATGGCCTTTGCAACCTCGTGTTTCTTCAGCGACGTCAGGACTCCTGCCTAGTTGCGAGGGACAACTCGGGATTCTCCTCGAGGCTTGGCAGGGCAATTGGGACGCCTCTCCAGCTGAGGCGGGAGACCAAGGGTCCCTTTCCACGTGCCACAGGAATCCTGGGGCTCCTATTATGTTTCACGAGGAATCAGGCATCGTCTCCTTTGGAGGCACTGATCTCCGCGTACCACTCGAGTTTTCAAAGGATGTGAGGCCTCCGGTCGCGATGAGGTGGGGAACTAGGTCTTTCTCTGTGGTCTCCACAGGGGATTCAGACATCCTTTCGTCTTGGGAAATGCAAGACGAGCCTGCATTCAAGTCACTGCAGGGATATCCGGCCTTATTTCGAGTCAGGGCATCGCGGTGTCCATTCCACTTGAGGCTGCAAACTCAGGGTCCCTCTCACATACTTAGAGCTGAGAGTAGCCTCCTCTTGAGGTGCTTGTGGTAAGGTGGTATTCCTCTGGAGTCGAAGCCAGGGACTAACCTCTCATCTCGAGTTGATTTTTGGTCCATGGAGATCTTTCGTGTTGCTACAGTGACCTCAGGATCCCTCTAGCCTTGAAACAGTGTTCTTGGGGTTTCTCTGGAGTGCCACCAAGGAAATCAAGGCTCCTTTCACGTGTGATGTGCAACACGGAATTGCTCTGCACGCAGTGCAGGGGAATCGGGCCTCATCTCGCGGGGAGGGGGAAGTCTCATGGTTTTTCTCGAGTTGCGGCGGGAACCTGGGGTATATTCTCGAGTTACGACGGGGATGGCCCTTCCACACACGTGTTTGTTCAGCTACGGCAAGACTCCTGCCTAGTTGCGAGGGACAACTCGGGATTCTCCTCGAGGCTTGGCAGGGCAATTGGGACCCCTCTCCAGCTGAGGCGGGAAACCAAGGGTCCCTTTCCACGTGCCACAGGAATCCTGGGACTCCTATCAAGTTTCACGAGGAGTCAGGCATCGTCTCCTTTGGAGGCACTGATCTCCGCTGACGTTTGGAGTTTTCTAAGGATGTGAGGCCTCCGGTCGCGTTGAGGTGGGAAACTAGGTCTTTCTCTGTGGTCTCCACATGGGATTCAGACATCCTTTCGTCTTGGGAGATGCAAGACGAGTCTGCATTCAAGTCACTGCAGGGATATCCGGCCTTATTTCGAGTCAGGGCATCGCGGTGTTCATTCCACTTGAGGCCGCAAACTCAGGGTCCCTCTCACATACCTAGAGCTGAGAGAAGCCTCTTCTTGAGGTGCTTGTGGTAAGGTGGTATTCCTCTGGAGTCGAAGCCAGGGACTACCCTCTCATGTCGAGTTGATTTTTGGTCCAGGGAGCTCTTTCTTGTTGCTACAGTGACCTCAGGATCCCTCTAGCCTTGAAACAGTGTTCTTGGGTTTTCTCTGGAGTGCCATCAAGGAAATCAAGGCTCCTTTCATGTGTGATGTGCAACACGGAATTGCTCTGCACGCAGTGCAGGGGAATCGGGCCTCATCTCCCGGCGAGGGGGAAGTCTCATGGTTTTTCTCGAGTTGCGGCGGGAACCTTAGGTATATTCTCGAGTTACGACGGGGATGGCCCTTCCACCCACGTGTTTGTTCAGCGACGTCAGGACTCCTGCCTAGTTGCGAGGGACAACTCGGGGTTCTCCTCGAGGCTTGGAAAGGCATTTGGGATGCCTCTCCAGCTGAGGCGGGAGACCAAGGGTCCCTTTCCACGTGCCACAGGAATCCTGGGACTCCTATCAAGTTTCACGAGGAGTCAGGCATCGTCTCCTTTGTTGGCACTGATCTCCGCGTACCTCTGGAGTTTTCAAAGGATGTAAGGCCTCCCGTCGCGATTAGGTGGGGAACTAGGTCTTTCTCTGTGGTCTCCACAGGGGATTCAGGTATCCTTTCGTTTTGGAAGATGCAAGACGAGCCTGCATTCAAGTCACTGCAGGGATATCCGGCCTTATTTCGAGTCAGGGCATCGCGGTGTCCATTCCACTTGAGGCCGCAAACTCAGGGTCCCTCTCACATAGCTAGAGCTGAGAGAAGCCTCCTCTTGAGGTGCTTGTGGTAAGGTGGTATTCCTCTGGAGTCGAAGCCAGGGACTAACCTCTCATCTCGGGTTGATTTTTGGCCCACGGTGCTCTTTAGTGTTGCTACAGTGACCTCAGGATCCCTCTAGCCTTGAAACAGTGTTCTTGGGGTTTCTCTGGAGTGCCATCAAGGAAATCAAGGCTCCTTTCATGTGTGATGTGCAACACGGAATTGCTCTGCACGCAGTGCAGGGGAATCGGGCCTCATCTCGCGGCGAGGGGGAAATCTCATGGTTTTTCTCGAGTTGCGGCGGGAACCAGGGGTATATTCTCGAGTTACGACGGGGATGGCCCTTCCACCCACGTGTTTGTTCACCAACGTAAGGACTCCTGCCTAGTTGCGAGGGACAACTCGGGATTCTCCTCGAGGCTTGGCAGGGCAATTGGGACGCCTCTCCAGCTGAGGCGGGAGAACAAGGGTCCCTTTCCACGTGCCACAGGAATCCTGGGACTCCTATCAAGTTTCACGAGGAGTCAGGCATCGTCTCCTTTGGAGGCACTGATCTCCGCGTACCTTTGGAGTTTTCAAAGCATGTTAGGCCTCCGGTTGCCATGAGGTGGGGAACTAGGTCTTTCTCTGTGGTCTCCACAGGGGATTCAGACATCCTTTCATCTTGGGAGATGCAAGCCGAGCCTGCATTCAAGTCACTGAGGGGATATTCGGCCTTATTTCGCATCAGGGCATCGCAGTGTCCATTCCACTTGAGGCCGCAAAATCAGGGTCCCTCTCACATACCTAGAGCTGAGAGAAGCCTCCTCTTGAGGTGCTTGTGGTAAGGTGGTATTCCTCTGGAGTCGAAGCCAGGGACTAACCTCTCATCTCGAGTTGATTTTTGGTCCACGGAGCTCTTTCCTGTTGCTAAAGTGACCTCAGGATCCCTCTAGCCTTGAAACAGTGTTCTTGGAGTTTCTCTGGAGTGCCATCAAGGAAATCAAGGCTCTTTTCATGTGTGATGTGCAACACGGAATTGCTCTGCACGCAGTGCAGGGGAATCGGGCCTCATCTCGCGGCGAGGGGGACGTCTCATGGTATTTCTTGAGTTGCGGCAGGAACCTGGGGTATATTCTCGAGTTACGACGGGGATGGCCCTTCCACACATGTGCTTGTTCAGCGACGTCAGGACACCTGTCTAGTTGCGAGGGACAACTCGGGATTCTCCTCGAGGCTTGGCAGGGCAATTGGGACGCCTCTCCAGCTGAGGCGGGAGACCAAGGGTCCCTTTCCACGTGCCACAGGAATCCTGGGACTCCTATCAAGTTTCACAAGGAGTCAGGCGTCGTCTCCTTTGGAGGCACTGATCTCTGCGTACCTCTGGAATTTTCAAATGATGTGAAGCCTCCGGTCGCGATGAGGTGGGGAACTAGGTCTTTCTCTGTGGTCTCCACAGGGTATTCAGACATCCTTTCGTCTTGGGAGATGCAAGACGAGCCTGCATTCAAGTCATTGCAGGGATATCCGGCCTTATTTCGAGTCAGGGCATCGCGGTGTCCATTCCACTTGAGGCCGCAAACTCAGGGTCCCTCTCACATACCTAGTGCTGAGAGAAGCCTCCTCTTGAGGTGCTTGTGGTAAGGAGGTATTCCTCTGGAGTCGAAGCCAGGGACTACCCTCTCATGTCGAGATGATTTTTGGTCCACGGAGCTCTTTCGTGTTGCTACAGTGACCTCAGGATCCCTCTAGCCTTGAAAGAGTGTTCTTGGGTTTTCTCTGGAGTGCCACCAAGGAAATCAAGGCTCCATTCATGTGTGATGTGGAAGACGGAATTGCTCTGCACGCAGTGCACGGGAATCGGGCCTCATCTCGCGGCGAGGGGGAAGTCTCATAGTTTTTCTCGAGTTGCGGCGGGAACCTGGGGTATATTCTCGAGTTACGACTGGGATGGCCCTTCCACCCACGTGATTGTTCAGCGACGTCAGGTCTCCTGCCTAGTTGCGAGGGACAATTCGGGATTCTCCTCGAGGCTTGGCAGGGCAATTGGGACGCCTCTCCAGCTGAGGCGGGAAACCAAGGGTCCCTTTCCACGTGCCACAGGAATCCTGGGACTCCTATCAAGTTTCACGAGGAGTCAGGCATCGTCTCCTTTGGAGGTACTGATCTCCGCGTACCTCTGGAGTTTTCAAAGGATATAAGGAATCCGGTCGCGATGAGGTGGGGAACTAGGTCTTTCTCTGTGGTCTCCACAGGGGATTCAGACATTCTTTCGTCTTGGGAGATGCAAGACGAGCCTGCATTCAAGTCACTGCAGGGATATTCGGCCTTATTTCTAGTCAGGGCATCGCGGTGTCCATTCCACTTGAGGCCGCAAACTCAGGGTCCCTCTCACATACCTAGAGCTGAGAGAAGCCTCCTCTTGAGGTGCTTGTGGTAAGGTGGTATTCCTCTGGAGTCGAAGCCAGGGACTAACCTCTCATCTCGAGTTGATTTTTGGTCCGTGGAGCTCTTTCGTGTTGCTTCAGTGACGTCAGGATCCCTCTAGCCTTGAAACAGTGTTCTTGGGGTTTCTCTGGAGTGCCACCAAGGAAATCAAGGCTTCTTTCATGTGTGATGAGCAACACGGAATTGCTCTGCTGGCAGTGCAGGGGAATCGGGCCTCATCTCGCGGCGAGGGGGAAGTCTCATGGTTTTTCTCGAGTTGCGGCGGGAACCTGGGGTATATTCGCGAGTTACGATGGGAATGGCCCTTCCACCCACGTATTTGTTCAGCGACGTCAGGACTCCTGCCTAGTTGCGAGGGACAACTCGGGATTCTCCTCGAGGCTTGGCAGGGCAATTGGGACGCCTCTCCAGCTGAGACGGGAGACTAAGGTTCCCTTTCCATGTGCCACAGGAATCCTGGGACTCCTATCAAGTTTCACGAGCAGTCAGGCATCGTCTCCTTTGGAGGCACTGATCTCCGCGTACCTCTGGAGTTTTCAAAGGATGTGAGGCCTCCGGTCGCGATGAGGTGGGGAACTAGGTCTTTCTCTGTGGTCTCCACAGGTGATTCAGACATCCTTTCGTCTTGGGAGATGCAAGACGAGCCTGCATTCAAGTCACTGCAGGGATATCCGGCCTTATTTCGAGCCAGGGCATCGCGGTGTCCATTCCACTTGAGGCCGCAAACTCAGGGTCCCTCTCACATACCTAGAGCTGAGAGAAACTTCCTCTTGAGGTGATTGTGGTAAGGTGGTGTTACTCCGGAGTCGAAGCCAGGGACTAACCTCTCATCTCGAGTTGATTTTTGGTCCACGGAGCTCTTTCGTGTTGCTACAGTGACCTCAGGATCCCTCTAGCCTTGAAAGAGTGTTCTTGGGGTTTCTCTGGAATGCCATCAAGGAAATCGAGGCTCCTTTCATGTGTGATGTTCAACACGGAATTGCTCTGCATGCAGTGAAGGGGAATCGGGCCTCATCTCACAACGAGTGGGAAGTCTCATGGTTTTTCTCGAGTTGCGGCGGAAACCTGGGATATATTCTCGAGTTACGACGGGGATATCCCTTCCACACACGTGTTTGTTCAGCGACGGCAGGACTCGTCCCTAGTTGCGAGGGACAACTCGGGATTCTCCTCGAGGCTTGGCAGGGCAATTGGGACGCCTCTCCAGCTGAGGCGGGAGACCAAGGGTCCCTTTCCACGTGCCACAGGAATCCTGGGACTCCTATCAAGTTTCACGAGGAGTCAGGTATCATCTCCTTTGGAGGCACTGATCTCCGCTTACCTCTGGAGTTTTCAAAGGATGTGAGGCCTCCGGTCGCGATGAGGTGGGGAACTAGGTCTTTCTCTGTGGTCTCCAAAGGGGATTCAGACATCCTTTCGTCTTGGGAGATGCAAGATGAGCCTGCATTCAAGTCACTGCGGGGATATCCGGCCTTATTTCGAGTCAGGGCATCGCGGTGTCCATTCCACTTGAGGCCGCAAAATCAGGGTCCCTCTCACATACCTAGAGCTGAGAGTAGCCTCCTCTTGAGGTGCTTGTGGTAAGGTGGTATTCCTCTGGAGTCGAAGCCAGGGACTAACCTCTCATCTCGAGTTGATTTTTAGTCCAGGGAGCTCTTTCCTCTTGCAAGAGTGACCTCAGGATCCCTCTAGCCTGGAAACAGTGTTCTTGGTGTTTCTCTGGAGTGCCATCAAGGAAATCAATGCTCCTTTCATATGTGATGTGCAACACGGAATTGCTCTGCACGCAGTGCAGGGGAATCGGGCCTCATCTCGCGGCGAGGGGGACGTCTCATGGTTTTTCTCGAGTTGCGGCGGGAACCTGGGGTATATTCTCGAGTTACGACAGGGATGGCCCTTCCACACACGTGATTCTTCAGCGACGTCAGGACTCCTGCCTAGTTGCGAGGGACAACTCGGGATTCTCCTCGAGGCTTGGCAGGGCATTTGGGATGCCTCTCCAGCTGAGGCGGGAGACCAAGGGTCCCTTTCCACGTGCCACAGGAATCCTGGGACTCCTATCAAGTTTCACGAGGAGTCAGGCATCGTCTCCTTTGGAGGCACTGATCTCTGCGTACCTCTGGAGTTTTCAAAGGATGTAAGGCCTCCGGTCGCGATTAGGTGGGGAACTAGGTCTTTCTCTGTGGTCTCCACAGGGGATTCAGACATCCTTTCGTCTTGGGAGATGCAAGACGAGCCTGCATTCAAGTCACTGCAGGGATATCCGGCCTTATTTTGAGTCAGGGCATCGCGGTGTCCATTCCACTTGAGGCCGCAAACTCAGGGTCCCTCTCACATACCTAGAGCTGAGAGAAGCCTCCTCTTGAGGTGCTTGTGGTAAGGTGGTATTCCTCTGGAGTCGAAGCCAGGGACTAACCTCTCATCTCGAGTTGATTTTTGGTCCACGGAGCTCTTGCCTCTTGCGACAGTGACCTCAGGATCCCTCTAGCCTTGAAACAGTGTTCTTGGGGTTTCTCTGGAGTGCCACCAAGGAAATCGAGGCTCCTTTCATGTGTGATGTTCAACACGGAATTGCTCTGCATGCAGTGAAGGGGAATCGGGCCTCATCTCACAACGAGTGGGAAGTCTCATGGTTTTTCTCGAGTTGCGGCGGAAACCTGGGATATATTCTCGAGTTACGACGGGGATATCCCTTCCACACACGTGTTTGTTCAGCGACGGCAGGACTCGTCCCTAGTTGCGAGGGACAACTCGGGATTCTCCTCGAGGCTTGGCAGGGCAATTGGGACGCCTCTCCAGCTGAGGCGGGAGACCAAGGGTCCCTTTCCACGTGCCACAGGAATCCTGGGACTCCTATCAAGTTTCACGAGGAGTCAGGTATCATCTCCTTTGGAGGCACTGATCTCCGCTTACCTCTGGAGTTTTCAAAGGATGTGAGGCCTCCGGTCGCGATGAGGTGGGGAACTAGGTCTTTCTCTGTGGTCTCCAAAGGGGATTCAGACATCCTTTCGTCTTGGGAGATGCAAGATGAGCCTGCATTCAAGTCACTGCGGGGATATCCGGCCTTATTTCGAGTCAGGGCATCGCGGTGTCCATTCCACTTGAGGCCGCAAAATCAGGGTCCCTCTCACATACCTAGAGCTGAGAGAAGCCTCCTCTTGAGGTGCTTGTGGTAAGGTGGTATTCCTCTGGAGTCGAAGCCAGGGACTAACCTCTCATCTCGAGTTGATTTTTAGTCCAGGGAGCTCTTTCCTCTTGCAAGAGTGACCTCAGGATCCCTCTAGCCTGGAAACAGTGTTCTTGGTGTTTCTCTGGAGTGCCATCAAGGAAATCAATGCTCCTTTCATATGTGATGTGCAACACGGAATTGCTCTGCACGCAGTGCAGGGGAATCGGGCCTCATCTCGCGGCGAGGGGGACGTCTCATGGTTTTTCTCGAGTTGCGGCGGGAACCTGGGGTATATTCTCGAGTTACGACAGGGATGGCCCTTCCACACACGTGATTCTTCAGCGACGTCAGGACTCCTGCCTAGTTGCGAGGGACAACTCGGGATTCTCCTCGAGGCTTGGCAGGGCATTTGGGATGCCTCTCCAGCTGAGGCGGGAGACCAAGGGTCCCTTTCCACGTGCCACAGGAATCCTGGGACTCCTATCAAGTTTCACGAGGAGTCAGGCATCGTCTCCTTTGGAGGCACTGATCTCTGCGTACCTCTGGAGTTTTCAAAGGATGTAAGGCCTCCGGTCGCGATTAGGTGGGGAACTAGGTCTTTCTCTGTGGTCTCCACAGGGGATTCAGACATCCTTTCGTCTTGGGAGATGCAAGACGAGCCTGCATTCAAGTCACTGCAGGGATATCCGGCCTTATTTTGAGTCAGGGCATCGCGGTGTCCATTCCACTTGAGGCCGCAAACTCAGGGTCCCTCTCACATACCTAGAGCTGAGAGAAGCCTCCTCTTGAGGTGCTTGTGGTAAGGTGGTATTCCTCTGGAGTCGAAGCCAGGGACTAACCTCTCATCTCGAGTTGATTTTTGGTCCACGGAGCTCTTGCCTCTTGCGACAGTGACCTCAGGATCCCTCTAGCCTTGAAACAGTGTTCTTGGGGTTTCTCTGGAGTGCCACCAAGGAAATCAAGGCTCCTTTCATGTGTGATGTACAACACGGAATAGCTCTGCACGCAGTGCATGGGAATCGGGCCTCATCTCGCGGCGAGGGGGAAGTCTCATGGTTTTTCTCGAGTTGCGGCGGGAACCTGGGGTATACTCTCGAGTTACGACGGGGATGGGCCTTCCACACACGTGTTTGTTCAGCGACGGCAGGACTCCTGCCTAGTTGCGAGGGACAACTCGGGATTCTCCTCGAGGCTTGGCAGGGCAATTGGGATGCCTCTCCAGCTGAGGCGGGAGACCAAGGGTCCCTTTCCACATGCCACAGGAATCCTGGGACTCCTATCAAGTTTCACGAGGAGTCACGAATCGTCTCCTTTGGAGGCACTGATCTCCGCTTACCTCTGGAGTTTTCAAAGGATGTGAGGCCTCCCGTCGCGATGAGGTGGGGAACTAGGTTTTTCTCTGTGGTCTCCACAGGGGATTCAGACATCCTTTCATCTTGGGAGATGCAAGACGAGCCTGCATTCAAGTCACTGCAGGGATATCCGGCCTTATTTCGAGTCAGTGCATCGCGGTGTCCATTCCACTTGAGGCCGCAAACTCAGGGTCCCTCTCACATAGCTAGAGCTGAGAGAAGCCTCCTCTTGAGGTGCTTGTGGTAAGGTGGTATTCCTCTGGAGTCGAAGCCAGGGACTAACCTCTCATCTCGAGTTGATTTTTGGTCCACGGAGCTCTTTCGTGTTGCTACAGTGACCTCAGGATCCCTCTAGCCTTGAAACAGTGTTCTTGGGGTTTCTCTGGAGTGCCACCAAGGAAATCAAGGCTCCTTTCATGTGTGATGTGCAACACGGAATTGCTCTGCTCGCACTGCAGGGGAATCGGGCCTCATCTCGCGGCGAGGGGGAAGTCTCATGGTTTTTCTCGAGTTGCGGCGGGAACCTGGGGTATATTCTCGAGTTACGACGGCGATGGCCCTTCCACCCACGTGTTTGTTCACCGACGTCAGGACTCCTGCCTAGTTGCGAGGGACAACTCGGGATTCTCCTCGAGGCTTGGCAGGGCAATTGGGACGCCTCTCCAGCTGAGGCGGGAGACCAAGGCTCCCTTTCCACGTGCCACAGGAATCCTGGGACTCCTATTATGTTTCACGAGGAGTCAGGCATCGTCTCCTTTGGAGGCACTGATCTCCGCGTACCTCTCGAGTTTTCAAAGGATGTGAGGCCTCCGGTCGCGATGAGGTGTGGAACTAAGTCTTTCTCTGTGGTCTCCACAGGGGATTCAGACATCCTTTCGTCTTGGGAGATGCAAGACGAGCCTGCATTCAAGTCACTGCAGGGATATCCGGCCTTATTTCGAGTCAGGGCATCGCGGTGTCCATTCCACTTGAGGCTGCAAACTCAGGGTTCCTCTCACATACTTAGAGCTGAGAGAAGCCTCCTCTTGAGGTGCTTGTGGTAAGGTGGTATTCCTCTGGAGTCGAAGCCAGGGACTAACCTCTCATCTCGAGTTGATTTTTGGTCCATGGAGATCTTTCGTGTTGCTACAGTGACCTCAGGATCCCTCTAGCCTTGAAACAGTGTTCTTGGGCTTACTCTGGAGTGCCACCAAGGAAATCAAGGCTCCTTTCATGTGTGATGTGCAACACGGCATTGCTCTGCATGCAGTGTAGGGGAATCGGGCCTCATCTCTCGGCGAGGGGGAAGTCTCATGGTTTTTCTCGAGTTGCGGCGGGAACCTGGGGTATATTCTCGAGTTACGACGGGGATGGCCCTTCCACCCACGTGTTTGTTCAGCGACGTCAGGACTCCTGCCTAGTTGCGAGGGACAACTCGGGATTCTCCTCGAGGCTTGGCAGGGCAATTGGGATGCCTCTCCAGCTGAGGCGGGAGACCAAGGGTCCCTTTCCACGTGCCACAGGAATCCTGGGACTCCTATCAAGTTTCACGAGGAGTCAGGCATCGTCTCCTTTGGAGGCACTGATCTCCGCGTACCTCTGGAGTTTTCAAAGGATATAAGGAATCCGGTCGCGATGAGGTGGGGAACTAGGTCTTTCTCTGTGGTCTCCACAGGGGATTCAGACGTCCTTTCGCCATGGGAGATGCAAGACGAGCCTGCATTCAAGTCACTGCAGGGATATCCGGCCTTATTTCGAGTCAGGGCATCGCGGTGTCCATTCCACTTGAGGCCGCAAACTCAGGGTCCCTCTCACATACCTAGAGCTGAGAGAGAAGCCTCCTCTTGAGGTGCTTGTGGTAAGGTGGTATTCCTCTGGAGTCGAAGCCAGGGACTAACCTCTCATCTCGAGTTGATTTTTGGTCCACGGAGCTCTTTCGTGTTGCTACAGTGACGTCAGGATCCCTCTAGCCTTGAAACAGTGTTCTTGGGGTTTCTCTGGAGTGCCACCAAGGAAATCAAGGCTCCTTTCATGTGTGATGTGCAACACGGAATTGCTCTGCTCGCACTGCAGGGGAATCGGGCCTCATCTCGGGGCGAGGGGGAAGTCTCATGGTTTTTCTCGAGTTGCGGCGGGAACCTGGGGTATATTCTCGAGTTACGACGGCGATGGCCCTTCCACCCACGTGTTTGTTCACCGACGTCAGGACTCCTGCCTAATTGCGCGGGACAACTCGGGATTCTCCTCGAGGCTTGGCAGGGCAATTGGGACGCCTCTCCAGCTGAGGCGGGAGACCAAGGGTCCCTTTCCATGTGCCACAGGAATCCTGGGACTCCTATCAAGTTTCACGAGGAGTCAGGCATCGTCTCCTTTGGAGGCACTGATCTCCGCTGACGTTTGGAGTTTTTTAAGGATGTGAGGCCTCCGGTCGCGATGAGGTGGGAAACTAGGTCTTTCTCTGTGGTCTCCACAGGGGGTTCAGACATCCTTTCGTCTTGGGAGATGCAAGACGAGTCTGCATTCAAGTCACTGCAGGGATATCCGGACTTATTTCGAGTCAGGGCCTCGCGGTGTTCATTCCACTTGAGGCCGCAAACTCAGGGTCCCTCTCACATACCTAGAGCTGAGAGAAGCCTCTTCTTGAGGTGCTTGTGGTAAGGTGGTATTCCTCTGGAGTCGAAGCCAGGGACTACCCTCTCATGTCGAGTTGATTTTTGGTCCAGGGAGCTCTTTCTTGTTGCTACAGTGACCTCAGGATCCCTCTAGCCTTGAAACAGTGTTCTTGGGTTTTCTCTGGAGTGCCATCAAGGAAATCAAGGCTCCTTTCATGTGTGATGTGCAACACGGAATTGCTCTGCACGCAGTGCAGGGGAATCGGGCCTCATCTCCCGGCGAGGGGGAAGTCTCATGGTTTTTCTCGAGTTGCGGCGGGAACCTTAGGTATATTCTCGAGTTACGACGGGGATGGAACTTCCACCCACGTGTTTGTTCAGCGACGTCAGGACTCCTGCCTAGTTGCGAGGGACAACTCGGGATTCTCCTCGAGGCTTGGAAAGGCATTTGGGATGCCTCTCCAGCTGAGGCGGGAGACCAAGGGTCCCTTTCCACGTGCCACAGGAATCCTGGGACTCCTATCAAGTTTCACGAGGAGTCAGGCATCGTCTCCTTTGTTGGCACTGATCTCCGCGTACCTCTGGAGTTTTCAAAGGATGTAAGGCCTCCCGTCGCGATTAGGTGGGGAACTAGGTCTTTCTCTGTGGTCTCCACAGGGGATTCAGACATCCTTTCGTCTTGGGAGATGCAAGACGAGCCTGCATTCAAGTCACTGCAGGGATATCAGGCCTTATTTCGAGTCAGTGCATCGCGGTGTCCATTCCACTTGAGGCCGCAAACTCAGGGTCCCTCTCACATACCTAGAGCTGAGAGAAGCCTCCTCTTGAGGTGCTTGTGGTAAGGTGGTATTCCTCTGGAATCGAAACCAGGGACTAACCTCTTATCTCGAGTTGATTTTTGGTCCACGGAGCTCTTTCGTGTTGCTACAGTGACCTCAGGATCCCTCTAGCCTTGAAACAGTGTTCTTGGGGTTTCTCTGGAGTGCCATCAAGGAAATCAAGGCTCCTTTCATGTGTAATGTGCAACACGGAATTGCTCTGCATGCAATGCAGGGGAATCGGGCCTCATCTCGCGGCGAGGGGGAAATCTCATGGTTTTTCTCGAGTTGCGGCGGGAACCTGGGGTATATTCTCGAGTTACGACGGAGATGGCCCTTCCACCCACGTGTTTGTTCAGCAACGTCAGGACTCCTGCCTAGTTGCGAGGGACAACTCGGGATTCTCCTCGAGGCTTGGCAGGGCAATTGGGACGCCTCTCCAGCTGAGGCGGGAGACCAAGTGTCCCTTTCCACGTGCCACAGGAATCCTGGGACTCCTATCAAGTTTCACGAGGAGTCAGGCATCGTCTCCTTTGGAGGCACTGATCTCCGCGTACCTCTGGAGTTTTCAAAGCATGTTAGGCCTCCGGTCGCCATGAGGTGGGGAACTAGGTCTTTCTCTGTGGTCTCCACAGAGGATTCAGACATCCTTTCATCTTGGGAGATGCAAGCCGAGCCTGCATTCAAGTCACTGCGGGGATATATGGCCTTATTTCGCATCAGGGCATCGCAGTGTCCATTCCACTTGAGGCCGCAAACTCAGGGTCCCTCTCACATACCTAGAGCTGAGAGAAGCCTCCTCTTGAGGTGCTTGTGGTAAGGTGGTATTCCTCTGGAGTCGAAGCCAGGGACTAACCTCTCATCTCGAGTTGATTTTTGGTCCACGGAGCTCTTTCGTGTTGCTACAGTGACCTCAGGATCCCTCTAGGCTTGAAACAGTGTTCTTGGGGTTTCTCTGGAGTGCCATCAAGGAAATCAAGGCTCCTTTCATGTTTGATGTGCAACACGGAATTGCTCTGCATTCAGCCCAGGGGAATCGGGCCTCATCTCACGGCGAGGGGGAAGTCTCATGGTATTTCTCGAGTTGCGGCGGGAACCTGGGGTATATTCTCGAGTTATGACGGGGATGGCCTTTGCACCCTCGTGTTTCTTCAGCGACGTCAGGACTCCTGCCTAGTTGCGAGGGACAACTCGGGATTCTCCTCGAGGCTTGGCAGGGCAATTGGGACGCCTCTCCAGCTGAGGCGGGAGACCAAGGGTCCCTTTCCACGTGCCACAGGAATCCTGGGGCTCCTATTATGTTTCACGAGGAATCAGGCATCGTCTCCTTTGGAGGCACTGATCTCCGCGTACCACTCGAGTTTTCAAAGGATGTGAGGCCTCCGGTCGCGATGAGGTGGGGAACTAGGTCTTTCTCTGTGGTCTCCACAGGGGATTCAGACATCCTTTCGTCTTGGGAAATGCAACACGAGCCTGCATTCAAGTCACTGCAGGGATATCCGGCCTTATTTCGAGTCAGGGCATCGCGGTGTCCATTCCACTTGAGGCTGCAAACTCAGGGTCCCTCTCACATACTTAGAGCTGAGAGTAGCCTCCTCTTGAGGTGCTTGTGGTAAGGTGGTATTCCTCTGGAGTCGAAGCCAGGGACTAACCTCTCATCTCGAGTTGATTTTTGGTCCATGGAGATCTTTCGTGTTGCTACAGTGACCTCAGGATCCCTCTAGCCTTGAAACAGTGTTCTTGGGGTTTCTCTGGAGTGCCACCAAGGAAATCAAGGCTCCTTTCACGTGTGATGTGCAACACGGAATTGCTCTGCACGCAGTGCAGGGGAATCGGGCCTCATCTCGCGGCGAGGGGGAAGTCTCATGGTTTTTCTCGAGTTGCGGCGGGAACCTGGGGTATATTCTCGAGTTACGACGGGGATGGCCCTTCCACACACGTGTTTGTTCAGCTACGGCAAGACTCCTGCCTAGTTGCGAGGGACAACTCGGGATTCTCCTCGAGGCTTGGCAGGGCAATTGGGACCCCTCTCCAGCTGAGGCGGGAAACCAAGGGTCCCTTTCCACGTGCCACAGGAATCCTGGGACTCCTATCAAGTTTCACGAGGAGTCAGGCATCGTCTCCTTTGGAGGCACTGATCTCCGCTGACGTTTGGAGTTTTCTAAGGATGTGAGGCCTCCGGTCGCGATGAGGTGGGAAACTAGGTCTTTCTCTGTGGTCTCCACATGGGATTCAGACATCCTTTCGTCTTGGGAGATGCAAGACGAGTCTGCATTCAAGTCACTGCAGGGATATCCGGCCTTATTTCGAGTCAGGGCATCGCGGTGTCCATTCCACTTGAGGCCGCAAACTCAGGGTCCCTCTCACATAGCTAGAGCTGAGAGAAGCCTCCTCTTGAGGTGCTTGTGGTAAGGTGGTATTCCTCTGGAGTCGAAGCCAGGGACTAACCTCTCATCTCGAGTTGATTTTTGGTCCATGGAGCTCTTTCGTGTTGCTACAGTGACCTCAGGATCCCTCTAGCCTTGAAACAGTGTTCTTGGGGTTTCTCTGGAGTGCCATCAAGGAAATCAACGCTCCTTTCATGTTTGATGTGCAACACGGAATTGCTCTGCATGCCGTGCAGGGGAATCGGGCCTCATCTCGCGGCGAGGGGAAAGTCTCATGGTTTATCTCGAGTTGCGGCGGGAACCTGGGGTATATTCTCGAGTTACGACGGGGATGGCCCTTCCACACACGTGTTTGTTCAGCGACGTCAGGACTCCTGCCTAGTTGCGAGGGACAACTCGGGATTCTCCTCGAGGCTTGGCAGGGCATTTGGGATGCCTCTCCAGCTGAGGCGGGAGACCAAGGGTCCCTTTCCACGTGCCACAGGAATCCTGGGACTCCTATCAAGTTTCACGAGGAGTCAGGCATCGTCTCCTTTGGAGGCACTGATCTCCGCGTACCTCTGGAGTTTTCAAAGGATGTGAGGCCTCCGGTCGGGATGAGGTGGGGAACTAGGTCTTTTTCTGTGGTCTCCCCAGGGGATTAGGACATCTTTCGTCTTGGGAGATGCAAGACGAGCCTGCATTCAAGTCACTGCAGGGATATCCGGCCTTATTTCGAGTCAGGGCATCGCGGTGTCCATTCCACTTGAGGCCGCAAACTCAGGGTCCCTCTCACATACCTAGAGCTGAGAGAAGCCTCCTCTTGAGGTGCTTGTGGTAAGGTGGTATTCCTCTGGAGTCGAAGCCAGGGACTAACCTCTCATCTCGAGTTGATTTTTGGTCCACGGAGCTCTTTCGTGTTCCTACAGTGACCTCAGGATCCCTCTAGCCTTGAAACAGTGTTCTTGGGGTTTCTCTGGATTGCCATCAAGGAAATCAAGGCTCCTTTCATGTGTGATGTGCAACACGGAATTGCTCTGCACACAGTGCTGGGGAATCGGGCCTCATCTCGGGGCGAGGGGGAAGTCTCATGGTTTTTCTCGAGTTGCGGCGGGAACCTGGGGTATATTCTCGAGTTACGACGGGAATGGCCCTTCCACCCACGTGTTTGTTCAGCGACGTCAGGACTCCTGCCTAGTTGCGAGGGACAACTCGGGATTCTCCTCGAGGCTTGGCAGGGCAATTGGGAGGCCTCTCCAGCTGAGGCGGGAGACCAAGGGTCCCTTTCCACGTGCCACAGGAATCCTGGGACTCCTATCAAGTTTCATGAGGAGTCAGGCATCGTTTCCTTTGGAGGCACTGATCTCAGCGTACCTCTGGGGTTTTCACAGGATGTGAAGCCTCCGGTTGCGATGAGATGGGAAACTAGGTCTTTCTCTGTGGTCTCCACAGGGGATTCAGACATCCTTTCGTTTTGGGAGATACAAGACGAGCCTGCATTCAAGTCACTGCAGGGATTTCCCGCCTTATTTCGAGTCAGGGCATCGCGGTGTCCATTCCACTTGAGGCCGCAAACTCAGGGTCCCTCTCACATACTTAGAGCTGAGAGAAGCCTCCTCTTGAGGTGCTTGTGGTAAGGTGGTATTCCTCTGGAGTCGAAGCCAGGGACTAACCTCTCATCTCGAGTTGATTTTTGGTCCACGGAGCTCTTTCGTGTTGCTACAGTGACCTCAGGATCCCTCTAGTCTTGAAACAGTGTTCTTGGGGTTTCTCTGGAGTGCCATCAAGGAAATCAAGGCTCCTTTCATGTATGATGTGCAACACGGAATTGCTCTGCACGCAGTGTAGGGGAATCTGGCCTCATCTCGCGGCGAGGGGGAAGTCTCATGGTTTTTCTCGAGTTGCAGCGGGAACCTGGGGTATATTCTCGAGTTACGACGGGGATGGCCCTTTCACACACGTTTTTCTTCAGCGACGTCATGACTCCTGCCTAGTTGCGAGGGACAATTCGGGATTCTCCTCGAGGCTTGGCAGATCAATTGGGACGCCTCTCCAGCTGAGGCGGGAGACCAAGGGTCCCTTTCCACGTGCCACAGGAATGCTGGGACTCCTATAAAGTTTCACGAGGAGTCAGGCATCATCTCCTTTGGAGGCCATGATCTCCGCGTACCTCTGGAGTTTTCAAAGGATGTGAGGCCTCCGGTCGCCATGAGGTGGGGAACTAGGTCTTTCTCTGTGGTCTCCACAGGGGATTCAGACATCCTTTCATCTTTGGAGATGCAAGACGAGCCTGCATTCAAGTCACTGCAGGGATATCCGGCCTTATTTCACGTCAGGGCATCGCAGTGTCCATTCCACTTGAGGCCGCAAAATCAGGGTCCCTTTCACATACCTAGAGCTGAGAGAAGCCTCCTCTTGAGGTGCTTGTGGTAAGGTGGTATTCCTCTGGAATCGAAGCCAGGAATTAACCTCTCATCTCGAGTTGATTTTTGGTCCACGGAGCTCTTTCGTGTTGCTACAGTGACCTCAGGATGCCTCTAGCTTTGAAACAGTGTTCGTGGGGTTTCTCTGGAGTGCCATCAAGGAAATTAAGGATACTTTCATGTTTGTTCTGCAACACGGAATTGCTCTGCATGTAGTGCAGGAGAATCGTGCCTTATCTCGCGGCGAGGGGGAAGTCTCATGGTTTTTCTCGAGTTGCGGCGGGAACCTGGGGTATATTCTCGAGTTACGACGGGGATGGCCCTTCCACCCACGTGTTTGTTCAGCGACGTCAGACTCCTGCCTAGTTGTGAGAGACAACTCGGGATTCTCCTCGAGGCTTGGCAGGGCAATTGGGACGCCTCTCCAGCTGAGGCGGGAGACCAAGGGTCCCTTTCCACGTGCCACAGGAATCCTGGGACTCCTATCAAGTTTCACGAGGAGTCAGGCATCGTCTCCTTTGGAGGCACTGATCTCCGCGTACCTCTGGAGTTTTCAAAGGATGTGAGGCCTCCGGTCGCGATGAGGTGGGGAACTAGGTCTTTCTCTGCGGTCTCCACAGGGGATTCAGACATCCGTTCATCTTGGGAGATGCAAGACGAGCCTGCATTCAAGTCACTGCAGGGACATCCGGCCTTATTTTGCGTCAGGGCATTGCAGTGCCATTCCACTTGAGGCCGCAAAATCAGGGTCCCTCTCACATACCTAGAGCTGAGAGAAGCCTCCTCTTGAGGTGCTTGTGGTAAGGTGGTATTCCCCTGGAGTCGAAGCCAGGGACTAACCTCTCATCTCGAGTTGATTTTTGGTCTACGGAGCTCTTTCGTGTTGCTACAGTGACCTCAGGATCCCTCTAGCCTTGAAACAGCGTTCTTGGGGTTTCTCTGGAGTGCCATCAAGGAAATCAAGGCTCCTTTCATGTGTGATGTGCAACACGGAATTGCTCTGCACGCAGTGTAGGGGAATCTGGCCTCATCTCGCGGCGAGGGGGAAGTCTCATGGTTTTTCTCGAGTTGCGGCGGGAACCTGGGGTATATTCTCGAGTTACGACGGGGATGGCCCTTCCACCCACGTATTTGTTCAGCGACGTCAGGACTCCTGCCTAGTTGCGAGGGACAACTCGGGATTCTCCTCGAGGCTTGGCAGGGCAATTGGGACGCCTCTCCAGCTGACGTCGGAGAACAAGGGTCCCTTATCACGTGCCACAGGAATCCTGGGACTCCTATCAAGTTTCACGAGGAGTCAGGCATAGTCTCCTTTGGAGGCACTGATCTCCACGTACCTCTTGTGTTTTCAAAGGATGTGAGGCCTCCGGTCGCGATGAGGTGTGGAACTAGGTCTTTCTCTGTGGTCTCCACAGGGGATTCAGACATCCTTTCGTCTTGGGAGATGCAAGACAAGCCTGCATTCAAGTCACTGCAGGGATATCCGGCCTTATTTCGAGTCAGGGCATCGCGGTCTCCATTCCACTTGAGGCCGCAAACTCAGGGTCCCTCTCACATACATAGAGCTGAGAGAAGCCTCCTCTTGAGGTGCTTGTGGTAAGGTGGTATTCCTCTGGAGTCGAAGCCAGGGACTAACCTCTCATCTCGAGTTGATTTTTGGTCCACGGAGCTCTTTTGTGTTGCTACAGTGACCTCAGGTTCCCTCAACCTTGAAACAGTGTTCTTGGGGTTTCTCTGGAGTGCCATCAAGGAAATCAAGGCTCCTTTCATGTGTGATGTGCAACACGGAATTGCTCTGCATGCAGTGCAGGGGAATCGGGCCTCATCTCGCGGCGAGGGGGAAATCTCATGGTATTTCTCGAGTTGTGGCGGGAACCTGGGGTATATTCTCGAGTTACGACGGGGATGGCCCTTCCAACCACGTGTTTGTTCAGCGACGTCAGGACTCCTGCCTAGTTGCGAGGGACCACACGGGATTCTCCTTGAGGCTTGGCAGGGCAATTGGGACGCCTCTCCAGCTGAGGCGGGAGACCAAGGGTCCCTTTCCACGTGCCACAGGAATCCTGGGACTCCTATCAAGTTTCACGAGGAGTCAGGCATCGTCTCCTTTGGAGGCACTGATCTCCGCGTACCTCTGGAGTTTTCAAAGGATGTGAGGCCTCCGGTCGCGATGAGGTGGGGAACTAGGTCTTTCTCTGTGGTCTCCACAGGGGATTCAGACATCCTTTCGTCTTGGGAGATGCAAGACGAGCCTGCATTCAAGTCACTGCAGGGATATCCGGCCTTATTTCGAGTCAGGGCATCGCGGTGTCCATTCCACTTGAGGCCGTAAACTCAGGGTCCCTCTCACATAACTAGAGCTGAGAGAAGCCTCCTCGTGAGGTGCTTGTGGTAAGGTGGTATTCCTCTGCAGTCGAAGCCAGGGACTAACCTCTAATCTCGAGTTGATTTTTGGTCCACGGAGCTCTTTCGTGTTGCTACAGTGACCTTAGGATCCCTCTAGCCTTGAAACAGTGTTCTTGGGGTTTCTCTGGAGTGCCATCAAGGAAATCAAGGCTCCTTTCATGTGTGATGTGCAACACGGAATTGCTCTGCACGCAGTGCAGGGGAATCGGGCCTCATCTCGCGGCGCGGGGGAAGTCTCATGGTTTTTCTCGAGTTGCGGCGGGAACCTGGGGTATATTCTCGAGTTACGACGGGGATGGCCCTTCCACCCACGTGTTTGTTCAGCGACGTCAGGACTCCTGCCTAGTTGCGAGGGACAACTCGGGATTCTCCTCGAGGCTTAGCAGGGCAATTGGGACGCCTCTCCAGCTGAGGCGGGAGACCAAGGCTCCCTTTCCACGTGCCACAGGAATCCTGGGACTCCTATCAAGTTTTACGAGGAGTCAGGCATCATCTCCTTTGGAGGCACTGATCTCCCCATACCTCTGGAGTTTTCAAAGGATGTGAGGCCTCCGGTCGCGATGAGGTGGGCAACTAGGTCTTCTTCTGTGGTCTCCACAGGTGATTCAGACATCCTTTCTTTTTGGGAGATGCAAGACGAGCCTGCATTCAAGTCACTGCAGGGATATCCGGCCTAATTTCGAGTCAGGGCATCGCGGTGTCCATTCCACTTGTGGCCGCAAACTCAGGGTCCCTCTCACATAGCTAGAGCTGAGAGAAGCCTCCTCTTGAGGTGCTTGTGGTAAGATGGTATTCCTCTGGAGTCGAAGCCAGGGACTAACCTCTCATCTCGAGTTGATTTTTGGTCCACGGAGCTCTTTTGTGTTGCTACAGTGACCTCAGGTTCCCTCAAGCTTGAAACAGTGTTCTTGGGGTTTCTCTGGAGTGCCATCAAGGAAATCAAGGCTCCTTTCATGTGTGATGTGCAACACGGAATTGCTCTGCATGCAGTGCAGGGGAATCGGGCCTCATCTCGCGGCGAGGGGGAAGTCTCATGGTATTTCTCGAGTTGCGGCGGGAACCTGGGGTATATTCTCGAGTTACGACGGGGATGGCCCTTCCACCCACGTGTTTGTTCAGCGACGTCAGGACTCCTGCCTAGTTGCGAGGGACCACTCGGGATTCTCCTTGAGGCTTGGCAGGGCAATTGGGACGCCTCTCCAGCTGAGGCGGGAGACCAAGGGTCCCTTTCCACGTGCCACAGGAATCCTGGGACTCCTATCAAGTTTCACGAGGAGTCAGGCATCGTCTCCTTTGGAGGCACTGATCTCCGCGTACCTCTGGAGTTTTCAAAGGATGTGAGGCCTCCGGTCGCGATGAGGTGGGGAACTAGGTCTTTCTCTGTGGTCTCCACAGGGGATTCAGACATCCTTTCGTCTTGGGAGATGCAAGACGAGCCTGCATTCAAGTCACTGCAGGGATATCCGGCCTTATTTCGAGTCAGGGCATCGCGGTGTCCATTCCACTTGAGGCCGTAAACTCAGGGTCCCTCTCACATAACTAGAGCTGAGAGAAGCCTCCTCGTGAGGTGCTTGTGGTAAGGTGGTATTCCTCTGCAGTCGAAGCCAGGGACTAACCTCTCATCTCGAGTTGATTTTTGGTCCACGGAGCTCTTTCGTGTTGCTACAGTGACCTTAGGATCCCTCTAGCCTTGAAACAGTGTTCTTGGGGTTTCTCTGGAGTGCCATCAAGGAAATCAAGGCTCCTTTCATGTGTGATGTGCAACACGGAATTGCTCTGCACGCAGTGCAGGGGAATCGGGCCTCATCTCGCGGCGCGGGGGAAGTCTCATGGTTTTTCTCGAGTTGCGGCGGGAACCTGGGGTATATTCTCGAGTTACGACGGGGATGGCCCTTCCACCCACGTGTTTGTTCAGCGACGTCAGGACTCCTGCCTAGTTGCGAGGGACAACTCGGGATTCTACTCGAGGCTTAGCAGGGCAATTGGGACGCCTCTCCAGCTGAGGCGGGAGACCAAGGCTCCCTTTCCACGTGCCACAGGAATCCTGGGACTCCTATCAAGTTTCACGAGGAGTCAGGCATCATCTCCTTTGGAGGCACTGATCTCCCCATACCTCTGGAGTTTTCAAAGGATGTGAGGCCTCCGGTCGCGATGAGGTGGGCAACTAGGTCTTCTTCTGTGGTCTCCACAGGTGATTCAGACATCCTTTCTTTTTGGGAGATGCAAGACGAGCCTGCATTCAAGTCACTGCAGGGATATCCGGCCTTATTTCGAGTCAGGGCATCGCGGTGTCCATTCCACTTGAGGCCGTAAACTCAGGGTCCCTCTCACATAACTAGAGCTGAGAGAAGCCTCCTCGTGAGGTGCTTGTGGTAAGGTGGTATTCCTCTGCAGTCGAAGCCAGGGACTAACCTCTCATCTCGAGTTGATTTTTGGTCCACGGAGCTCTTTCGTGTTGCTACAGTGACCTTAGGATCCCTCTAGCCTTGAAACAGTGTTCTTGGGGTTTCTCTGGAGTGCCATCAAGGAAATCAAGGCTCCTTTCATGTGTGATGTGCAACACGGAATTGCTCTGCACGCAGTGCAGGGGAATCGGGCCTCATCTCGCGGCGCGGGGGAAGTCTCATGGTTTTTCTCGAGTTGCGGCGGGAACCTGGGGTATATTCTCGAGTTACGACGGGGATGGCCCTTCCACCCACGTGTTTGTTCAGCGACGTCAGGACTCCTGCCTAGTTGCGAGGGACAACTCGGGATTCTACTCGAGGCTTAGCAGGGCAATTGGGACGCCTCTCCAGCTGAGGCGGGAGACCAAGGCTCCCTTTCCACGTGCCACAGGAATCCTGGGACTCCTATCAAGTTCTCGAGGAGTCAGGCATCATCTCCTTTGGAGGCACTGATCTCCCCATACCTCTGGAGTTTTCAAAGGATGTGAGGCCTCCGGTCGCGATGAGGTGGGCAACTAGGTCTTCTTCTGTGGTCTCCACAGGTGATTCAGACATCCTTTCTTTTTGGGAGATGCAAGACGAGCCTGCATTCAAGTCACTGCAGGGATATCCGGCCTAATTTCGAGTCAGGGCATCGCGGTGTCCATTCCACTTGTGGCCGCAAACTCAGGGTCCCTCTCACATAGCTAGAGCTGAGAGAAGCCTCCTCTTGAGGTGCTTGTGGTAAGATGGTATTCCTCTGGAGTCGAAGCCAGGGACTAACCTCTCATCTCGAGTTGATTTTTGGTCCACGGAGCTCTTTTGTGTTGCTACAGTGACCTCAGGTTCCCTCAACCTTGAAACAGTGTTCTTGGGGTTTCTCTGGAGTGCCATCAAGGAAATCAAGGCTCCTTTCATGTGTGATGTGCAACACGGAATTGCTCTGCATGCAGTGCAGGGGAATCGGGCCTCATCTCGCGGCGAGGGGGAAGTCTCATGGTATTTCTCGAGTTGCGGCGGGAACCTGGGGTATATTCTCGAGTTACGACGGGGATGGCCCTTCCACCCACGTGTTTGTTCAGCGACGTCAGGACTCCTGCCTAGTTGCGAGGGACCACTCGGGATTCTCCTTGAGGCTTGGCAGGGCAATTGGGACGCCTCTCCAGCTGAGGCGGGAGACCAAGGGTCCCTTTCCACGTGCCACAGGAATCCTGGGACTCCTATCAAGTTTCACGAGGAGTCAGGCATCGTCTCCTTTGGAGGCACTGATCTCCGCGTACCTCTGGAGTTTTCAAAGGATGTGAGGCCTCCGGTCGCGATGAGGTGGGGAACTAGGTCTTTCTCTGTGGTCTCCACAGGGGATTCAGACATCCTTTCGTCTTGGGAGATGCAAGACGAGCCTGCATTCAAGTCACTGCAGGGATATCCGGCCTTATTTCGAGTCAGGGCATCGCGGTGTCCATTCCACTTGAGGCCGTAAACTCAGGGTCCCTCTCACATAACTAGAGCTGAGAGAAGCCTCCTCGTGAGGTGCTTGTGGTAAGGTGGTATTCCTCTGCAGTCGAAGCCAGGGACTAACCTCTCATCTCGAGTTGATTTTTGGTCCACGGAGCTCTTTCGTGTTGCTACAGTGACCTTAGGATCCCTCTAGCCTTGAAACAGTGTTCTTGGGGTTTCTCTGGAGTGCCATCAAGGAAATCAAGGCTCCTTTCATGTGTGATGTGCAACACGGAATTGCTCTGCACGCAGTGCAGGGGAATCGGGCCTCATCTCGCGGCGCGGGGGAAGTCTCATGGTTTTTCTCGAGTTGCGGCGGGAACCTGGGGTATATTCTCGAGTTACGACGGGGATGGCCCTTCCACCCACGTGTTTGTTCAGCGACGTCAGGACTCCTGCCTAGTTGCGAGGGACAACTCGGGATTCTACTCGAGGCTTAGCAGGGCAATTGGGACGCCTCTCCAGCTGAGGCGGGAGACCAAGGCTCCCTTTCCACGTGCCACAGGAATCCTGGGACTCCTATCAAGTTTCACGAGGAGTCAGGCATCATCTCCTTTGGAGGCACTGATCTCCCCATACCTCTGGAGTTTTCAAAGGATGTGAGGCCTCCGGTCGCGATGAGGTGGGCAACTAGGTCTTCTTCTGTGGTCTCCACAGGTGATTCAGACATCCTTTCTTTTTGGGAGATGCAAGACGAGCCTGCATTCAAGTCACTGCAGGGATATCCGGCCTAATTTCGAGTCAGGGCATCGCGGTGTCCATTCCACTTGTGGCCGCAAACTCAGGGTCCCTCTCACATAGCTAGAGCTGAGAGAAGCCTCCTCTTGAGGTGCTTGTGGTAAGATGGTATTCCTCTGGAGTCGAAGCCAGGGACTAACCTCTCATCTCGAGTTGATTTTTGGTCCACGGAGCTCTTTCGTGTTGCTACAGTGACCTCAGGATCCCTCTAGCCTTGAAACAGTGTTCTTGGGGTTTCTCTGGAGTGCCATTAAGGAAATCAACGCTCCTTTCATGTTTGATGTGCAACACGGAATTGCTCTGCACGCAGTGCAGGGGAATCGGGCCTCATCTCGCGGCGAGGGGGAAGTCTCATGGTTTTTCTCGAGTTGCGGCGGGAACCTGGGGTATATTCTCGAGTTACGACGGGGATGGCCCTTCCACACACGTGTTTGTTCAGCGACGTCAGGACTCCTGCCTAGTTGTGAGGGACAACTCGGGATTCTCCTCGAGGCTTAGCAGGGCAATTGGGACGCCTCTCCAGCTGAGGCGGGAGACCAAGGGTCCCTTTCCACGTGCCACAGGAATCCTGGGACTCCTATCAAGTTTCACGAGGAGTCAGGCATCGTCTCCTTTGGAGGCACTGATCTCCGCGTACCTCTGGAGTTTTCAAAGGATGTGAGGCCTCCGGTCGCGATGAGGTGGGGAACTAGGTCTTTCTCTGTGGTCTCCCCAGGGGATTAGGACATCCTTTCGTCTTGGGAGATGCAAGACGAGCCTGCATTCAAGTCACTGCAGGGATATCCGGCCTTATTTCGAGTCAGGGCATCGCGGTGTCCATTCCACTTGAGGCCGCAAACTCAGGGTCCCTCTCACATACCTAGAGCTGAGAGAAGCCTCCTCTTGAGGTGCTTGTGGTAAGGTGGTATTCCTCTGGAGTCGAAGCCAGGGACTAACCTCTCATCTCGAGTTGATTTTTGGTCTACGGAGCTCTTTCGTGTTGCTACAGTGACCTCAGGATCCCTCTAGCCTTGAAACAGCGTTCTTGGGGTTTCTCTGGAGTGCCATCAAGGAAATCAAGGCTCCTTTCATGTGTGATGTGCAACACGGAATTGCTCTGCACGCAGTGTAGGGGAATCTGGCCTCATCTCGCGGCGAGGGGGAAGTCTCATGGTTTTTCTCGAGTTGCGGCGGGAACCTGGGGTATATTCTCGAGTTACGACGGGGATGGCCCTTCCACCCACGTATTTGTTCAGCGACGTCAGGACTCCTGCCTAGTTGCGAGGGACAACTCGGGATTCTCCTCGAGGCTTGGCAGGGCAATTGGGACGCCTCTCCAGCTGACGTCGGAGAACAAGGGTCCCTTATCACGTGCCACAGGAATCCTGGGACTCCTATCAAGTTTCACGAGGAGTCAGGCATAGTCTCCTTTGGAGGCACTGATCTCCACGTACCTCTTGAGTTTTCAAAGGATTTGAGGCCTCCGGTCGCGATGAGGTGTGGAACTAGGTCTTTCTCTGTGGTCTCCACAGGGGATTCAGACATCCTTTCGTCTTGGGAGATGCAAGACAAGCCTGCATTCAAGTCACTGCAGGGATATCCGGCCTTATTTCGAGTCAGGGCATCGCGGTCTCCATTCCACTTGAGGCCGCAAACTCAGGGTCCCTCTCACATACATAGAGCTGAGAGAAGCCTCCTCTTGAGGTGCTTGTGGTAAGGTGGTATTCCTCTGGAGTCGAAGCCAGGGACTAACCTCTCATCTCGAGTTGATTTTTGGTCCACGGAGCTCTTTTGTGTTGCTACAGTGACCTCAGGTTCCCTCAACCTTGAAACAGTGTTCTTGGGGTTTCTCTGGAGTGCGATCAAGGAAATCAAGGCTCCTTTCATGTGTGATGTGCAACACGGAATTGCTCTGCATGCAGTGCAGGGGAATCGGGCCTCATCTCGCGGCGAGGGGGAAGTCTCATGGTATTTCTCGAGTTGCGGCGGGAACCTGGGGTATATTCTCGAGTTACGACGGGGATGGCCCTTCCACCCACGTGTTTGTTCAGCGACGTCAGGACTCCTGCCTAGTTGCGAGGGACCACACGGGATTCTCCTTGAGGCTTGGCAGGGCAATTGGGACGCCTCTCCAGCTGAGGCGGGAGACCAAGGGTCCCTTTCCACGTGCCACAGGAATCCTGGGACTCCTATCAAGTTTCACGAGGAGTCAGGCATCGTCTCCTTTGGAGGCACTGATCTCCGCGTACCTCTGGAGTTTTCAAAGGATGTGAGGCCTCCGGTCGCGATGAGGTGGGGAACTAGGTCTTTCTCTGTGGTCTCCACAGGGGATTCAGACATCCTTTCGTCTTGGGAGATGCAAGACGAACCTGCATTCAAGTCACTGCAGGGATATCCGGCCTTATTTCGAGTCAGGGCATCGCGGTGTCCATTCCACTTGAGGCCGTAAACTCAGGGTCCCTCTCACATAACTAGAGCTGAGAGAAGCCTCCTCGTGAGGTGCTTGTGGTAAGGTGGTATTCCTCTGCAGTCGAAGCCAGGGACTAACCTCTCATCTCGAGTTGATTTTTGGTCCACGGAGCTCTTTCGTGTTGCTACAGTGACCTTAGGATCCCTCTAGCCTTGAAACAGTGTTCTTGGGGTTTCTCTGGAGTGCCATCAAGGAAATCAAGGCTCCTTTCATGTGTGATGTGCAACACGGAATTGCTCTGCACGCAGTGCAGGGGAATCGGGCCTCATCTCGCGGCGCGGGGGAAGTCTCATGGTTTTTCTCGAGTTGCGGCGGGAACCTGGGGTATATTCTCGAGTTACGACGGGGATGGCCCTTCCACCCACGTGTTTGTTCAGC
Source organism: Cervus elaphus (assembly GCF_910594005.1). NCBI lineage: Eukaryota > Metazoa > Chordata > Mammalia > Artiodactyla > Cervidae > Cervus > Cervus elaphus. The sequence goes on from NC_057848.1 coordinate 24,073,632, forward strand.
GACGTCAGGACTCCTGCCTAGTTGCGAGGGACAACTCGGGATTCTCCTCGAGGCTTAGCAGGGCAATTGGGACGCCTCTCCAGCTGAGGCGGGAGACCAAGGCTCCCTTTCCACGTGCCACAGGAATCCTGGGACTCCTATCAAGTTTTACGAGGAGTCAGGCATCATCTCCTTTGGAGGCACTGATCTCCCCATACCTCTGGAGTTTTCAAAGGATGTGAGGCCTCCGGTCGCGATGAGGTGGGCAACTAGGTCTTCTTCTGTGGTCTCCACAGGTGATTCAGACATCCTTTCTTTTTGGGAGATGCAAGACGAGCCTGCATTCAAGTCACTGCAGGGATATCCGGCCTAATTTCGAGTCAGGGCATCGCGGTGTCCATTCCACTTGTGGCCGCAAACTCAGGGTCCCTCTCACATAGCTAGAGCTGAGAGAAGCCTCCTCTTGAGGTGCTTGTGGTAAGATGGTATTCCTCTGGAGTCGAAGCCAGGGACTAACCTCTCATCTCGAGTTGATTTTTGGTCCACGGAGCTCTTTTGTGTTGCTACAGTGACCTCAGGTTCCCTCAACCTTGAAACAGTGTTCTTGGGGTTTCTCTGGAGTGCCATCAAGGAAATCAAGGCTCCTTTCATGTGTGATGTGCAACACGGAATTGCTCTGCATGCAGTGCAGGGGAATCGGGCCTCATCTCGCGGCGAGGGGGAAGTCTCATGGTATTTCTCGAGTTGCGGCGGGAACCTGGGGTATATTCTCGAGTTACGACGGGGATGGCCCTTCCACCCACGTGTTTGTTCAGCGACGTCAGGACTCCTGCCTAGTTGCGAGGGACCACTCGGGATTCTCCTTGAGGCTTGGCAGGGCAATTGGGACGCCTCTCCAGCTGAGGCGGGAGACCAAGGGTCCCTTTCCACGTGCCACAGGAATCCTGGGACTCCTATCAAGTTTCACGAGGAGTCAGGCATCGTCTCCTTTGGAGGCACTGATCTCCGCGTACCTCTGGAGTTTTCAAAGGATGTGAGGCCTCCGGTCGCGATGAGGTGGGGAACTAGGTCTTTCTCTGTGGTCTCCACAGGGGATTCAGACATCCTTTCGTCTTGGGAGATGCAAGACGAGCCTGCATTCAAGTCACTGCAGGGATATCCGGCCTTATTTCGAGTCAGGGCATCGCGGTGTCCATTCCACTTGAGGCCGTAAACTCAGGGTCCCTCTCACATAACTAGAGCTGAGAGAAGCCTCCTCGTGAGGTGCTTGTGGTAAGGTGGTATTCCTCTGCAGTCGAAGCCAGGGACTAACCTCTCATCTCGAGTTGATTTTTGGTCCACGGAGCTCTTTCGTGTTGCTACAGTGACCTTAGGATCCCTCTAGCCTTGAAACAGTGTTCTTGGGGTTTCTCTGGAGTGCCATCAAGGAAATCAAGGCTCCTTTCATGTGTGATGTGCAACACGGAATTGCTCTGCACGCAGTGCAGGGGAATCGGGCCTCATCTCGCGGCGCGGGGGAAGTCTCATGGTTTTTCTCGAGTTGCGGCGGGAACCTGGGGTATATTCTCGAGTTACGACGGGGATGGCCCTTCCACCCACGTGTTTGTTCAGCGACGTCAGGACTCCTGCCTAGTTGCGAGGGACAACTCGGGATTCTACTCGAGGCTTAGCAGGGCAATTGGGACGCCTCTCCAGCTGAGGCGGGAGACCAAGGCTCCCTTTCCACGTGCCACAGGAATCCTGGGACTCCTATCAAGTTTCACGAGGAGTCAGGCATCATCTCCTTTGGAGGCACTGATCTCCCCATACCTCTGGAGTTTTCAAAGGATGTGAGGCCTCCGGTCGCGATGAGGTGGGCAACTAGGTCTTCTTCTGTGGTCTCCACAGGTGATTCAGACATCCTTTCTTTTTGGGAGATGCAAGACGAGCCTGCATTCAAGTCACTGCAGGGATATCCGGCCTAATTTCGAGTCAGGGCATCGCGGTGTCCATTCCACTTGTGGCCGCAAACTCAGGGTCCCTCTCACATAGCTAGAGCTGAGAGAAGCCTCCTCTTGAGGTGCTTGTGGTAAGATGGTATTCCTCTGGAGTCGAAGCCAGGGACTAACCTCTCATCTCGAGTTGATTTTTGGTCCACGGAGCTCTTTCGTGTTGCTACAGTGACCTCAGGATCCCTCTAGCCTTGAAACAGTGTTCTTGGGGTTTCTCTGGAGTGCCATTAAGGAAATCAACGCTCCTTTCATGTTTGATGTGCAACACGGAATTGCTCTGCACGCAGTGCAGGGGAATCGGGCCTCATCTCGCGGCGAGGGGGAAGTCTCATGGTTTTTCTCGAGTTGCGGCGGGAACCTGGGGTATATTCTCGAGTTACGACGGGGATGGCCCTTCCACACACGTGTTTGTTCAGCGACGTCAGGACTCCTGCCTAGTTGTGAGGGACAACTCGGGATTCTCCTCGAGGCTTAGCAGGGCAATTGGGACGCCTCTCCAGCTGAGGCGGGAGACCAAGGGTCCCTTTCCACGTGCCACAGGAATCCTGGGACTCCTATCAAGTTTCACGAGGAGTCAGGCATCGTCTCCTTTGGAGGCACTGATCTCCGCGTACCTCTGGAGTTTTCAAAGGATGTGAGGCCTCCGGTCGCGATGAGGTGGGGAACTAGGTCTTTTTCTGTGGTCTCCCCAGGGGATTAGGACATCCTTTCGTCTTGGGAGATGCAAGACGAGCCTGCATTCAAGTCACTGCAGGGATATCCGGCCTTATTTCGAGTCAGGGCATCGCGGTGTCCATTCCACTTGAGGCCGCAAACTCAGGGTCCCTCTCACATACCTAGAGCTGAGAGAAGCCTCCTCTTGAGGTGCTTGTGGTAAGGTGGTATTCCTCTGGAGTCGAAGCCAGGGACTAACCTCTCATCTCGAGTTGATTTTTGGTCCACGGAGCTCTTTCGTGTTGCTCCAGTGACCTCAGGATCCCTCTAGCCTTGAAACAGTGTTCTTGGGGTTTCTCTGGATTGCCATCAAGGAAATCAAGGCTCCTTTCATGTGTGATGTGCAACACGGAATTGCTCTGCACACAGTGCTGGGGAATCGGGCCTCATCTCGGGGCGAGGGGGTAGTCTCATGGTTTTTCTCGAGTTGCGGCGGGAACCTGGGGTATATTCTCGAGTTACGACGGGAATGGCCCCTCCACCCACGTGTTTGTTCAGCGACGTCAGGACTCCTGCCTAGTTGCGAGGGACAACTCGGGATTCTCCTCGAGGCTTGGCAGGGCAATTGGGAGGCCTCTCCAGCTGAGGCGGGAGACCAAGGGTCCCTTTCCACGTGCCACAGGAATCCTGGGACTCCTATCAAGTTTCATGAGGAGTCAGGCATCGTTTCCTTTGGAGGCACTGATCTCCGCGTACCTCTGGGGTTTTCACAGGATGTGAAGCCTCCGGTTGCGATGAGATGGGAAACTAGGTCTTTCTCTGTGGTCTCCACAGGGGATTCAGACATCCTTTCGTTTTGGGAGATACAAGACGAGCCTGCATTCAAGTCACTGCAGGGATTTCCCGCCTTATTTCGAGTCAGGGCATCGCGGTGTCCATTCCACTTGAGGCCGCAAACTCAGGGTCCCTCTCACATACTTAGAGCTGAGAGAAGCCTCCTCTTGAGGTGCTTGTGGTAAGGTGGTATTCCTCTGGAGTCGAAGCCAGGGACTAACCTCTCATCTCGAGTTGATTTTTGGTCCACGGAGCTCTTTCGTGTTGCTACAGTGACCTCAGGATGCCTCTAGTCTTGAAACAGTGTTCTTGGGGTTTCTCTGGAGTGCCATCAAGGAAATCAAGGCTCCTTTCATGTATGATGTGCAACACGGAATTGCTCTGCACGCAGTGTAGGGGAATCTGGCCTCATCTCGCGGCGAGGGGGAAGTCTCATGGTTTTTCTCGAGTTGCAGCGGGAACCTGGGTTATATTCTCGAGTTACGACGGGGATGGCCCTTTCACACACGTTTTTCTTCAGCGACGTCATGACTCCTGCCTAGTTGCGAGGGACAATTCGGGATTCTCCTCCAGGCTTGGCAGATCAATTGGGACGCCTCTTCAGCTGAGGCGGGAGACCAAGGGTCCCTTTCCACGTGCCACAGGAATGCTGGGACTCCTATAAAGTTTCACGAGGAGTCAGGCATCATCTCCTTTGGAGGCCATGATCTCCGCGTACCTCTGGAATTTTCAAAGGATGTGAGGCCTCCGGTCGCCATGAGGTGGGGAACTAGGTCTTTCTCTGTGGTCTCCACAGGGGATTCAGACATCCTTTCATCTTTGGAGATGCAAGACGAGCCTGCATTCAAGTCACTGCAGGGATATCCGGCCTTATTTCGCGTCAGGGCATCACAGTGTCCATTCCACTTGAGGCCGCAAAATCAGGGTCCCTTTCACATACCTAGAGCTGAGAGAAGCCTCCTCTTGAGGTGCTTGTGGTAAGGTGCTATTCCTCTGGAATCGAAGCCAGGGATTAACCTCTCATCTCGAGTTGATTTTTGGTCCACGGAGCTCTTTCGTGTTGCTACAGTGACCTCAGGATGCCTCTAGCTTTGAAACAGTGTTCTTGGGGTTTCTCTGGAGTGCCATCAAGAAAATTAAGGCTACTTTCATGTTTGTTCTGCAACACGGAATTGCTCTGCATGCAGTGCAGGGGAATCGTGCCTCATCTCGCGGCGAGGGGGAAGTCTCATGGTTTTTCTCGAGTTGCGGCGGGAACCTGGGATATATTCTCGAGTTACGACGGGGATGGCCCTTCCACCCACGTATTTGTTCAGCGACGTCAGGACTCCTGCCTAGTTGCGAGGGACAACTCGGGATTCTCCTCGAGGCTTGGCAGGGCAATTGGGACGCCTCTCCAGCTGACGTCGGAGAACAAGGGTCCCTTATCACGTGCCACAGGAATCCTGGGACTCCTATCAAGTTTCATGAGGAGTCAGGCATCGTCTCCTTTGGAGGCACTGATCTCCACGTACCTCTTGAGTTTTCAAAGGATGTGAGGCCTCCGGTCGCGATGAGGTGTGGAACTAGGTCTTTCTCTGTGGCCTCCACAGGGGATTCAGACATCCTTTCGTCTTGGGAGATGCAAGACAAGCCTGCATTCAAGTCACTGCAGGGATATCCGGCCTTATTTCGAGTCAGGGCATCGCGGTCTCCATTCCACTTGAGGCCGCAAACTCAGGGTCCCTCTCACATACATAGAGCTGAGAGAAGCCTCCTCTTGAGGTGCTTGTGGTAAGGTGGTATTCCTCTGGAGTCGAAGCCAGGGACTAACCTCTCATCTCGAGTTGATTTTTGGTCCACGGAGTTCTTTTGTGTTGCTCCAGTGACCTCAGGTTCCCTCAACCTTGAAACAGTGTTCTTGGGGTTTCTCTGGAGTGCCATCAAGGAAATCAAGGCTCCTTTCATGTGTGATGTGCAACACGGAATTGCTCTGCATGCAGTGCAGGGGAATCGGGCCTCATCTCGCAGCGAGGGGGAAGTCTCATGGTATTTCTCGAGTTGCGGCGGGAACCTGGGGTATATTCTCGAGTTACGGCGGGGATGGCCCTTCCACCCACGTGTTTGTTCAGCGACGTCAGGACTCCTGCCTAGTTGCGAGGGACCACTCGGGATTCTCCTTGAGGATTGGCAGGGCAATTGGGACGCCTCTCCAGCTGAGGCGGGAGACCAAGGGTCCCTTTCCACGTGCCACAGGAATCCTGGGACTCCTATCAAGTTTCACGAGGAGTCATGCATCGTCTCCTTTGGAGGCACTGATCTCCGCGTACCTCTGGAGTTTTCAAAGGATGTGAGGCCTCCGGTCGCGATGAGGTGGGGAACTAGGTCTTTCTCTGTGGTCTCCACAGGGGATTCAGACATCCTTTCGTCTTGGGAGATGCAAGACGAGCCTGCATTCAAGTCACTGCAGGGATATCCGGCCTTATTTCGAGTCAGGGCATCGCGGTGTCCATTCCACTTGAGGCCGCAAACTCAGGGTCCCTCTCACATAACTAGAGCTGAGAGAAGCCTCCTCGTGAGGTGCTTGTGGTAAGGTGGTATTCCTCTGCAGTCGAAGCCAGGGACTAACCTCTCATCTCGAGTTGATTTTTGGTCCACGGAGCTCTTTCGTGTTGCTACAGTGACCTTAGGATCCCTCTAGCCTTGAAACAGTGTTCTTGGGGTTTCTCTGGAGTGCCATCAAGGAAATCAAGGCTCCTTTCATGTGTGATGTGCAACACGGAATTGCTCTGCACGCAGTGCAGGGGAATCGGGCCTCATCTCGCGGCGCGGGGGAAGTCTCATGGTTTTTCTCGAGTTGCGGCGGGAACCTGGGGTATATTCTCGAGTTACGACGGGGATGGCCATTCCACCCACGTGTTTGTTCAGCGACGTCAGGACTCCTGCCTAGTTGCGAGGGACAACTCGGGATTCTCCTCGAGGCTTAGCAGGGCAATTGGGACGCCTCTCCAGCTGAGGCGGGAGACCAAGGCTCCCTTTCCACGTGCCACAGGAATCCTGGGACTCCTATCAAGTTTCACGAGGAGTCAGGCATCATCTCCTTTGGAGGCACTGATCTCCCCATACCTCTGGAGTTTTCAAAGGATGTGAGGCCTCCGGTCGCGATGAGGTGGGGAACTAGGTCTTCTTCTGTGGTCTCCACAGGTGATTCAGACATCCTTTCTTTTGGGAGATGCAAGACGAGCCTGCATTCAAGTCACTGCAGGGATATCCGGCCTAATTTCGAGTCAGGGCATCGCGGTGTCCATTCCACTTGAGGCCGCAAACTCAGGGTCCCTCTCACATAGCTAGAGCTGAGAGAAGCCTCCTCTTGAGGTGCTTGTGGTAAGGTGGTATTCCTCTGGAGTCGAAGCCAGGGACTAACCTCTCATCTCGAGTTAATTTTTGGTCCATGGAGCTCTTTCGTGTTGCTACAGTGACCTCAGGATCCCTCTAGCCTTGAAACAGTGTTCTTGGGGTTTCTCTGGAGTGCCATCAAGGAAATCAAGGCTCCTTTCATGTTTGATGTGCAACACGGAATTGCTCTGCATGCCGTGCAGGGGAATCGGGCCTCATCTCGCGGCGAGGGGGAAGTCTCATGGTTTTTCTCGAGTTGCGGCGGGAACCTGGGGTATATTCTTGAGTTACGACGGGGATGGCCCTTCCACCCACGTGTTTGTTCAGCGACGTCAGGACTCCTGCCTAGTTGTGAGGGACAACTCGGGATTCTCCTCGAGGCTTAGCAGGGCAATTGGGACGCCTCTCCAGCTGAGGCGGGAGACCAAGGGTCCCTTTCCACGTGCCACAGGAATCCTGGGACTCCTATCAAGTTTCACGAGGAGTCAGGCATCGTCTCCTTTGGAGGCACTGATCTCCGCGTACCTCTGGAGTTTTCAAAGGATGTGAGGCCTCCGGTCGCGATGAGGTGGGGAACTAGGTCTTTTTCTGTGGTCTCCCCAGGGGATTAGGACATCCTTTCGTCTTGGAAGATGCAAGACGAGCCTGCATTCAAGTCACTGCAGTGATATCCGGCCTAATTTCGAGTCAGGGCATCGCGGTGTCCATTCCACTTGAGGCCGCAAACTCAGGGTCCCTCTCACATACCTAGAGCTGAGAGAAGCCTCCTCTTGAGGTGCTTGTGGTAAGGTGGTATTGCTCTGGAGTCGAAGCCAGGGACTAACCTCTCATCTCGAGTTGATTTTTGGTCCACGGAGCTCTTTCGTGTTCCTACAGTGACCTCAGGATCCCTCTAGCCTTGAAACAGTGTTCTTGGGGTTTCTCTGGATTGCCATCAAGGAAATCAAGGCTCCTTTCATGTGTGATGTGCAACACGGAATTGCTCTGCACACAGTGCTGGGGAATCGGGCCTCATCTCGGGGCGAGGGGGAAGTCTCATGGTTTTTCTCGAGTTGCGGCGGGAACCTGGGGTATATTCTCGAGTTACGACGAGAATGGCCCCTCCACCCACGTGTTTGTTCAGCGACGTCAGGACTCCTGCCTAGTTGCGAGGGACAACTCGGGATTCTCCTCGAGGCTTGGCAGGGCAATTGGGAGGCCTCTCCAGCTGAGGCGGGAGACCAAGGGTCCCTTTCCACGTGCCACAGGAATCCTGGGACTCCTATCAAGTTTCATGAGGAGTCAGGCATCGTTTCCTTTGGAGGCACTGATCTCCGCGTACCTCTGGGGTTTTCACAGGATGTGAAGCCTCCGGTTGCGATGAGATGGGAAACTAGGTCTTTCTCTGTGGTCTCCACAGGGGATTCAGACATCCTTTCGTTTTGGGAGATACAAGACGAGCCTGCATTCAAGTCACTGCAGGGATTTCCCGCCTTATTTCGAGTCAGGGCATCGCGGTGTCCATTCCACTTGAGGCCGCAAACTCAGGGTCCCTCTCACATACTTAGAGCTGAGAGAAGCCTCCTCTTGAGGTGCTTGTGGTAAGGTGGTATTCCTCTGGAGTCGAAGCCAGGGACTAACCTCTCATCTCGAGTTGATTTTTGGTCCACGGAGCTCTTTCGTGTTGCTACAGTGACCTCAGGATGCCTCTAGTCTTGAAACAGTGTTCTTGGGGTTTCTCTGGAGTGCCATCAAGGAAATCAAGGCTCCTTTCATGTATGATGTGCAACACGGAATTGCTCTGCACGCAGTGTAGGGGAATCTGGCCTCATCTCGCGGCGAGGGGGAAGTCTCATGGTTTTTCTCGAGTTGCAGCGGGAACCTGGGTTATATTCTCGAGTTACGACGGGGATGGCCCTTTCACACACGTTTTTCTTCAGCGACGTCATGACTCCTGCCTAGTTGCGAGGGACAATTCGGGATTCTCCTCCAGGCTTGGCAGATCAATTGGGACGCCTCTTCAGCTGAGGCGGGAGACCAAGGGTCCCTTTCCACGTGCCACAGGAATGCTGGGACTCCTATAAAGTTTCACGAGGAGTCAGGCATCATCTCCTTTGGAGGCCATGATCTCCGCGTACCTCTGGAATTTTCAAAGGATGTGAGGCCTCCGGTCGCCATGAGGTGGGGAACTAGGTCTTTCTCTGTGGTCTCCACAGGGGATTCAGACATCCTTTCATCTTTGGAGATGCAAGACGAGCCTGCATTCAAGTCACTGCAGGGATATCCGGCCTTATTTCGCGTCAGGGCATCACAGTGTCCATTCCACTTGAGGCCGCAAAATCAGGGTCCCTTTCACATACCTAGAGCTGAGAGAAGCCTCCTCTTGAGGTGCTTGTGGTAAGGTGCTATTCCTCTGGAATCGAAGCCAGGGATTAACCTCTCATCTCGAGTTGATTTTTGGTCCACGGAGCTCTTTCGTGTTGCTACAGTGACCTCAGGATGCCTCTAGCTTTGAAACAGTGTTCTTGGGGTTTCTCTGGAGTGCCATCAAGAAAATTAAGGCTACTTTCATGTTTGTTCTGCAACACGGAATTGCTCTGCATGCAGTGCAGGGGAATCGTGCCTCATCTCGCGGCGAGGGGGAAGTCTCATGGTTTTTCTCGAGTTGCGGCGGGAACCTGGGATATATTCTCGAGTTACGACGGGGATGGCCCTTCCACCCACGTATTTGTTCAGCGACGTCAGGACTCCTGCCTAGTTGCGAGGGACAACTCGGGATTCTCCTCGAGGCTTGGCAGGGCAATTGGGACGCCTCTCCAGCTGACGTCGGAGAACAAGGGTCCCTTATCACGTGCCACAGGAATCCTGGGACTCCTATCAAGTTTCATGAGGAGTCAGGCATCGTCTCCTTTGGAGGCACTGATCTCCACGTACCTCTTGAGTTTTCAAAGGATGTGAGGCCTCCGGTCGCGATGAGGTGTGGAACTAGGTCTTTCTCTGTGGCCTCCACAGGGGATTCAGACATCCTTTCGTCTTGGGAGATGCAAGACAAGCCTGCATTCAAGTCACTGCAGGGATATCCGGCCTTATTTCGAGTCAGGGCATCGCGGTCTCCATTCCACTTGAGGCCGCAAACTCAGGGTCCCTCTCACATACATAGAGCTGAGAGAAGCCTCCTCTTGAGGTGCTTGTGGTAAGGTGGTATTCCTCTGGAGTCGAAGCCAGGGACTAACCTCTCATCTCGAGTTGATTTTTGGTCCACGGAGTTCTTTTGTGTTGCTCCAGTGACCTCAGGTTCCCTCAACCTTGAAACAGTGTTCTTGGGGTTTCTCTGGAGTGCCATCAAGGAAATCAAGGCTCCTTTCATGTGTGATGTGCAACACGGAATTGCTCTGCATGCAGTGCAGGGGAATCGGGCCTCATCTCGCAGCGAGGGGGAAGTCTCATGGTATTTCTCGAGTTGCGGCGGGAACCTGGGGTATATTCTCGAGTTACGGCGGGGATGGCCCTTCCACCCACGTGTTTGTTCAGCGACGTCAGGACTCCTGCCTAGTTGCGAGGGACCACTCGGGATTCTCCTTGAGGATTGGCAGGGCAATTGGGACGCCTCTCCAGCTGAGGCGGGAGACCAAGGGTCCCTTTCCACGTGCCACAGGAATCCTGGGACTCCTATCAAGTTTCACGAGGAGTCATGCATCGTCTCCTTTGGAGGCACTGATCTCCGCGTACCTCTGGAGTTTTCAAAGGATGTGAGGCCTCCGGTCGCGATGAGGTGGGGAACTAGGTCTTTCTCTGTGGTCTCCACAGGGGATTCAGACATCCTTTCGTCTTGGGAGATGCAAGACGAGCCTGCATTCAAGTCACTGCAGGGATATCCGGCCTTATTTCGAGTCAGGGCATCGCGGTGTCCATTCCACTTGAGGCCGCAAACTCAGGGTCCCTCTCACATAACTAGAGCTGAGAGAAGCCTCCTCGTGAGGTGCTTGTGGTAAGGTGGTATTCCTCTGCAGTCGAAGCCAGGGACTAACCTCTCATCTCGAGTTGATTTTTGGTCCACGGAGCTCTTTCGTGTTGCTACAGTGACCTTAGGATCCCTCTAGCCTTGAAACAGTGTTCTTGGGGTTTCTCTGGAGTGCCATCAAGGAAATCAAGGCTCCTTTCATGTGTGATGTGCAACACGGAATTGCTCTGCACGCAGTGCAGGGGAATCGGGCCTCATCTCGCGGCGCGGGGGAAGTCTCATGGTTTTTCTCGAGTTGCGGCGGGAACCTGGGGTATATTCTCGAGTTACGACGGGGATGGCCATTCCACCCACGTGTTTGTTCAGCGACGTCAGGACTCCTGCCTAGTTGCGAGGGACAACTCGGGATTCTCCTCGAGGCTTAGCAGGGCAATTGGGACGCCTCTCCAGCTGAGGCGGGAGACCAAGGCTCCCTTTCCACGTGCCACAGGAATCCTGGGACTCCTATCAAGTTTCACGAGGAGTCAGGCATCATCTCCTTTGGAGGCACTGATCTCCCCATACCTCTGGAGTTTTCAAAGGATGTGAGGCCTCCGGTCGCGATGAGGTGGGGAACTAGGTCTTCTTCTGTGGTCTCCACAGGTGATTCAGACATCCTTTCTTTTGGGAGATGCAAGACGAGCCTGCATTCAAGTCACTGCAGGGATATCCGGCCTAATTTCGAGTCAGGGCATCGCGGTGTCCATTCCACTTGAGGCCGCAAACTCAGGGTCCCTCTCACATAGCTAGAGCTGAGAGAAGCCTCCTCTTGAGGTGCTTGTGGTAAGGTGGTATTCCTCTGGAGTCGAAGCCAGGGACTAACCTCTCATCTCGAGTTAATTTTTGGTCCATGGAGCTCTTTCGTGTTGCTACAGTGACCTCAGGATCCCTCTAGCCTTGAAACAGTGTTCTTGGGGTTTCTCTGGAGTGCCATCAAGGAAATCAACGCTCCTTTCATGTTTGATGTGCAACACGGAATTGCTCTGCATGCCGTGCAGGGGAATCGGGCCTCATCTCGCGGCGAGGGGGAAGTCTCATGGTTTTTCTCGAGTTGCGGCGGGAACCTGGGGTATATTCTTGAGTTACGACGGGGATGGCCCTTCCACCCACGTGTTTGTTCAGCGACGTCAGGACTCCTGCCTAGTTGTGAGGGACAACTCGGGATTCTCCTCGAGGCTTAGCAGGGCAATTGGGACGCCTCTCCAGCTGAGGCGGGAGACCAAGGGTCCCTTTCCACGTGCCACAGGAATCCTGGGACTCCTATCAAGTTTCACGAGGAGTCAGGCATCGTCTCCTTTGGAGGCACTGATCTCCGCGTACCTCTGGAGTTTTCAAAGGATGTGAGGCCTCCGGTCGCGATGAGGTGGGGAACTAGGTCTTTTTCTGTGGTCTCCCCAGGGGATTAGGACATCCTTTCGTCTTGGAAGATGCAAGACGAGCCTGCATTCAAGTCACTGCAGTGATATCCGGCCTAATTTCGAGTCAGGGCATCGCGGTGTCCATTCCACTTGAGGCCGCAAACTCAGGGTCCCTCTCACATACCTAGAGCTGAGAGAAGCCTCCTCTTGAGGTGCTTGTGGTAAGGTGGTATTGCTCTGGAGTCGAAGCCAGGGACTAACCTCTCATCTCGAGTTGATTTTTGGTCCACGGAGCTCTTTCGTGTTCCTACAGTGACCTCAGGATCCCTCTAGCCTTGAAACAGTGTTCTTGGGGTTTCTCTGGATTGCCATCAAGGAAATCAAGGCTCCTTTCATGTGTGATGTGCAACACGGAATTGCTCTGCACACAGTGCTGGGGAATCGGGCCTCATCTCGGGGCGAGGGGGAAGTCTCATGGTTTTTCTCGAGTTGCGGCGGGAACCTGGGGTATATTCTCGAGTTACGACGAGAATGGCCCCTCCACCCACGTGTTTGTTCAGCGACGTCAGGACTCCTGCCTAGTTGCGAGGGACAACTCGGGATTCTCCTCGAGGCTTGGCAGGGCAATTGGGAGGCCTCTCCAGCTGAGGCGGGAGACCAAGGGTCCCTTTCCACGTGCCACAGGAATCCTGGGACTCCTATCAAGTTTCATGAGGAGTCAGGCATCGTTTCCTTTGGAGGCACTGATCTCCGCGTACCTCTGGGTTTTTCACAGGATGTGAAGCCTCCGGTTGCGATGAGATGGGAAACTAGGTCTTTCTCTGTGGTCTCCACAGGGGATTCAGACATCCTTTCGTTTTGGGAGATACAAGACGAGCCTGCATTCAAGTCACTGCAGGGATTTCCCGCCTTATTTCGAGTCAGGGCATCGCGGTGTCCATTCCACTTGAGGCCGCAAACTCAGGGTCCCTCTCACATACTTAGAGCTGAGAGAAGCCTCCTCTTGAGGTGCTTGTGGTAAGGTGGTATTCCTCTGGAGTCGAAGCCAGGGACTAACCTCTCATCTCGAGTTGATTTTTGGTCCACGGAGCTCTTTCGTGTTGCTACAGTGACCTCAGGATGCCTCTAGTCTTGAAACAGTGTTCTTGGGGTTTCTCTGGAGTGCCATCAAGGAAATCAAGGCTCCTTTCATGTATGATGTGCAACACGGAATTGCTCTGCACGCAGTGTAGGGGAATCTGGCCTCATCTCGCGGCGAGGGGGAAGTCTCATGGTTTTTCTCGAGTTGCAGCGGGAACCTGGGGTATATTCTCGAGTTACGACGGGGATGGCCCTTTCACACACGTTTTTCTTCAGCGACGTCATGACTCCTGCCTAGTTGCGAGGGACAATTCGGGATTCTCCTCCAGGCTTGGCAGATCAATTGGGACGCCTCTCCAGCTGAGGCGGGAGACCAAGGGTCCCTTTCCACGTGCCACAGGAATGCTGGGACACCTATAAAGTTTCACGAGGAGTCAGGCATCATCTCCTTTGGAGGCCATGATCTCCGCGTACCTCTGGAGTTTTCCAAGGATGTGAGGCCTCCGGTCGCCATGAGGTGGGGAACTAGGTCTTTCTCTGTGGTCTCCACAGGGGATTCAGACATCCTTTCATCTTTGGAGATGCAAGACGAGCCTGCATTCAAGTCACTGCAGGGATATCCGGCCTTATTTCGCGTCAGGGCATCGCAGTGTCCATTCCACTTGAGGCCGCAAAATCAGGGTCCCTTTCACATACCTAGAGCTGAGAGAAGCCTCCTCTTGAGGTGCTTGTGGTAAGGTGGTATTCCTCTGGAATCGAAGCCAGGGATTAACCTCTCATCTCGAGTTGATTTTTGGTCCACGGAGCTCTTTCGTGTTGCTACAGTGACCTCAGGATGCCTCTAGCTTTGAAACAGTGTTCTTGGGGTTTCTCTGGAGTGCCATCAAGGAAATTAAGGCTACTTTCATGTTTGTTCTGCAACACGGAATTGCTCTGCATGCAGTGCAGGGGAATCGTGCCTCATCTCGCGGCGAGGGGGAAGTCTCATGGTTTTTCTCGAGTTGCGGCGGGAACCTGGGATATATTCTCGAGTTACTACGGGGATGGCATTCCACCCACGTGTTTGTTCAGCGACGTCAGACTCCTGCCTAGTTGTGAGAGAAAACTCGGGATTCTCCTCGAGGCTTGGCAGGGCAATTGGGACGCCTCTCCAGCTGAGGCGGGAGACCAAGGGTCCCTTTCCACGTGCCACAGGAATCCTGGGACTCCTATCAAGTTTCACGAGGAGTCAGGCATCGTCTCCTTTGGAGGCACTGATCTCCGCGTACCTCTGGAGTTTTCAAAGGATGTGAGGCCTCCGGTCGCGATGAGGTGGGGAACTAGGTCTTTTTCTGTGGTCTCCCCAGGGGATTAGGACATCCTTTCGTCTTGGGAGATGCAAGACGAGCCTGCATTCAAGTCACTGCAGGGATATCCGGCCTTATTTCGAGTCAGGGCATCGCGGTGTCCATTCCACTTGAGGCCGCAAACTCAGGGTCCCTCTCACATACCTAGAGCTGAGAGAAGCCTCCTCTTGAGGTGCTTGTGGTAAGGTGGTATTCCTCTGGAGTCGAAGCCAGGGACTAACCTCTCATCTCGAGTTGATTTTTGGTCCACGGAGCTCTTTCGTGTTGCTCCAGTTACCTCAGGATCCCTCTAGCCTTGAAACAGTGTTCTTGGGGTTTCTCTGGATTGCCATCAAGGAAATCAAGGCTCCTTTCATGTGTGATGTGCAACACGGAATTGCTCTGCACACAGTGCTGGGGAATCGGGCCTCATCTCGGGGCGAGGGGGTAGTCTCATGGTTTTTCTCGAGTTGCGGCGGGAACCTGGGGTATATTCTCGAGTTACGACGGGAATGGCCCCTCCACCCACGTGTTTGTTCAGCGACGTCAGGACTCCTGCCTAGTTGCGAGGGACAACTCGGGATTCTCCTCGAGGCTTGGCAGGGCAATTGGGAGGCCTCTCCAGCTGAGGCGGGAGACCAAGGGTCCCTTTCCACGTGCCACAGGAATCCTGGGACTCCTATCAAGTTTCATGAGGAGTCAGGCATCGTTTCCTTTGGAGGCACTGATCTCCGCGTACCTCTGGGGTTTTCACAGGATGTGAAGCCTCCGGTTGCGATGAGATGGGAAACTAGGTCTTTCTCTGTGGTCTCCACAGGGGATTCAGACATCCTTTCGTTTTGGGAGATACAAGACGAGCCTGCATTCAAGTCACTGCAGGGATTTCCCGCCTTATTTCGAGTCAGGGCATCGCGGTGTCCATTCCACTTGAGGCCGCAAACTCAGGGTCCCTCTCACATACTTAGAGCTGAGAGAAGCCTCCTCTTGAGGTGCTTGTGGTAAGGTGGTATTCCTCTGGAGTCGAAGCCAGGGACTAACCTCTCATCTCGAGTTGATTTTTGGTCCACGGAGCTCTTTCGTGTTGCTACAGTGACCTCAGGATGCCTCTAGTCTTGAAACAGTGTTCTTGGGGTTTCTCTGGAGTGCCATCAAGGAAATCAAGGCTCCTTTCATGTATGATGTGCAACACGGAATTGCTCTGCACGCAGTGTAGGGGAATCTGGCCTCATCTCGCGGCGAGGGGGAAGTCTCATGGTTTTTCTCGAGTTGCAGCGGGAACCTGGGTTATATTCTCGAGTTACGACGGGGATGGCCCTTTCACACACGTTTTTCTTCAGCGACGTCATGACTCCTGCCTAGTTGCGAGGGACAATTCGGGATTCTCCTCCAGGCTTGGCAGATCAATTGGGACGCCTCTTCAGCTGAGGCGGGAGACCAAGGGTCCCTTTCCACGTGCCACAGGAATGCTGGGACTCCTATAAAGTTTCACGAGGAGTCAGGCATCATCTCCTTTGGAGGCCATGATCTCCGCGTACCTCTGGAGTTTTCAAAGGATGTGAGGCCTCCGGTCGCCATGAGGTGGGGAACTAGGTCTTTCTCTGTGGTCTCCACAGGGGATTCAGACATCCTTTCATCTTTGGAGATGCAAGACGAGCCTGCATTCAAGTCACTGCAGGGATATCCGGCCTTATTTCGCGTCAGGGCATCGCAGTGTCCATTCCACTTGAGGCCGCAAAATCAGGGTCCCTTTCACATACCTAGAGCTGAGAGAAGCCTCCTCTTGAGGTGCTTGTGGTAAGGTGGTATTCCTCTGGAATCGAAGCCAGGGATTAACCTCTCATCTCGAGTTGATTTTTGGTCCACGGAGCTCTTTCGTGTTGCTACAGTGACCTCAGGATGCCTCTAGCTTTGAAACAGTGTTCTTGGGGTTTCTCTGGAGTGCCATCAAGGAAATTAAGGCTACTTTCATGTTTGTTCTGCAACACGGAATTGCTCTGCATGCAGTGCAGGGGAATCGTGCCTCATCTCGCGGCGAGGGGGAAGTCTCATGGTTTTTCTCGAGTTGCGGCGGGAACCTGGGATATATTCTCGAGTTACGACGGGGATGGCCCTTCCACCCACGTATTTGTTCAGCGACGTCAGGACTCCTGCCTAGTTGCGAGGGACAACTTGGGATTCTCCTCGAGGCTTGGCAGGGCAATTGGGACGCCTCTCCAGCTGACGTCGGAGAACAAGGGTCCCTTATCACGTGCCACAGGAATCCTGGGACTCCTATCAAGTTTCATGAGGAGTCAGGCATCGTCTCCTTTGGAGGCACTGATCTCCACGTACCTCTTGAGTTTTCAAAGGATGTGAGGCCTCCGGTCGCGATGAGGTGTGGAACTAGGTCTTTCTCTGTGGCCTCCACAGGGGATTCAGACATCCTTTCGTCTTGGGAGATGCAAGACAAGCCTGCATTCAAGTCACTGCAGGGATATCCGGCCTTATTTCGAGTCAGGGCATCGCGGTCTCCATTCCACTTGAGGCCGCAAACTCAGGGTCCCTCTCACATACATAGAGCTGAGAGAAGCCTCCTCTTGAGGTGCTTGTGGTAAGGTGGTATTCCTCTGGAGTCGAAGCCAGGGACTAACCTCTCATCTCGAGTTGATTTTTGGTCCACGGAGCTCTTTTGTGTTGCTCCAGTGACCTCACGTTCCCTCAACCTTGAAACAGTGTTCTTGGGGTTTCTCTGGAGTGCCATCAAGGAAATCAAGGCTCCTTTCATGTGTGATGTGCAACACGGAATTGCTCTGCATGCAGTGCAGGGGAATCGGGCCTCATCTCGCAGCGAGGGGGAAGTCTCATGGTATTTCTCGAGTTGCGGCGGGAACCTGGGGTATATTCTCGAGTTACGACGGGGATGGCCCTTCCACCCACGTGTTTGTTCAGCGACGTCAGGACTCCTGCCTAGTTGCGAGGGACCACTCGGGATTCTCCTTGAGGATTGGCAGGGCAATTGGGACGCCTCTCCAGCTGAGGCGGGAGACCAAGGGTCCCTTTCCACGTGCCACAGGAATCCTGGGACTCCTATCAAGTTTCACGAGGAGTCATGCATCGTCTCCTTTGGAGGCACTGATCTCCGCGTACCTCTGGAGTTTTCAAAGGATGTGAGGCCTCCGGTCGCGATGAGGTGGGGAACTAGGTCTTTCTCTGTGGTCTCCACAGGGGATTCAGACATCCTTTCGTCTTGGGAGATGCAAGACGAGCCTGCATTCAAGTCACTGCAGGGATATCCGGCCTTATTTCGAGTCAGGGCATCGCGGTGTCCATTCCACTTGAGGCCGCAAACTCAGGGTCCCTCTCACATAACTAGAGCTGAGAGAAGCCTCCTCGTGAGGTGCTTGTGGTAAGGTGGTATTCCTCTGCAGTCGAAGCCAGGGACTAACCTCTCATCTCGAGTTGATTTTTGGTTCACGGAGCTCTTTCGTGTTGCTACAGTGACCTTAGGATCCCTCTAGCCTTGAAACAGTGTTCTTGGGGTTTCTCTGGAGTGCCATCAAGGAAATCAAGGCTCCTTTCATGTGTGATGTGCAACACGGAATTGCTCTGCACGCAGTGCAGGGGAATCGGGCCTCATCTCGCGGCGCGGGGGAAGTCTCATGGTTTTTCTCGAGTTGCGGCGGGAACCTGGGGTATATTCTCGAGTTACGACGGGGATGGCCATTCCACCCACGTGTTTGTTCAGCGACGTCAGGACTCCTGCCTAGTTGCGAGGGACAACTCGGGATTCTCCTCGAGGCTTAGCAGGGCAATTGGGACGCCTCTCCAGCTGAGGCGGGAGACCAAGGCTCCCTTTCCACGTGCCACAGGAATCCTGGGACTCCTATCAAGTTTCACGAGGAGTCAGGCATCATCTCCTTTGGAGGCACTGATCTCCCCATACCTCTGGAGTTTTCAAAGGATGTGAGGCCTCCGGTCGCGATGAGGTGGGGAACTAGGTCTTCTTCTGTGGTCTCCACAGGTGATTCAGACATCCTTTCTTTTGGGAGATGCAAGACGAGCCTGCATTCAAGTCACTGCAGGGATATCCGGCCTAATTTCGAGTCAGGGCATCGCGGTGTCCATTCCACTTGAGGCCGCAAACTCAGGGTCCCTCTCACATAGCTAGAGCTGAGAGAAGCCTCCTCTTGAGGTGCTTGTGGTAAGGTGGTATTCCTCTGGAGTCGAAGCCAGGGACTAACCTCTCATCTCGAGTTAATTTTTGGTCCATGGAGCTCTTTCGTGTTGCTACAGTGACCTCAGGATCCCTCTAGCCTTGAAACAGTGTTCTTGGGGTTTCTCTGGAGTGCCATCAAGGAAATCAAGGCTCCTTTCATGTGTGATATGCAACACGGAATTGCTCTGCATGCCGTGCAGGGGAATCGGGCCTCATCTCGCGGCGAGGGGTAAGTCTCATGGTTTTTCTCGAGTTGCGGCGGGAACCTGGGGTATATTCTTGAGTTACGACGGGGATGGCCCTTCCACACACGTGTTTGTTCAGCGACGTCAGGACTCCTGCCTAGTTGTGAGGGACAACTCGGGACTCTCCTCGAGGCTTAGCAGGGCAATTGGGACGCCTCTCCAGCTGAGGCGGGAGACCAAGGGTCCCTTTCCACGTGCCACAGGAATCCTGGGACTCCTATCAAGTTTCACGAGGAGTCAGGCATCGTCTCCTTTGGAGGCACTGATCTCCGCGTACCTCTGGAGTTTTCAAAGGATGTGAGGCCTCCGGTCGCGATGAGGTGGGGAACTAGGTCTTTTTCTGTGGTCTCCCCAGGGGATTAGGACATCCTTTCGTCTTGGAAGATGCAAGACGAGCCTGCATTCAAGTCACTGCAGTGATATCCGGCCTTATTTCGAGTCAGGGCATCGCGGTGTCCATTCCACTTGAGGCCGCAAACTCAGGGTCCCTCTCACATACCTAGAGCTGAGAGAAGCCTCCTCTTGAGGTGCTTGTGGTAAGGTGGTATTCCTCTGGAGTCGAAGCCAGGGACTAACCTCTCATCTCGAGTTGATTTTTGGTCCACGGAGCTCTTTCGTGTTCCTACAGTGACCTCAGGATCCCTCTAGCCTTGAAACAGTGTTCTTGGGGTTTCTCTGGATTGCCATCAAGGAAATCAAGGCTCCTTTCATGTGTGATGTGCAACACGGAATTGCTCTGCACACAGTGCTGGGGAATCGGGCCTCATCTCGGGGCGAGGGGGAAGTCTCATGGTTTTTCTCGAGTTGCGGCGGGAACCTGGGGTATATTCTCGAGTTACGACGAGAATGGCCCCTCCACCCACGTGTTTGTTCAGCGACGTCAGGACTCCTGCCTAGTTGCGAGGGACAACTCGGGATTCTCCTCGAGGCTTGGCAGGGCAATTGGGAGGCCTCTCCAGCTGAGGCGGGAGACCAAGGGTCCCTTTCCACGTGCCACAGGAATCCTGGGACTCCTATCAAGTTTCATGAGGAGTCAGGCATCGTTTCCTTTGGAGGCACTGATCTCCGCGTACCTCTGGGTTTTTCACAGGATGTGAAGCCTCCGGTTGCGATGAGATGGGAAACTAGGTCTTTCTCTGTGGTCTCCACAGGGGATTCAGACATCCTTTCGTTTTGGGAGATACAAGACGAGCCTGCATTCAAGTCACTGCAGGGATTTCCCGCCTTATTTCGAGTCAGGGCATCGCGGTGTCCATTCCACTTGAGGCCGCAAACTCAGGGTCCCTCTCACATACTTAGAGCTGAGAGAAGCCTCCTCTTGAGGTGCTTGTGGTAAGGTGGTATTCCTCTGGAGTCGAAGCCAGGGACTAACCTCTCATCTCGAGTTGATTTTTGGTCCACGGAGCTCTTTCGTGTTGCTACAGTGACCTCAGGATGCCTCTAGTCTTGAAACAGTGTTCTTGGGGTTTCTCTGGAGTGCCATCAAGGAAATCAAGGCTCCTTTCATGTATGATGTGCAACACGGAATTGCTCTGCACGCAGTGTAGGGGAATCTGGCCTCATCTCGCGGCGAGGGGGAAGTCTCATGGTTTTTCTCGAGTTGCAGCGGGAACCTGGGGTATATTCTCGAGTTACGACGGGGATGGCCCTTTCACACACGTTTTTCTTCAGCGAAGTCATGACTCCTGCCTAGTTGCGAAGGACAATTCGGGATTCTCCTCCAGGCTTGGCAGATCAATTGGGACGCCTCTCCAGCTGAGGCGGGAGACCAAGGGTCCCTTTCCACGTGCCACAGGAATGCTGGGACACCTATAAAGTTTCACGAGGAGTCAGGCATCATCTCCTTTGGAGGCCATGATCTCCGCGTACCTCTGGAGTTTTCCAAGGATGTGAGGCCTCCGGTCGCCATGAGGTGGGGAACTAGGTCTTTCTCTGTGGTCTCCACAGGGGATTCAGACATCCTTTCATCTTTGGAGATGCAAGACGAGCCTGCATTCAAGTCACTGCAGGGATATCCGGCCTTATTTCGCGTCAGGGCATCGCAGTGTCCATTCCACTTGAGGCCGCAAAATCAGGGTCCCTTTCACATACCTAGAGCTGAGAGAAGCCTCCTCTTGAGGTGCTTGTGGTAAGGTGGTATTCCTCTGGAATCGAAGCCAGGGATTAACCTCTCATCTCGAGTTGATTTTTGGTCCACGGAGCTCTTTCGTGTTGCTACAGTGACCTCAGGATGCCTCTAGCTTTGAAACAGTGTTCTTGGGGTTTCTCTGGAGTGCCATCAAGGAAATTAAGGCTACTTTCATGTTTGTTCTGCAACACGGAATTGCTCTGCATGCAGTGCAGGGGAATCGTGCCTCATCTCGCGGCGAGGGGGAAGTCTCATGGTTTTTCTCGAGTTGCGGCGGGAACCTGGGATATATTCTCGAGTTACGACGGGGATGGCATTCCACCCACGTGTTTGTTCAGCGACGTCAGACTCCTGCCTAGTTGTGAGAGACAACTCGGGATTCTCCTCGAGGCTTGGCAGGGCAATTGGGACGCCTCTCCAGCTGAGGCGGGAGACCAAGGGTCCCTTTCCACGTGCCACAGGAATCCTGGGACTCCTATCAAGTTTCACGAGGAGTCAGGCATCGTCTCCTTTGGAGGCACTGATCTCCGCGTACCTCTGGAATTTTCAAAGGATGTGAGGCCTCCGGTCGCGATGAGGTGGGGAACTAGGTCTTTCTCTGCGGTCTCCACAGGGGATTCAGACATCCTTTCGTCTTGGGAGATGCAAGACGAGCCTGCATTCAAGTCACTGCAGGGACATCCGGCCTTATTTTGCGTCAGGGCATTGCAGTGCCATTCCACTTGAGGCCGCAAAATCAGGGTCCCTCTCACATACCTAGAGCTGAGAGAAGCCTCCTCTTGAGGTGCTTGTGGTAAGGTGGTATTCCCCTGGAGTCGAAGCCAGGGACTAACCTCTCATCTCGAGTTGATTTTTGGTCTACGGAGCTCTTTCGTGTTGCTACAGTGACCTCAGGATCCCTCTAGCCTTGAAACAGCGTTCTTGGGGTTTCTCTGGAGTGCCATCAAGGAAATCAAGGCTCCTTTCATGTGTGATGTGCAACACGGAATTGCTCTGCACGCAGTGTAGGGGAATCTGGCCTCATCTCGCGGCGAGGGGGAAGTCTCATGGTTTTTCTCGAGTTGCGGCGGGAACCTGGGGTATATTCTCGAGTTACGATGGGGATGGCCCTTCCACCCACGTATTTGTTCAGCGACGTCAGGACTCCTGCCTAGTTGCGAGGGACAACTCGGGATTCTCCTCGAGGCTTGGCAGGGCAATTGGGACGCCTCTCCAGCTGACGTCGGAGAACAAGGGTCCCTTATCACGTGCCACAGGAATCCTGGGACTCCTATCAAGTTTCACGAGGAGTCAGGCATCGTATCCTTTGGAGGCACTGATCTCCACGTACCTCTTGAGTTTTCAAAGGATGTGAGGCCTCCGGTCGCGATGAGGTGTGGAACTAGGTCTTTCTCTGTGGTCTCCACAGGGGATTCAGACATCCTTTCGTCTTGGGAGATGCAAGACAAGCCTGCATTCAAGTCACTGCAGGGATATCCGGCCTTATTTCGAGTCAGGGCATCGCGGTCTCCATTCAACTTGAGGCCGCAAACTCAGGGTCCCTCTCACATACATAGAGCTGAGAGAAGCCTCCTCTTGAGGTGCTTGTGGTAAGGTGGTATTCCTCTGGAGTCGAAGCCAGGGACTAACCTCTCATCTCGAGTTGATTTTTGGTCCACGGAGCTCTTTTGTGTTGCTACAGTGACCTCAGGTTCCCTCAACCATGAAACAGTGTTCTTGGGGTTTCTCTGGAGTGCCATCAAGGAAATCAAGGCTCCTTTCATGTGTGATGTGCAACACGGAATTGCTCTGCATGCAGTGCAGGGGAATCGGGCCTCATCTCGCGGCGAGGGGGAAGTCTCATGGTATTTCTCGAGTTGCGGCGGGAACCTGGGGTATATTCTCGAGTTACGACGGGGATGGCCCTTCCACCCACGTGTTTGTTCAGCGACGTCAGGACTCCTGCCTAGTTGCGAGGGACCACTCGGGATTCTCCTTGAGGCTTGGCAGGGCAATTGGGACGCCTCTCCAGCTGAGGCGGGAGACCAAGGATCCCTTTCCACGTGCCACAGGAATCCTGGGACTCCTATCAAGTTTCACGAGGAGTCATGCATCGTCTCCTTTGGAGGCACTGATCTCCGCGTACCTCTGGAGTTTTCAAAGGATGTGAGGCCTCCGGTCGCGATGAGGTGGGGAACTAGGTCTTTCTCTGTAGTCTCCACAGGGGATTCAGACATCCTTTCGTCTTGGGAGATGCAAGACGAGCCTGCATTCAAGTCACTGCAGGGATATCCGGCCTTATTTCGAGTCAGGGCATCGCGGTGTCCATTCCACTTGAGGCCGCAAACTCAGGGTCCCTCTCACATAACTAGAGCTGAGAAAAGCCTCCTCGTGAGGTGCTTGTGGTAAGGTGGTATTCCTCTGCAGTCGAAGCCAGGGACTAACCTCTCATCTCGATTTGATTTTTGGTCTACGGAGCTCTTTCGTGTTGCTTCAGTGACCTTAGGATCCCTCTAGCCTTGAAACAGTGTTCTTGGGGTTTCTCTGGAGTGCCATCAAGGAAATCAAGGCTCCTTTCATGTGTGATGTGCAACACGGAATTGCTCTGCACGCAGTGCAGGGGAATGGGGCCTCATCTCGCGGCGCGGGGGAAGTCTCATGGTTTTTCTCGAGTTGCGGCGGGAACATGGGGTATATTCTCGAGTTACGACGGGGATGGCCCTTCCACCCACGTGTTTGTTCAGTGACGTCAGGACTCCTGCCTAGTTGCGAGGGACAACTCGGGATTCTCCTCGAGGCTTAGCAGGGCAATTGGGACGCCTCTCCAGCTGAGGCGGGAGATCAAGGCTCCCTTTCCACGTGCCACAGGAATCCTGGGACTCCTATCAAGTTTCACGAGGAGTCAGGCATCGTCTCCTTTGGAGGCACTGATCTCCGCGTACCTCTGGAGTTTTCAAAGGATGTGAGGCCTCCGGTCGCGATGATGTGGGGAACTAGATCTTTCTCTGAGGTCTCCACAGGGGATTTAGACATCCTTTCGTCTTGGCAGAGGCAAGACGCGCCTGCATTCAAGTCACTGCAGGGATATCCGGCCTTATTTCGAGTCAGGGCATCGCGGTGTCCATTCCACTTGAGGCCGCAAACTCAGGGTCCCTCTCACATAGCTAGAGCTGAGAGAAGCCTCCTCTTGAGGTGCTTGTGGTAAGGTGGTATTCCTCTGCAGTCGAAGCCAGGGACTAACCTCTCATCTCGAGTTGATTCGTGGTCCACGGAGCTCTTTCGTGTTGCTACAGTGACCTCAGGATCCCTCTAGCCTTGAAACAGTGTTCTTGGCGTTTCTCTGGAGTGCCATCAAGGAAATCAAGGCTCCTTTCATGTGTGATGTGCAACACGGAATTGCTCTGCACGCAGTGCAGGGGAATCGGGCCTCATCTCGCGGCGAGGGGGAAGTCTCATGGTTTTTCTCGAGTTGTGGCGGGAACCTGGGGTATATTCTCGAGTTACGACGGGGATGGCCCTTCCACCCACGTGTTTGGTCAGCGACGTCAGGACTCCTGCCTAGTTGCGAGGGACAACTCGGGATTCTCCTCGAGGCTTAGCAGGGCAATTGGGACGCCTCTCCAGCTGAGGCGGGAGACCAAGGCTCCCTTTCCACGTGCCACAGGAATCCTGGGACTCCTATCAAGTTTCACGAGGAGTCAGGCATCATCTCCTTTGGAGGCACTGATCTCCCCATACCTCTGGAGTTTTCAAAGGATGTGAGGACTCCGGTCGCGATGAGGTGGGGAACTAGGTCTTCTTCTGTGGTCTCCACAGGTGATTCAGACATCCTTTCTTTTTGGGAGATGCAAGACGAGCCTGCATTCAAGTCACTGCAGGGATATCCGGCCTAATTTCGAGTCAGGGCATCGAGGTGTCCATTCCACTTGAGGCCGCAAACTCAGGGTCCCTCTCACATAGCTAGAGCTGAGAGAAGCCTCCTCTTGAGGTGCTTGTGGTAAGGTGGTATTCCTCTGGAGTCGAAGCCAGGGACTAACCTCTCATCTCGAGTTGATTTTTGGTCCATGGAGCTCTTTCGTGTTGCTACAGTGACCTCAGGATCCCTCTAGCCTTGAAACAGTGTTCTTGGGGTTTCTCTGGAGTGCCATCAAGGAAATCAACGCTCCTTTCATGTATGATGTGCAACAAGGAATTGTTCTGCATGCCATGCAGGGGAATCGGGCCTCATCTCGCGGCGAGGGGGAAGTCTCATGGTTTTTCTCGAGTTGCGGCGACAACCTTGGGTATATTCTCGAGTTCCGACGGGGATGGCCCTTCCACCCACGTGTTTGTTCAGCGACGGCAGGACTCCTGCCTAGTTGCGAGGGAAAACACGGGATTCTCCTCGAGGCTTGGCAGGGCAATAGGGACGCCTCTCCAGCTGAGGCGAGAGACCAAGTGTCCCTTTCCATGTGCCACAGGAATCCTAGGACTCCTATCAAGTTTCACGAGGAGTCAGGCATCGTCTCCTTTGGAGGCACTGATCTCCACGTACCTCTGGAGTTTTCAAAGAATGTGAGGCCTCCGTTCGCGATGAGATGGGGAACTAGGTCTTTCTCTGTCGTCTCCACAGGGGATTCAGACATCCTTTCGTCTTGGGAGATGCAAGACGAGCCTGCATTCAAGTCACTGCAGGGAAATCCGGCCTTATTTCGAGTCAGGGCATCGCGGTGTCCATTCCACTCGAGGCCGCAATCTCAGGGTCCCTCTCACATAGCTAGAGCTGAAAGAAGCCTCCTCTTGAGGTGCTTGTGGTAAGGTGGTATTCCTCTGGAGTCGAAGCCTGGGACTAACCTCTCATCTCGAGTTGATTTTTGGTCCACGGAGCTCTTTCGTGTGGCTACAGTGACCTCAGGATCCCTCTAGCCTTGAAACAGTGTTCTTGGGGTTTCTCTGGAGTGCCATCAAGGAAATCAAGGCTCCTTTCATGTGTGATGTGCAACACGGAATTGCTCTGCATGCAGTGCAGGAGAATCGAGCCTCATTTCGCGGCGAGGGGGAAGTCTCATGGTTTTTCTCGAGTTGCGGCGGGACCCTGGAGTATATTCTCGAGTTATGACGGGGATGTCCATTCCACACACGTGTTTGTTCAGCGACGGAAGGACTCCTGCCTAGTTGCGAGGGACAACTCGGGATTCTCCTCGAGGCTTGGCAGGACAATTGGGACGCCTCTCCAGCTGAGGCGGGAGACCTAGGGTCCCTTTCCACGTGCACAGGAATCCTGGGACTCCTATCAAGTTTCACGAGGAGTCAGGCATCGTCTCCTTTGGAGGCACTGATCTCCGCGTACCTGTGAAGTTTTCAAAGGATGTGAGGCCTCCGGTCGTGATGAGGTGGGGAACTAGGTCTTTCTCTGTGGTCTCCACAGGGGATTCAGACATCCTTTCGTCTTGGGAGATGCAAGACGAGCCTGCATTCAAGTCACTGCAGGGATATCCGGCCTTATTTCGAGTCAGGGCATCATGGTGTCCATTCCACTTGAGGCCGCAAACTCAGGGTCCCTCTCACATAGCTAGGGCTGAGAGAAGCCTCCTCTTGAGGTGCTTCTGGTAAGGTGGTATTTCTCTGGAGTCGAAGCCAGGGACTAACCTCTCATCTCGAGTTGATTTTTGGTCCATGGAGCTCTTTCTTGTTGCTACAGTAGCCTCAGGATCCCTCTAGCCTTGAAACAGTGTTCTTGGGGTTTCTCTGGAGTGCCATCAAGGAAATCAAGGCTCCTTTCATGTGTGATGTGCAACACGGAATTGCTCTGCACGCAGTGCAGGGGAATCTGGCCTCATCTCGCGGCCAGGGGGAAATCTCATGGTTTTTCTCGAGTTGCGGCGGGAACCTGGGGTATATTCTCGAGTTACGAGGGGAATGGCCCTTCCACACACGTGTTTGTTCAGCGACATCAGGACTCCTGCCTAGTTGCGAGGGACAACTCGGGATTCTCCTCGAGGCTTGGCAGGGTAATTGGGACGCCTCTCCAGCTGAGGCGGGAGACCAAGTGTCCCTTTCCATGTGCCACAGGAATCCTGGGACTCCTATCAAGTTTCACGAGGAGTCAGGCATCGTCTCCTTTGGAGGCACTGATCTCCACGTACCTCTGGAGTTTTCAAAGGATGTGAGGCCTCCGGTCGCGATGAGGTGGGGAACTAGGTCTTTCTCTGTGGTCTCCACAGGGGAATCAGACATCCTTTCATCTTGTGAGATGCAAGACGAGCCTGCATTCAAGACACTGCAGGGATATCCGACCTTATTTCGAGTCAGGGCATCGCGGTGTCCATTCTACTTGAGGCCGCAAACTCAGGGTCCCTCTCACATAGCTAGAGCTAAGAGAAGCCTTCTCTTGAGGTGCTTGTGGTAAGGTGGTATTCCTCTGGAGTCGAAGCCAGGGACTAACCTCTCATCTCGAGTTGATTTTTGGTCCTTGGAGAGCTTTCGTGTTGCTACAGTGACCTCAGGATCCCTCTAGCCTGGAAACAGTGTTCTTGGGGTTTCTCTGGAGTGCCATCAAGTAAATCAAGGCTCCTTTCATGTGTGATGTGCAACACGGAATTGCTCTGCACGCAGTGCAGGGGAATCGGGCCTCATCTCGCGGACAGGGGGAAGTCTCATGGTTTTTCTCAAGTTGCGGCGGGAACCTGGGGTATATTCTCGAGTTACGACGGGAATGGCCCTTCCACACACCTGTTTGTTCAGCGACGGCAGGATTCCTACCTAGTTGCGAGGGACAACTCGGGATTCTCCTCGAGGCTTGGCAGGGCAATTGGGACGCCTATCCAGCTGAGGCGGGAGACCAAGGGTGCCTTTCCATGTGCCACAGGAATCCTGGGACTCCTATCAAGCTTCACGAGGAGTCAGGCATCGTCTCCTTTGGAGGCACTGATCTCCGCGTACCTCTGGAGTTTTCAAAGGATGTGAGGCATCCGGTCGCGATGAGGTGGGGAACTAGGTCTTTCTCTGTGGTCTCCACAGGGGATTCAGACATCCTTTCGTCTTGGGAGATGCAAGACGAGCCTGCATTCAAGTCACTGCAGGGATATCCAGCCTTATTTCGAGTCAGGGCATCGCGGTGTCCATTCCACTTGAGGCCGCAAACTCAGGGTCCCTCTCACATAGCTAGAGCTGAGAGAAGCCTCCTCTTGAGGTGCTTGTGGTAAGGTGGTATTCCTCTGGAGTCGAAGCCAGGGACTAACCTCTCATCTCGAGTTGATTTTTGGTCCACGGAGCTCTTTCTTGTTGCTACAGTGACCTCAGGATCCCTCTAGCCTTGAAAGAGTGTTCTTGGGGTTTCTCAGAAGTGCCATCAAGGAAATCAAGGCTCCTTTCATGTGTGATGTGCAAGACAGAATTGCTCTGAACGCAGTGCAGGGGATTCTGGCCTCATCTCGCGGCGAGGGGGAAGTCTCATGGTTTTTCTCGAGTTGCGGCGGGAACCTGGGGTATATTCTCGAGTTACGACGGGAATGGCCTTTCCACACACGTGTTTGTTCAGCGACGGCAGGACTCCTGCCTAGTTGCGAGGGACAACTCGGGATTCTCCTCGAGGCTTGGCAGGGCAATTGGGACGCCTCTCCAGCTGAGGCAGGAGACCAAGGGCCCCTTTCCACGTGCCACAGGAATCCTGGGACTCCTATCAAGTTTCACGGGGAGTCAGGCATCGTCTCCTTTGGAGGCACTGATCTCCGCGTACCTCTGGAGTTTTCAAAGGATGTGAGGCCTCCGGTCGCGATGAGGTGGGGAACTAGGTCTCTGTGGTCTCCACAGGGGATTCACACCTCCTTTCATCTTGGGAGATGCAAGACGAGCCTGCATTCAAGTCACTGCAGGGACATCCGGCCTTATTTCCCGTCAGGGCATCGCAGTGTCCATTCCACTTGAGGCCGCAAAATCAGGGTCCCTCTCACATACCTAGAGCTGAGAGAAGCCTCCTCTTGAGGTGCTTGTGGTAAGGTGGTATTCCTCTGGAGTCGAAGCCAGGGACTAACCTCTCATCTCGAGTTGATTTTTGGTCCACGGAGCTCTTTCGTGTTGCTACAGTGACCTCAGGATACCTCTAGCCTTGAAACAGTGTTCTTGGGGATTCTCTGGAGGGCCATCAAGGAAATCAAGGCTCCTTTCATGTGTGATGTGCAACACGGAATTGCTCTGCATGCAGTGCAGGGGAATCGGGCCTCATCTCGCGGCGAGGGGGAAGTCTCATGGTTTTTCGCGAGTTGCGGCCGGAACCTGGGGTATATTCTCTAGTTAAGACGGAGATGGCCCTTCCACACACGTGTTTGTTCAGCGACGTCAGGACTCCTGCTTAGTTGCGATGGACAACTCGGGATTCTCCTCGAGGCTTGGCAGGGCAATTGGGACGCCTCTCCAGCTGAGGCGGGAGACCAAGGGTCCCTTTCCACGTGCCACAGGAATCCTGGGACTCCTATCAAGTTTCACGAGGAGTCAGGCATCGTCTCCTTTGGAGGCACTGATCTCCGCACACCTCTGGAGTATTCAAAGGATGTGAGGCCTCCGGTCGCGATGAGGTAGGGAACTAGGTCTTTCTCTGTGGTCTCCACAGGGGATTCAGACATCCTTTCGTCTTGGGAGATGCAAGACGAGCCTGCATTCAAGGCACTGCAGGGATATCCGGCCTTATTTCGAGTCAGGGAATCGCGGTGTCCATTCCACTTGAGGCTGCAAACTCAGGGTCCCTCTCACATAGCTAGAGCTGAGAGAAACCTCCTCTTGAGGTGCTTGTGGTAAGGTGGTATGCCTCTGGATTCGAAACCAGGGCCTAACATCTCATCTCGAGTTGATTTTTGGTCCATGGAGCTCTTTCGTGTTGCTACAGTGACCTCTGGATCCCTCTAGCCTTGAAACCGTGTTCTTGGGGTTTCTCTGGAGTGCCATCAAGGAAATCAAGGCTCCTTTCATGTGTGATGTGCAATACGGAATTGCTCTGCATGCATTGCAGGGGAATCGGGCCTCATCTCGCGGCGAGGGGGAAGTCTCATGGGTTTTCTCGAGTTGTGGTGGGAACCTGGTGTATATTCTCGAGTTCCGACGGGGATGGCCCTTCCACAAACGTGTTTGTTCAGTGACGTCAGGACTCCTGCCTAGTTGCGAGGGACAACTCGGGATTCTCCTCGAGGCTTGGCAGGGCAATTGGGACACCTCTCCAGCTGAGGCGGGGGACCAAGGGTCCCTTTCCACGGGCCACAGGAATCCTGTGACTCCTTTCAAGTTTCACGAGTAGTCAGGCATCGTCTCCTTTGGAGGCACTGATCTCCGCGTACCTCTGGAGTTTTCAAAGGATGTGAGGCCTCCGGTCGCGATGAGGTGGAGAACTAGGTATTTCTCTGTGGTCTCCACAGGGGAATCAGACATCCTTTCATCTTGGGAGATGCAAGACGAGCCTGCATTCAAGTCACTGCAGGGATATCCGGCCTTATTTCGAGCCAGGACATCGCGGTGTCCATTCCACTTGAGGCCACAAAATCAGGGTCCCTCTCACATACCTAGAGCTGAGAGAAGCCTCCTCTTGAGGTGCTTGTGGTAAGGTGGTATTCCTCTGGAGTCGAAGCCAGGGACTAACATCTCATCTCGAGTTGATTTTTGGTCCACGGAGCTCTTTCGTGTTGCTACAGTGACCTCAGGATCCCTCTAGCCTTGAAACAGTGTTCTTGGGGTTTCTCTGGAGTGCCATCAAGGAAATCAAGGCTCCTTTCATGTTTTATGTGCAACACGGAATTGCTTTGAATGCAGTGCAGGGGAATCGGGCCTCATCTCGCGGCGAGGGGGAAGTCTCATGGTTTTTCTCGAGTTGCGGCGGGAACCTGGGGTATATTCTCGAGTTACGACGGGGATGGCCCTGCCACACACGTGTTTGTTCAGCGACGTCAGGACTCCTGCCTTTTTACGAGGGACAACTCGGGATTCTCCTCGAGGCTTGGCAGGGCAATTGGGACGCATCTCCAGCTGAGGCGGGAGACCAAGGGTCCCTTTCCACGTGCCACAGAAATCCTGGGACTCCTAAGAAGTTTCACGAGGAGTCAGGCATCGTGTCCTTTGGAGGCAGTGATCTCCGCGTACCTCTGGAGTTTTCAAAGGATGTGAGGCCTCGGTTCGCGATGAGGTGGGGAACCAGGTCTTTCTCTGTGGTCTCCACAGGGGATTCAGACATCCTTTCGTCTTGGGAGATGCAAGACGAGCCTGCATTCAAGTCACTGCAGGGATATCCGGCCTTATTTCGTGTCAGGGCATCGCGGTGTCCATTCCACTTGAGGCCGCAAACTCAGGGTCCCTCTCACATACCTAGAGGTGAGAGAAGCCTCCTCTTGAGGTGCTTGTGGTAAGGAGGTATTCCTCTGGAGTCGAAGCCAGGGACTACCCTCTCATCTCGAGTTAATTTTTGGTCCACGGAGCTCTTTTGTGTGGCTACAGTGACCTCAGGATCCCTCTAGCCTGGAAACAGTGTTCTTGGGGTTTCTCTGGAGTACCATCAAGGAAATTAAGGATCCTTTCATGTTTAATGTGCAATACGGAAATGCTTTGAATGCAGTGCAGGGGAATCGGGCCTCATTTTGCGGCGAGGGGGAAGTCTCATGGTTTTTCTCGACTTGCGGCGGGAACCTGGGGTATATTCTCGAGTTATGACGGGGATGGCCCTTCCACACACGTGTTTGCTCAGCGACGTCAGGACTCCTGCCTAGTTGCGAGGGACAACTCGGGATTCTCCTCGAGGCTTGGCAGGGCAATTGGGACGCCTCTCCAGCTGAGGCGGGAGACCAAGGGTCCCTTTCCACGTGCCACAGGAATCCTGGGACTCCTATCAAGTTTCCCGAGGAGTCAGGCATCGTCTCCTTTGGAGGCACTGATCTCAGTGTACCTCTGGAGTTTTCAAAGGATGTGAGGCCTCCGGTCGCAATGAAGTGGCGAACTAGGTCTTTCTCTGTGGTCTCCACAGGGGATTCAGACATCCTTTTGTCTTGGGAGATGCAAGACGAGCCTGCATTCAAGTCACTGCAGGGATATCCGGCCTTATTTCGAGTCAGGGCATCGCGGTGTCCATTCCACTTGAGGCCGCAAACTCAGGGTCCCTTTCACATACCTAGAGGTGAGAGAAGCCTCCTCTTGAGGTGCTTGTGGTAAGGTGGTTTCCTCTGGAATCGAAGTCACGGACTAACCTCTCATCTCGAGTTGATTTTTGGTGCACGGAGGTCTTTCGTGTAGCTACACTGACCTCAGGATCCCTCTAGCCTTGAAACAGTGTTCTTGGGGTTTCTCTGGAGTGCCATCAAGGAAATCAAGGCTCCGTTCATGTGTGATGTGCAACACGGAATTGCTCTGCACGCACTGCAGGGGAATCTGGCCTCATCTCGCGGCGAGGGGGACGTCTCATGGTTTTTCTCGAGTTGCGGCGGGAACCTGGGGTATATTCTCGAGTTACGACGGGGATGGCCCTTCCACCCACGTGTTTCTTCAGCGACGTCAGGACTCCTGCCTAGTTGCGAGGGACAACTCGGGATTCTCCTCGAGGCTTGGCAGGGCAATTGGGACGCCTCTCCAGCTGAGGCGGGAGACCAAGTGTCCCTTTCCACGTGCCACAGGAATCCTGGGACTCCTATCAAATTTCACGAGGAGTCAGGCATCGTCTCCTTTGAAGGCACTGATCTCCGCGTGCCTCTGGAGTTTTCAAAGGATGTGAGGCCTCCGGTCATGATGAGGTGGGGAACTAGGTCTTTCTCTGTGGTCTCCACAGGGGATTCAGACATCCTTTCATCTTGGGAGATGGACGACGAGCCTGCATTCAAGTCACTGCAGGGATATCCGGCCTTATTTCGAGTCAGGGCATCGCGGTGTCCATTCCACTTGAGGCCACAAACTCAGGGTCCCTCTCACATACCTAGAGCTGAGAGAAGCCTCCTCTTGAGGTGCTTGTGGTAAGGTGGTATTCCTCTGGAGTCGAAGCCAGGGACTAACCTCTCATCTCGCGTTGATTTTTGGTCCACGGAGCCCTTTCGTGTGGCTACAGTGACCTCAGGATCCCTCTAGCCTTGAAACAGTGTTCTTGGGGTTTCTCTGGAGTGCCATCAAGGAAATCAACGCTTCTTTCATGTTTGATGTGCAACACGGAATTGCTCTGCACGCAGTGCAGGGGAATCGGGCCTCATCTCGCGGCGAGGGGGAAGTCTCATGGTTTTTCTCGAGTTGCGGTGGGAACCTGGGGTATATTCTCGAGTTACGACGGGGATGGCCCTTCCTCACACGTGTTTGTTCAACGACGTCAGGACTCCTGCCTAGTTGCGAGGGACAACTCGGGATTCTCTTCGAGGCTTGGCAGGGCAATTGGGACGACTCTCCAGCTGAGGCGGGAGACCAAGGGCCCCTTTCCACGTGCCACAGGAATCCTGGGACTCCTATCAAGTTTCACGGGGAGTCAGGCATCGTCTCCTTTGGAGGCACTGATCTCCGCGTACCTCTGGAGTTTTCAAAGGATGTGAGGCCTCCGGTCGCGATGAGGTGGGGAACTAGGTCTTTGTGGTCTCCACAATGGATTCACACCTCCTTTCATCTTGGGAGATGCAAGACGAGCCTGCATTCAAGTCACTGCAGGGACATCCGGCCTTATTTCCCGTCAGGGCATCGCAGTGTCCATTCCACTTGAGGCCGCAAAATCAGGGTCCCTCTCACATACCTAGAGCTGAGAGAAGCCTCCTCTTGAGGTGCTTGTGGTAAGGTGGTATTCCTCTGGAGTCGAAGCCAGGGACTAACCTCTCATCTCGAGTTGATTTTTGGTCCACGGAGCTCTTTCGTGTTGCTACAGTGACCTCAGGATACCTCTAGCCTTGAAACAGTGTTCTTGGGGATTCTCTGGAGGGCCATCAAGGAAATCAAGGCTCCTTTCATGTGTGATGTGCAACACGGAATTGCTCTGCATGCAGTGCAGGGGAATCGGGCCTCATCTCGCGGCGAGGGGGAAGTCTCATGGTTTTTCGCGAGTTGCGGCCAGAACCTGGGGTATATTCTCTAGTTAAGACGGAGATGGCCCTTCCACACACGTGTTTGTTCAGCGACGTCAGGACTCCTGCTTAGTTGCGATGGACAACTCGGGATTCTCCTCGAGGCTTGGCAGGGCAATTGGGACGCCTCTCCAGCTGAGGCGGGAGACCAAGGGTCCCTTTCCACGTGCCACAGGAATCCTGGGACTCCTATCAAGTTTCACGAGGAGTCAGGCATCATCTCCTTTGGAGGCACTGATCTCCTTGTACCTCTGGAGTTTTCAAAGAATGTGAGGCCTCCGGTCGCAATGAGGTGGGGAACTAGGTCTTTCTCTGTGCTCTCAACAGGGGATTCAGACATCCTTTCGTCTTGGAAGATGCAAGACGAGCCTGCATTCAAGTGACTGCAGGGATATCCGACCTTATTTCGAGTCAGGGCATCGCGGTGTCCATTCCACTTGAGGCCGCTAACTCAGGGTCCCTCTCACATACCTATAGCTGAGAGAAGCCTCCTCTTGAGGTGCTTGTGGTAAGTTGGTTTCCTCTGGAGTCGAAGCCAGGGACTAACCTCTCATCTCGAGTTGATTTTTGGTCCACGGAGCTCTTTCGTGTGGCTACAGTGACCTCAGGATCCCTCTAGCCTTGAAACAGTGTTCTTGGGGTTTCTCTGGAGTGCCATCAAGGAAATCAAGGCTCCTTTCATGTGTGATGTGCAACACAGAATTGCTCTGCACGCAGTGCAGGGGAATCAGGCCTCATCTCGCGGCGAGGGGGAAGTCTCATGGTTTTTCTCGAGTTGCGGCGGGAACCTGGGGTATATTCTCGGGTTACGACAGGGATGGCCCTTCCACCCACGTGTTTCTTCAGCGACGTCAGGACTCCTGCCTCGTTGCGAGGGACAACTCGGGATTCTCCTCGAGGCTTGGCAGGGCAATTGGGACGCCTCTCCAGCTGAGGCGGGAGACCAAGGCTCCCTTTCCACGTTCCACAGGAATCCTGGGACTCCTAAGAAGTTTCCCGAGGAGTCAGGCATCGTCTCCTTTGGAGGCACTGATCTCCGCGTACCTCTGGAGTTTTCAAAGGATGTGAGGCCTCGGT
The DNA here is from genome assembly GCF_910594005.1 of Cervus elaphus. NCBI lineage: Eukaryota > Metazoa > Chordata > Mammalia > Artiodactyla > Cervidae > Cervus > Cervus elaphus. Next base: position 24,108,862 of record NC_057848.1, read on the forward strand.
TCGCGATGAGGTGGGGAACCAGGTCTTTCTCTGTGGTCTCCACAGGGGATTCAGACATCCTTTCGTCTTGGGAGATGCAAGACGAGCCTGCATTCAAGTCACTGCAGGGATATCCGGCCTTATTTCGAGTCAGGGCATCGCGGTGTCCATTCCACTTGAGGCCGCAAACTCAGGGTCCCTCTCACATACCTAGAGCTGAGAGAAGCCTCCTCTTGAGGTGCTTGTGGTAAGGAGGTATTTCTCTGGAGTCGAAGCCAGGGACTACCCTCTCATTTCGAGTTAATTTTTGGTCCACGGAGCTCTTTTGTGTGGCTACAGTGACCTCAGGATCCCTCTAGCCTTGAAACAGTGTTCTTGGGGTTTCTCTGGAGTGCCATCAAGGAAATCAAGGCTCGTTTCATGTGTGATGTGCAAGACGGAATTGCTCTACACGCAGTGCAGGGGAATCGGGCCTCATCTCGCGGCGAGGGGGAAGTCTCATGGTTTTTCTCGAGTTGCGGCGGGAACCTGGGGTATATTCTCGAGTTCCGACGGGGATGGCCCTTCCACCCACGTGTTTGTTCAGCGACGGCAGGACTCCTGCCTAGTTGCGAGGGAAAACTCGGGATTCTCCTCGAGGTTTGGCAGGGCAATAGGGACGCCTCTCCAGCTGAGGCGGGAGACCAAGGGTCCCTTTCCACGTGCCACAGGAATCCTGGGACTCCTATCAAACTTCACGAGGAGTCAGTCATCGTCTCCTTTGGAGGCACTGATCCCAGCGTACCTCTGGAGTTTTCAAAGTATGTGAGGCCTCCGGTCGCTATGAGGTGGGGAACTAGGTCTTTCTCTGTGGTCTCCACAGGGGATTCAGACATCCTTTCGTCTTGGGAGATGCAAGACGAGCCTGCATTCAAGTCACTGCAGGGATATCCGGCCTTATTTCGAGTCAGGGCATCGCGGTGTCCATTCCACTTGAGGCCGCAAAATCAGGGTCCCTTTCACATACCTAGAGGTGAGAGAAGCCTCCTCTTGAGGTGCTTGTGGTAAGGTGGTTTCCTCTGGAGTCGAAGCCACGGACTAACCTCTCATCTCGAGTTGATTTTTGGTGCACGGAGGTCTTTCGTGTAGCTACAGTGACCTCAGGATCACTCTAGCCTTGAAACAGTGTTCTTGGGGTTTCTCTGGAGTGCCATCAAGGAAATCAAGGCTCCGTTCATGTTTGATGTGCAACACGGAATTGCTCTGCACGCAGTGCAGGGGATTCTGGCCTCATCTCGCGGCGAGGGGGAAGTCTCATGGTTTTTCTCGAGTTGCGGCGGGAACCTGGGGTATATTCTCGAGTTACGACGGGAATGGCCTTTCCACACACGTGTTTGTTCAGCGACGGCAGGACTCCTGCCTAGTTGCGAGGGACAACTCGGGATTCTCCTCGAGGCTTGGCAGGGCAATTGGGACGCCTCTCCAGCTGAGGCGGGAGACCAAGGGTCCCTTTCCACGTGCCACAGGAATCCTGGGACTCCTATCAAGTTTCACGGGGAGTCAGGCATCGTCTCCTTTGGAGGCACTGATCTCTGCGTACCTCTGGAGTTTTCAAAGGATGTGAGGCCTCCGGTCGCGATGAGATGGGGAATTAGGTCTTTGTGGTCTCCACAGGGGATTCAGACATCCTTTCATCTTGGGAGATGCAAGACGAGCCTGCATTCAAGTCACTGCAGGGACATCCGGCCTTATTTCCCGTCAGGGCATCGCAGTGTCCATTCCACTTGAGGCCGCAAAATCAGGGTCCCTCTCACATACCTAGAGCTGAGAGAAGCCTCCTCTTGAGGTGCTTGTGGTAAGGTGGTATTCCTCTGGAGTCGAAGCCAGGGACTAACCTCTCATCTCGAGTTGATTTTTGGTCCACGGAGCTCTTTCGTGTTGCTACAGTGACCTCAGGATACCTCTAGCCTTGAAACAGTGTTCTTGGGGATTCTCTGGAGGGCCATCAAGGAAATCAAGGCTCCTTTCATGTGTGATGTGCAACACGGAATTGCTCTGCATGCAGTGCAGGGGAATCGGGCCTCATCTCGCGGCGAGGGGGAAGTCTCATGGTTTTTCGCGAGTTGCGGCCGGAACCTGGGGTATATTCTCTAGTTAAGACGGAGATGGCCCTTCCACACACGTGTTTGTTCAGCGACGTCAGGACTCCTGCTTAGTTGCGATGGACAACTCGGGATTCTCCTCGAGGCTTGGCAGGGCAATTGGGACGCCTCTCCAGCTGAGGCGGGAGACCAAGGGTCCCTTTCCACGTGCCACAGGAATCCTGGGACTCCTATCAAGTTTCACGAGGAGTCAGGCATCGTCTCCTTTGGAGGCACTGATCTCCGCACACCTCTGGAGTATTCAAAGGATGTGAGGCCTCCGGTCGCGATGAGGTAGGGAACTAGGTCTTTCTCTGTGGTCTCCACAGGGGATTCAGACATCCTTTCGTCTTGGGAGATGCAAGACGAGCCTGCATTCAAGGCACTGCAGGGATATCCGGCCTTATTTCGAGTCAGGGAATCGCGGTGTCCATTCCACTTGAGGCTGCAAACTCAGGGTCCCTCTCACATAGCTAGAGCTGAGAGAAACCTCCTCTTGAGGTGCTTGTGTTAAGGTGGTATACCTCTGGATTCGAAGCCAGGGCCTAACCTCTCATCTCGAGTTGATTTTTGGTCCATGGAGCTCTTTCGTGTTGCTACAGTGACCTCTGGATCCCTCTAGCCTTGAAACCGTGTTCTTGGGGTTTCTCTGGAGTGCCATCAAGGAAATCAAGGCTCCTTTCTTGTGTGATGTGCAATACGGAATTGCTCTGCATGCATTGCAGGGGAATCGGGCCTCATCTCGCGGCTAGGGGGAAGTCTCATGGGTTTTCTCGAGTTGTTGTGGGAACCTGGTGTATATTCTCGAGTTCCGACGGGGATGGCCCTTCCACACACGTGTTTGTTCAGTGACGTCAGGACTCCTGCCTAGTTGGGAGGGACAACTCGGGATTCTCCTCGAGGCTTGGCAGGGCAATTGGGACGCCTCTCCAGCTGAGGCGGTAGACCAAGGGTCCCTTTCCACGGGCCACAGGAATCCTGTGACTCCTTTCAAGTTTCACGAGTAGTCAGGCATCGTCTCCTTTGGAGGCACTGATCTCCGCATACCTCTGGAGTTTTCAAAGGATGTGAGGCCTCCGGTCGCGATGAGGTGGAGAACTAGGTATTTCTCTGTGGTCTGCACAGGGGAATCAGACATCCTTTCATCTTGGGAGATGCAAGACGAGCCTGCATTCAAGTCACTGCAGGGATATCCGGCCTTATTTCGAGCCAGGACATCGCGGTGTCCATTCCACTTGAGGCCACAAAATCAGGGTCCCTCTCACATACCTAGAGCTGAGAGAAGCCTCCTCTTGAGGTGCTTGTGGTAAGGTGGTATTCCTCTGGAGTCGAATCCAGGGACTAACCTCTCATCTCGAGTTGATTTTTGGTCCACGGAGCTCTTTCGTGTTGCTACAGTGACCTCAGGATCCCTCTAGCCTTGAAACAGTGTTCTTGGGGTTTCTCTGGAGTGCCATCAAGGAAATCAAGGCTCCTTTCATGTTTTATGTGCAAGACGGAATTGCTCTGCACGCAGTGCAGGGGAATCGGGCCTCATTTTGCGGCGAGGGGGAAGTCTCATGGTTTTTCTCGAGTTGCGGCGGGAACCTGGGGTATATTCTCGAGTTACGACGGGGATGGCCCTTCCACACACGTGTTTGTTCAGCGACATCAGGACTCCTGCCTAGTTGCGAGGGACAACTCGGGATTCTCCTCGAGGCTTGGCAGGGCAATTTGGAAGCCTCTCCAGCTGAGGCGTGAGTCCAAGGGTCCCTATCCACGTGCCACATTAATCCTGGGACTCCTATCAAGTTTCATGAGGAGTCAGGCATCGTCTCCTTTGGAGGCACTGATCTCGCGTACCTCTGGAGTTTTCAAAGGATGTGAGGCCTCCGGTCGCAATGAAGTGGCGAACTAGGTCTTTCTCTGTGGTCTCCACAGGGGATTCAGACATCCTTTCGTCTTGGGAAATGCAAGACGAGCCTGCATTCAAGTCACTGCAGGGATATCCGGCCTTATTTCGAGTCAGGGCATCGCGGTGTCCATTCCACTTGAGGCCACAAACTCAGGGCCCCTCTCACATACCTAGAGCTGAGGGAAGCCTCCTCTTGAGGTGCTTGTGGAAAGGTGGAATTCCTCTGGAGTCGAAGCCAGGGACTAAACTCTCATCTCGAGTTGATTTTGGGTCCACGGAGATCTTTCGTGTTGCTACAGTGACCTCAGGATCCCTCTAGCCCTGATACAGGGTTCTTGGGGTTTCTCTGGAGTGCCATCAAGGAAATCAAGGCTCCTTTCATGTGTGATGTGCAACACGGAATTGCTCTGCACGCAGTGCAGGGGAATCGGGCCTCATTTCGCGGCGAGGGGGAAGTCTCATGGTTTCTCTCGAGTTGTGGCGGGAAACTGGGGTATATTCTCGAGTTACGACGGGGATGGCCCTTCCACCCACGTGTTTCTTCAGCCATGTCAGGACTTCTGCCTAGTTCCGAGGGACAACTCGGGATTCTCCTCGAGGCTTGGAAGGGCAATTGGGATGCCTCTCCAGCTGAGGCGGGAGACCAAGGGTCCCTTTCCACGTGCCACAGGAATCCTGGGACTCCTATCAAGTTTCACGAGGAGTCAGGCATCGTCTCCTTTGGAGGCACTGATCTCCGCGTACCTCTGGAGTTTTCAAAGGATGTGAGGCCTCCGGTCGCGATGAGGTGGGGAACTAGGTCTTTCTCTGTGGTCTCCACAGGGGATTCAGACATCCTTTCGTCTTGGAAGATGCAAGACGAGCCTGCATTCAAGTCACTGCAGGGATATACGGCCTTATTTCGAGTCAGGGCATCGCGGTGTCCATTCCACTTGAGGCCGCAAACTCAGGGTCCCTCTCACATACCTAGAGCTGAGAGAAGCCTCCTCTTGAGGTGCTTGTGGTAAGGAGGTATTCCTCTGGAGTCGAAGCCAGGGACTAACCTCTCATCTTGAGTTGATTCTTGGTCCGCGGAGCTCTTTCGTGTTGCTACAATGACCTCAGGATCCCTCTAGCCTTGAAACAGTGTTCTTGGGGTTTCTCTGGAGTGCCATCAAGGAAATCAAGGCTCCTTTCATGTGTGATGTGCAACACGGAATTGCTCTGCACGCAGTGCAGGGGAATCGGGCCTCATCTCGCGGCGAGGGGAAGTCTCATGGTTTCTCTCGAGTTGTGGCGGGAAACTGGGGTATATTCTCGAGTTACGACGGGGATGGCCCTTCCACCCACGTGTTTCTTCAGCCATGTCAGGACTTCTGCCTAGTTGCGAGGGACAACTCGGGATTCTCCTCGAGGCTTGGCAGGCAATTTGGATGCCTCCCCAGCTGAGGCGGGAGACCAAGGGTCCCTTTCCATGTGCCACAGGAATCCTGGGACTCCTATCAAGTTTCACGAGGAGTCAGGCATCGTCTCCTTTGGAGGCACTGATCTCCGCGTACTTCTGGAGTTTTCAAAGGATGTGAGGCCTCCGGTCGTGATGAGGTGGGGAACTAGGTCTTTCTCTGTGGTCTCCACAGGGGATTCAGAGATCCTTTCGTCTTGGAAGATGCAAGACGAGCCTGCATTCAAGTCACTGCAGGGATATCCGGCCTTATTTCGAGACAGGGAATCGCGGTGTCCATTCCACTTGAGGCCGCAAACTCAGGGTCCCTCTCACATACCTAGAGCTGAGAGAAGCCTCCCCTTGAGGTGCTTGTGGTAAGGTGGTATTCCTCTGGAGTCGAAACCAGGGACTAACCGCTCATCTCGAGTTGATTCTTGGTCCACGGAGCTCTTTCGTGTTGCTACAGTGACCTCAGGATCCCTCTAGCCTTGAAACAGTGTTCTTGAGGTTTCTCTGGAGTGCCATCAAGGAAATCAAGGCTCCTTTCATGTGTGATGTGCAACACGGAAATGCTCTGCAAACGGTGCAGAGAAATCGGAACTCATCTCGCGGCGAGGGGGACGTCTCATGGTTTTTCTCGAGTTGCGGCGGGAACCTGGGATATATTCTCAAGTTACGACGGGGATGGCTCTTTCACCCACTTGTTTGTTCAGCGACGTCAGGACACCTGCCTAGTCGCGAGGGACAACTCGGGATTCTCCTCGAGGCTTGGCGGGCAATTGTGACGGCTCTCCAGCAGAGGCGGGAGACCAAGGGTCCCTTTCCACGTGCCACAGGAATCCTGGGACTCCTATCAAGTTTCATCTGGAGTCAGGCATCGTCTCCTTTGGAGGCACTGATCTCCGCGTACCTCTGGAGTTTTCAAAGGATGTGAGGCCTCCGGTCGCGATGAGGTGGGGAACTAGGTCTTTCTCTGTGGTCTCCACAGGGGATTCAGACATCCTTTCGTCTTGGAAGATGCAAGACGAGCCTGCATTCAAGTCACTGCAGGGATATACGGCCTTATTTCGAGTCAGGGCATCGCGGTGTCCATTCCACTTGAGGCCGCAAACTCAGGGTCCCTCTCACATAACTAGAGCTGAGAGAAGCCTCCTCTTGAGGTGCTTCTGGTAAGGTGGTATTCCTCTGGAGTCGAAGCCAGGGACTAACATCTCATCTCGAGTTGATTCTTGGTCCACGGAGCTCTTTCGTGTTGCTACAGTGACCTCAGGTTCCCTCGAGCCCTGAAACAGTATTCTTGGGGTTTCTCTGGAGTGCCATTAAGGAAATCAAGGCTCCTTTCATGTTTGATGTGCAACACGGAATTGCTCTGCACGCAGTGCAGGGTATCGGGCCTCATTTTGCGGCGAGGGGGAAGTCTCATGGTTTTTCTCGAGTTGCGGCGGGAACCTGGGGTATATTCTCGAGTTACGACGGGAATGGCCCTTCCACCCACGTGTTTGTTGACCGAAGTCAGGACTCCTGACTAGTTGCGTGGGACAACTCGGGAATCTCCTCGAGGCTTGGCAGGGCAATTGGGACGCCTCTCCAGCTGAGGCGGGAGACCAAGAGTCCCTTTCCACGTGCCACAGGAATCCTGGGACTCCTATCAAGTTTCACGAGGAGTCACGAATCGTCCCTTTTGGAGGCACTGATCTCCGCCTACCTCTGGAGTTTTCAAAGGATTTGAGGTCTCCGGTCGCGATGAGGTGGGGAACTAGGTCTTTCTCTGTGGTCTCCACAGGGGATTCAGACATCCTTTCATCTTGGGAGATGCAAGACGAGCCTGCATTCAAGTCAGTGCAGGGATATCCGGCCTTATTTCGAGACAGGGCATCGCGGTATCCATTCCACTTGAGGCCGCAAACTCAGGGTCCCTCTCACATACCTAGAGCTGAGAGAAGCCTCCTCTTGAGGTGCTTGTGGTAAGGTGGTATTCCTCTGGAGTCGAAGCCAGGGACTAACCTCTCATCTCGAGTTGATTTTTGGTCCACGGAGCTCTTTCGTGTTGCTACAGTGACCTCAGGATCCCTCTAGCCTTAAAACAGTGTTCTTGGGGTTTCTCTGGAGTGCCATCAAGGAAATTAAGGATCCTTTCATGTTTGATGTGCAATACGGAAATGCTTTGAATGCAGTGCAGGGGAATCGGGCCTCATTTTGCGGCGAGGGGGAAGTCTCATGGTTTTTCTCGAGTTGCGGCGGGAACCTGGGGTATATTCTCGAGGTACGACGGGGATGGCCCTCCCACACAGGTGTTTGTTCAGCGACGTCAGGACTCCTGCCTAGTTGCGAGGGAAAACTCGGGATTCTCCTCGAGGCTTGGCAGGGCAATTGGGACGCCTCTCCAGCTGAGGCGGGAGACCAAGGGTCCCTTTCCACGTGCCACAGGAATCCTGGGACTCCTATCAAGTTTCCCGAGGAGTCAGGCATCGTCTCCTTTGGAGGCACTGATCTCAGTGTACCTCTGGAGTTTTCAAAGGATGTGAGGCCTCCGGTCGCAATGAAGTGGCGAACTAGGTCTTTCTCTGTGGTCTCCACAGGGGATTCAGACATCCTTTCGTCTTGGGAGATGCAAGACGAGCCTGCATTCAAGTCACTGCAGGGATATCCGGCCTTATTTCGAGTCAGGGCATCGCGGTGTCCATTCCACTTGAGGCCACAAACTCAGGGTCCCTTTCACATACCTAGAGGTGAGAGAAGCCTCCTCTTGAGGTGCTTGTAGTAAGGTGGTTTCCTCTGGAGTCGAAGCCACGGACTAACCTCTCATCTCGAGTTGATTTTTGGTGCACGGAGGTCTTTCGTGTAGCTACACTGACCTCAGGATCACTCTAGCCTTGAAACAGTGTTCTTGGGGTTTCTCTGGAGTGCCATCAAGGAAATCAAGGCTCCGTTCATGTGTGATGTGCAACACGGAATTGCTCTGCACACGGTGCAGGGGAATCGGAGCTCATCTCGCGGCGAGGGGAAAGTCTCATGGTTTTTCTCGAGTTGCGGCAGGAACCTGGGGTATATTCTCGAGATACTACGGGGATGGCCCTTTCACACACGTGCTTGTTCAGCGACGTCAGGACTCCTGCCTAGTTGCGAGGGACAACTCGGTATTCTCCTCGGGGCTGGCCAGGGCAATTTGGACGCCTCTCCAGCTGAGGCGGGAGACCAAGGGTCCCTTTCCACGTGCCACAGGAATCCTGGGACTCCTATCAAGATTCACGATGAGTCAGGCATCGTCCCTTTTGGAGGCACTGATCTCCGCGTACCTCTGGAGTTTTCAAAGGATGTGAGGCCTCCGGTCGCGATGAGGTGGGGAACTAGGTCTTTCTCTGTGGTCTCCACAGGGGATTCAGACATCCTTTCATCTTGGGAGATGCAAGACGAGCTGGCATTCAAGTCACTGCAGAGATATCTGGCCTTATTTCGAGTCAGGGCATCGCGGTGTCCATTCCACTTGAGGCCGCAAACTCAGGGTCCCTCTCACATACCTAGAGCTGAGAGAAGCCTCCTCTTGAGGTGCTTGTGGTAAGGTGGTATTCCCCTGGAGTCGAAGCCAGGGACTAACCTCTCATCTCGAGTTGATTTTTGGTCCACGGTGCTCTTTCGTGTGGCTACAGTGACCTCAGGATCCCTCTAGCCTTGAAACAGTGTTCTTGGGGTTTCTCTGGAGTGCCATCAAGGAAATCAAGTCTCCTTTATGCGTGATGTGCAACACGGAATTGCTCTGCACGCAGTGCAGGGCAATCGGGCCTCATCTCGTGGCGAGTAGGAAGTCTCATGGTTTTTCTCGAGTTGCGGCGGGAGCCTGGAGTATATTCTCGAGGTACGACGGGGATGGCCCTTCCACGCAGGTGTTTGTTCAGCGACGTCAGGACTCCTGCCTAGTTGCGAGGGACAACTCGGGATTCTCCTCGAGGCTTGGCAGGGCAATTGGGACGCCTCTCCAGCTGAGGCGGGAGACCAAGGGTCCCTTTCCACGTGCCACAGGAATCCTGGGACTCTTATCAAGTTTCCCGAGGAGTCAGGCATCGTCTCCTTTGGAGGCACTGATCTCAGTGTACCTCTGGAGTTTTCAAAGGATGTGAGGCCTCCGGTCGCAATGAAGTGGCGAACTAGGTCTTTCTCTGTGGTCTCCACAGGGGATTCAGACATCCTTTCGTCTTGGGAGATGCAAGACGAGCCTGCATTCAAGTCAGTGCAGGGATATCCGGCCTTATTTCGAGACAGGGCATCGCGGTGTCCATTCCACTTGAGGCCGCAAACTCAGGGTCCCTTTCACATACCTAGAGGTGAGAGAAGCCTCCTCTTGAGGTGCTTGTGGTAAGGTGGTTTCCTCTGGAGTCGAAGCCAGGGACTAACCTCTCATCTCGAGTTGATTTTTGGTGCACGGAGGTCTTTCGTGTAGCTACACTGACCTCAGGATCACTCTAGCCTTGAAACAGTGTTCTTGGGGTTTCTCTGGAGTGCCATCAAGGAAATCAAGGCTCCGTTCATGTGTGATGTGCAACACGGAATTGCTCTGCACGCACTGCAGGGGAATCTGGCCTCATCTCGCGGCGAGGGGGACGTCTCATGGTTTTTCTCGAGTTGCGGCGGGAACCTGGGGTATATTCTCGAGTTACGACGGGGATGGCCCTTCCACCCACGTGTTTGTTCAGCGACGTCAGGACTCCTGCCTAGTTGCGAGGGACAACTCGGGATTCTCCTCGAGGCTTGTCAGGGCAATTGGGACGCCTCTCCAGCTGAGGCGGGAGACCAAGTGTCCCTTTCCACGTGCCACAGGAATCCTGGGACTCCTATCAAATTTCACGAGGAGTCAGGCATCGTCTCCTTTGAAGGCACTGATCTCCGCGTGCCTCTGGAGTTTTCAAAGGATGTGAGGCCTCCGGTCATGATGGGGTGGGGAACTAGGTCTTTCTCTGTGGTCTCCACAGGGGATTCAGACATCCTTTCATCTTGGGAGATGTAAAACGAGCCGGCATTCAAGTCACTGCAGAGATATCCGGCCTTATTTCGAGTCAGGGCATCGCGGTGTCCATTCCACTTGAGGCCGCAAATTCAGGGTCCCTCTCACACACCTAGAGCTGAGAGAAGCCTCCTCTTGAGGTGCTTGTGGTAAGGTGGTATTCCTCTAGAGCCGAAGCCAGGGACTAATCTCTCATCTCGAGTTGATTCTTGGTCCACGGAGCTCTTTCGTGTTGCTACAGTGACCCCAGAATCCCTCTAGCCTGGAAACAGTGTTCTTGGCGTTTCTCTGGAGTGCCATCAAGGAAATCAAGGCTCCTTTCATGTGTGATGTGCAACACGGAATTGCTCTGCACGCAGTGCAGGGGAATCGGGCCTCATCTCGCGGCGAGGGGGAAGTCTAATGATTTTTCTCGAGTTGCGGCGGGAACCTGGGGTGTATTCTCGAATTACGACTGGGATGGCCCTTCCACCCACGTGTTTGTTCAGCGACGTCAGGACTCCTGCCTAGTTGCGAGGGACAACTCGGGATTCTCCTCGAGGCTTGGCAGGGCAATTTGGAAGCCTCTCCAGCTGAGGCGTGAGTCCAAGGTTCCCTTTCCACGTGCCACAGGAATCCTGGGACTCCTATCAAGTTTCATGAGGAGTCAGGCATCGTCTCCTTTGGAGGCACTGATCTCCGCGTACCTCTGGAGTTTTCAAAGGATGTGAGGCCTCCGGTCGCGATGAGGTGGGGAACTAGGTCTTTCTCTGTGGTCTCCACAGGGGATTCAGACATCCTTTCGTCTTGGGAGATGCAAGACGAGCCTGCATTCAAGTCACTGCAGGGATATCCGGCCTTATTTCGAGTCAGGGCATCGCGGTGTCCATTCCACTTGAGGCCACAAACTCAGGGCCCCTCTCACATACCTAGAGCTGAGGGAAGCCTCCTCTTGAGGTGCTTGTGGAAAGGTGGAATTCCTCTGGAGTCGAAGCCAGGGACTAAACTCTCATCTCGAGTTGATTTTTGGTCCACGGAGATCTTTCGTGTTGCTACAGTGACCTCAGGATCCCTCTAGCCCTGATACAGGGTTCTTGGGGTTTCTCTGGAGTGCCATCAAGGAAATCAAGGCTCCTTTCATGTGTGATGTGCAACACGGAATTGCTCTGCACGCAGTGCAGGGGAATCGGGCCTCATTTCGCGGCGAAGGGGAAGTCTCATGGTTTCTCTCGAGTTGTGGCGGGAAACTGGGGTATATTCTCGAGTTACGACGGGGATGGCCCTTCCACACACGTGTTTCTTCAGCCATGTCAGGACTTCTGCCTAGTTCCGAGGGACAACTCGGGATTCTCCTCGAGGCTTAGCAGGGCAATTGGGATGCCTCTCCAGCTGAGGCGGGAGACCAAGGGTCCCTTTCCACGTGCCACAGGAATCCTGGGACTCCTATCAAGTTTCACGAGGAGTCAGGCATCGTCTCCTTTGGAGGCACTGATCTCCGCGTACCTCTGGAGTTTTCAAAGGATGTGAGGCCTCCGGTCGCGATGAGGTGGGGAACTAGGTCTTTCTCTGTGGTCTCCACAGGGGATTCAGAGATCCTTTCGTCTTGGAAGATGCAAGACGAGCCTGCATTCAAGTCACTGCAGGGATATCCGGCCTTATTTCGAGTCAGGGCATAGCGGTGTCCATTCCACTTGAGGCCGCAAACTCAGGGCCCCTCTCACATACCTAGAGCTGAGGGAAGCCTCCTCTTGAGGTGCTTGTGGAAAGGTGGAATTCCTCTGTAGTCGAAGCCAGGGACGAAACTCTCATCTCGAGTTGATTTTTGGTCCACGGAGATCTTTCGTGTTGCTACAGTGATCTCAGGATACCTCTAGCCCTAATACAGGGTTCTTGGGGTTTCTCTGGAGTGCCATCAAGGAAATCAAGGCTCCTTTCATGTGTGATGTGCAACACGGAATTGCTCTGCACGCAGTGCAAGGGAATCGGGCCTCATTTCGCGGCGAGGGGGAAGTCTCATGGTTTCTCTCGAGTTGTGGCGAGAAACTGGGGTATATTCTCGAGTTACGACGGGGATGGCCCTTCCACCCACGTGTTTCTTCAGCCATGTCAGGACTTCTGCCTAGTTCCGAGGGACAACTCGGGATTCTCCTCGAGGCTTGGAAGGGCAATTGGGATGCCTCTCCAGCTGAGGCGGGAGACCAAGCGTCCCTTTCCTCGTGCCACAGGAATCCTGGGACTCCTATCAAGTTTCACGAGGAGTCAGGCATCGTCTCCTTTGGAGTCACTGATCTCCGCGTACCTCTGGAGTTTTCAAAGGATGTGAGGCCTCCGGTCGCGATGAGGTGGGGAACTAGGTCTTTCTCTGTGGTCTCCACAGGGGATTCAGACATCCTTTCGTCTTGGAAGATGCAAGACGAGCCTGCATTCAAGTCACTGCAGGGATATCCGGCCTTATTTCGAGTCAGGGCATCGCGGTGTCCATTCCACTTGAGGCCGCAAACTCAGGGTCCCTCTCACATACCTAGAGCTGAGAGAAGCCTCCTCTTGAGGTGCTTGTGGTAAGGAGGTATTCCTCTGGAGTCGAAGCCAGGGACTAACCTCTCATCTTGAGTTGATTCTTGGTCCGCGGAGCTCTTTCGTGTTGCTACAATGACCTCAGGATCCCTCTAGCCTTGAAACAGTATTCTTGGGGTTTCTCTGGAGTGCCATCAAGGAAATCAAGGCTCCTTTCATGTGTGATGTGCAACACGGAATTGCTCTGCACGCAGTGCAGGGGAATCGGGCCTCATCTCGCGGCGAGAGGAAGTCTCATGGTTTCTCTCGAGTTGTGGCGGGAACCTGGGGTATATTCTCGAGTTACGACGGGGATGGCCCTTCCACCCACGTGTTTCTTCAGCCATGTCAGGACTTCTGCCTAGTTGCGGGGGACAACTCGGGATTCTCCTCGATGCTTGGCAGGCAATTTGGATGCCTCCCCAGCTGAGGCGGGAGACCAAGGGTCCCTTTCCATGTGCCACAGGAATCCTGGGACTCCTATCAAGTTTCACGAGGAGTCAGGCATCGTCTCCTTTGGAGGCACTGATCTCCGCGTACTTCTGGAGTTTTCAAAGGATGTGAGGCCTCCGGTCGCGATGAGGTGGGGAACTAGGTCTTTCTCTGTGGTCTCCACAGGGGATTCAGAGATCCTTTCGTCTTGGAAGATGCAAGACGAGCCTGCATTCAAGTCACTGCAGGGATATCCGGCCTTATTTCGAGACAGGGAATCGCGGTGTCCATTCCACTTGAGGCCGCAAACTCAGGGTCCCTCTCACATACCTAGAGCTGAGAGAAGCCTCCCGTTGAGGTGCTTGTGGTAAGGTGGTATTCCTCTGGAGTCGAAACCAGGGACTAACCGCTCATCTCGAGTTGATTCTTGGTCCACGGAGCTCTTTCGTGTTGCTACAGTGACCTCAGGATCCCTCTAGCCTTGAAACAGTGTTCTTGAGGTTTCTCTGGAATGCCATCAAGGAAATCAAGGCTCCTTTCATGTGTGATGTGCAACACGGAATTGCTCTGCAAACGGTGCAGGGGAATCGGAACTCATCTCGCGGCGAGGGGGACGTCTCATGGTTTTTCTCGAGTTGCGGCGGGAACCTGGGGTATATTCTCAAGTTACGACGGGGATGGCTCTTTCACACACGTGTTTGTTCAGCGACGACAGGACACCTGCCTAGTCGCGAGGGACAACTCGGGATTCTCCTGGAGGCTTGGCAGGGCAATTGTGACGGCTCTCCAGCTGAGGCGGGAGACCAAGGGTCCCTTTCCACGTGCCACAGGAATCCTGGGACTCCTATCAAGTTTCATCTGGAGTCAGGCATCGTCTCCTTTGGAGGCACTGATCTCCGCGTACCTCTGGAGTTTTCAAAGGATGTGAGGCCTCCGGTCGCGATGAGGTGGGGAACTAGGTCTTTCTCTGTGGTCTCCACAGGGGATTCAGACATCCTTTCGTCTTGGGAGATGCAAGACGAGCCTGCATTCAAGTCAGTGCAGGGATATCCGGCCTTATTTCGAGTCAGGGCATCGCGGTATCCATTCCACTTGAGGCCGCAAACTCAGGGTCCCTTTCACATACCTAGAGCTGAGAGAAGCCTCCTCTTGAGGTGCTTGTGGTAAGGTGGTATTCCTCTGGAGTCGAAGCCAGGGACTAACCTCTCATCTCGAGTTGATTTTTGGTCCACGGAGCTCTTTCGTGTTGCTACAGTGACCTCAGGATCCCTCTAGCCTTGAAACAGTGTTCTTGGGGTTTCTCTGGAGTGCCATCAAGGAAATTAAGGATCCTTTCATGTTTGATGTGCAATACGGAAATGCTTTGAATGCAGTGCAGGGGAATCGGGCCTCATTTTGCGGCGAGGGGGAAGTCTCATGGTTTTTCTCCAGTTGCGGCGGGAACCTGGGGTATATTCTCGAGTTACGACTGGGATGGCCCTTCCACACACGTGTTTGTTCAGCGACGTCAGGACTCCTGCCTAGTTGCGAGGGACCACTCGGGATTCTCCTCGAGGCTTGGCAGGGCAATTGGGACGCCTCTCCAGCTGAGGCGGGAGACCAAGGGTCCCTTTCCACGTGCCACAGGAATCCTGGGACTCCTATCAAGTTTCCCGAGGAGTCAGGCATCGTCTCCTTTGGAGGCACTGATCTCAGTGTACCTCTGGAGTTTTCAAAGGATGTGAGGCCTCCGGTCGCAATGAAGTGGCGAACTAGGTCTTTCTCTGTGGTCTCCACAGGGGATTCAGACATCCTTTCGTCTTGGGAGATGCAAGACGAGCCTGCATTCAAGTCACTGCAGGGATATCCGGCCTTGTTTCGAGTCAGGGCATCGCGGTGTCCATTCCACTTGAGGCCGCAAACTCAGGGTCCCTTTCACATACCTAGAGGTGAGAGAAGCCTCCTCTTGAGGTGCTTGTGGTAAGGTGGTTTCCTCTGGAGTCGAAGCCACGGACTAACCTCTCATCTCGAGTTGATTTTTGGTGCACGGAGGTCTTTCGTGTAGCTACAGTGACCTCAGGATCACTCTAGCCTTGAAACAGTGTTCTTGGGGTTTCTCTGGAGTGCCATCAAGGAAATCAAGGCTCCGTTCATGTGTGATGTGCAACACGGAATTGCTCTGCACGCACTGCAGGGGAATCTGGCCTCATCTCGCGGCGAGGGGGACGTCTCATGGTTTTTCTCGAGTTGCGGCGTGAACCTGGGGTATATTCTCGAGTTACGACGGGGATGGCCCTTCCACCCACGTGTTTGTTCAGCGACGTCAGGACTCCTGCCTAGTTGCGAGGGACAACTCGGGATTCTCCTCGAGGCTTGGCAGGGCAATTGGGACGCCTCTCCAGCTGAGGCGGGAGACCAAGTGTCCCTTTCCACGTGCCACAGGAATCCTGGGACTCCTATCAAATTTCACGAGGAGTCAGGCATCGTCTCCTTTGAAGGCACTGATCTCCGCGTGCCTCTGGAGTTTTCAAAGGATGTGAGGCCTCCGGTCATGATGAGGTGGGGAACTAGGTCTTTCTCTGTGGTCTCCACAGGGGATTCAGACATCCTTTCATCTTGGGAGATGCAAAACGAGCCGGCATTCAAGTCACTGCAGAGATATCCGGCCTTATTTCGAGTCAGGGCATCGCGGTGTCCATTCCACTTGAGGCCGCAAATTCAGGGTCCCTCTCACACACCTAGAGCTGAGAGAAGCCTCCTCTTGAGGTGCTTGTGGTAAGGTGGTATTCCTCTAGAGTCGAAGCCAGGGACTAATCTCTCATCTCGAGTTGATTCTTGGTCCACGGAGCTCTTTCGTGTTGCTACAGTGACCTCAGAATCCCTCTAGCCTGGAAACAGTGTTCTTGGCGTTTCTCTGGAGTGCCATCAAGGAAATCAAGGCTCCTTTCATGTGTGATGTGCAACACGGAATTGCTCTGCACGCAGTGCAGGGGAATCGGGCCTCATCTCGCGGCGAGGGGGAATTCTAATGATTTTTCTCGAGTTGCGGCGGGAACCTGGGGTGTATTCTCGAGTTTCGACGGGGATGAACCTTCCACCCACGTGTTTGTTCAGCGACGTCAGGACTCCTGCCTAGTTGTGAGGGACAACTCGGGATTCTCCTCGAGGCTTGGCAGGGCAATTTGGAAGCCTCTCCAGCTGAGGCGTGAGTCCAAGGGTCCCTTTCCACGTGCCACAGGAATCCTGGGACTCCTATCAAGTTTCATGAGGAGTCAGGCATCGTCTCCTTTGGAGGCACTGATCTCCGCGTACCTCTGGAGTTTTCAAAGGATGTGAGGCCTCCGGTCGCGATGAGGTGGGGAACTAGGTCTTTCTCTGTGGTCTCCACAGGGGATTCAGACATCCTTTCGTCTTGGGAGATGCAAGACGAGCCTGCATTCAAGTCAGTGCAGGGATATCCGGCCTTATTTCGAGTCAGGGCATCGCGGTGTCCATTCCACTTGAGGCCGCAAACTCAGGGCCCCTCTCACATACCTAGAGCTGAGGGAAGCCTCCTCTTGAGGTGCTTGTGGAAAGGTGGAATTCCTCTGGAGTCGAAGCCAGGGACTAAACTCTCATCTCGAGTTGATTTTTGGTCCACGGAGATCTTTCGTGTTGCTACAGTGACCTCAGGATCCCTCTAGCCCTGATACAGGGTTCTTGGGGTTTCTCTGGAGTGCCATCAAGGAAATCAAGGCTCCTTTCATGTGTGATGTGCAACACGGAATTGCTTTGCACGCAGTGCAGGGGAATCGGGCCTCATTTCGCGGCGAGGGGGAAGTCTCATGGTTTCTCTCGAGTTGTGGCGGGAAACTGGGGTATATTCTCGAGTTACGACGGGGATGGCCCTTCCACCCACTTGTTTCTTCAGCCATGTCAGGACTTCTGCCTAGTTCCGAGGGACAACTCGGGATTCTCCTCGAGGCTTGGAAGGGCAATTGGGATGCCTCTCCAGCTGAGGCGGGAGACCAAGCGTCCCTTTCCACGTGCCACAGGAATCCTGGGAATCCTATCAAGTTTCACGAGGAGTCAGGCATCGTCTCCTTTGGAGGCACTGATCTCCGCGTACCTCTGGAGTTTTCATAGGATGTGAGGCCTCCGGTCGCGATGAGGTGGGGAACTAGGTCTTTCTCTGTGGTCTCCACAGGGGATTCAGACATCCTTTCGTCTTGGAAGATGCAAGACGAGCCTGCATTCAAGTCACTGCAGGGATATACGGCCTTATTTCGAGTCAGGGCATCGCGGTGTCCATTCCACTTGAGGCCGCAAACTCAGGGTCCCTCTCACATACCTAGAGCTGAGAGAAGCCTCCTCTTGAGGTGCTTGTGGTAAGGAGGTATTCCTCTGGAGTCGAAGCCAGGGACTAACCTCTCATCTTGAGTTGATTCTTGGTCCGCGGAGCTCTTTCGTGTTGCTACAATGACCTCAGGATCCCTCTAGCCTTGAAACAGTGTTCTTGGGGTTTCTCTGGAGTGCCATCAAGGAAATCAAGGCTCCTTTCATGTGTGATGTTCAACACGGAATTGCTCTGCACGCAGTGCAGGGGAATCGGGCCTCATCTCGCGGCGAGGGGGAAGTCTCATGGTTTCTCTCGAGTTGTGGCGGGAACCTGGGGTATATTCTCGAGTTACGACGGGGATGGCCCTTCCACCCACGTGTTTCTTCAGCCATGTCAGGACTTCTGCCTAGTTCCGAGGGACAACTCGGGATTCTCCTCGAGGCTTGGCAGGCAATTTGGATGCCTCTCCAGCTGAGGCGGGAGACCAAGGGTCCCTTTCCATGTGCCACAGGAATCCTGGGATTCCTATCAAGTTTCACGAGGAGTCAGGCATCGTCTCCTTTGGAGGCACTGATCTCCGCGTACTTCTGGAGTTTTCAAAGGATGTGAGGCCTCCGGTCGCGATGAGGTGGGGAACTAGGTCTTTCTCTGTGGTCTCCACAGAGGATTCAGAGATCCTTTCGTCTTGGAAGATGCAAGACGATCCTGCATTCAAGTCACTGCAGGGATATCCGGCCTTATTTCGAGACAGGGCATCGCGGTGTCCATTCCACTTGAGGCCGCAAACTCAGGGTCCCTCTCACATACCTAGAGCTGAGAGAAGCCTCCTCTTGAGGTGCTTGTGGTAAGGTGGTATTCCTCTGGAGTCGAAACCAGGGACTAACCGCTCATCTCGAGTTGATTCTTGGTCCACGGAGCTCTTTCGTGTAGCTACAGTGACCTCAGGATCCCTCTAGCATTGAAACAGTGTTCTTGAGGTTTCTCTGGAGTGCCATCAAGGAAATCAAGGCTCCTTTCATGTGTGATGTGCAACACAGAATTGCTCTGCACGCAGTGCAGGGGAATCGGGCCTCATCTCGCGGCGAGGGGGACGTCTCATGGTTTTTCTCGAGTTGCGGCGGGAACCTGGGGTATATTCTCGAGTTACGACGGGGATGGCCCTTCCACACACGTGTTTGTTCAGCGACGTCTGGACTCCTGCCTACTTGCGAGGAACAACTCAGGATTCTCCTCGAGGCTTGGCAGGGCAACTGGGACGCCTCTCCAGCAGAGGCGGGAGACCAAGGCTCCCTTTCCACGTGCCACAGGAATCCTGGGACTCCTATCAAGTTTCACGAGGAGTCAGGCATCGTCTCCTTTGGAGGCACTGATCTCCGCATACCTCTGGAGTTTTCAAAGGATGTGAGGCCTCCGGTCGCGATGAGGTGGGGAACTAGGTCTTTCTCTGTGGTCTCCACAGGGGATTCAGACATCCTTTCTTCTTGGGAGATGCAAGACAAGCCTGCATTCAAGTCACTGCAGGGATATCCGGCCTTATTTCGAGTCAGGGCATTGCGGTGTCCATTGCACTTGAGGCCGCAAACTCAGGGTCCCTCTCACATACGTAGAGCTGAGAGAAGCCTCCTCTTGAGGTGCTTGTGGTAAGGTGGTATTCCTCTGGAGTCGAAGCCAGGGACTAACCTCTCATCTCGAGTTGTTTCTTTGTCCACGGAGCTCTTTAGTGTGGCTACAGTTACCTCAGGATCCCTCTAGCTTTGAAACAGTGTTCTTGGGTTTTCTCTGGAGTGCCATCAAGGAAATCAAGGCTCCTTTCATGTGTGATGTGCAACACGGAATTGCTCTGCACGCAGTGCAGGGGAATCGGGCCTCATCTCGTGGCGAGGGGGAAGTCTCATGGTTTTCCTCGAGTTGCGGCGGGAACATCGGGTATATTCTCGAGTTACGACGGGGATGGCCCTTCCACCCACGTGTTTGTTTAGCGACGTCAGGACTCCTGCCTAGTTGAGAGGGACAACTCGGGATTCTTCTCGTGGCTGGGCAGGGCAATTGGGATGCCTCTCCAGCTGAGGCGGGAGACCAAGAGTCCCTTTCAACGTGCCACAGGAATCCTGGGACTCCTATCAAGTTTCACGAGGAGTCAGGCATCGTCTCCTTTGGAGGCACTGATCTCCGCGTACCTCTGGAGTTTTCAAAGGATGTGAGGCCTCCGGTCGCGATGAGGTGGGGAACTAGGTCTTTCTCTGTGGTCTCCACAGGGGATTCAGACATCCTTTCATTTTGGGAGATGCAAGACGAGCCTGCATTCAAGTCACTGCAGGGATATCCGGCCTTATTTCGAGTCAGGGCATCGCGGTGTCCATTCCACTTGAGGCCGCAAACTCAGGGTCCCTCTCACATACCTAGAGCTGAGAGAAGCCTCCTCTTGAGGTGCTTGTGGTAAGGTGGAATTCCTCTGGAGTCGAAGCCAGGGACTATCCTCTCATCTCGAGTTGATTTTTGGTCCACGGACCTCTTTCGTGTTGGTAAAGTGACCTCAGGATCCCTCTAGCCTTGAAACAGTGTTCTTGGGGTGTCTCTGGAGTGCCATGAAGGAAATCAAGGCTCCTTTCATGTGTGATGTGCAACACGGAATTGCTCTGCACGCAGTGCAGCGGAATTGGGCCTGATCTCGCGGCGAGTGGGAAGTCTCATGGTTTTTCTCGAGTTGCGGTGGGAACCTGGGGTATATTATCGAGTTATGACGGGGATGGCCCTTCCACACACTTGTTTGTTCAGCGAGGTCAGGACTCCTGCCTAGTTGCGCGGGACAACTGGGGATTCTCCTCGAGGCTTGGCAGGGCAATTGTGATGCCACTCCAGCTGAGCCGTGAGACCAAGGGTCCCTTTCCACGTGTCACAGGAATCCTGGGACTCATATCAAGTTTCATGAGGAGTCAGGCATCGTCTCCTTTGGAGGCGCGGATCTCTGCGAACCTCTAGAATTATCAAAGGATATGAGGCCTCCGGTCGCGATGAGGTGGGAAACTAGGTCTTTCTCTGTTGTCTCCACAGGGGATTCAGACATTCTTTCATCTTGGGAGATGCAAGACGAGCCTGCATTCAAGTCACTGCAGGGATATCCGGCCTTATTCGAGTCAGGGCATCGCGGTGTCCATTCCACTTGAGGCCGCAAACTCAGGGTCCCTCTCACATAGCTAGAGCTGAGAGAAGCCTCCTCTTGAGGTGCTTGTGGTAAGGTGGTATTCCTCTGGAGTCGAAGACAAGGACTAACCTCTCATCTCGAGTTGATTTTTGGTCCATGGAGCTCTTTTGTGTTGCTACAGTGACCTCAGGATCCCTCTAGCCTTGAAACAATGTTCTTGGGGTTTCTCTGGAGTGCCATGAAGGAATTCAAGGCTCCTTTCATGTGTGATGTGTAACATTGAATTGCTCTGCACGCAGTGCAGGGGAATCGGGCCTCATTTGGCTTCGAGGGGGCAGTCTCATGGTTTTTCTCGAGTTGCGGCGGGAACCTGGGCTATATTCTCGAGTTACGATGGGGATGGCCCTTCCACACACGTGTTTGTTCAGCGACGTCAGGAATCCTGCCTAGTTGCGAGGGACAACTCGGGATTCTCCTCGAGGCTTGTCAGGGCAATTGGGACGCCTCTCCAGCTGAGGCGGGAGACCAAGGGTCCCTTTCCACGTGCCACAGGAATCCTGGGACTCCTATCAAGTTTCACGAGGAGTCAGGCATCGTCTCCTTTGTAGGCACTGATCTCCGCCTACCTCTGGAGTTTTCAAAGGATGTGAGGCCTCCGGTCGCGATGAGGTGGGGAACTAGGTCTTTCTCTGTGGTCTCCACAGGGGATTCAGACATCCTTTCGTCTTGGGAGATGCAAGACGAGCCTGCATTCAAGTCACTGCAGGGATATGCGGCCTTAATTCGAGTCAGGTCATGGCGGTGTCCATTCCACTTGAGGCCGCAAACTCAGGGTCCCTCTCACATACCTAGAGCTAAGAGAAGCCTCCTCTTGAGGTACTTGTGGTAAGGTGGTATTCCTCTGGAGTCGAAGCCAGGGACTAACCTCTCATCTCGAGTTGATTTTTGGTCCACGGAGCTCTTTCGTGTTGCTACAGTGATCTCAGGATCCCTCTAGCCTGGAAACAGTGTTCCTGCGGTTTCTCTGGAGTGCCATCAAGGAAATCAAGGCTCCTTTCATGTGTTATGTGCAACACGGAATTGCTCTGCACGCAGTGCAGGGGAATCGGGCCTCATTTTGCAGCGAGGGGGAAGTTTCATGGTTTTCTTGAGTTGCGGCGGGAACCTGGGGTATATTCTCTAGTTACGACTGGGATGGCCCTTCCACGCACGTGTTTCTTCAGCGACGTCAGGACTCATGCCTAGTTGCGAGGGATAACTCGGGATTCTCCTCGAGGCTTGGCAGGGCAATTGGGACGCCTCTCCATCTGAGGCTGGAGACCAAGTGTCCCTTTCCACATGCCACAGGAATCCTGGGACTCCTATCAAGTTTCATGAGGAGTCAGGCATCGTCTCCTTTGAAGGCACTGTTCTCCGCGTACCTCTGGAGTTTTCAAAGGATGTGAGGCCTCCGGTCGTGATGAGGTGGGGAAGTAGGTTTTTCTCTGTGGTCTCCACAGGGGATTCAGACATCCTTTCGTCTTGGGAGATGCAAGACGAGCCTGCATTCAAGTCACTGCAGGGATATCCGGCCTTATTTCGAGTCAGGGCATCGCGGTGTCCATTCCACTAGAGGCCGCAAACTCAGGGTCCCTCTCACATACCTAGAGCTGAGAGAAGCCTCCTCTTGAGGTGCTTGTGGTAAGGTGGTGTTCTTCTGGAGTCGAAGCCAGGGACTAACCTCTCATCTCGAGTTGATTTTTGGCCCACGGAGCTCTTTTGTGTTGCTACAGTGACCTTAGGATCCAGCTAGCCTTGAAACAGTGTTCTTGGGGTTTCTCTGAAGTGCCATCAAGGAAATCAAGGCTCCTTTCATGTGTGATGTGCAACACAGAGCTGCTCTGCACGCAGTGCAGGGAAATCGGGCCTCATCTCGTGGCGAGGGGGAAGTCTCATGGTTTTTCTCGAGTTGCGGCGGGGCCTGGGCTATATTCTCGAGTTACGACGGGGATGGACCTTCCACACACGTGTTTGTTCAGCGACGTCAGGACTCCTGCCTAGTTGCGAGGGACAACTCGGGATTCTCCTCGAGGCTTGGCAGGGCAATTGGGACGCCTCTCCAGCTGAGGCGGGAGACCAAGTGTCCCTATCCACGTGCCACAGGAATCCTGGGACTCCTATCAAGATTCAGGAGGAGTCAGGCATCGTCCCCTTTGGAGGCACTGATCTCTGCGTACCTCTGGAGTTTTCAAAGGATGTGAGGACTCCGTTCGCGATGAGGTGGGGAACTAGGTCTTTCTCTGTGGTCTCCACAGGGGATTCAGACATCCTTTCGTCTTGGGAGATGCAAGACGAGCCTGCATTCAAGTCACTGCAGGGATATCCGGCCTTATTTAGAGTCAGGGCATAGCGGTGTCCATTCAACTTAAGGCTGCAAACTCAGGGTCCCTCTCACATACCTAGAGCTGAGAAAAGCCTCCTCTTGAGGTGCTTGTGGTAAGGTGGTATTGCTCTGGAGTCGAAGCCAGGGACTAACCCCTCCTCTCGAGTTGATTTTTGGTCCACGGAGCTCTTTCGTGTTACTACAATGACCTCAGGATCTCTCTCGCCTTGAAACAGTGTTCTTGGGGTTTCTCTGGAGTGCCATCAAGGAAATCAAGGCTCCTTTCATGTGTGATGTGCAACACGGAATTGCTCTGCACGCAGTGCAGGAGAATCGGGCCTCATTTGGCTTCGAGGGGGAAGTCTCATGGTTTTTCTCGAGTTGCGGCGGGAACCTGGGCTATATTCTCGAGTTACGACGGGGATGGCCCTTCCACACACGTGTTTGTTCATTGACGTCAGGACTCCTGCCTAGTTGCGAGGGACAACTCGGGATTCTCCTCGAGGCTTGGCAGGGCAATTGGGACGCCTCTCCAGCTGAGGCGGGAGACCAAGGTTCCCTTTCCACGTGCCACAGGAATCCTGGGAGTCCTATCAAGTTTCACGAGGAGTCAGGCATCGTCTCCTTTGGAGGCACTGATCTCCGCGTACCTCTGGAGTTTTCAAAGGATGTGAGGCCTCCGGTCGCGATGAGGTGGGGAACTAGGTCTTTCTCTGTGGTCTCCACAGGGGATTCAGACATCCTTTCATCTTGGGATATGCAAGACGAGCCTGCATTCAAGTCACTGCAGGGATATCCGGCCTTATTTCGAGTCAGGGCATCGCGGTGTCCATTCTACTTGAGGCCGTAAACTCAGGGTCCCTCTCACATATCTTGAGCTGATAGAAGCCTCCTCTTGAGGTGCTTGTGGTAAGGTGGTATTGCTCTGGAGTCGAAGCCAGGGACTAACCCCTCATCTCGAGTTGATTTTTAGTCCACGGAGCTCTTTCGTGTTGCTACAGTGACCTCAGGATCCCTCTCGCCTTGAAACAGTGTTCTTGGGGTTTCTCTAGAGTGCCATCAAGGAAATCAAGGCTCCTTTCATGTGTGATATGCAACATGGAATTGCTCTGCACACAGTGCAGGGGAATCGGGCCTCATTTTGCTTCGAGGGGGAAGTCTCATGGATTTTCTCGAGTTGCGGCGGGAACCTTGGGTATATTCTCGAGTTACCGTGGGGATGGCCCTTCCACAGACGTGTTTGTTCAGCGACGTCAGGACTTCTGCCTAGTTGCGATGGACAACTCGGGATTCTCCTCGAGGCTTGGCAGGGCAATTGGGATGCCTCTCCAGCTGAGCCAGGAGAACAAGGGTCCCTTTCCACGTGCCACAGGAATCCTGGGACTCCTATCAAGTTTCCTGAGGAGTCAGGCATCGTCTCCTTTGTAGGCACTGATCTCCGCGTACCTCTGGAGTTATCAAAGGATGTGAGGCATCCGGTCGCGATGAGGTGGGGAAATAGGTCTTTCTCTGTGGTCCCCACAGGGGATTCAGACATCCTTTCATCTTGGGAGATGCAAGACAAGCCTGCATTCAAGTCACTGCAAGGATATCCGGCCTAATTTCGAGTCATGGCATCGCGGTGTCCATTCCACTTGAGGCTGCAAACTCAGGGTCCCTCTCACATACCTAGAGCTGAGAGAAGCCTCCTCTTTAGGTGCTTGTGGTAAGGTGGTATTCCTCTGGAGTCGAAGCCAGGGACTAACCTCTCATCTCGAGTTGATTTTTGGTCCACGGAGCTCTTTCGTGTTCCTACAGTGACCTCAGGATCCCTCTAGCCTTGAAACAGTGTTCTTGGGGTTTCTCTGGAGTGCCATTAAGGAAATCAAGGCTCCTTTCATGTGTGATGTGCAACACGGAATTGCTCTGCACGCAGTGCAGGGGAATCGGGCCTCATCTCGCGGCGAGGGGGAAGTCTCATGGTTTTTCTCGAGTTGCGGCGGGAACTTGGGCTATATTCTCGAGTTACGACGGGGATGGCCCTTCCACCCACGTGTTTGTTCAGCGACGTCAGGACTCCTGCCTAGTTGCGAGGGACAACTCGGGATTCTCCTCGAGGCTTGGCAGGGCAATTGGGACGCCTCTCCAGCTGAGGCGGGAGACAAAGTGTTCCTTTCCACGTGCCACGGGAATCCTGGGACTCCTATCAAGATTCACGAGGAGTCAGGCATCGTCCCCTTTGGAGGCACTGATCTCCGCGTACCTCTGGAGTTTTCAAAGGATGTGAGGACTCCGGTCGCAATGAGGTGGGGAACTAGGTCTTTCTCTGTGATCTCCACAGGGGATTCAGACATCCTTTCGTCTTGGGAGATGCAAGACGAGCCTGCATTCAAGTCACTGCAGGGATATCCGGCCTTATTTCGAGTCAGGGCATAGCGGTGTCCATTCCACTTGAGGCTGCAAACTCAGGGTCCCTCTCACATACCTAGAGCTGAGAAAAGCCTCCTCTTGAGGTGCTTGTGGTAAGGTGGTATTGCTCTGGAGTCGAAGCCAGGGACTAACGCCTCCTCTCGAGTTGATTTTTGGTCCACGGAGCTCTTTCGTGTTGCTACAGTGACCTCAGGATCTCTCTCGCCTTGAAAGAGTGTTCTTGGGGTTTCTCTGGAGTGCCATCAAGGAAATCAAGGCTCCTTTCATGTGTGATGTGCAACACGGAATTGCTCTGCACGCAGTGCAGGGGAATCGGGCCTCATTTAGCTTCGAGGGGGAAGTCTCATGGTTTTTCTCGAGTTGCGGCGGGATCTTGGGCTATATTCTCGAGTTACGACGGGGATGGCCCTTCCACCCACATGTTTGTTTAGCCATGTCAGGACTCCTGCCTAGTTTCCAGGGACAACTCGGGATTCTCTTCGAGGCTTGGAAGGGCAATTGGGACGCCTCTCCAGCTGAGGCGGGAAACCAAGTGTCCCTTTCCACATGCCACAGGAATCCTGGGACTCCTATCAAGTTTCATGAGGAGTCAGGCATCGTCTCCGTTGGAGGCACTGTTCTCCGCGTACCTCTGGAGTTTTCAAAGGATGTGAGGCCTCCGGTCGTGATCAGGTGGGGAAGTAGGTCTTTCTCTGTGGTCTCCACAGGGGATTCAGACATCCTTTCGTCTTGGGAGATGCAAGACGAGTCTGCATTCAAGTTACTGCAGGGATATCCGGCCTTATTTCGAGTCAGGGCATCGCGGTGTCCATTCCACTTGAGGCCGCTAACTCAGGTTCCCTCTCACATACCTAGAGCTGAGAGAAGCCACCTCTTGAGGTACTCGTGGTAAAGTGGTGTTCTTCTGGAGTCGAAGCCTGGGACTAACCTCTCATCTCGAGTTGATTTTTGGCCCACGGAGCTCTTTTGTGTTGCTACAGTGACCTCAGGATCCCTCTAGCCTTGAAACAGTGTTCTTGGGGTTTCTCTGGAGTGCCATCAAGGAAATCAAGGCTCCTTTCATGTGTGATGTGCAACACGGAATTGCTCTGCACGCAGTGCAGGGGAATCGGGCCTCATCTCGCGGCGAGGGGTAAGTCTCATGGTTTTTCTCGAGTTGCGGCGGGAACCTGGGGTATATTCTCGAGTTACGACGGGGATGTCCCTTCCACCCACATGTTTGTTTAGCCACGTCAGGACTCCTGCCTAGTTTCCAGGGACAACTCGGGATTCTCCTCGAGGCTTGGCAGGGCAATTGGGACGCCTCTCCGGCTGAGGCGGGAGACCAAGGGTTCCTTTCCAAGTGCCACAGGAATCCTGGGACTCCTATCAAGTTTCCCGAGGAGTCAGGCATCGTCCCCTTTGGAGGCACTGATCTCCGCGTACCTCTGGAGTTTTCAAAGGATGTGAGGACTCCGGTCGCAATGAGGTGGGGAACTAGGTCTTTCTCTGTGGTCTCCACAGGGGATTCAGACATCCTTTCGTCTTGGGAGATGCAAGACGAGCCTGCATTCAAGTCACTGCAGGGATATCCGGCCTTATTTAGAGTCAGGGTATAGCGGTGTCCATTCCACTTGAGGGTGCAAACTCAGGGTCCCTCTCACATACCTAGAGCTGAGAAAAGCCTCCTCTTGAGGTGCTTGTGGTAAGGTGGTATTGCTCTGGAGTCGAAGCCAGGGACTAACGCCTCCTCTCGAGTTGATTTTTGGTCCACGGAGCTCTTTCGTGTTGCTACAGTGACCTCAGGATCTCTCTCGCCTTGAAAGAGTGTTCTTGGGGTTTCTCTGGAGTGCCATCAAGGAAATCAAGGCTCCTTTCATGTGTGATGTGCAACACGGAATTGCTCTGCACGCAGTGCAGGGGAATCGGGCCTCTTTTAGCTTCGAGGGGGAAGTCTCATGGTTTTTCTCGAGTTGCGGCGGGAACTTGGGCTATATTCTCGAGTTACGACGGGGATGGCCCTTCCACCCACATGTTTGTTTAGCCACGTCAGGACTCCTGCCTCGTTTCCAAGGACAACTCGGGATTCTCTTCGAGGCTTGGAAGGGCAATTGGGACGCCTCTCCAGCTGAGGCGGGAGACCAAGTGTCCCTTTCCACATGCCACAGGAATCCTGGGACTCCTATCAAGTTTCATGAGGAGTCAGGCATCGTCTCCTTTGGAGGCACTGTTCTCCGCGTACCTCTGGAGTTTTCAAAGGATGTGAGGCCTCCGGTCGTGATCAGGTGGGGAAGTAGGTCTTTCTCTGTGGTCTCCACAGGGGATTCAGACATCCTTTCGTCTTGGGAGATGCAAGACGAGCCTGCATTCAAGTCACTGCAGGGATATCCGGCCTTATTTCGAGTCAGGGCATAGCGGTGTCCATTCCACTTGAGGCCGCTAACTCTGGTTCCCTCTCACATACCTAGAGCTGAGAGAAGCCTCCTCTTGAGGTACTCGTGGTAAGGTGGTGTTCTTCTGGAGTCGAAGCCAGGGACTAACCTTTCATCTCGAGTTGATTTTTGGCCCACGGAGCTCTTTCGTGTTGCTACAGTGACCTCAGGATCCCTCTAGCCTTGAAACAGTGTTCTTGGGGTTTCTCTGGAGTGCCATCAAGGAAATCAAGGCTCCTTTCATGTGTGATGTTCAACACGGAATTGCTCTGCACGCAGTGCAGTGGAATCGGGCCTCATCTCGCGGCGAGGGGGAAGTCTCATGGTTTTTCTCGAGTTGCGGCGGGAACCTGGGATATATTCTCGAGTTACGACGGGGATGGCCCTTCCACCCACGTGTTTGTTCAGCGACGTCAGGACTTCTGCCTAGTTGCGAGGGACAACTCGGGATTCTCCTCGAGGCTTGGCAGGGCAATTGGGATGCCTCTCCAGCTGAGGCGGGAGACCAAGGGTCCCTTTCCTCGTGCCACAGGAATCCTGGGACTCCTATCAAGTTTCCCGAGGAGTCAGGCATCGTCTCCTTTGGAGGCACTGATCTCCGCGTACCTCTGGAGTTATCAAAGGATGTGAGGCATCCGGTCGCGATGAGGTGGGGAAATAGGTCTTTCTCTGTGGTCTCCACAGGGGATTCAGACATCCTTTCGTCTTGGGAGATGCAAGAAGAGCCTGCATTCAAGTCACTGCAGGGATATCCGGCCTTATTTCGAGTCAGGGCATCGCGGTGTCCATTCCACTTGAGGCCGCAAACTCAGGGTCCCTCTCACATACCTAGAGCTGAGAGAAGCCTCCTCTTTAGGTGCTTGTGGTAAGGTGGTATTCCTCTGGAGTCGAAGCCAGGGACTAACCTCTCATCTCGAGTTGATTTTTGGTCCACGGAGCTCTTTCGTGTTGCTACAGTGACCTCAGGATCCCTCTAGCCTTGAAACAGTGTTCTTGGGGTTTCTCTGGAGTGCCATCAAGGAAATCAAGGCTCCTATCCTGTGTGATGTTCAACACAGCATTGCTCTGCATGCAGTGCAGGGGAATTGGGCCTCATCTCGCGGCGAGGGGGAAGTCTCATGGTTTATCTCGAGTTGCGGCGGGAACCTGGGGTATATTCTCGAGTTACGACGGGGATGTCCCTTCCACCCACATGTTTGTTTAGCCACGTCAGGACTCCTGCCTAGTTTCCAGGGACAACTCGGGATTCTCCTCGAGGCTTGGCAGGGCAATTGGGACGCCTCTCCAGCTGAGGGGGGAGACCAAGTGTCCCTTTCCACATGCCACAGGAATCCTGGGACTCCTATCAAGTTTCATGAGGAGTCAGGCATCGTCTCCTTTGAAGGCACTGTTCTCCGCATACCTCTGGAGTTTTCAAAGGATGTGAGGCCTCCGGTCGTGATGAGGTGGGGAACTAGGTCTTTCTCTGTGGTCTCCACAGGGGATTCAGACATCCTTTCGTCTTGGCAGATGCAAGAAGAGCCTGCATTCAAGTCACTGCAGGGATATCCGGCCTTATTTCGAGTCAGGGAATCGCGGTGTCCATTCCACTTGAGGCCGCAAACTCAGGGTCCCTCTCACATACCTAAAGCTGCGAGAAGCCTCCTCTTGAGGTGCTTGTGGTAAGGTGGTATTCCTCTGGAGTCGAAGTAAGGGACTAACCCCTCATCTCGAGTTGATTTTTGGTCCACGGAGCTCTTTCCTGTTGCTACAGTGACCTCAGGATCCCTCTAGCCTTGAAACAGTGTTCTTGGGGTTTCTCTGGAGTGCCATCAAGGAAATCAAGGCTCCTTTCATGTGTGATGTGCAACACAGAATTGCTCTGCACACAGTGCAGGGGAATCGGGCCTCATCTCGCGGCGAGGGGGAAGTCTCATGGTTTTTCTCGAGTTGCGGCGGGAACCTGGGGTATATTCTCGAGTTACGACGGGGATGGCCCTTCCACCCACGTGTTTGTTCAGCAACGTCAGGACTCCTGCCTAGTTGCGAGGGACAACTCGGGATTCTCCTCGAGGCTTGGCAGGGCAATTGGGACGCCTCTCCGTCTGAGGCGGGAGACCAAGGGTTCCTTTCCAAGTGCCACAGGAATCCTGGGACTCCTATCAAGTTTCCCGAGGAGTCAGGCATCGTCTCCTTTGGAGGCACTGATCTCTGCGTACCTCTGGAGTTTTCAAAGGATGTGAGGCCTCCGGTCTCGATGAGGAGGGGAACTAGGTCTTTCTCTGTGGTCTCCACAGGGGATTCAGACATCCTTTCATCTTGGGACATGCAAGACGAGCCTGCATTCAAGTCACTGCAGGGATATCCGGCCTTATTTCGAGTCAGGGCATCGCGGTGTCCATTCCACTAGAGGCCGCAAACTCAGGGTCCATCTCACATACCTAGAGCTGAGAGAAGCCTCCTCTTGAGGTGCTTGTGGTAAGGTGGTATTCCTCAGGAGTCGAAGCCAGGAACTTACCTCTCATCTCGAGTTGATTCTTGGTCCATGGAGCTCTTTCGTGTTGCTACAGTGACTTCAGGATCCCTCTAGCCTTGAAACAGTGTTCTTGGGGTTTCTCTGAAGTGCCATCAAGGAAATCAAGGCTCCTTTCATGTGTGATGTGCAACACAGAGCTGCTCTGCACGCAGTGCAGGGAAATCGGGCCTCATCTCGTGGCGAGGGGGAAGTCTCATGGTTTTTCTCGAGTTGCGGCGGGGCCTGGGCTATATTCTCGAGTTACGACGGGGATGGACCTTCCACACACGTGTTTGTTCAGCGACGTCAGGACTCCTGCCTAGTTGCGAGGGACAACTCGGGATTCTCCTCGAGGCTTGGCAGGGCAATTGGGACGCCTCTCCAGCTGAGGCGGGAGACCAAGTGTCCCTATCCACGTGCCACAGGAATCCTGGGACTCCTATCAAGATTCAGGAGGAGTCAGGCATCGTCCCCTTTGGAGGCACTGATCTCTGCGTACCTCTGGAGTTTTCAAAGGATGTGAGGACTCCGGTCGCAATGAGGTGGGGAACTAGGTCTTTCTCTGTGGTCTCCACAGGGGATTCAGACATCCTTTCGTCTTGGGAGATGCAAGACGAGCCTGCATTCAAGTCACTGCAGGGATATCCGGCCTTATTTAGAGTCAGGGCATAGCGGTGTCCATTCAACTTAAGGCTGCAAACTCAGGGTCCCTCTCACATACCTAGAGCTGAGAAAAGCCTCCTCTTGAGGTGCTTGTGGTAAGGTGGTATTGCTCTGGAGTCGAAGCCAGGGACTAACCCCTCCTCTCGAGTTGATTTTTGGTCCCCGGAGCTCTTTCGTGTTACTACAATGACCTCAGGATCTCTCTCGCCTTGAAACAGTGTTCTTGGGGTTTCTCTGGAGTGCCATCAAGGAAATCAAGGCTCCTTTCATGTGTGATGTGCAACACGGAATTGCTCTGCACGCAGTGCAGGAGAATCGGGCCTCATTTGGCTTCGAGGGGGAAGTCTCATGGTTTTTCTCGAGTTGCGGCGGGAACCTGGGCTATATTCTCGAGTTACGACGGGGATGGCCCTTCCACACACGTGTTTGTTCATTGACGTCAGGACTCCTGCCTAGTTGCGAGGGACAACTCGGGATTCTCCTCGAGGCTTGGCAGGGCAATTGGGACGCCTCTCCAGCTGAGGCGGGAGACCAAGGTTCCCTTTCCACGTGCCACAGGAATCCTGGGACTCCTATCAAGTTTCACGAGGAGTCAGGCATCGTCTCCTTTGGAGGCACTGATCTCCGCGTACCTCTGGAGTTTTCAAAGGATGTGAGGCCTCCGGTCGCGATGAGGTGGGGAACTAGGTCTTTCTCTGTGGTCTCCACAGGGGATTCAGACATCCTTTCATCTTGGGATATGCAAGACGAGCCTGCATTCAAGTCACTGCAGGGATATCCGGCCTTATTTCGAGTCAGGGCATCGCGGTGTCCATTCTACTTGAGGCCGCAAACTCAGGGTCCCTCTCACATATCTTGAGCTGATAGAAGCCTCCTCTTGAGGTGCTTGTGGTAAGGTGGTATTGCTCTGGAGTCGAAGCCAGGGACTAACCCCTCATCTCGAGTTGATTTTTAGTCCACGGAGCTCTTTCATGTTGCTACAGTGACCTCAGGATCCCTCTCGCCTTGAAACAGTGTTCTTGGGGTTTCTCTAGAGTGCCATCAAGGAAATCAAGGCTCCTTTCATGTGTGATATGCAACATGGAATTGCTCTGCACGCAGTGCAGGGGAATCGGGCCTCATTTTGCTTCGAGGGGGAAGTCTCATGGATTTTCTCGAGTTGCGGCGGGAACCTGGGATATATTCTCGAGTTACCGTGGGGATGGCCCTTCCACAGACGTGTTTGTTCAGCGACGTCAGGACTTCTGCCTAGTTGCGATGGACAACTCGGGATTCTCCTCGAGGCTTGGCAGGGCAATTGGGATGCCTCTCCAGCTGAGCCAGGAGAACAAGGGTCCCTTTCCACGTGCCACAGGAATCCTGGGACTCCTATCAAGTTTCCTGAGGAGTCAGGCATCGTCTCCTTTGGAGGCACTGATCTCCGCGTACCTCTGGAGTTATCAAAGGATGTGAGGCATCCGGTCGCGATGAGGTGGGGAAATAGGTCTTTCTCTGTGGTCCCCACAGGGGATTCAGACATCCTTTCATCTTGGGAGATGCAAGACAAGCCTGCATTCAAGTCACTGCAAGGATATCCGGCCTAATTTCGAGTCATGGCATCGCGGTGTCCATTCCACTTGAGGCTGCAAACTCAGGGTCCCTCTCACATACCTAGAGCTGAGAGAAGCCTCCTCTTGAGGTGCTTGTGGTAAGGTGGTATTCCTCTGGAGTCGAAGCCAGGGACTAACCTCTCATCTCGAGTTGATTTTTGGTCCACGGAGCTCTTTCGTGTTCCTACAGTGACCTCAGGATCCCTCTAGCCTTGAAACAGTGTTCTTGGGGTTTCTCTGGAGTGCCATTAAGGAAATCAAGGCTCCTTTCATGTGTGATGTGCAACACGGAATTGCTCTGCACGCAGTGCAGGGGAATCGGGCCTCATCTCGCGGCGAGGGGGAAGTCTCATGGTTTTTCTCGAGTTGCGGCGGGAACTTGGGCTATATTCTCGAGTTACGACGGGGATGGCCCTTCCACCCACGTGTTTGTTCAGCGACGTCAGGACTCCTGCCTAGTTGCGAGGGACAACTCGGGATTCTCCTCGAGGCTTGGCAGGGCAATTGGGACGCCTCTCCAGCTGAGGCGGGAGACAAAGTGTTCCTTTCCACGTGCCACGGGAATCCTGGGACTCCTATCAAGATTCACGAGGAGTCAGGCATCGTCCCCTTTGGAGGCACTGATCTCCGCGTACCTCTGGAGTTTTCAAAGGATGTGAGGACTCCGGTCGCAATGAGGTGGGGAACTAGGTCTTTCTCTGTGGTCTCCACAGGGGATTCAGACATCCTTTCGTCTTGGGAGATGCAAGACGAGCCTGCATTCAAGTCACTGCAGGGATATCCGGCCTTATTTAGAGTCAGGGCATAGCGGTGTCCATTCCACTTGAGGCTGCAAACTCAGGGTCCCTCTCACATACCTAGAGCTGAGAAAAGCCTCCTCTTGAGGTGCTTGTGGTAAGGTGGTATTCCTCTGGAGTCGAAGCCAGGGACTAACCTCTCATCTCGAGTTGATTTTTGGTCCACGGAGCTCTTTCGTGTTGCTACAGTGACCTCAGGATCCCTCTAGCCTTGAAAGAGTGTTCTTGGGGTTTCTCTGGAGTGCCATCAAGGAAATCAAGGCTCCTTTCATGTGTGATGTGCAACACGGAATTGCTCTGCACGCAGTGCAGGGGAATCGGGCCTCATTTAGCTTCGAGGGGGAAGTCTCATGGTTTTTCTCGAGTTGCGGCGGGATCTTGGGCTATATTCTCGAGTTACGACGGGGATGGCCCTTCCACCCACATGTTTGTTTAGCCACGTCAGGACTCCTGCCTAGTTTCCAGGGACAACTCGGGATTCTCTTCGAGGCTTGGAAGGGCAATTGGGACGCCTCTCCAGCTGAGGCGGGAGACCAAGTGTCCCTTTCCACATGCCACAGGAATCCTGGGACTCCTATCAAGTTTCATGAGGAGTCAGGCATCGTCTCCGTTGGAGGCACTGTTCTCCGCGTACCTCTGGAGTTTTCAAAGGATGTGAGGCCTCCGGTCGTGATCAGGTGGGGAAGTAGGTCTTTCTCTGTGGTCTCCACAGGGGATTCAGACATCCTTTCGTCTTGGGAGATGCAAGACGAGTCTGCATTCAAGTTACTGCAGGGATATCCGGCCTTATTTCGAGTCAGGGCATCGTGGTGTCCATTCCACTTGAGGCCGCTAACTCAGGTTCCCTCTCACATACCTAGAGCTGAGAGAAGCCACCTCTTGAGGTACTCGTGGTAAGGTGGTGTTCTTCTGGAGTCGAAGCCAGGGACTAACCTCTCATCTCGAGTTGATTTTTGGCCCACGGAGCTCTTTTGTGTTGCTACAGTGACCTCAGGATCCCTCTAGCCTTGAAACAGTGTTCTTGGGGTTTCTCTGGAGTGCCATCAAGGAAATCAAGGCTCCTTTCATGTGTGATGTGCAACACGGAATTGCTCTGCACGCAGTGCAGGGGAATCGGGCCTCATCTCGCGGCGAGGGGGAAGTCTCATGGTTTTTCTCGAGTTGCGGCGGGAACCTGGGGTATATTCTCGAGTTACGACGGGGATGTCCAGTCCACCCACATGTTTGTTTAGCCACGTCAGGACTCCTGCCTAGTTTCCAGGGACAACTCGGGATTCTCCTCGAGGCTTGGCAGGGCAATTGGGACGCCTCTCCGGCTGAGGCGGGAGACCAAGGGTTCCTTTCCAAGTGCCACAGGAATCCTGGGACTCCTATCAAGTTTCACGAGGAGTCAGGCATCGTCCCCTTTGGAGGCACTGATCTCCGCGTACCTCTGGAGTTTTCAAAGGATGTGAGGACTCCAGTCGCAAGGAGGTGGGGAACTAGGTCTTTCTCTGTGGTCTCCACAGGGGATTCAGACATCCTTTCGTCTTGGGAGATGCAAGACGAGCCTGCATTCAAGTCACTGCAGGGATATCCGGCCTTATTTAGAGTCAGGGCATAGCGGTGTCCATTCCACTTGAGGGTGCAAACTCAGGGTCCCTCTCACATACCTAGAGCTGAGAAAAGCCTCCTCTTGAGGTGCTTGTGGTAAGGTGGTATTGCTCTGGAGTCGAAGCCAGAGACTAACGCCTCCTCTCGAGTTGATTTTTGGTCCACGGAGCTCTTTCGTGTTGCTACAGTGACCTCAGGATCTCTCTCGCCTTGAAAGAGTGTTCTTGGGGTTTCTCTGGAGTGCCATCAAGGAAATCAAGGCTCCTTTCATGTGTGATGTGCAACACGGAATTGCTCTGCACGCAGTGCAGGGGAATCGGGCCTCTTTTAGCTTCGAGGGGGAAGTCTCATGGTTTTTCTCGAGTTGCGGCGGGAACTTGGGCTATATTCTCGAGTTACGACGGGGATGGCCCTTCCACCCACATGTTTGTTTAGCCACGTCAGGACTCCTGCCTAGTTTCCAGGGACAACTCGGGATTCTCTTCGAGGCTTGGAAGGGCAATTGGGACGCCTCTCCAGCTGAGGCGGGAGACCAAGTGTCCCTTTCCACATGCCACAGGAATCCTGGGACTCCTATCAAGTTTCATGAGGAGTCAGGCATCGTCTCCTTTGGAGGCACTGTTCTCCGCGTACCTCTGGAGTTTTCAAAGGATGTGAGGCCTCCGGTCGTGATCAGGTGGGGAAGTAGGTCTTTCTCTGTGGTCTCCACAGGGGATTCAGACATCCTTTCGTCTTGGCAGATGCAAGAAGAGCCTGCATTCAAGTCACTGCAGGGATATCCGGCCTTATTTCGAGTCAGGGCATCGCGGTGTCCATTCCACTTGAGGCCGCAAACTCAGGGTCCCTCTCACATACCTAGAGCTGAGAGAAGCCTCCTCTTTAGGTGCTTGTGGTAAGGTGGTATTCCTCTGGAGTCGAAGCCAGGGACTAACCTCTCATCTCGAGTTGATTTTTGGTCCACGGAGCTCTTTCGTGTTGCTACAGTGACCTCAGGATCCCTCTAGCCTTGAAACAGTGTTCTTGGGGTTTCTCTGGAGTGCCATCAAGGAAATCAAGGCTCCTATCCTGTGTGATGTTCAACACAGCATTGCTCTGCACGCAGTGCCGGGGAATTGGGCCTCATCTCGCGGCGAGGGGGAAGTCTCATGGTTTATCTCGAGTTGCGGCGGGAACCTGGGGTATATTCTCGAGTTACGACGGGGATGTCCCTTCCACCCACATGTTTGTTTAGCCACGTCAGGACTCCTGCCTAGTTTCCAGGGACATCTCGGGATTCTCCTCGAGGCTTGGCAGGGCAATTGGGACGCCTCTCCAGCTGAGGGGGGAGACCAAGTGTCCCTTTCAACGTGCCACAGGAATCCTGGGACTCCTATTAAGTTTCATGAGGAGTCAGGCATCGTCTCCTTTGAAGGCACTGTTCTCCGCATACCTCTGGAGTTTTCAAAGGATGTGAGGCCTCCGGTCGTGATGAGGTGGGGAACTAGGTCTTTCCCTGTGGTCTCCACAGGGGATTCAGACATCCTTTCGTCTTGGGAGATGCAAGACAAGCCTGCATTCAAGTCACTGCAGGGATATCCGGCCTTATTTCGAGTCAGGGCATCGCGGTGTCCATTCCACTTGAGGCCGCTAACTCAGGTTCCCTCTCACATACCTAGAGCTGAGAGAAGCCTCTTCTTGAGGTACTCATGGTAAGGTGGTGTTCTTCTGAAGTCGAAGCCAGAGACTAACCTCTCATCTTGAGTTGATTTTTGGCCCACGGAGCTCTTTTGTGTTGCTACAGTGACCTCCGGATCCCTCTAGCCTTGAAACAGTGTTCTTGGGGTTTCTCTGGAGTGCCATCAAGGAAATCAAGGCTCCTTTCATGTGTGATGTGCAACACGGAATTGCTCTGCACGCAGTGCAGGGGAATCGGGCCTCATCTCGCGGCGAGGGGGAAGTCTCATGGTTTTTCTCGAGTTGCGGCGGGAACCTGGGGTATATTCTCGAGTTACGACGGGGATGGCCCTTCCACACACGTGTTTGTTCAGCGACGTCAGGACTTCTGCCTAGTTGCGAGGGACAACTCGGGATTCTCCTCGAGGCTTGGCAGGGCAATTGGGACGCCTCTCCAGCTGAGGCGGGAGACCAAGGGTCCCTTTCCACGTGCCACAGGAATCCTGGGACTCCTATCAAGTTTCCCGAGGAGTCAGGCATCGTCTCCTTTGGAGGCACTGATCTCTGCGTACCTCTGGAGTTATCAAAGGATGTGAGGCCTCCGGTCGCGATGAGGTGGGGAACTAGGTCTTTCTCTGTGGTCTCCACAGGGGATTCAGACATCCTTTCGTCTTGGGAGATGCAAGACGAGCCTGCATTCAAGTAACTGCAGGGATATCCGGCCTTATTTCGAGTCAGGGCATCGCGGTGTCCATTCCACTTGAGGCCGCTAACTCAGGTTCCCTCTCACATACCTAGAGCTGAGAGAAGCCTCCTCTTGAGGTACTCGTGGAAAGGTGGTGTTCTTCTGGAGTCGAAGCCAGGGACTAACCTCTCATCTCGAGTTGATTTTTGGCCCACGGAGCTCTTTTGTGTTGCTACAGTGACCTCAGGATCCCTCTAGCCTTGAAACAGTGTTCTTGGGGTTTCTCTGGAGTGCCATCAAGGAAATCAAGGCTCCTTTCATGTGTGATGTGCAACACGGAATTGCTCTGCACGCAGTGCAGGGGAATCGGGCCTCATCTCGTGGCGAGGGGGAAGTCTCATGGTTTTTCTCGAGTTGCGGCGGGAACCTGGGGTATATTCTCGAGTTTCGACGGGGATGGCCCTTCCACACACGTGTTTGTTCAGCGACGTCAGGACTCCTGCCTAGTTGCGAGGGACAACTCGGGATTCTCCTCGAGGCTTGGCAGGGCAATTGGGATGCCTCTCCAGCTGAGGCGTGAGACCAAGGGTCCCTTTCCACGTGCCACAGGAATCTTGGGACTCCTATCAAGTTTCACGAGGAGTCAGGCATCGTCTCCTTTGGAGGCACTGATCTCCACGTACCTCTGGAGTTTTCAAAGGATATGAGGCCTCCGGTCGCGATGAGGTGGGGAACTAGGTCTTTCTCTGTGGTCTCCACAGGGGATTCAGACATCCTTTCGTCTTGGGAGATGCAAGACGAGCCTGCATTCAAGTCACTGCAGGGATATCCGGCCTTATTTCGAGTCAGGGCATCGCGGTGTCCATTCCACTTGAGGCCGCAAACTCAGGGTCCCTCTCACATACCTAAAGCTGCGAGAAGCATCCTCTTGAGGTGCTTGTGGTAATGTGGTATTCCCCTGGAGTCGAAGTTAGGGACTAACCCCTCATCTCGAGTTGATTTTTGGCCCACGGAGCTCTTTCGTGTTGCTACAGTGACCTCAGGATCCGTCTAGCCTTGAAACAGTGTTCTTGAGGTTTCTCTGGAGTGCCATCAAGGAAATCAAGGCTCCTTTCATGTGTGATGTTCAACACGGAATTGCTCTGCACGCAGTGCAGGGGAATCGGGCCTCATCTCGCGGCGAGGGGGAAGTCTCATGGTTTTTCTCGAGTTGCGGCGGGAACCTGGGATATATTCTCGAGTTACGACGGGGATGTCCCTTCCACCCACATGTTTGTTTAGCCACGTCAGGACTCCAGCCTAGTTTCCAGGGACAACTCGGGATTCTCCTCGAGGCTTGGCAGGGCAATTGGGACGCCTCTCCAGCTGAGGCGGGAGACCAAGTGTCCCTTTCCACATGCCACAGGAATCCTGGGACTCCTATCAAGTTTCATGAGGAGTCAGGCATCGTCTCCTTTGGAGGCACTGTTCTCCACATACCTCTGAAGTTTTCAAAGGATGTGAGGCCTCCGGTCGTGATGAGGTGGGGAACTAGGTCTTTCTCTGTGGTCTCCACAGGGGATTCAGACATCCTTTCGTCTTGGGAGATGCAAGACGAGCCTGCATTCAAGTAACTGCAGGGATATCCGGCCTTATTTCGAGTCAGGGCATCGCGGTGTCCATTCCACTTGAGGCCGCTAACTCAGGTTCCCTCTCACATACCTAGAGCTGAGAGAAGCCTCCTCTTGAGGTACTCGTGGAAAGGTGGTGTTCTTCTGGAGTCGAAGCCAGGGACTAACCTCTCATCTCGAGTTGATTTTTGGCCCACGGAGCTCTTTTGTGTTGCTACAGTGACCTCAGGATCCCTCTAGCCTTGAAACAGTGTTCTTGGGGTTTCTCTGGAGTGCCATCAAGGAAATCAAGGCTCCTTTCATGTGTGATGTGCAACACGGAATTGCTCTGCACGCAGTGCAGGGGAATCGGGCCTCATCTCGTGGCGAGGGGGAAGTCTCATGGTTTTTCTCGAGTTGCGGCGGGAACCTGGGGTATATTCTCGAGTTTCGACGGGGATGGCCCTTCCACACACGTGTTTGTTCAGCGAAGTCAGGACTCCTGCCTAGTTGCGAGGGACAACTCGAGATTCTCCTCGAGGCTTGGCAGGGCAATTGAGATGCCTCTCCAGCTGAGGCGTGAGACCAAGGGTCCCTTTCCACGTGCCACAGGAATCTTGGGACTCCTATCAAGTTTCACGAGGAGTCAGGCATCGTCTCCTTTGGAGGCACTGATCTCCACGTACCTCTGGAGTTTTCAAAGGATGTGACGCCTCCGGTCGCGATGAGGTGGGGAACTAGGTCTTTCTCTGTGGTCTCCACAGGGGATTCAGACATCCTTTCGTCTTGGGAGATGCAAGACGAGCCTGCATTCAAGTCACTGCAGGGTTATCCGGCCTTATTTCGAGTCAGGGCATAGCGGTGTCCATTCCACTTGAGGCTGCAAACGTAGGGTCCCTCTCACATATCTTGAGCTGAGAGAAGCCTCCTCTTGAGGTGCTTGTGGTAAGGTGGTATTGCTCTGGAGTCGAAGCCAGGGACTAACCCCTCATGTCGAGTTGATTTTTAGTCCACGGAGCTCTTTCATGTTGCAACAGTGACCTCAGGATTCCTCTCGCCTTGAAACAGTGTTCTTGGGGTTTCTCTAGAGTGCCATCAAGGAAATCAAGGCTCCTTTCATGTGTGATATGCAACATGGAATTTCTCTGCACGCAGTGCAGGGGAATCCGGCTTCATTTTGCTTCGAGGGGGAAGTCTCATGGTTTTTCTCGAGTTGCGGCGGGAACCTGGGGTATATTCTCGAGTTACCGCGGGGATGGCCCTTCCACACACGTGTTTGTTCAGCGACGTCAGTACTTCTGCCTAGTTGCGAGGGACAACTCGGGATTCTCCTCGAGGCTTGGCAGGGCAATTGGGATGCCTCTCCAGCTGAGCCGGGAGACCAAGTGTCCCTTTCCACGTGCCACAGGAATCCTGGGACTCCTATCACGTTTCCCGAGGAGTCAGGCATCGTCTCCTTTGGAGGCACTGATCTCTGCGTACTTCTGGAGTTATCAAAGGATGTGAGGCATCCGGTCGCGATGAGGTGGGGAATTAGGTCTTTCTCTGTGGTCCCCACAGGGGATTCAGACATCCTTTCATCTTGGGAGATGCAAGACGAGCCTGCATTCAAGTCACTGCAGGGATATCCGGCCTTATTTCGAGTCAGGGTATCGCGGTGTCCATTCCACTAGAGGCCGCAAACTCAGGGTCCCTCTCACATACCTAGAGCTGAGAGAAGCCTCCTCTTTAGGTGCTTGTGGTAAGGTGGTATTCCTCTGGAGTCAAAGCCAGGGACTAACCTCTCATCTCGAGTTGATTTTTGGTCCACGGAGCTCTTTCGTGTTGCTACAGTGACCTCAGGATGCCTCTAGCCTTGAAATAGTGTTCTTGGGGATTCTCTGGAGTGCCATCAAGGAAATCAAGGCTCCTTTCATGTGTGATGTACAACACGGAATTGCTCTGCACGCAGTGCAGGGGAATCGGGCCTCATCTCGCGGCGAGGGGGAAGTCTCATGCTTTTTCTCGAGTTGCGGAGGGAACCTGGGGTATATTCTCGAGTTACGACGGGGATGTCCCTTCCACCCACATGTTTGTTTAGCCACGTCACTACTTCTGCCTAGTTTCCAGGGACAACTCGGGATTCTCCTCGAGGCTTGGCAGGGCAATTGGGACGCCTCTCCAGCTGAGGCGGGAGACCAAGTGTCCCTTTCCACGTGCCACAGGAATCCTGGGACTCCTATCAAGTTTCACGAGGAGTCAGGCATCGTCTCCTTTGGAGGCACTGTTCTCCTCGTACCTCTGGAGTTTTCAAAGGATGTGAGGCCTCCGGTCGTGATGACGTGGGGAACTAGGTCTTTCTCTGTGGTCTCCACAGGGGATTCAGACATTCTTTCGTCTTGGGAGATGCAAGACGATCCTGCATTCAAGTCACTGCAGGGATATCCGGCCTTATTTCGAGTCAGGGCATCGCGGTGTCGATTCCACTTGAGGCCGCAAACTCAGCACATAGCTAGAGCTGAGAGAAGCCTCCTCTTGAGGTACTTGTGGTAAGGTGGTATTCCTCTGGATTCGAAGCCAGGGACTAACCTCTCATCTCGAGTTGATTGTTGGTCCACATAGTTCTTTCGTGTTGCTACAGTGACCTGAGGATCCCGCTAGCCTTAAAACAGTGTTCTTGGGGTTTCTCTGGAGTGCCATCAAGGAAATCAAGGCTCCTTTCATGTGTGATGTGCAACACGGAATTGCTCTGCAGGCAGTGCAGGGGAATCGGGCCTCATCTCGCGGCGAGGGGGAAGTCTCATGGTTTTTCTCGAGTTGCGGCGTGAACCTGGGGTATATTCTCGAGTTACCGCGGGGATGGCCCTTCCACACACGTGTTTGTTCAGCGACGGCAGGATTCCTGCCTAGTTGTGAGGGACAACTCGGGATTCTCCT
Source organism: Cervus elaphus (assembly GCF_910594005.1). NCBI lineage: Eukaryota > Metazoa > Chordata > Mammalia > Artiodactyla > Cervidae > Cervus > Cervus elaphus. Next base: position 24,150,838 of record NC_057848.1, read on the forward strand.
CGAGGCTTGGCAGGGCAATTGGGATGCCTCTCCAGCTGAGGCGGGAGACCAAGTGTCCCTTTCCACGTGCCACAGGAATCCTGGGACTCCTATCAAGTTTCAAGAGGAGTCAGGCATCGTCTCCTTTGGAGGCACTGATCTCCGCATACCTCTGGAGTTTTCAAAGGATGTGAGGCCTCCGGTCGCGATGAGCTGGGGAACTAGGTCTTTCTCTGTGGTCTCCACAGGGGATTCAGACATCCTTTCGTCTTGGGAGATGCAAGACGAGCCTGCATTCAAGTCACTTCAGGAATATCCGGCCTTATTTCGAGTCAGGGCATCGGCGTGTCCATTCCACTTGAGGCCGCAAACTCAGGGTCCCTCTCACATACCTAGAGCTGAGAGAAGCCTCCTCTTGAGGTGCTTGTGGTAAGGTGGTATTCCTCTGGAGTCGAAGCCACGGACTAACCTCTCATCTCGAGTTGATTTTTGGTCCACGGAGCTCTTTCGTGTTGCTACAGTGACCTCAGGATCCCTCTAGCCTTGAAACAGTGTTCTTGGGGTTTCTCTGGAGTGCCATCAAGGAAATTAAGGCTTCTTTCATGTGTGATGTGCAACACGGAATTGCTCTGCACGCAGTGCAGGGGAATCGGGCCTCATCTCGGGGCGAGGGGGAAGTCTCATGGTTTTTCTCGAGTTGCGGCGGGAACCTGGGGTATATTCTCGAGTTACGACGGGAATGGCCCTTCCACCCACGTGTTTGTTCAGCGACGTCAGGACTCCTGCCTAGTTGCGAGGGACAACTCGGGATTCTCCTCGAGGCTTGGCAGGGCAATTGGGACGCCTCTCCAGCTGAGGCGGGAGACCAAGGGTCCCTATCCACCTGCCACAGGAATCCTGGGACTCCTACCAAGTTTCACGAGGAGTCAGGCATCGTCTCCTTTGGAGGCACTAATCTCCGCGTACCTCTGGAGTTTTCAAAGGATGTGAGGCCTCTGGTCGCCATGAGGTGGGAAACTAGGTCTTTCTCTGTGGTCTCCACAGGGGATTCAGACATTCTTTCGTCTTGGGAGATGCAAAACGAGCCTGCATTCAAGTCACTACAGGGATATCCAGCCTTAAATCGCGTCAGAGCATCACAGTGTCCATTCCACTTGAGGCCGCAAAATCAGGGTCCCTCTCACATACCTAGAGCTAAGAGAAGCCTCCTCTTGAGGTGCTTGTGGTAAGGTGGTATTCCTCTGGAGTCGAAGCCAGGGACTAACCTCTCATCTCGAGTTGATTCTTGGTCCACGGAGCTCTTTCGGGTTGCTACAGTGAACTCAGGATCGCTCTAGCCTTGAAACAGTATTCATGGGGTTTCTCTGGAGTGCCACCAAGGAAATCAAGGCTCGTTTCATGTGTGATGTGCAACACGGAATTGCTCTGCACGCAGTGCAGGGGAATCGGGCCTCATCTCGGGGCGAGGGGGAAGTCTCATGGTTTTTCTCGAGTTGCGGCGGGAACCTGGGGTATATTCTCGAGTTACGACGGGAATGGCCCTTCCACCCACGTGTTTGTTCAGCGACGTCAGGACTCCTGCCTAGTTGCGAGGGACAACTCGGGATTCTCCTCGAGGCTTGGCAAGGCAATTGGGACGCCTCTCCAGCTGAGGCGGGAGACCAAGGGTCCCTTTCCACGTGCCACAGGAATCCTGGGACTCCTATCATGTTTCAGAGGAGTCAGGCATCGTCTCCTTTGGAGGCACTGATCTCCGCTTACTTCTGGAGTTTTCAAAGGATGTGAGGCCTCCGGTCGCGATGAGGTGGGGAACTAGGTCTTTCTCTGTGGTCTCCACAGGGGATTCAGACATCCTTTCGTCTTGGGAGATGCAAGACGAGCCTGCATTCAAGTCACTGCAGGGATATCCGGCCTTATTTCGAGTCAGGGCATCGCGGTGTCCATTCCACTTGAGGCCGCAAACTCAGGGTCCCTCTCACATACCTAGAGCTGAGAGAAGCCTCCTCTTGAGGTGCTTGTGGTAAGGTGGTATTCCTCTGGAGTCGAAGCCAGGGACTAACTTCTCATCTCGAGTTGATTTTTGGTCCACGGAGCTCTTTCGTGTTGCTACAGTGACCTAAGTTTCCCTCTAGCCTTGAAACAGTGTTCTTGGGGTTTCTCTGGAGTGCCATCAAGGAAATCAAGGCTCCTTTCATGTCTGATGTGCAACACGAAATTGCTCTGCACGCAGTGCAGGGGAATCGGGCCTCATCTCGCGGCGAGGGGGAAGTCTCATGGTTTTTCTCGAGTTGCGGCGGGAACCTGGGGTATATTCTCGAGTTACGACGGGGATGGCCCTTCCACCCACGTGTTTGTTCAGCGACGTCAGGACTCCTGCCTAGTTGCGAGGGACAACTCGGGATTCTCCTCGAGGCTTGGCAGGCCAATTGGGACGCCTCTCCAGCTGAGGCGGGAGACCAAGTGTCCCTTTCCACGTGCCACAGGAATCCTGGGACTCCTATCAAGTTTCACAAGGAGTCAGGCATCGTCTCCTTTGGAGTCACTGATCTCCGCGTACCTCTGAAGTTTTCAAAGGATGTGAGGCCTCCGGTCGCCATGAGGTGGGTAATTAGTTCTTTCTCTGTGGTTTCCACATGGGATTCAGACATCCTTTCATCTTGGGAGATGCAAGACGAGCCTGCATTCAAGTCACTGCAGGGATATCCGGCCTTAATTCGAGTCAGGGCATCGCGGTGTCCATTCCACTTGAGGCCGCAAACTCAGGGTCCCTCTCACATACCTAGAGCTGAGAGAAGCCTACTCTTGAGGTGCTTGTGGTAAGGTGGTATTCCTCTAGAGTCGAAGCCAGGGACTAACCTCTCATCTCAAGTTGATTTTTGGACCACGAAGCTCTTTCATGTTGCTACAGTGACCTCAGGATCCCTCTAGCTTTGAAACAGTGTTCTTGGGGTTTCTCTGGAGTGCCATCAAGGAAATCAAGGCTCCATTCATGTGTGATGTGCAACACGGAATTGCTCTGCACGCAGTGCAGGGGAATCGGGCCTCATCTCGCGGCGAGGGGGAAGTCTCATGGTTTTTCTCGAGTTGCGGCGGGAACCTGGGGTATATTCTCGAGTTACGACGGGGATGGCCCTTCCACCCACGTGTTTGTTCAGCGACGTTAGGACTCCTGCCTAGTTGCGAGGGACAACTCGGGATTCTCCTCCAGGCTTGGCAGGGCAATTGGGATGCCTCTCCAGCTGAGGCGGGAGACCAAGGGTCCCTTTCCACGTGCCACAGGAATCCTGGGACTCCTATCAAGTTTCACGAGGAGTCAGGCATCGTCTCCTTTGGAGGCAGTGATCTCCGTGTTCCTCTGAAGTTTTCAAAGGATGTGAGGCCTCCAGTCGCGATGAGGTGGGGAACTAGGTCCTTCTCTGTGGTCTCCACAGGGGATTCAGACATCCTTTCGTCTTGGGAGATGCAAGACGAGCCTGCATTCAAGTCACTGCAGGGATATCCGGCCTTATTTCGAGTCAGGGCATCGCGGTGTCCATTCTACTTGAGGCCGCAAACTCAGGGTCCCTCTCACATACCTAGAGCTGAGAGAAGCCTCCTCTTGAGGTGCTTGTGGTAAGGTGGTATTCCTCTGGAGTCGAAGCCAGGGACTAACCTATCATCTCGAGTTGATTTTTGGTCCACGGAGCTCTTTCGTGTTGCTACAGTGACCTCAGGTTCCCTCTATCCTTGAAACAGTGTTTTTGGGGTTTCTCTGCAGTGTCATTAAGGAAATCAAGGCTCCTTTCATGTGTGATGTGCAACACGGAATTGCTCTGCAGGCAGTGCAGGGGAATCGGGCCTCATTTCGCCGCGAGGGGGAAGTCTCATGGTTTTTCTCGAGGTGCGGCGTGAACCTGGGGTATATTCTCTAGTTACCGCGGGGATGGCCCTTCCACACACGTGTTTGTTCAGCGATGGCAGGACTCCTGCCTAGTTGTGAGGGACAACTCGGGATTCTCCTCGAGGCTTGGCAGGGCAATTGGGACGCCTCTCCAGCTGAGGTGGGAGACCAAGTGTCCCTTTCCACGTGCCAGAGGAATCCTGGGACTCCAATCAAGTTTCAAGAGGAGTCAGGCATCGTCTCCTTTGGAGGCAATGATCTCCGCATACCTCTGGAGTTTTCAAAGGATGTGAGGCCTCCGGTCGCGATGAGCTGGGGAACTAGGTCTTTCTCTGTGGTCTCCACAGGGGATTCAGACATCCTTTCGCCTTTGGAGATGCAAGACGAGCCTGCATTCAAGTCACTGCAGGGATATCCGGCCTTATTTCGACTCAGGGCATCGCGGTGTCCATTCCACTTGAGGCCGCAAACTCAGGGTCCCTCTCACATACCTAGAGCTGAGAGAAGCCTCCTCTTGAGGTGCTTGTGGTAAGGTGGTATTCCTCTGGAGTCGAAGCCAGGGACTAACCTCTCATCTCGAGTTGATTTTTGGTCCACGGAGCTCTTTCGTGTTACTACAGTGACCTTAGGATCCTTCTATCCTTGAAACAGTATTCTTGGGGTTTCTCTGCAGTGCCATCAAGGAAATCAAGGCTCCTTTCATGTGTGATGTGCAACACGGAATTGCTCTGCACGCAGTGCAGGGGAATCGGGCCTCATCTCGCGGCGAGGGGGAAGTCTCATGGTTTTTCTCGAGTTGCGGCGGGAACCTGGGGTATATTCTCGAGTTACGACGGGGATGGCCCTTCCGCCCACGTGTTTGTTCACTGACGTCAGGACTCCTGCCTAGTTGCGAGGGACAACTCGGGATTCTCCTCGAGGCTTGGCAGGGCAATTGGGACGCCTCTCCACCTGAGGCGGGAGACCAAGGGTCCCTTTCCACATGCCACAGGAATCCTGGGACTCCTATCAAGTTTCACGAGGAGTCAGGCATCGTCTCCTTTGGAGGCACTGTTCTCCGCGTACCTCTGGAGTTTTCAAAGGATGTGAGGCCTCCGGTCGCGATGAGGTGGGGAACTAGGTCTTTCTCTGTGGTCTCCACAGGGGATTCAGACATCCTTTCGTCTTGGGAGATGCAAGCCGAGCCTGCATTCTAGTCACTGCAGGGATATCCGGCCTTATTTCGAGTCAGGGCATAGCGGTGTCCATTTCATTTGAGGCTGCAGTCTCGGGTCCCTCTCACATACCTAGAGCTGAGAGAAGCCTCCTCTTGAGGTGCTTGTGTTAAGGTGGTATTCCTCTGGAGTCGAAGCCAGGGACTAACCTCTCATCTCGAGTTGATTTTTGGTCCAGGGAGCTCTTTCGTGTTGCTACAGTGACCTCAGGATCCCTCTGGCCTGGAAACAGTGTTCTTGGGGTTTCTCTAGAGTGCCATCAAGAAAATCAAGGCTCCTTTCATGTTTGATGTGCAACACGGAATTGCTCTGCATGCAGTGCAGGAGAATCGAGCCTCATCTCGCGGCGAGGGGGAAGTCTCATAGTTTTTCTCGAGTTGCGGCGGGAACCTGGGGTATATTCTCGAGTTACGACGGGGATGGCCCTTCCACCCACGTCTTTGTTCAGCCACGTCAGGACTCCTGCCTAGTTGCGAGGGACAACTCGGGATTCTCCTCGAGGCTTGGCAGGGCAATTGGGACGCCTCTCCAGCTGAGGCGGGAGACCAAGCGTCCCTTTCCACGTGCCACAGGAATCCTGGGACGCCTATCAAGTTTAACGAGTCAGGCATCGTCTCCTTTGGAGGCACTGATCTCCGCGTACCTCTGGAGTTTTCAAAGGATGTGAGGCCTCCGGTCGCGATGAGGTGGGGAACTAGGTCTTTCTCTGTGGTCTCCACAGAGGATTCAGACAACCTTTCATCGTGGGAGATGCAAGATGAGCCTGCATTCAAGTCAATACAGGGATATCCGGCCTTATTTCAAGTCAGGGCATCGCGGTGGCCATTCCACTTGAGGCCGCAAACTCAGGGTCCCTCTCACATACCTAGAGCTGAGAGAATCCTCCTCTTGAGGTGCTTGTGGTAAGCTGGTATTCCTCTGGAGTCGAAGCCAGGGACTAATCTCTCATCTCGAGTTGATTTTTGGGCCACGGAGCTCTTTCGTGTGGCTACAGTGACCTCAGGATCCCTCTAGCCTTGAAACAGTGTTCTTGGGGTTTCTCTGGAGTGCCATCAAGGAAATCAAGGCTTTTTTCATGTGTGATGTGCAACACGGAATTGCTCTGCACGCAGTGCAGGGGAATCGGGCTTCATCTCGCGGCGAGGGGGAAGTCTCATGATTTTTCTCGAGTTGCGGCGGGAACCTGGGGTATATTCTCGAGTTACGACGGGGATGGCCCTTCCACACACGTGTTTGTTCAGCGACGTCAGGACTCCTGCCTAGTTGCGAGGGACAACTCGGGATTCTCCTCGAGGCTTGGCAGGGCAATTGGGACGCCTCTCCAGCTGAGGCGGGAGACGAAGGGTCCCTTTCCACGTGCCACAGGAATCCTGGGACTCCTATCAAGTTTCACGAGGAGTCAGGCATCCTCTCCTTTGGAGGCACTGATCTCCGCGTACCTCTGGAGTTTTCAAAGGATATGAGGCCTCCGATCGCGATGAGGTGGGGAACTAGGTCTTTCTCTGTGGTCTCCACAGGGGATTCAGACATCCTTTCGTCTTGGGAGATGCAAGACGAGCCTGCATTCAAGTCACTGCAGGGATATCCGGCCTTATTTCGAGTCAGGGCATCGCGGTGTCCATTCCACTTGAGGCCGCAAACTCAGCACATAGCTAGAGCTGAGAGAAGCCTCCTCTTGAGGTACTTGTGGTAAGGTGGTATTCCTCTGGAGTCGAAGCCAGGGACTAACCTCTCATCTCGAGTTGATTGTTGGTCCACGGAGCTCTTTCGTGTTGATACAGTGACCTTAGGATCCCTCTATTCTTGAAACAGTGTTCTTGGGGTTTCTCTGCAGTGCCATCAAGGAAATCAAGGCTCCTTTCATGTGTGATGTGCAACACGGAATTGCTCTGCATGCAGTGCAGGGGAATCGGGCCTCATCTCGCGGCGAGGGGGAAGTCTCATGGTTTTTCTCGAGTTGCGGCGGGAACCTGGGGTATATTCTCGAGTTACCACGGGGATGGCCCTTCCGCCCACGTGTTTGTTTAGCGACGGCAGGACTCCTGCCTAGTTGCGAGGGACAACTAGAGATTCTCCTCGAGGCTTGGCAGGGCAATTGGGACGCCTCTCCAGCTGAGGCGGGAGACCAAGGGTCCCTTTCCACGTGCCACAGGAATCCTGGGACTCCTATCAAGTTTCACGAGGAGTCAGGCATCGTCTCCTTTGGAGGCACTGTTCTCCGCGTACCTCTGGAGTTTTCAAAGGATGTGAGGCCTCCGGTCGCGATGAGGTGGGGAACTAGGTCTTTCTCTGTGGTCTCCACAGGGGATTCAGACATCCTTTCGTCTTGGGAGATGCAAGACGAGGCTGCATTCTAGTCACTGCAGGGATATCCGGCCTTATTTCGAGTCAGGGCATCGCGGTGTCCATTTCATTTGAGGCTGCAGTCTCGGGTCCCTCTCACATACCTAGAGCTGAGAGAAGCCTCCTCTTGAGGTGCTTGTGGTAAGGTGGTATTCCTCTGGAGTCGAAGCCAGGGACTAACCTCTCATCTCGAGTTGATTTTTGGTCCACGGAGCTCTTTCGTGTTGCTACAGTGACCTCAGGATCCCTCTAGCCTGGAAACAGTGTTCTTGGGGTTTCTCTAGAGTGCCATCAAGAAAATCAAGGCTCCTTTCATGTTTGATGTGCAACACGGAATTGCTCTGCATGCAGTGCAGGGGAATCGAGCCTCATCTCGCGGCGAGGGGGAAGTCTCATGGTTTTTCTCGAGTTGTGGCGGGAACCTGGGGTATATTCTCGAGTTACGACGGGGATGGCCCTTCCACACACGTGTTTGTTCAGCGACGTCAGGACTCCTGCCTAGTTGCGAGGGACAACTCGGGATTCTCCTCGAGGCTTGGCAGGGCAATTGGGACGCCTCTCCAGCTGAGGCGGGAGACCAAGGGTCCCTTTCCACGTGCCACAGGAATCCTGGGACTCCTATCAAGTTTCACGAGGAGTCAGGCATCGTCTCCTTTGGAGGCACTGATCTCCGCATACCTCTGGAGTTTTCAAAGGATGTGAGGCCTCCGGTCGCGATGAGCTGGGGAACTAGGTCTTTCTCTGTGGTCTCCACAGGGGATTCAGACATCCTTTCGCCTTGGGAGATGCAAGACGAGCCTGCATTCAAGTCACTGCAGGGATATCCGGCCTTATTTCGAGTCAGGGCATCGCGGTGGCCATTCCACTTGAGGCCGCAAACTCAGGGTCCCTCTCACATACCTAGAGCTGAGAGAAGCCTCCTCTTGAGGTGCTTGTGGTAAGGTGGTATTCCGCTGGAGTCGAAGCCAGGGACTAACCTCTCATCTCGAGTTGATTCTTGGTCCACGGAGCTCTTTCGGGTTGCTACAGTGAACTCAGGATCGCTCTAGCCTTGAAACAGTATTCTTGGGGTTTCTCTGGAGTGCCACCAAGGAAATCAAGGCTCGTTTCATGTGTGATGTGCAACACGGAATTGCTCTGCACGCAGTGCAGGGGAATCGGGCCTCATCTCGGGGCGAGGGGGAAGTCTCATGGTTTTTCTCGAGTTGCGGCGGGAACCTGGGGTATATTCTCGAGTTACAACGGGGATGGCCCTTCCAGCCACGTGTTTGTTCAGCGACGTCAGGACTCCTGCCTAGTTGCGAGGGACAACTCGGGATTCTCCTCGAGGCTTGGCAAGGCAATTGGGACGCCTCTCCAGCTGAGGCGGGAGACCAAGGGTCCCTTTCCACGTGCCACAGGAATCCTGGGACTCCTATCATGTTTCAGAGGAGTCAGGCATCGTCTCCTTTGGAGGCACTGATCTCCGCTTACTTCTGGAGTTTTCAAAGGATGTGAGGCCTCCGGTCGCGATGAGGTGGGGAACTAGGTCTTTCTCTGTGGTCTCCACAGGGGATTAAGACATCCTTTCGTCTTGGGAGATGCAAGACTAGCCTGCATTCTAGTCACTGCAGGGATATCCGGCCTTATTTCGAGTCAGGGCATAGCGGTGTCCATTCCACTTGAGGCTGCAAACTCAGGGTGCCTCTCACATACCTAGAGCTGAGAGAAGCCTCCTCTTGAGGTGCTTGTGGTAAGGTGGTATTCCTCTGGAGTCGAAGCCAGGGACTAACCCCTCATCTCGAGTTGATTTTTGGTCCACGGAGCTCTTTCCTGTTGCTACAGTGACCTCAGGATCCCTCTAACCTTGAGACAGAGTTCTTGGGGTTTTTCTGGAGTGCCATCAAGGAAATCAAGGCTCCTTTCATGTGTGATGTGCAACACGGAATTGCTCTGCATGCAGTGTAGGGAAATCGGGCCTCATCTCGCGGCGAGGGGGAAGTCTCATGGTTTTTCTCGAGTTGCGGTGGGAACCTGGGGTATATTCTCGAGTTACGACGGGGATGGCCCTTCCACCCACGTGTTTGTTCAGCGACGTCAGAACTTCTGCCTAGTTGCAAGGGACAACTCGGGATTCTTCTCGAGGCTTGGAAGGGCAATTGGGATTCCTCTCCAGCTGAGGAGGGAGACCAAGAGTCCCTTTCCACGTGCCACAGAAATCCTGGGACTCCTATCAAGTTTCACGAGGAGTCAGGCATCGTCTCTTTTGAAGGCACGGATCTCTGCCTACCTCTGGAGTTATCAAAGGATGTGAGGCCTCCGGTCGCGATGAGGTGGGGAACTAGGTCTTTCTCTGTGGTCTCCACAGGGGATTCAGACATCCTTTCATCTTGGGAGATGCAATACGAGCCTGCATTCAAGTCACTGTAGGGATATCCGGCCTTATTTCGAGTCAGGGCATCGCGGTGTCCATTCCACTTGAGGCCGCAAACTCAGGGTCCCTCTCACATACCTAGAGCTGAGAGAAGCCTCCTCTTGAGGTGCTTGTGGTAAGGTGGTATTCCTCTGGAGTCGAAGCCAGGGACTAACCTCTCATCTCGAGTTGATTTTTGGTCCACGGAGCTCTTTTGTGTTGCTACAGTGACCTCAGGATTCCTCTAGCCTTGAAACAGTGTTCTTGGGGTTTCTCTGGAGTGCCATCAAGGAAATCAAGGCTCCTTTCATGTGTGATGTGCAACACGGAATTGCTCTGCACGCAGTGCAGGGGAATCGGGCCTCATCTCGCGGCGAGGGGGAAGTCTCATGGTTTTTCTCGAGTTGCGGCGGGAACCTGGGGTATATTCTCGAGTTACGACGGGGATGGCCCTTCCACACACGTGTTTGTTCAGCGACGTCAGGACTCCTGCCTAGTTGCGAGGGACAACTCGGGATTCTCCTCGAGGCTTGGCAGGGCAATTGGGATGCCTCTCCGGTTGAGGCGGGAGACCAAGTGTTCCTTTCCACGTGCCACAGGAATCCTGGGACTCCTATCAAGTTTCACGAGGAGTCAGGTATCGTCTCCTTTGGAGGCACTGATCTCCGCGTACCTCTGGAGTTTTCAAAGGATGTGAGGCCTCCGGTCGCGATGAGGTGGGGAACTAGGTCTTTCTCTGTGGTCTCCACAGGGGATTCAGACATCCTTTCGTCTTGGGAGATGCAAGACGAGCCTGCATTCAAGTCACTGCAGGGATATCCGGCCTTATTTCGAGTCAGGGCATCGCGGTGTCGATTCCACTTGAGGCCGCAAACTCAGCACATAGCTAGAGCTGAGAGAAGCCTCCTCTTGAGGTACTTGTGGTAAGGTGGTATTCCTCTGGATTCGAAGCCAGGGACTAACCTCTCATCTCGAGTTGATTGTTGGTCCACATAGTTCTTTCGTGTTGCTACAGTGACCTGAGGATCCCGCTAGCCTTAAAACAGTGTTCTTGGGGTTTCTCTGGAGTGCCATCAAGGAAATCAAGGCTCCTTTCATGTGTGATGTGCAACACGGAATTGCTCTGCACGCAGTGCAGGGGAATCGGGCCTCATCTCGCGGCGAGGGGGAAGTCTCATGGTTTTTCTCGAGTTGCGGCGTGAACCTGGGGTATATTCTCGAGTTACCGCGGGGATGGCCCTTCCACACACGTGTTTGTTCAGCGACGGCAGGACTCCTGCCTAGTTGTGAGGGACAACTCGGGATTCTCCTCGAGGCTTGGCAGGGCAATTGGGATGCCTCTCCAGCTGAGGCGGGAGACCAAGTGTCCCTTTCCACGTGCCACAGGAATCCTGGGACTCCTATCAAGTTTCAAGAGGAGTCAGGCATCGTCTCCTTTGGAGGCACTGATCTCCGCATACCTCTGGAGTTTTCAAAGGATGTGAGGCCTCCGGTCGCGATGAGCTGGGGAACTAGGTCTTTCTCTGTGGTCTCCACAGGGGATTCAGACATCCTTTCGTCTTGGGAGATGCAAGACGAGCCTGCATTCAAGTCACTGCAGGAATATCCGGCCTTATTTCGAGTCAGGGCATCGGCGTGTCCATTCCACTTGAGGCCGCAAACTCAGGGTCCCTCTCACATACCTAGAGCTGAGAGAAGCCTCCTCTTGAGGTGCTTGTGGTAAGGTGGTATTCCTCTGGAGTCGAAGCCACGGACTAACCTCTCATCTCGAGTTGATTTTTGGTCCACGGAGCTCTTTCGTGTTGCTACAGTGACCTCAGGATCCCTCTAGCCTTGAAACAGTGTTCTTGGGGTTTCTCTGGAGTGCCATCAAGGAAATTAAGGCTCCTTTCATGTGTGATGTGCAACACGGAATTGCTCTGCACGCAGTGCAGGGGAATCGGGCCTCATCTCGGGGCGAGGGGGAAGTCTCATGGTTTTTCTCGAGTTGCGGCGGGAACCTGGGGTATATTCTCGAGTTACGACGGGGATGGCCCTTCCACCCACGTGTTTGTTCAGCGACGTCAGGACTCCTGCCTAGTTGCGAGGGACAACTCGGGATTCTCCTCGAGGCTTGGCAGGGCAATTGGGACGCCTCTCCAGCTGAGGCGGGAGACCAAGGGTCCCTATCCACCTGCCACAGGAATCCTGGGACTCCTACCAAGTTTCGCGAGGAGTCAGGCATCGTCTCCTTTGGAGGCACTAATCTCCGCGTACCTCTGGAGTTTTCAAAGGATGTGAGGCCTCTGGTCGCCATGAGGTGGGAAACTAGGTCTTTCTCTGTGGTCTCCACAGGGGATTCAGACATTCTTTCGTCTTGGGAGATGCAAAACGAGCCTGCATTCAAGTCACTACAGGGATATCCAGCCTTAAATCGCGTCAGAGCATCACAGTGTCCATTCCACTTGAGGCCGCAAAATCAGGGTCCCTCTCACATACCTAGAGCTAAGAGAAGCCTCCTCTTGAGGTGCTTGTGGTAAGGTGGTATTCCTCTGGAGTCGAAGCCAGGGACTAACCTCTCATCTCGAGTTGATTCTTGGTCCACGGAGCTCTTTCGGGTTGCTACAGTGAACTCAGGATCGCTCTAGCCTTGAAACAGTATTCATGGGGTTTCTCTGGAGTGCCACCAAGGAAATCAAGGCTCGTTTCATGTGTGATGTGCAACACGGAATTGCTCTGCACGCAGTGCAGGGGAATCGGGCCTCATCTCGGGGCGAGGGGGAAGTCTCATGGTTTTTCTCGAGTTGCGGCGGGAACCTGGGGTATATTCTCGAGTTACGACGGGAATGGCCCTTCCACCCACGTGTTTGTTCAGCGACGTCAGGACTCCTGCCTAGTTGCGAGGGACAACTCGGGATTCTCCTCGAGGCTTGGCAAGGCAATTGGGACGCCTCTCCAGCTGAGGCGGGAGACCAAGGGTCCCTTTCCACGTGCCACAGGAATCCTGGGACTCCTATCATGTTTCAGAGGAGTCAGGCATCGTCTCCTTTGGAGGCACTGATCTCCGCTTACTTCTGGAGTTTTCAAAGGATGTGAGGCCTCCGGTCGTGATGAGGTGGGGAACTAGGTCTTTCTCTGTGGTCTCCACAGGGGATTCAGACATCCTTTCGTCTTGGGAGATGCAAGACGAGCCTGCATTCAAGTCACTGCAGGGATATCCGGCCTTATTTCGAGTCAGGGCATCGCGGTGTCCATTCCACTTGAGGCCGCAAACTCAGGGTCCCTCTCACATACCTAGAGCTGAGAGAAGCCTCCTCTTGAGGTGCTTGTGGTAAGGTGGTATTCCTCTGGAGTCGAAGCCAGGGACTAACTTCTCATCTCGAGTTGATTTTTGGTCCACGGAGCTCTTTCGTGTTGCTACAGTGACCTAAGTTTCCCTCTAGCCTTGAAACAGTGTTCTTGGGGTTTCTCTGGAGTGCCATCAAGGAAATCAAGGCTCCTTTCATGTCTGATGTGCAACACGAAATTGCTCTGCACGCAGTGCAGGGGAATCGGGCCTCATCTCGCGGCGAGGGGGAAGTCTCATGGTTTTTCTCGAGCTGCGGCGGGAACCTGGGGTATATTCTCGAGTTACGACGGGGATGGCCCTTCCACCCACGTGTTTGTTCAGCGACGTCAGGACTCCTGCCTAGTTGCGAGGGACAACTCGGGATTCTCCTCGAGGCTTGGCAGGCCAATTGGGACGCCTCTCCAGCTGAGGCGGGAGACCAAGTGTCCCTTTCCACGTGCCACAGGAATCCTGGGACTCCTATCAAGTTTCACAAGGAGTCAGGCATCGTCTCCTTTGGAGTCACTGATCTCCGCGTACCTCTGAAGTTTTCAAAGGATGTGAGGCCTCCGGTCGCCATGAGGTGGGTAATTAGTTCTTTCTCTGTGGTTTCCACAGGGGATTCAGACATCCTTTCGTCTTGGGAGATGCAAGACGAGCCTGCATTCAAGTCACTGCAGGGATATCCGGCCTTATTTCGAGTCAGGGCATCGCGGTGTCCATTCTACTTGAGGCCGCAAACTCAGAGTCCCTCTCACATACCTAGAGCTGAGAGAAGCCTCCTCTTGAGGTGCTTGTGGTAAGGTGGTATTCCTCTGGAGTCGAAGCCAGGGACTAACCTATCATCTCGAGTTGATTTTTGGTCCACGGAGCTCTTTCGTGTTGCTACAGTGACCTCAGGTTCCCTCTATCCTTGAAACAGTGTTTTTGGGGTTTCTCTGCAGTGTCATTAAGGAAATCAAGGCTCCTTTCATGTGTGATGTGCAACACGGAATTGCTCTGCACGCAGTGCAGGGGAATCGGGCCTCATCTCGCGGCGAGGGGGAAGTCTCATGGTTTTTCTCCAGTTGCGGCGGGAACCTGGGGTATATTCTCGAGTTACGACGGGGATGGCCCTTCCGCCCACGTGTTTGTTCAGCGACGTCAGGACTCCTGCCTAGTTGCGAGGGACAACTCGAGATTCTCCTCGAGGCTTGGCAGGGCAATTGGGACGCCTCTCCAGCTGAGGTGGGAGACCAAGGGTCCCTTTCCACGTGCCAGAGGAATCCTGGGACTCCAATCAAGTTTCAAGAGGAGTCAGGCATCGTCTCCTTTGGAGGCAATGATCTCCGCATACCTCTGGAGTTTTCAAAGGATGTGAGGCCTCCGGTCGCGATGAGCTGGGGAACTAGGTCTTTCTCTGTGGTCTCCACAGGGGATTCAGACATCCTTTCGCCTTGGGAGATGCAAGACGAGCCTGCATTCAAGTCACTGCAGGGATATCCGGCCTTATTTCGAGTCAGGGCATCGCGGTGTCCATTCCACTTGAGGCCGCAAACTCAGGGTCCCTCTCACATACCTAGAGCTGAGAGAAGCCTCCTCTTGAGGTGCTTGTGGTAAGGTGGTATTCCTCTGGAGTCGAAGCCAGGGACTAACCTCTCATCTCGAGTTGATTTTTGGTCCACGGAGCTCTTTCGTGTTACTACAGTCACCTTAGGATCCTTCTATCCTTGAAACAGTATTCTTGGGGTTTCTCTGCAGTGCCATCAAGGAAATCAAGGCTCCTTTCATGTGTGATGTGCAACACGGAATTGCTCTGCACGCAGTGCAGGGGAATCGGGCCTCATCTCGCGGCGAGGGGGAAGTCTCATGGTTTTTCTCGAGTTGCGGCGGGAACCTGGGGTATATTCTCGAGTTACGACGGGGATGGCCCTTCCGCCCACGTGTTTGTTCAGCGACGTCAGGACTCCTGCCTAGTTGCGAGGGACAACTCGGGATTCTCCTCGAGGCTTGGCAGGGCAATTGGGACGCCTCTCCAGCTGAGGCGGGAGACCAAGGGTCCCTTTCCACGTGCCACAGGAATCCTGGGACTCCTATCAAGTTTCACGAGGAGTCAGGCATCGTCTCCTTTGGAGGCACTGTTCTCCGCGTACCTCTGGAGTTTTCAAAGGATGTTAGGCCTCCGGTCGCGATGAGGTGGGGAACTAGGTCTTTCTCTGTGGTCTCCACAGGGGATTCAGACATCCTTTCGTCTTGGGAGATGCAAGCCGAGCCTGCATTCTAGTCACTGCAGGGATATCCGGCCTTATTTCGAGTCAGGGCATAGCGGTGTCCATTTCATTTGAGGCTGCAGTCTCGGGTCCCTCTCACATACCTAGAGCTGAGAGAAGCCTCCTCTTGAGGTGCTTGTGTTAAGGTGGTATTCCTCTGGAGTCGAAGCCAGGGACTAACCTCTCATCTCGAGTTGATTTTTGGTCCAGGGAGCTCTTTCGTGTTGCTACAGTGACCTCAGGATCCCTCTAGCCTGGAAACAGTGTTCTTGGGGTTTCTCTAGAGTGCCATCAAGAAAATCAAGGCTCCTTTCATGTTTGATGTGCAACACGGAATTGCTCTGCATGCAGTGCAGGAGAATCGAGCCTCATCTCGCGGCGAGGGGGAAGTCTCATGGTTTTTCTCGAGTTGCGGCGGGAACCTGGGGTATATTCTCGAGTTACGACGGGGATGGCCCTTCCACCCACGTCTTTGTTCAGCCACGTCAGGACTCCTGCCTAGTTGCGAGGGACAACTCGGGATTCTCCTCGAGGCTTGGCAGGGCAATTGGGACGCCTCTCCAGCTGAGGCGGGAGACCAAGCGTCCCTTTCCACGTGCCACAGGAATCCTGGGACGCCTATCAAGTTTAACGAGTCAGGCATCGTCTCCTTTGGAGGCACTGATCTCCGCGTACCTCTGGAGTTTTCAAAGGATGTGAGGCCTCCGGTCGCGATGAGGTGGGGAACTAGGTCTTTCTCTGTGGCCTCCACAGAGGATTCAGACAACCTTTCATCGTGGGAGATGCAAGATGAGCCTGCATTCAAGTCAATACAGGGATATCCGGCCTTATTTCAAGTCAGGGCATCGCGGTGGCCATTCCACTTGAGGCCGCAAACTCAGGGTCCCTCTCACATACCTAGAGCTGAGAGAATCCTCCTCTTGAGGAGCTTGTGGTAAGCTGGTATTCCTCTGGAGTCGAAGCCAGGGACTAATCTCTCATCTCGAGTTGATTTTTGGGCCACGGAGCTCTTTCGTGTGGCTACAGTGACCTCAGGATCCCTCTAGCCTTGAAACAGTGTTCTTGGGGTTTCTCTGGAGTGCCATCAAGGAAATCAAGGCTCCTTTCATGTGTGATGTGCAACACGGAATTGCTCTGCACGCAGTGCAGGGGAATCGGGCTTCATCTCGCGGCGAGGGGGAAGTCTCATGATTTTTCTCGAGTTGCGGCGGGAACCTGGGGTATATTCTCGAGTTACGACGGGGATGGCCCTTCCACACACGTGTTTGTTCAGCGACGTCAGGACTCCTGCCTAGTTGCGAGGGACAACTCGGGATTCTCCTCGAGGCTTGGCAGGGCAATTGGGACGCCTCTCCAGCTGAGGCGGGAGACCAAGGGTCCCTTTCCACGTGCCACAGGAATCCTGGGACTCCTATCAAGTTTCACGAGGAGTCAGGCATCGTCTCCTTTGGAGGCACTGATCTCCGCGTACCTCTGGAGTTTTCAAAGGATATGAGGCCTCCGATCGCGATGAGGTGGGGAACTAGGTCTTTCTCTGTGGTCTCCACAGGGGATTCAGACATCCTTTCGTCTTGGGAGATGCAAGACGAGCCTGCATTCAAGTCACTGCAGGGATATCCGGCCTTATTTCGAGTCAGGGCATCGCGGTGTCCATTCCACTTGAGGCCGCAAACTCAGCACATAGCTAGAGCTGAGAGAAGCCTCCTCTTGAGGTACTTGTGGTAAGGTGGTATTCCTCTGGAGTCGAAGCCAGGGACTAACCTCTCATCTCGAGTTGATTGTTGGTCCACGGAGCTCTTTCGTGTTGCTACAGTGACCTTAGGATCCCTCTATTCTTGAAACAGTGTTCTTGGGGTTTCTCTGCAGTGCCATCAAGGAAATCAAGGCTCCTTTCATGTGTGATGTGCAACACGGAATTGCTCTGCATGCAGTGCAGGGGAATCGGGCCTCATCTCGCGGCGAGGGGGAAGTCTCATGGTTTTTCTCGAGTTGCGGCGGGAACCTGGGGTATATTCTCGAGTTACCACGGGGATGGCCCTTCCGCCCACGTGTTTGTTTAGCGACGGCAGGACTCCTGCCTAGTTGCGAGGGACAACTCGAGATTCTCCTCGAGGCTTGGCAGGGCAATTGGGACGCCTCTCCAGCTGAGGCGGGAGACCAAGGGTCCCTTTCCACGTGGCACAGGAATCCTGGGACTCCTATCAAGTTTCACGAGGAGTCAGGCATCGTCTCCTTTGGAGGCACTGATTTCCGCGTACCTCTGGAGTTTTCAAAGGATGTGAGGCCTCCGGTCGCGATGAGGTGGGGAACTAGGTCTTTCTCTGTGGTCTCCACAGGGGATTCAGACATCCTTTCGTCTTGGGAGATGCAAGACGAGGCTGCATTCTAGTCACTGCAGGGATATCCGGCCTTATTTCGAGTCAGGGCATCGCGGTGTCCATTTCATTTGAGGCTGCAGTCTCGGGTCCCTCTCACATACCTAGAGCTGAGAGAAGCCTCCTCTTGAGGTGCTTGTGGTAAGGTGGTATTCCTCTGGAGTCGAAGCCAGGGACTAACCTCTCATCTCGAGTTGATTTTTGGTCCACGGAGCGCTTTCGTGTTGCTACAGTGACCTCAGGATCCCTCTAGCCTGGAAACAGTGTTCTTGGGGTTTCTCTAGAGTGCCATCAAGAAAATCAAGGCTCCTTTCATGTTTGATGTGCAACACGGAATTGCTCTGCATGCAGTGCAGGGGAATCGAGCCTCATCTCGCGGCGAGGGGGAAGTCTCATGGTTTTTCTCGAGTTGCGGCGGGAACCTGGGGTATATTCTCGAGTTATGACGGGGATGGCCTTCCACCCACGTCTTTGTTCAGCCACGTCAGGACTCCTGCCTAGTTGCGAGGGACAACTCGGGATTCTCCTCGAGGCTTGGCAGGGCAATTGGGACGCCTCTCCAGCTGAGGCGGGAGACCAAGCTTCCCTTTCCACGTGCCACAGGAATCCTGGGACGCCTATCAAGTTTAACGAGTCAGGCATCGTCTCCTTTGGAGGCACTGATCTCCGCGTACCTCTGGAGTTTTCAAAGGATGTGAGGCCTCCGGTCGCGATGAGGTGGGGAACTAGGACTTTCTCTGTGGTCTCCACAGGGGATTCAGACAACCTTTCGTCGTGGGAGATGCAAGATGAGCCTGCATTCAAGTCACTGCAGGGATATCCGGCCTTATTTCGAGTCAGGGCATCGCGGTGGCCATTCCACTTGAGGCCGCAAACTCAGGGTCCCTCTCACATACCTAGAGCTGAGAGAAGCCTCCTCTTGAGGTGCTTGTGGTAAGGTGGTATTCCTCTGGAGTCAAATCCAGGGACTAATCTCTCATCTCGAGTTGATTTTTGGGCCACGGAGCTCTTTCGTGTGGCTACAGTGACCTCAGGATCACTCTAGCCTTGAAACAGTGTTCTTGGGGTTTCTCTGGAGTGCCATCTATGAAATCAAGGCTTTTTTCATGTGTGATGTGCAACACGGAATTGCTCTGCACGCAGTGCAGGGGAATCGGGCTTCATCTCGCGGCGAGGGGGAAGTCTCATGGTTTTTCTCGAGTTGCGGCGGGAACCTGGGGTATATTCTCGAGTTACGACGGGGATGGCCCTTCCACACACGTGTTTGTTCAGCGACGTCAGGACTCCTGCCTAGTTGCGAGGGACAACTCGGGATTCTCCTCGAGGCTTGGCAGGGCAATTGGGACGCCTCTCCAGCTGAGGCGGGAGACCAAGGGTCCCTTTCCACGTGCCACAGGAATCCTGGGACTCCTATCAAGTTTCACGAGGAGTCAGGCATCGTCTCCTTTGGAGGCACTGATCTCCGCGTACCTCTGGAGTTTTCAAAGGATGTGAGGCCTCCGGTCGCGATGAGGTGGGGAACTAGGTCTTTCTCTGTGGTCTCCACAGGGGATTCAGACATCCTTTCGTCTTGGGAGATGCAAGACGAGCCTGCATTCAAGTCACTGCAGGGATATCCGGCCTTATTTCGAGTCAGGGCATCGCGGTGTCCATTCCACTTGAGGCCGCAAACTCAGAGTCCCTCTCACATACCTAGAGCTGAGAGAAGCCTCCTCTTGAGGTGCTTGTGGTAAGGTGGTATTCCTCTGGAGTCGAAGCCAGGAACTAACCTCTCATCTCGAGTTGATTTTTGGTCCACGGAGCTCTTTCGTGTGGCTACAGTGACCTCAGGTTCCCTCTGGCCTTGAACCAGTGTTCTTGGGGTTTTTCTGGAGTGCCATTAAGGAAATCAAGGCTCCTTTCATGTGTGATGTGCAACACGGAATTGCTCTGCACGCAGTGCAGGGGAATCGGGCCTCATCTCGCGGCGAGGGGGAAGTCTCATGGTTTTTCTCGAGTTGCGGCGGGAACCTGGGTTATATTCTCGAGTTACGATGGGGATGGCCCTTCCAACCACGTGTTTGTTCCGCGACGTCAGGACTCCTGCCTAGTTGGGAGGGACAACTCGGGATTCTCCTCGAGGCTTGGCAGGGCAATTGGGACGCCTCTCCAGCTGAGGCGGGAGACCAAGGGTCCCTTTCCACGTGCCACAGGAATCCTGGGACTCCTATCAAGTTTCACGAGGAGTCAGGCATCGTCTCCTTTGGAGGCACTGATCTCCGCGTACCTCTGGAGTTTTCAAAGGATGTGAGGCCTCCGGTCGCGATGTGGTGGGGAACTAGGTCCTTCTCTGTGGTCTGCACAGGGGATTCAGACATCCTTTCATCTTGGGAGATGCAAGACGAGCCTGCATTCAAGTCACTGCAGGGATATCCGGCCTTATTTCGAGTCAGGGCATCGCGGTGTCCATTCTACTTGAGGCCGCAAACTCAGGGTCCCTCTCACATACCTAGAGCTGAGAGAAGCCTCCTCTTGAGGTGCTTGTGGTAAGGTGGTATTGCTCTGGAGTCGAAGCCAGGGACTAACCTCTCATCTCGAGTTGATTTTTGGTCCCCGGAGCTCTTTCGTGTTGCTACAGTGACCTTAGGATCCCTCTATCCTTGAAACAGTGTTCTTGGGGTTTCTCTGCAGTGCCATCAAGGAAATCAAGGCTCCTTTTATGTGTGATGTGCAACACGGAATTGCTCTGCACGTAGTGCAGGGGAATCGGGCCTCATCTCGCGGCGAGGGGGAAGTCTCATGGTTTTTCTCCAGTTGCGGCGGGAACCTGGGGTATATTCTCGAGTTACGACGGGGATGGCCCTTCCACCCACGTGTTTGTTCAGCGACGTCAGGACTCCTGCCTAGTTGCGAGGGACAACTCGAGATTCTCCTCGAGGCTTGGCAGGGCAATTGGGACGCCTCTCCAGCTGAGTTGGGAGACCAAGGGTCCCTTTCCACGTGCCACAGGAATCCTGTGACTCCTATCAAGTTTCACGAGGAGTCAGGCATCGTCTCCTTTGGAGGCACTGATATCCGCGTACCTCTGGAGTTTTCAAAGGATGTGAGGCCTCCGGTCGCGATGAGGTGGGGAAC
This sequence comes from Cervus elaphus, assembly GCF_910594005.1. Classification (NCBI taxonomy): domain Eukaryota; kingdom Metazoa; phylum Chordata; class Mammalia; order Artiodactyla; family Cervidae; genus Cervus; species Cervus elaphus. The sequence continues at coordinate 24,171,691 of NC_057848.1, forward strand.
TAGGTCTTTCTCTGTGGTCTCCACAGGGGATTCAGACATTCTTTCGTCTTGGGAGATGCAGGACGAGCCTGCATTCTAGTCACTGCAGGGATATCCGGCCTTATTTCGAGTCAGGGCATAGCGGTGTCCATTCCATTTGAGGCTGCAGTCTCGGGTCCCTCTCACATACCTAGAGCTGAGAGAAGCCTCCTCTTGAGGTGCTTGTGGTAAGGTGGTATTCCTCTGGAGTCGAAGCCAGGGACTAACCTCTCATCTCGAGTTGATTTTTGGTCCAGGGAGCTCTTTCGTGTTGCTACAGTGACCTCAGGATCCCTCTAGCCTGGAAACAGTGTTCTTGGGGTTTCTCTAGAGTGCCATCAAGAAAATCAAGGCTCCTTTCATGTTTGATGTGCAACACGGAATTGCTCTGCATGCAGTGAAGGAGAATCGAGCCTCATCTCGCGGCGAAGGGGAAGTCTCATGGTTTTTCTCGAGTTGCGGCGGGAACCTGGGGTATATTCTCGAGTAATGACGGGGATGGCCCTTCCACCCACGTCTTTGTTCAGCCACGTCAGGACTCCTGCCTAGTTGCGAGGGACAACTCGGGATTCTCCTCGAGGCTTGGCAGGGCAATTGGGACGCCTCTCCAGCTGACGCGGGAGACCAAGCGTCCCTTTCCACGTGCCACAGGAATCCTGGGACGCCTATCAAGTTTAACGAGTCAGGCATCGTCTCCTTTGGAGGCACTGATCTCCGCGTACCTCTGGAGTTTTCAAAGGATGTGAGGCCTCCGGTCGCGATGAGCTGGGGAACTAGGTCTTTCTCTGTGGTCTCCACAGGGGATTCAGACAACCTTTCGTCGTGGGAGATGCAAGATGAGCCTGCATTCAATTCACTACAGGGATATCCGGCCTTATTTCGAGTCAGGGCATCGCGGTGGCCATTCCACTTGAGGCCGCAAACTCAGGGTCCCTCTCACATACCTAGAGCTGAGAGAAGCCTCCTCTTGAGGTGCTTGTGGTAAGGTGGTATTCCTCTGGAGTCAAAGCCAGGGACTAATCTCTCATCTCGAGTTGATCTTGGTCCACGGAGCTCTTTTGTGTTGCTACAGTGACCTCAGGATCCCTCTAGCCTTGAAACAGTGTTCTTGGGGTTTCTCTGGAGTGCCATCAAGGAAATCAAGGCTTTTTTCATGTGTGATGTGCAACACGGAATTGCTCTGCACGCAGTGCAGGGGAATCGGGCTTCATCTCGCGGCGAGGGGGAAGTCTCATGGTTTTTCTCGAGTTGCGGCGGGAACCTGGGGTATATTCTCGAGTTACGACGGGGATGGCCCTTCCACACACGTGTTTGTTCAGCGACGTCAGGACTCCTGCCTAGTTGCGAGGGACAACTCGGGATTCTACTCGAGGCTTGGCAGGGCAATTGGGACGCCTCTCCAGCTGAGGCGGGAGACCAAGGGTCCCTTTCCACGTGCCACAGGAATCCTGGGACTCCTATCAAGTTTCACGAGGAGTCAGGCATCGTCTCCTTTGGAGGCACTGATCTCCGCGTACCTCTGGAGTTTTCAAAGGATGTGAGGCCTCCGGTCGCGATGAGGTGGGGAACTAGGTCTTTCTCTGTGGTCTCCACAGGGGATTCAGACATCCTTTCGTCTTGGGAGATGCAAGACAAGCCTGCATTCAAGTCACTGCAGGGATATCCGGCCTTATTTCGAGTCAGGGCATCGCGGTGTCCATTCCACTTGAGCCCGCAAACTCAGAGTCCCTCTCACATACCTAGAGCTGAGAGAAGCCTCCTCTTGAGGTGCTTGTGGTAAGGTGGTATTCCTCTGGAGTCGAAGCCAGGGACTAACCTCTCATCTCGAGTTGATTTTTGGTCCACGGAGCTCTTTCGTGTTGCTACAGTGACCTCAGGATCCCTCTAGCCATGAAACAGTGTTCTTGGGGTTTCTCTGGAGTGCCATCAAGGAAATCAAGGCTCTTTTCATGTGTGATGTGCAACACGGAATTACTCTGCACGCAGTGCAGGGGAATCGGGCCTCATCTCGCGGCGTGGGGGAAGTCTCATGGTTTTTCTCGAGTTGCGGCGGGAACCTGGCGTATATTCTCGAGTTACGACGGGAATGGCCCTTCCACCCACGTGTTTGATCAGCGACGTCAGGACTTCTGCCTAGTTGCGAGGGACAACTCGGGATTCTCCTCGAGGCTTGGCAGGGCAATTGGGACGCCTCTCCAGCTGAGGCGGGAGACCAAGGGTCCCTTTCCACGTGCCACAGGAATCCTGGGACTCCTATTAAGTTTCATCTGGAGTCAGGCATCGTGTCCTTTGGAGGCACTGATCTCCGCGTACCTCTGGAGTTTTCAAAGGATGTGAGGCCTCCGGTCGCGATGAGGTGGGGAACTAGGTCTTTCTCTGTGGTCTCCACAGGGGATTCAGACATCCTTTCGTCTTGGGAGATGCAAGACGAGCCTGCATTCAAGTCACTGCAGGGATATCCGGGCTTATTTCGAGTCAGGGCATCGCGGTGTCCATTCCACTTGAGGCCGCAAACTCAGGGTCCCTCTCACAAACCTAGAGCTGAGAGAAGCCTCCTCTTGAGGTGCTTGTGGTAAGGTGGTATTCCTCTGGAGTCGAAGCCAGGGACTAACCTCTCATCTCGAGTTGATTTTTGGTCCACGGAGCTCTTTCGTGTTGCTACAGTGACCTCAGGATCCCTCTAGCCTTGAAACAGTGTTCTTGGGGTTTCTCTGGAGTGCCACCAAGGAAATCAAGGCTCCTTTTATGTGTGATGTGCAAGACGGAATTGCTCTGCACGCAGGGCAGGGGAATCAGGCCTCATCTAGCGGTGAGGGGGAAGTCTCATGGTTTTTCTCGAGTTGCGGCGGGAACCTGGGGTATATTCTCGAGTTACGACGGGGATGGCCCTTCCACCCACGTCTTTGTTCAGCCACGTCAGGACTCCTGCCTAGTTGCGAGGGACAACTCGGGATTCTCCTCGAGGCTTGGCAGGGCAATTGGGACGCCTCTCCAGCTGACGCGGGAGACCAAGCGTCCCTTTCCACGTGCCACAGGAATCCTGGGACGCCTATCAAGTTTAACGAGTCAGGCATCGTCTCCTTTGGAGGCACTGATCTCCGCGTACCTCTGGAGTTTTCAAAGGATGTGAGGCCTCCGGTCGCGATGAGCTGGGGAACTAGGTCTTTCTCTGTGGTCTCCACAGGGGATTCAGACATCCTTTCGCCTTGGGAGATGCAAGACGAGCCTGCATTCAAGTCACTGCAGGGATATCCGGCCTTATTTCGAGTCAGGGCATCGCGGTGTCCATTCCACTTGAGGCCGCAAACTCAGGGTCCCTCTCACATACCTAGAGCTGAGAGAAGCCTCCTCTTGAGGTGCTTGTGGTAAGGTGGTATTCCTCTGGAGTCGAAGCCAGGGACTAACCTCTCATCTCGAGTTGATTTTTGGTCCACGGAGCTCTTTCGTGTTACTACAGTGACCTTAGGATCCTTCTATCCTTGAAACAGTATTCTTGGGGTTTCTCTGCAGTGCCATCAAGGAAATCAAGGCTCCTTTCATGTGTGATGTGCAACACGGAATTGCTCTGCACGCAGTGCAGGGGAATCGGGCCTCATCTCGCGGGGAGGGGGAAGTCTCATGGTTTTTCTCGAGTTGCGGCGGGAACCTGGGGTATATTCTCGAGTTACGACGGGGATGGCCCTTCCGCCCACGTGTTTGTTCAGCGACGTCAGGACTCCTGCCTAGTTGCGAGGGACAACTCGGGATTCTCCTCGAGGCTTGGCAGGGCAATTGGGACGCCTCTCCAGCTGAGGCGGGAGACCAAGGGTCCCTTTCCACGTGCCACAGGAATCCTGGGACTCCTATCAAGTTTCACGAGGAGTCAGGCATCGTCTCCTTTGGAGGCACTGTTCTCCGCGTTCCTCTGGAGTTTTCAAAGGATGTGAGGCCTCCGGTCGCGATGAGGTGGGGAACTAGGTCTTTCTCTGTGGTCTCCACAGGGGATTCAGACATCCTTTCGTCTTGGGAGATGCAAGCCGAGCCTGCATTCTAGTCACTGCAGGGATATCCGGCCTTATTTCGAGTCAGGGCATAGCGGTGTCCATTTCATTTGAGGCTGCAGTCTCGGGTCCCTCTCACATACCTAGAGCTGAGAGAAGCCTCCTCTTGAGGTGCTTGTGTTAAGGTGGTATTCCTCTGGAGTCGAAGCCAGGGACTAACCTCTCATCTCGAGTTGATTTTTGGTCCAGGGAGCTCTTTCGTGTTGCTACAGTGACCTCAGGATCCCTCTAGCCTGGAAACAGTGTTCTTGGGGTTTCTCTAGAGTGCCATCAAGAAAATCAAGGCTCCTTTCATGTTTGATGTGCAACACGGAATTGCTCTGCATGCAGTGCAGGAGAATCGAGCCTCATCTCGCGGCGAGGGGGAAGTCTCATGGTTTTTCTCGAGTTGCGGCGGGAACCTGGGGTATATTCTCGAGTTACGACGGGGATGGCCCTTCCACCCACGTCTTTGTTCAGCCACGTCAGGACTCCTGCCTAGTTGCGAGGGACAACTCGGGATTCTCCTCGAGGCTTGGCAGGGCAATTGGGACGCCTCTCCAGCTGAGGCGGGAGACCAAGCGTCCCTTTCCACGTGCCACAGGAATCCTGGGACGCCTATCAAGTTTAACGAGTCAGGCATCGTCTCCTTTGGAGGCACTGATCTCCGCGTACCTCTGGAGTTTTCAAAGGATGTGAGGCCTCCGGTCGCGATGAGGTGGGGAACTAGGTCTTTCTCTGTGGCCTCCACAGAGGATTCAGACAACCTTTCATCGTGGGAGATGCAAGATGAGCCTGCATTCAAGTCAATACAGGGATATCCGGCCTTATTTCAAGTCAGGGCATCGCGGTGGCCATTCCACTTGAGGCCGCAAACTCAGGGTCCCTCTCACATACCTAGAGCTGAGAGAATCCTCCTCTTGAGGTGCTTGTGGTAAGCTGGTATTCCTCTGGAGTCGAAGCCAGGGACTAATCTCTCATCTCGAGTTGATTTTTGGGCCACGGAGCTCTTTCGTGTGGCTACAGTGACCTCAGGATCCCTCTAGCCTTGAAACAGTGTTCTTGGGGTTTCTCTGGAGTGCCATCAAGGAAATCAAGGCTTTTTTCATGTGTGATGTGCAACACAGAATTGCTCTGCACGCAGTGCAGGGGAATCGGGCTTCATCTCGCGGCGAGGGGGAAGTCTCATGATTTTTCTCGAGTTGCGGCGGGAACCTGGGGTATATTCTCGAGTTACGACGGGGATGGCCCTTCCACACACGTGTTTGTTCAGCGACGTCAGGACTCCTGCCTAGTTGCGAGGGACAACTCGGGATTCTCCTCGAGGCTTGGCAGGGCAATTGGGACGCCTCTCCAGCTGAGGCGGGAGACCAAGGGTCCCTTTCCACGTGCCACAGAATCCTGGGACTCCTATCAAGTTTCACGAGGAGTCAGGCATCGTCTCCTTTGGAGGCACTGATCTCCGCGTACCTCTGGAGTTTTCAAAGGATATGAGGCCTCCGATCGCGATGAGGTGGGGAACTAGGTCTTTCTCTGTGGTCTCCACAGGGGATTCAGACATCCTTTCGTCTTGGGAGATGCAAGACGAGCCTGCATTCAAGTCACTGCAGGGATATCCGGCCTTATTTCGAGTCAGGGCATCGCGGTGTCCATTCCACTTGAGGCCGCAAACTCAGCACATAGCTAGAGCTGAGAGAAGCCTCCTCTTGAGGTACTTGTGGTAAGGTGGTATTCCTCTGGAGTCGAAGCCAGGGACTAACCTCTCATCTCGAGTTGATTGTTGGTCCACGGAGCTCTTTCGTGTTGCTACAGTGACCTTAGGATCCCTCTATTCTTGAAACAGTGTTCTTGGGGTTTCTCTGCAGTGCCATCAAGGAAATCAAGGCTCCTTTCATGTGTGATGTGCAACACGGAATTGCTCTGCATGCAGTGCAGGGGAATCGGGCCTCATCTCGCGGCGAGGGGGAAGTCTCATGGTTTTTCTCGAGTTGCGGCGGGAACCTGGGGTATATTCTCGAGTTACCACGGGGATGGCCCTTCCGCCCACGTGTTTGTTTAGCGACGGCAGGACTCCTGCCTAGTTGCGAGGGACAACTCGAGATTCTCCTCGAGGCTTGGCAGGGCAATTGGGACGCCTCTCCAGCTGAGGCGGGAGACCAAGGGTCCCTTTCCACGTGCCACAGGAATCCTGGGACTCCTATCAAGTTTCACGAGGAGTCAGGCATCGTCTCCTTTGGAGGCACTGATTTCCGCGTACCTCTGGAGTTTTCAAAGGATGTGAGGCCTCCGGTCGCGATGAGGTGGGGAACTAGGTCTTTCTCTGTGGTCTCCACAGGGGATTCAGACATCCTTTCGTCTTGGGAGATGCAAGACGAGGCTGCATTCTAGTCACTGCAGGGATATCCGGCCTTATTTCGAGTCAGGGCATCGCGGTGTCCATTTCATTTGAGGCTGCAGTCTCGGGTCCCTCTCACATACCTAGAGCTGAGAGAAGCCTCCTCTTGAGGTGCTTGTGGTAAGGTGGTATTCCTCTGGAGTCGAAGCCAGGGACTAACCTCTCATCTCGAGTTGATTTTTGGTCCACGGAGCGCTTTCGTGTTGCTACAGTGACCTCAGGATCCCTCTAGCCTGGAAACAGTGTTCTTGGGGTTTCTCTAGAGTGCCATCAAGAAAATCAAGGCTCCTTTCATGTTTGATGTGCAACACGGAATTGCTCTGCATGCAGTGCAGGGGAATCGAGCCTCATCTCGCGGCGAGGGGGAAGTCTCATGGTTTTTCTCGAGTTGCGGCGGGAACCTGGGGTATATTCTCGAGTTATGACGGGGATGGCCTTCCACCCACGTCTTTGTTCAGCCACGTCAGGACTCCTGCCTAGTTGCGAGGGACAACTCGGGATTCTCCTCGAGGCTTGGCAGGGCAATTGGGACGCCTCTCCAGCTGAGGCGGGAGACCAAGCTTCCCTTTCCACGTGCCACAGGAATCCTGGGACGCCTATCAAGTTTAACGAGTCAGGCATCGTCTCCTTTGGAGGCACTGATCTCCGCGTACCTCTGGAGTTTTCAAAGGATGTGAGGCCTCCGGTCGCGATGAGGTGGGGAACTAGGACTTTCTCTGTGGTCTCCACAGGGGATTCAGACAACCTTTCGTCGTGGGAGATGCAAGATGAGCCTGCATTCAAGTCACTGCAGGGATATCCGGCCTTATTTCGAGTCAGGGCATCGCGGTGGCCATTCCACTTGAGGCCGCAAACTCAGGGTCCCTCTCACATACCTAGAGCTGAGAGAAGCCTCCTCTTGAGGTGCTTGTGGTAAGGTGGTATTCCTCTGGAGTCAAAGCCAGGGACTAATCTCTCATCTCGAGTTGATTTTTGGGCCACGGAGCTCTTTCGTGTGGCTACAGTGACCTCAGGATCACTCTAGCCTTGAAACAGTGTTCTTGGGGTTTCTCTGGAGTGCCATCTATGAAATCAAGGCTTTTTTCATGTGTGATGTGCAACACGGAATTGCTCTGCACGCAGTGCAGGGGAATCGGGCTTCATCTCGCGGCGAGGGGGAAGTCTCATGGTTTTTCTCGAGTTGCGGCGGGAACCTGGGTTATATTCTCGAGTTACGACGGGGATGGCCCTTCCACACACGTGTTTGTTCAGCGACGTCAGGACTCCTGCCTAGTTGCGAGGGACAACTCGGGATTCTCCTCGAGGCTTGGCAGGGCAATTGGGACGCCTCTCCAGCTGAGGCGGGAGACCAAGGGTCCCTTTCCACGTGCCACAGGAATCCTGGGACTCCTATCAAGTTTCACGAGGAGTCAGGCATCGTCTCCTTTGGAGGCACTGATCTCCGCGTACCTCTGGAGTTTTCAAAGGATGTGAGGCCTCCGGTCGCGATTAGGTGGGGAACTAGGTCTTTCTCTGTGGTCTCCACAGGGGATTCAGACATCCTTTCGTCTTGGGAGATGCAAGACGAGCCTGCATTCAAGTCACTGCAGGGATATCCAGCCTTATTTCGAGTCAGGGCATCGCGGTGTCCATTCCACTTGAGGCCGCAAACTCAGAGTCCCTCTCACATACCTAGAGCTGAGAGAAGCCTCCTCTTGAGGTGCTTGTGGTAAGGTGGTATTCCTCTGGAGTCGAAGCCAGGAACTAACCTCTCATCTCGAGTTGATTTTTGGTCCACGGAGCTCTTTCGTGTGGCTACAGTGACCTCAGGTTCCCTCTGGCCTTGAACCAGTGTTCTTGGGGTTTTTCTGGAGTGCCATTAAGGAAATCAAGGCTCCTTTCATGTGTGATGTGCAACACGGAATTGCTCTGCACGCAGTGCAGGGGAATCGGGCCTCATCTCGCGGCGAGGGGGAAGTCTCATGGTTTTTCTCGAGTTGCGGCGGGAACCTGGGTTATATTCTCGAGTTACGATGGGGATGGCCCTTCCAACCACGTGTTTGTTCCGCGACGTCAGGACTCCTGCCTAGTTGGGAGGGACAACTCGGGATTCTCCTCGAGGCTTGGCAGGGCAATTGGGACGCCTCTCCAGCTGAGGCGGGAGACCAAGGGTCCCTTTCCACGTGCCACAGGAATCCTGGGACTCCTATCAAGTTTCACGAGGAGTCAGGCATCGTCTCCTTTGGAGGCACTGATCTCCGCGTACCTCTGGAGTTTTCAAAGGATGTGAGGCCTCCGGTCGCGATGTGGTGGGGAACTAGGTCCTTCTCTGTGGTCTGCACAGGGGATTCAGACATCCTTTCATCTTGGGAGATGCAAGACGAGCCTGCATTCAAGTCACTGCAGGGATATCCGGCCTTATTTCGAGTCAGGGCATCGCGGTGTCCATTCTACTTGAGGCCGCAAACTCAGGGTCCCTCTCACATACCTAGAGCTGAGAGAAGCCTCCTCTTGAGGTGCTTGTGGTAAGGTGGTATTGCTCTGGAGTCGAAGCCAGGGACTAACCTCTCATCTCGAGTTGATTTTTGGTCCACGGAGCTCTTTCGTGTTGCTACAGTGACCTTAGGATCCCTCTATCCTTGAAACAGTGTTCTTGGGGTTTCTCTGCAGTGCCATCAAGGAAATCAAGGCTCCTTTCATGTGTGATGTGCAACACGGAATTGCTCTGCACGTAGTGCAGGGGAATCGGGCCTCATCTCGCGGCGAGGGGGAAGTCTCATGGTTTTTCTCCAGTTGCGGCGGGAACCTGGGGTATATTCTCGAGTTACGACGGGGATGGCCCTTCCACCCACGTGTTTGTTCAGCGACGTCAGGACTCCTGCCTAGTTGCGAGGGACAACTCGAGATTCTCCTCGAGGCTTGGCAGGGCAATTGGGACGCCTCTCCAGCTGAGTTGGGAGACCAAGGGTCCCTTTCCACGTGCCACAGGAATCCTGTGACTCCTATCAAGTTTCACGAGGAGTCAGGCATCGTCTCCTTTGGAGGCACTGATATCCGCGTACCTCTGGAGTTTTCAAAGGATGTGAGGCCTCCGGTCGCGATGAGGTGGGGAACTAGGTCTTTCTCTGTGGTCTCCACAGGGGATTCAGACATCCTTTCGTCTTGGGAGATGCAGGACGAGCCTGCATTCTAGTCACTGCAGGGATATCCGGCCTTATTTCGAGTCAGGGCATAGCGGTGTCCATTCCATTTGAGGCTGCAGTCTCGGGTCCCTCTCACATACCTAGAGCTGAGAGAAGCCTCCTCTTGAGGTGCTTGTGGTAAGGTGGTATTCCTCTGGAGTCGAAGCCAGGGACTAACCTCTCATCTCGAGTTGATTTTTGGTCCAGGGAGCTCTTTCGTGTTGCTACAGTGACCTCAGGATCCCTCTAGCCTGGAAACAGTGTTCTTGGGGTTTCTCTAGAGTGCCATCAAGAAAATCAAGGCTCCTTTCATGTTTGATGTGCAACACGGAATTGCTCTGCATGCAGTGAAGGAGAATCGAGCCTCATCTCGCGGCGAAGGGGAAGTCTCATGGTTTTTCTCGAGTTGCGGCGGGAACCTGGGGTATATTCTCGAGTAATGACGGGGATGGCCCTTCCACCCACGTCTTTGTTCAGCCACGTCAGGACTCCTGCCTAGTTGCGAGGGACAACTCGGGATTCTCCTCGAGGCTTGGCAGGGCAATTGGGACGCCTCTCCAGCTGAGGCGGGAGACCAAGCGTCCCTTTCCACGTGCCACAGGAATCCTGGGACGCCTAAGTTTAACGAGTCAGGCATCGTCTCCTTTGGAGGCACTGATCTCCGCGTACCTCTGGAGTTTTCAAAGGATGTGAGGCCTCTGGTCGCGATGAGCTGGGGAACTAGGTCTTTCTCTGTGGTCTCCACAGGGGATTCAGACAACCTTTCGTCGTGGGAGATGCAAGATGAGCCTGCATTCAATTCACTACAGGGATATCCGGCCTTATTTCGAGTCAGGGCATCGCGGTGGCCATTCCACTTGAGGCCGCAAACTCAGGGTCCCTCTCACATACCTAGAGCTGAGAGAAGCCTCCTCTTGAGGTGCTTGTGGTAAGGTGGTATTCCTCTGGAGTCAAAGCCAGGGACTAATCTCTCATCTCGAGTTGATTCTTGGTCCACGGAGCTCTTTCGTGTGGCTACAGTGACCTCAGGATCCCTCTAGCCTTGAAACAGTGTTCTTGGGGTTTCTCTGGAGTGCCATCAAGGAAATCAAGGCTTTTTTCATGTGTGATGTGCAACACGGAATTGCTCTGCACGCAGTGCAGGGGAATCGGGCTTCATCTCGCGGCGAGGGGGAAGTCTCATGGTTTTTCTCGAGTTGCGGCGGGAACCTGGGGTATATTCTCGAGTTACGACGGGGATGGCCCTTCCACACACGTGTTTGTTCAGCGACGTCAGGACTCCTGCCTAGTTGCGAGGGACAACTCGGGATTCTAGTCGAGGCTTGGCAGGGCAATTGGCACGCCTCTCCAGCTGAGGCGGGAGACCAAGGGTCCCTTTCCACGTGCCACAGGAATCCTGGGACTCCTATCAAGTTTCACGAGGAGTCAGGCATCGTCTCCTTTGGAGGCACTGATCTCCGCGTACCTCTGGAGTTTTCAAAGGATGTGAGGCCTCCGGTCGCGATGAGGTGGGGAACTAGGTCTTTCTCTGTGGTCTCCACAGGGGATTCAGACATCCTTTCGTCTTGGGAGATGCAAGACAAGCCTGCATTCAAGTCACTGCAGGGATATCCGGCCTTATTTCGAGTCAGGGCATCGCGGTGTCCATTCCACTTGAGCCCGCAAACTCAGAGTCCCTCTCACATACCTAGAGCTGAGAGAAGCCTCCTCTTGAGGTGCTTGTGGTAAGGTGGTATTCCTCTGGAGTCGAAGCCAGGGACTAACCTCTCATCTCGAGTTGATTTTTGGTCCACGGAGCTCTTTCGTGTTGCTACAGTGACCTCAGGATCCCTCTAGCCATGAAACAGTGTTCTTGGGGTTTCTCTGGAGTGCCATCAAGGAAATCAAGGCTCTTTTCATGTGTGATGTGCAACACAGAATTACTCTGCACGCAGTGCAGGGGAATCGGGCCTCATCTCGCGGCGTGGGGGAAGTCTCATGGTTTTTCTCGAGTTGCGGCGGGAACCTGGCGTATATTCTCGAGTTACGACGGGAATGGCCCTTCCACCCACGTGTTTGATCAGCGACGTCAGGACTTCTGCCTAGTTGCGAGGGACAACTCGGGATTCTCCTCGAGGCTTGGCAGGGCAATTGGGACGCCTCTCCAGCTGAGGCGGGAGACCAAGGGTCCCTTTCCACGTGCCACAGGAATCCTGGGACTCCTATTAAGTTTCATCTGGAGTCAGGCATCGTGTCCTTTGGAGGCACTGATCTCCGCGTACCTCTGGAGTTTTCAAAGGATGTGAGGCCTCCGGTCGCGATGAGGTGGGGAACTAGGTCTTTCTCTGTGGTCTCCACAGGGGATTCAGACATCCTTTCGTCTTGGGAGATGCAAGACGAGCCTGCATTCAAGTCACTGCAGGGATATCCGGGCTTATTTCGAGTCAGGGCATCGCGGTGTCCATTCCACTTGAGGCCGCAAACTCAGGGTCCCTCTCACAAACCTAGAGCTGAGAGAAGCCTCCTCTTGAGGTGCTTGTGGTAAGGTGGTATTCCTCTGGAGTCGAAGCCAGGGACTAACCTCTCATCTCGAGTTGATTTTTGGTCCACGGAGCTCTTTCGTGTTGCTACAGTGACCTCAGGATCCCTCTAGCCTTGAAACAGTGTTCTTGGGGTTTCTCTGGAGTGCCACCAAGGAAATCAAGGCTCCTTTTATGTGTGATGTGCAAGACGGAATTGCTCTGCACGCAGGGCAGGGGAATCAGGCCTCATCTAGCGGTGAGGGGGAAGTCTCATGGTTTTTCTCGAGTTGCGGCGGGAACCTGGGGTATATTCTCGAGTTACGACGGGGATGGCCCTTCCACCCACGTCTTTGTTCAGCCACGTCAGGACTCCTGCCTAGTTGCGAGGGACAACTCGGGATTCTCCTCGAGGCTTGGCAGGGCAATTGGGACGCCTCTCCAGCTGACGCGGGAGACCAAGCGTCCCTTTCCACGTGCCACAGGAATCCTGGGACGCCTATCAAGTTTAACGAGTCAGGCATCGTCTCCTTTGGAGGCACTGATCTCCGCGTACCTCTGGAGTTTTCAAAGGATGTGAGGCCTCCGGTCGCGATGAGGTGGGGAACTAGGTCTTTCTCTGTGGTCTCCACAGGGGATTCAGACAACCTTTCGTCGTGGGAGATGCAAGATGAGCCTGCATTCAATTCACTACAGGGATATCCGGCCTTATTTCGAGTCAGGGCATCGCGGTGGCCATTCCACTTGAGGCCGCAAACTCAGGGTCCCTCTCACATACCTAGAGCTGAGAGAAGCCTCCTCTTGAGGTGCTTGTGGTAAGGTGGTATTCCTCTGGAGTCAAAGCCAGGGACTAATCTCTCATCTCGAGTTGATTCTTGGTCCACGGAGCTCTTTCGTGTGGCTACAGTGACCTCAGGATCCCTCTAGCCTTGAAACAGTGTTCTTGGGGTTTCTCTGGAGTGCCATCAAGGAAATCAAGGCTTTTTTCATGTGTGATGTGCAACACGGAATTGCTCTGCACGCAGTGCAGGGGAATCGGGCTTCATCTCGCGGCGAGGGGGAAGTCTCATGGTTTTTCTCGAGTTGCGGCGGGAACCTGGGGTATATTCTCGAGTTACGACGGGGATGGCCCTTCCACACACGTGTTTGTTCAGCGACGTCAGGACTCCTGCCTAGTTGCGAGGGACAACTCGGGATTCTCCTCGAGGCTTGGCAGGGCAATTGGGACGCCTCTCCAGCTGAGGCGGGAGACCAAGGGTCACTTTCCACGTGCCACAGGAATCCTGGGACTCCTATCAAGTTTCACGAGGAGTCAGGCATCGTCTCCTTTGGAGGCACTGATCTCCGCGTACCTCTGGAGTTTTCAAAGGATGTGAGGCCTCCGGTCGCGATGAGGTGGGGAACTAGGTCTTTCTCTGTGGTCTCCACAGGGGATTCAGACATCCTTTCGTCTTGGGAGATGCAAGACAAGCCTGCATTCAAGTCACTGCAGGGATATCCGGCCTTATTTCGAGTCAGGGCATCGCGGTGTCCATTCCACTTGAGCCCGCAAACTCAGAGTCCCTCTCACATACCTAGAGCTGAGAGAAGCCTCCTCTTGAGGTGCTTGTGGTAAGGTGGTATTCCTCTGGAGTCGAAGCCAGGGACTAACCTTTCATCTCGAGTTGATTTTTGGTCCACGGAGCTCTTTCGTGTTGCTACAGTGACCTCAGGATCCCTCTAGCCATGAAACAGTGTTCTTGGGGTTTCTCTGGAGTGCCATCAAGGAAATCAAGGCTCTTTTCATGTGTGATGTGCAACACGGAATTGCTCTGCACGCAGTGCAGGGGAATCAGGCCTCATCTAGCGGTGAGGGGGAAGTCTCATGGTTGTTCTCGAGTTGCGGCGGGAACCTGGGGTATATTCTCGAGTTACGACGGGGATGGCCCTTCCACACAAGTGTTTGTTCAGCGACGGCACGACTCCTGCCTAGTTGCGAGGGACAACTCGGGATTCTCCTCGAGGCTTGGCAGGGGAATTGGGACGCCTCTCCAGCTGAGGCGGGAGACCAAGGGTCCCTTTCCACGTGCCACAGGAATCCTGGGACTCCTATCAAGTTTCACGAGGAGTCAGGCATCGTCTCCTTTGGAGGCACTGATGTCCGCGTAACTCTGGAGTTTTCAAAGGATGTGAGGCCTCTGGTCGCCATGAAGTGGGGAACTAGGTCTTTCTCTGTGGTCTCCACAGGGGATTCAGACATCCTTTCGTCTTGGGAGATGCAAGACGAGCCTGCATTCAAGTCACTGCAGGGATATACGGCCTTATTTCGAGTCAGGGCATCGCGGTGTCCATTCCACTTGAGGCCGCAAACTCAGGGTCCCTCTCACATACCTAGAGCTGAGAGATGCCTCCTCTTGAGGTGCTTGTGGTAAGGTGGTATTCCTCTGCAGTCGAAGCCAGGGACTACCCTCTTATCTCGAGTTGATTTTTGGTCCACTTAGCTCTTTCTTGTTGCTACAGTGACCTCAGGATCCCTCTAGCCTTGAAAGAGTGTTCTTGTGGTTTCTCTGGAGTGCCATCAAGGAAATCAAGTCTCCTTTCAAGTGTGATATGCAACACGGAATTGCTCTGCACGCAGTGCTGGGGAATCGGGCCTCATCTAGCGACGAGGGGGAAGTCTCATGGTTTTTTTCGAGTTGCGGCGGGAACCTGGGGTATATTCTCGAGTTACGACGGGGATGGCCCTTCCACCCACGTGTTTGTTCAGCGACGTCAGGACTCCTGCCTAGTTGCGAGGGACAACTCGGGATTCTCCTCGAGGCTTGGCAGGGCAATTGGGACAACTCTCCAGCTGAGGCGGGAGACCAAGGGTCCCTTTCCACGTGCCCAGGAATCCTGGGACTCCTATCAAGTTTCACGAGGAGTCAGGCATCGTCTCCTTTGGAGGCACTGATATCCGCGTACCTCTGGAGTTTTCAAAGATGTGAGGCCTCCGTTCGCGATGAGGTGGGGAACTAGGTCTTTCTCTGTGGTCTCCACAGGGGATTCAGACATCCTTTCGTCTTGGGAGATGCAAGACGAGCCTGCATTCCAGTCACTGCAGGGATATCCAGCCTTATTTCGAGTCAGGGTATCGTGGTGTCCATTCCACTTGAGGCTGCAAACTCAGGGTCCCTCTCACATACCTAGAGCTGAGAGAAGCCTCCTCTTGAGGTGCTTGTGGTAAGGTGGTATTCCTCTGGAGTCGAAGCCAGGGACTAACCTCTCATCTCGAGTTGATTTTTGGTCCAGGGAGCTCTTTCGTGTTGCTACAGTGACCTCAGGATCCCTCTAGCCTTGAAACAGTGTTCTTGGGGTTTCTCTGGAGTGCCATAAAGGAAATCAAGGCTCCTTTCATGTTTGATGTGCAATACGGAATTGCTTTGAATGCAGTGCAGGGCAATCGGGCCTCATCTTGCGGCGAAGGGGAAGTCTCATGGTTTTTCTCGAGTTGCGGCGGGAACCTGGGGTATATTCTCGAGGTACGACTGGGATGGCCCTTTCAAACACGTGTTTGTTCAGCGACGTCAGGACTCCTGCCTAGTTGCGAGGGACAACTCGGGATTCTCCTCGAGGCTTGGCAGGGCAATTGGGACGCCTCTCCAGCTGAGGCTGGAGACCAAGGGTCCCTTTCCACGTGCCACAGGAATCCTGGGACTCCTATCAAGTTTCACGAGGAGTCAGGCATCGTCTCCTTTGGAGGCACTGATCTCCGCGTACCTGTGGAGTTTTCAAAGGATGTGAGGCCTCCGGTCGCGATGAGGTGGGGAACTAGGTCTTTCTCTGTGGTCTCCACAGGGGATTCAGACATCCTTTCGTCTTGGGAGATGCAAGACGAGCCTGCATTCAAGTCACTGCAGGGATAACCGGCCTTATTTCGAGTCAGGGCATCGCGGTGTCCATTCCATTTGAGGCCGCAAACTCAGGGTCCCTCTCACATACCTAGAGCTGAGAGAAGCCTCCTCTTGAGGTGCTTGTGGTAAGGTGGTATTTCTCTGGAGTCGAAGCCAGGGACTATCCTCTCATCTCGAGTTGATTTTTGGGCCACGGTGCTCTTTCGTGTGGCTACACTGATCTCAGGATCCCTCTAGCCTTGAAACAGTGTTCTTGGGGTTTCTCTGGAGTGCCATCAAGGAAATCAAGGCTCCTTTCATGTGTGATGTGCAACACGGAATTGGTCTGCATGCAGTGGAGGGGAATCGGGCCTTATCTCGCGGCGAGGGGGAAGTCTCATGGTTTTACTCGAGTTGCGGCGGGAACCTGGGGTATATTCTCGAGTTACGACGGGGATGGCCCTTCCAAACACGTGTTTGTTCAGCGACCTCAGGACTCCTGTCTAGTTGCGAGGGACAACTCGGGATTCTCCTCGAGGCTTGGCAGGGCAATTGGGACGCCTCTCCAGCTGAGGCGGGAGACCAGTGTCCCTTTCCACGTGCCACAGGAATCCTGGGACTCCTGTCAAGTTTCACGAGGAGTCAGGCATCGTCTCCTTTAGAGGCACTCATCTCCGCGTAACTCTGGAGTTTTCAAAGGATGTGAGGCCTCCGGTCGCGATGAGGTGGGGAACTAGGTCTTTTTCTGTGGTCTCCACAGGGGATTCGGACATTCTTTCGTCTTGGGAGATGCAAGACG
Organism: Cervus elaphus; assembly: GCF_910594005.1. NCBI lineage: Eukaryota > Metazoa > Chordata > Mammalia > Artiodactyla > Cervidae > Cervus > Cervus elaphus. The sequence goes on from NC_057848.1 coordinate 24,188,432, forward strand.
AGCCTGCATTCAAGTCACTGCAGGCATATCCGGCCTTATTTCGAGTCATGGCATCGCGGTGTCCGTTCCACTTGAGGCCGCAAACTCAGCACATAGATAGAGCTGAGAGAAGCCTCCTCTTGAGGTGCTTGTGGTAAGGTGGTATTCCTCTGGAGTCGAAGCCAGGGACTACCCTCTCATCTCGAGTTGATTTTTGGTCCACGGAGCTCTTTCTTGTTGCTACAGTGACCTCAGGATCCCTCTAGCCTTGAAACAGTGTTCTTGGGGTTTCTCTGGAGTGCCATCAAGGAAATCAAGGCTCCTTTCATGTGTGATGTGCAACACGGAATTGCTCTGCACGCAGTGCAGGGGAATCGGGCCTCATCTAGGGGCGAGGGGGAAGTCTCATGGTTTTTCTCGAGTTGCGGCGGGAACCTGGGGTATATTCTCGAGTTACGAAGGGGATAGCCCTTCCACACACGTGTTTGTTCTGCGACGTCAGGACTCCTGCCTAGTTGCGAGGGACAACTCGGGATTCTCCTCGAGGCTTGGCACGGCAAATGGGACGCCTCTCCAGCTGAGGCGGGAGACCAAGGGTCCCTTTCCACGTGCCACAGGAATCCTGGGACTCCTATCAAGTTTCACGAGGAGTCAGGCATCGTCTCCTTTGGAGGCACTGATGTCCGCGTAACTCTGGAGTTGTCAAAGGATGTGAGGCCTCTGGTCGCCATGAAGTGGGGAACTAGGTCTTTCTCTGTGGTCTCCACAGGGGATTCAGACATCCTTTCGTCTTGGGAGATGCAAGACGAGCCTGCATTCAAGTCACTGCAGGGATATACGGCCTTATTTCGAGTCAGGGCATCGCGGTGTCCATTCCACTTGAGGCCGCAAATTCAGGGTCCCTCTCACATACCTAGAGCTGAGAGATGCCTCCTCTTGAGGTGCTTGTGGTAAGGTGGTATTCCTCTGCAGTCGAAGCCAGGGACTACCCTCTTATCTCGAGTTGATTTTTGGTCCACTTAGCTCTTTCTTGTTGCTACAGTGACCTCAGGATCCCTCTAGCCTTGAAAGAGTATTCTTGTGGTTTCTCTGGAGTGCCATCAAGGAAATCAAGTCTCCTTTCATGTGTGATGTGCAACACGGAATTGCTCTGCACGCAGTGCTGGGGAATCGGGCCTCATCTAGCGACGAGGGGGAAGTCTCATGGTTTTTTTCGAGTTGCGGCGGGAACCTGGGGTATATTCTCGAGTTACGACGGGGATGGCCCTTCCACCCACGTCTTTGTTCAGCAACGTCAGGACTCCTGCCTAGTTGCGAGGGACAACTCGGGATTCTCCTCGAGGCTTGGCAGGGCAATTGGGACGCCTCTCCAGCTGAGGCGGGAACCAAGGGTCCCTTTCCACGTGCCACAGGAATCCTGGGACTCCTATCAAGTTTCACGAGGAGTCAGGCATCGTCTCCTTTGGAGGCACTGATCTCCGCGTACCTCTGGAGTTTTCAAAGGATGTGAGGCCTCCGTTCGCGATGAGGTGGGGAACTAGGTCTTTCTCTGTGGTCTCCACAGGGGATTCAGACATCCTTTCATCTTGGGAGATGCAAGACGAGCCTGCATTCCAGTCACTGCAGGGATATCCAGCCTTATTTCGAGTCAGGGTATCGTGGTGTCCATTCCACTTGAGGCCGCAAACTCAGGGTCCCTCTCACATACCTAGAGCTGAGAGAAGCCTCCTCTTGAGGTGCTTGTGGTAAGGTGGTATTCCTCTGGAGTCGAAGCCAGGGACTAACCTCTCATCTCGAGTTGATTTGTGGTCCACGGAGCTCTTTCGTGTTGCTACAGTGACCTCAGGATCCCTCTAGCCTTGAAACAGTGTTCTTGGGGTTTCTCTGGAGTGCCATAAAGGAAATCAAGGCTCCTTTCATGTTTGAAGTGCAATACGGAATTGCTTTGAATGCAGTGCAGGGGAATCGGGCCTCATCTTGCGGCGAAGGGGAAGTCTCATGGTTTTTCTCGATTTGCGGCGGGAACCTGGGGTATATTCTCGAGGTACGACTGGGATGGCCCTTCCACCCACGTGTTTGTTCAGCGACGTCAGGACTCCTGCCTAGTTGCGAGGGACAACTCGGGATTCTCCTCGAGGCTTGGCAGGGCAATTGGGACGCCTCTCCAGCTGAGGCTGGAGACCAAGGGTCCCTTTCCACGTGCCACAGGAAACCTGGGACTCCTATCAAGTTTCACGAGGAGTCAGGCATCGTCTCCTTTGAAGGCACTGATCTCCGCGTACCTCTGGAGTTTTCAAAGGATGTGAGGCCTCCGGTCGCGATGAGGTGGGGAACTAGGTCTTTCTCTGTGGTCTCCACAGGGGATTCAGACATCCTTTCGTCTTGGGAGATGCAAGACGAGCCTGCATTCAAGTCACTGCAGGGATAACCGGCCTTATTTCGAGTCAGGGCATCGTGGTGTCCATTCCATTTGAGGCCGCAAACTCAGGGTCCCTCTCACATACCTAGAGCTGAGAGAAGCCTCCTCTTGAGGTGCTTGTGGTAAGGTGGTATTCCTCTGGAGTCGAAGCCAGGGACTATCCTCTCATCTCGAGTTGATTTTTGGGCCACGATGCTCTTTCGTGTGGCTACACTGATCTCAGGATCCCTCTAGCCTTGAAACAGTGTTCTTGGGGTTTCTCTGGAGTGCCATCAAGGAAATCAAGGCTCCTTTCATGTGTGATGTGCAACACGGAATTGGTCTTCATGCAGTGGAGGGGAATCGGGCCTGATCTGGCGGCGAGGGGGAAGTCTCATGGTTTTTCTCGAGTTGCGGCGGGAACCTGGGGTATATTCTCGAGTTACGACGGGGATGGCCCTTCCACCCACGTGTTTGTTCAGCGACGTCAGGACTCCTGCCTATTTGCGAGGGACAACTCGGTATTCTCCTCGAGGCTTGGCAGGGTAATTGGGACGCCTCTCCAGCTGACGCGGGAGACCAAGGATCCCTTTCCATGTCCCACAGGAATCCTGGGACTCCTATCAAGTTTCACGAGGAGTCAGGCATCGTCTCCTTTGGAGGCACTGATCTACGCATTCCTCTGGAGTTTTCAAAGAATGTGAGGCCTCCGTTCGCGATGAGGTGGGGAACTAGGTCTTTCTCTGTGGTCTCCACAGGGGATTCAGACATCCTTTCGTCTTGGGAGATGCAAGACGCGCCTGCATTCAAGTCACTGCAGGGATATCCGGCCTTATTTTGAGTCAGGGCATCGCGGTGTCCATTCCACTTGAGTCCGCAAACTCAGCACATAGCTAGAGATGAGAGAAGCCTCCTCTTGAGGTGCTTGTGGTAAAGTGGTATTCCTCTGGAGTCGAAGCCAGGGACTAACCTCTCATCTCGTGTTGATTTTTGGTCCACGGAGCTCTTTCGTGTTGCTACAGTGACCTCAGGATCCCTCTAGCCTTGAAACAGTGTTCTTGGGGTTTCTCTGGAGTGCCATCAAGGAAATCAAGGCTCCTTTCATGTGTGATGTCCAACACGGAATTGCTCTGCACGCAGTGCAGGGGAATCGGGCCTCATATCGCGGCGAGTGGGAAGTCTCATGGTTTTTCTCGAGTTGCGCCGGGAACCTGGGGTATATTTTCGAGTTACGATGGGGATGGCCCTTCCGCCCACGTGTTTGTTCAGCGTCGTCAGGACTCCTGCCTAGTTGCGAGGGACAACTCGGGATTCTCCTCGAGGCTTGGCAGGGCACTTGGAACGCCTCTCCAGCTGAGGCGGGAGACCAAGGGTCCCTTTCCACGTGCCACAGGAATCCTGGGACTCCTATCAAGTTTCACGAGGAGTCAGGCATCGTCTCCTTTGGAGGCACTGATCTCCGTGTACCTCTGGAGTTTTCAAAGGATATGAGGCCTCCGGTCGCCATGAGGTGGGGAACTACGTCTTTCTTGTGGTCTCCACAGGGGATTCAGACATCCTCTCGTCTTGGGAGATGCAAGACGAGCCTGCATTCAAGTCACTGCATGGATATCCGGCCTTATTTCGAGTCAGGGCATCGCAGTGTCCATTCCACTTGAGGCCGCAAAATCAGGTTCCCTCTCACAAACCTAGAGCTGAGAGAAGCCTCCTTTTGAGGTGCTTGTTGTAAAGTGGTATTCCTCTGGAGTCGAAGCCAGGGACTAACCTCTCATCTCGAGTTGATTTTTGGTCCACGGAGCTCTTTCGTGTTGCTACAGTGACCTCAGGATCCCTCTAGCCTTGAAACAGTGTTCTTGGGGTTTCTCTGGAGTGGCATCAAGGAAATCAAGGCTCCTTTCATGTGTGATGTGCAACACGGCATTGCTCTGCACGCAGTGCAGGGGAATCGGGCCTCATCTCGCGGCGAGGGGGAAGTCTCATGGTTTTTCTCGAGTTGCGGCGGAAACCTGGGGTATATTCTCGAGTTACGACGAGGATGGCCCTTTCAACCACGTGTTTCTTCAGCGACGTCAGGACTCCTGCATAGTTGCGAGGGACAACTCGGGATTCTCCTCGAGGCTTGGCAGGGCAATTGGGACGCCTCTCCCGCTGAGGCGGGAGACCAAGGCTTCCTTTCCACGTGCCACAGGAATCCTGGGACTCCTATCAAGTTTCACGAGGAGTCAGGCATCGTCTCCTTTGGAGGCACTGATCTCCGCGTACCTCTGGAGTTTTCAAAGGATGTGAGGCCTCCGGTAGCGATGAGGTGGGGAACTAGGTCTTTCTCTGTGGTCTCCACAGGGGATTCAGATATCCTCTCGTCTTGGGAGATGCTAGATGAGCCTGCATTCAAGTCACTGTAAGGATATCCGGCCTTATTTCGAGTCAGGGCATCGCGGTGTCCATTCCACTTGAGGCCGCAAACTCAGGGTCCCTCTCACATACCTAGAGCTGAGAGAAGCCTCCTCTTGAGGTGCTTGTGGTAAGGTTGTATTCCTCTGGAGTCGAAGCCAGGGACTAACCTCTCATCTCGAGTTGATTTTTGGTCCACGGAGCTCTTTCGTGTTGCTACAGTGACCTAAGGATCCCTTTAGCCTTGAAACAGTGTTCTTGGGGTTTCTCTGGAGTGCCATCAAGGAAATCAAGGCTCCTTTCATGTGTGATGTGCAACACGGAATTGCTCTGCACGCAGTGCTGGGGAATCGGGCCTCATCTCGGGGCGAGGGGGAAGTCTCATGGTTTTTCTCGAGTTGCGGCGGGAACCTGGGGTATATTCTCGAGTTACGACGGGGATGGCCCTTCCACCCACGTGTTTGTTCAGCGACGTCAGGACTCCTGCCTAGTTGCGAGGGACAACTCGGGATTCTCCTCGAGGCTTGGCAGGGCAATTGGGACAACTCTCCAGCTGAGGCGGGAGACCAAGGGTCCCTTTCCACGTGCCCAGGAATCCTGGGACTCCTATCAAGTTTCACGAGGAGTCTGGCGTCGTCTCCTTTGAAGGCACTGATCTCCGTGTACCTCTGGAGTTTTCAAAGGATGTGATGCCTCCGGTCGCCATGAGGTGGGGAACTAGGTCTTTCTCTGTGGTCTCAACAGGGGATTCAGACATCCTTTCATCTTGGGAGATGCAAGACGAGCCTGCATTCAAGTCACTGCAGGAATATCCGGCCTTATTTCGAGTCAGGGCGTCGTGGTGTTCATTCCACTTGAGGCCACAAACTCAGGGTCCCTCTCACATACCTAGAGCTGAGAGAAGCCTCCTCTTGAGGTACTTGTGGTAAGGTGGTATTCGTCTGGAGTCGAAGTCAGGGACTAACCTCTCATCTCGAGTTGATTTTTGGTCCACTGAGCTCTTTCTTGTTGCTACATTGACCTCAGGATCCCTCTAGCCTTGAAACAGTGTTCTTGGGGTTTCTCTGGAGTGCCATCAAGGAAATCAAGGCTCCTTTCATGTGTGATGTGCAACACGGAATTGCTCTGCACGCAGTGCAGGGGAATCGGGCCTCATCTCGCGGCGAGGGGGAAGTCTCATGGTTTTTCTCGAGTTGCGGCGGGAACCTGTGGTATATTCTCGAGTTACGACGGGGATGGCCCTTCCACACAAGTGTTTGTTCAGCGACGGCACGACTCCTGCCTAGTTGCGAGGGACAACTCGGGATTCTCCTCGAGGCTTGGCAGTGGAATTGGGACGCCTCTCCAGGTGAGGCGGGAGACCAAGGGTCCCTTTCCACGTGCCACAGGAATCCTGGGACTCCTATCAAGTTTCACGAGGAGTCAGGCATCGTCTCCTTTGGAGGCACTGATGTCCGCGTAACTCTGGAGTTTTCAAAGGATGTGAGGCCTCTGGTCGCCATGAAGTGGGGAACTAGGTCTTTCTCTGTGGTCTCCACAGGGGATTCAGACATCCTTTCGTCTTGGGAGATGCAAGACGAGCCTGCATTCAAGTCACTGCAGGGATATACGGCCTTATTTCGAGTGAGGGCATCGCGGTGTCCATTCCACTTGAGGCCGCAAACTCAGGGTCCCTCTCACATACCTAGAGCTGAGAGATGCCTCCTCTTGAGGTGCTTGTGGTAAGGTGGTATTCCTCTGCAGTCGAAGCCAGGGACTACCCTCTTATCTCGAGTTGATTTTTGGTCCACTTAGCTCTTTCTTGTTGCTACAGTGACCTCAGGATCCCTCTAGCCTTGAAAGAGTGTTCTTGTGGTTTCTCTGGAGTGCCATCAAGGAAATCAAGTCTCCTTTCAAGTGTGATATGCAACACGGAATTGCTCTGCACGCAGTGCTGGGGAATCGGGCCTCATCTAGCGACGAGGGGGAAGTCTCATGGTTTTTTTCGAGTTGCGGCGGGAACCTGGGGTATATTCTCGAGTTACGACGGGGATGGCCCTTCCACCCACGTGTTTGTTCAGCGACGTCAGGACTCCTGCCTAGTTGCGAGGGACAACTCGGGATTCTCCTCGAGGCTTGGCAGGGCAATTGGGACAACTCTCCAGCTGAGGCGGGAGACCAAGGGTCCCTTTCCACGTGCCCAGGAATCCTGGGACTCCTATCAAGTTTCACGAGGAGTCAGGCATCGTCTCCTTTGGAGGCACTGATATCCGCGTACCTCTGGAGTTTTCAAAGATGTGAGGCCTCCGTTCGCGATGAGGTGGGGAACTAGGTCTTTCTCTGTGGTCTCCACAGGGGATTCAGACATCCTTTCGTCTTGGGAGATGCAAGACGAGCCTGCATTCCAGTCACTGCAGGGATATCCAGCCTTATTTCGAGTCAGGGTATCGTGGTGTCCATTCCACTTGAGGCTGCAAACTCAGGGTCCCTCTCACATACCTAGAGCTGAGAGAAGCCTCCTCTTGAGGTGCTTGTGGTAAGGTGGTATTCCTCTGGAGTCGAAGCCAGGGACTAACCTCTCATCTCGAGTTGATTTTTGGTCCAGGGAGCTCTTTCGTGTTGCTACAGTGACCTCAGGATCCCTCTAGCCTTGAAACAGTGTTCTTGGGGTTTCTCTGGAGTGCCATAAAGGAAATCAAGGCTCCTTTCATGTTTGATGTGCAATACGGAATTGCTTTGAATGCACTGCAGGGCAATCGGGCCTCATCTTGCGGCGAAGGGGAAGTCTCATGGTTTTTCTCGAGTTGCGGCGGGAACCTGGGGTATATTCTCGAGGTACGACTGGGATGGCCCTTTCAAACACGTGTTTGTTCAGCGACGTCAGGACTCCTGCCTAGTTGCGAGGGACAACTCGGGATTCTCCTCGAGGCTTGGCAGGGAAATTGGGACGCCTCTCCAGCTGAGGCTGGAGACCAAGGGTCCCTTTCCACGTGCCACAGGAATCCTGGGACTCCTATCAAGTTTCACGAGGAGTCAGGCATCGTCTCCTTTGGAGGCACTGATCTCCGCGTACCTGTGGAGTTTTCAAAGGATGTGAGGCCTCCGGTCGCGATGAGGTGGGGAACTAGGTCTTTCTCTGTGGTCTCCACAGGGGATTCAGACATCCTTTCGTCTTGGGAGATGCAAGACGAGCCTGCATTCAAGTCACTGCAGGGATAACCGGCCTTATTTCGAGTCAGGGCATCGCGGTGTCCATTCCATTTGAGGCCGCAAACTCAGGGTCCCTCTCACATACCTAGAGCTGAGAGAAGCCTCCTCTTGAGGTGCTTGTGGTAAGGTGGTATTTCTCTGGAGTCGAAGCCAGGGACTATCCTCTCATCTCGAGTTGATTTTTGGGCCACGGTGCTCTTTCGTGTGGCTACACTGATCTCAGGATCCCTCTAGCCTTGAAACAGTGTTCTTGGGGTTTCTCTGGAGTGCCATCAAGGAAATCAAGGCTCCTTTCATGTGTGATGTGCAACACGGAATTGGTCTGCATGCAGTGGAGGGGAATCGGGCCTTATCTCGCGGCGAGGGGGAAGTCTCATGGTTTTACTCGAGTTGCGGCGGGAACCTGGGGTATATTCTCGAGTTACGACGGGGATGGCCCTTCCAAACACGTGTTTGTTCAGCGACCTCAGGACTCCTGTCTAGTTGCGAGGGACAACTCGGGATTCTCCTCGAGGCTTGGCAGGGCAATTGGGACGCCTCTCCAGCTGAGGCGGGAGACCAGTGTCCCTTTCCACGTGCCACAGGAATCCTGGGACTCCTGTCAAGTTTCACGAGGAGTCAGGCATCGTCTCCTTTAGAGGCACTCATCTCCGCGTAACTCTGGAGTTTTCAAAGGATGTGAGGCCTCCGGTCGCGATGAGGTGGGGAACTAGGTCTTTTTCTGTGGTCTCCACAGGGGATTCGGACATTCTTTCGTCTTGGGAGATGCAAGACGAGCCTGCATTCAAGTCACTGCAGGCATATCCGGCCTTATTTCGAGTCATGGCATCGCGGTGTCCGTTCCACTTGAGGCCGCAAACTCAGCACATAGATAGAGCTGAGAGAAGCCTCCTCTTGAGGTGCTTGTGGTAAGGTGGTATTCCTCTGGAGTCGAAGCCAGGGACTACCCTCTCATCTCGAGTTGATTTTTGGTCCACGGAGCTCTTTCTTGTTGCTACAGTGACCTCAGGATCCCTCTAGCCTTGAAACAGTGTTCTTGGGGTTTCTCTGGAGTGCCATCAAGGAAATCAAGGCTCCTTTCATGTGTGATGTGCAACACGGAATTGCTCTGCACGCAGTGCAGGGGAATCGGGCCTCATCTAGGGGCGAGGGGGAAGTCTCATGGTTTTTCTCGAGTTGCGGCGGGAACCTGGGGTATATTCTCGAGTTACGAAGGGGATAGCCCTTCCACACACGTGTTTGTTCTGCGACGTCAGGACTCCTGCCTAGTTGCGAGGGACAACTCGGGATTCTCCTCGAGGCTTGGCACGGCAAATGGGACGCCTCTCCAGCTGAGGCGGGAGACCAAGGGTCCCTTTCCACGTGCCACAGGAATCCTGGGACTCCTATCAAGTTTCACGAGGAGTCAGGCATCGTCTCCTTTGGAGGCACTGATGTCCGCGTAACTCTGGAGTTTTCAAAGGATGTGAGGCCTCTGGTCGCCATGAAGTGGGGAACTAGGTCTTTCTCTGTGGTCTCCACAGGGGATTCAGACATCCTTTCGTCTTGGGAGATGCAAGACGAGCCTGCATTCAAGTCACTGCAGGGATATACGGCCTTATTTCGAGTCAGGGCATCGCGGTGTCCATTCCACTTGAGGCCGCAAATTCAGGGTCCCTCTCACATACCTAGAGCTGAGAGATGCCTCCTCTTGAGGTGCTTGTGGTAAGGTGGTATTCCTCTGCAGTCGAAGCCAGGGACTACCCTCTTATCTCGAGTTGATTTTTGGTCCACTTAGCTCTTTCTTGTTGCTACAGTGACCTCAGGATCCCTCTAGCCTTGAAAGAGTGTTCTTGTGGTTTCTCTGGAGTGCCATCAAGGAAATCAAGTCTCCTTTCATGTGTGATGTGCAACACGGAATTGCTCTGCACGCAGTGCTGGGGAATCGGGCCTCATCTAGCGACGAGGGGGAAGTCTCATGGTTTTTTTCGAGTTGCGGCGGGAACCTGGGGTATATTCTCGAGTTACGACGGGGATGGCCCTTCCACCCACGTGTTTGTTCAGCGACGTCAGGACTCCTGCCTAGTTGCGAGGGACAACTCGGGATTCTCCTCGAGGCTTGGCAGGGCAATTGGGACGCCTCTCCAGCTGAGGCGGGAACCAAGGGTCCCTTTCCACGTGCCACAGGAATCCTGGGACTCCTATCAAGTTTCACGAGGAGTCAGGCATCGTCTCCTTTGGAGGCACTGATCTCCGCGTACCTCTGGAGTTTTCAAAGGATGTGAGGCCTCCGTTCGCGATGAGGTGGGGAACTAGGTCTTTCTCTGTGGTCTCCACAGGGGATTCAGACATCCTTTCATCTTGGGAGATGCAAGACGAGCCTGCATTCCAGTCACTGCAGGGATATCCAGCCTTATTTCGAGTCAGGGTATCGTGGTGTCCATTCCACTTGAGGCCGCAAACTCAGGGTCCCTCTCACATACCTAGAGCTGAGAGAAGCCTCCTCTTGAGGTGCTTGTGGTAAGGTGGTATTCCTCTGGAGTCGAAGCCAGGGACTAACCTCTCATCTCGAGTTGATTTGTGGTCCACGGAGCTCTTTCGTGTTGCTACAGTGACCTCAGGATCCCTCTAGCCTTGAAACAGTGTTCTTGGGGTTTCTCTGGAGTGCCATAAAGGAAATCAAGGCTCCTTTCATGTTTGAAGTGCAATACGGAATTGCTTTGAATGCAGTGCAGGGGAATCGGGCCTCATCTTGCGGCGAAGGGGAAGTCTCATGGTTTTTCTCGATTTGCGGCGGGAACCTGGGGTATATTCTCGAGGTACGACTGGGATGGCCCTTCCACCCACGTGTTTGTTCAGCGACGTCAGGACTCCTGCCTAGTTGCGAGGGACAACTCGGGATTCTCCTCGAGGCTTGGCAGGGCAATTGGGACGCCTCTCCAGCTGAGGCTGGAGACCAAGGGTCCCTTTCCACGTGCCACAGGAAACCTGGGACTCCTATCAAGTTTCACGAGGAGTCAGGCATCGTCTCCTTTGAAGGCACTGATCTCCGCGTACCTCTGGAGTTTTCAAAGGATGTGAGGCCTCCGGTCGCGATGAGGTGGGGAACTAGGTCTTTCTCTGTGGTCTCCACAGGGGATTCAGACATCCTTTCGTCTTGGGAGATGCAAGAAGAGCCTGCATTCAAGTCACTGCAGGGATAACCGGCCTTATTTCGAGTCAGGGCATCGTGGTGTCCATTCCATTTGAGGCCGCAAACTCAGGGTCCCTCTCACATACCTAGAGCTGAGAGAAGCCTCCTCTTGAGGTGCTTGTGGTAAGGTGGTATTCCTCTGGAGTCGAAGCCAGGGACTATCCTCTCATCTCGAGTTGATTTTTGGGCCACGATGCTCTTTCGTGTGGCTACACTGATCTCAGGATCCCTCTAGCCTTGAAACAGTGTTCTTGGGGTTTCTCTGGAGTGCCATCAAGGAAATCAAGGCTCCTTTCATGTGTGATGTGCAACACGGAATTGGTCTTCATGCAGTGGAGGGGAATCGGGCCTGATCTGGCGGCGAGGGGGAAGTCTCATGGTTTTTCTCGAGTTGCGGCGGGAACCTGGGGTATATTCTCGAGTTACGACGGGGATGGCCCTTCCACCCACGTGTTTGTTCAGCGACGTCAGGACTCCTGCCTATTTGCGAGGGACAACTCGGTATTCTCCTCGAGGCTTGGCAGGGTAATTGGGACGCCTCTCCAGCTGACGCGGGAGACCAAGGATCCCTTTCCATGTCCCACAGGAATCCTGGGACTCCTATCAAGTTTCACGAGGAGTCAGGCATCGTCTCCTTTGGAGGCACTGATCTACGCATTCCTCTGGAGTTTTCAAAGAATGTGAGGCCTCCGTTCGCGATGAGGTGGGGAACTAGGTCTTTCTCTGTGGTCTCCACAGGGGATTCAGACATCCTTTCGTCTTGGGAGATGCAAGACGCGCCTGCATTCAAGTCACTGCAGGGATATCCGGCCTTATTTTGAGTCAGGGCATCGCGGTGTCCATTCCACTTGAGTCCGCAAACTCAGCACATAGCTAGAGATGAGAGAAGCCTCCTCTTGAGGTGCTTGTGGTAAAGTGGTATTCCTCTGGAGTCGAAGCCAGGGACTAACCTCTCATCTCGTGTTGATTTTTGGTCCACGGAGCTCTTTCGTGTTGCTACAGTGACCTCAGGATCCCTCTAGCCTTGAAACAGTGTTCTTGGGGTTTCTCTGGAGTGCCATCAAGGAAATCAAGGCTCCTTTCATGTGTGATGTCCAACACGGAATTGCTCTGCACGCAGTGCAGGGGAATCGGGCCTCATATCGCGGCGAGTGGGAAGTCTCATGGTTTTTCTCGAGTTGCGCCGGGAACCTGGGGTATATTTTCGAGTTACGATGGGGATGGCCCTTCCGCCCACGTGTTTGTTCAGCGTCGTCAGGACTCCTGCCTAGTTGCGAGGGACAACTCGGGATTCTCCTCGAGGCTTGGCAGGGCACTTGGAACGCCTCTCCAGCTGAGGCGGGAGACCAAGGGTCCCTTTCCACGTGCCACAGGAATCCTGGGACTCCTATCAAGTTTCACGAGGAGTCAGGCATCGTCTCCTTTGGAGGCACTGATCTTCGTGTACCTCTGGAGTTTTCAAAGGATATGAGGCCTCCGGTCGCCATGAGGTGGGGAACTACGTCTTTCTTGTGGTCTCCACAGGGGATTCAGACATCCTCTCGTCTTGGGAGATGCAAGACGAGCCTGCATTCAAGTCACTGCAGGGATATCCGGCCTTATTTCGAGTCAGGGCATCGCAGTGTCCATTCCACTTGAGGCCGCAAAATCAGGTTCCCTCTCACAAACCTAGAGCTGAGAGAAGCCTCCTCTTGAGGTGCTTGTTGTAAAGTGGTATTCCTCTGGAGTCGAAGCCAGGGACTAACCTCTCATCTCGAGTTGATTTTTGGTCCACGGAGCTCTTTCGTGTTGCTACAGTGACCTCAGGATCCCTCTAGCCTTGAAACAGTGTTCTTGGGGTTTCTCTGGAGTGGCATCAAGGAAATCAAGGCTCCTTTCATGTGTGATGTGCAACACGGCATTGCTCTGCACGCAGTGCAGGGGAATCGGGCCTCATCTCGCGGCGAGGGGGAAGTCTCATGGTTTTTCTCGAGTTGCGGCGGAAACCTGGGGTATATTCTCGAGTTACGACGAGGATGGCCCTTTCAACCACGTGTTTCTTCAGCGACGTCAGGACTCCTGCATAGTTGCGAGGGACAACTCGGGATTCTCCTCGAGGCTTGGCAGGGCAATTGGGACGCCTCTCCCGCTGAGGCGGGAGACCAAGGCTTCCTTTCCACGTGCCACAGGAATCCTGGGACTCCTATCAAGTTTCACGAGGAGTCAGGCATCGTCTCCTTTGGAGGCACTGATCTCCGCGTACCTCTGGAGTTTTCAAAGGATGTGAGGCCTCTGGTAGCGATGAGGTGGGGAACTAGGTCTTTCTCTGTGGTCTCCACAGGGGATTCAGACATCCTCTCGTCTTGGGAGATGCTAGATGAGCCTGCATTCAAGTCACTGTAAGGATATCCGGCCTTATTTCGAGTCAGGGCATCGCGGTGTCCATTCCACTTGAGGCCGCAAACTCAGGGTCCCTCTCACATACCTAGAGCTGAGAGAAGCCTCCTCTTGAGGTGCTTGTGGTAAGGTTGTATTCCTCTGGAGTCGAAGCCAGGGACTAACCTCTCATCTCGAGTTGATTTTTGGTCCACGGAGCTCTTTCGTGTTGCTACAGTGACCTAAGGATCCCTTTAGCCTTGAAACAGTGTTCTTGGGGTTTCTCTGGAGTGCCATCAAGGAAATCAAGGCTCCTTTCATGTGTGATGTGCAACACGGAATTGCTCTGCACGCAGTGCTGGGGAATCGGGCCTCATCTCGGGGCGAGGGGGAAGTCTCATGGTTTTTCTCGAGTTGCGGCGGGAACCTGGGGTATATTCTCGAGTTACGACGGGGATGGCCCTTCCACCCACGTGTTTGTTCAGCGACATCAGGACTCCTGCCTAGTTGCGAGGGACAACTCGGGATTCTCCTCGAGGCTTGGCAGGGCAATTGGGACGCCTCTCCAGCTTAGGCGGGAGACCAAGTGTCCCTATCCACGTGCCACAGGAATCCTGGGACTCCTATCAAGTTTCACGAGGAGTCAGGCATCGTCTCCTTTGGAGGCACTGATCTCCGCGTACCTCTGGAGTTTTCAAAGGATGTGAGGCCTCCGGTCACCATGAGGTGGGAAACTAGGTCTTTCTCTGTGGTCTCCACAGGGGATTCAGACATTCGTTCATTTTGGGAGATGCAGGACGAGCCTGCATTCAAGTCACTGCAGGGATATCCGGCCTTATTTCGAGTCAGGGCATCGCGGTGTCCATTTCACTTGAGTCCGCAAACTCAGCACATAGCTAGAGATGAGAGTAGCCTCCTCTTGAGGTGCTTGTGGTAAGGTGGTATTCCTCTGGAATCGAAGCCAGGGATTAACCTCTCATCTCGAGTTGATTTTTGGTCCACGGAGCTCTTTCGTGTTGCTACAGTGACCTCAGGATCCCTCTAGCCTTGAAACAGTGTTCTTGGGGTTTCTTTGGAGTGTCACCAAGGAAATCAAGGCTCCTTTCATGTGTGATGTGCAACACAGAATTGCTCTGCACGCAGTGTAGCGGAATCGGGCCTCATCTCGCGGCGAGGGGGAAGTCTCATGGTTTTTCTCGAGTTGCGGCGGCAACCTGGGCTATATTATCGAGTTACGATGGGGATGGCCCTTCCACCCCCTGTTTGTTCAGCGACGTCAGGACTCCTGCCTACTTGCGAGGGACAACTCGGGATTCTCCTCGAGGCTTGGCAGGCCAATTGGGACGCCTCTCCAGCTGAGGCGGGAGACCAAGGGTCCCTTTTCATGTGCCACAGGAATCCTGGGACTCCTATAAAGTTTCACGAGGAGTCAGGCATCGTCTCCTTTGGAGGCACTGATCCCGCGTACCTCTGGAGTTTTCAAAGTATGTGAGGCCTCCGGTCGCGATGAGGTGGGGAACTAGGTCTTTCTCTGTGGTCTCCACAGGGGATTCAGAAATCCTTTCGTCTTGGGAGATGCAAGACGAGCCTGCATTCAAGTCACTGCAGGGATATCCGGCCTTATTTCGAGTCAGGGAATCGCAGTGTCCATTCCACTTGAGGCCGCAAACTCAGGGTCCCTCTCACATACCTAGAGCTGAGAGAAGCCTCCTCTTGAGGTGCTTGTGGTAAGTTTGTATTCCTCTGGAGTCGAAGCCAGGGACTAACCTCTCATCTCGAGTTGATTTTTGGTCCACGGAGCTCTTTCGTGTTGCTACAGTGACCTCAGGATCCCTCTAGCCTTGAAACAGTGTTCTTGGGGTTTCTCTGGAGTGCCCCCAAGGAAATCAAGGCTCCTTTCATGTGTGATGTGCAACACGGAATTGCTCTGTACGCAGTGCAGGGGAATCGGGCCTCATATCGCGGCGAGGGGAAAGTCTCATGGTTTTTCTCGAGTTGCGGCGGGAACCTGGGGTATATTCTCGAGTTACGACGGGGATGGCACTTTGAACCACGTGTTTGTTCAGCGACCTCAGGACTCCTGCCTAGTTGCGAGGGACAACTCGGGATTCTCCTCGAGGCTTGGCAGGGCAATTGGGACGCCTCTCCAGCTGAGGCGGGAGACCAAGTGTCCCTATCCACGTGCCACAGGAATCCTGGGACACCTATCAAGTTTCACGAGGAGTCAGGCATCGTCTCCTTTGGAGGCACTGATCTCCGCATACCTCTGGAGTTTTCAAAGGATGTGAGGCCTCCGGTCGCGATGAGGTGGGGAACTAGGTCTTTCTCTGTGGTCTCCACAGGGGATTTAGACATCCTTTCATCTTGGGAGATGCAAGACGAGCCTGCATTCAAGTCACTGCAGGGATATCCGGCCTTATTTCGAGCCAGGGCATCGCGGTGTCCATTCCACTTGAGGCCGCAAACTCAGGGTCCTTCTCACATCCCTAGAGCTGAGAGAAGACTCCTCTTGAGGTGCTTGTGGTAAAGTGGTATTTCTCTGGAGTCGAAGCCAGGGACTATCCTCTCATCTCGAGTTGATTTTTGGTCCATGGAGCTCTTTCATGTTGCTACAGTGACCTCAGGATCCCTCTAGTCTTGAAACAGTGTTCTTGGGGTTTCTCTGGAGTGCCACCAAGAAAATCAAGGCTCCTTTCATGGGTGATGTGCAACACGAAATTGCTCTGCACGCATTGCAGGGGAATCGGGCCTCATCTCGCGGCGAGGGGGAAGTCTCATGGTTTTTCTCGAGTTGCGGCGGGAACCTGGGGTATATTCTCGAGTTACGACGGGGATGGCCCTTCCACCCACGTGTTTCTTCAGCGACGTCAGGACTCCTGCATAGTTGCGAGGGACAACTCGGGATTCTACTCGAAGCTTGGCAGGGCAATTGGGACGCCTCTCCAGCTGAGGCGGGAGACCAAGGCTTCCTTTCCACGTGCCACAGGAATCCTGGGCCTCCTAAGAAGTTTCACGAGGAGTCAGGCATCGTCTCCTTTGGAGGCACTGATCTCCGCGTACCTCTGGAGTTTTCAAAGGATATAAGGAATCCGGTCGCGATGAGGTGGGGAACTAGGTCTTTCTCTGTGGTCTCCACAGGGGATTCAGACATCCTTTCGTCTTGGGAGATGCAAGACGAGCCTGCATTCAAGTCACTGCAGGGATATCCGTCCTTATTTCGAGTCAGGGCATCGCGGTCTCCATTCCACTTGAGGCCGCAAAATCAGGGTCCCTCTCACATACCTAGAGCTGAGAGAAGCCTCCTCTTGAGGTGCTTGTGGTAAGGTGGTATTCCTCTGGAGTCCAAGCCAGGGACTATCCACTCATCTCGAGTTGATTTTTGGTCCATGGAGCTCTTTCGTGTTGCTACAGTGACCTCAGGATCCCTCTAGCCTTGAAACAGTGTTCTTGGGGTTTCTCTGTAGTGCCATCAAGGAAATCAAGGCTCCTTTCATGTGTGATATGCAACTCTGAATTGCTCTGCATGCAGTGCAGGGGAATCGGGCCTCATCTCGCGTCCAGGGGGAAGTCTCATGGTTTTTCTCGAGTTGCGGCGGGAACCTGGGTTATATTCTCGAGTTACGACGGGGATGGCCCTTCCACCCATGTGTTTGTTCAGCGACGTAAGGACTCCTGCCTAGTTGCGAGGGACAACTCGGGATTCTCCTCGAGGCTTGGCAGGGCAATTGGGACGCCTCTCCAGCTGAGGCGGGAGACCAAGGCTTCCTTTCCACGTGCCACAGGAATCCTGGGACTCCTATCAAGTTTCACGAGGTGTCAAGCATCATCTCCTTTGGAGGCACTGATCTCCGCGTACCTCTGGAGTTTTCAAAGGATGTGAGGCCTCCGGTCGCGATGAGGTGGGGAACTAGGTCTTTCTCTGTGGTCTCCACAGGGGATTCAGAAATCCTTTCGTCTTGGGAGATGCAAGACGAGCCTGCATTCAAGTCACTGCAGGGATATCCGGCCTTATTTCGAGCCAGGGCATCGCGGTGTCCATTCCACTTGAGGCCGCAAACTCAGGGTCCCTCTCACATACCTAGAGCTGAGAGAAGCCTCCTCTTGAGGTGCTTGTGCTAAGGTGGTATTCCTCTGGAGTCGAAGCCAGGGACTAACCACTCATCTCGAGTTGATTTTTGGTCCACGGAGCTCTTTCGTGTTGCTTCAGTGACCTCAGGATTCCTCTAGCCTTGAAACAGTGTTCTTGGGGTTTCTCTGGAGTGCCACCAAGGAAATCAAGGCTCCTTTCATGTGTGATGTGCAACACGGAATTGCTCTGCACGCAGTGCAGGGGAATCGCGCCTCATCTCGCGGCGCGGGGGAAGTCTCATGGTTTTTCTCGAGTTGCGGCGGGAACCTGGGTTATATTCTCGAGTTACGAAGGGGAAGGCCCTTCCACACACGTGTTTCTTCAGCGACGTCAGGACTCCTGCCTAGTTGCGAGGGACAACTCGGGATTCTCCTCGAGGCTTGGCAGGGCAATTGGGACGCCTCTCCAGCTGAGGCGGGAGACCAAGGGTCCCTTTCCACGTGCCACAGGAATCCTGGGACTCCTATCAAGTTTCACGAGGAGTCAGGCATCGTCTCCTTTGGAGGCACTGATCTCCACGTACCTCTGGAGTTTTCAAAGGATGTGAGGCCTCCGGTCGCGATGAGGTGGGGAACTAGGTCTTTCTCTGTGGTCCCCACAGGGGATTCAGACATCCTTTCATCTTGGGAGATGCAAGACGAGCCTGCATTCAAGTCACTGCAGGGATATCCAGCCTTATTTCGACTCAGGGCATCGCAGTGTCCATTCCACTTGAGGCCGCAAACTCAGGGTCCCTCTCACATACCTAGAGCTGAGAGAAGCCTCCTCTTGAGGTGCTTGTGGTAATGTGGTATTCCTCTGGAGTCGAAGCCAGGGACAAACCTCTCATCTCGAGTTGATTTTTGGTCCACGAATCTCTTTCCTGTTGCTACAGTAACCTCAGGATCCCTCTAGCCTTGAAACAGTGTTCTTGGGGTTTCTCTGGAGTGGCATCAAGGAAATCAAGGCTCCTTTCATGTTTGATGTGCAACACGGAATTGCTCTGCATGCAGTGCAGGAGAATCGAGCCTCATCTCGCGGCGAGGGGGAAGTCTCATGGTTTTTCTCGAGTTGCGGCGGGACCCTGGGGTATATTCTCGAGTTATGACGGGGATGTCCCTTCCACACATGTGTTTGTTCAGCGACGGTAGGACTCCTGCCTAGTTGCGAGGGACAACTCGGGATTCTCCTCGAGGCTTGGCAGGGCAATTGGGACACCTCTCCAGCTGAGGCGGGAGACCAAGTGTCCCTTTCCACGTGCACAGGAATCCTGGCACTCCTATCAAGTTTCACGAGGAGTCAGGCATCGTTTCCTTTGGAGGCACTGATCTCCGCGTACCTCTGAAGTTTTCAAAGGATGTGAGGCATCCGGTGGCAATGAGGTGGGGAACTAGGTCTTTCTCTGTGGTCTCCACAGGGGATTCAGACATCCTTTCGTCTTGGGAGATGCAAGACGAGCCTGCATTCAAGTCACTGCAGGGATATCCGGCCTTATTTCGAGTCAGGGCATCGCGGTGTCCATTCCACTTGAGGCCGCAAATTCAGGGTCCCTCTCACATACCTAGAGCTGAGAGAAGCCTCCTCTTGAGGTGCTTGTGGTAAGGTGCTATTCCTCTGGAGTCGAAGCCAGAGAC
This sequence comes from Cervus elaphus, assembly GCF_910594005.1. NCBI lineage: Eukaryota > Metazoa > Chordata > Mammalia > Artiodactyla > Cervidae > Cervus > Cervus elaphus. The sequence continues at coordinate 24,207,658 of NC_057848.1, forward strand.
TAACCTCTCATCTCGAGTTGATTTTTGGTCCATGGAGCTCTTTCAGGTTGCTACAGTGGCCTCAGGATCCCTCTAGCCTTGAAACAGTGTTCTTGGGGTTTCTCTGGAGTGGCATCAAGGAAATCAAGGCTCCTTTCATGTGTGATGTGCAACACGGCATTGCTCTGCACGCAGTGCAGGGGAATCGGGCCTCATCTCGCGGCGAGGGGGAAGTCTCATGGTTTTTCTCGAGTTGCAGCGGAAACCTGGGGTATATTCTCGAGTTACGACGAGGATGGCCCTTTCAACCACGTGTTTCTTCAGCGACGTCAGGACTCCTGCATAGTTGCGAGGGACAACTCGGGATTCTCCTCGAGGCTTGGCAGGGCAATTGGGACGCCTCTCCCGCTGAGGCGGGAGACCAAGGCTTCCTTTCCACGTGCCACAGGAATCCTGGGACTCCTATCAAGTTTCACGAGGAGTCAGGCATCGTCTCCTTTGGAGGCACTGATCTCCGCGTACCTCTGGAGTTTTCAAAGGATGTGAGGCCTCCGGTCGCGATGAGGTGGGGAACTAGGTCTTTCTCTGTGGTCTCCACAGGGGATTCAGACATCCTCTCGTCTTGGGAGATGCAAGATGAGCCTGCATTCAAGTCACTGCAAGGATATCCGGCCTTATTTCGAGTCAGGGCATCGCGGTGTCCATTCCACTTGAGGCCGCAAACTCAGGGTCCCTCTCACATACCTAGAGCTGAGAGAAGCCTCCTCTTGAGGTGCTTGTGGTAAGGTGGTATTCCTCTGGAGTCGAAGCCAGGGACTAACCTCTCATCTCGAGTTGATTTTTGGTCCACGAGCTCTTTCGTGTTGCTACAGTGACCTCAGGATCCCTTTAGCCTTGAAACAGTGTTCTTGGGGTTTCTCTGGAGTGCCATCAAGGAAATCAAGGCTCCTTTCATGTGTGATGTGCAACACGGAATTGCTCTGCACGCAGTGCTGGGGAATCGGGCCTCATCTCGGGGCGAGGGGGAAGTCTCATGGTTTTTCTCGAGTTGCGGCGGGAACCTGGGGTATATTCTCGAGTTACGACGGGGACGGCCCTTCCACCCACGTGTTTGTTCAGCGACGTCAGGACTCCTGCCTAGTTGCGAGGGACAACTCGGGATTCTCCTCGAGGCTTGGCAGGGCAATTGGGACGCCTCTCCAGCTTAGGCGGGAGACCAAGTGTCCCTATCCACGTGCCACAGGAATCCTGGGACTCCTATCAAGTTTCACGAGGAGTCAGGCATCGTCTCCTTTGGAGGCACTGATCTCCGCGTACCTCTGGAGTTTTCAAAGGATGTGAGGCCTCCGGTCGCCATGAGGTGGGAAACTAGGTCTTTCTCTGTGGTCTCCACAGGGGATTCAGACATTCGTTCATTTTGGGAGATGCAGGACGAGCCTGCATTCAAGTCACTGCAGGGATATCCGGCCTTATTTCGAGTCTGGGCATCGCAGTGTCCATTCCACTTGAGGCCGCAAACTCAGGGTCCCTCTCACATACCTAGAGCTGAGAGAAGCCTCCTCTTGAGGTGCTTGTCGTAAGGTGGTAGTCCTCTGGAGTCGAATCCAGGGACTAACCTCTCATCTCGAGTTGATTTTTGGTCCACGGACCTCTTTCGTGTTGCTACAGTAACCTCAGGATCCCTCTAGCCTTGAAACAGTGTTCTTGGGGTTTCTCTGGAGTGCCATCAAGGAAATCAAGGCTCCTTTCATGTTTGATGTGCAATACGGAATTGCTCTGCATGCAGTGCAGAAGAATCGGGCCTCATCTCGCGGCGAGGGGGAAGTCTCATGGTTTTTCTCGAGTTGCGGCGGGAACCTGGGGTATATTCTCGAGTTACGACGGGGATGGCCCTTCCACCCACGTGTTTGTTCAGCGACGTCAGGACTCCTGTCTAGTTGCGAGGGACAACTCGGGATTCTCCTCGAGGCTTGGCAGGGCAATTGGGACGCCTCTCCAGCTGAGGCGGGAGACCCAGTGTCCCTTTCCACGTGCCACAGGAATCCTGGGACTCCTATCAAGTTTCACGAGGAGTCAGGCATCGTCTCCTTTGGAGGCACTGATCTCGGCGTAACTCTGGAGTTTTCAAAGGATGTGAGGCCTCCGGTCGCCATGAGGTGGGGAACTAGGTCTTTTTCTGTGGTCTCCACAGGGGATTCGGACATCCTTTCGTCTTGGGAGATGCAAGACGAGCCTGCATTCAAGTCACTGCAGGGATATCCGGCCTTATTTCGAGTCATGGCATCGCGGTGTCCGTTCCACTTGAGGCCGAAAACTCAGCACATAGCTAGAGCTGAGAGAAGCCTCCTCTTGAGGTGCTTGTGGTAAGGTGGTATTCCGCTGGAGTCGAAGCCAGGGACTAACCTCTCATCTCGAGTTGATTGTTGGTCCACGGAGCTCTTTCGTGTTGCTACAGTGACCTCAGGATCCCTCTAGCCTTGAAACAGTGTTCTTGGGGTTTCTTTGGAGTGTCACCAAGGAAATCAAGGCTCCTTTCATGTGTGATGTGCAACACAGAATTGCTCTGCACGCAGTGTAGCGGAATCGGGCCTCATCTCGCGGCGAGGGGGAAGTCTCATGGTTTTTCTCGAGTTGCGGCGGCAACCTGGGCTATATTATCGAGTTACGATGGGGATGGCCCTTCCACCCCCTGTTTGTTCAGCGACGTCAGGACTCCTGCCTACTTGCGAGGGACAACTCGGGATTCTCCTCGAGGCTTGGCAGGCCAATTGGGACGCCTCTCCAGCTGAGGCTGGAGACCAAGGGTCCCTTTTCATGTGCCACAGGAATCCTGGGACTCCTATAAAGTTTCACGAGGAGTCAGGCATCGTCTCCTTTGGAGGCACTGATCTCTGCGTACCTCTGGAGTTTTCCAAGGATGTGAGGCCTCCGGTCCCGATGAGGTGGGGAACTAGGTCTTTCTCTGTGGTCTCCACAGGGGATTCAGACATCCTTTCGTCTTGGGAGATGCAAGACGAGCCTGCATTCAAGTCAGTGCAGGGATATCCGGCCTTATTTCGCGTCAGGGCATCGCAGTGTCCATTCCACTTGAGGCCGCAAACTCAGGGTCCCTCTCACATACCTAGAGCTGAGAGAAGCCTCCTCTTGAGGTGCTTGTGGTAAGGTGGTATTCCTCCGGAGTCGAAGCCAGGGACTAACCTCTCATCTCGAGTTGATTCTTGGTCCACGGAGCTCTTTCGTGTTGCTACAGTGACCTCAGGATCCCTCTAGCCTTGAAACAGTGTTCTTGGGGTTTCTCTGGAGTGCCATCAAGGAAATCAAGGCTCCTTTCAAGTGTGATGTGCAACACGGAATTGCTCTGCACGCAGTGCAGGGGAATCGGGCCTCATCTCGCGGCGAGGGGGAAGTCTCATGGTTTTTCTCGAGTTGCAGCGGGAACCTGGGGTATATTCTCCAGTTACGACGGGGATGGCCGATCCACACACGTGTTTGTTCAGCGAGGTCAGGACACCTGCCTAGTTGCGAGGGACAACTCGGGATTCTCCTCGAGGCTTGGCAGGGCAATTGGGACGCCTCTCCAGCTGAGGCGGGAGACCAAGGGTCCCTTTCCACGTGCCACAGGAATCCTGGGACTCCTATCAAGTTTCACGAGGAGTCAGCCATCGTCTCCTTTGGTGGCACTGATCTCCCCGTACCTCTGGAGTTTTCAAAGGATGGGAGGCCTCCGGTCGCGATGAGGTGGGGAACTAGGTCTTTCTCTGTGGTCTCCACAGGGGATTCAGACATCCTTTCGTCTTTGGAGATGCAAGACGAGCCTGCATTCAAGTCACTGCAGGGATATCCGGCCTCAGTTCGAGTCAGGGCATCGCGGTGTCCATTCCACTTGAGGCCGCAAACGCAGGGTCCCTTTCACATACCTAGAGCTGAGAGAAGCCTCATCTTGAGGTACTTGTGGTAAGGTGGTATTCCTCTGGATTCGAAGCCAGGGTCTAACCTCTCATCTCGAGTTGATTCTTGGTCCACGGAGCTCTTTCGTGTTGCTCCAGTGACCTCAGGATCCCTCTAGCCTTGAAACAGTGTTCTTGGGGTTTCTCTGGAGTGCCATCAAGGAAATCAAGGCTCCTTTCATGTGTGATGTGCAACACGGAATTGCTCTGCACGCAGTGCAGGCGAATCGGGCCTCATCTCGCGGCGAGGGGGAAGTCTCATGGTTTTTCTCGAGTTGCGGCGGGAACCTGGGGTATATTCTCGAGTTACGATAGGGATGGCCCTTCCACACACGTGTTTGTTCAGTGACGTCAGGACTCCTGCCTAGTTGTGAGGGACAACTCGGGATTCTCCTCGAGGCTTGGCAGGGCAATTGGGACGCCACTCCAGCTGAGGCGGGAGACCAAGGGTCCCTTTCCACGTGCCACAGGAATCCTGGGACTCCTATCAAGTTTCACGAAGACTCAGGCATCATCTCCTTTGGAGGCACTGATCTCCGCGTACCTCTGGAGTTTTCAAAGGATGTGAGGCCTCCGGTCGCGATGAGGTGGGGAACTAGGTCTTTCTCTGTGGTCTCCACAGGGGATTCAGACATCCTTTCGTCTTGAGAGATGCAAGACGAGCCTGCATTTAAATCACTGCAGGGATATCCGTCCTTATTTCGAGTCAGGGCATCGCGGTGTCCATTCCACTTGAGGCCGCAAACTCAGGGTCCCTTTCACATACCTAGAGCTGAGAGAAGCCTCCTCTTGAGGTGCTTGTGGTAAGGTGGTATTCCTCTGGAGTCGAAGCCAGGGACTAACCTCTCATCTCTAGTTGATTCTTGGTCCACGGAGCTCTTTCGTGTTGCTACAGTGACCTCAGGATCCCTATAGCCTTGAAACAGTGTTCTTGGGGTTTCTCTGGAGTGCCATGAAGGAAATCAAGGCTCCTTTCAAGTGCTATGTGCAACACGGAATTGCTCTGCACGCAGTGCAGGGGAATCGGGCCTCATCTCGCGGCGAGGGGGAAGTCTCATGGTTTTTCTCGAGTTGCGGCGGGAACCTGGGGTATATTCTCGAGTTACGATGGGGATGGCCCTTCCACACACGTGTTTGTTCAGTGACGTCAGGACTCCTGCCTAGTTGTGAGGGACAACTCGGGATTCTTCTCGAGGCTTGGCAGGGCAATTGGGACGCCACTCCAGTTGAGGCGGGAGACCAAGGGTCCCTTTCCACGTGCCACAGGAATCCTGGGACTCCTATCAATTTTCACGAGGAGTCAGGCATCGTCTCCTTTGGAGGCACTGATCTTCGCGTACCTCTGGAGTTTTCAAAGGATGTGAGGCCTCCGGTCACGATGAGGTGGGGAACGAGGTCTTTCTCTGTAGTCTCCACAGGGGATTCAGACATCCTTTCGTCTTGAGAGATGCAAGACGAGCCTGCATTTAAGTCACTCCAGGGATATCCGGCCTTATTTCGAGTCAGGGCAGCGCGGTGTCCATTCCACTTGAGGCCGCAAACTCAGGGTCCCTTTCACATACCTAGAGCTGAGAGAAGCCTCCTCTTGAGGTGCTTGTGTAAGGTGGTATTCCTCTGGAGTCGAAGCCAGGAACTAACCTCTCATCTCGAGTTGATTCTTGGTCCACGGAGCTCTTTCGTGTTGCTACTGTGACCTCAGGATCCCTCTAGCCTTGAAACAGTCTTCTTGGGGTTTCTCTGGAGTGCCATCAAGGAAATCAAGGCTCCTTTCAAGTGTAATGTGCAACACGGAATTGCTCTGCACGCAGTGCAGGGTAATCGGGCCTCATCTCGCGGCGAGGGGGAAGTCTCATGGTTTTTCTGGAGTTGCGGCGGGAACCTGGGGTATATTCTCGAGTTACGACGGGGATGGCCCTTCCACACACGTGTTTGTTCAGCGACGTCAGGACTACTGCCTTGTTGTGAGGGACAACTCGGGATTCTCTTCGAGGCTTGGCAGGGCAATTTGGATGCCTCTACAGCTTAGGCGGGAGACCAAGGTTCCCTTTCCACGTGCCACAGGAATCCTGGGACTCCTATCAACTTTCTCGATGAGTCAGGATTCGTCTCCTTTGTAGGTACTGATCTCCGCGTCCCTCTGGAGTTTTCAAAGGATGTGAGGCCTCCGGTCGCGATGAGGTGGGGAACTAGGTCTTTCTCTGTGGTCTCCACAGGGGATTCAGACATCCTTTCATCTTGGGAGATGCAAGACGAGCCTGCATTCAAGTCAATGCAGGGATATCCGGCCTCAGTTCGAGTCAGGGCATCGCGGTGTCAGTTCCATTTGAGGCCGCAAACTCAGGGTCCCTCTCACATACCTAGAGCTGAGAGAAGCCTCCTCTTGAGGTGCTTGTGGTAAGGTGGTATTCCTCTGGATTCGAAGCCAGGGTCTGACCTCTCATCTTGAGTTGATTCCTGGTCCACGGAGCTCTTTCGTGTTGCTACAGTGACCTCAGGATCCCTCTAGCCTTGAAACAGTGTTCTTGGGGTTTCTCTGGAGTGCCATGAAGAAATCCAAGGCTCCTTTCATGTGTGATGTGCCACACGGAATTGCTCTGCACGCAGTGCAGGGTAATCGGGCCTCATCTCGCGGCGAGGGGAAAGTCTCATGGTTTTTCTCGAGTTGCGGCGGGAACCTGGGGTATATTCTCGAGTTCCGACGGGGATGGCCCTTCCACACACGTGTTTGTTCAGCGACGTCAGGACTCCTGCCTAGTTGCGAGGGACAACTCGGGATTCTTCTCGAGGCTTGGCAGGGCAATTGGGACGCCTCTCCAGCTGAGGCGGGAGACCAAGGGTCCCTTTCCATGTGCCACAGGAATCCTGGGACTCCTATCAAGTTTCACGAAGACTCAGGCATCATCTCCTTTGGAGGGACTGATCTCCGCGTACCTCTGGAGTTTTCAAAGGATGTGAGGCCTCCAGGTCGCGATGAGGTGGGGAACGAGGTCTTTCTCTGTGGTCTCCACAGGGGATTCAGACATCCTTTCATCTTGAGAGATGAAAGACGAGCCTGCATTCAAGTCACTGAAGGGATATCCGGCCTTATTTCGAGTCAGGGCATCGCGGTGTTCTTTCCACTTGAGGCCGCAAACTCAGGGTCCCTTTCACATACCTAGAGCTGAGAGAAGCCTCCTCTTGAGGTGCTTGTGGTAAGGTGGTATTCCTCTGGAGTCGAAGCCAGGGACTAACCTCTCATCTCGAGTTGATTCTTGGTCCACGGAGCTCTTTCGTGTTGCGACTGTGACCTCAGGATCCCTATAGCCTTGAAACAGTGTTCTTGGGATTTCTCTGGAGTGCCATCAAGGAAATCAAGGCTCCTTTCAAGTGTGATGTGCAACACGGAATTTGTCTGCACGCAGTGCAGGGGAATCGGGCCTCATCTCACGGCGAGGGGGAAGTCTCATGGTTTTTCTGGAGTTGCGGCGGGAACCTGGGGTATATTCTCGAGTTACGACGGGGATGGCCCTTCCACACACGTGTTTGTTCAGCGACGTCAGGACTCCTGCCTAGTTGCGAGGGACAACTCGGGATTCTCCTCGAGGCTTGGCAGGGCAATTGGGACGCCTCTCCAGCTGAGGCGGGAGACCAAGGGTCCCTTTCCACGTGCCACAGGAATTCTGGGACTCCTATCAAGTATCTCGAGGAGTCAGGCATCGTCTCCTATGTAGGCACTGATCTCCGCATACCTCTGGAGTTTTCAAAGGATGTGAGGCCTCCGGTCGCGATGAGGTGGGGAACTAGGTCTTTCTCTGTGGTCTCCACGGGGGATTCAGACATCCTTTCATCTTGGAGATGGAAGACGACCCTGCATTCAAGTCACTTCAGGGATATCCGGCCTTATTTCGAGTCAGGGCATCGCGGTGTCCATTCCACTTGAGGCCGCAAACTCAGGGTCCCTCTCACATGCCTAGAGCTGAGAGAAGCCTCCTCTTGAGGTGCTTGTGGTAAGGTAGTATTCCTCTGGAGTCGAAGCCAGGGACTAACCTCTCATCTCGAGTTGACTCTTAGTCCACGGAGCTCTTTCGTGTTGCTCCAATGACCTCAGGATCCCTCTAGCCTTGAAACAGTGTTCTTGGGGTTTCTCTGGAGTGCCATCAAGGAAATCAAGGTTCCTTTCATGTGTGATGTGCAACACGGAATTGCTCTGCACGCAGTGCAGGGGAATCGGGCCTCATCTCGCGGCGAGGGGGAAGTCTCATGGTTTTTCTCGAGTTGCGGCGGGAACCTGGGGTATATTCTCGAGTTACGACGGGGATGGCCCTTCCACACACGTGTTTGTTCAGCGACGTCAGGACTCCTGCCTAGTTGCGAGGGACAACTCGGGATTCTCCTCGAGGCTTGGCAGGGCAATTGTGACGCCTCTCCAGCTGAGGCGGGAGACCAAGGGTCCCTTTCCACGTGCCACAGGAATCCTGGGACTCCTATCAAGTTTCACAAGGAGTCAGGCATCGTCTCCTTTGGAGGTACTGATCTCCGCGTACCTCTGGAGTTTTCAAAGGATGTGAGGCCTCCGGTCGCGATGAGGTGGGGAACTAGGTCTTTCTCTGTGGTCTCCAAACGGGATTCAGACATCCTTTCGTCTTGGGAGATGCAAGACGAGCCTGCATTCAAGTCACTGCAGAGATATCCGGCCTCAGTTCGAGTCAGGGCATCGCGGTGTCCATTCCACTTGAGGCCGCAAACTCAGGGTCCCTTTCACATACCTAGAGCTGAGAGAAGCCTCCTCTTGAGGTGCTTGTGGTAAGGTGGTATTCCTCTGGAGCCAAAGCCAGGGACTAACCTCTCATCTCGAGTTGATTCTTGGTCCACGGAGCTCTTTCGTGTTGCTCCAGTGACCTCAGGATCCCTCTAGCCTTGAAACAGTGTTCTCCGGTTTTCTCTGGAGTGCCATGAAGTAAATCAAGGCTCCTTTCATGTGTGATGTGCAACACGGAATTGCTCTGCACGAAGTGCAGGGAAATCGGGCCTCATCTCGCGGCGAGGGGGAAGTCTCATGGTTTTTCTGGAGTTGCGGCGGGAACCTGGGGTATATTCTCGAGGTACGTCCGGGATGGCCCTTCCACACACGTGTTTCTTCAGCGACGTCAGCACTCCTGCCTTGTTGTGAGGGACAACTCGGGATTATCCTCGAGGCTTGGCAGGGCAATTGGGACGCCTCTCCAGCTGAGGCGGGAGACCAAGTGTCCCTTTCCACATACCACAGGAATCCTGGGACTCCTATCAAGTTTCTCGAGGAGTCAGGCATCGTCTCCTTTGTAGGCACTGATCTCCGCGTACCTCTGGAGTTTTCAAAGGATGTGAGGCCTCCGGTCGCGATGAGGTGGGGAACTAGGTCTTTCTCTGTGGTCTCCACAGGGGATTCAGACATCCTTTCGTCTTGGGAGATTCAAGACGAGCCTGCATTCAAGTCACTGCAGGGATATCCAGCCTTATTTCGACTCAGGGCATCGCGGTGTCCATTCCAATTGAGGCCGCAAACTCAGGGTCCCTCTCACATACCTAGAGCTGAGAGAAGCCTCCTCTTGAGGTGCTTGTGGTAAGGTGGTATTCCTCTGGAGTCGAAGCCAGGGACTAACCTCTCATCTCCAGTTGATTCTTGGTCCACGGAGCTCTTTCGTGTTGCTACAGTGACCTCAGGATCCCTCTAGCCTTGAAACAGTTTTCTTTGGGTTTTGTCTGGAGTGCCATCAAGGAAATCAAGGCTCCTTTCATGTGTGATGTGCAACACGGAATTGCTCTGCACGCAGTGCAGGGGAATCGGGCCTCATCTCGCGGCGAGGGGGAAGTCTCATGGTTTTTCTCGAGTTGCTGCGGGAACCTGGGGTATATTCTCGAGTTACGACGGGGATGGCCCTTCCACACACGTGTTTGTTCAGCGACATCAGGACTCCTGCCTAGTTGTGAGGGCCAACTCGGGATTCTTCTCGAGGTTTGGCAGGGCAATTGGGACGCCTCTCCAGCTGAGGCGGGAGACCAAATGTCCCTTTCCACGTGCCACAGGAATCCTGGGACTCCTATCAAGTTTCACGAGGAGTCAGGCATCGTCTCCTTTGGAGCCACTGATCTCCGCGTACCTCTGGAGTTTTCAAAGGATATGAGGCCTCCAGTCGCGATGAGGTGGGGAACTAGGTCTTTCTCTGTGGTCTCCACAGGGGATTCAGACATCCTTTCGTCTTGGGAGATGCAGGACGAGCCTGCATTCAAGTCACTGCAGGGATATCCGGCCTCAGTTCGAGTCAGGGCATCGCGGTGTCCATTCCACTTGAGGCCGCAAACTCAGGGTCCCTCTCACATACATAGAGCTGAAAGAAGCCTCCTCTTGAGGTGTTTGTGGTAAGGTGGTATTCCTCTGGAGTCGAAGCCAGGGACTAACCTCTCATCTCGAGTTGATTCTTGGACCACGGGGCTCTTTCGTGTTGCTCCAGTGACCTCAGGATCCCTCTAGCCTGAAACAGTGTTCTTGGGGTTTCTCTGGAGTGCCTTGTAGGAAATCAAGGCTCCTTTCATGTGTGATGTGCAACACGGCATTCCCCTGCACGCAGTGCAGGGGAATCGGGCCTCATCTCGCGGCAAGGGGGAAGTGTCATGGTTTTTCTGGAGTTGCGGCGGGAACCTGGGGTATATTCTCGAGTTACGACGGGGATGGCCCTTCCACACACGTGTTTGTTCAGCGACGTCATGACTCCTGCCTAATTGCGAGGGATAACTCGGGATTCTCCTCGAGGCTTGGCAGGGTAATTGGGACGCCTCTCCAGCTGAGGCGGGAGACCAAGGGTCCCTTTCCACGTGAGACACGAATCCTGGGACTCCTATCAAGTTTCACGATGAGTCAGGCATCGTCTCCTTTGGAGGCACTGATCTCCGCGTACCTCTGGAGTTTTCAACGGATGTGAGGCCTCCGGTCGCGATGAGGTGGGGAACTAGGTCTTTCTCTGTGGTCTCCACAGGGGATTCAGACATCCTTTCGTCTTGGTATATGCAAGACGAGCCTGCATTCAAATCACTGCAGGGATATCCGGCCTTATTTCGAGTCAGGGCATCGCGGTGTCCATTCCACTTGAGGCCGCAAACTCAGGGTCCCTCTCACATACCTATAGCTGAGAGAAGCCTCCTCTTGAGGTGCTTGTGGTAAGGTGGTATCCCTCTGGAGTCGAAGCCAGGGACTATGCTCTTATCTCGAGTTGATTTTTGGTCCACGGAGCTCTTTCGTGTTGCTACAGTGACCTCAGGATCCCTCTAGCCTTGAAACAGTGTTCTTGGGATTTCTCTGGACTGCCCTCAAGGAAATCAAGGCTCCTTGCATGTGTGATGTGCAACACGGAAATGCTCTGCACACAGTGCAGGGGAATCGGGCCTCATCTCGCGGCGGGGGGGAAGTGTCATGGTTTTTCTGGAGTTGCGGCGGGAACCTGGGGTATATTCTCGAGTTACGACGGGGATGGCCCTTCCACACACGTGTTTGTTCAGCGACGTCAGGACTCCTGCCTAGTTGTGAGGGACAGCTCGGGATTCTCCTCGAGGCTTGGCAGGGCAATTGGGACGCCTCTCCAGCTGAGGCGGGAGACCAAGGGTCCCTTTCCACGTGCCACAGGAATCCTGGGACTCCTATCAATTTTCACGAGGAGTCAGGCATTGTTTCCTTTCGAGGCACTGATCTCCGCATACATCTGGAGTTTTCAAATGGTGTGAGGCTTCTGGTTGCGATGAGGCGGGGAACTAGGTCTTTCTCTGTGGTCCCCACAGGGGATTCAGACATCCTTTCGTTTTGTGAGATGCAGGACGAGCCTGCATTCAAGTCACTGCAGGGATATCCGGCCTTATTTCAAGTCAGGGCATCGCGGTGCCCATTCCACTTGAGGCCGCAAACTCAGGGTTCCTCTCACATACCTAGAGCTGAGAGAAGCCTCCTCTTGAGGTGCTTGTGGTAAGGTGGTATTCCTCTGGAGTCGAAGCCAGGGACTAACCTCTCATATCGAGTTGATTTTTGGTCCACGGAGCTCTTTCGTGTTGCTACAATGACCTCAGGATCCCTCTAGCCTTGAAACATTGTTCTTAGGGTTTCTCTGGAGTGCCATCAAGGAAATCAAGGCTCCTTTCATGTGTGATGTGCAAAACGGAATTGCTCTGCACGCAGTGCAGGGGAATCGGGCCTCATCTCCAGGTGAGGGGGAAGTCTCATGGTTTTTCTCGAGTTGCGGCGGGAACCTAGGTTATATTCTCAAGTAACGATGGGAATGGCCCTTCCACACACGTGTTTGTTCAGTGCCGTCAGGACTCCTGCCTAGTTGCGAGGGACAACTCGGTATTCTCCTTGAGGCTAGGCAGGGCAATTGGGACGCCTCTCCAGCTGAGGCGGGAGACCAAGGGTCCCTTTCCACGTGCCACAGGAATCCTGGGACTCCTATCAAGTTTCACGAGGAGTCAGGCATCGTCTCCTTTGGAGGCACTGATCTCCGCGTACCTCTGGAGTTTTCAAAGGATGTGAGGCTTCCGGTCGCGATGAGGTGGGGAACCAGGTCTTTCTCTGTGGTCTCCACAGGGGATTCAGACATCCTTTCGTCTTGGGAGATGCAAGACTAGCCTGCATTCAAGTCACTGCAGGGATATCTGGCCTTATTTCGAGTCAGGGCATCGCGGTGACCATTCCACTTGAGGCCGCAAACTCAGGGTCCCTCTCACATACCTAGAGCTGAGAGAAGCCTCCTCTTGAGGTGCTTGTGGTAAGGTGGTATTCCTCTGGAGTCGAAGCCAGGGACTAACCTCTCATCTCGAGTTGATTCTTGGTCCACGGAGCTCTTTCGTGTTGCTACAGTGACCTCAGGATCCCTCTAGCCTTGAAACAGTGTTCTTGGGGTTTCTCTGAGTGCCATGAAGGAAATCAAGGCTCCTTTCAAGTGTGATGTGCAACACGGAATTGCTCTGCACGCAGTGCAGGGGAATCGGGCCTCATCTCGCGGCGAGGGGGAAGTCTCATGGTTTTTCTGGAGTTGCGGCGGGAACCAGGGGTATATTCTCGAGTTACGACGGGGATGGCCCTTCCACACACGTGTTTCTTCAGCGACTTCAGGACTCCTGGCAAGTTGCGAGGGACAACTCGGGATTCTCCTCGAGGCTTGGCAGGGCAATTGGGACGCCTCTCCAGCTGAGGCAGGAGACCAAGGGTCCCTTTCCACGTGCAACAGGAATCCTGGGACTCCTATCAAGTTTTACGAGGAGTCAGGCATCGTCTCCTTTGGAGGCACTGAACTCCGCGTACCTCTGGAGTTATCAAAGGATGTGAGGCCTCCGGTCGCGATGAGGTGGGGAACTAAGTCTTTCTCTGTGGTCTCCACAGGGGATTCAGACATCCTTTCGTCTTGGGAGATGCAAGACGAGCCTGCATTCAAGTCACTGCAGGGATATCCAGCCTTATTTCGAGTCAGGGCATCGCGGTGTCCATTCCACTTGAGGCCGCAAACTCAGGGTCCCTCTCACATACCTAGAGCTGAGAGAAGCCTCCTCTTGAGGTGCTTTTGGTAAGGTGGTATTCCTCTGGAGTCGAAGCCAGGGACTAACCTCTCCTCTCGAGTTGATTTTTGGTCCATGGAGCTCTTTCGTGTTGCTACAGTGACCTCAGGATCCCTCTAGCCTTGAAACATTGTTCTTAGGGTTTCTCTGCAGTGCCATCAAGAAAATCAAGGCTCCTTTCATGTGTCCTCTGCAACACGGAATTGCTCTGCACGCAGTGCAGGGGAATCGGGCCTCATCTCGAGGTGAGGGGGAAGTCTCATGGTTTTTCTCGAGTTGCGGCGGGAACCTAGGTTATATTCTCGAGTAACGATGGGAATGGCCCTTCCACACACGTGTTTGTTCAGTGCCGTCAGGACTCCTGCCTAGTTGCGAGGGACAACTCGGTATTCTCTTCGAGGCTTGGCAGGGCAATTCGGACGCCTGTCCAGCTGAGGCGGGAGACCAAGGGTCCCTTTCCACGTGCCACAGGAATCCTGGGACTCCTATCAAGTTTCACGAGGAGTCATGCATCGTCTCCTTTGGAGACACTGATCTCCGCGTACCTCTGGAGTTTTCAAAGGATGTGAGGCCTCCTGTCGCGATGAGGTGGGGAACTAGGTCTTTCTCTGTGGTCTCCACAGGGGATTCAGACATCCTTTCGTCTTGGGAGATGCAAGACGAGCCTGCATTCAAGTCACTGCAGGGATATCCGGCCTTATTTCGAGTCAGGGCATCGCGGTGACCATTCCACTTGAGGCCGCAAACTCAGGGTCCCTCTCACATACCTAGAGCTGAGAGAAGCCTCCTCTTGAGGTGCTTGTGGTAAGGTTGTATTCCTCTGGAGTCGAAGCCAGGGACTAACCTCTCATCTCGAGTTGATTCTTGGTCCACGGAGCTCTTTCGTGTTGCTCCAGTGACCTCAGGATCCTTCTAGCCTTGAAACAGTGTTCTCCGGTTTTCTCTGGAGTGCCATGAAGTAAATCAAGGCTCCTTTCATGTGTGATGTGCAACACGGAATTGCTCTACACGCAGTGCAGGCGAATCAGGCCTCATCTCGCGTCGAGGGGGAAGTCTCATGGTTTTTCTGGAGTTGCGGCGGGAACCTGGGGTATATTCTCGAGGTACGTCCGGGATGGCCCTTCCACACACGTGTTTCTTCAGCGACGTCAGCACTCCTGCCTTGTTGTGAGGGACAACTCGGGATTATCCTCGAGGCTTGGCAGGGCAATTCGGACGCCTGTCCAGCTGAGGCGGGAGACCAAGTGTCCCTTTCCACATACCACAGGAATCCTGGGACTCCTATCAAGTTTCTCGAGGAGTCAGGCATCGTCTCCTTTGTAGGCACTGATCTCCGCGTACCTCTGGAATTTTCAAAGGATATGAGGCCTCCGGTCGCGATGAGGTGGGGAACTAGGTTTTTCTCTGTGGTCTCCACAGGGGATTCAGACATCCTTTCATCTTAGGAGATTCAAGACGAGCCTGCATTCAAGTCACTGCAGGGATATCCAGCCTTATTTCGAGTCAGGGCATCGCGGTGTCCATTCCAATTGAGGCCGCAAACTCAGGGTCCCTCTCACATACCTAGAGCTGAGAGAAGCCTCCTCTTGAGGTGCTTGTGGTAAGGTGGTATTCTTCTGGAGTCGAAGCCAGGGACTAACCTCTCATCTCCAGTTGATTCTTGGTCCACGGAGCTCTTTCGTGTTGCTACAGTGACCTCAGGATCCCTCTAGCCTTGAAACAGTGTTCTTTGGGTTTTGTCTGGAGTGCCATCAAGGAAATCAAGGCTCCTTTCATCTGTGATGTGCAACACGGAATTGCTCTGCACGCAGTGCAGGGGAATCGGGCCTCATCTCGCGGCGAGGGGGAAGTCTCATGGTTTTTCTCGAGTTGCTGCGGGAACCTGGGGTATATTCTCGAGTTACGACGGGGATGGCCCTTCCACACACGTGTTTGTTCAGCGACATCAGGACTCCTGCCTAGTTGTGAGGGCCAACTCGGGATTCTACTCGAGGCTTGGCAGGGCAATTGGGACGCCTCTCCAGCTGAGGCGGGAGACCAAATGTCCCTTTCCACGTGCCACAGGAATCCTGGGACTCCTATCAAGTTTCACGAGGAGTCAGGCATCGTCTCCTTTGGAGCCACTGATCTCCGCGTACCTCTGGAGTTTTCAAAGGATATGAGGCCTCCAGTCGCGATGAGGTGGGGAACTAGGTCTTTCTCTGTGGTCTCCACAGGGGATTCAGACATCCTTTCGTCTTGGGAGATGCAGGACGAGCCTGCATTCAAGTCACTGCAGGGATATCCGGCCTCAGTTCGAGTCAGGGCATCGCGGTGTCCATTCCACTTGAGGCCGCAAACTCAGGGTCCCTCTCACATACATAGAGCTGAAAGAAGCCTCCTCTTGAGGTGTTTGTGGTAAGGTGGTATTCCTCTGGAGTCGAAGCCAGGGACTAACCTCTCATCTCGAGTTGATTCTTGGACCACGGGGCTCTTTCGTGTTGCTCCAGTGACCTCAGGATCCCTCTAGCCTTGAAACAGTGTTCTTGAGGATTCTCTGGAGTGCCATCAAGGAAATCAAGGCTCCTTTCATGTGTGATGTGCAACACGGCATTCCCCTGCACGCAGTGCAGGGGAATCGGGCCTCATCTCGCGGCAAGGGGGAAGTGTCATGGTTTTTCTGGAGTTGCGGCGGGAACCTGGGGTATATTCTCGAGTTACGACGGGGATGGTCCTTCCACACACGTGTTTGTTCAGCGACGTCAGGACTCCTGCCTAATTGCGAGGGATAACTCGGGATTCTCCTCGAGGCTTGGCAGGGTAATTGGGACGCCTCTCCAGCTGAGGCGGGAGACCAAGGGTCCCTTTCCACGTGAGACACGTATCCTGGGACTCCTATCAAATTTCACGATGAGTCAGGCATCGTCTCCTTTGGAGGCACTGATCTCCGCGTACCTCTGGAGTTTTCAACGGATGTGAGGCCTCCGGTCGCGATGAGGTGGGGAACTAGGTCTTTCTTTGTGGTCTCCACAGGGGATTCAGACATCCTTTCGTCTTGGTATATGCAAGACGAGCCTGCATTCAAATCACTGCAGGGATATCCGGCCTTATTTCGAATCAGGGCATCGCGGTGGCCATTCCACTTGAGGCCGCAAACTCAGGGTCCCTCTCACATACCTAGAGCTGAGAGAAGCCTCCTCTTGAGGTGCTTGTGGTAAGGTGGTATCCCTCTGGAGTCGAAGCCAGGGACTATGCTCTCATCTCGAGTTGATTTTTGGTCCACGGAGCTCTTTCGTGTTGCTACAGTGACCTCAGGATCCCTCTAGCCTTGAAACAGTGTTCTTGGGATTTCTCTGGACTGCCCTCAAGGAATTCAAGGCTCCTTGCATGTGTGATGTGCAACACGGAAATGCTCTGCACACAGTGCAGGGGAATCTGGCCTCATCTCGCGGCGGGGGGGAAGTCTGATGGTTTTTCTCGAGTTGCGGCGGGAACCTGGGGTATATTCTCGAGTTACGACGGGGATGGCCCTTCCACACACGTGTTTGTTCAGCGACGTCATGACTCCTGCCTAGTTGTGAGGGACAGCTCGGGATTCTCCTCGAGGCTTGGCAGGGCAATTGGGACGCCTCTCCAGCTGAGGCGGGAGACCAAGGGTCCCTTTCCACGTGCCACAGGAATCCTGGGACTCCTATCAATTTTCACGAGGAGTCAGGAATTGTTTCCTTTCGAGGCACTGATCTCCGCATACATCTGGAGTTTTCAAATGATGTGAGGCTTCTGGTTGCGATCAGGTGGGGAACTAGGTCTTTCTCTGTGGTCCCCACAGGGGATTCAGACATCCTTTCGTTTTGTGAGATGCAGGACGAGCCTGCATTCAAGTCACTGCAGGGATATCCGGCCTTATTTCAAGTCAGGGCATCGCGGTGCCCATTCCACTTGAGGCCGCAAACGCAGGGTTCCTCTCACATACCTAGAGCTGGGAGAAGCCTCCTCTTGAGGTGCTTGTGGTAAGGTGGTATTCCTCTGGAGTCGAAGCCAGGGACTAACCTCTCATCTCCAGTTGATTCTTGGTCCACGGAGCTCTTTCGTGTTGCTACAGTGACCTCAGGATCCCTATAGCCTTGAAACAGTGTTCTTTGGGTTTTGTCTGAAGTGCCATCAAAGAAATCAAGGCTCATTTCATGTGTGATGTGCAACACGGAATTGCTCTGCACGCAGTGCAGGGGAATCGGGCCTCATCTCACGGCGAGGGGGAAGTCTCATGGTTTTTCTCGAGTTGCGGCGGGAACCTGGGGTATATTCTCGAGTTACGACGGGGATGGCCCTTCCACACACGTGTTTGTTCAGCGACTTCAGGACTCCTGGCAAGTTGCGAGGGACAACTCGGGATTCTCCTCGAGGCTTGGCAGGGCAATTGGGACGCCTCTCCAGCTGAGGCAGGAGACCAATGGTCCCTTTCCACGTGCAACAGGAATCCTGGGACTCCTATCAAGTTTCACGAGGAGTCAGTCATCGTCTCCTTTGGAGGCACTGAACACCGCGTACCTGTGGAGTTTTCAAAGGATGTGAGGCCTCCGGTCGCGATGAGGTGGGGAACTAGGTCTTTCTCTGTGGTCTCCACAGGGGATTCAGACATCCTTTCCTCTTGGGAGATGCAGGACGAGCCTGCATTCAAGTCACTGCAGGGATATCCAGCATTATTTCGAGTCAGGGCATCGCGGTGTCCATTCCACTTGAGGCCGCAAACTCAGGGTCCCTCTCACATACCTAGAGCTGAGAGAAGCCTCCTCTTGAGGTGCTTGTGGTAAGGTGGTATTCCTCTGGAGTCGAAGCCAGGGACTAACCTCTCATATCGAGTTGATTTTTGGTCCACGGAGCTCTTTCGTGTTGCTACAATGACCTCAGGATCCCTCTAGCCTTGAAACATTGTTCTTAGGGTTTCTCTGGAGTGCCATCAAGGAAATCAAGGCTCCTTTCATGTGTGATGTGCAAAACGGAATTGCTCTGCACGCAGTGCAGGGGAATCGAGCCTCATCTCGAGGTGAGGGGGAAGTCTCATGGTTTTTCTCGAGTTGCGGCGGGAACCTAGGTTATATTCTCGAGTAACGATGGGAATGGCCCTTCCACACACGTGTTTGTTCAGTGCCGTCAGGACTCCTGCTTAGTTGCGAGGGACAACTCGGTATTCTCCTTGAGGCTAGGCAGGGCAATTGGGACGCCTCTCCAGCTGAGGCGGGAGACCAAGGGTCCCTTTCCACGTGCCACAGGAATCCTGGGACTCCTATCAAGTTTCACGAGGAGTCATTCATCGTCTCCTTTGGAGGCACTGATCTCCGCGTACCTCTGGAGTTTTCAAAGGATGTGAGGCCTCCGGTCGCGATGAGGTGGGGAACCAGGTTTTTCTCTGTGGTCTCCACAGGGGATTCAGACATCCTTTCGTCTTGGGAGATGCAAGACTAGCCTGCATTCAAGTCACTGCAGGGATATCTGGCCTTATTTCGAGTCAGGGCATCGCGGTGACCATTCCACTTGAGGCCGCAAACTCAGGGTTCCTCTCACATACCTAGAGCTGAGAGAAGCCTCCTCTTGAGGTGCTTGTGGTAAGGTGGTATTCCTCTGGAGTCGAAGCCAGGGACTACCCTCTCATCTCGAGTTAATTCTTGGTCCACGGAGCTCTTTCGTGTTGCTACAGTGACCTCAGGATCCCTCTAGCCTTGAAACAGTGTTCTTGGGGTTTCTCTGAGTGCCATGAAGGAAATCAAGGCTCCTTTCAAGTGTGATGTGCAACACGGAATTGCTCTGCACGCAGTGCAGGGGAATCGAGCCTCATCTCGCGGCGAGGGGGAAGTCTCATGGTTTTTCTCGAGTTGCGGCGGGAACCTGGGGTATATTCTCGAGTTACGATGGGGATGGCCCTTCCACACACGTGTTTGTTCAGCGACGTCAGGACTCCTGGCTAGTTGCGAGGGACAATTCGGGATTCTCCTCGAGGCTTGGCAGGGCAATTGGGACGCCTCTCCAGCTGAGGTGGGAGACCAAGTGTCCCTTTCCACGTGCCACAGGAATCCTGGGACTCCTATCAAGTTTCACGAGGAGTCAGTCATCGTCTCCTTTGGAGGCACTGAACACCGCGTACCTATGGAGTTTTCAAAGGATGTGAGGCCTCCGGTCGCGATGAGGTGGGGAACTAGGTCTTTCTCTGTGGTCTCCACAGGGGATTCAGACATCCTTTCGTCTTGGGAGATGCAGGACGAGCCTGCATTCAAGTCACTGCAGGGATATCCAGCATTATTTCGAGTCAGGGCATCGCGGTGTCCATTCCACTTGAGGCCGCAAACTCAGGGTCCCTCTCACAAACCTAGAGCTGAGAGAAGCCTCCTCTTGAGGTGCTTGTGGTAAGGTGGTATTCCTCTGAAGTCGAAGCCAGGGACTAACCTCTCATATCGAGTTGATTTTTGGTTCATGGAGCTCTTTCGTGTTGCTACAATGACCTCAGGATCCCTCTAGCCTTGAAACATTGTTCTTAGGGTTTCTCTGGAGTGCCATCAAGGAAATCAAGGCTCCTTTCATGTGTGATGTGCAAAACGGAATTGCTCTGCACGCAGTGCAGGGGAATCGGGCCTCATCTCCAGGTGAGGGGGAAGTCTCATGGTTTTTCTCGAGTTGCGGCGGGAACCTAGGTTATATTCTCGAGTTACGACGGGGATGGCCCTTCCACACACGTGTTTGTTCAGCGACGTCAGGACTGCCTAGTTGCGAGGGACAACTCGGGATTCTCCTCGAAGCTTAGCAGGGCAATTGGGACGCCTCTCCAGCTGAGGCGGGAGACTAAGGGTCCCTTTCCACGTGCGACAGGAATCCTGGGACTCCTATCAAGTTTCACGAGGAGTCAGGAATCGTCTCCTTTGGATGCACTGATCTCCGCGTACCTCTGGAGTTTTCAAAGGATGTGAGGCTTCCGGTCGCGATGAGGTGGGGAACTGGGTCTTTCTCTGTGGTCTCCACAGGGGATTCAGACATCCTTTCGTCTTGGGAGATGCAGGACGAGCCTGCATTCAAGTCACTGCAGGGATATCCGGCCTCAGTTCGAGTCAGGGCATCGCGGTGTCCATTCCACTTGAGGCCGCAAACTCAGGGTCCCTCTCACATACATAGAGCTGAAAGAAGCCTCCTCTTGAGGTGTTTGTGGTAAGGTGGTATTCCTCTGGAGTCGAAGCCAGGGACTAACCTCTCATCTCGAGTTGATTCTTGGACCACGGGGCTCTTTCGTGTTGCTCCAGTGACCTCAGGATCCCTCTAGCCTTGAAACAGTGTTCTTGAGGATTCTCTGGAGTGCCATCAAGGAAATCAAGGCTCCTTTCATGTGTGATGTGCAACACGGCATTCCCCTGCACGCAGTGCAGGGGAATCGGGCCTCATCTCGCGGCAAGGGGGAAGTGTCATGGTTTTTCTGGAGTTGCGGCGGGAACCTGGGGTATATTCTCGAGTTACGACGGGGATGGTCCTTCCACACACGTGTTTGTTCAGCGACGTCAGGACTCCTGCCTAATTGCGAGGGATAACTCGGTATTCTCCTCGAGGCTTGGCAGGGTAATTGGGACGCCTCTCCAGCTGAGGCGGGAGACCAAGGGTCCCTTTCCACGTGAGACACGTATCCTGGGACTCCTATCAAATTTCACGATGAGTCAGGCATCGTCTCCTTTGGAGGCACTGATCTCCGCGTACCTCTGGAGTTTTCAACGGATGTGAGGCCTCCGGTCGCGATGAGGTGGGGAACTAGGTCTTTCTTTGTGGTCTCCACAGGGGATTCAGACATCCTTTCGTCTTGGTATATGCAAGACGAGCCTGCATTCAAATCACTGCAGGGATATCCGGCCTTATTTCGAATCAGGGCATCGCGGTGGCCATTCCACTTGAGGCCGCAAACTCAGGGTCCCTCTCACATACCTAGAGCTGAGAGAAGCCTCCTCTTGAGGTGCTTGTGGTAAGGTGGTATCCCTCTGGAGTCGAAGCCAGGGACTATGCTCTCATCTCGAGTTGATTTTTGGTCCACGGAGCTCTTTCGTGTTGCTACAGTGACCTCAGGATCCCTCTAGCCTTGAAACAGTGTTCTTGGGATTTCTCTGGACTGCCCTCAAGGAATTCAAGGCTCCTTGCATGTGTGATGTGCAACACGGAAATGCTCTGCACACAGTGCAGGGGAATCTGGCCTCATCTCGCGGCGGGGGGGAAGTCTGATGGTTTTTCTCGAGTTGCGGCGGGAACCTGGGGTATATTCTCGAGTTACGACGGGGATGGCCCTTCCACACACGTGTTTGTTCAGCGACGTCATGACTCCTGCCTAGTTGTGAGGGACAGCTCGGGATTCTCCTCGAGGCTTGGCAGGGCAATTGGGACGCCTCTCCAGCTGAGGCGGGAGACCAAGGGTCCCTTTCCACGTGCCACAGGAATCCTGGGACTCCTATCAATTTTCACGAGGAGTCAGGAATTGTTTCCTTTCGAGGCACTGATCTCCGCATACATCTGGAGTTTTCAAATGATGTGAGGCTTCTGGTTGCGATCAGGTGGGGAACTAGGTCTTTCTCTGTGGTCCCCACAGGGGATTCAGACATCCTTTCGTTTTGTGAGATGCAGGACGAGCCTGCATTCAAGTCACTGCAGGGATATCCGGCCTTATTTCAAGTCAGGGCATCGCGGCGCCCATTCCACTTGAGGCCGCAAACGCAGGGTTCCTCTCACATACCTAGAGCTGGGAGAAGCCTCCTCTTGAGGTGCTTGTGGTAAGGTGGTATTCCTCTGGAGTCGAAGCCAGGGACTAACCTCTCATCTCCAGTTGATTCTTGGTCCACGGAGCTCTTTCGTGTTGCTACAGTGACCTCAGGATCCCTATAGCCTTGAAACAGTGTTCTTTGGGTTTTGTCTGAAGTGCCATCAAAGAAATCAAGGCTCATTTCATGTGTGATGTGCAACACGGAATTGCTCTGCACGCAGTGCAGGGGAATCGGGCCTCATCTCACGGCGAGGGGGAAGTCTCATGGTTTTTCTCGAGTTGCGGCGGGAACCTGGGGTATATTCTCGAGTTACGACGGGGATGGCCCTTCCACACACGTGTTTGTTCAGCGACTTCAGGACTCCTGGCAAGTTGCGAGGGACAACTCGGGATTCTCCTCGAGGCTTGGCAGGGCAATTGGGACGCCTCTCCAGCTGAGGCAGGAGACCAATGGTCCCTTTCCACGTGCAACAGGAATCCTGGGACTCCTATCAAGTTTCACGAGGAGTCAGTCATCGTCTCCTTTGGAGGCACTGAACACCGCGTACCTCTGGAGTTTTCAAAGGATGTGAGGCCTCCGGTCGCGATGAGGTGGGGAACTAGGTCTTTCTCTGTGGTCTCCACAGGGGATTCAGACATCCTTTCCTCTTGGGAGATGCAGGACGAGCCTGCATTCAAGTCACTGCAGGGATATCCAGCATTATTTCGAGTCAGGGCATCGCGGTGTCCATTCCACTTGAGGCCGCAAACTCAGGGTCCCTCTCACATACCTAGAGCTGAGAGAAGCCTCCTCTTGAGGTGCTTGTGGTAAGGTGGTATTCCTCTGGAGTCGAAGCCAGGGACTAACCTCTCATATCGAGTTGATTTTTGGTCCACGGAGCTCTTTCGTGTTGCTACAATGACCTCAGGATCCCTCTAGCCTTGAAACATTGTTCTTAGGGTTTCTCTGGAGTGCCATCAAGGAAATCAAGGCTCCTTTCATGTGTGATGTGCAAAACGGAATTGCTCTGCACGCAGTGCAGGGGAATCGGGCCTCATCTCGAGGTGAGGGGGAAGTCTCATGGTTTTTCTCGAGTTGCGGCGGGAACCTAGGTTATATTCTCGAGTAACGATGGGAATGGCCCTTCCACACACGTGTTTGTTCAGTGCCGTCAGGACTCCTGCTTAGTTGCGAGGGACAACTCGGTATTCTCCTTGAGGCTAGGCAGGGCAATTGGGACGCCTCTCCAGCTGAGGCGGGAGACCAAGGGTCCCTTTCCACGTGCCACAGGAATCCTGGGACTCCTATCAAGTTTCACGAGGAGTCATTCATCGTCTCCTTTGGAGGCACTGATCTCCGCGTACCTCTGGAGTTTTCAAAGGATGTGAGGCCTCCGGTCGCGATGAGGTGGGGAACCAGGTTTTTCTCTGTGGTCTCCACAGGGGATTCAGACATCCTTTCGTCTTGGGAGATGCAAGACTAGCCTGCATTCAAGTCACTGCAGGGATATCTGGCCTTATTTCGAGTCAGGGCATCGCGGTGACCATTCCACTTGAGGCCGCAAACTCAGGGTTCCTCTCACATACCTAGAGCTGAGAGAAGCCTCCTCTTGAGGTGCTTGTGGTAAGGTGGTATTCCTCTGGAGTCGAAGCCAGGGACTAACCTCTCATCTCGAGTTAATCCTTGGTCCACGGAGCTCTTTCGTGTTGCTACAGTGACCTCAGGATCCCTCTAGCCTTGAAACAGTGTTCTTGGGGTTTCTCTGAGTGCCATGAAGGAAATCAAGGCTCCTTTCAAGTGTGATGTGCAACACGGAATTGCTCTGCACGCAGTGCAGGGGAATCGGGCCTCATCTCGCGGCGAGGGGGAAGTCTCATGGTTTTTCTCGAGTTGCGGCGGGAACCTGGGGTATATTCTCGAGTTACGACGGGGATGGCCCTTCCACACACGTGTTTGTTCAGCGACGTCAGGACTCCTGGCTAGTTGCGAGGGACAATTCGGGATTCTCCTCGAGGCTTGGCAGGGCAATTGGGACGCCTCTCCAGCTGAGGTGGGAGACCAAGTGTCCCTTTCCACGTGCCACAGGAATCCTGGGACTCCTATCAAGTTTCACGAGGAGTCAGTCATCGTCTCCTTTGGAGGCACTGAACACCGCGTACCTCTGGAGTTTTCAAAGGATGTGAGGCCTCCGGTCGCGATGAGGTGGGGAACTAGGTCTTTCTCTGTGGTCTCCACAGGGGATTCAGACATCCTTTCGTCTTGGGAGATGCAGGACGAGCCTGCATTCAAGTCACTGCAGGGATATCCAGCATTATTTCGAGTCAGGGCATCGCGGTGTCCATTCCACTTGAGGCCGCAAACTCAGGGTCCCTCTCACAAACCTAGAGCTGAGAGAAGCCTCCTCTTGAGGTGCTTGTGGTAAGGTGGTATTCCTCTGAAGTCGAAGCCAGGGACTAACCTCTCATATCGAGTTGATTTTTGGTTCATGGAGCTCTTTCCTGTTGCTACAATGACCTCAGGATCCCTCTAGCCTTGAAACATTGTTCTTAGGGTTTCTCTGGAGTGCCATCAAGGAAATCAAGGCTCCTTTCATGTGTGATGTGCAAAACGGAATTGCTCTGCACGCAGTGCAGGGGAATCGGGCCTCATCTCCAGGTGAGGGGGAAGTCTCATGGTTTTTCTCGAGTTGCGGCGGGAACCTAGGTTATATTCTCGAGTTACGACGGGGATGGCCCTTCCACACACGTGTTTGTTCAGCGACGTCAGGACTGCCTAGTTGCGAGGGACAACTCGGGATTCTCCTCGAAGCTTAGCAGGGCAATTGGGACGCCTCTCCAGCTGAGGCGGGAGACTAAGGGTCCCTTTCCACGTGCGACAGGAATCCTGGGACTCCTATCAAGTTTCACAAGGAGTCAGGAATCGTCTCCTTTGGATGCACTGATCTCCGCGTACCTCTGGAGTTTTCAAAGGATGTGAGGCTTCCGGTCGCGATGAGGTGGGGAACTGGGTCTTTCTCTGTGGTCTCCACAAGGGATTCAGACATCCTTCGGTCTTGGGAGATGCAAGACGTGCCTGCATTCCAGTCACTGCAGGGATATCCGGCCTTATTTCGAGTCAGGGCATCTCGGTGTCCTTTCCACTTGAGGCCGCAAACTCAGGGTCCCTCTCACATACCTAGAGCTGAAAGAAGCCTCCTCTTGAGGTGCTTGTAGTAAGGTGGTATTCCTCTGGAGTCGAAGCCAGGGACTAACCTCTCATCTCGAGTTGATTCTTGGTCCACGGAGCTCTTTCGTGTTGCTACAGTGACCTCAGGATCCCTCTAGCCTTGAAACAGTGTTCTTGGGGTTTCTCTGAGTGCCATGAAGGAAATCAAGGCTCCTTGCATGTGTGATGTGCAACACGGAAATGCTCTGCACACAGTGCAGGGGAATCGGGCCTCATCTCGCGGCGAGGGGGAAGTCTCATGGTTTTTCTGGAGTTGTGGCGGGAACCTGGGGTATATTCTCGATTTACGACGGGGATGGCCCTTCCACACACGTGTTTGTTCAGCGACGTCAGGACTCCTGCCTAGTTGCGAGGGACAACTCGGGATTCTCCTCGAGGCTTGGCAGGGCAATTGGGACGCCTCTCCAGCTGAGGCGGGAGACCAAGGGGCCCTTTCCACGTGCCACAGGAATCCTGGGACTCCAATCAATTTTCACGAGGAGTCAGGCATCGTCTCCTTTGGAGGCACTGATCTCCGCGTACCTCTGGAGTTTTCAAATGATGTGAGGCTTCTGGTTGCGATGAGGTGGGGAACTAGGTCTTTCTCTGTGGTCCCCACAGGGGATTCAGACATCCTTTCGTCTTGTGAGATGCAGGACGAGCCTGCATTCAAGTCACTGCAGGGATATCCGGCCTTATTTCAAGTCAGGGCATCGCGGTGCCCATTCCACTTGAGGCCGCAAACTCAGGGTTCCTCTCACAAACCTAGAGCTGAGAGAAGCCTCCTCTTGAGGTGCTTGTGGTAAGGTGGTATTCCTCTGGAGTCGAAGCCAGGGACTAACCTCTCATCTCCAGTTGATTCTTGGTCCACGGAGCTCTTTCGTGTTGCTACAGTGACCTCAGGATCCCTCTAGCCTTGAAACAGTGTTCTTTGGGTTTTGTCTGGAGTGCCATCAAAGTAATCAAGGCTCATTTCATGTGTGATGTGCAACACGGAATTGCTCTGCACGCAGTGCATGTGAATCGGGCCTCATCTCACGGCGAGGGGGAAGTCTCATGGTTTTTCTCGAGTTGCGGCGGGAACCTGGGGTATATTCTCGAGTTACGACGGGGATGGCCCTTTCACACTCGTGTTTGTTCAGCGACTTCAGGACTCCTGGCAAGTTGCGAGGGACAACTCGGGATTCTCCTCGAGGCTTAGCAGGGCAATTGGGACGCCTCTCCAGCTGAGGCGGGAGACCAATGGTCCCTTTCCACGTGCAACAGGAATCCTGGGACTCCTATCAAGTTTCACGAGGAGTCAGGCATCGTCCCCTTTGGAGGCACTGAACTCCGCGTACCTCTGGAGTTTTCAAAGGATGTGAGGCCTCCGCTCGGGATGAGGTGGGGAACTAGGTCTTTCTCTGTGGTCTCCACAGGGGATTCAGACATCCTTTCGTCTTGGGAGATGCAGGACGAACCTGCATTCAAGTCAATGCAGGGATATCCAGCCTTATTTCGAGTCAGGGCATCGCGGTGTTCATTCCACTTGAGGCCGCAAACTCAGGGTCCCTCTCACATACCTAGAGCTGAGAGAAGCCTCCTCTTGAGGTGTTTGTGGTAAGGTGGTATTCCTCTGGAGTCGAAGCCAGGGACTAACCTCTCCTCTCCAGTTGATTTTTGGTCCATGGAGCTCTTTCGTGTTGCTACAGTGACCTCAGGATCCCTCTAGCCTTGAAACAGTGTTCTTGGGGTTTCTCTGGAGTGCCATCAAGGAAATCAAGGCTCCTTTCATGTGTCCTCTGCAACACGGAATTGCTCTGCACGCAGTGCAGGGGAATCGGGCCTCATCTCGAGGTGAGGGGGAAGTCTCATGGTTTTTCTCGAGTTGCGGCGGGAACCTAGGTTATATTCTCGAGTAACGATGGGAATGGCCCTTCCACACACGTGTTTGTTCAGTGCCGTCAGGACTCCTGCCTAGTTGCGAGGGACAACTCGGTATTCTCCTCGAGGCTTGGCAGGGCAATTTGGACGCCTGTCCAGCTGAGGCGGGAGACCAAGTGTCCCTTTCCACGTGCCACAGGAATCCTGGGACTCCTATCAAGTTTCACGAGGAGTCATGCATCGTCTCCTTTGGAGGCACTGATCTCCGCGTACCTCTGGAGTTTTCAAAGGATGTGAGGCCTCCGGTCGCGATGAGGTGGGGAACTAGGTCTTTCTCTGTGGTCTCCACAGGGGATTCAGACATCCTTTCGTCTTGGGAGATGCAAGACGAGCCTGCATTCAAGTCACTGCAGGGATATCCGGCCTTATTTCGAGTCAGGGCATCGCGGTGACCATTCCACTTGAGGCCGCAAACTCAGGGTCCCTCTCACATACCTATAGCTGAGAGAAGCCTCCTCTTGAGGTGCTTGTGGTAAGGTGGTATTCCTCTGGAGTCGAAGCTAGGGACTAACCTCTCATCTCCAGTTGATTCTTGGTCCACGGAGCTCTTTCGTGTTGCTACAGTGTCCTCAGGATCCCTCTAGCCTTGAAACAGTGTTCTTTGGCTTTTGTCTGGAGTGCCATCAAGGGAATCAAGGCTCCTTTCCTGTGTGATGTGCAACACGGAATTGCTCTGCACGCAGTGCAGGGGAATCGGGCCTCATCTCACAGCGAGGGGGAAGTCTCATGGTTTTTCTCGAGTTGTTGCGGGAACCTGGGTTATATTCTCGAGTTACGACGGGGATGGCCCTTCCACACACGTGTTTGTTCAGCGACTTCAGGACTCCTGGCTAGTTGCGAGGGACAATTCGGGATTCTCCTCGAGGCTTGGCAGGGCAATTGGGACGCCTCTCCAGCTGAGGCAGGAGACCAAGGGTCCCTTTCCACGTGCCACAGGAATCCTGGGACTCCTATCAAGTTTCACGAGGAGTCAGTCATCGTCTCCTTTGGAGGCACTGAACACCGCGTACCTATGGAGTTTTCAAAGGATGTGAGGCCTCCGGTCGCGATGAGGTGGGGAACTAGGTCTTTCTCTGTGGTCTCCACAGGGGATTCAGACGTCCTTTCGTCTTGGGAGATGCAGGACGAGCCTGCATTCAAGTCACTGCAGGGATATCCAGCCTTATTTCGAGTCAGGGCATCGCGGTGTCCATTCCACTTGAGGCCGCAAACTCAGGGTCCCTCTCACATACCTAGAGCTGAGAGAAGCCTCCTCTTGAGGTGCTTGTGGTAAGGTGGTATTCCTCTGGAGTCGAAGCCAGGGACTAACCTCTCATATCGAGTTGATTCTTGGTCCACGGAACTCTTTCGTGTTGCTACAATGACCTCAGGATCCCTTTAGCCTTGAAACATAGTTCTTGGGGTTTCTCTGGAGTGCCATCAAGGAAATTAAGGCCCCTTTCATGTGTGATGTGCAAAACGAAATTGCTCTGCACGCAGTGCAGGGGAATCGGGCCTCATCTCGAGGTGAGGGGGAAGTCTCATGGTTTTTCTCGAGTTGCGGCGGGAACTTAGGTTATATTCTCGAGTAATGATTGGAATGGCCCTTCCACACACGTGTTTGTTCAGTGCCGTCAGGACTCCTGCCTAGTTGCGAGGGACAACTCGGGATTCTCCTCGAGGCTAGGCAGGGCAATTGGGACGCCTCTCCAGCTGAGGCGGGAGACCAAGGGTCCCTTTCCACGTGCCACAGGAATCCTGGGACTCCTATCAAGTTTCACGAGGAGTCAGGCATCGTCTCCTTTGGAGGCACTGATCTCCGCGTACCTTTGGAGTTTTCAAAATATGTGAGGCTTCCGGTCGCGATGAGGTGGAGAACTAGATCTTTCTCTGTGGTCTCCACAGGGGATTCAGACATCCTTCCGTCTTGGGAGATGCAAGACGCGCCTGCATTCCAGTCACTGCAGGGATATCCGGCCTTATTTTGAGTCAGGGCATCGCGGTGACCATTCCACTTGAGGCCGCAAACTCAGGGTCCCTCTCACATACCTAGAGCTGAGAGAAGCCTCCTCTTGAGGTGCTTGTGGTAAGGTGGTATTCCTCTGGAGTCGAAGCCAGGGACTAACCTCTCATCTCGAGTTGATTCTTGGTCCAAGGAGCTCTTTCGTGTTGCTACAGTGACCTCAGGATCCCTCTAGCCTTGAAACAGTGTTCTTTGGGTTTTGTCTGGAGTGCCATCAAGGGAATCAAGGCTCCTTTCCTGTGTGATGTGCAACACGGAATTGCTCTGCACGCAGTGCAGGGGAATCGGGCCTCATCTCGCGGCGAGGGGGAAGTCTCATGGTTTTTCTAGAGTTGCGGCAGGAACCTGGGGTATATTCTCGAGTTACAACGGGGACGGCCCTTCCACACACGTGTTTTTTCAGCGACGTCAGGACTGCATAGTTGCGAGGGACAACTCGGGATTCTCCTCGAGGCTTGGCAGGGAAATTGGGACGCCTCTCCAGCTGAGGCGGGAGACCAAGGGTCCCTTTCCACGAGCCACAGGAATCCTGGGACTCTTATCAAGTTTCACGAGGAGTCAGGCATCGTCTCCTTTGGAGGCACTGATCTCCGCGTACCTCTGGAGATTTCAAAGGATGTGAGGCCTCCGGTCGCGATGAGGTGGGGAACTAGGTCTTTCTCTGTGGTCTCCACAGGGGATTCAGACATCCTTTCATCTTGGGAGATGCAGGACGAACCTGCATTCAAGTCATTGCAGGGATACCCGGCCTTATTTCGAGTCAGGGCCTCGCGGTGTCCATTCCACTTGAGGCCGCAAACTCAGGGTCCCTCTCACATACCTAGATCTGAGAGAAGCCTCCTCTTGAGGTGCTTGTGGTAAGGTGGTATTCCTCTGGAGTCGAAGCCAGGGACTAACCTCTCATCTCGAGTTTATTCTTGGTCCACGGGGCTCTTTCGTGTTGCTACAGTGACCGCAGGATCCCTCTAGCCTTGAAACAGTGTTCTTGGGGTTTCTCTGGAGTGCCATGAAGTAAATCAAGGCTCCTTTCATGTGTGATGTGCAACACGGAATTGCTCTGCACGCAGTGCAGGGGAATCGAACCTCATCTCGGCGAGGGGGATGTCTCATGGTTTTGAGAGGGTAACAGGCAGGAAGGCCAGGGGTCTCCAAATGGAGGAAAGAGGCTCTAAGTGCCAGACATTTTTATCTCTCTTAAATGGCAAGAAGAAACAAACCAGCGAACTGTTTTTCATTCTCTATACAAATTTAAAAGGAGGTTTCTCTTCACATTCTGTGTTGCCATGACACCTGGTCTCACCTAAAGCTAACCACTCTCAAACTTTGAGTTAACCAATACATGCCTTTTTCGTATGGAAATGTGGTCTTAAGCTATGTTAATGAACCCCAGACTCAATCTTCAAGTTGGTTCCGCTAAACGGCCTAACTTACTTCCTCAGGTATTGTTCTCCTAATCTATGTAAACGGAACTAATTGTTGGTATTCTGCCCTTCTAAAAGATTCAAGTCAATCGTTTTATGGCCTGGGATGAATTATCTGATGCCATTCTAAATTTTATGACATTCCTTTCATTTCATTAACAGACTGTGAGTGACTATATAACATACAGCTAAAGACTAGGAGGGGGGTACTCTTTTGCCCCCTTCTGATGCCTATGTCAGAAGCTTTCCCTATCTCCTTTATACTTTAATAAAACTTTATTACACAAAAGCTCTGAGCGATCCAGCCTCGTCTCTGGCCCCGGATTGAATTCGTCTCCTCCGGAGGCCAAGAATCCCGCGTCTTATCGTTCAGCAACAACCTTTCATCTTGGGGGCTCGTCCGGGATCCTTCAGGACAAGGTAAGGATGCTTGGAGCTCTAGTTCTTTGTTCTCCTAGCGAACACGTTTTCCGCTGTACTTTACTACCTCTATGGTGTGCTTGTGTAAATGAATGAAACGCCCTGCGCGAAGCAAGTGAGGAGCCCTGCTCTGTGGTCCCGCGGTGACCTCATACGGCTATGGCAAAAACCTGTCGGGGGTTTATACCGACCTGCCAATGCCAAGAGGCAACCAATGTCTCCTTCGGTAACTGACCAGAAACGGGCAAAGCGTGTGGACCGAACTCTCCTTTCTCGGTCAAACTTTTCGGTCTCTTTGACCATTTCATAACTCCTTGGGAATTAGAAGTACTAACCTTATCTATCGGATCATAGACTTTCAAGGGACTTGTGACCTATGTTGCTACTCTACTGTGGTCTAGGTCTCAAACTTGGATTGGTAGTCAGGAAGCGCCTAGCCTCGCTAGGCATGGAAAGTTCGGAAGCTAGATGGAGCTCTAACTCCCAGAGCATCTCTGAGGTTAAAGGTTACTCGGATTGGAACTGCAATGGTTTTTTCCTTTGGTAACACTGGCTCTTAGTGGACCAGAGGAGGCTCTTATACCGGTGTGGTGACGCTTGGAAGGAACATCTCAGTTTCATGTTTGTATCGGTCTTATTGCGGTCAGGAATGTACTCAGGGTCGTGCACAGGCACTCAGGTGATGAATGTGTCCCCCAGAGGTCTTAGCTTGGGAAGCATTCCGGAAGGTTACTCTGATTGTGCCCCGGGTGGCATCAGAGGCAAGCGAGGTGAAGGGCTGGACGTCAGTCAGGGATGCCATCAGGTCTACCCCTGGTGCATCCCCACCCCGTCTCGGTGGTAGAACCGGGAGGGACGAATGTGACGCCTGCGTCGGTAAGAGACAGACTAAGTCCGACCAGGAAGGAAAAGCTTTTGGTGTAACGTCTGTCTACACCCCCATCTAGAGCAGGGAGGGACGCCTCTGGTAGAAAAAATGGCGCTGGTCGCTTTTTTTTCTCTCTTACAGATGGGAGCTAACAATTCCAGCCTCACTCCTTTGAACTGTATCCTGAAAAACTGGGATAGATTTGATCCCCAGGGCTTAAAGAAGACACACCTGGTCTTCCTATGTGATACTGCATGGCCGCGGTACCCACTGGAGGACGGCGAACGGTGGCCAGTTGGAGGGTCTCTTAAGTATAACACTGTTTTACAATTAGACCGGTTCTGTAAAAAGCAAGGGAAATGGGTAGAAGTAGCATATGTGTTGCCCTTTTTCTCTCTGCGAAATATGCCAGACTTATGTCCTAAGGGTGTAGATTTGGGTGTGAAACCTTCTGCTCCCCCCTGTCCTCCTACTTTGCCCCCGTATCCAGGTCTCCAAGATGAGGTTCAAACTGCTTTGGTTTCAGTAGAAACTCAGACCATCGAAGTAAGAGATGAGATAGAGAACAGGAGGCAAAGAGATAAAGAAAAGCAGGTTTCTCCAATCTACCCCTGGGACATGCGCAGAGCAGACAGAGAGACTGAGGGACAGCCACTCATGCTGTTGCCTCTTCACAAAGTACCCACCGGGAGAAATTATCAGTCTATGAGAGTTAATAAGCCTTTTTCTTATCAAGAGATACAAAGAATTAAAGAGGACCTGGGAGACTATTTAGAGGACCCAGAAAAATATATTAGAGCTTTTAAAGGTGTTACTCTGCATTATGACCTCACTTGGAAGGATGTGATGTATATCTTGGGACAAACGCTGACTCCCGACTCAAAGGCTCGAGTTTTGGGGAAAGCGGTTGCTTATGGTGATGAGTGACTTGGTAATGAATCAGTGGGAAAGAGGGAGGACGAGATAACTGCCCTCCCCACTGGGAGTCAGGCGGTCCCAGCTACAGAACCAGACTGGGACTATAACACTGCTAAAGGAAGATGGGATCAGAGTCATTTTGTCAGATGTATTCTTGAAGGACTCAGACAGGCGCGTTCTAAGCCTTTAAACTATGGCAAACTGGCAGACATAGAACAGGAGGAGAAGGAAGCTCCTGGTAAATTCCTAGATAGACTGAGAGAAGCCCTTCGCAGATTCACTGAGATTGATCC
This sequence comes from Cervus elaphus, assembly GCF_910594005.1. NCBI lineage: Eukaryota > Metazoa > Chordata > Mammalia > Artiodactyla > Cervidae > Cervus > Cervus elaphus. Next base: position 24,240,914 of record NC_057848.1, read on the forward strand.
CGAAAGTGAAGAAGGGAAAGTGATCTTAAAAGATAAATTTCTCACTCAGTCGGCTCCAGATATTCACCGTAAGTTATCAAAACGGGCGTATGGACCAAATCAGTCTTTAGATAATCTGTTACAACTGGCTCAGACAGTCTATTATGGTAGGGAGTATGAGGAAAAGAAAGAAAGGCAGAGAAAGACGAAGGAAAAGGCGGAAGCCCTCGCAATGGCTATGAAAACCGTTCTTAAGCAGCCTGAGAAAAATGCCCAGAGGGACCCATGTGAAAAGGGATGGGCTTGCTATTTCTGTGGAAAGGAGGGGCATCTCAAGCGGGATTGCCCTCAGGCATCTAAGCCGCCCCCGGCTCCATGTCCGGTCTGCAAGGGACCACACTGGAGGAGAGACTGCCCCCAGAGGCGTAGGTCTCAGGGGTCTGACTCTCAAGACAATCAGGACTGAAGGTGCCCGGGGGTCCCCACACAAGCTCCCGTCCTAATTACACCTGAGGAACCCCGGGTATTAATAACAGTGGGAGGCCAATCCGTCAATTTCCTTTTAGATACTGGGGCAACTTACTCCGTGCTTACTGAAGCCCCTGGCCCACTTTCTTCCCGATCCGCTTCCGTAATGGGACTGTCTGGACGAGCCAAAAGGTATTACTTCAGTTATTCTCTATCATGCAACTGGGATTCTGTGCTATTTTCGCACGAGTTTCTTATCGTGTCAGAATCACCCTCACCCCTTTTGGGGAGGGATATACTGAGCAAAGTCCATGCCTCTGTTTTCATGAATATGGAGCCTTCCCTTTCTCTCCCTTTAGTTGAACAAAATGTGAATCCTAGAGTATGGGCTGATGGAAAATCTGTGGGTCGAGCACAAAATGCTATTCCTGTAGTTGTCAAGCTCAAGGACCCACACTTATTCCCACATAAGAAGCAGTATCCACTGAAACCTGAGGTTAAGGAAGGGTTAAAACCCATCATTGAGAATTTAAAAGAACAGGGACTATTAGTTCCCTGTAACAGTCCATGCAACACTCCTATTTTGGGTGTAAAAAAATCAAATGATAAATGGAGATTAGTTCAAGATTTATGAATAATAAATGAGGCTGTGGTTCCTTTACACCCTGTGGTGCCTAATCCTTATACTCTATTGTCTGAAATTCCTGAACGAGCCAAATATTTTTCAGTAATTGATTTGAAAGATGCCTTCTATTCAGTACCTTTGGCGGAGGAAAGTCAATTTCTATTTGCCTTTGAAGACCCCACACAGCCAGCTTCCCAGTTAACCTGGACAGTTTTGCCGCAGGGATTTCGTGACAGTCCTCACTTATTTGGACAAAGTTTGTCACGAGATCTACAAAACTTTAATAGCTCTGAAGCGGTAGTGTTACAATATGTAGATGATATTTTGCTCTGTGCTGAGACAGAGGAAGCTTGTTCACGAGCCTCAGAAGATTTCTTAAACTTTCTGGCAGGCTGCGGTTACAAGGCATCAAGAGAAAAGGCTCAGCTTTGTCAACAATCTGTTAGATATCTGGGCCTAATCATCTCAGAAGGGACTAGGGCCATAGGCCCTGAGAGAATTAAACCTATACTAAACCATCCCCTACCTATGACTTTAAGACAATTGAGAGGATTTTTGGGAATCACAGGCTACTGTCGTATTTGGATTCCGAGCTATGGGGAACTTGCCCGGCCTTTATATAAACTTATAGCTGAAACTCAGCAGGCCCAAACCAACAAACTGGTTTGGTCTCCAGATACTCAAAAGGCTTTTAAGGTTCTTCAGACTGCTCTCCTGCAAGCTCCGGCTTTGAGTTTGCCCACAGGGTCAGAATTTAACCTGTTTGTCACTGAAAGAAAAGGTATGGCCTTGGGAGTTTTGACACAACCCCGGGGGCCTCACCAGCAACCTATTGCTTATCTAAGCAAAGAATTAGATGTAATTGCACGTGGGTGGCCCCACTGCCTAAGAGTAATTGGGGCAACGGCTTTATTAGCACCTGAAGCTTTAAAAATAATTAATGGGCAAAACCTTACCGTACTGACTTCTCATGATGTGAGTGGAATCTTAAATTCTAAGGTTAATATTTGGATGACAGACAGTAGACTTCTTAAATATCAGTCACTGTTGTTAGAAGGACCAGTAACTAAGCTTAAAGTTTGAGGAAATTTAAATCCTGCCACTTTCCTTCCTGAGAAGGAAGATGAAACACCTGATCACGATTGTTCCCAGTTCCTAACTTTAAACTATGCAGCTCGGGAGGATCTAATGGATACCCCATTAGACAATCCCGACATGGAAATATTTACAGACGGCAGTTCTTTTGTTCGGGATGGAAAGCGCAAAGCAGATTACGCTGTGGTGACTGCTGAACAGGTTTTAGAAGCAAAATCTCTTCCCCAGGGAACCAGTGCCCAGTTAGCGGAGCTTGTGGCTCTGACCCGAGCTCTAGAGTTAAGCAAAGGGCAACGAGTGAATATCTACACTGACTCTAAGTATGCTTATTTGACTTTACATGCTCATGCTGCAATATGGAAAGAAAGACAGTTTAAAACAGCAACAGGAGAACCTATTAAGCATTTCAGAGAGATTGAGAGACTTTTAACTGCTATCTATTGTCCTAAAGAAGTAGCGGTTATGCATTGCAAAGGGCACAACAGGGATGGGAGTAAAGTAGCTGCCGGTAACCTGTTAGCTGACTCTCAAGCCAAAAAAGCGGCACTTTACGAAACCCCCTCCCTACAGACGCCTTTGATCTGGACAGGTCCTGTGGAACAGGAAAAACCACAATATACTGAGGAAGAATTAGAAAGATATGAGAAAAGAGGAGCAAAGATTACTGATAAAGGATGGTTACAGTCCGAGGATGGATGATTAATAATTCCTGAAAATGCTCAGTGGAAAATTCTTAAGGGTTTACACCAGAGTTTTCATTTGGGTGTAGAAAGTACTTACCAGATGGCTTCTCGTTTGTTTGAAGGTAAAAATATAATGAAAACTTTAAAGAACATTATCAAACGGTGTGAGGTATGTCAGAAAAATAACCCAAAGACTGAAAAGCTAGCAAAATCTGGATTACAACGAAAGGGAAAGTATCCTGGAGAAGACTGGGAAATTGATTTTACTCATATGCCAAAAGCTAATGGATATTCTTGCTTACAAGTTTGGGTGGATACTTTTACTGGATGGATTGAGGCGTTCCCCTGTCGTAGTGAACAAGCTAAAGAGGTTATAAAGATTTTAATCCATGAAATTATCCCCAGGTTTGGGCTGCCATGGAGCCTTCAGAGTGACAATGGTTCTGCCTTTAAAGCTGCTGTAACTCAGGGGGTGTCTAAAGCTCTAGGAATAGAATATCACTCACACTGTTCCTGGAGACCCCAGTCCTCAGGAAAGGTTGAAAAAGCTAATGACATTATCAAAAGACATCTGCGCAAATTAACTCAAGAAACGCAGGACAACTGGATTAAAGTCCTACCCATAGCTTTAATGAGGGCTCGAACTGCCCCAAAAAAGGAGGGACTGTCCCCATTTGAATGTATTTATGGAAGGCCTTTCTTACGCACAGACATTGTTATAGATCCTGAGGCCTTAGAGTTAACTAATTATGTAACTCAACTCTCAGCTTTTCAACAGGCATTAAAAGAACTCCGGGAGATGACTCCTGACCCAGCCTCTGAATCCAGCAAGCCTCTATTTGAGCCAGGAACCGAGGTCCTCATAAAAACATTGGGATCTGGGGGCTCATCCCTCGAGCCCCTCTGGGAAGGCCCTTACCAGGTTATTCTTTCTTCTCCCACAGCTGTCAAAGTCCCAGGAATTGATTCGTGGGTACATCACACTCGAGTCAAGAGGTGGCACCCTGACCAGAACTAAGTGATGTCATTTTATGTTTTTACTTTCTATGCTCTGACTTTGTATGTTTCAGATGGGCCTGATAATCTATGTGAGCCTACTTCTGCTGACTCCAGAAATCCTGAGTCTGCCCTTTGATCCTCAAGACAATGCCTTCCTGTCCTGGGCTCACTCCTATGCTGCATTCCACAATCGGTTTAACTGCTGGGTCTGCGGAGCACTCCCCTCTTCATCAGTGGAAGGCTTCCCGGGGTGGACATCTCCACTTCAAGGAAAAGACTTTCTCCAAGTCTGCGAATACCTTCGACAACAATCACATGTGATGCCTCTTCTTCGTCTGATGACATCTAACAACCCTAGAATGGACTGGTGCAATACTTTGTACCTTAACTATGGACATAACGTGACTTTTAATACAGATTGTTTTGTTTTTGCTGTTTGCTCCCTGCATCTGTAACTGTGTAACTGGATTAGTTTCTAGTCGCATGAAAGCTTTTAAGTTACAAATGGTTGCTCAAACTCCTGCTATCACTGCAGCTTCTTCCGACTACTATTTGGGGCCCCTGGATCAGACATCCTCATTATGAGGATTAGGAGAATATGTTGCCTCAACAATTTAGGGACAACGCCCCTTGTCAGCTCGGAAGCAGTTATGGAATGGAAACGACGCCCCTTTTTCCTAGGCAACATAATTCTCCTAAAAGAAAAGGGGGGAATCAGAGGGTAACAGGCAGGAAGGCCAGGGGTCTCCAAATGGAGGAAAGAGGCTGTAAGTGCCAGACATTTTTATCTCTCTTAAATGGCAAGAAGAAACAAACCAGCGATCTGTTTTTCATTCTCTATACAAATTTAAAAGGAGGTTTCTCTTAACATTCTGTGTTGCCATGACACCTGGTCTCACCTAAAGCTAACCACTCTCAAACTTTGAGTTAACCAATATATGCCTTTTTCGTATGGAAATGTGGTCTTAAGCTATGTTAATGAACCCCAGACTCAATCTTCAAGTTGGTTCCGCTAAACGGCCTAACTTACTTCCTCAGGTATTGTTCTCCTAATCTATGTAAACGGAACTAATTGTTGGTATTCTGCCCTTCTAAAAGATTCAAGTCAATCGTTTTATGGCCTGGGATGAATTATCTGATGCCATTCTAAATTTTATGACATTCCTTTCATTTCATTAACAGACTGTGAGTGACTATATAACATACAGCTAAAGACTAGGAGGGGGGTACTCTTTTGCCCCCTTCTGATGCCTATGTCAGAAGCTTTCCCTATCTCCTTTATACTTTAATAAAACTTTATTACAAAAAGCTCTGAGCGATCCAGCCTCGTCTCTGGCCCCGGATTGAATTCGTCTCCTCCGGAGGCCAAGAATCCCTCGTCTTATCGTTCAGCAACAACCTTTCAGTTTTTCTCGAGTTGCGGCGGGAACCTGGGGTATATTCTCGAGTTATGACGGGGGTGGCCCTTCCACACACGTGTTTGTTCAGCGACGGCAGGACACCTGCCTAGTTGCGAGGGACAACTCGGGATTCTCCTCGAGGCTTGGCAGTGCAATAGAGACGCCTCTCCAGCTGAGGCGGGAGACCAAGGGTCCCTTTCCACGTGCCACAGGAATCCTGGGACTCCTATCAAGTTTCACGAGGAGTCAGGCATCCTTTCCTTTGGAGGCACAGATCTCCGCGTACCTCTGGAGTTTTCAAAGGATGTGAGGCCTCCGGTCGCGATGAGGTGGGGAACTAGGTCTATCTCTGTGGTCTCCACAGGGGATGCAGACATGCTTTCAGCTTAGGAGATTCAGGACGAGCCTGCATTCAAGTCACTGCAGGGATATCCAGCCTTATTTCGAGTCAGGGCATCGCGGTGTCCATTCCACTTGAGGCCGCAAACTCAGGGACCCTCTCACATACCTAGAGCTGAGAGACGCCTCCTCTTGAGGTGCTTATGGTAAGGTGGTATTCCTCTGGAGTTGAATCCAAGGACTAACCTCTCACCTCGAGTTGATTCTTGGTCCACGGAGCTCTTTCGTGTTGCTCCAATGACCTCAGGATCCCTCTAGCCTTGAAACAGTGTTCTTGGGGTTTCTCTGGAGTGCCATCAAGGAAATCAAGGCTCCTTTCAAGTGTGATGTGCAACACAGAATTGCTCTGCACGCAGTGCAGGGGAATCGGGCCTCATCTCGCGGCGAGGGGGAAGTCTCATGGTTTTTCTCGAGTTGCGGCGGGAACCTGGGGTATATTCTCGAGTTACGACGGGGATGGCCCTTCCACACACGTGTTTGTTCAGCGACGTCAGGACTCCTGCCTAGTTGCGAGGGACAACTCGGGATTCTCCTCGAGGCTTGGCAGGGCAATTGGGACGCCTCTCCAGCTGAGGCGGGAGACCAAGTGTCCCTTTTCACGTGCCACAGGAATCCTGGGACTCCTATCAAGTTTCACGAGGAGTCAGGCATCGTCTCCTTTGGAGGCACTGATCTCCACGTACCTCTGGAGTTTTCAAAGGATGTGAGGCCTCCGGTCACGATGAGGTGGGGAAGTAGGTGTTTCTCTGTGGTCTCCAAACGGGATTCAGACATCCTTTCGTCTTGGGAGATGCAAGACGAGCCTGCATTCAAGTCACTGCAGGGATATCTGGCCTTATTTCGAGTCAGGGCATCGCGGTGTCCATTCCACTTGAGGCCGCAAACTCAGGGTCCCTCTCACATACCTACAGCTGAGAGAAGCCTCCTCTTGAGGTGCTTGTGGTAAGGTGGTATTCCTCTGGAGTCAAAGCCAGGGACTAACCTTTCATCTCGAATTGATTCTTGGTCCACGGAGCTCTTTCGTGTTGCTCCAGTGACCTCAGGATCCGTCTAGCCTTGAAACAGTGTTCTTGGGGTTTCTTTGGAGTGCCATCAAGGAAATCAAAGCTCCTTTCATGTGTGATGTGCAACACGGAATTGCTCTGCACGCAGTGCAGGGGAATCGGGCCTCATCTCGCGGCCAAGGAAAGTCTCATGGTTTTTCTCGAGTTGCGGCGGGAACCTGGGGTATATTCTCGAGTTACGACGGGGATAGCCCTTCCACACACGTGTTTGTTCACCGACATCAGGACTCCTGCCTAGTTGCGAGGGACAACTCGGGATTCTCCTCGAGGATTCCCAGGGCAATTGGGACGCCTCTCCAGCTGAGGCGGGAGACCAAGAGTCCCTTTCCACGTGCCACAGCAATCCTGGGACTCCTATCAAGTTTCACGAGGAGTCAGGGATCGTCTCCTTTGGAGGCACTGATCTCCGTCTACCTGTGGAGTTTTCAAAGGATTTGAGGCCTTCGGTCGCGAAGATGGTGGGGAACTAGGTTTTTCTCTGTGGTCTCCACAGGGGATTCAGACATCCTTTTCTCTTGGCAGATGCAAGACGAGCCTGTATTCAAGTCACTGCAGGGATATCCGGCCTTATTTCGAGTCAGGGCATCGCAGTGTCCATTCCAATTGAGGCCGCAAACTAAGGGACCCTCTCACATACCTAGAGCTGAGAGAAGCCTCCTCTTGAGGTGCTTGTGGTAAGGTGGTATTCCTCTGGAGTCGAAGCCAGGGACTAACCTCTCATCTCGAGTTGATTTTTGGTCCACGGAGCTCTTTCGTGTTGCTCCAATGACCTCAGGATCCCTCTAGCCTTGAAACAGTGTTCTTGGGGTTTCTCTGGAGTGCCATCAAGGAAATCAAGGCTCCTTTCAAGTGTGATGTGCAACACGGAATTGCTCTGCACGCAGTGCAGGGGAATCGGGCCTCATCTCGCGGCGAGGGGGAAGTCTCATGGTTTTTCTCGAGTTGCGGCGGGAACCTGGGGTATATTCTCGAGTTACGACGGGGATGGCCTTTCCACACACGTGTTTGTTCAGCGACGTCAGGACTCCTGCCTAGTTGCGAGGGACAACTCGGGATTCTCCTCGAGGCTTGGCAGGGCAATTGGGACGCCTCTCCAGCTGAGGCGGGAGACCAAGTGTCCCTTTCCACATGCCACAGGAATCCTGGGACTCCTATCATGTTTCACGAGGAGTCAGGCATCGTCTCCTTTGGAGGCACTGATCTCCACGTACCTCTGGAGTTTTCAAAGGATGTGAGGCCTCCGGTCGTGATGAGGTGGGGAACTAGGTGTTTCTCTGTGGTCTCCAAACGGGATTCAGACATCCTTTCGTCTTGGGAGATGCAAGACGAGCCTGCATTCAAGTCACTGCAGGGATATCTGGCCTTATTTAGAGTCAGGGCATCGCGGTGTCCATTCCACTTGAGGCCGCAAACTCAGGGTCCCTCTCACATACCTAGAGCTGAGAGAAGCCTCCTCTTGAGGTGCTTGTGGTAAGGTGGTATTCCTCTGGAGTCGAAGCCAGGGACTAACCTTTCATCTCGAATGGATTCTTGGTCCACGGAGCTCTTTCGTGTTGCTCCAGTGACCTCAGGATCCGTCTAGCCTTGAAACAGTGTTCTTGGGGTTTCTTTGGAGTGCCATCAAGGAAATCAAGGCTCCTTTCATGTGTGATGTGCAACACGGAATTGCTCTGCACGCAGTGCAGGGGAATCGGGCCTCATCTCGCGGCCAAGGGGAAGTCTCATGGTTTTTCTCGAGTTGCGGCGGGAACCTGGGGTATATTCTCGAGTTACGAGAGGGATTGCCCTTCCACACACGTGTTTGTTCACCAACATCAGGACTCCTGCCTAGTTGCGAGGGACAACTTGGGATTCTCCTCGAGGATTCCCAGGACAATTGGGACGCCTCTCCAGCTGAGGCGGGAGACCAAGAGTCCCTTTCCACGTGCCACAGCAATCCTGGGACTCCTATCAAGTTTCACGAGGAGTCAGGCATCGTCTCCTTTGGAGGCATTGATCTCCGCCTACCTCTGCAGCTTTCAAAGGATGTGAGGCCTCCTGTCGCGATGAGGTGGGGAATTAGGTCTTTCTCTGTGGTCTCCACAGGGGATTCAGACATCCTTTCGTCTTGGGAGATGCAAGACGGGCCTGCATTCAAGTCACTACAGGGTTATCCGGCCTTATTTCGAGTCAGGGCATCCCCGTGTCCATTCCACTTGAGGCCGCAAACTCAGGGTCCCTCTCACATACTAAAGGCTGAGAGAAGCCTCCTCTTGAGGTGCTTGTGGTAAGGTGGTATTCTTCTGAAGTCGACGCCAGGGACTAACTTCTCATCTCGAGTTGGTTTTTGATCCACAGAACTCTTTCGTCTTGCTACAGTGACCTCAGGATCCCTCCAGCCTTGAAACAGTGTTCTTGGTGTTTCTCTGGAGTGCCATCAAGGAAATCAAGGCTCCTTTCATGTGTGATGTGCAACACGGAATTGCTCTGCACGTATTGCAGGGGAATCGGGCCTCATCTCGCGGCAAAGGGGAAGTCTCATGGTTTTTCTCGAGTTGCGGCGGGAACCTGGGGTATATTCTCGAGTTACGACGGGGATGGCCCTTCCACACACGTGTTTGTTCAGCGACATCAGGACTCCTGCCTAGTTGCAAGAGACAACTCGGTATTCTCCTCGAGGCTTGGCAGGGCAATTGACACGCCTCTCCAGCTGAGGCAGGAGACCAAGGGTCCCTTTCCAAGTGCCACAGGAATCCTGGGACTCCTATCAAGTTTCACGAGGAGTCAGGCATCGTCTCCTTTGGAGCACTGATCTCCGTGTACCTGTGGAGTTTTCAAAGGATTTGAGGCCTCCGGTCGCGAAGATGGTGGGGAACTAGGTCTTTCTCTGTGGTCTCCACAGGGGATTCAGACATCCTTTCGTCTTGGGAGATGCAAGACGAGCCTGCATTCAAGTCACTGCAGGGATATCCGGCCTTGTTTCGAGTCAGGGCATCGCGGTGTCCATTCCAATTGAGGCCGCAAACTAAGGGACCCTCTCACATACCTAGAGCTGAGAGAAGCCTCCTCTTGAGGTGCTTGTGGTAACGTGGTATTCCTCTGGAGTCGAAGCCAGGGACTAACCTCTCATCTCGAGTTGATTTTTGGTCCACGGAGCTCTTTCATGTTGCTCCAGTGACCTCAGGATCCCTCCAGCCTTCAAACAGTCTTCTTGGGGTTTCTCTGGAGTGCCATCAAGGAAATCAAGGCTCCTTTCCTGTGTGATGTGCAACACGGAATTGCTCTGCATGCAGTGCAGGGGAATCGGGTCTCATTTCGCGGCGAGGGGGAAGTCTCATGGTTTTTCTCGAGTTGCGGCGGGAACCTGGGGTATATTCTCGAGTTACAACTGGTATGGCCCTTCCACACACGTGTTTGTTCAGCGACGTCAGGACTCCTGACTAGTTGCGAGGGACAACTCGGTATTCTCCTCGAGGCTTGGCAGGGCAATTGGGACGCCTCTCCAGCTGAGGCGGGAAACCAAGGGTCCCTTTCCACGTGCCACAGGAATCCTGGGACTCCTATCAAATTTCACGAGGAGTCAGGCATCGTCTCCTTTGGAGGCACTGATCTCCGCGAACCTCTGGAGTTTTCAAATAATGTGAGGCCTCCGGTCGCGATGAGGTGGGGAACTAGGTCTTTCTCTGTGTTCTCCACAGGGGATTCAGACATCCTTTCGTCTTGGAGATGCAAGACGAGCCTGAATTCAAGTCACTGCAGGGATATCCAGCCTTATTTCGAGTCAGGGCATCCCCGTGTCCATTCCACTTGAGAACGCAAACTCAGGGTCCCTCTCACATACCTAGAGCTGAGAGAAGCCTCCTCTTGAGGTGCTTGTGGAAAGGTGGTATTCCTCTGGAGTCGAAGCCAGGGACTAACCTCTCATCTCGAGTTGATTTTTGGTCCACGGAGCTCTTTCGTGTTGCTACAGTGATCTGAGGATCCCTCTAGCCTTGAAACAGTGCTCTTGAGGTTTCTCTGGGGTGCCATCCCGGAAATCAAGGTTTCTTTCATGTGTGATGTGCAACACGGAATTGCTCTGCACGCAGTGCAGGGGAATCGGGCCTCATCTCGCGGCGAGGGGGAAATCTCATGATTTTCCTCGAGTTGTTGCGGGAACCTGGGGTATATTCTCGAGTTACGAAGGGGATGGCCCTTCCACACACGTGTTTGTTCAGCGACGTCAGAACTCCTGCCTAGTTGCGAGGGACAACTCGGGATTCTCCTCGAGGCTTCGCAGGGCAATTGGGACGCCTCTGCAGCTGAGGCGGGAGACCAAGGGTCCCTTTCCACGTGCCACAGGAATCCTGGGAATCCTATCAAGTTTCACGAGGATTCAGGCATCGTCTCCGTTGGAGGCACTGATCTCCGCGTACCTCTGGAGTTTTCAAAGGATGTGAGGCCTCCGGTCGCGATGAGGTGGGGAACTAGGTCTTTCTCTGTGGTCTCCACAGGGGATTCAGACATCCTTTCGTCTTGGAGATGCAAGACGAGCCTGCATTCAAGTCACTGCAGGGATATCCAGCCTTATTTGGAGTCAGGGCATCCCCGTGTCCTATCCACTTGAGAATGCAAACTCAGGGTCCCTCTCACATACTTTGAGCTGAGAGAAGCCTCCTCTTGAGGTGCTTGTGGTAAGGTGGTATTCCTCTGGAGTCGAAGCCAGGGACTAACCTCTCATCTCGGGTGGATTTTTGGCCAAGGAGCTCTTTCGTGTTGCTACAGTGTTCTCCGGATCCCTCTAGGCTTGAAACAGTGTTCCTGGGGTTTCTCTGGAGTGCCATCAAGGAAATCAAGGCTCCTTTCTTGTGTGATGTGCAACACGGAATTGCTCTGCACGCAGTGCATGGGAATCGGGCCTCATCTGTGGCGAGGGGGAAGTCTCATGGTTTTTTACGAGTTGCGGCGGGAACCTGGGGTATATTCTCGAGTTTCGACGGGGATGGCCCTTCCACACACGTGTTTGTTCAGCGACGTCAGGACTCCTGCCTAGTTGTGAGGGACAACTCGGGATTCTCCTCGAGGCTTGGCAGGGCAATTGGGACGCCTCTCCAGCTGAGGCGGGAGACCAAGCGTCCCTTTCCACGTGCCACAGGAATCCTGGGACTCCTATCAAGTTTCACGAGGAGTCAGGCATCGTCTCCTTTGGAGGCTCTGATCTCCGCGTACCTCTGAAGATTTCAAAGAATATGAAGCCGCCGGTCGCGATGAGGTAGGGACCTAGCTCTTTCTCTGTGGTCTCCACAGGGGATTCAGACATCCTTTCGTGTTGGGAGATGCAAGACGAGCCTGCATTCAAGTCACTGCAGGGAAATCCGGCCTTATTTTGAGTCAGGGCATCGCGGTGTCCATTCCACTTGAGGTCGCAAACTCAGCCTCCCTCTCTCATACCTAGAGCTGAGAGAAGCCTCCTCTTGAGGTGCTTGTGGTAAGGTGGTATTCTTCTGGAGTCGAAGGTAGGGACTAACCTCTCATCTCGAGTTGATTTTTGGTCCACGGAGCTCTTTCGTGTTGCTACAGGGAACTCAGGAACCCTCTAGCCTTGAAACAGTGTTCCTGGGGTTTCTCTGGAGTGCCATTAAGGAAATCAAGGCTCCTGTCATCTGCCATGTACAACACGGAATTGCTCTGCACGCAGTGCAGGGGAATCGGGCCTCATCTCACGGCGAGGGGGAAGTCTCATGGTTTTTCTCGACCTGCGGCGGGAACCTGGGGTATATTCTCGAGTTACCTCGGGGATGGCCCTTCCACACACGTGTTTGTTCAGCGACCTCAGGACTCCTGCCTAGTGGCGAGGGACAACTCGGGATTCTCCTCGAGGCTTGGCAGATCAATTGGGACACCTCTCCAGCTGAGGCGGGAGACTAAGGGTCCCTTTCCACGTGCCACAGGAATCCTGGGACTCCTATCAAGTTTCACGAGGAGTCAGGCATCGTCTCCTTTGGAGGCACTGATATGCATGTACCTCTGGAGTTTTCAAAGGATGTGAGGGCTCCGGTCGCGATGAGGTGGGGAACTAGGTCTTTCTCTGTGGTCTCCACAGGGGATTCAGACATCCTTTCGTCTTGGGAGATGCAAGACGAGCCTGCATTCAAGTCACTGCAGGGATATCCGGCCTTATTTTGAGTCAAGGCATCCCCGTGTCCGTTCCACTTGAGGTCGTAAACTCAGGGTCCCTCTCACATACCTAGAGCTGAGAGAAGCCTCCTCTTGAGTTGCTTGTGGTAAGGTGGTATTCCTCTGGAATCAAAGCCAGGGAATAACCTCTCATCTCGAGTTGATTTTTGGTCCACGGAGCTCTTTCGTGTTGCTACAGTGACCTCAGGATCCCTCCACCCTTGAAACAGTGTTCTTGGGGTTTCTCTGGAGTGGCACCGAGGAAATCAAGGCGCCTTTCATCTGTGATGTGCATCACGGAATTTCTCTGCACGCAGTGCAGGAGAATCGCGCCTCATCTCGCGGCGAGGGGGAAGTCTCATGGTTTTTCTCGAGTTGCGGCGGGAACCTGGGGTATATTCTCGAGTTACGACATGGATGGCCCTTCCACACACGAGTTTGTTCAGCGATGTCAGGACTCCTGCCTAGTTGCGAGGGACAACTCGGGATTCTCCTCGAGGCTTGGCAGGGCAATTGGGACGCCTCTCCAGCTGAGGCGGGAGACCAAGGGTCCCTTTCCACGTGCCACAGGAATCCTGGGACTCCTATCAAGTTTCACGAGGAGTCAGGCATCGTCTCCTTTGCAGGCACTGATCTCCGCGTACCTCTGGAGTTTTCAAAGTATGTGAGGCCTCCGGGCGCGATGGGGTGGGGAACTAGGTCTTTCTCTGTGATCTGCACAGGGGATTCAGACATCCTTTCGTCTTGGGAGATGCAAGACGAGCCTGCATTCAAGTCACTGCAGGGATATCCGGCCTTATTTCGAGTCAGGGCATCGCGATGTCCATTCCACTTCAGGCCGCAAACTCATGGTCCCTCTCACATACCTAGAGCTGAGAGAAGCCTCCTCTTGAGGTGCTTGTGGTAAGGTGGTATTCCTCTGGAGTCGAAGCCAGGGACTAACCTCTCATCTCGAGTTGATTTTTGGTCCACGGAGCTCTTTTGTGTTGCTACAGTGACCTCAGATCCCTCTAGCCTTGAAACAGTGTTCTTGGGGTTTCTCTGGAGTGCCATCAAGGAAATCAAGGCTCCTTTCCTGTGTGATGTGCAACACGGAATTGCTCTGCACACAATGCAGGGGAATCGGGCCTCATCTGGCGGTGACGGGGAAGTCTCATGGTTTTTCTCCAGTTGTGGCGGGAACCTGGGGTGGATTCTCGAGTTACGACGGGGATGGCCCTTCAACACACGTGTTTGTTCAGCGACGTCAGGACTCCTGCCTAGTTGCGAGGGACAACTCGGGATTCTCCTCGAGGCTTGGCAGGGCAATTGGGACGCCTCTCCAGCTGAGGCGGGAGACCAAGTGTCACTGTCCCCGTGCCACAGGAATCCTGGGACTCCTATCAAGTTTCACGAGGAGTCAGGCATCGTCTCCTTTGGAAGCACTGATCTCCGTGTCCCTCTGGAGTTTTTCAAAGGACGTGAGGCATCCGGTCGCAATGAGGTGTGGCACTAGGTCTTTCTCTGTGGTCTCCACAGGGGATTCAGACATCCTTTCGTCTTGGGAGATGCAAGACCAGCCTGCATTCAAGTCACTGCAGGGATATCCGGCCATATTTCGAGTCAGGGCATCGCGGTGTCCATTCCACTTGAGGCCGCAAACTCAGGGTCCCTCTCACATACCTAGAGCTGAGAGAAGCCTCCTCTTGAGGTGCTTGTGGTAAGGTGGTATTCCTCTGGAGTCGAAGCCAGGGACTAACCTCTCATCTCGAGTTGATTTTTGGTCCACGGAGCTCTTTCGTGTTTCTACAGTGACCACACGATCACTCTAGCCTTGAAACAGTGTTCTTGGGTTTTCTCTGGAGTGCCATCAAGGAAATCAAGGCTCCTTTCATGTGTGATGTGCAACACGGAATTGCTCTGCACGCAGTGCAAGGGAATCGGGCCTCATCTCGCGGTGAGGGGGAAGTCTCATGGTTTTTCTCGAGTTGCGGCGGGAACCTGGGGTATATTCTGGAGTTACGACGGGGATGGTCCTTCCACACACGTGTTTGTTCAGCGACGTCAGGACTCCTGCCTAGTTGTGAGGGACAACAGGGGATTCACCTCGAGGCTTGGCAGGGCAATTGGGACGCCTCTCCGGCTAAGGCGGGAGACCAAGGTTCCCTCTCCACGTGCCACAGGAATCCTGGGACTCCTATCAAGTTTCAGGAGGAGTCAGGCATCGTCTCCTTTGGAGGCACTGATCTCCCCGTCCCTCTGGAGTTTTCAAAGGATGTGTGGCCTCTGGTCATGATGAGTTGGGGAACTAGGTCTTTCTCTGTGGTTTCCACAGGGGATTCAGACATCCTTTCTTCTTGGGAGATGCAAGACGAGCCTGCATTCAAGTCACTGCAGGGATATCCGGCCTTATTTCGAGTCAGGGCATCGCGGTGTCCATTCCACTTGAGGCCGCAAAATCAGGGTCCCTCTCACATACCTACAGCTGATAGAAGCCTCCTCTTGAGGTGCTTGTGGTAAGGTGGTATTCCTCTGGAGTCGAAGCCAGGGACTAACCTCTCATCTCGAGTTAATTTTTGGTCCACGGAGCTCTTTCGTGTTGCTACAGTGACCTCAGGATCCCTCTAGCCTTGAAAGAGTGCTCTTGGGGTTTCTCTGGAGTATCATCAATGAAATCAAAGCTCCTTTCCGGTGTGATGTGAAACACGGAATTGCTCTGCACGCAGTGCAGGGGAATCGGGTGTCATCTCGCTGCGAGGGGGAAGTCTCATGGTTTTTTTCGAGTTGCGGCGGGAACATGGGGTATATTCTCGAGTTACGACGGGGATGGCCATTCCACACACGTGTTTGTTCAGCGACATCAGGACTCCTGCCTAGTTGCGAGGGACAACTCGGGATTCTCCTCGAGGCTTGGCAGGGCAATTGGGACGCCTCTCCAGCTGAGGCGGGACACCAAGGGTCCCTTTCCACGTGCCACAGGAATCCTGGGACTCATATCAAGATTCACGAGGTGTCAGGCATCGTCTCCTTTGGAGGCACTGATCTCCGCGTACCTCTGGAGTTGTCAAAGGATGTGAGGCCTCCGTTCGCGATGAAGTGGGGAACTAGGTCCTTCTCTGTGGTCTCCACAGGGGATTCAGACATCCTTTCATCTTGGGAGATGCAAGACGAGCCTGCATTCAAGTCACTGCAGGGAAATCCGGCCTTATTTCGAGTCAGGGCATTGCGGTGTCCATTCCACTTGAGGCCGCAAACTCAGGGTGCCTCTCACATACCTAGAGCTGAGAGAAGCCTCCTCTTGAGGTGCTTGTGGTAAGGTGGTATTCCTCTGGAGTCGAAGCCAGGGACTAACCTCTCATCTCGAGTTAATTTTTGGTCCACGGAGCTCTTTCATGTTGCTACAGTGACCTCAGGATCCCTCTAGCCTTGAAGCAGTGTTCTTGGGGTTTCTCTGGAGTACCATCAATGAAATCAAAGCTCCTTTCCTGTGTGATGTGAAACACGGAATTGCTCTGCACGCAGTGCAGGGGAATCGGGTGTCATCTCGCTGCGAGGGGGAAGTCTCATGGTTTTTTTCGAGTTGCGGCGGGAACATGGGGTATATTCTCGACTTACGACGGGGAGGGCACTTCCACACACGTGTTTGTTCAGCGACGTCAGGAATCCTGCCTAGTTTCGAGGGACAACTCGGGATTCTCCTCGAGGCTTGGCTGGGCAATTGGGACGCCTCTCCAGCTGAGGCGGGAGACCAAGGGTCCCTTTCCACGTGCCACAGGAATCCTGGGACTCCTATCAAGTTTCTCGAGGAGTCAGGCATCGTCTCCTTTGCAGGCACTGATCTCCGCGTACCTCTGGAGTTTTCAAAGTATGTGAGGCCTCCGGTCACGATGATGTGGGGAAATAGGTCTTTCTCTGTGATCTGCACAGGGGATTCAGACATCCTTTCGTCTTGGGAGATGCAAGACGAGCCTGCATTCAAGTCACTGCAGGGATATCCGGCCTTATTTCGAGTCAGGGCATCGCGATGTCCATTCCACTTCAGGCCGCAAACTCATGGTCCCTCTCACATACCTAGAGCTGAGAGAAGCCTCCTCTTGAGGTGCTTGTGGTAAGGTGGTATTCCTCTGGAGTCGAAGCCAGGGACTAACCTCTCATCTCGAGTTGATTTTTGGTCCACGGAGCTCTTTCGTGTTGCTACAGTGACCTCAGGATCCCTCTAGCCTTGAAACAGTGTTCTTGGGGTTTCTCTGGAGTGCCATCAAGGAAATCAAGGCTCCTTTCCTGTGTGATGTGCAACACGGAATTGCTCTGCACACAATGCAGGGGAATCGGGCCTCATCTGGCGGTGACGGGGAAGTCTCATGGTTTTTCTCCAGTTGTGGCGGGAACCTGGGGTGGATTCTCGAGTTACGACGGGGATGGCCCTTCCACACACGTGTTTGTTCAGCGACGTCAGGACTCCTGCCTAGTTTCGAGGGACAACTCGGGATTCTCCTCGAGGCTTGGCAGGGCAATTGGGATGACTCTTCAGCTGAGGCGGGAGACCAAGGGTCCCTCTCCAGGTGCCACAGGTATCCTGGGATTCCTAAAAAGTTTCACGAGGAGTCAGGCATCGTCTCCGTTGGAGGCACTGATCTCCGCGTCCCTCTGGAGTTTTCAAAGGATGTGAGGCCTCCGGTCGCGATGAGGTGGGGAACTAGGTCTTTCTCTGTGGTCTCCACAGGGGATTCAGACATCCTTTCGTCTTGGGAGATGCAAGACGAGCCTGCATTCAAGTCACTGCAGGGATATCCGGCCTTATTTCGAGTCAGGTCATCGCGGTGTCAATTCCATTTGTGGCCGCAAACTCAGGTTCCCTCTCACATACCTACAGCTGATAGAAGCCTCCTCTTGAGGTACTTGTGGTAAGGTGGTATTCCTCTGGAGTCGAAGCCAGGAACTAACCTCTCATCTCGAGTTGATTTTTGGTCCACGGAGCTCTTTCGTTTTGCTACAGTGACCTCAGGATCCCTCCAGCCTTGAAACAGTGTTCTTGGGGTTTCTCTGGAGTGCCATCAAGGAAATCAAGGCTCGTTTCCTGTGTGATGTGCAACACGGAATTGCTCTGCACGCAGTGCAGGGGAATCGGGCCTCAACTGGCGGCGAGGGGGAAGTCTCATGGTTTTTCTCGAGTTGCGGCGGGAACCTGGGGTATATTCTCGAGTTACGACGGGGATGGCCCTTCCACACACGTGTTTGTTCAGCGACATCAGGAATCCTGCCTAGTTGCGAGGGACAACTCGGGATTCTCCTCGAGGCTTGGCAGGGAAATTGGGACGCCCCTTCAGCTGAGGCGGGAGACCAAGGATCCCTCTCCAGGTGCCACAGGTATCCTGGGACTCCTGAAAAGTTTCACGAGGAGTCAGGCATCGTATCCTTTGGAGGCACTGATCTCCGCGTACCTCTGGAGTTTTCAAAGGATGTGAGGCCTCCGGTCGCGATGAGGTGGGAAACTAGATCTTTCTCTGTGGTCTCCACAGGGGATTCAGACATCGTTTCGTCTTGGCAGACGCAAGATGTGCCTGCATTCAAGTCACTCCAGGGATATTCGGCCTTATTTCCAGTCAGGGCATCGCGGTGTCAATTCCACTTGAGGCCGCAAACTCAGGGTCCCTCTCACATACATAGAGCTGAGAGTATCCTCTTATTGAGGTGCTTGTTGTAAAGTGGTATTCCTCTGTAGTCGAAGCCAATGACTAACCTCTCATCTCGAGTTGATTTTTGGTCCACGGAGCTCTTTCGTGTTGCTACAGTGACCTCAGGATCCCTCTAGCCTTGAAACAGTGTTCTTGGGTTTTCTCTGGAGCGCCATCAAGGAAATCAAGGCTCCTTTCCTGTGTGATGTGCTACACGGAATTCCTCTGCATGCAGTGCAGGGGAATCGGGCCTGATCTGGCGGCGAGGG
The DNA here is from genome assembly GCF_910594005.1 of Cervus elaphus. Classification (NCBI taxonomy): domain Eukaryota; kingdom Metazoa; phylum Chordata; class Mammalia; order Artiodactyla; family Cervidae; genus Cervus; species Cervus elaphus. Next base: position 24,259,684 of record NC_057848.1, read on the forward strand.
TTAAATCTCATGGTTTTTCTCGAGTTGCGGCGGGAACATGGGGTATATTCTCGAGTTACGACAGAGATGGCCCTTCCACACACCTGTTTGTTCAGCGACGTCAGGAATCCTGCCTAGTTGCGAGGGATAACTCGGCATTCTCCTCGAGGCTTGGCAGGGCAATTGGGACGCCTCTCCAGCTGAGGCGGGAGACCAAGGTTCCCTCTCCACGTGCCACAGGAATCCTGGGACTCCTATCAAGTTTCAGGAGGAGTCAGGCATCGTCTCCTTTGGAGGCACTGATCTCCCCGTCCCTCTGGAGTTTTCAAAGGATGTGTGGCCTCTGGTCATGATGAGTTGGGGAACTAGGTCTTTCTCTGTGGTTTCCACAGGGGATTCAGACATCCTTTCTTCTTGGGAGATGCAAGATGAGCCTGCATTCAAGTCACTGCAGGGATATCCGGCCTTATTTCGAGTCAGGGCATCGCGGTGTCCATTCCACTTGAGGCCGCAAACTCAGGGTCCCTCTCACATACCTAGAGCTGAGAGAAGCCTCCTCTTGAGGTGCTTGTGGTAAGGTGGTATTCCTCTGGAGTCGAAGCCAGGGACTAACCTCTCATCTCGAGTTAATTTTTGGTCCACGGAGCTCTTTCATGTTGCTACAGTGACCTCAGGATCCCTCTAGCCTTGAAACAGTGTTCTTGGGGTTTCTCTGGAGTACCATCAATGAAATCAAAGCTCCTTTCCTGTGTGATGTGAAACACGGAATTGCTCTGCACGCAGTGCAGGGGAATCGGGTGTCATCTCGCTGCGAGGGGGAAGTCTCATGGTTTTTTTCGAGTTGCGGCGGGAACATGGGGTATATTCTCGAGTTACGACGGGGAGGGCCCTTCCACACACGTGTTTGTTCAGCGACGTCAGGAATCCTGCCTAGTTTCGAGGGACAACTCGGGATTCTCCTCGAGGCTTGGGAGGGCAATTGGGACGACTCTTCAGCTGAGGCGGGAGACCAAGGGTCCCTCTCCAGGTGCCACAGGTATCCTGGGACTCCTAAAAATTTTCACGAGGAGTCAGGCATCGTCTCCGTTGGAGGCACTGATCTCCGCGTCCCTCTGGAGTTGTCAAAGGACGTGAGGCCTCCGGTCGTGATGAGGTGGGGAATTAGGTCTTTCTCTGTGGTCTCCAAAGGGGATTCAGACATCCTTTCGTCTTGGGAGATGCAAGATGAGCCTGCATTCAAGTCACTGCAGGGATATCCGGCCTTATTTCGAGTCAGGTCATCGCGGTGTCAATTCCATTTGTGGCCGCAAACTCAGGGTCCCTCTCACATACCTACAGCTGATAGAAGCCTCCTCTTGAGGTGCTTGTGGTAAGGTGGTATTCCTCTGGAGTCGAAGCCAGGAACTAACCTCTCATCTCGAGTTGATTTTTGGTCCACGGAGCTCTTTCGTTTTGCTACAGTGACCTCAGGATCCCTCTAGCCTTGAAACAGTGTTCTTGGGGTTTCTCTGGAGTACCATCAAGGAAATCAAGGCTCCTTTCGTGTGTGATGTGCAACACGGAATTGCTCTGCACGCAATGTAGGGGAATCGGGCCTCATCTCGCGGCGAGGGGGAAGTCTCATGGTTTTTCTCGAGTTGCGGCGGGAACCTGGGGTATATTCTCGAGTTACGACGGGTATGGCCCTTCCACACACGTGTTTGTTCAGCGACGTCAGGACTCCTGCCTAGTTGCGAGGGATAACTCGGGATTCTCCTCGAGGCTTGGCATGGCAATTGGGACGAATCTCCAGCTGAGGCGGGAGACCAAGTGTCCCTTTCCACGTGCCACAGGAATCCTGGGACTCCTATCAAGTTTCAAGACGAGTCAGGCATCGTCTCCTTTGCAGGCACTGATCTCCGCATCCCTCTGGAGTTTTCAAAGGATGTGAGGCCTCTGGTCACGATGAGGTGGGGAACTAGGTCTTTCTCTGTGGTCTGCACAGGGGATTCAGACATCCTTTCGTTTTGGCACATGCAAGACGAGCCTGCATTCAAGTCACTGCAGGGATATCCGGCCTTATTTCGAGTCAGGGCATCGCGGTGTCAATTCCACTTGAGGCCGCAAACTCACTGTCCCTCTCACATACCTAGAGCTGAAAGAAGCCTCCTATTGAGGTGCTTGTTGTAAAGTCGTATTCCTCTGGAGTCGAAGCCAGGGACTAAGCTCTCATCTCGAGTTGATTTTTGGTCCACGGAGCCCTTTCGTGTTGCTACAGTGACCTCAGGATCCCTCTAGCCTTGAAACAGTGTTCTTGGGGTTTCTCTGGAGTGCCATCAAGGAAATCAAGGCTCCTTTCCTGTGTGATGTGCAACACGGAATTGCTCTGCACGCAGTGCAGGGGAATCGGGACTCATCTCGCGGCGAGGGGGAAGTCTCATGGTTTTTCCCGAGTTGCGGCGGGAACCGGGGTTATATTCTCGAGTTACAACGGGGATGGCCCTTCCACACACGTGTTTTATCAGCGACGTCAGCAATCTTGCCTAATTGCGAGGGATAACTCGGCATTCTCCTCGAGGCTTGGCAGGACAATTGAGACGCCTCTCCAGCTACGGCGGGAGACGAAAGGTCCCTCTCCACGTGTGACAGGAATCCTGGGACTCCTATTAAGTTTCACGAGGAGTCAGGCATCGTCTCCTTTGGAGGCACTGATCTCCGCGTACCTCTGGAGTTTTCAAAGGATTTGAGGCCTCCGGTCGCGATGAGGTGGGGAACTAGGTCTTTCTCTGTTGTCTCCACAGGGGATTCAGACAACCTTTCGTCTTGGGAGATGCAAGACGAGCCTGCATTCAAGTCACTGCAGGGATATCCAGCCTTATTTCGAGTCAGGGCATCGCGGTGTCCATTCCACTTGAGGCCGCAAACTCAGGGTCCCTCTCACATACCTAGAGCTTAGAGAAGCCTCCTCTTGAGGTGCTTGTGGTAAGGTGGTATTCCTCTGGAGTCGAAGCCAGGGACTAACCTCTCATCTCGAGTTGATTTTTGGTCCACGGAGCTCTTTCATGTTGCTACAGTGACCTCAGGATCTCTCTAGCCTTGAAACAGTGTCCTTGGGGTTTCTCTGGAGTGCCATCAAGGAAATCAAGGCTCCTTTCATGTGTGATGTGCAATACGGAATTGCTCTGCACGCAGGGCAGGGAAATCGGGCCTCATTTCCCGGCTAGGGGGAAGTCTCATGGTTTTTCTCCAGTTGCGGCGGTAACCTGGGGTATATTCTCGAGTTACGACGGGGATGGCCCTTCCACACACGTGTTTGTTCAGCGACGTCAGGACTCCTGCCTAGTTGCGAGGGACAACTCGGGATTCTCCTCGAGGCTTGGCATGGCAATTGGGACGCCTCTCCAGCTGAGGCGGGAGACTAAGTGTCCCTTTCCACGTGCCACAGGAATCCTGGGACTCCTATCAAGTTTCAGGAGGAGTCAGGCATCGTCTCCTTTGGAGGCACTGATCTCCGCGTACCTCTGGAGTTTTCAAAGGATGTGAGGCCTCCGGTCGCGATGAGGTGGGGAACTAGGTCTTTCTCTGTTGTCTCCACAGGGGATTCAGACAACCTTTCGTCTTGGGAGATGCAAGACGAGCCTGCATTCAAGTCACTGCAGGGATATCCAGCCTTATTTCGAGTCAGGGCATCGCGGTGTCCATTCCACTTGAGGCCGCAAACTCAGGGTCCCTCTCACATACCTAGAGCTTAGAGAAGCCTCCTCTTGAGGTGCTTGTGGTAAGGTGGTATTCCTCTGGAGTCGAAGCCAGGGACTAACCTCTCATCTCGAGTTGATTTTTGGTCCACGGAGCTCTTTCATGTTGCTACAGTGACCTCAGGATCTCTCTAGCCTTGAAACAGTGTCCTTGGGGTTTCTCTGGAGTGCCATCAAGGAAATCAAGGCTCCTTTCATGTGTGATGTGCAATACGGAATTGCTCTGCACGCAGGGCAGGGAAATCGGGCCTCATTTCCCGGCGAGGGGGAAGTCTCATGGTTTTTCTCCAGTTGCGGCGGTAACCTGGGGTATATTCTCGAGTTACGACGGGGATGGCCCTTCCACACACGTGTTTGTTCAGCGACGTCAGGACTCCTGCCTAGTTGCGAGGGACAACTCGGGATTCTCCTCGAGGCTTGGCATGGCAATTGGGACGCCTCTCCAGCTGAGGCGGGAGACCAAGGGTCCCTTTCCACGTGCCACAGGAATCCTGGGACTCCTATCAAGTTTCACGAGGAGTCAGGCATCGTCTCCTTTGGAGGCACTGATCTCCGCGTACCTCTGGAGTTTTCAAAGGATGTGAGGCCTCCGGTCGCGATGAGGTGGGGAACTAGGTCTTTCTCTGCGATCTCCACTGAAGATTCAGACATCCTTTCGTATTGGGAGATGCAAGACGAGCCTGCATTCCAGTCACTGCAGGGATATCCGGCCTTATTTCGAGTCAGGGCATCGCGGTGTCCATTCCACTTGAGGCCGCCAACTCAGGGTCCCTCTCACATAGCTAGAGCTGAGAGAAGCCTTCTCTTGAGGTGCTTGTGGTAAGGTGGGATTCCTCTGGAGTCGAAGCCAGGGACTCACCTCTCATCTGGAGTTGATTTTTGGTCCACGGAGATCTTTCGTGTTGCTACAGTGACCTCAGGATCCCTCTAGCCTTGAAACAGTGTTCTTGGGGTTTCTCTGGAGTGCCATCAAGGAAATCAAGGCTCCTTTCCTATGTGATGTGCAACACGGAAATGCTCTGCACGCAGTGCAGGGGAATCGGGCCTCATCTCGCGGCGAGGGGGAAGTCTCATGGTTTTTCTCGAGTTGCGGCGGAAACCTGGGGTATATTCTCGAGTTACGACGGGGATGGCCCTTTCACAGACGTGTTTGTTGAGCGACGTCAGGACTCCTGCCTAGTTGTGAGGGACAACTCGGGATTCTCCTCGAGGCTTGGCAGGGCAATTGGGACGCCTCTGCACTTGAGGCTGGAGACCAAGGGTCCCTTTCCACGTGCCACAGGAATCCTGGGACTCCTATCAAGGTTCACGAGGAGTCAGGAATCGTCTCCTTTCAGGCACTGATCTCCGTGTACCTCTGGAGTTTTCAAAAGATGTGAGGCCTCCGGTCGCGATGAAGTGGGGAACTAGGTCTTTCTCTGTGGTCTCCACAGGGGATTCAGACATCCTTTCGTCTTACGAGATGCAAGACGAGCCTGCATTCAACTCAGTGCAGGGATATCCGGCCTTATTTCGAGTCAGGGCATCGCGGTGTCAATTCCATTTGAGGCCGCAAACTCAGGGTCCCTCTCACATACCTAGAGCTGAGAGAAGCCTCCTCTTGAGGTGCTTGTTGTAAAGTGGTATTCCTCTGGAGTCGAAGCCAGGGACTAACCTCTCATCTCGAGTTGATTTTTGGTCCACGGAGCCCTTTCGTGTTGCTACAGTGAACTCAGGATCCCACTAGCCATGAAACAGTGTTCTTGGGGTTTCTCTGGAGTGCCATCAAGGAAATCAAGGCTCCTTTCCTGTGTGATGTGCAACACGGAATTGCTCTGCACGCAGTGCAGGAGAATCGGGCCTCATGTCGCGGCGAGGGGGAAGTCTCATGGTTTTTCTCGAGTTGCGGCGGGAACCCGGGGTATATTCTCGAGTTACGACGGGGATGGCCCTTCCACACACGTGTTTGTTCAGCGACGTCAGGAATCCTGCCTAGTTGTGAGGGACAACTCGGGATTCTCCTCGAGGCTTGGCAGGGCAATTGGGACGCCCCTTCAGCTGAGGCGGGAGACCAAGGGTCCCTCTCCACGTGCCACAGGTATCCTGGGACTCCTATCAAGTTTCACGAAGAGTCAGGCATCGTCTCCTTTGGAGGCACTGATCTCCTCATCCCTCTGGAGTTTTCGAAGGATGTGAGGCCTCCTGTCGTGATGAGGTGGGGAACTAGGTCTTTCTCTGTGGTCTCCACAGGGGATTCAGACATCCTCTCGTCTAGGGAGATGCAAGACGAGCCTGCAATCAAGTCACTGCAGGGATATCCGGAATGATTTCGAGTCTGGGAATGCGGTGTCCATTCCACCTGAGGCCGCAAACTCAGGGTCCCTCTCACATACCTACAGCTGAGCGAAGCCTCCTCTTGAGGTGCTTGTGGTAAGGTGGTATTCCTCTGGAGTCGAAGCCAGGGACTAACCTCTCATCTCGAGTTGATTTTTGGTCCACGGAGCTCTTTCGTGTTGCTACAGTGACCTCAGGATCCCTCTAGCCTTGAAACAGTGTTCTTGGGATTTCTCTGGAGTGCCATCAAGGAAATCAAGGCTCCTTTCCTGTGTGATGTGCAACACGGAATTGCTCTGCACGCAGTGCAGGGGAATCTGGCCTCATGTCGCGGCGAGGGGGAAGTCTCACGGTTTTTCTCGAGTTGCGGCCGAAACCTGGGTTATAATCTCGAGTTACGACGGCGATGGCCCATCCACACACGTGTTTGTTCATCGATGTCAGGACTCCTGCCTAGTTGTGAGGGACAACTCGAGATTCTCCCCGAGGCTTGGCAGGGCAATTGGGACGCCTCTCCAGCTGAGGCGGGAGACCAAGTGTCCCTTTCCACATGCGACAGGAATCCTGGGACTCCTATGAAGTTTCAAGAGGAGTCATGCATCGTCTCCTTTGGAGGCACGGATCTCTGCGTACCTCTGGAGTTTTCAAAGGATGTGAGGCCTCCGGTCGCGATGAGGTGGGGAACTAGGTCTTTCTCTGTGGTCTCCACAGGGGATTCAGACATCTTTTCGTCTTGGGAGATGCAAGATGAGCCTGCATTCAAGTCACTGCAGGGATATCCGGACTATTTCGAGAGAGGGCATTGCGGTGTCCATTCCACTTGAGGCCGCAAACTCAGGGTTCCTCTCACATACCTAGAGCTGAGAGAAGCCTCCTCTTGAGGTACTGGTAAGGTGGTATTCCTCTGGAGTCGAAGCCAGGGACTAACCTCTCATTTCGAGTTGAGTTTTGGTCCACGGAGCTCTTTCGTGTTGCTACAGTGACCTCACGATTCCTCTAGCCTTGAAACAGTGCTCTTGGGGTTTCTCTGGAGTGGCATCAAGGAAATCAAGGCCCCTTTCCTGTGTGATGTGCAACACGGAATTGCTCTGCACGCAGTGCAGGGGAATCGGGCTTCATCTCGCAGCGAGGGGAAGTCTCATGGTTTTTCTCGAGTTGCGGCGGGAACCTGGGGTATATTCTCGAGTTACGACGGGGATGGCCCTTCCACACACGTATTCGTTCAGCGACGTCAGGACTCCTGCCTAGTTGCGAGGGACAACTCGGAATTCTCCTCGAGTCTTGGCAGGGCAATTGGGACGCCTCTCCAGCTGAGGCGGGAGACCAAGAGTCCCTTCCCACATGCGACAGGAATCCTGGGACTCCTATCAAGTTTCACGAGGAGTCAGGCATCCTCTCCTTTGGAGACACTGATCTCCGCATCCGTCTGGAGTTTTCAAAGGATGTGAGGCTCCGGTCGCGATGAGGTGGGGAACTAGGTCTTTCTCTGTGGTCTCCACAGGGGATTCAGACATCCTTTCGTCTTGGGAGATGCAGGACGAGCCTGCATTCAAGTCACTGCAGGGATATCCGGCCTTATTTCGAGTCAGGGCATCGCGGTGTCCATTCCACTTGAGGCCGAAAACTCAGGGTCCCTCTCACATACCTAGAGCTGACAGAAGCCTCCTCTTGAGGTGCTTGTGGTAAGGTGGTATTCCTCTGGAGTCGAAGCCAGGGACCAACCTCTCATCTCGAGTTGATTTTTGGTCTACGGAGCTCTTTCGTATTGCTACAGTGACCTCAGGATCCCTCTAGCCTTGAAACAGTGCTCTTGGGGTTTCTCTGGAGTGGCATCAAGGAAATCAAGGCTCCTTTCATGTGTGATGTGCAACACGGAATTGCTCTGCACGCAGTGCAGGGGAATCGGGCCTCAACTCGCGTCGAGGGGGAAGTCTCATGGTTTTTCTCGAGTTGCGGCGGGAACCTGGGGTATATTCTCGAGTTACGACGGGGATGGCCCTTCCACACACGTGTTTGTTCAGCGACGTCAGGACTCCTGCCTAGTTGCGAGGGAAAACTCGGGATTCTCCTCGAGGCTTGGCAGGGCAATTGGGACGCCTCTCCAGCTGAGGCGAGACACCAAGGGTCCCGTTCCACTTGCCACAGGAATCCTGGGATTCCTATCAAGTCTCACGAGGAGTCAGGCATCCTGTCCTTTGGAGGCACTGATCTCCGCGTACCTCTGGACTTTACAAAGGATGTGAGGCCTCCAGTCGCGATGAGGTGGGAAACTAGGTCTTTCTCTGTGGTCTCCACAGGGGATTCAGACATCCTTTCGTCTTGGGGGATGCAAGACGAGCCTGCATTCAAGTCACTGCAGGGATATCCGGCATTATTTCGAGTCAGGGCATAGCGGTGTCCATTCCACTTGTGGCCGCAAACTCAGGATCCCTCTCACATACCTAGAGCTGAGAGAAGCCTCCTCTTGAGGTGCTTGTGGTAAGGTGGTATTAATCTGGAGTCGAAGCCAGGGACTAACCTCTCATCTCGAGTTGATTTTTGGTCCACGGAGCTCTTTCGTGTTGCTACAGTGACCTCAGGATCCCTCTAGCCTTGAAACACTGTTCTTGGGGTTTCTCTGGAGTGCCATCAAGGAAATCAAGGCTCCTTTCCTGTGTGATGTGCAACACGGAATTGCTCTGCACGCAGTGAAGGGTAATCGGGCCTCATCTCGTGGCGAGGGGGAAGTCTCATGGTTTTTCTCGAGTTGCGGCGGGAACCTGGGGTATATTCTCGAGTTACAACCGGGATGGCCCTTCCACACACGTGTTTGTTCAGCGACGTCAGGACTCCTGCCTAGTTGCGAGGGACAACTCGGGATTCTCCTCGAGGCTTGGCAGAGCAATTGGGACGCCTCTCCAGCTGAGGCGGGAGACCAAGGGTCCCTTTCCACGTGCCACAGGAATCCTGGGACTCCTATCAAGTTTCACGAGGATTCAGGCATCCTCTCCTTTGGAGGCACTGATCTCCGCGTACCTCTGGACTTTTCAAAGGATGTGAGGCCTCCGGTCGCGATGAGGTGGGGAACTAGGTCTTTCTCTGTGGTCTCCACAGGGGATTCAGACATCCTTTCGTCTTGGGAGATGCAAGACTGGCCTGCATTCAAGTCACTGCAGGGATATCCGGCATTATTTCGAGTCAGGGCATCGCGATGTCCATTCCATTTGAGGCCGCAAACTCAGGGTCCCTCTCACATACCTAAAGCTGAGAGAAGCCTCCTCTTGAGGTGCTTGTGGTAAGGTGGTATTCCTCTGGAGTCGAAGCCAGGGACTAACCTCTCATCTCCAGTTGATTTTTCTTCCAAGGAGCTCTTTCCTGTTGTTACCGTGACCTCAGATCCCTCTAGTCTTGAAACAGTGCTCTTGGGGTTTCTCTGGAGTGCCATCAAGGAAATCAAGGCTCCTTTCATGTGTGATGTGCAACACGGAATTGCTCTGCACGCAGTGCAGGGGAATCGGGCCTCATCTCGCGGCGAGGGGGAAGTCTCATGGTTTTTCTGGAGTTGCGGCGGGAAGCTGGGGAATATTCTCGAGTTACGATGGGGATGGCCCTTCCACACACGTGTTTGTTCAGCGACGTCAGGACTCCTGCCTAGTTGCGAGGGACAACTCGGGATTCTCCTCGAGGCTTGGCAGGGCAATTGGGACGCCTCTCCAGCTGAGGCGGGAGACCAAGGGTCCCTTTCCACGTGCCACAGGAATCCTGGGACTCCTATCAAGTTTCACTAGGAGTCAGGCGTCCTCTCCTTTGGAGGCACTGATCTCCGCGTACCTCTGGAATTTTCAAAGGATGTGAGGCCTCCGGTCGCGATGAGGTGGGGAACTAGGTCTTTCTCTGTGGTCTGCACAGGGGATTCAGACATCCTTTCTTCTTGGGACATGCAAGACGAGCCTGCATTAAAGTCACCGCAGGAATATCCGGCCTTATTTCGATTCAGGGCATCGCGGTGTCCATTCCACTTGAGGCCGAAAACTCAGGGTCCCTCTCACATACCTAGAGCTGAGAGAAGCCTCCTCTTGAGGTGCTTGTGGTAAGGTGGTATTCCTCTGGAGTCGAAGCCAGGGACCAATCTCTCATCTCGAGTTGATTTTTGGTCTACGGAGCTCTTTCGTATTGCTACAGTGACCTCAGGATCCCTCTAGCCTTGAAACAGTGCTCTTGGAATTTCTCTGGAGTGCCATCAAGGAAATCAAGGCTCCTTTCATGTGTGATGTGCAACACGGAATTGCTCTGCACGCAGTGCAGGGGAATTGGGCCTCAACTCGCGTCGAGGGGGAAGTCTCATGGTTTTTCTCGAGTTGCGGCAGGAACCTGGGGTATATTCTCGAGTTACGACGGGGATGGCCCTTCCACACACGTGTTTGTTCAGCGACGTCAGGACTCCTGCCTAGTTGCGAGGGACAACTCGGGATTCTCCTCGAGGCTTCGCAGGGCAATTGGGACGCCTCTCCAGCTGAGGCGGGAGACCAAGCATCCCTTTCCACGTTCCCCAGGAATCCTGGGACTCCTATCAAGTTTCAAGAGGAGTCAGGCATCGTCTCCTTTGGAGGCACTGATCTTCGCATACCTCTGCACTTTTCAAAGGATGTGAGGCCTCCAGTCGCGATGAGGTGGGGAACTAGGTCTTTCTCTGTGGTCTCCACAGGGGATTCAGACATCCTTTCGTCTTGGGAGATGCAAGTCGAGCCTGCATTCAAGTCACTGCAGGGATATCCGGCATTATTTCGAGTCAGGGCATCCCCGTGTCCATTCCACTTGAGGCCGCAAACTCAGGATCCCTCACACATACCTAGAGCGGAGAGAAGCCTCCTCTTGAGGTGCTTGTGGTAAGGTGGTATTAATCTGGAGTCGAAGCCAGGGACTAACCTCTCATCTCGAGTTGATTTTTGGTCCACGGAGCTCTTTAGTGTTCTTACAGTGACCTCAGGATCCCTCTAGCCTTGAAACAGTGTTCTTCGGGGTTCTCTGGAGTGCCATCAAGGTAATCAAGGCTCCTTTCATGTGTGATGTGCAACACGGAATTGCTCTGCATGCAGTGCAGGGGAATTGAGCCTCATCCTGCGGTGAGGGGGAAGTCTAATGGTTTTTCTCGAGTTGCGGGGGGAACCTGGGGTATATTCTCGAGTTACGACGGGGATGGCCCTTCCACACACGTGTTTGTTCAGCGACGTCAGGACTCCTGCCTAGTTGCGAGGGACAACTCGGTATTCTCCTCGAGTCTTGGCAGGGCAATTGGGACGCCTCTCCAGCTGAGGCGGGAGACCAAGGGTCCCTTTCCACGTGCCACAGGAATCCTGGGACTCCTATCAAGTTTCACGAGGAGACAGGCATCGTCTCCTTTGGAGGCACTGATCTTCGCATACCTCTGGAGTTTTCAAGGTAAGTGACGCCTCCGGTCGCGATGAGGTGGGAAACTAGTTCTTTCTCTGTGGTCTACACAGGGGATTCAGACATCCTTTCATCTTGGGAGATGCAAGACGAGCCTGCATTCAAGTCACTGCAGGGATATCCGGCCTTATTTCGAGTCAGGGCATCGCGGTGTCCATTCCACTTGAGGCCGCAAGCTCAGGGTCCCTCTCACATTCCTAGAGCTGAGAGAAGCCTCCTCTTGAGGTGCTTGTGGTAAGGTGGTATTCCTCTAGATTCGAAGAGAGGCACTAACCTCTCATCTCGAGTTGATTTTTGGTCCACGGAGCTCTTTCGTGTTCCTACAGTGACCTCAGGATCCCTCTAGCCTTGAAACAGTTTTCTTGGGGTTTCTCTGGAGTGCCATCAAGGAAATCAAGGCTCCTTTCATGTGTGATGTGCAACTCGGAATTGCTCTGCACGCAGTGCAGGGGAATCGGGCCTCATCTCGCGGCAAGGGGGAAGTCTCATGGTTTTTCTCGACTTGCGGCGAGAACCTGGGGTATATTCTCGAGTTACCACCGGGATGGCCCTTCCACAAACGTGTTTGTTCAGCGACGCCAGGACTCCTGCCTAGTTGAGAGGGACAACTCGGGATTCTCCTCGAGGCTTGGCACGGCAATTGGGACGCCTCTCCAGGTGAGGCGAGAGACCAAGAGTCCCTTCCCACATGCCACAGGAATCCTGGGACTCCTATCAAGTTTCACGAGGAGTCAGGCATCGTCTCCTTTGGAGGCACTGATCTTTGCGTACCTCTGGAGTTTTCAAAGGATGAGAGGCCTCCGGTCGCGATGAGGTGGGGAACTAGGTCTTTCTCTGTGTTCTCGACAGGAGATTCAGACATCCTTTCGTCTTGGGAAATGCAAGTCGAGCCTCCATTCAAGTCACTGCAGGGATATCCGGCCTTATTTCGAGTCAGGACATCGCGGTGTCCATTCCAAACTGAGGCCGCAAACTCAGGGTCCCTCTCACATACCTAGAGCTGAGAGAAGCCTCCTCATGAGGTTCTTGTGGTAAGGTGCTATTCCTCTGGAGTCGAAGCCAGGGACCAACCCCTCATCTCGAGTTGATTTTTGGCCTACGGAGCTCTTTGGTGTTGCTACAGTGACCTCAGGATCCCTCGAGCCTTGAAACAGTGCTCTTGGAATTTCTCTGGAGTGCCATCAAGGAAATCAAGGCTCCTTTCATGTGTGATGTGCAACACGAAATTGCTCTGCACGCAGTGCAGGACAATCGGGCCTCATCTCGCGCCGAGGGGGAAGTCTCATGGTTTCTCTCGAGTTGCGGCGGGAACCTGGGGTATATTCTCGAGTTACAACCGGGATGGTCCTCCCCCACACGTGTTTGTTCAGCGACGTCAGGACTCCTGCCTAGTTGCGAGGGACAACTCGGGATTCTCCTCGAGGCTTGGCAGGGGAATTGGGACGCCTCTCCAGCTGAGGCGAGAGACCAAGTGTCCCTTCCCACGTTCCACAGGAATCCTGGGACTCCTATCAAGTTTCACGAGGAGTCAGGTATCGTCTCCTTTGAAGGCACTGATCTCCGCGTACCTCTGGAGTTTTCAAAGGATGTGAGGCCTCCGGTCGCGATGAGGTGGGGAACTAGGTCTTTCTCTGTGTACTCGACAGGAGATTCAGACATCCTTTCGTCTTGGGAGATGCAAGACGAGCCTGCATTCAAGTCACTGCAGGGATATCCGGCCTTATATCGAGTCAGGGCATCGCGGTGTCCATTCCACTTGAGGCCGCAAACTCAGGATCCCTCTCACATACCTAGAGCTGAGTGAAGCCTCCTCTTGAGGTGCTTGTGGTAAGGTGGTATTCCTCTGGAGTCGAAGCCAGGGACTATCCTCTCATCTCGAGTTGATTTTTGGTCCACGGAGCTCTTTCGTGTTCTTACAGTGACCTCAGGATCCCTCTAGCCTTGAAGCAGTGTTCTTGGGGTTTCTCTGGAGTGCCATCAAGGTAATCAAGGCTCCTTTCATGTGTGATGTGCAACACGGAATTGCTCTGCATGCAGTGCAGGGGAATCGGGCCTCATCCTGCGGCGAGGGGGAAATCTCATGGTTTTTCTCGAGTTGCAGCGGGAACCTGGGGTATATTCTCGAGTTACGACGGGGATGGCCCTTCCACACACGTGTTTGTTCAGCGACGTCAGGACTCCTGCCTAGTTGCGAGGGACAACTCGGGATTCTCCTCGAGGCTTGGCACGGCAATTGGGACGCCTCTCCAGCTGAGGCGGGAGACCAAGGGTCCCTTTCCACGTGGCACAGGAATCCTGGGACTCCTATCAAGTTTCACGAGGAGTCAGGCATCGTCTCCTTTGGAGGCACTGATCTTCGCATACCTCTGGAGCTTTCAAGGGATGTGACGCCTCCGGTCGCGATGAGGTGGGAAACTAGGTCTTTCTCTGTGGTCTACACGGGGGATTCAGACATCCTTTCATCTTGGGAGATGCAAGACGAGCCTGCATTCAAGTCACTGCAGGGATATCCGGCCTTATTTCGATTCAGGGCATCGCGGTGTCCATTCCACTTGAGGCCGCAAACTCAGGGACCCTCTCACATACCTAGAGCTGAGAGAAGCCTCCTCTTGAGGTGCTTGTGGTAAGGTGGTATTCCTCTGGAGTCGAAGCCAGGCATTAACCTCTCATCTCGAGTTGATTTTTGGTCCACGGAGCTCTTTCGTGTTGCTACAGTGACCTCAGGATCCCTCTAGCCTTGAAACAGTGTTCTTGGGGTTTCTCTGGAGTGCCATCAAGGAAATCAAGGCTCCTTTCATGTGTGATGTGCAACACGGAATTGCTCTGCACGCAGTGCAGGCGAATCAGGCCTCATCTCACGGCGAGGGGGAAGTCTCATGGTTTTTCTCGAGTTGCGGCGGTAACCTGGGGTATATTCTCGAGTTACGACGGGGATGGCCCTTCCACAAACGTGTTTGTTCAGCGACGCCAGGACTCCTGCCTAGTTGAGAGGGACAACTCGGGATTCTCCTCGAGGCTTGGCAGGGCAATTGGGACGCCTCTCCAGCTGAGGCGAGAGACCAAGGGTTCCTTTCCACGTGCCACAGGAATCCTGGGACTCCTATTAAGTTTCACTAGGAGTCAGGCATCATCTCCTTTGGAGGCACTGATCTCCGCGTACCTCTGGAATTTTCAAAGGATGTGAGGCCTCCGGTCGCGATGAGGTGGGGAACTAGGTCTTTCTCTGTGGTCTGCACAGGGGATTCAGACATCCTTTTGTCATGGGAGATGCAAGACGAGCCTGCATTCAAGTCACTGCAGGGATATCCGGCATTATTTCGAGTCAGGGCATCCCCGTGTCCATTCCACTTGAGGCCGCAAACTCAGGATCCCTCTCACATACCTAGAGCTGAGAGAAGCCTCCTCTTGAGGTGCTTGTGGTAAGGTGGTATTAATCTGGAGTCGAAGCCAGGGACTAACCTCTCATCTCGAGTTGAATTTTGGTTCACGGAGCTCTTTCGTGTTCTTACAGTGACCTCAGGATCCCTCTAGCCTTGAAACAGTGTTCTTGGGGTTTCTCTAGAGTGCCATCAAGGTAATCAAGGCTCCTTTCATGTGTGATGTGCAACACAGAATTGCTCTGCATGCAGTGCAGGGGAAATCGGGCCTCATCCTGCGGCGAGGGGGAAGTCTCATGGTTTTTCTCGAGTTGCGGCGGGAACCTGGGGTATATTCTCGAGTTATGACGGGGATGGCCCTTCCACACACGTGTTCGTTCAGCGACGTCAGGACTCCTGCCTAGTTGCGAGGGACAACTCGGAATTCTCCTCGAGTCTTGGCAGGGCAATTGGGACGCCTCTCCAGCTGAGGCGAGAGACTAAGAGTCCCTTCCCACATGCCACAGGAATCCTGGGACTCCTATCAAGTTTCACGAGGAGTCAGGCATCGTCTCCTTTGGAGGCACTGATCTCCGCGTACCTCTGGAGTTTTCAAAGGATGTGAGGCTTCCGGTCGCGATGAGGTGGGGAACTAGGGCTTTCTCTGTGGTGTCCACAGGGGATTCAGACATCCTTTCGTCTTGGGAGATGCAGGACGAGCCTGCATTCAAGTCACTGCAGGGATATCCGGCCTTATTTCGAGTCAGGGCATCGCGGTGTCCATTCCACTTGAGGTCGCAAACTCAGGGTCCCTCTCACATACCTAGAGCTGAGAGAAGCCTCCTCTTGAGGTGCTTGTGGTAAGGTGGTATTCCTCTGGAGTCGAAGCCAGGGACTAACCTCTCATCTCCAGTTGATTTTTCGTCCAAGGAGCTCTTTCCTGTTGTTACCGTGACCTCAGATCCCTCTAGTCTTGAAACAGTGCTCTTGGGGTTTCTCTGGAGTGGCATCAAAGAAATCAAGGCTCCTTTCATGTGTGATGTGCAACACGGAATTGCTCTGCACGCAGTGCAGGGGAATCGGGCCTCATCTCGCGGCGAGGGGGAAGTCTCATGGTTTTTCTGGAGTTGCGGCGGGAAGCTGGGGAATATTCTCGAGTTACGACGGGGATGGCCCTTCCACACACGTGTTTGTTCAGCGACGTCAGGACTCCTGCCTAGTTGCGAGGGACAACTCGGGATTCTCCTCGAGGCTTGGCAGGGCAATTGGGACGCCTCTCCAGCTGAGGCGGGAGACCAAGGGTCCCTTTCCACGTGCCACAGGAATCCTGGGACTCCTATCAAGTTTCACGAGGAGTCAGGCATCCTCTCCTTTGGAGGCACTGATCTCCGCGTACTTCTGGAATTTTCAAAGGATGTGAGGCCTCCGGTCGCGATGAGGTGGGTAGCTAGGTCTTTCTCTGTGGTCTCCACAGGGGATTCAGACATCCTTTCTTCTTGGGACATGCAAGACGAGCCTGCATTGAAGTCACTGCAGGGATATCCGGCCTTATTTCGATTCAGGGCATCGCGGTGTCCATTCCACTTGAGGCCACAAACTCAGGGTCCCTCTCACATACCTAGAGCTGAGAGAAGCCTCCTCTTGAGGTGCTTGTGGTAAGGTGGTATTCCTCTGGAGTCGAAGCCAGGGACCAACCTCTCATCTCGAGTTGATTTTGGTCCACGGAGCTCTTTCGTATTGCTACAGTGACCTCAGGATCCCTCTAGCCTCGAAACAGTGCTCTTGGAAATTATCTGGAGTGCCATCAAGGAAATCAAGGCTCCTTTCATGTGTGATGTGCAACACAGAATTGCTCTGCACGCAGTGCAGGGGAATCGGGCCTCAACTCGCGTCGAGGGGGAAGTCTCATGGTTTTTCTCGAGTTGCGGCGGGAACCTGGGGTATATTCTCGAGTTACGACGGGGATGGCCATTCCACACACGTGTTTGTTCAGCGACGTCAGGACTCCTGCCTAGTTGCGAGGGACAACTCAGGATTCTCGTCGAGGCTTGGCAGGGCAATTGGGACGCCTCTCCAGCTGAGGCGAGAGACCAAGGGTCCCGTTCCACGTGCCACAGGAATCCTGGGACTCCTATCAAGTCTCACGAGGAGTCAGGCATCCTCTCCTTTGGAGGCACTGATCTCCGCGTACCTCTGGACTTTACAAAGGATGTGAGGCCTCCAGTCGCGATGAGGTGGGAAACTAGGTCTTTCTCTGTGGTCTCCACAGGGGATTCAGACATCCTTTCGTCTTGGGAGATGCAAGTCGAGCCTGCATTCAAGTCACTGCAGGGATATCCGGCATTATTTCGAGTCAGGGCATCCCCGTGTCCATTCCACTTGAGGCCGCAAACTCAGGGTCCCTCTCACATACCTAGAGCTGAGAGAAGCCTCCTCTTGAGGTGCTTGTGATAAGGTGGTATTCCTCTGGAATCGAAGCCAGGGACTAAATTCTCATCTTGAGTTGATTTTTGGTCCACGGAGCTCTTTCCTGTTGCTACAGTGACCTCAGGATCCCTCGAGCCTTGAAACAGTGTTCTTGGGGTTTCTCTGGAGTGCCATCAAGGTAATCAAGGCTCCTTTCATGTGTGATGTGCAACACGGAATTGCTCCGCACGCAGTGCAGGGGAATCGGGCCTCATCGCGTGGCGAGGGGGAAGTCTCATGTTTTTTCTCGAGTTGCGGCGGAAACCTGGGGTATATTCTCGAGTTACGACGGGGATGGCCCTTCCACACACGTGTTTGTTCAGCGACGTCAGGACTCCTGCCTAGTTGCGTGGGACAACTTGGGATTCTCCTCGAGGCTTGGCAGGGAACTTGGGACGCCTCTCCAGCTGAGGCGAGAGACCAAGGGTCCCTTTCCATGTGCAACAGTAATCCTGGGACTCCTATCAAGTTTCACGAGGTGTCAGGCATCGTCTCCTTTGGAGGCACTGATATTCGCATACCTCTGGAGTTTTCAAAGGATGTGAGGCCTCCGGTCGCGAAGAGGTTGGGAAATAGGTCTTTCTCTGTGGTCTCCACAGGGGATTCAGACATCCTTTCGTCTTGCGAGATGCAGGACGAGCCTGCATTCAAGTCACTGCAGGGATATCCGGCCTTATTTCGAGTCAGTGCATCCCCGTGTCCATTCCACTTGAGGCCGCAAACTAGGATCCCTCTCACATACCTAGAGCTGAGTGAAGCCTCCTCTTGAGGTGCTTGTGGTAAGGTGGTATTCCTCTGGAGTCGAAGCCAGGGACTAACCTCTCATCTCGAGTTGATTTTTGGTCCACGGAGCTCTTTCGTGTTCTTACAGTGACCTCAGGATCCCTCTAGCCTTGAAACAGTGTTCTTGGGGTTTCTCTGGAGTCCCAACAAGGTAATCAAGGCTCCTTTCATGTGTGATGTGCAACACGGAATTGCTCTGCATGCAGTGCAGGGGAATCGGGCCTCATCCTGCGGCGAGGGGGAAGTCTCATGGTTTTTCTCGAGTTGCAGCGGGAACCTGGGGTATATTCTCGAGTTACGACGGGGATGGCCCTTCCACACACGTGTTTGTTCAGCGACGTCAGGACTCCTGCCTAGTTGCGAGGGACAACTCGGGATTCTCCTCGAGGCTTGGCAGGGCAATTGGGACGCCTCTCCAGCTGAGGCGGGAGACCAAGGGTCCCTTTCCACGTGCCACAGGAATCCTGGGACTCCTATCAAGTTTCACGAGGAGTCAGGCATCGTCTCCTTTGGAGGCACTGATCTTCGCATACCTCTGGAGCTTTCAAGGGATGTGACGCCTCCGGTCGCGATGAGGTGGGAAACTAGGTCTTTCTCTGTGGTCTACACAGGGGATTCAGACATCCTTTCATCTTGGGAGATGCAAGACGAGCCTGCATTCAAGTCACTGCAGGGATATCCGGCCTTATTTCGAGTCAGGGCATCGCGGTGTCCATTCCACTTGAGGCCGCAAACTCAGGGTCCCTCTCACACACCTAGAGCTGAGAGAAGCCTCCTCTTGAGGTGCTTGTGGTAAGGTGGTATTCCTCTGGAGTCGAAGCCAGGGACTAACCTCTCATCTCCAGTTGATTTTTCGTCCAAGGAGCTCTTTCCTGTTGTTACCGTGACCTCAGATCCCTCTAGTCTTGAAACAGTGCTCTTGGGGTTTCTCTGGAGTGGCATCAAGGAAATCAAGGCTCCTTTCATGTGTGATGTGCAACACGGAATTGCTCTGCACGCAGTGCAGGGGAATCGGGCCTCAACTCGCGTCGAGGGGGAAGTCTCATGGTTTTTCTCGAGTTGCGGCGGGAACCTGGGGTATATTCTCGAGTTAGGACGGGGATGGCCCTTCCACACACGTGTTTGTTCAGCGACGTCAGGACTCCTGCCTAGTTGCGAGGGACAACTCGGGATTCTCCTCGAGGCTTGGCAGGGCAATTGGGACGCCTCTCCAGCTGAGGCGAGAGACCAAGGGTCCCGTTCCACGTGCCACAGGAATCCTGGGACTTCTATCAAGTCTCACGAGGAGTCAGGCATCGTCTCCTTTGGAGGCACTGATCTTCGCATACCTCTGGAGTTTCAAGGGATGTGAGGCCTCTGGTCGCGATGAGGTGGGGAACTAGGTCTTTCTCTGTGGTCTCCAAAGGGGATTCAGACATCCTTTCATCTTGGGAGATGCAAGACGAGCCTGCATTCAAGTCACTGCAGGGATATCCAGCCTTATTTCGAGTCAGGGCATCGCGGTGTCCATTCCACTTGAGGCCGCAAACTCAGGGTCCCTCTCACACACCTAGAGCTGAGAGAAGCCTCCTCTTGAGGTGCTTGTGTAAAGGTCTTATTCCTCTGGAGTTGAAGCCAGGGACCAACCCCTCATCTCGAGTTGATTTTTGGCCTACGGAGCTCATTCGTGTTGCTACAGTGACCTCAGGATCCCTCTAGCCTTGAAACAGTGCTCTTGGAATTTCTCTGGACTGCCATCAAGGAAATCAAGGCTCCTTTCATGTGTGATGTGCAACAAGAAATTGTTCTGCACGCAGTGCAGGGCAATCGGGTCTCATCTCGCGGCGAGGGGGAAGTCTCATGGTTTTTCTCGAGTTGTTTCGGGAACCTGCGGTATATTCTCAAGTTACAACTGGGATGGCCCTTCCACACACGTGTTTGATCAGCGATGTCAGGACTCCTGCCTAGTTGCGAGGGACAACTTGGGATTCTCCTCGAGGCTTGGCAGGGCAATTGGGACGCCTCTCCAGCTGAGGCGAGAGACCAAGGTTTCCGTTCCACGTGCCACAGGAATCCTGGGACTCCTATCAAGTTTCACGAGGAGTCAGGCATCGTCTCCTTTGGAGGCATTGATCTCCGCGTACCTCTGGAATTTTCAAAGGATGTGAGGCCTCCGGTCGCGATGAGGTGGGGAACTAGGTCTTTCTCTGTGGTCTGCACAGGGGATTCAGACATCCTTTTGTCATGGGACATGCAAGACGAGCCTGCATTCAAGTCACTGCAGGGATATCCAGCATTATTTCGAGTCAGGGCATCCCCGTTTCCATTCCACTTGAGGCCGCAAACTCAGGATCCCTCTCACATACCTAGAGCTGAGAGAAGCCTCCTCTTGAGGTGCTTGTGGTAAGGTGGTATTAATCTGGAGTCGAAGCCAGGGACTAACCTCTCATCTCGAGTTGATTTTTGGTTCACGGAGTTCTTTCGTGTTCTTACAGTGACCTCAGGATCCCTCTAGCCTTGAAACAGTGTTCTTGGGGTTTCTCTGGAGTGCCATCAAGGTAATCAAGGCTCCTTTCATGTGTGATGTGCAACACAAAATTGCTCTGCATGCAGTGCAGGGGAAATCGGGCCTCATCCTGTGGCGAGGGGGAAGTCTCATGGTTTTTTTCGAGTTGCGGCGGTAACCTGGGGTATATTTTCGAGTTACGACGGGGATGGCCCTTCCACACATGTGTTCGTTCAGCGACGTCAGGACTCCTGCCTAGTTGCGAGGGACAACTCGGAATTCTCCTCGAGTCTTGGCAGGGCAATTGGGACGCCTCTGCAGCTGAGGCGAGAGACCAAGAGTCCCTTCCCACATGCCACAGGAATCCTGGGACTCCTATCAAGTTTCACGAGGAGTCAGGCATCGTCTCCTTTGGAGGCACTGATCTCCGCGTCCCTCTGGAGTTTTCAAAGGATGTGAGGCTTCCGGTCGCGATGAGGTGGGGAACTAGGGCTTTCTCTGTGGTGTCTACAGGGGATTCAGACATCCTTTCGTCTTGGGAGATGCAGGACGAGCCTGCATTCAAGTCACTGCAGGGATATCCGGCCTTATTTCGAGTCAGGGCATCGCGGTGTCCATTCCACTTGAGGCCGCAAACTCAGGGTCCCTCTCACATACCTAGAGCTGAGAGAAGCCTCCTCTTGAGGTGCTTGTGGTAAGGTGGTATTCCTCTGGAGTCGAAGCCAGGGACTAACCTCTCATCTCCAGTTGATTTTTCGTCCAAGGAGCTCTTTCCTGTTGTTACCGTGACCTCAGATCCCTCTAGTCTTGAAACAGTGCTCTTGGGGTTTCTCTGGAGTGGCATCAAAGAAATCAAGGCTCCTTTCATGTGTGATGTGCAACACAGAATTGCTCTGCACGCAGTGCAGGAGAATCGGGCCTCAACTCGCGTCGAGGGGGAAGTCTCATGGTTTTTCTCGAGTTGCGGCGGGAACCTGGGGTATATTCTCGAGTTACGACGGGGATGGCCATTCCACACACGTGTTTGTTCAGCGACGTCAGGACTCCTGCCTAGTTGCGAGGGACAACTCAGGATTCTCGTCGAGGCTTGGCAGGGCAATTGGGACGCCTCTCCAGCTGAGGCGAGAGACCAAGGGTCCCGTTCCACGTGCCACAGGAATCCTGGGACTCCTATCAAGTCTCACGAGGAGTCAGGCATCCTCTCCTTTGGAGGCACTGATCTCCGCGTACCTCTGGACTTTACAAAGGATGTAAGGCCTCCAGTCGCGATGAGGTGGGAAACTAGGTCTTTCTCTGTGGTCTCCACAGGGGATTCAGACATCCTTTCATCTTGGGAGATGCAAGTCGAGCCTGCATTCAAGTCACTGCAGGGATATCCGGCATTATTTCGAGTCAGGGCATCCCCGTGTCCATTCCACTTGAGGCCGCAAACTCAGGATCCCTCTCACATACCTAGAGCTGAGAGAAGCCTCCTCTTGAGGTGCTTGTGGTAAGGTGGTATTAATCTGGAATCGAAGCCAGGGACTAAATTCTCATCTTGAGTTGATTTTTGGTCCACGGAGCTCTTTCCTGTTGCTACAGTGACCTCAGGATCCCTCGAGCCTTGAAACAGTGTTCTTGGGGTTTCTCTGGAGTGCCATCAAGGTAATCAAGGCTCCTTTCATGTGTGATGTGCAACACGGAATTGCTCCGCACGCAGTGCAGGGGAATCGGGCCTCATCGCGTGGCGAGGGGGAAGTCTCATGTTTTTTCTCGAGTTGCGGCGGAAACCTGGGGTATATTCTCGAGTTACGACGGGGATGGCCCTTCCACACACGTGTTTGTTCAGCGACGTCAGGACTCCTGCCTAGTTGCGAGGGTCAACTTGGGATTCTCCTCGAGGCTTGGCAGGGAAATTGGGACGCCTCTCCAGCTGAGGCGAGAGACCAAGGGTCCCTTTCCATGTGCAACAGTAATCCTGGGACTCCTATCAAGTTTCACGAGTTGTCAGGCATCGTCTCCTTTGGAGGCACTGATATTCGCATACCTCTGGAGTTTTCAAGGGATGTGAGGCCTCCGGTCGCGATGAGGTTGGGAAATAGGTCTTTCTCTGTGGTCTCCACAGGGGATTCAGACATCCTTTCGTCTTGCGAGATGCAGGACGAGCCTGCATTCAAGTCACTGCAGGGATATCCGGCCTTATTTCGAGTCAGTGCATTCCCGTGTCCATTCCACTTGAGGCCGCAAACTCAGGATCCCTCTCACATACCTAGAGCTGAGTGAAGCCTCCTCTTGAGGTGCTTGTGGTAAGGTGGTATTCCTCTGGAGTCGAAGCCAGGGACTAACCTCCCATCTCGAGTTGATTTTTGGTCCACGGAGCTCTTTCGTGTTCTTACAGTGACCTCAGGATCCCTCTAGCCTTGAAACTGTGTTCTTGGGGTTTCTGTGGAGTGCCAACAAGGTAATCAAGGCTCCTTTCATGTGTGATGTGCAACACGGAATTGCTCTGCATGCAGTGCAGGGGAATCGGGCCTCATCCTGCGGCGAGGGGGAAGTCTCATGGTTTTTCTCGAGTTGCAGCGGGAACCTGGGGTATATTCTCGAGTTACGACGGGGATGGCCCTTCCACACATGTGTTTGTTCAGCGACGTCAGGACTCCTGCCTAGTTGCGAGGGACAACTCAGGATTCTCCTCGAGGCTTGACAGGTCAATTGGGACGCCTCTCCACCTGAGGCGGGAAACCAAGGGTCCCTTTCCACGTGCCACAGGAATCCTGGGACTCCTATCAAGTTTCACGAGGAGTCAGGCATCGTCTCCTTTGGAGGCACTGATCTTCGCATACCTCTGGAGCTTTCAAGGGATGTGACGCCTCCGGTCGCGATGAGGTGGGAAACTAGGTCTTTCTCTGTGGTCTACACAGGGGATTCAGACATCCTTTCATCTTGGGAGATGCAAGACGAGCCTGCATTCAAGTCACTGCAGGGATATCCGGCCTTATTTCGAGTCAGGGCATCGCGGTGTCCATTCCACTTGAGGCCGCAAACTCAGGGTCCCTCTCACACACCTAGAGCTGAGAGAAGCCTCCTCTTGAGGTGCTTGTGGTAAGGTGGTATTCCTCTGGAGTCGAAGCCAGGGACTAACCTCTCATCTCCAGTTGATTTTTCGTCCAAGGAGCTCTTTCCTGTTGTTACCGTGACCTCAGATCCCTCTAGTCTTGAAACAGTGCTCTTGGGGTTTCTCTGGAGTGGCATCAAGGAAAGCAAGGCTCCTTTCATGTGTGATGTGCAACACGGAATTGCTCTGCACGCAGTGCAGGCGAATCGGGCCTCATCTCACGGCGAGGGGGAAGTCTCATGGTTTTTCTGGAGTTGCGGCGGGAAGATGGGGAATATTCTCGAGTTACGACGGGGATGGCCCTTCCACACACGTGTTTGTTCAGCGACGTCAGGACTCCTGCCTAGTTGCGAGGGACAACTCGGGATTCTCCTCGAGGCTTGGCAGGGCAATTGGGACGCCTCTCCAGCTGAGGCGGGAGACCAAGGGTCCCTTTCCACGTGCCACAGTAATCCTGGGACTCCTATCAAGTTTCACGAGGAGTCAGGCATCCTCTCCTTTGGAGGCACTGATCTCTGCGTACCTCTGGAGTTTTCAAAGGATGTGAGGCCTCCGGTCGTGATGAAGTGGGGAACTAGGTCTTTCTCTGTGGTCTCCACAGGGGATTCAGACATCCTTTCTTCTTGGGACATGCAAGACGAGCCTGCATTCAAGTCACTGCAGGGATATCCGGCCTTATTTCGAGTCAGGGCATCGCGGTGTCCATTCCACTTGAGGCCGCAAACTCAGGGTCCCTCTCACATACCTAGAGCTGAGAGAAGCCTCCTCTTGAGGTGCTTGTGGTAAGGTGGTATTCCTCTGGAGTCGAAGCCAGGGACCAACCTCTCATCTCGAGTTGATTTTTGGTCTACGGAGCTCTTTCGTATTGCTACAGTGACCTCAGGATCCCTCTAGCCTTGAAACAGTGCTCTTGGAATTTCTCTGGAGTGCCATCAAGGAAATCAAGGCTCCTTTCATGTGTGATGTGCAACACGGAATTGCTCTGCACGCAGTGCATGGGAATCGGGCCTCAACTCGCGTCGAGGGGGAAGTCTCATGGTTTTTCTCGAGTTGCGGCGGGAACCTGGGGTATATTCTTGAGTTACGACGGGGATGGCCCTTCCACACACGTGTTTGTTCAGCAACGTCAGGACTCCTGCCTAGTTGCGAGGGACAACTCGGGATTCTCCTCGAGGCTTGGCAGGGCAATTGGGACGCCTCTCCAGCTGAGGCGAGAGACCAAGGGTCCCGTTCCACGTGCCACAGGAATCCTGGGACTCCTATCAAGTCTCACGAGGAGTCAGGCATCCTCTCCTTTGGAGGCACTGATCTCCGCGTACCTCTGGACTTTACAAAGGATGTGAGGCCTCCAGTCGCGATGAGGTGGGAAACTAGGTCTTTCTCTGTGGTCTCCACAGGGGATTCAGACATCCTTTCGGCTTGGGGGATGCAAGACGAGCCTGCATTCAAGTCACTGCAGGAATATCCGGCATTATTTCGAATCAGGGCATCCCCGTGTCCATTCCACTTGAGGCCGCAAACTCAGGATCCCTCTCACATACCTAGAGCTGAGAGAAGCCTCCTCTTGAGGTGCTTGTGGTAAGGTGGTATTAATCTGGAGTCGAAGCCAGGGACTAAATTCTCATCTCAAGTTGATTTTTGGTCCACGGAGTTCTTTCGTGTTGCTACAGTGACCTCAGGTTCCCTCTAGCCTTGAAACAGTGTTCTTGGGGTTTCTCTGGAGTGCCATCAAGGTAATGAAGGCTCCTTTCATGTGTGATGTGCAACACGGAATTGCTCTGCACGCAGTGCAGGGGAATCGGGCCTCATCGCGTGGCGAGAGGGAAGTCTCATGGTTTTTCTCGAGTTGCGGCGGGAACCTGGGGTATACTCTCGAGTTACAACCGGGATGGCCCTTCCACCCACGTGTTTGTTCAGCGACGTCAGGACTCCTGCCTAGTTGCGAGGGACAACTCGGGATTCTCCTCGAGGCTTGGCAGGGCAATTGGGACGCCTCTCCAGCTGAGGCGAGAGACCAAGGGTCCCTTTCCACGTGCCACAGGAATCCTGGGACTCCTATCAATTTTCACGAGGATTCAGGCATCCTCTCCTTTGTAGGCACTGATCTTCACATACCTCTTGAGTTTCAAGGGATGTGAGGCCTCCGGTCGCGATGAGGTGGGGAGCTAGGTCTTTCTCTGTGGTCTCCACAGGGGATTCAGACATCCTTTCTTCTTGGGACATGCAAGACGAGCCTGCATTCAAGTCACTGCAGGGATATCCGGCCTTATTTCGATTCAGGGCATCGCAGTGTCCATTCCACTTGAGGCCACAAACTCAGGGTCCCTCTCACATACCTAGAGCTGAGAGAAGCCTCCTCTTGAGGTGCTTGTGCTAAGGTGGTATTCCTCTGGAGTCGAAGCCAGGGACCAACCTCTCATCTCGAGTTGATTTTTGGTCCACGGAGCTCTTTCATATCGCTACAGTGACCTCAGGATCCCTCTAGCCTCGAAACAGTGCTCTTGGAATTTCTCTGGAGTGCCATCAAGGAAATCAAGGCTCCTTTAATGTGTGATGTGCAACACAGAATTGCTCTGCACGCAGTGCAGGGGAATCGGGCCTCAACTCGCGTCGAGGGGGAAGTCTCATGGTTTTTCTCGAGTTGCGGCGGGAACCTGGGGTATATTCTCGAGTTACGACGGGGATGGCCATTCCACACACGTGTTTGTTCAGCGACGTCAGGACTCCTGCCTAGTTGCGAGGGACAACTCAGGATTCTCGTCGAGGCTTGGCAGGGCAATTGGGACGCCTCTCCAGCTGAGGCGAGAGACCAAGGGTCCCGTTCCACGTGCCACAGGAATCCTGGGACTCCTATCAAGTCTCACGAGGAGTCAGGCATCCTCTCCTTTGGAGGCACTGATCTCCGCGTACCTCTGGACTTTACAAAGGATGTAAGGCCTCCAGTCGCGATGAGGTGGGAAACTAGGTCTTTCTCTGTGGTCTCCACAGGGGATTCAGACATCCTTTCGTCTTGGGAGATGCAAGTCGAGCCTGCATTCAAGTCACTGCAGGGATATCCGGCATTATTTCGAGTCAGGGCATCCCCGTGTCCATTCCACTTGAGGCCGCAAACTCAGGATCCTTCTCACATACCTAGAGCTGAGAGAAGCCTCCTCTTGAGGTGCTTGTGGTAAGGTGGTATTAATCTGGAATCGAAGCCAGGGACTAAATTCTCATCTTGAGTTGATTTTTGGTCCACGGAGCTCTTTCCTGTTGCTACAGTGACCTCAGGATCCCTCGAGCCTTGAAACAGTGTTCTTGGGGTTTCTCTGGAGTGCCATCAAGGTAATCAAGGCTCCTTTCATGTGTGATGTGCAACACGGAATTGCTCCGCACGCAGTGCAGGGGAATCGGGCCTCATCGCGTGGCGAGGGGGAAGTCTCATGTTTTTTCTCGAGTTGCGGCGGGAACCTGGGGTATATTCTCGAGTTACGACGGGGATGGCCCTTCCACACACGTGTTTGTTCAGCGACGTCAGGACTCCTGCCTAGTTGCGAGGGACAACTTGGGATTCTCCTCGAGGCTTGGCAGGGAAATTGGGACGCCTCTCCAGCTGAGGCGAGAGACCAAGGGTCCCTTTCCATGTGCAACAGTAATCCTGGGACTCCTATCAAGTTTCACGAGGTGTCAGGCATCGTCTCCTTTGGAGGCACGGATATTCGCATACCTCTGGAGTTTTCAAGGGATGTGAGGCCTCCGGTCGCGATGAGGTTGGGAAATAGGTCTTTCTCTGTGGTCTCCACAGGGGATTCAGACATCCTTTCGTCTTGCGAGATGCAGGACGAGCCTGCATTCAAGTCACTGCAGGGATATCCGGCCTTATTTCGAGTCAGTGCATTCCCGTGTCCATTCCACTTGAGGCCGCAAACTCAGGATCCCTCTCACATACCTACAGTTGAGTGAAGCCTCCTCTTGAGGTGCTTGTGGTAAGGTGGTATTCCTCTGGAGTCGAAGCCAGGGACTAACCTCTCATCTCGAGTTGATTTTTGGTCCACGGAGCTCTTTCGTGTTCTTACAGTGACCTCAGGATCCCTCTAGCCTTGAAACAGTGTTCTTGGGGTTTCTCTGGAGTGCCAACAAGGTAATCAAGGCTCCTTTCATGTGTGATGTGCAACACGGAATTGCTCTGCATGCAGTGCAGGGGAATCGGGCCTCATCCTGCGGCGAGGGGGAAGTCTCATGGTTTTTCTCGAGTTGCAGCGGGAACCTGGGGTATATTCTCGAGTTACGACGGGGATGGCCCTTCCACACATGTGTTTGTTCAGCGACGTCAGGACTCCTGCCTAGTTGCGAGGGACAACTCGGGATTCTCCTCGAGGCTTGGCAGGGCAATTGGGACGCCTCTCCAGCTGAGGCGAGAGACCAACAGTCCCTTCCCACGTGGCACAGGAATCCTGGGACTCCTATCAAGTTTCACGAGGAGTCAGGCATCGTCTCCTTTGGCGGCACTGTTCTCCGCGTACCTCTGGAGTTTTCAAAGGATGTGAGGCCTCCGGTCGCGATGAGGTGGGGAACTAGG
The DNA here is from genome assembly GCF_910594005.1 of Cervus elaphus. Classification (NCBI taxonomy): domain Eukaryota; kingdom Metazoa; phylum Chordata; class Mammalia; order Artiodactyla; family Cervidae; genus Cervus; species Cervus elaphus. Next base: position 24,287,879 of record NC_057848.1, read on the forward strand.
TCTTTCTCTGTGTTCTCGACAGGAGATTCAGACATCCTTTCGTCTTGGGAAATGCAAGACGAGCCTGCATTCAAGTCACTGCAGGGATATCCGGCCTTATTTCGAGTCAGGGCATCGCGGTGCCCATTCCACTTGAGGCCGAAAACTCAGGGTCCCTCTCACACACCTAGAGCTGAGAGAAGCCTCCTCTTGAGGTGCTTGTGGTAAGGTGGTATTTCTCTGGAGTCGAAGCCAGGGACCAATCTCTCATCTCGAGTTGATTTTTGGTCCACGGAGCTCTTTCGTGTTGCTACAGTGACCTCAGGATCCCTCTAGCCTTGAAACAGTGTTCTTGGGGTTTCTCTGGAGTGCCATCAAGGAAATCAAGGCTCCTTTCATGTGTGATGTGCAACACGGAATTGCTCTGCATGCAGTGCAGGGGAATCGGGCCTCATCCTGCGGCGAGGGGGAAGTCTCATGGTTTTTCTCGAGTTGCGGTGGAAACCTGGGGTATATTCTCGAGTTACGACGGGGATGGCCCTTCCACACACGTGTTTGTTCAGCGACGTCAGGACTCCTGCCTAGTTGCGAGGGACAACTCGGGATTCTCCTCGAGGCTTGGCAGGGCAATTGGGACGCCTCTCCAGCTGAGGCGGGAGACCAAGGGTCCCTTTCCACGTGCCCCAGGAATCCTGGGACTCCTATCAAGTTTCACGAGGAGTCAGGCATCGTCTCCTGAGGAGGCACTGATCTTCGCATACCTCTGGATCTTTCAAGGGATGTGACGCCTCCGGTCACGATGAGGTGGGAAACTAGGTCTTTCTCTGTGGTCTCCACAGGGGATTCAGACATCCTTTCGTCTTGGGGGATGCAAGACGAGCCTGCTTTCAAGTCACTGCAGGGATATCCGGCATTATTTCGAGTCAGGGCATTCCCGTGTCCATTCCACTTGAGGCCTCAAACTCAGGATCCCTCTCACATACCTAGAGCTGAGAGAAGCCTCCTCTTGAGGTGCTTGTGATAAGGTGGTATTACTCTGGAGTCGAAGCCAGGGACTAACCTCTCATCTCGAGTTGATTTTTGGTCCACGGAGCTCTTTCGTGTTCTTACAGTGACCTCAGGATCCCTCTAGTCTTGAAACAGTGTTCTTGGGGTTTCTCTGGAGTGCCATCAAGGTAATCAAGGCTCTTTTCATGTGTGATGTGCAAAACGGAATTGCTCTGCATGCAGTGCAGGGCAATCGGGCCTCATCTCGCGGCGAGGGGGAAGTCTCATGGTTTCTCTCGAGTTGCGGCGGGAACCTGGAGTATATTCTCGAGTTACAACCGGGATGGCCCTTCCACACACGTGTTTGTTCAGCGACCACAGGACTCCTGCCTAGTTGCGCGGGACAACTCGGGATTCTCCTCGAGGCTTGGCAGGGTAATTTGGACGCCTCTTCAGCTGAGTCGGGAGAACAAGGGCCCTTTTCCAGGTGCCACAGGAATCCTGGGACTCCTATCAAGTTTCACGAGGAGTCAGGCATCATCTCCGCTGGAAGCACTGATTTCCGCGTACCTCTGGAGTTTTCAAAGGATGTGAGGCCTCTGGTCGCGATGAGGTGGGGAACTAGGTCTTTCTCTGTGGTCTCCACAGTGGATTCAGACATCCTTTCGTCTTGGGAGATGCAAGACGAGCCTACATTCAACTCACTGCAGGGATATCCGGCCTTATTTCGAGTCAGGGCATCATGCTGTCCATTACACTTGAGGCCGCAAACTCAGGGACCCTCTCACATACCTAGAGCTTAGAGAAGCCTCCTCTTGAGGTGCTTGTGGTAAGGTGGTATTAATCTGGAGTCGAAGCCAGGGACTAACCTCTCATCTCGAGTTGATTTTTCGTCCACGGAGCTCTCTCGTGTTGCTGCAGTGACCTCATAATCCCTCTAGCCTTGAAACAGAGTTCTTGGGGTTTCTCTGGAGTGCCACCAAGGAAATTAAGGCTCCTTTCATGTGTGATGTGCAACACGGAATTGCTCTGCATGCAGTTCAGAGGAATCGGGCCTCATCTCTCGGCGAGGGGGAAGTCTCATGGTTTTTCTCAAGTTGCGGTGGGAACCTGGGATATATTCTCGAGTTACGACGGGGATGGCCCTTCCACACACGTGTTTGTTCAGCGACGTCAGGACTTCTGCCAAGTTGCGAGGGACAACTCGGGATTCTCCTCGAGGCTTGGCAGGGCAGTTGGGACGCCTCTCCAGCTGAGGCGGGAGACCAAGGGTCCCTTTCCAAGTGCCACAGGAATCCTGGGACTCCTTTCAAGTTTCGCGAGGAGTCAGGCATCGTCTCCTTTGGAGGCACTGATCTCCGCGTACCTCTGGAGTTTTCAAAGGATGTGAGGCCTCCAGTCGCGATGAGGTGGGGAACTAGGTCTTTCTCTGTGGTCTACAAAGGGGATTCAGACATCCTTTCGTCTTGGGAGATGCAAGACGAGCCTGCATTCAAGTCACTGCAGCGATATCCGGCCTTATTTCGAGTCAGGGCATCGCGGTGTCAGTTCCACTTGAGGCCGCAAACTCAGGGTCCCTCTCACATACCTAGAGCTGAGAGAAGCCTCCTCTTGAGGTGCTTGTGGTAAGGTGGTATTCCTCTGGATTCAAAGCCAGGGACGAACCTCTCATCTCGAGTTGATTTTTGGTCCACGGATCTCTTTCGTGTTGCTACAGTGACCTCAGGTTCCCTCTAGCCTTGAAACAGTGTTCTTGGGTTTTTTTCTGGAGTGCCATCAAGGAAATCAAGGCTCCTTTCATGTTTGATGTGCAACAGGGAATTGCTCTGAATGCAGTGCAGGGGAATCGGTCGTCATCTGGCGGCGAGGTGGAAGTCTCATGGTTTTTCTCGAGTTGCGGGGGTAACCTGGGGTATATTCTCGAGTTACGACTCGGATGGCCCTTCCACACACGTGATTGTTCAGCGACGTCAGGAATCCTTCCTAGTTGCCAGGGACAACTCGGGATTCTCCTCGAGGCTTCACCGGGCAATTGGGACGAACCTCCAGCTGAGTCGGGAGACCAAGGGTCCGTTTCCACGAGCCACAGGAATCCTGGGACTCCTATCAAGTTTCATGATGAGTCAGGCATCGTCTCCTTTGAAGGCATTGATCTCCGTGAACCTCTTGAGTTTTCAAAGGATGTGAGGCCTCCGGTCGAGATGAGGTGGGGAACGAGGTCTTTCTCTGTCGTCTCCACAGGGGATTCAGACATCCTTTCATCTTGGGAGATGCAAGACGAGCCTGCATTCAAGTCACTGCAGGAATATCCGGCCTTATTTCGAGTCAGGGCATCGCGGTGTCCATTCCACGTGAGGCTGCAAATTCAGGGTTCCTCTCACATACATAGAGCTGAGCGAAGCCTCCTCTTGAGGTGCTTGTGGTAAGGTGGTATTCCTCTGGAGTCGAAGAGGGGTACTAACCTCACATCTCGAGTTGATTTTTGGTCCACGGAGCTCTTTCGTGTTGCTACATTGACCTCAGGATCCCTCTAGCCTTGAAACAGTGTTCTTCTGGGTTCTCTGGAGTGCCATCAAGGAAATCAAGGCTCCTTTCATGTTTGATGTGCAACACCGAATTCCTCTGCACGCAGTGCAGGGGTATCGGGCCTCATCTCGCGGCGAGGTGGAAGTCTCATGGTTTTTCTCGAGCTGCGGTGGGAACCTCGGGTATATTCTCGAGTGTCGACGGGGATAGCCCTTCCACACACGTGTTTGTTAAGCGACGTCAGGACTTCTTCCTAGTTGCGAAAGACAACTCGGGATTCTCCTCGAGGCTTGGCAGGGCAATTGGGACGCCTCTCCAGCTGAGGCGGGAGACCAAGGGTCCCTTTCCACGTGCCACAGGAATCCTGGGACTCCAATCAATTTTCTCGAGGAGTCAGGCATCGTCTCCTTTGGAGGCATTGATCTCCGCGTACCTCTGGAGTGTTCAAAGGATGTGAGGCCTCCGGTCGCGAAGAGGTGGGGAACTAGGTCTTTCTCCGTGGTCTCCACAGGGGATTCAGACATCCTTTCGTCTTGGGAGATGCAAGACGAGCCTGCATTCAAGTCACTGCAGGGATATGCGACCTTATTTCTAGTCAGGGTATCTCGGTGTCCATTCCACTTGAGGCTGCAAACTCAGGGTCCCTCTCACATACCTAGAGCTGAGAGAAGCCTCCTCTTGAGGTGCTTGTGTTAAGGTGGTATTCCTCTGGAGTCGAAGCCAGGGAGTAACCTCTCATCTCGAGCTGATTTTTGGTCCACGGAGCTCTTTCGTGTTGCTTCAGTGACCTCAGGATCCCTCTAGCCTTGAAACAGTGTTCTTGGGGTTTCTCTGGAGTGCCATCAAGGAAATCAAGCCTCCTTTCATGTTTGATGTGCAACACGGAATTGCTCTGCACGCAGTGCAGGGGAATCGGGCCTCATCTCTTGGCGAGGGTGAAGTCTCATGGTTTCTCTCGAGTTGGGGCGGGAACCTGGGGTATATTCTCGAGTTACGCCGGGGATGGCCCTTCCACACACCTGTTTGTTCAGCGACATCAGGACTCCAGCCTAGTTGCGAGGGACACCTTGGGAATCTCCTCGAGGCTTGGCAGGGCAACTGGGACGTCTCTCCAGCTGAGGCAGGAGACCAAGGATCCCTTTCCACGTGCCACAGTTATCTTGGGACTCCTATCAATTTTCAAGAGGAGTCAGGCATCGTCTCCTTTTGAAGCATTTATGTCCGCGTTCCTCTCGTGTTTTCAAATGATGTGAGGACTCAGGTCACGATGAGGCGGGAACTAGGTCTTTCTCTGTTGTCTACAAAGGGCATTCAGACATCCCTTCGTCTTGGGAGATGCAAAACGAGCCTGCATTCAAGTCACTGCATGTATATGCAGCCTTATTTTCAGTCATGGCTTCTCTGTGTCCTTTCTACTTGAGGCTGCAAACTCAGGGTCCCTGTCACATACCTAAAGCTGTGAGAAGCCTCCTCTGGAGTTGCCTGTGGAAAGTTCGTATTCCTCTTGAGTCGGAGCCAGGGACTAAGCTCTTATCTCGAGTAGATTTTGGGTCCACGGATCTCTTTCATGTTGCTACAGTGACCTCAGGATCCCTCTAGACTTGAGACAGTATTCTTGGGCTTTCTCTGGAGTGCCATCAAGGTAATCAAGACTCCTTTCATGTTTGATGTGGGACACGGAATTGCTCTGCATGCAGTGCAGGGGAATCGGACCTCATGTCGCGGCGAGGGGGAAGTCTCATGGTGTTTCTCGAGTTGTGGTGGGAACCTGGGGTGTATTCTTGAGTTACGACGGGGATGGCCCTTCCAAACACGTGTTTGTTCAGCGAAATCAGGACGCCTGTCTAGTTGCTAGGGATACGTCTCGATTGTCCTCGCGGCTTGAAAGGGCAAATGGAACACCTCTCGAAGTGAGGCCTCAGATTAAGGGGCCCTTTCCTGTTGTCACTGGGATCCTCGGACTCCTGTCAATTTTCAAGAGGAGTCAGGCATCGTCTCCTTTTGATTCATTGAAATCCGCGTTCCTCTAGTGTTGTCAAAGGGATGGGAGGCCTCCTGTCGAGATGGAGCAGGGAGCTAGGGATTTCTTAGGGTCTCCCCATGGGATTCAGACATCCCTACATCTTGTGAGAAGAATACCAGCTTGCACTCAAGTCACTGCAGGGAATTTCGGCCTTATTTTGAGGCAGGGCATCTCGGAATCGATTCCATTTGAAGCCGCAAATTCAGGGACCGTCTCAAATACGTATAGCTAAGAGAAGCCTCCTCTTGAGGTGCTTGTGGAAAGTTGGCATTCCTCTTGAATCGAAGCCAGGGACTAAGCTCTCATTTTGAGTTTATTTGGGGTACACGGAGCACTTTCGTTTTACTACAGTGACCTCAGGATCCCTCTACACTTGAGACAGTGTTCTTGGGGTTTCGCTGGAGTGCCATCAAGGAAATCAAGGCTCCTTTTGTGTTTGATGTGGAACACGGAATTGCTCTGCATGCAATGCAGGGGAATCGGGCCTCATCTTGCGGCGTGGTGGAAGTCTCCTTATTTTTCTCGATTTGGGGCCAGAACCGTGGGTATATTCTCAAGTTACCACGGGGATGGCCCTTCCAAACACGTGTTTGTTCAGCGATGTCAGAACTCCTACCTAGTTGTGAGGGACACCTCGGGATTCTCCTCAAGGCTTGAAAGGGCAATAGGAACACCTCTCGAGATGAGGCGGCGGACCCTGGGTCCCTTTCCTGTTGCCACTGGAATCCAGGGATTCCTGTCAATTCTCAAGAGGAGTGAGGCATCTTCTCCTTTTGAATCATTGAACCCCACGTTCCTCTCGAGTTGTCAAAGGGATGTGAGGCCTGCTGTCGAGATGGAGCAGGGAGTTAGGGCTTTCTCTAGGGTCTCCCCAGGGGATTCAGACATCCCTTCATCTTGTGAGATTAAAACCAGCTTGCATTCAAGTCACTGCATGGAATTCCTGCCTATTTCGAGGCTGGACGTCTCGGTGTCATTTCCATTTGAGGGCGCAAATTCAGGGTGTTCTCACATACATATAGCTGAGAGAAGACTCTTCTTGTAGTGCTTGTGGAAACTTGGCATTCCTCTTGATTTGAAGCCAGGAAATCAGCTCTGATCTCGAGATGATTCCGGATACATGAAGCTCTTTGGTGTTGCAGCAGTGACCTCAGGATCCCTCTAGACTTGACACAGAGTTCTTGCGGTTTCTCTGCAGTGCCATCGAGGAAATCAAGTCTCCTTTCCTGTTTGATGTGGAAAACGGAATTGCTCTGCACGTAATGCAGGTGAATCGGGCCTCATCTCGCGGTGAGGGGGAAGTCTCATGGTTATTCTCGAGTTGCGGCTGGATCCTGGGGTATATTCTCGAGGTAGGACAGAGATGGCCCTTCAAAACACGTGTTTCTAAAGCAATGTCTGGACTCCTGTCTAGTTGCGAGGGACACCTCGGGATTCTTCTCGAGGCTTGGCAGGGCAATTGGGACGCCTCTGCAGCTGATGCGGGAAAACAAGTGTCCCTTTCCACGTGCGACAGGAATCCTGGGACTCCTATCAATTTTCAAGAAGACTCAGGCATCGTCTCCTTTTGAAGCATTGATCTCTGCATAGCTCTCGAGTTTTCAAAGGATGTGAGGCCTCCGGTCGCCATTAGGCGCAGAACTAGGTCTTTCTCTATGGTCTCCACAGGGGATGTAGACGTCCCTTCATCTTGGGAGATGCAAGACGAGCCTGCATTCAAGTCACTGCAGGGATATCCAGCCTTATTTCGAGTCAGGGCATCTCGGTGTCCATTCCACTTGAGGTCGCAAACTCAGGGTCCCTCTCACATACCTAGAGCTGAGAGAAGCCTCCTCTTGAGGTGCTTGTGGAAAGTTGGTATTCATCTTGAGTCGAAGCCAGGGACTCAGCTCTCATCTCGAGTTGATTTGGGGTACACGGAGCTCTTTTGTGTTGCTACAGTGACCTCAGGATCCCTCTAGACTTGAGACAGTGTTCTTGCCGTTTCTCTGGAGTGCCATCAAAGAAATCAAGGCTCCTTTAATGTTTGATGTGGAACACGGAATTTCTCTGCATGCAATGCAGCAGACTCGGGCCTCATCTTGCAGAGAGAGGGAAGTCTCATGGTTTTTCTCGAGTTGCTGCGGCAACCTGGGGTATATTCTCGAGTAACGACAGGGATGGCCCTTCAAAACACGTATTTGTTCAGCGACGTCAGGACTCCTGCCTAGTTGCGAGGGACACCTCGGGATTCTCCTCGAGGCGTGAAAGGGCAATAGGAACACCTCTCGAGGTGAGGCGGCAGACCCAGGTTCCGTTTCCTGTTCCACTGGGATACTGGGATTCCTGTCAATATTCCAGAGGAGTCAGGCATCGTCTCCTTTTGAATCACTGAACTCTGCATTCCTCTCAAGTTGTCAAAGGGATGTGAGGACTCCTGTCGAGATGGGGCGGGGAGCTAGGGCTTTATCTAGTTTCTCCCAGGGGATTCAGACCTCCCTTCTTCTTGTGAGATGAAAACCAGCTTGCATTCAAATCACTGCAGGGAATTCCGGCCTTATTTCAAGTCAGGGCATCTCGGTGTCAATTCCATTTGAGGCCGCAAATTCAGGGTCCCTCTCACATATGTATAGCTGAGAGAAGACTCTTCTTGTGGTGCTTGTGGAAACTTGGCATTCCTCTTGATTTGAAGCCAGGAAATCAGCTCTCATCTGGAGATGATTTGGGATGCATGGAGCACTTTCGTGTTGTTGCAGTGACCTCAGGATTCCTCTAGACTTGAGACAGTGTTCTTTGGGATTCTCTGGAGTGCCATCAAGGAAATCAAGGCTGCTTTCATGTTTGGTGTCGAACACAGATTTGCACTGCATGCAATGCAGGGGAATCGGGCCTCATCTCGCAGCAAGGGGGAAGTCTCATTGTTTTTCTCGAGTTGCGGCGGGAACCTGGGGATATTCTCGAGTTGCGACGGGGATGGCCCTTCCAAACACGTGTTTGTTCAGCGACGTCAGGACTCCTTCCTAGTTACGAGGGACACCTCGGGATTCTCCTCAAGGCTTGAAAGGGCAATAGGAACACCTCTCGAGATGAGGCAGCAGACCCAGGGTCCCTTTCCTGTTGCCCCTGGGATCCTGGGATTTCTGTCAATTCTCAAGAGGAGTCAGGCATCGTCTCCTTCTGAATTATTGAACTCCACGTTCCTCTCGAGTTGTCAAAGGGATGTGAGGCCTGCTGTCGAGATGGGGCAGGGAGCTAGGGCTTTCTCTAGTGTCTCCCCAGGGGATTCGGACATCCCTTCATCTGGTGAGATTAAAACCAGCTTGCATTCAAGTCACTGCAGGGATATCCGGCCTTATTTCGAGTCAGGGCATCTCGGTGTCCTTTCCACTTGAGGCCGCAAACTCAGGGTCCCTCTCACATACCTAGAGCTGAGAGCAGCCTCCTCTTGAGGTGCTTGTGGAAAGTTGGAATTCCTCTTGAGTCGAAGCCAGGGACTAAGCTGTCATCTCGAGTTGATTTGGGATACACGGAGCTCTTTCATGTTGCTACAGTGACCTCAGGATCCCTCTACACTTGAGACAGTGTTCTTGGGGTTTCTCTGGAGTGCCATCAAGGAAATCAAGGCTCCTTTCATGTTTGATGTGGAACACGGAATTGCTCTGCACGCAATGCAGGGGAATCGGGCCTCATCTCGCAGCGAGGGGGAAGTCTCATGGTTTTTCACGAGTTGCGGTACTAAACTGGGGTTATTCTTCAGTTACGACGGGGATGGCCCTTCCAAACACATGTTTGTTCAGCGACGTCAGGCCTCCTGCCTAGTTGCGAGGGACAATTCGGGATTGTCCTCGAGGCTTGAAAGGGCAATAGGAACACTCTCGAGGTGAGGCGGCAGACCCAGGGTCCCTTTCCTGTTGCCACTGTGATCCTGGGATTCCTGTCAATTTTCAAGAGGAGTCAGGCATCGTCTCCTTTTGAATCATTGAACTCCGTGTTCCTCTCGAGTTGTCAAAGGGATGTGAGGCCTGCTGTTGAGATGGGGCGGGGAAATAGGGCTTTCTCTAATGTCTCCCCAGGGGATTCAGACATTCCTTCATCTTGTGAAATGAAAACCAGCTTGCATTCACGTCACTGCAGGGAATTCCTGCATTATTTCATCAGGGCATCTCAGTGTCCATTCCTTTTGAGACCCCAAATTCACGGTCCCTCTGTCATACATATAGCTAAGAGAAGCCTCCTCTTGTGGTGCTTGTGGAAATTTGACATTTCTCTTGATTTGAATCTAGGAAATCAGCTCTCATCTAGAAATGATTTGGGGAACATAGGGCTCTTTTTTGTTGCTGCAGTGACCTCAGGATGCCTCTAGACTTGAGACAGTGTTCTTGGGGTTTCTCTTGAGTGCCATCAAGGAAATCAAGATTCCTTTTGTGTTTAATGTGGAACATGGAATTTCTCTGCACGCAATGCAGGGGAATCCGGCCTCATCTCGCGACGAGGGGAAAGTCTCATGGTTTTTCTCGAGTTGTGGCGGGAACCTGGGGTATATTCTCGAGTTCCATCGGAGATGGCCCTTCAAAACACGTGTTTGTTCAGCAACGTCTGGAATCATAGCCAGTTCCGATGGACACCTAGGGATTCTCCTCGAGGCCTGGCAGGGCAATTGGGACACCTCTCCATGTGAGCTGGGAGGCCCAGGGTCCCTTTCCACCTGCCACAGGGATAATAGGATTCCTATCAATTTTCAAGAAGACTCATGCATCATCTCCTTTGGAAGCATTGATCTCCCCGTAGCTCTCGAGTTTTCAAAGGATGTGAGGCCTCCAGATGCCATTAGTCGGGGAACTAGGTCTTTCTATATGGTCTCCACAGGGGATGCAGACATCCCTTCGTCTAGGGAGATGAAAGATGAGCCTGCATTCAAGTCACTGCAGGGATATCCGGCCTTATTTCGAGTCAGGGCATCTCGGTGTCCATTCCACGTGAGGCCGCAAACTCATGGTCCTTCTCACATACCTATAGCTGAGAGAAGCCTCCTCTTGAGGGGCTTGTGGAAAGTTGTCATTCCTCTTGAGTCGAAGCCAGGGAATCAGCTCTCATCTCGAGATGATTTGGGGTACATGGAGCTTTTCTCGAGTTGCTGTACTGACCTCGGTTTTCCTCTAGACTTGAGATGGTATTCTCGGGTAATCTCTGGAGTTGCCTAAAGGAAGTCAAGCCACTTGTCGTGTTTGATGGGGAATGCGGGATGGCTCTGGAGACAATGCAGGGGAATCGGGCCTCATCTCGAGTTGATTTAAAGTGCACGGTGTGCTATCATGTTGATGCGGGTGCCTCAGTGTCCCTCTAAACTTGTGACAGTGTTCCTGCGGACTTTCTGGAGTTCCATCAAGGAAGTCAAGGATCCTTTTCTGATTGATAGGGAACACGGACTTGCTCTGCTCGCAATGCAGGGGAATCGGGCACCATCTCGCAGCGAGGGGAAATTCTCATTGTTTTCTCGAGTTGTGGAGCGAACCTGGGGTGTGTTCTCGAGTTACGATGGGGATGGCCCTTCAAAACTCGTGTTGGTTCTGCGACGTCAAGACTCCTGTCTAGTTGTGATGGATACCTTTGGATTCTCCTCGAGGCTTGACAGGACAATAGGGACACCTCTCGAAGTGAGGTGGGAGACCAAGTTTCCCTTTGCAGTTGCCAGAGAGATGCTGTGACACCTGTCAGTTTCCAAGAGGAGTCAGGATTCGTGTCCTTTTGAAGCATTGAACTCCGCATGCCTCTCGTATTTTCAAAGGGATATGAGGCCTCCTGTCAAGATGAGGAGGGTACTAGGGCTTTCTCTAGTGTCTTCACAGGGGATTCAGACATCCTTTCATCTTGTGAGATGCAAGACGAGCCTGCATTCAAGTCACTGCAGGGAATTCCAGCCTTATTTCGAGTCAGGGCATCTCGGTATCCATTCCACTTGAGGCAGCAAACTCAGGGTCCCTCTCACATACATATAGCTGAGAGAAGACTCCTCATGAGGGGCTTGTGGAAAGTTGGCATTCCTCTTGAGGCAAAGCCAGGGAATCAGCTCTCATCTCGAGATGATTTGGGGAACACAGAGCTTTTCTCGAGTTGCTGTGCTGAACTTGGTATTCCTGTAGACTTGTGACGGTATTCTCATGGAATCTCTGGAGTTGCCTAAAGGAAGTCAAGCCACTTGACGTGTTTCATGGGGAATGCAGGATGGCTCTAGAGACAATGCAGGGGAATCAGGCCTCATCTTGAGTTGACCTGGAGTACACGGAATGCTTTCCTGTTGCTGCTGGGACATCAGGGTCCCTCTATACTTTTGAGAGTCTTCTTGGGGACTCTCTGGAGTTCCATCAAGGAATTCAAGGCTCCTTTCGTGTTTGACGGGGAACACGGACTTGCTCTGCACTCAATGCAGGGGAATCTGGTCTCATCTCTCATCGAGCGAGAAGTCTCATGGTTTTTCTCGAATTGCGGAGAGAACCTGAGGTATATTCTCGAGTTACGGCAGGGATGGCCCTTCTAAACTTGTGTTGGTTCAGCGACGTCAGGACTCCTGTCTAGTTGCAAGGGATACATCAGTATTCTCCTCGAGGCTTGGCAGGACAATAGGGATGCCTCTCGAGTTGAGGCAGGAGACGAATTTTCCCTTTGCAGTTGCCAGAGCGATACTGTGACTCCTGTGAGTTTTCAAGAGGAGTCAGGCTTTGTCTCCTTTTGAAGCATTGAACTCCACGTGCCTCTTGTATTGTCAAAGGGATGTGAGGCCTCCTGTCGAGATGAGGCGGGGAACTAGGGTATTCTCTAGGGTCTCCACAGGGGATTCAGACATCCCTTCATCTTGTGACATGAAAGATGGGCCTGCATTCAAGTCACTGCAGGGAATTCCGGCCTTATTTCGAGTCAGGGCATCACGATGTCCATTCCACTTGAGGCAGCAAACTCAGAGTCACTCTCACGTACCTATAGCTGAGAGAAGCCTCCTCTTTAGGTGTTGTTTAAAGCTGGCATTCCTCTTGAGTCAAAGCCAGGAAATCAGCTCTCATCTCACGAAGATTTGAGGTACACGGAGCTGATTTCTAGTTGCTGTGTTTAACGTGGTGTTTCTCTATATTTAGTATGGTGATCTTGGGGAATCTCTGGAGTTGCCTAAAGGAACTCAAGCCACTTGTCATGTTTGATGGGGAATGCCGGATGGCTTGGAGACAGTGTAGGGGAATCTGACCTCATCTCGATTTGATTTGGGGTACACCGAGCTCTTTCGTGTTGCTGCGGGTACCTCAGGTTCCCTCTAGACTTGTATCAGTGTTCTTGGGGACTCTGGTGTTACATCAATGAAGTCAGGGCTCCTTTATTGTTTGATGGGGAACACGGCATTGCTCTGCATGCAATGCAGGGGAATCTGATCTCATCTCTCATTGAGTGGGAAATCTCAGGGTTTTTCTCGAGTTGCGGAGGGATCCCGTGTTATATTCTCGAGTTAAGGCGGGGATGGCCCTTGAAAACTCGTGTTGGTTCAGCGACATCAGGACTCCTGCCTAGTTGCGAGGACACATGGGGATTCTCCTCGAGGCTTGGCAGGATGATAGGGACGCCCCTCGAAGTGACCAGGGAGACCCAGGGTCCATTTCAGTTGCCACAGGAATTTTGGGATTCCTATCAATTTTCAAGAGGAGGCAGACATCCTCTCCTTTTGAAGCATTTAACCCTGCATGTCTCTGAAGGTTTCAAAAGATTGTGAGGTCTCCTGTTGAGATGAGCCAGGAACTAGGGCTTTCTCTAGGGTCTCCACAGGGGGGTTAGACATCCCTTCATCTTCTGTGATGATAGACGAGCCTGCATTCAAGTCACTGCAGGGAAATCCGACCTTATTTCGAGTCACGGCATCTCGGTGACCATTCCACTTGACGCAGCAAACTCAAGGTCCCTCTCACATACCTATAGCTGAGAGAAGCCTCCTCTTGAGACGCTTGTGGAAAGTTGGCATTCCTCTTGAGTCGAAGCCAGGAAATCAGCTCTCATCTCGAGATGATTTGGGGTACATGAAGCTTTTCTCGAGTTGCTGTGCTGAACTTGATTTTCCTCTAGACTAGAGATGGTATTCTCGGGTAATCTCTGGAGTTGCCTAAAGGAAGTCAAGCCACTTATGTTTGATGGGGATGCGGGATGGCTCTGGAGACAATGCAGGGGAATCAGGCCTCATCTCGAGTTGATTATAAGTACACGGTGTGCTTTCATGTTGTTGGGGGAACCTGAGTGTTCCTCTAAACTAGTGACAGTATTCCTGGGGACTCTCTGGAGTTCCATCAAGGAATTAAAGGCTCCTGTCATGTTTGATAGAGAACATGGACTTGCTCTGCACGCAGTGCAGGGGAATCGGGCCTCATCTCAAGTAGATTTGAAGTACACGGTGCGCTTTCATGTTGCAGCGGGGACCTCAGGGTCCCTCTAGACTGTTGACAGTGTTCCTGGGGACTCTCTGGCATTCCATCAGGGAAGTCAAGGCTCCTTTCCTGTCTGATGGGGAACACGGACTTGCTCTGCTCGCAATGCAGGGGAATCAGGCATCATCTCTCGGCGAGGGGAAATTCTCACGGTTTTCTCGAGTTGTGGCATGAACCTGGGGTATGTTCTTGAGTTACGGTGGGGATGGCCCTTCAAAAGTTGTGTTAGTTCTGCAACATCAGGACTCCTGTCTAGTTGCGAGGGACACCTTAGGATTCTCCTCAAGGATTGGCAGGACAATAGGGATGCCTCTCGAGGTGAGGCAGGAGACCAAGTTTCCCTTTGCAGTTGCCAGAGAGATACTGTGACACCTGTCAGTTTCCAAGAGGAGTCAGGATTCGTGTCCTTTTGAAGCATTGAACTCCGCATGCCTTTCGTTTTGTCAAAGCGATGTGAGGCATCCTGTTGAGATGAGGCGGGAGACTAGGGCTTTCTGTAGTGGCTTCACAGGGGATTCAGACACACTATCATCTTGGTAGATGCCAGACGAGCCTACATTCAAGTCACTGCAGGGAATTCCAGCCTTATTTCGAGTCAGAGCATCTCAGTGTCCATTCCACTTGAGGTAGCAAACTCAGGGTCCCTCTCACATACATATAGCTGAGAGAAGACTCCTCATGAGGGGCTTGTGGAAAGTTGGCATTCCTCTTGAGTCAAAGCCAGGGAATCAGCTCTCATCTCGAGAAGATTTGGGGTACACGGGGCTTTTCTCGAGTTGCTGTGCTGAACTTGGTATTCCTGTAGACTTGTGACGGTATTCTCATGGAATCTCTGGAGTTGCCTAAAGGAAGTCAAGCCAAATGACGTGTTTGACGGGGAATGCGGGATGGCCATAGAGGTAATGCAGGGGAATCGGGCCTCATCTCGAGTTGACTCGGAGTACACGGAGCTCTTTCCTGTTGCTGCTGGGATATCAGGGTCCCCCTATACTTTTGAGAGCCCTCTTGGGGACTCTCTGGAGTTCCATCAAGGAATTCAAGGCTCCTTTCTTGTTTGGTGGGGAACACGGACTTGCTCTGCACTCAATGCAGGGGAATCTGGTCTCATCTCGCATCGAGCGGGAAGTCTCATGGTTTTTCTCGAATTGCCTAGAGAACGTGGGGTATATTCTCGAGTTACGGCGGGGATGGCCCTTCTAAACTTGTGTTGGTTCAGTGACGTCAGGACTCCTGTCTAGTTGCAAGGGACACATCAGGATTCTCCTCGAGGCTTGGCAGGACAATAGGGATGCCTCTCGAGTTGAGGCAGGAGACGAATTTTCCCTTTGCAGTTGCCAGAGCAATATTGTGGCTCCTGTGAGTTTTCAAGAGGAGTCAGGCTTCATCTCCTTTGGAAGCATTGAACTGCGTGTGCCTCCCCTGTTGCAAAGGGATGTGAGGCCACCTGTCGAGATGAGGCAGGCAACTAGGGTATTCTCTAGGGTCTCCACAGGGGATTCAGACATCCCTTCATCTTGTGAGATAAAAGACGAGCCTGCATTCAAGTCACTGCAGGGAGGTCTGGCCTTATTTCGAGTTGGGGCATCTCGATGTCCATTCCTCTTGAGGCAGCAAACTCAGAGTCACTCTCACGTACCTACAGCTGAGCAAAGCCTCCTCTTTAGGTGTTGTTTAAAGCTGGCATTCCTCTTGAGTCAAAGCCAGGAAATCAGCTCTCATCTCGAGAAGAGTTGAGGTACATGGAGCTGTTTTCTAGTTGCTGTGCTGAACGTGGTGTTCCACTATACTTAGGACGGTGATCTCCGGGAATCTCTGGAGTTGCCTAAAGGAAGTCAAGCCACTTGTCATGTTTGATGGGGAACGTCGGATGGCTCTGGAGCCAGGGTAGGGGAATCTGGCCTCATCTCGAGTTGATTTGGGCTACACCGAGCTCTTTCGTGTTGCTGCCGGTACCTCAGGGTCCCTCTAGACTTGTATCGGTGTTCTTGGGGACTCTCTGGAGATCCATTAAGGAAGTCAAGGCTCCTTTATTGTTTGATGGGGAACAAGGCATTGCTCTGCACGAATTGCAGGGGAATCTGATCTCATCTCTCATCGAGCAGGAAGTCTCACGTTTTTCTCAAGTTGCGGAGGGATCCTAGGTTATATTCTCGAGTGACGACGGGGATGGCCCTTAAAAACTCGTGTTTGTTCAACGACGTCAAGACTCCTGTCTAGTTGCGAGGGACAACTCGGGATTATCTTCGAGGCTTGGCAGGGCAATAGGGGTGCCTCTAGAGGTGAGGCGGGAGACCAAGTGTCCTTTCAAGTTGCCAAATGGATACTGGGGTTTCTGTCAATTTTCAAGAGGAGTCAGTCATCGTCTACTTTTGAAGCATTGCACTCCACGTTCCACCCGTGTTGTTAAAGGGATGTGAGGCCTCCTGTCGAGATGAGGCGGGGAACTAGCGCTTTCTCTAGGGTCTTCACAAGGGATTCAGACATCACTTCATCTTTTGAGATGATAGACGAGCCAGCATTCAGGTCACTGCAGGGAAATCCAGCCTTATTTCGAGACAGGGCATCTCAGTGTCCATTCCACTTGAGGCAGAAAACTCAGGGTCCCTCTCACATTCCTAAGGATGAGAAAAGCCTCTGCTTGTGCTGCTTGTGGAAAGTTGGTATTCCTCTTGAGTCGAAGCCAGGGAATCAGCTCTCATCTCGAGATGATTTGGGGTACACGGAGATTTCCTCGAGTTGCTGTGCTGAACTTGGTTTTCCTCTAGAACTGCGATGGTATTCTCGGGGAATCTCTGGTATTGCCTAATGAAGTCAAGCCACTTGTTGTGTTTGATGGGGAATGCAGGATGGCTCTGGAAAAAATGCAGGGGAATCGGGCCTCATCTCGAGTTGATTTGAAGTGCACGGTGCGCTTTCATGTTGATGCGGGTACCTCAGGGTCTCTCTAGACTTGTGACAGTGTTCCTGGGGACTCTCTGGAGTTCCATCAAGGAAGTCAAGGTTCCTTTATTGTTTCATGGGGAACACGGCATTGCTCTGCATGCAATGCAGGGGAATCTGATCTCATCTCTCATCAAGCGGGAAGTCTCACGGTTTTTCTCGAGTTGCGGAGGGATCCTAGGTGGTATTCTCGAGTGACGACGGGGATGGCCCTTCAAAACTCGTGTTTGTTCAACGACGTCAAGACTCCTGTCTAGTTGAGAGGGAAAACTCAGGATTAGATTCGAGGCTTTGCAGGGCAATAGGGACGCCTCTCAAGGTGAGGCAGGAGACCCAGTGTCCTTTCAAGTTGCCACAGGGATACTGGGGTTTCTGTCAATTTTCAAGAGGAGTCAGTCATCGTCTACTTTTGAAGCACTGCACTCCGCGTTCCACTCATGTTGTCAAAGAGATGTGAGGCCTCCTGTCAAGATGAGGCAGGAACCTAGGGCTTTCTCTAGTGTCTTCACAGGGGATTCAGACATCCTTTCATCTTGTGAGATGCAAGACGAGCCTGCATTCAAGTCACTGCAGGGAAATCCGGCCTTATTTCAAGTCAGAGCATCTCAGTGTCCATTCCACTTGAGGCAGCAAACTCAGGGTCCCTCTCACATACATATAGCTGAGAGAAGACTCCTCATGAGGTGCTTGTGGAAAGTTGGCATTCCTCTTGAGTCAAAGTCAGGGAATCAGCTCTCATCTCGAGATGATTTGGGGAACACGGAGCTTTTCTCGAGTTGCTGTGCTGAACTTGGTGTTCCTGTAGACTTGTGACGGTATTCTCGTGGAATCTCTGGAGTTGCCTAAAGGAAGTCAAGCCATTTGACGTGTTTGATGGGGAACGCGGGATGGCTCTAGAAATAATGCAGGGGAATCGGGCCTCATCTTGAGTTGACTTGGAGTACACGGAGCCCTTTCCTTTTGCTGCTGGGGCATCAGGGTCCCTCTATACTTTTGAGAGTCTTCTTGGGGACTCTCTGGAGTTCCATCAAGGAATTCAAGGCTCCTTTCGTGTTTGACGGGGAACACGGACTTGCTCTGCACTCAATGCAGGGGAATCTGGTCTCATCTCTCATCGAGCGAGAAGTCTCATGGTTTTTCTCGAATTGCGGAGAGAACCTGAGGTATATTCTCGAGTTACGGCGGGGATGGCCCTTCTAAACTTGTGTTGGTTCAGCGACGTCAGGACTCCTGTCTAGTTGCAAGGGATACATCAGTATTCTCCTCGAGGCTTGGCAGGACAATAGGGATGCCTCTCGAGTTGAGGCAGGAGACGAATTTTCCCTTTGCAGTTGCCAGTGCGATACTGTGACTCCTGTGAGTTTTCAAGAGGAGTCAGGCTTTGTCTCCTTTTGAAGCATTGAACTCCGCTTGCCTGTTGTGTTGTCAAAGGGATGTGAGGCCTCCTGTCGAGATGAGGCGGGGAACTAGGGTATTCTCTAGGGTCTCCACAGGGGATTCAGACATCCCTTCATCTTGTGAGATAAAAGACGAGCCTGCATTGAAGACACTGCAGGGAATTCCGGCCTTATTTCGAGTCAGGGCATCTCGATGTCGATTCCACTTGAGGCAGCAAACTCAGAGTCACTCTCACATACCTATAGCTGAGAGAAGCCTCCTCTTTAGGTGTTGTTTAAAGCTGGCATTCCTCTTGAGTCAAAGCCAGGAAATCAGCTCTCATCTGGAGAAGTGTTGAGGTACACAGAGCTGTTTTCTAGTTGCTGTGCTGAACGTGGTATTCCTCAATACTTAGGACAGTGATCTCGGGGAATCTCGGGAGTTGCCTAAAAGAAGTCAAGCCACTTGTACTGTTTGATGTGGAATGCAGGATGGCTCTGGAGCCAATGTAGGGGAATTGGGCTGCATCTCCAGTTGATTTGCGGTACACGGATCTCTTTCGTGTTGCTACGGGTACCTCAGGGTCCTTCTAGACTTGTATCAGTGTTCTTGGGGACTCTCTGGAGTTCCATCAAGGAAGTCAAGGCTCCTTTCATGTTTGATGGAGAACACGGCATTGCTCTGCAAGCACTGCAGGGGAATCTGATCTCATCTCTCATCGAGCGGGAAGTCTCACGGTTTTCCTCGAGTTGCGGATGGATGCTAGGTTATATTCTTGAGTGACAACAGGGATGGCCCTTCAAAACTCGTGTTTGTTCAACGACATCAAGACTCCTGTCTAGTTGCGAGGGACAACTCAGGATTATCTTCGAGGCTTGGCAGGGCAATAGGGACGCCTCTCTAGGTGAGGCAGGAGACCCAGTGTCCTTTCAAGTTGCCACACAGATACTAAGGTTTCTGTCAATTTTCAAGAGGAGTCAGTCATCGTCTACTTTTAAAGCATTCCACTCCTGTTGTCAAAGGGATGGGAGGCCTCCTGTCGAGATGAGGCGGGGAACTAGGGCTTTCTCTAGGGTCATCACAGGGGATTCAGACATCCCATCATCTTTTGAGATGAAAGACGAGCCGGCATTCAGGTCATTGCAGGGAAATCCGGCCTTATTTCCAGTCAGGGCATCTCGGTGTCCATTCTACTTGAGGCAGAAAACTCAGGGTCCCTCTCACATACCTAGAGATGAGAAAAGCCTCCGCTTGAGCTGCTTGTGGAAAGTTGGCATTCCTCTTGAGTCGAAGCCAGGGAATCAGCTCTCATCTCAAAATTATTTGGGGTACACGGAGATTTCCTCGACTTGCTGTGCTGAACTTGGTGTTCCTCTAGACTTGGGACGGTGTTCTCGGGGAATCTCGGGAGTTGCCTAAAAGAAGTCAAGCCACTTGTACTGTTTGATGAGGAATGCAGGATTGCTCTGGAGCCAATGCAGGGCAATCGGGCCGCATCTCAAGTTGATTTGCAGTACACGGGGCTCTTTCATGTTGTTGCGTTGACCTCAGGGTCCCTCTAGACTTGTGACAGGGTTCTTGGGGACTATGTGGAGTTTCATCTAGGAAGTCAAGGCTCCTTTCGTGTTTGATGGGGAACATGGACTTGCTCTGCATGCAATGCAGGGGAATCGGGCCTCATCTCACGGCGAAGGGGAATTCTCATGGTTTTCTCGAGTTGTGGCAGGAACCTGGGTTATGTTCTCGAGTTACGGCGGGGATGGCCCTTCAAAGCTCGTGTTGGTTCAGCGACATCAGGACTCCTGTATATTTGCGAGGGACACATCGGGATTCTCCTCGAGGCTTGGCAGGACAATAGGGATGCCTCTCAAGGTGACGGGGGAGACCCAGGGTCCATTCCAGTTGCCACAGGAATTTGGGGATTCCTATCAATGTTCAAGAGGAGGCAGACATCCTCTCATTTTGAAGCATTTAACTCTGCATGTCTCTGAAGGTTTCAAAAGTATGTGAGGCCTCCTGTCGAGATGAGCCGGGGAACTAGGGCTTTCTCTAAGGTCTCCACAGGGGGTTCAGACATCACTTCATCTTGTGTGATGAAAGAAGAGCCTGCATTCAAGTCACTGCAGGGAAATCCGACCTTATTTCGAGTCACGGCATCTCGGTGACCATTCCACTTGACACAGCAAACTCAGGGTCCCTCTCACATACCTATACCTGAGAGAAGCCTCCTCTTGAGGGGCTTGTGGAAAGTTGGCATTCCTCTTGAGTCAAAGTCAGGGAATCAGCTCTCATCTCGAGATGATTTGGGGTACATGAAGCTTTTCTCGAGTTGCTGTGCTGAACTTGGTTTTCCTCCAGAGTTGAGATGGTATTCTCGGGTAATCTCTGGAGTTGCCTAAAGGAAGTCAAGCCACTTGTCGTGTTTGATGGGGAATGAGGGATGGCTCTGGAGACAATGCAGGGGAATCAGGCCTCATCTTGAATTGATTTGAAGTACACGGTGCACTTTCATATTGCTGCGGGGACCTCACGGTCCCTCTAGACTTGTGACAGTGTTCCTGGGATCTCTCTGGAGTTCCATCAAGAAAGTCAAGGCTCCTTTCATGTTTGATGGGGAACACGGCCTTCCTCTGCATGTGGTGCAGGGGAATCGTGTCTCATCTTGAGTTGATTTGAAGTACACGGTGCGCTTCATATTGCTGCGGGGACCTCAGGGTCCCTCTAGACTTGTGACAGTGTTCCTGGGGACTCTCTGGATTTCCATCAAGGAAGTCAAGACTCCTTTCGTGTTTGAATGGGAACACGGACATACTCTGCATGCATTGCAGGGGAATCGAGCCTCTTCTCGCAGCGAGTGGAAAGTCTCATTGTTTTTCTGGAGTTCCTGGGGGAACCAGGGTTATGTTCTCGAGTTGCGGCGGGTATGGCCCTTCAAAACTCGTGTTTGCTCAGCGATGTCAGGACTCCTCTCTAGTTGGGCGGGACACCTTGGGATTCTCCTTGAGGGTTTGCAGGACAATAGGGATGCCTCTCGAGGTGAGGCGGGAGATCAAGTTACCCTTTGCAGTTGCCAGAGCGATACTGTGATGGCTGTCAGTTTTCAAGAGGAGTCAGGCTTCTTCTCCTTTTGAAGAATTGAACTCCGTGTGCCTCTCCTGTTGTCAAAGGGATGTGAGGCCTCCTGTCGAGATGAGGTGGGGATCTAAGGCTTTCTCTAGTGTCTTCACAGGGGATTCAGGCACCCCTTCATCTTGTGAGATGAAAGACCAGCCTGCATTCAAGTACCTGCAGGGAATTCCAGCCTTATTTCGAGTCAGGGCATCTCGGAGTCCATTCCATTTGAGGCAGCAAACTCAGGGTCCCTCTCACATACATATAGCTGAGAGAAGCCTCCTCTCACATACATATAGCTGAGAGAAGCCTCCTCGTGAGATGCTTGTGGAAAGCTGGCATTCCTCTTGAGTCAAAGCCAGGGAGTCAGCTCTCATCTCGAGATGATTGGGGTACACGGAGCTTTTATCGAGTTGCACTGCTGAACTCGGTGTTCCTCTAAACTTGGAACGGTATTCCCGTGGAATCTCTGGAGTTTCCTAAAGGAAGTCAAGCCACTTGTCGTGTTTGATGGGTAACGCGGGATAGCTCTGGAGCCAATGCAAGGGAATCGGGCCTCATCTTGAGTTGATTTGGAGTACACGGAGTGCTTTGGTGTTGCTGCAGGGACCTCAGGGTCTCTCTATATATGTCAGAGTGTTCTTGGCGACTCTCTGGAGTTCCATCAAGGAATTCAAGGCTGCTTTCTTGTTTGATGGGGAACACGGACTTGCTCTGCACTCAATTCAGGGGAATCTGGTCTCATCTCTCATCGAGCGGGAAGTCTCACGGTTTTGTTGAATTGCGGAGGGAACCTGGGGTATAGTCTCGAGTTACACCGGGGATGGCCACGAAAAACTCCTGTATGTTCAGTGACGTCAGGATGCTTGTCTAGTTGCAAAGGTCACCTCGGGATTCTCTTCGAGGCTTGGCTGCGCAATAGGGACGCCTCTCGAGGTGAGTAGGAAGAACCACTGTAACTTTCAAGTTGCTATAGGGATACTGGGTTTCCTGTCATTTTTCAAGAGGAGTCAGGCTTCGTCTCCTTTTGAAGCATTAAACTCCGTGTCCCTCTCCTGTTGTCAAAGGGAAGTGAGGCCTCCTGTCGAGATGAGGCGGGGAACTAGGGTATTCTCTAGAGTCTCCACAGGGGATTCAGACATCCCTTCATCTTGTGAGATGAAGGAAGAGCCTGCATTCAAGTCACTGCAAGGAAATCCGGCCTTATTTCGAGTGAGGGCGTTTCGGTGTTCATTCCACTTGATGCAGCAAACTCAGGGTCCATTTCACATACCTATAGCTGAGAGAAGCCTCCTCTTTGGGTATTGTTTAAAGCTGGCATTCCTCTTGAGTCAAAGCCAGGGAGTTAGCTCTCATCTCGAGATGATTTGATGTACACGGGGCTGATTTCTAGTTGCTGTGCTGAACGTGGTGTTCCTCTATACTTAGGACGGTGATCTCCTGGAATCTCTGGAGTTGCCTAAAGGAAGTCAAGCCACTTGTTGTGTTTGATGTGGAACGCCAGATGGCTCTGGAGCCAATGTATAGGAATCTGGCCTCATCTCGAGTTTAATTGGGGTACACCGAGCTCTTTCGTCTTGCTGCAGTGACCTCATGGTCCCTCTAGACTTGTATCAGTGTTCTTGGGGACTCTCTGGAGTTCCATCAAGGAAGTCAAGGCTCCTTTCAGGTTTGATGGGGAACACGGAATTGCTCTGCACGCAATGCAGGGGAATCTGATCTCATCTCTCATCGAGCGGGAAGTCTCATGGTTTTTCTCGAGTTGCGAACGGAACCTGGGTTATATTCTCGAGCGAAGTCGGGGATGGCCCCTCAAAACTCGTGTTTGTTCAGCAACATCAGGACCCTGTCAAGATGCGAGGGACAAATCAGTATTCTCTTTCAGGCTTGGCAGGGCAATAGGGACGCCTCTCGAGGTGAGGCAGAAGACCCAGTGTCCTTTCAAGTTGCCACACTGATACTGGGATTCCTGTCAGTGTTCAAGAGGAGTTAGTCATCGTCTCCTTTTGAAGCACTGACCTCCACATTCCACTCGTGTAGTCATAGGGATGTGAGGCCTCCTGTCAAGATGAGGCGGGGAACTAGGGCTTTCTCTAGGGTTTTCACAGGGGATTCAGACATCCCTTCATCTTGTGAGATGCAAGACGAGCCTGCATTCTAATCACTGCAGCGAAATCTGGCCTTATTTTGTGTCAGGGCATCTCGGTGTCCATTCCAGTTGAGGCAGCAAACTCAGGGTCCCTCTCACATACCTAGAGCTGAGAGAAGCCTCCTCTTGAGGTGCTTGTGGTAAGGTGGTATTCCTCTTGAGTCGAATCCAGGGAATCAGCTCTCATCTTGAGATGATTTGGGGTACACGGAGCTTTTCCCGAGGTGCTCTCCTGAAATTGGTGTTCCTCTATATATGGGACAGTACTCTCGGTGGATCTCTGGAGTTCCTAAAGGAAGTCAAGCCACTCGTCCTATTTGATGGGGAATGTAGGATGGTTCTGGCGCCAATGCAGGGGAATCGGGCCTCACCTCGCGGCCAGGGGGAAGTCTCATGGTTTTTGTCGAGTTGCGGCGGGAACCTAGGGTATGTTCTCGAGTTACGTCGAGGATGACCCTTCAAAACCCGTGTTGCTTGAGTGGTGACAGGACTCCTGTCTAGTTGCGAGGGACACCTCGGGATTCTCCTCGAGGCTTGGCAGGGCAATAGGTATGCCTCTCGAGGTGAGGGGGTGACCCAGTTTCCCTTTGCAGTTGCCACAGGGATATTGTTATTCCTTTCAATTTTCAAGAATAGTCAGTCATCGTCTACTTTTGAAGCATTGAACTCCAAGTTCCTCTCGAGTTTTCAAAGAAATGTGAGGACTCCTGTCGAGATGAGGCGGGGAACTAGGGCTTTCTCTAGGGTCACCACAGGGGATTCAAACATCCCTTCATCTTTTGAGATGAAAGACAATCCTGCATTCATGTCACTGCAGGGAAATCCGGCCTTCTTTCGAGTCACGGCATCTCAGTGACCATTCCACTTGACGCAGCAAACTCAGGGTCCATCTCACATACCTATAGCTAAGAGAAGCCTGCTCTTGAGGGGCTTGTGGAAAGTTGGCATACCTCTTGAGTCAAAGCCAGGGAATCAGCTCTCATCTTGAGATGATTTGGGGTGCACGTAGCATTTCTCGAGTTGCTGTGTTGAACTTGGTGTTCCTCTAGACTTGAGATGGTATTCCCGGTGAAACTCTGGAGTTGCCTAAAGGAAGTAAGCACCTTGTCGTGTATGATGGGTAATGCGGGATGGCTCTGGAGACAATGCAGGGGAATCGGGCCTCATCTCAAGTTGATTTGGAGTACACGGAGCCCATTCATGTTGATGCGGGGACCTCAGGGTCCCTCTAGACTTGTGACAGTGAACTTGGGGTATGTCTGGAGTTCCCTCAAGGAAGTCAATGCTCCTTTCGTGTTTGATGGGGAACACCGACTCACTCTGCATGCATTGCAGGAGAATTGTGCCTCATCTCACGGCGAGTGGAAAGTCTCAATGTTTTTCTAGAGTTGCGGCAGGAACCTGGGTTATGTTCTCGAGTTACGGCAGGGATGGCCCTTCAAAACTCGTGTTTGTTCAGCGACGTCAGGACTCCTGTCTAGTTGCGAGGGACACCTTGGGATTCTCCTCGAGGCTTGGCAGGACAATAGGGATGCCTCTCGAAGTGAGGCGGGAGACCAAGTTTCCCTTTGCAGTTTCCAGAGTGATACTATGACGGCTGTCAGTTTTCAAGAGGAGTCAGGCTTCGTCTCCTTTTGAAGCATTGAACTCCGTGTGCCTCTCCTGTTGTCAAAGGGATGTGAGGCCTCCTGTCGAGATGAGGCGGGGAACTAGGGTACTCTCCACAGGGGATTCAGACATCCCTTCATCTTGTGAGATGAAGGAAGAGCCTGCATTCAAGTCACTGCAAGGAAATCCGGCCTTAGTTCGAGTGAGGGTGTTTCGGTGTCCATTGCACTTGAGGCACCAAACTCAGGGACCCTCTCATGTACCTATAGCTGAGAGGAGCCTCCTCTTTAGGTGTTGTTTAAAGCTGGCATTCCTCTTGATCAAAGCCAGGGAATTAGCTCTCATCTCGAGATGATTTGAGGTACACGGAGCTGTTTTCTAGCTGCTGTGCTGAACGTGGTGTTCCTCTATACTTAGGACGGTGATTTCGGGGAATATTTGGAGTTGCCTAAAGGAAGTCAAGTCACTTGACGTAATTGATGTGGAATGCTGGATGGCTCTGGAGCCAATTAATAGGAATCTGGCCTCATCTCGAGTTTAATTGGGGTACACCGAGCTCTTTCATGTTGCTGAACTGACCTCACGGTCCCTCTAGACATGTACCAGTGTTCTTGGGGACTCTCTGGAGTTCCATCAAGGAAGTCAAGGCTCCTTTCAGGTTTGATGGGGAACATGGAATTGCTCTGCACGCAATGCAGGGGAATCTGATCTCATCTCTCATCAAGCGGGAAGTCTCATGGTTTTTCTCGAGTTGCGAACGGAACCTGGGTTATATTCTTGAGTGACGTCGGGGATGGCCCCTCAAAACTCGTGTTTGTTCAGCGACATCAGGACTCCTGTCAAGATGCGAGGGACAAATCAGTATTCTCTTTCAGGCTTGGCAGGGCAATAGGGACGCCTCTCGAGATGAGGCAGAAGACCCAGTGTCCTTTCAAGTTGCCACACTGATACTGGGATTCCTGTCAGTGTTCAAGAGGAGTTAGTCATCGTCTCCTTTTGAAGCACTGACCTCCACATTCCACTCGTGTAGTCATAGGGATGTGAGGCCTCCTGTCAAGATGAGGCGGGGTACTAGGGCTTTCTCTAGGGTTTTCACAGGGGATTCAGACATCCCTTCATCTTGTGAGATGCAAGACGAGCCTGCATTCTAGTCATTGCAGCGAAATCCAGCCTTATTTTGTGTCAGGGCATCTCGGTATCCATTCCAGTTGAGGCAGCAAACTCAGGGTCCCTCTCACATACCTATAGCTGAGAGAAGCCTCCTCTTGAGATGCCTGTGGAATGTTGGCATTCCTCTTGAGTCGAATCCAGGGAATCAGCTCTCATCTTGAGATGATTTGGGGTACATGGAGCTTTTCCCGAGGTGCTCTCCTGAAATTGGTGTTCCTCTAGATCTGGGACGGTGCTCTCGGTGAATCTCTGGAGTTGCCTAAAGGAAGTCAAGCCACTCGTCCTGTTTGATAGGGAATGTGGGATGGCTCTGGAGCCAATACAGGGGAATCGGGCCTCATCTCGAGTTGATTTGAGTTACCCAAGCTCTTTCATGTTGCTGCGGTGACCTCAGGGTCCCTCTAGTCCTGAGACTGTGTTCTTGCGGACTACGTGGAGTTTCATCTAGGAAGTTAAGTCTCCTTTCGTGTTTGAAGGGAAACACGAACTTGCTCTACACTCAATGCAGGGGAATCGGGCCTCACCTCGCGGCCAGGGGGAAGTCTCATGGTTTTTGTCGAGTTGCGGCGGGAACCTAGGGTATGTTCTCGAGTTACGTCGAGGATGACCCTTCAAAACCCGTGTTGCTTGAGTGGCGACAGGACTCCTGTCTAGTTGCGAGGGACACCTCGGGATTCTCCTCGAGGCTTGGCAGGGCAATAGGTATGCCTCTCGAGGTGAGGGGGTGACCCAGTTTCCCTTTGCAGTTGCCACAGGGATATTGTTATTCCTTTCAATTTTCAAGAATAGTCAGTCATCGTCTACTTTTGAAGCATTGAACTCCAAGTTCCTCTCGAGTTTTCAAAGAAATGTGAGGACTCCTGTCGAGATGAGGCGGGGAACTAGGGCTTTCTCTAGGGTCACCACAGGGGATTCAAACATCCCTTCATCTTTTGAGATGAAAGACAATCCTGCATTCATGTCACTGCAGGGAAATCCGGCCTTCTTTCGAGTCACGGCATCTCAGTGACCATTCCACTTGACGCAGCAAACTCAGGGTCCATCTCACATACCTATAGCTAAGAGAAGCCTGCTCTTGAGGGGCTTGTGGAAAGTTGGCATACCTCTTGAGTCAAAGCCAGGGAATCAGCTCTCATCTTGAGATGATTTGGGGTGCACGTAGCATTTCTCGAGTTGCTGTGTTGAACTTGGTGTTCCTCTAGACTTGAGATGGTATTCCCGGTGAAACTCTGGAGTTGCCTAAAGGAAGTAAGCACCTTGTCGTGTATGATGGGTAATGCGGGATGGCTCTGGAGACAATGCAGGGGAATCGGGCCTCATCTCAAGTTGATTTGGAGTACACGGAGCCCATTCATGTTGATGCGGGGACCTCAGGGTCCCTCTAGACTTGTGACAGTGAACTTGGGGTATGTCTGGAGTTCCCTCAAGGAAGTCAATGCTCCTTTCGTGTTTGATGGGGAACACCGACTCACTCTGCATGCATTGCAGGAGAATTGTGCCTCATCTCACGGCGAGTGGAAAGTCTCAATGTTTTTCTAGAGTTGCGGCAGGAACCTGGGTTATGTTCTCGAGTTACGGCAGGGATGGCCCTTCAAAACTCGTGTTTGTTCAGCGACGTCAGGACTCCTGTCTAGTTGCGAGGGACACCTTGGGATTCTCCTCGAGGCTTGGCAGGACAATAGGGATGCCTCTCGAAGTGAGGCAGGAGACCAAGTTTCCCTTTGCAGTTTCCAGAGTGATACTATGACGGCTGTCAGTTTTCAAGAGGAGTCAGGCTTCGTCTCCTTTTGAAGCATTGAACTCCGTGTGCCTCTCCTGTTGTCAAAGGGATGTGAGGCCTCCTGTCGAGATGAGGCGGGGAACTAGGGTACTCTCCACAGGGGATTCAGACATCCCTTCATCTTGTGAGATGAAGGAAGAGCCTGCATTCAAGTCACTGCAAGGAAATCCGGCCTTAGTTCGAGTGAGGGTGTTTCGGTGTCCATTGCACTTGAGGCACCAAACTCAGGGACCCTCTCATGTACCTATAGCTGAGAGGAGCCTCCTCTTTAGGTGTTGTTTAAAGCTGGCATTCCTCTTGATCAAAGCCAGGGAATTAGCTCTCATCTCGAGATGATTTGAGGTACACGGAGCTGTTTTCTAGCTGCTGTGCTGAACGTGGTGTTCCTCTATACTTAGGACGGTGATTTCGGGGAATATTTGGAGTTGCCTAAAGGAAGTCAAGTCACTTGACGTAATTGATGTGGAATGCTGGATGGCTCTGGAGCCAATTAATAGGAATCTGGCCTCATCTCGAGTTTAATTGGGGTACACCGAGCTCTTTCATGTTGCTGAACTGACCTCACGGTCCCTCTAGACATGTACCAGTGTTCTTGGGGACTCTCTGGAGTTCCATCAAGGAAGTCAAGGCTCCTTTCAGGTTTGATGGGGAACATGGAATTGCTCTGCACGCAATGCAGGGGAATCTGATCTCATCTCTCATCAAGCGGGAAGTCTCATGGTTTTTCTCGAGTTGCGAACGGAACCTGGGTTATATTCTTGAGTGACGTCGGGGATGGCCCCTCAAAACTCGTGTTTGTTCAGCGACATCAGGACTCCTGTCAAGATGCGAGGGACAAATCAGTATTCTCTTTCAGGCTTGGCAGGGCAATAGGGACGCCTCTCGAGATGAGGCAGAAGACCCAGTGTCCTTTCAAGTTGCCACACTGATACTGGGATTCCTGTCAGTGTTCAAGAGGAGTTAGTCATCGTCTCCTTTTGAAGCACTGACCTCCACATTCCACTCGTGTAGTCATAGGGATGTGAGGCCTCCTGTCAAGATGAGGCGGGGTACTAGGGCTTTCTCTAGGGTTTTCACAGGGGATTCAGACATCCCTTCATCTTGTGAGATGCAAGACGAGCCTGCATTCTAGTCATTGCAGCGAAATCCAGCCTTATTTTGTGTCAGGGCATCTCGGTATCCATTCCAGTTGAGGCAGCAAACTCAGGGTCCCTCTCACATACCTATAGCTGAGAGAAGCCTCCTCTTGAGATGCCTGTGGAATGTTGGCATTCCTCTTGAGTCGAATCCAGGGAATCAGCTCTCATCTTGAGATGATTTGGGGTACATGGAGCTTTTCCCGAGGTGCTCTCCTGAAATTGGTGTTCCTCTAGATCTGGGACGGTGCTCTCGGTGAATCTCTGGAGTTGCCTAAAGGAAGTCAAGCCACTCGTCCTGTTTGATAGGGAATGTGGGATGGCTCTGGAGCCAATACAGGGGAATCGGGCCTCATCTCGAGTTGATTTGAGTTACCCAAGCTCTTTCATGTTGCTGCGGTGACCTCAGGGTCCCTCTAGTCCTGAGACTGTGTTCTTGCGGACTACGTGGAGTTTCATCTAGGAAGTTAAGTCTCCTTTCGTGTTTGAAGGGAAACACGAACTTGCTCTACACTCAATGCAGGGGAATCGGGCCTCACCTCGCGGCCAGGGGGAAGTCTCATGGTTTTTGTCGAGTTGCGGCGGGAACCTAGGGTATGTTCTCGAGTTACGTCGAGGATGACCCTTCAAAACCCGTGTTGCTTGAGTGGCGACAGGACTCCTGTCTAGTTGCGAGGGACACCTCGGGATTCTCCTCGAGGCTTGGCAGGGCAATAGGTATGCCTCTCGAGGTGAGGGGGTGACCCAGTTTCCCTTTGCAGTTGCCACAGGGATATTGTTATTTCTTTCAATTTTCAAGAGGTGTCAGGCATCGTCTCCTTTTGAAGCATTGAACCCCACATTCCTCTCGAGTTGTCAAAAGGATGTAAGACCTCCTGTCAAGGTGAGGCGGGGAACTAGGGCTTTCCCTAGGGTCTCCACAGGGGATTCAGACATCTCTTCATCTTGTGAGATGAAAGACGAGCCTGCATTCAAGTTACTGCAGGGAAATCCGGCCTTATTTTGAGTCAGGGCATCTCGGTGTCCATTCCACTTGAGGCACCAAACTCAGGGTCCCTCTCACATACCTAGAGCTGAGAAAAGCCTCCGCTTGAATTGCTTGTGGAAAGTTGGCATTCCTCTTGAGTCGAAGCCAGGGAATCAGTCCTCATCTCGAAATGTTTTCAGGCACATGGAGCTTTTGTCGAGTTACTGTGCTGAACTTGGTGTTCCTCTAGACTTGGGCCGGTGTTCTTGGGGAATTTCAGGAGTTGCGTAAAGGAAGTCAAGCCACTTGACCAGTTTCATGAGGTATGCGGGATTGCTCTGGAGCCAATCCAGGGGAATCGGGCCTCATCTCGAGTTGATTTGGGGTACTTGGAGCTCTTTCTTATTGTTGCGGTGACCTCTGGGTCCCTCTCGACCTGTGACAGTGTTCTTGGGGACCATGTGGAATTTCATCTAGCAAGTCAAGGCTCCTTTCTTGTCTGATGGGGAACACGAATTGCTCTGCACGCAATGCAGGGGAATCGCGCCTAATCTCGCAGCGAGGAGGAATTCTCATGGTTTTTCTCGAATTATGGAGGGAACCTGGGGTATATTCTCGAGTTACGACGGGATGGCCCCTCAAAACTCCTGTTTGTTCAGCAACGTCAGAATGCCTGTCAAGTTGCGAGGGCCACCTCGGGATTCTCCTCGAGCCTTAGCTGGGCAATAGGGACACCTCTCGAGGTGAGGCGGGAGACCCACTGTCACTTTCAATTTGCTACAGGGATACTGGGATTCCTGTCAATTTTCAAGAATAGTCAGTCATCGTCTATTTTTGAAGCACTGAACTCCAAGTTCCTCTCGAGTTGTCAAAGAAATGTGAGGACTCCTGTCAAGATGAGGCGGGGAACTAGGAATTTCTCTAGGGTCTCCACAGGGGATTCAGACATCCCTTCATCTTTTGAGATGAAAGACAAGCCTGCATTCATGTCACTGCAGGGAAATCCGGCCTTATTTCGAGTCATGGAATCTCGGTGATCATTCGACTTGATGCAGCAAACACAGGGTCCCTCTCACATAACTATAGCTGAGAGAAGCCTGCTCTTGAGGGGCTTGTGGAAAGTTGGCATTCCTCTTGAGCCGAAGCCAGGGAATCAGCTCTCATTTCAAGATGATTTGGCTGGTCAACCACTTGTAAAAGAATGAAACTAGAACACTTTCTAACACCATACACAAAAATAAACTCAAATGGATTAAAGATCTAAATGTAAGACCAGAAACTATAAAACTCCTAGAGGAGAACATAGGCAAAACACTCTCTGACATAAACCACAGCAAGATCCTCTATGACCCACCTCCCAGAATATTGGAAATAAAAGCAAAACTAACTAAAGGGACCTAAGGAAACTTAAAAGCTTTTGCACAAAAAAGGAAACTATAAGTAAGGTGAAAAGACAGCCCTCAGATTGGGAGAAAATAATAGCAAATGAAGAAACAGACAAAGGATTAATCTCAAAAATATACAAGCAACTCCTGCAGCTCAATTCCAGAAAAATAAATGACCCAATCAAAAAATGGGCCAAAGAACTAAACAGACATTTCTCCAAAGAAGACATACAGATGGCTAACAAACACATGAAAAGATGCTCAACATCACTCATTATCAGAGAAATGCAAATCAAAACCACAATGAGGTACCATTACACGCCAGTCAGGATGGTTGCTATCCAAAAGTCTACAAGCAATAAATGCTGGAGAGGGTGTGGAGAAAAGGGAACCCTCTTACACTGTTGGTGGGAATGCAAACTAGTACAGCCTCTATGGAAAACAGTGTGGAGGTTTCTTAAAAAACTGGAAATAGAACTGCCATATGACCCAGAAATCCCACTTTTGGGCATAAGCACTGAGGAAACCAGATCTGAAAGAGACATGTGCACCCCAATGTTCATCGCAGCACTGTTTATAATAGCCAGGACTTGGAAGCAACCTAGATGCCCATCAGCAGATGAATGGATAAGGAAGCTGTGGTACATATACACTATGGAATATTACTCAGCCATTAAAAAAAATTCATTTGAACCAGTTCTAATGAGATGGATGAAACTGGAGCCCATTATACAGAGTGAAGTAAGCTAGAAAGATAAAGAACATTACAGCATACTAACACATATATATGGAATTTAGGAAGATGGTAATGATAACCCTATATGCAAAACAGAAAAAGAGACACAGAAATATAGAACAGACTTTTGAACTCTGTGGGAGAAGGTGAGGGTGGGATGTTTTGAAAGAACATGATGCATATTATCTATGGCGAAACAGATCACCAGCCCAGGTGGGATGCATGAGACAAGTGCTCGGGCCTGGTGCACTGGGAAAACCCAGAGGAATCGGGTGGAGAGGGAGGTGGGAGGGGGGATCGGGATGGGGAATAGGTGTAAATCTATGGCTGATTCATATCAATGTATGACAAAACCCACTGAAAAAATAAATAAATAAATAAATAAAAAGATGGTTTGGTGCACACGGAGCTTTTCTCGAGTTACTGTGTTGAACTTGGTGTTCCTTTAGATTTGAGATGGCATTCTCAGGGAAATTCTGGAGTTGCCTAAAGGAAGTAAGCCCCTTGTCAGGTATGATGGGTAATGCGGGATGGCTCAGGAGACAATGCAGGCGAATCGAGCCTCATCTCGAGTTCATTTGGAGTACGTTGTCAAAGGGATGTGAGGTCTCCTTTAAGATGAGGCGGGGAAATAGGGCTTCCTCTAGGGTCTCCACAGGGGATTCAGACATCTCTTCATCTTGTGTGATCAAAGTAGTGCCTGCATTCAAGTCACTGCAGGGAAATCCGGCCTTATTTCAAGTCACAGCATCTCGGTGACCATTCCACTTGTCGCAGCAAACTCAGGGTCCCTCTCACATACCAATAGCTGAGAGAAGCCTCCTCTTGAGGGGCTTGTGGAAAGTTGGCATTCCTCTTGAATCGAAGCCAGGGAATCAGCTCTCATCTCTAATGATTTCGGGTACACGGAGCTTTTCTCGAGTTGCTGTGCTGAACTTGGTGTTCCTCTAGACTTGAGACGATATTCTCGGGTAATCTCTGGAGTTGCCTAAAATAAGTTAAGCCATTTCTCGTGTTTTATGGGGAACGCATGATGGCTCTGGAGACAATGCAGGGGAATCGGGCCTCATCTCGAGTTGATTTCAATTACACGGTGAGCTTTCATGTTGATGCGGGGACCTCAGGGTCCCTCTAGACCTGTGACAGTGTTCCTGGGGACTCTCTAGAGTTCCATCTAGGAAGTCAAGTCTCCTTTCATGCTTGATGGGGAACACGGACTTGCTCTGCACACTGTGCATGGGAATCGGGCCTCATCTCGAGTTGATTTCAATTATACGGTGAGCTTTCATGTTGATGTGGGGACCTCTGGGTCATTCTAGACTTGTGACAGTGTTCTTGGCGTCTCTCGGGAGATCCATCAAGGAAGCGATGGCTCCTTTCGTGTTTGATGGGAAACACGGACTTACTCTGCATGCATTGCAGGGGAATTGGGCCTCATCTCATGGCGAGGGGAAAGTCTTATTGTTTTTCTGGAGTTGCAGCAGGAACCTGGGTTGTTTTCTCGAGTTACGGCGGGGATTGCCCTTCAAAACTCGTGTTTGTTCAGCAACCTCAGGACTCCTGTCTAGGTGCGAGGGACACCTTGGGATTCTCCTCGAGGCTTTGCACGAAAATAGGGACGCCTCTCGAGGTGAGGGGGGAGACCAGGGTCCTTTCTAGTTGCCACAGGCATTTTGGGATTCCTATCAATTTTCAAGAGGATGCAGCCATCCTCTCCTTTTGAAGCATTTAACTATGCATTCCTCTCGAGGTTTCAAAAGGATGTGTTTCTTCCTCTCGAGATGAGCCGGGTAAGTAGGGCTTTCTCTAGGATCTCCACAGGGAATTCAGACATCGCTTCATCTTGTGTGATGAAACACGAGCCTGCATTCAAGTCACTGCAGTGAAATCGGCCTTATTTTGAGTCACAGCATCTCGGTGACAATTCCACTTGACGCAACAAACTCAGTGTCCCTCTCACATACCTCTAGGTGAAAGAAGCCTCCTCTTGAGGGGCTTGTGGAAAGTTGACATTCCTCTTGAGTCAAAGCCAGGGAATCAGCTCTCATCTCGAGATGATTTGGGATATACGTAGCTTTTCTCGAGTTGCTGTGCTGAACTTGGTGTTCCTCTAGTCTTGAAACGGTATTCTCGGGTAATCTTGGAGTTGCCTATAGGAAGTCAAGCCACTTGTCGTCTTTGATGGGGAATGCCTGATGGCTCTAGAGACAATGCAGGGGGATCGGGCCTCATCTCGAGTTGATTTCACGTACATGGTGCACTTTCATGTTGCTGTGGTGAACTCAGGGTCCCTCTAGACTTGTGACAGTGTTCCTGGGGTCTCTCTGGAGTTCCATCAAGGAAGCCAAGGCACCTTTCGTGTGTGGTGGGTAACATGGACTTATTCTGCATGGTTTGCAGGTGAATCGGGCCTCATCTCGTGGCTAGGGGAAAGTCTCATTGTTTTTCTGGAGTTGCTGCGGGAACCTGGGTTATGTTCTCGAGTTACGGTGGGGATGGCCCTTCAAAACTCGTGTTTGTTCAACGACGTCAGGAGTCCTGACTAGTTGCGAGGGACACCTTGGGCTTCTCCTCGAGGCTTGGCAGGACAATAGGGATGCCTCTCAATGTGATGTGGGAGACCAAGTTTCCCTTTGCAGTTGCCAGAGTGATACTCTGACTCCTGTCAGTTTTCAAGAGGAGTCAGGCTTCGTCTCCTTTTGAAGCATTGAACTCCGCGTGCCTCTCATGTTTTCAAAGGGATGTGAGGCCTCCTGTCGAGATGAGGCAGGGAACTAGGGTATTCTCTAGGGTCTCTACAGGGGATTCAGACATCCCTTCGTCTTGTGAGATGAAAGATGAGCCTGCATTCAAGTCACTGCAGGGAAATCTGGCCTTATTTCAAGTCAGGGCATCTCGGTGTTCATTCCACTTGAGGCAGCAAACTCAGGGTCCCTCTCACGTACCTATAGCTGAGAGAAGCCTCCTCTTTAGTTGTTGTTTAAAGCTGGCATTCCTCTTGATCAAAGCCAGGGAATCAGCTCTCAAATCGAGATGATTTGAGGTACTCGGAGCTGTTTTCTAGTTGCTGTGCTGAACATGGTGTTCCTCTTGTTCTGCCCGTAGTCCGAGTCCCCTGTTGGGAAAGAAGACTCCTCGAAACAATGCAGCTCGCAATAGGGGAATTTATTACTGACTCGAGCCAGGGCCTCTCGCCCTCACCAGGTGTGTGAGGATGAAAAGCCCCGAGCCCCAGTTCTCTAGGGTATTTATTAGGTCAAAATAAGCAGCAGGTAGTTGGCGCAATCAGATTGGTTACACAGTGGGTATTTGGCGTAAGCAGATTGGTTACACAATTGCAAGGTAATTTTTGTTGGCCCAACGTGGGGCTTTCAGCTTTCCCCTGATAGGTTCCCTTTTTTCTGGCTAGGCATATATTGATTGGCTGGCTCCAGGAGGCCTGATAATTATGTTACCCCGGGAAACCAGGCCTACTCCTAATCTAGGCTGCCTGCCATGGCGTTAGCTGTGACAGCCTCACATTTCCCCCATGTCTGTTGTTCAAGTAGAGGAATCTTCCTCTTCACCCTGTGAAATTGACTGATATTGTTGTCTCAATATCATAATTTGGATGGTATTTAGGCGCTCTCTAATAAATGAGACCAGACGGTTTAAAATGCATGGACCAAAGGTCAATAACAATATTATTATTATAAGTGGACCCAGGAGGGTGGAAATCTAAGTGGTCAACCAGGGGGAGCGCTGAAACCAAAATTCAAACCAGCCTTGTTGGGCTTTTCTTTCTCTCTTCCACTGGGCTAGTCTCTCTCTTACTTTTTGGAGAGATTTTTGTACCACCCCTGAATGGTCGATATAGAAACAGCATTTTTCTCTCAGTGCTGCACATAATCCTCTTTGTTGCAGAAACAACAAATCTAAACCTCTCTTATTCTGTAACACTACTTCAGCCAAGGAGCTCAAGGATTCTTGGAGGTGTGAAATGGACTGTTCCCGTGGTTTCACAACCCCAAGCGGCGCAAGAAAAAGAGTCATCTTCCTCACATTTTTCAATTTGGTTTCGATCCCTTCTTCCCCCCGGGCAGACAAAGACAGGCACCTGTTCATAGTACTGTGGTCCTTTTCACTCACAGTTACTGGTGAACAGACCAAAAGAGCCGTGGGCAAATAACTTGGTCAGTTGGTGGGGACCAAACCCATTACTGTCAGCCACCAGCATGCACAAATCAAAGGTCAGTACTGGCCACCATGTCCCTTTGGGGGCCACGTTGGAGCTCGAATTAAGCACTTCTCTAGTCTCAGGATTGTAGATCACCCAAGTCAGGTTAGCTGGCTGATGGGGGTTGTGGCTGGTTGCTCCTGGGCCGATGAAAACTGTTATCAGCAGGAGAGTTAAGAGGGCTCCCGTCGTACGAGTTTCAGTTTCAAAGGATTTGACGGGTGAGGTCTTGTCTCCCATTCTGCTTGTGCCTTTTTCTGTTCTTCCGGGGTGGCTTGCCACACATGATTGCAGTGAACCTAGGGCCCGATCTCGTCAACCTTAACAGCAGTAGGAGTGGTAAGGAGAACAACATAAGGGCCTTTCCATCTAGGTTCTAATGATTTTGATTGGTGTCATTTTACCCAAACCCAATCACCCGGGCCAATATAATGTGAGGAGATGGTCCCCTTGCTTGGACCCTCATGTATCTCTCAAATTAATTTCTAAACATGGCTATGTACCTTACTTAATGCCATCAGTGATTGCTGGAATTGTCCCAAGGTAGGGGGTGGTAGGCATTTTCTCTCGAATATAGGACACACAGGAGGGGGTCTCCCATACAGAATCTCAAAAGGGGTAAGATTCAGCTTATAAGGGGTGTTACACACTCGAAAGAGCGCAAAGGGAAAGAGGGTCACCCAGTCCCCGCCAGTCTCTATTGCCAACTTTGTCAAAGTTTCTTTTAGGGTCCGACTCATTCTCTCAACCTGTCCTGAGCTCTGGGGATTATATTCACAATGTAACTTCCATTTTGTCCCCAGAGCTTGGGCCAGCCCTTGTACAATCTGGCTCACAAAGGCAGGTCCGTTATCAGAGCCCATAGTCACTGGCAGCCCGTACCTAGGCACTATCTCCTCTAAGATCTTTTTAGCAACCACTGTTGCTGTCTCTCCCTTAGTGGGGAAGGCTTCTACCCGTCCTGAGAAGGTATCTACCAGAACCAACAGATAGCAATACCCGTACTTGCCTGGTCTTACCTCAGTGAAATCTATCTTCCAGTGTCGCCCTGGCTCTTCCCCTCAGTACCTCGTTCCAGTGTGTTGCCTTTTCCCTGTCCTCATCAGCTGGCACGCTTTGCAAGCCTGGATTATCTCTCGTACAGTTGCATTTTGTCAAGGGAACCTCAGGCAGGCCGTCTGGAGAAGTGTCAAGGTCTTTTTTTCTCCCAAGTGTGTAGTTGTGTGCAGGTGTTCACATAGGTGACGACCCAGGATGGCAGGCAATATCAGGTTGTTGTTTTGATCTCGGTACCATCTATCTTTGTCATCCTTCTGGAGGGTGGTATCCTCGTTGATCCAAACCAGGTCAGGGAGGGAATAGTCGGGGACTGGCGGCAGAGTCCCCATACCAGGAGGTGGAAGTCCCACGGCTAATGTGGGGGTGGCGTAGTCCCGGTTGGCCGCTTCTCGAGCAGCCCAATTGCCACATGCCCTAGGGTCTTCTCTTTTCTGGTGACCGGGGACATATACATGTGTTACTGCCCGGGGCAGTTGAACAGCTTTCAGGAGCCTGCGGATCTCGGGCAAATTTTTGACTTCTTTTCCCTCCGCTGTTTTAAATCCCCTTTCCTGGTATATCGGACCTTGAATATGGACAGTGCTAAAAGCATATCGGCTGTCAGTAAAAATGGTGACTCTCTTCTCTTTTGCTTGTTCCAGAGCCTGTATTAGGGCAATCAACTCTGCTTTTTGTGCAGACGTGTTTGGGGGAAGTGTCTTAGCCCATATTGTCTACCCTGAATCATCAACTATAGCAGCTCCCGCCTTCCTTTGTCCATCTTTTACATAGCTGCTCTCATCAGTGAACCATACTAGCTTACTGTTGTTTAGCAACACATCAGTTAAGTCTTTCTGAGCCGCCAGGGCCTCAGCCAGTATCTCACTGCAATCATGGAGAGGGTGGTCCTTCTCTGGGTTAGGTAGAAGCATGGCTGGATTCAGGAAGCAAGGGGTCTGAAAACGCACCCGTGGGGCATCAAGCAGCAGGGCCTGGTAATGTGTCAAATGGGCATTGGAGATCCACTTACCCGGCGGCTGCTTTAGAACCCCTTCGATGGCGTGGGGAGTGTAAACCCAGAGTTGCTGTCCATACCTCAACTTGTCGGCATCGCGGACGAGGAGGGCAGTGGCTGCAATGATGCAGAGGCAAGGGGGCCACCCAGAGGCCACCTGGTCCAATCGCTTTGAAAGGTATGCTACCCGCCGCTTCCATGGTCCCCATTGTTGCATCAAGACCCCCTTTCCTATTCCTTGCTTTTCATCTACAAACAGCTGGAATGGCTTATTTGGGTTAGGCAGGGTAAGGGCTGGGGCTTCTAGTAGGGCCCGTCTGAGTGTCTGGAAAGCCTGTTTCATTGGCTCAGTCTAAGTCCAGTTTGGGGTCTCTTTACTTCTCTCATACAAGGGCCGGGCCTTTTCAGCAAACCCCATGATCCACATTCTACAATATCCAACAGTCCCCAAAAACTCTCTCACTTGGCGGGGGGTCTTGGGCTCTGGTATCTGCAATATTGTTTCTTTCATGGCCTGAGTTAGCCACCTTTGTCCCTGCCTGATCTTATACCCCAAATAGGTGACCTCTTACCAGGATATTTGTGCCTTCTTTGTGCTAGCACGATGTCTCAAGGTGCCTAGAGTCTGTAAGAGGTCACCGGTGGCATGGCTGCATGCCTCCTCTGTGGTTCCAGCCAACATAAGGTTATCCACATATTGCAGCAGGATGACCTCTGGGTGGTTGAGTCCGATATTCATAGAGGTCCTCACTCAAAGCCTCATTAAACAAGGTAGGGGAGTTTTTGAACCCTTGTGGGAGGCGGGTCCAAGTTAGTTGTACTACCAGTTGGCCTTCCCCCTCAGTCTACTCAAAGGCAAATATTTCTTGGCTCTGGGCCACCAGGGGTAGGCTGAAAAAAGCATCTTTTAAGTCCAACACAGTGTACCAAGTGTACTCAGGCAGCAGACTGCTCAGGAGGGTATATGTGTTGGGGACAGTAGGGTGTATGTCACTCACACGCTTGTTGACTTCTCGTAGGTCCTGGACAGGTCTGTAATCTGTACTCCCTGGCTTCTTCACCGGTAGTAAGGCGGTGTTCCAAGGGGATTGGCACCGCTTGAGAATTCCAGCATCCATGAGCCATTGAATGTGGGGAGTGATCCCCCGCCGAGCCTCCTGGCTCATAGGGTATTGCCTCACCCTCACAGGAGTCACCTCGGCTTTTAGTTCAATGATGACTGGATGTCTCTGTTTAGTCAGTCCCATTCCTGCTGTTTCTGCCCATGCCAACGGGTATTTGTGGACCCAAGGTTGTATATCTGGTGCTATAACATCTGAGGGCTTAGGCACAAAAAGTCTGTATTCATCTCTTAAAGCTAGAGACAAGACATGTATCGGCTGTCCAAGTCCATCTGTGACTGACATTCCCCCAGGGTCAAAATGGATCTGAGCATTAACTTAGTCAACAAGTCCCGTCCAAGTAGAGGGGCTGGGCATTCTGGTATCACCAAAACCGAATGGGACACCTGATGGGTCCCCAAATTTACTTTCCATTCTGTGGTCCAACAATATTTTTTTGTCTACCTGCACCAAGCTGGTTTTCTTAGACATTGGTCCCAGGTTTTGATTTAAAACAGAGCGTTGGGCGCCAGTGTCCACCATGAAGCTAACAGGTTTCCCCTCCACATGTATGGTTACCCAGGACTCAGGGAGGGGTGCCGACTCTTGACTTCCCTAGTCACTGTCTTCCCCCACATATAGAACTCGAATTCCAGGGGAAATTCTCTCTCTCTGGGTTGTTCTTGTCTTCGGGTCTCTCTTAGGGCACTCATTTTTCTAGTGCCCCCATTCTTTGCAGTAAGCGCACTGATCTTTCTTTAGGGCCTGCCTTTTTGGTCTCTCTTTTATTAAATACCATTTCAGCTGCTTTCAGTAAGTCTTGTATTGTCTGTTCTCCCAACCCCTCTATCTTTTGTAATTTCCTCTTAATATCTGGGGCTGCCTGATTCACAAACGCTAGTAGAACTGCAGTGCGTGATTCCTCAGCCTGGGGGTCCATGGGTGTATATTGCCTAAAGGCTTCCATTAGCCTCTCTAGGAAGGCTGATGGGCTCTCAGTGGGCTATTGCCTTACTAAATTTACCTTTGTCAAATTTGTCGGCTTCTTAGCTGCGGCCCACAGGCCAGCCATTAGAGTCTGGCGGTACACTCGGAGACGCTCTCTACCTTCCACTCACTCAAAATCCCAGTTAGGCCACAACAGAGGAAACCCCTCGTCCATGAGATGAGGCTGGGCGGTTGGTCTCCCTTCGACCCCCGGGACCCGTTTTCGCGCCTCTGCCAGGATTCGCTCCCGTTCTTCCGTGTTGAAGAACACCTGCAACAGCTGCTGGCAATCATCCCAGGTGGGGTTATGAGTGAACAAAATGGAATCTAAGAGGTTAATGAGGCCTTGGGGTTTCTCCGAAAAAGGAGGATTTTGGGTTTTTCAATTATATAGATCACTCGTGGAAAAGGACCAGTACTGATAGGTTCACTCTCCTTCCGGGTTAGCTGGTCCCACCCGGACGGGGAGCGCCTGTACAGTAGATGAAGGTAACTCTGGGTCCCCATGATCCTGCTCACCCCTATTTCCTCTATTTCTTCTCTGGGGTCAGGATTCCCTTGTCCCTTCTGATTCATCAGGGGGCAGGGGGCTCTTTCCCCCCGGGGGAACCTGCAACGGAGGAGGGGCATATGGCGGGGGCCTAATTTTCATCTCCAAGTCAATCAGGTTCCAGTCCGAGGATTCCTGCAAGACTGGTTTTGGGCCCTTATTCTTCTCGGCTTCCCCTGGAGGAGTGGGAGTTTCCATAACCAGGGCCTGTACATTAGGAGAATCAGGGAGTTTGTGAACAAAAGGTTTTAACCATTTGGGTGGATCTTCTACTAGATCTTGTCAGACTATAACATATGGGACTTGGCTCGGGTGGCCCCAGAGATCAGGAGCCATAACTTTTTCTTTCACCGTCCGAATAATAAAAGGTTGAAAAGTTTCTTCTGGAGGCCATCCAACTTGGACGGCGGGCCACTCTGCAGAGCAAAAGGTTATTAATTTACTCTTTGTAACCAGTAGCGACAGATCATACACTCTAGCCCTGACATCCGAGAAATGATCAGTCATGAAAAAGAGTGGGGTGGATTTTCCTTGCCCCATAGCGAGAGTCAGAAGAAAGTCACCGAGAATTACCACCAGTAAATCCTATCGGGAATGGTGGCCGCCAGGAGGTTGGGCTTGTGGTATGCTTCATGGAACTATTTGAGTGCCTTAGTCGTTGCATGGAAGTTTTCTTGCTGGGGGCGGGCACCCTAAGGGTTTTTAGCCCATTCCGTGACCCCCTTATCCTTTCACAGGAGTCTTCCAGTGGCAGGCACCCTATCGGCTCTTAAGTGCCTGTCCCGTGCCCACAAAGACGGGTTTTTATTTGGCCAGATTCTCAGTTTAGAATACGAGGAAAAAAAGGAAAGTGTTTCACCCTCTAGGGCTCCCATTACTAGGGCTGACTTGTTGGGAGGCCTTCAGAATCTTCCAGGGAGTAGCCCTGGCCGGTACTCATCAGTTGCCCCGACAACTGTCTGCCTGTTCACTGAAACTCCCAGAAACAGGAATGAGGCTCCAAGGCTTTATAGGAAGAAGTAGACAATGACACACCAGAGAACAACGAGACAGGAGACAATGCCAGCAGTTATACAGAAAAACACACAGACTGACACACATCGGCCGACAACATAGATCCTCTGGAACAAGGGTCACCTTACCATATGGCGTCCACTGTTCTCCAGATTCGGGCTTAGGAGAGGAGGTCTCCTTCCCACAGAGCTGCCTGCCTACCAGTGCGCTCACTGGCCTCGGCCTCACGCCAGCCGAAACAGCCAGTCCGTTCCCTCATGGAAAGCATTCCCTAACACCAGACACCTTCCTGCTTCACAGCAGGGCCCTGGATTTACTCTGGTCTTTCTGCACCAGACACCTTCCTGCTTCACAGCAGGGCCTCGGCA
This sequence comes from Cervus elaphus, assembly GCF_910594005.1. Taxonomy (NCBI): domain Eukaryota; kingdom Metazoa; phylum Chordata; class Mammalia; order Artiodactyla; family Cervidae; genus Cervus; species Cervus elaphus. The sequence goes on from NC_057848.1 coordinate 24,330,473, forward strand.
TTACTCTGGTCTTTCTGCGCTAGACACCTTCCTGCTTCACAGCAGGGCCTCAGCTTTACTCTGGTCTTTCTGCGCCAGACACCTTCCTGCTTCACAGCAGGGCCTCGGCATTACTCTGGTCTTTCTGCGCTAGACACCTTCTTACTTCAAAGCAGGGCCTCAGCTTTACTCTGGTCTTTCTGTGCCAGACACCTTCCTGCTTCACAGCAGGGCCTCGGATTTACCCTGGACTTTTCTAGACGTGCCTGAGCACCGGTGCTATTACCTGTCTTTTTTACCCCTTTGTTCCAAAGAGCGTTCTTCCCGGGTCAAGGGATCCTGGATGAGCCCCCAAATGTTCTGCCCATAGTCCGAGTCCCCGGTCGGGAAAGAAGACTCCTTGAAACAATGCAACTCGCAATAGGGGAATTTATTACTGACTCGAGCCAGGGCCTCTCGCTCTCAACAGGTGTGTGAGGATGAAAGGCCTTGAGCCCCAGTTATCTCGGGTATTTATTAGGTCAAAATAAGCAGCAGGTAGTTGGAGCAATCGGATTGGTTACACATTGGGTAGTTGGCATAAGCGGATTGGTTACACAGTTACAAGGTACTTTTTGTTGGCACAACGTGGGGCTTTCAGCTTTCCCCTGATAGGTTCCCTTTTTTCTGGCTAGGCATATGTTGATTGGCTGGCTCTAAGAGGCCTGATAATTATGTTACCCAGGGAAACCAGGCCTACTCCTAATCTAGGCTGCCTGCCATGCCATTAGCCGTGACAGCCTCACACTCAATACTTAGGACGGTGTTCTCGGGGAATCTCTGCAGTTCCCTACAGGAAGTCAAGCCACTTGACCTGTTTGTTGAGGTATGCGGGATGGCTCTGGAGCCAATGCTGGGGAATCGGGCCTCATCTCGAGTTGATTTGCGGTACACGGGGCTCTTTCTTGTTGCTGTGTTGACTTCAGGGTCCCTCTAGACTTGTGATTGAGTTCTTGGGGACTATGCGGAGTTCATCTAGGAAGTCAAGGCTCCTTTCGTTTTTGATGGGGAACATGGACTTGATCTGCACGCAATGCAGGGGAATCGAGCCTCATCTCGCAGCGAGGGGCAATTCTCATGGTTTTCTCGAGTTGTGGCGGGAACCTGGGGTATGTTCTCGAGTTACGGTGGGGATGGCCCTTCAAATCTCGTGTTGGTTCAACGACATCAGGACTCCTGTCTAGTTGCGAGGGACACCTTGGTATTATCCTCAAGGCTTGGCAGGACAATAGGGATGCCTCTGGATGTGAGGGGGGAGACCCAGGGTCCTTTCCAGTTGCCACAGGAATTTTGGAATTCCTATCAATTTTCAACAGGAGGCAGCCATCCTCTCCTGTTGAAGCATTTAACTATGCATTCCTTTCAAGTTTTCAAAAGGATGTGATTCTTCCTCTCGGGATGAGCGAGGGAACTAGGTCTGTCTCTAGCGTCTCCACAAGGGATTCAGACATCCCTTCATCTTGTGTGATGAAACACGGGCCTGCATTCAAGTCACTGCAGTGAAATCTGGCCTTATTTCGAGTCACGGCATCTCAGTGACGAATCAACTTGACGCAGCAAACTCAGGGTCCCTCTCACAGACCTATAGTGGAGAGAGCCTCCTCTTGAGGGGCTTGTGGAAAGTTGGCATTCCACTTGAGTCAAAGCCAGGGAATCAGCTCTCATCTCGAGATGATTTGGGGTACACGGAGCTTTTCTCGAGTTCCTGTGCTGAACTTGGTGTTCCTCTAGACCTGAGACAGTATTCTCGGGTAATCTCTGGAGTTGCCTAAAGGAAGGCAAGCCACTTGTGTTTGATGGGGAATCTGTGAGCTTTTCTTGAGTTCCTGTGCTGAACTTGGTGTTCCTCTAGACTTGAGACGGTATTCTCGGGTAATCTCTGGAGTTGCCTAAAGGAAGGCAAGCCACTTGTCATGTTTGATGGGGAATCCATGATGGCTCTAGAGACAATGCATGGGAATCGGGTTTCATCTCGAGTTGATTTCACGTACATTGTGCACTTTCATGTTGCTGTGGGGACCTCAGGGTCCCTCTAGACTTGTGACAGTGTTCCTGGGGACTCTCTGGAGTTCCATCAAGGAAGTCAAGGCTCCTTTCGTGTTTGGTGGCTAACATGGACTTATTCTGCATGCATTGCAGGTGAATCGGGCCTCATCTCACGGCGAGGGGAAAGTCTCATTGTTTTTCAGGAGTTGCGGCGGGATGCTGGGTTATGTTCTCGAGTTATGGAGGGGATGTTCCTTCAAAACTCAGGTTTGTTCAGTGACGTCAGGACCCCTGTCTAGTTGCGAGGGACACCTTGGTATTCTCCTCGAGGCTTGGCAGGACAATAGGGATGCCGCTCGAGGTGAGGCGGGAGACCAAGATTCCCTTTGCAATTGCCAGAGCAATACTCTGACTCCTGTCAGTTTTCAAGAGGAGTCAGGCTTCGTCTCCTTTGGAAGCATTGAACTCCGCGTTCCTCTCAAGTTGTCAAAGGGATGTGAGGCCTCATGTCGAGATGAGGCGGGGAACTAGGGATTTTTCTAGGGTCTCCACAGGGGATTTAGACATCCCTTCATCTTTTGAGATGAAAGACAAACCTGCATTCATGTCACTGCAGGGAAATACGACCTAATTTCTTATCACGGCATCTTGGTGACCATTCCACTTGACGCAGCAAACTCAGTGTCCCTCTCACATACCTCTAGGTGAGAGAAGCCTCCTCTTGAGGGGCTTGTGGAAAGTTGGCATTCCTCTTGAGTCAAAGCCGGGCAATCAGCTCTCATCTCGAGATGATTTGGGGAACACGGAGCTTTTCTCGAGTTGTTGTGTTGAACTTGGTGTTCGTTTAGACTTGAGACGGTATTCTCGGGGAAACTCTGGAGTTGCCTAAAGGAAGTAAGCGCCTTGTCGTGTATGATGGGTAACGTGGGATGGCTCTGGAGACAATGCAGGGGAATCGGGCCTCATCTCGAATTGATTTGGAGTACACGGATCCCTTTCATGATGTTGCGGGGATCTCAGGGTTGCTCTAGACTTGTGACAGTATTCTTGGGGTCTCTCTGGAGTTCCATCAAGGAAGTCAAGGCTCCTTTCCTGTTTGATGGGGACGACGGACTTACTCCGCATGCATTGCAGGGGAATCGGGACTCATCTCGAGGCGAGGGGAAAGTCTCATTGTTTTTCTGGTGTTGCAGCGGGAACCTGGGTTATGTTCTCGAGTTACGGCAGGGATGGCCCTTCAAAACTCGTGTTTGTTCAGCGACGTCAGGACTCCTGTCTAGTTGCGAGGGAAACCTTGAGATTCTACTTGAGGCTTGGCAGGACAATAGGGACGCCTCTCGAGGTGAGGTGGGAGACCATGTTTCCCTTTGCAGTTGCCAGAGTGATACTGTGACTCCTGTCCGTTTTCAAGAGGAGTCATGTTTAGTCTCCTTTTGAAACATTGAACTCCATGTGCCTCTCGTGTTGTCAAAGGGATGAGAGGCCTCCTGTCGAGATGAGGCGGGGAACTCGTGCGATCGCTAGGGTCTCCACAGGTCATTCAGACATCCCTTTATCTTGTGAGATGAAAGTCGAGCCTGCATTCAGGGCACTGCAGGGAAATCCAGCCTTATTTCAAAGCAGGGCATCTCGGTGTCCATTCCACTTTAGGCAGCAAACTCAGGGTCCCTCTCACGTACCTATAGCTGAGTGAAGCCTCCTCTTTAGGTGTTGTTTAAAGCTGGCATTCCTCTTGAGTCAAAGCCAGGGAATCAGCTCTCATCTCGAGATGATTTGATGTACATAGAGCTGTTTTCTAGTTGCTGTGCTGAACATGTTGTTCCTCTATACTTAAGACGGTGTTCTCGGGGAATCTCTGGAGTTGCCTAAAGGCAGTCAATACACTTGTGGTGTTTGATGGGGAACCATGGATTCGTTGTGAAGCCAATGTAGGGGAATCTGACCTCATCTCGAGTTGATTTGGTGTACACCGAGCTCTTTCGTGTTGTTGCGGGTACCTCAGGGTCCCTCTAGACTTGTATCAGTGTTCTTGGGGACTCTGTGGAGTTCCATCCAGGAAGTCAAGGCTCCTCTCATGTTTGATGGTAAACACGGAATTGCTTTGCATGCAATGCAGTGGAATCTGATCTCATCTCTCATCGAGCGGGAAGTCTCATGGTTTTTCTTGAGTTGCAGAGGAAACCTGGGTTATATCCATGCTTGACGAAGGGGATGGGTCCTCAAAACTGATGTTTGTTCAGCCATGTCAGGACTCCTTTCTAGTTGCGAGGGACACATCGGGATTCTCTTTGAGGCTTGGCAGGTCAATAGGGATGCCTCTCGAGGTGACGCGGGAGACCCAGTGTCCTTTCAAGTTGGCACAGGAATACTGGGATTCCTGTCAATTTTCAAGAGGAGTCAGTCATCGCCTACTTTGAAGCATTGAACTCCATGTTCCACTCGTGTTGTCAAAGGGATGTGAGGCCTCCTGTCGAGATGAGGTGGGGAACAAGGTCTTTCTCTAAGGTATTCACAGGGGGTTCAGACATCGCTTCATCTTGTGAGATGAAAGACGAGCCTGCATTCAAGTCACTGCAGGGAATTCCGGCCTTATTTCGAGTCAGAACACTAATGCAAGTCTAGAGGGACCCTGATGTTCACGCAGCAAAATGAAAGGGCCCTGTGTACTCCAAATCAACTCGAGATGAAGCCCGATACACCTGCACTACGTGCAGAGCAAATCCGAGTTCCCCATGAATACGAAAACAGACTTGACTTCCTTGATGGAACTCCATAGAGTCCCCAGGAACACTGTCACAAGTCTAGAGGGAATCTGAGGTCCTGCAGCAACATTAAAGTGCACGGTGTATTTGAAATTAACTCGAGATGAGGCCCGATTCCCCTGCATTGTCTCTAGAGCCATCACGCGTTCCCCATCAAACACGACAAGTGGCTTGACTTCCCTTAGGCAACTCCAGAGAATACCCGAGAATACCGTCTCAAGTCTAGAGGAACACCAAGTTCAGCACAGCAACTCAAGAAAAGCTCCGTGTACTCCAAATCTTCTCAAGTTGAGAGCTGATTCCCTGGCTTTGAATAAAGAGGAATGCCAACTTTCCACAAGCCCCTCAAGAGGAGGCTTCTCTCAGCTATAGGTATGAGAGAGGGACCCTGAGTTTGCTGTGTCAAGTAGAATGGTCACCGAGATGCCATGACTGGAAATAAGGCCGGATTTTCCTGCAGTGACTTCAATGCAGGCTCATCTTTCATCACACATGATGAACGGTTGTCTAAATCCCCTATGGAGACCCTAGAGAAAGCCCTAGTTCCCCGGCTTATCTCGACAGGAGGCCTCACATCTTTTTGAAACCTCGAGAAGCATGCGGAGTTAAATGCTTCAAAGGGAGAAGATGGCTGCCTCCTCTTGAAAATTGAGAGGAATCCCAAAATTCCTGTGGCAACTGGAAAGGACCCTGGGTCTCCCCCCTCACATCGAGAGGCATCCCTATTGTCCTGCCAAGCCTCGAGGAGAATCCTGATGTGTCCCTCACAACTAGAGAGGAGTTCTGACATCGCTGAACCAACAAGAGTTTTGAAGGGCCGTTCCCGCCATAACTAGAGAACATTCCCCAGGTTCCCCCCAAAACTCGAGAAAACAGTGAGAATTATGCTTCGCTGCAAAATGAGGCCCGATTCCACTGAATTGCGTGCAGAGCAAGTCGGTGTTCCTCATTAAACACGAAAGGAGCATTGACTTCCTAAATGAACCTCCACATAGACCCAAGAACTCACAAGTCTAGAGGGACTCTGAGGTCAATGCAGCAACACGAAAGAAACCCGTGTACTACAAATCAATTTGAGATGAGGCCCGATTCCCCTGTATTGGCTCCAGAGCCATCCAGCGTTGCCCATCAAACATGACAAGTAACTTGACTTCCTTTAGGTAACTCCAGAGATTAACCGAGAACACCGTCCTAAGTATAGAGGAACACCACGTTCAGCACAGCAGCTAGAAAACAGCTCCGTGTACCTCAAATCATCTCGAGATGAGAGCTAATTCCCTGGCTTTGACTCAAGAGGAATGCCAGCTTTAAACAACACCTAAAGAGGAGGCTTCACTCAGCTATAGGTACGCGAGAGGGCCCCTGAGTTTGGTGCCTCAAGTGCAGTGGACACCGAGATGCCCTGACTTGAAATAAGGCCGGATTTCTCTGCAGTGACTTGAATGCAGGCTCGTCTTTCATCTCACAAGATGAAGGGATGTCTGAATCCCCTGTGGAGACCCTAGAGAATACCCTAGTTGCCCACCTCATCTCGAGAGGAGGCCTCACATCCCTTTGACAACACGAGAGGCACGCAGAGTTCAATGCTTCAAAAGGAGACGAAGCCTGACTCCTCTTGAAAACTGACAGGAATCACAGTATCGCTCTGGCAACTGCAAAGGGAATCTTGGTCTCCATCCTCACCTCATGAGGCACCCCTATTGTCCTGCCAAGCCTCGAGGAGAATCCCAAGGTGTCCCTCGCAACTAGACAGGAGTCCTGACGTCGCTGAATCAACACGTGTTTTGAAGGGACATCCCCGCCGTAACTCGAGAACATAACCCAGGATCCTGCCGCAACTCCAGAAAAACATTGAGACTTTCCCCTCGCCGTGAGATGAGGCCCGATACCCCTGCATTGTCTCCAGAGCCATCCCGGGTTACCCATCATATTTGACAAGGGGCTTACTTCCTTTAGGCAACTCCAGAGATTCCCCGAGAATACCGTCTCAAGTCTAAAGGAACACCAAGTTCAACACAGCAACTCAAGAAAAGCTCCGTGTCCCCCAAATCATCTCGAGATGAGAGCTGATTCCATGGTTTCGATGGAAGAGGAATGCCAACTTTCAAAAAGCCATTCAAGAGGAGGCTTCTCTCAGCTATAGGTATGTGAGAGGGACCCTGTGGTGTCTGTCTCAAGTGGAATAGACACTGAGATGCCCTGACTCAATATAAGGCCGGAATTCCCTGCAGTGACTTGAATGCAGGCTCGTCTTTCATCTCACAAGATGCAGGGATGTCTGAATCCCCTGTGAAGACCCTAGAGAAAGTCCTTGTTCCCCACCTCATCTCCACAGGAGACCTCACATCCCTTTGACAACACAAGTGGAACGCAGAGTTCAATGCTTCAAAAGTAGACGATGACTGACTCCTCTTGAAAATTGACAGGAATCCCAGTATCCCTGTGGCAACTTGAAAGCATACTTGGTCTCACGCCTCACCACGAGAGGCGTCCCTATTGCCCTGCCAAGCCTCGAATAGAATCCTGAGTTGTCCCTTGCAACTAGACAGCATTCCTGAAGTCGTTGAACAAACATGAGTTTTGTGGGGCCATCCCCGTCGTCAATCGATAATATAACACAGGTTCCCTCTGCAACTCGAGAAAAACCATGAGGCTTCCCGCTCGATGAGAGATGAGATCAGATTCCCCTGCATTGCATGCAGAGTAATTCCTTGTTCTCCATCAAACATGAAAGGAGCCTTGATTTCCTTGATGGAACTCCAGAGAGTCCCCAAGAAGAGTGATACAACTCTAGAGGGACCCTGAGGTCCCCGTAGCAACATGAAATCATTCCGTGTACTCCAAATCAACTCGAGATGAGGCCCGATTCCCCTACATTCACTCCAGCGCCATCCGGTGTTCCCCATCAAACAAGAAAAGTGGCTTGACTTCCTTTAGGGAACTGCAGAGATTCCACGAGATTACTGTCACAAGTGTAGGGGAAAACCATGTTCAGCACAGAAACTCGAGAAAGGCTCTGTGTACCCCAAATCATCTCGAGATGAGAGCTGATTCCCTGGCTTTGACTCAAGAGGAATGCCAACTTTCCACAAGCACCTCATGAGGAGGCTTCTCTCAGCTATATGTAGGTGAGAGGGACCCTGAGTTTGCTGCCTCAAGTGGAATGGACACCGAGATGCCCTGACTCAAAATAAGGCCGGAATTACTTACAGTGACTTGAATGCAGGCTCATCTTTCATCTCACAAGATGAAGGGATGTCTGAATCCCCTGTGAAGACCCTAGACAAAGCCCTAGTTCCCCGCCTCATCTCGACAGGAGGCCTCATATCCCTTTGACAATACGAGTGGAATGCGGAGTTCAATGCTTCAAAAGTAGACAATGACTGACTCCTCTTGAAAATTGACAGGAATTCCAGTAGCCCTGTGCCAACTTGAAAGTACACTGCGTCTCCCGCCTCACCTCCAGAGGTGTCTCTATTGCCCTGCCAAGCCTCAAAGAGAATCCCGAGTTGTCCCTTGCAACTAGACAGGAGTCCTGATGTCGCTGAACAAAAAAAGCAGTTTCGAGGTGTCATTCCTGTCGTAAGTCGTGAATATAACCCAGGATCCCGCCGCAACTTGAGAAAAACCATGAGTCTACCCGCTCGATGAGAGATGAGATCAGATTCCCCTGCTTTGCATGCAGAGCAATTCCGTGTTCCCCATCAAACATGAAAGGAGCCTTGACTTCCTTGATGGAACTCCAGAGAGTCCCCAAGAAGACTGATACAACTCTAGAGGGACCCTGAGGTCCCCGAGGATCACAAAAGGGCTCCGTGTACTCCAAATCAAATCGAAATGAGGCCCGATTCCCCTGCATTTTCTTCAGGGTCATCCCGCATTACCCATCATAAACGATAAGGGCCTTACTTCCTTTAGGCAACTCCAGAGTTACCCCCAGAATACCGTCTCAATTCTAAAGGAACACCAAGTGCAACACAGCAACTAGAGAAAAGTTCTGTGTGCCCCAAGTCATCTCGAGATGAGAGCTGATTCCCTGGCTTCGAATCAAGAGGAATTCCAACTTTCCACATGCCCCTCAAGAGGAGGCTTCTCTCAGCTATAGGTATGTGAGAGGGACCCTGATTTTGCTGCCTCAAGTGGAATGGACACAGAGATGCCCTGTCTCGAAATAAGGCCGGATTTCTCTGCAGTGACATGAATGCAGGTTTCTCTTTCATCTCAAAAGATGAAGGGATGTCTGAAACCCCTGTGGAGACGCTAGAGAATACCATAGTTCCCCACCTCATCTCGACAGGAGGCCTCACATCCCTTTGACAATACGAGAGGCATGTGGAGTTCAATGCTTCAAAAGTAGACGAAGCCTGACTCCTCTTGAAAACTGACAGGAGTCAGAGTATCGCTCTGGCAACTGCAAAGGGAAACTTGGTCTCCTGCCTCACCTCAAGAGGCGTCCCTATTGTCCTGTCAAGCCTCGAGGAGTATCTCAATGTGTCCCTCACAACTAGACAGGAATCCTGACGTCGCTGAACCAACACGAGTTTTGAAAGGCCATCCCCTCCGTTACTCGAGAACATACCCCAGGTTCCCGCCACAACTCGAGAAAACCATGAGAATTCCCCCTCGCCACGGGATGAGGCCCGATTCCCCTGCATTGCATGCAGAGCAAGTCTGTGTTCCCCATCAAACATGAAAGCAGCCTTGACTTCCTAGATGAAACTCCACATAGTCCCCAAGAACTGTGTCACATGTCTAGAGGGACACGGAGGTCAATGCAGCAACACGAAACAGACCTTTGTAGCGCAAATCAACTCGAGATGAGGCGCGATTACACTGCCTTGGCTCCAGAACAATCCTGCATTACTCATCAAACAGGAAAAGTGGCTTGACTTCTTTTAGGCAACTCCAGAGATTCCCGAGAACACTGTCCCAGGTCTAGAGGAACACCAAGTTCAGCACAGCAACTCGAGAAAAGCTCCGTGTACCCCAAATCGTTTCGAGATGAGAGCTGATTCCCTGGCTTTGAATCAAGAGGAATGTCAACTTTCCACAAGCAGCTCAAGCGGAGGCTTCTCTCAGCTCTAGGTATGTGAGAGGGACCCTGAGGTTTCTGCCTCAAGTGGAATAGACACCGAGATGCCCTGACTCGAAATAAGGCCGGAATTCCCTGCACTGACTTGAATGCAGGCTCAGCTTTCATCTCACAAGATGAAGGGATGTCTGAATCCCCTGTGAAGACCCTAGAGAAAGCCCTAGTTCCCCACCTCATCTCGACAGGAGGCCTCACATCCCTTTGACAACACAAGTGGAACGCGGAGTTCAATGCTTCAAAAGTAGACGATGACTGACTCCTCTTGAAAACTGACAGGAATCCCAGTACCCCTGTGGGAACTTGAAAGCACACTGGGTGTCAGCCTCACCACGAGAGGCATCCCTATTGCCCTACCAAGCCTCGAAGAGAATCCCGAGTTGTCCCTCACAACTAGACAGCATTCCTGACGTCACTGAACAAACACGAGTTTTGAGGGGCCATCCTTGCCATAACTCGTGAACATAACCCAGGATCCCGCCGCAAGTCAGAAAAACATTGAGACTTTCCGCTCGCCGCGAGATGATGCCCGATTCCCCTACAATGCATGCAGAGTAAGTCCGTGTTCCCCATCAAACACGAAAGGAGCCTTGACTTACTTGATGGAACTCCAGAGAGACCCCAAGAACACAGTCACAAGTCTAGAGGGACACTGAGGTCCCCGCAGCAACATGAAAGGGCTCCGTGTAATCGAAATCAACTCGAGATGAGGCCCAATTCCCCTGCATTGTCTCCAGAGCCATCCCGCACTACCCATCATATACGACAAGGGGCTTACTTCCTTTAGGCAACTCCAGAGTTTCCCGGAGAATACCGTCTCAAGTCTAAAGGAACACCATGTTCAACACAGCAACTCGAGAAAAGCTCCGTGTGCCCCAAATCATTAGAGATGAGAGCTGATTCCCTGGCTTCAACTCAAGAGGAATGCCAACTTTCCACAAGCCCCTCAAGAGGAGGCTTCTCTCAGCTATAGGTATGTGAGAGGGACGCTGAGGTGTCGGCCTCAAGTGGAGTAGACACCGAGATGCCCTGACTTGATATAAGGCCGGAATTCCCTGCAGTGACTTGAATGTAGACTCGTCTTTCATCTCACAAGATGAAGGGATGTCTGAATCCCCTTTGGAGACCCTAGAGGAAGCCCTAGTTCCCCACCTCATCTCGAGAGGAGGCCTCACATCCCTTTGACAACACGAGAGGCATGCGGAGTTCAATGCTTCAAAAGGAGACGAAGCCTGACTTCTCTTGAAAACTGACAGGAGTCAGAGTATCGCTCTGGCAACTGCAAAGGAAAACTTGGTCTCCCGCCTCACCTCGAGAGGCCTCCGTATTGTGCTGCAGCGTCTCGAGGAGAATCTCGATATGTCCCTCCCAACAAGACAGGAGCCCTGACGTCACTGATCCTCCCCCCAGGCCCTGCACCTGGGGTCACTTGTCCAGTTTCCAAGGTGACTCCACCTGAAATATCCTGTGTCTGGAATCACATGTGCACATCTCCAGGATGACCCCACTTCCCAGACCCAGTACCTGTGGTCACGCTTGCACAATCTCCAGGGTGACCACAACATACTAGACCATGCACCTGGGGTCATATGTCCACAGTCTGCAGGGTGACACTCTCCCAAACCCTATATCTAGGATCACATATCTACAGTACCCTGTGTGATCCCTCCCGGACACTGTACCTGGAGTCACACATCCACAGTCTCCATGGTGACCCCTTCCCAAGCCTTGCAACTGGGCTCACAATTCCACAGTCTCCAGGGTGACTTCCTTCTGACCATTCCCCTGGGGTCACATATCCACATTCTCCAGGGTGACCAACCCAGTCCCTGTCCATGGGGTCACATATCAACAGTCTCCAGGGTGACACTCCTCCCCTGAATGCACATTTCAAGGGGAGCACAAAACAGCACACTCAAAATATGCCCATTTGACAAAAGGGTTATTTTGGACTGATTAATTAAAAAAAAAAAAGAAAAGAAAACAGCCGCCCCAGGAGGATCTTTGAAAACCAAGTCGAAATGCCATTTTAGAAAGTAGATTTACATTTATTAAGGATATCTCCATCTTTAAGGATGTGTCCCTGTCTGGACCAGGAAATAGAGGATGACTAAATATCAAGAATGGACTAAGTATCAAGGCTGACTTGATTTCACTAAATGACTTGACTAAATATCAAGAAGGTCTATGGAATGGACCTGGAAGTTAATCTGCATACCACCATGCCTTTGGTTACTGTGCTTCACCTAATAATCTCCCTTAAATAGCTTCTTCCATTCCTTAGCCTCCTTCTTTCATTCTTAGCTGATGATAGCATTTAAGGTAAAGTCTTGGACCATTTCAGAAAGTGACTGTTTTCCCAGGTATCTTTCAACTATATAGGAGGTATGCATGGCATATATTAAACTTCTGATTGTTTTTCTCCAATCCATCTCCCTTTCATTATGAACATCTCAGTGAAGAACATTGAGGCTAGGGGGGAAATTATTTTTCCTCTCATCTAATGCAATAAAATACCATTCAGAGATATAGAGGAATGAACCACAGACCAATTTAAAAAAAATAAAGAAAGAAAAGCATGAATCTAACACTTACATTACTAAGTGAAGGAATCCAGCCTGAAGTGCTACACACTGTATGATCTTATAAGACATTCTAGCAAAGGTAAAACAGACATGATAAACAGTTTATGGAATATATGGCTGAAATATTTCACATGGTACTTTAGTGAGGAATACCTGCCACTATGCATTTGTCTAAGCACATAGATTTTTGTTTTCAGAACACAAGTAATTTACCTATTCACATTTATTTATTTATGGTACAGAGTGCCAAAGACTGGAATGCAGAATTTAACAAAGAATCTAACAGATTGAAAAGTACATGAAAAGCTTCAGACTTCCCTAGGGGCCCAGTGGTTAAGACTCCGCGTTGTCAGTGCAGGAAAGGTGGGTTCAATTCCTGGTCAGGGACCTAAAACCCCACATGCCGCGGCACAGCCAAAAGATTTAAAAGGAAGAAGAAAATTTTTTAAAAGCCACTCTCACTGTTAGGACAAAATTATCTGAACTAAGTTCACTGTGTAATTGAATGGAATCTGCAGGCCAAAGGCAAAATGTACCATACATAAACAATGGGCTCTGTAAGTTCTTTCCACGGGGGTTTGTAGCTAACAGGACGGAAACTACCATATCAGTCATTGAAGGAGCAAGCCCTGAATTTGATAACTGATGAGCAGTGGAAGCCAGGTTTCTTACCATTGGAGTGGGAAGTTACAGGCAGACAAAAGGAGAAGGTTATAATACCTGTGTCATAAGAGATCAGGTCGGAGACATCATTATAAACTATCTTTAGCCTAATACAGAAACATATAACTCTATGTGAAAATCTTCATAACCGTGTGTATGCATAGTCTGGATACATGCATGTGTATTTCCATGCATTGTCTGCTGAGATTATTAAGTTCCCACATACAAGTTTTTATTAATATGCTCTAATAAAAAGGGACAAGGACTCTTTAAATATGTGTCTGATACTAGGACTGAGACAGTAAATATGTAAAGCAGCATAATCTTAAAATGTGAGAAAGAAGGACCAAAAAGCCCCATAAAAGCTGAATTATGTAAAATAAAAGCAGGAGAGTATGGAAAAAGCTCTCAATAGCCAAAGCTAGAATGAACTAAGCAGTCTAATTGGCTGGATTATAGCCAAAAGAAAGTGAAAGTGAAGTTGCTCAGTCGTGTCTGACTCTTTGCAACCCCATGGACTGTAAGCTATGAGGAGCCTCCATTCATGAAATTTTCCAGGCAAGAGTACAGGAGTGGGTTGCCATTTCCTTCTCCAGGGGATCTTCCCCACCCAGGGATTGAACCCAGGTCTCCTGCATTGCAAGCATATGCTTTTACAGGCTGAGCCACCAGGGAAGCTCCCAAAAGTTTAAAATAATTTTCAGGTGTCCAAACTGGTAAAAAGTAAAAATTAGGTTTTATGAGTAATGTTGAATAAAAATCTCACTCAGAAAGATTCTAAATAATCGATACAGACTCAGCTGTCCATCAAGTATATGAAGCTAACTCCCCTCTCCTCAAATGTGGGTCTTGCATTATGACTTCCTCCTTAATAAGGCATGCAGGATGGACATGAGGAAAATCAACAATAAAGACAAATGACAAATGTTGGCGAAAATGTACGAAATTGAAACTCAAAACTTTACTTGAGGAGAGGTAAAATGGTGCAATCAATGTGTGCAAGACAAGCATTTTCTTGAAAACATAAAAATGTAATTATATCACTCAGCAGTGGCCACAGGACTGGAAAAAGTCAGTTTTCATTCCAGTCCCAAAAAAGGCAAAGCCAAAGAATGTTCCAACTACCACACAGTTGCACTAATCTCACACATTAACAAAGTAATGATCAAATTTCCCCGAGCCAGGCTTCAACAGTAAGTGAACCATGAATTTCTAGATGTTCAAGCTGGATTTAGAAAAGACAGAGGGACCAGAGATCAAATTGCCAACACCTGTTGGATCATTGAAAGAGCAAGAGAGAAAAACATCCAGAAAAATATTTACTTCTGCTTTGTTAACAATGCCAAAGCCTTTGACTGTGCAGATCACCACAAACTGTGGAAAATTCTGAAAGGTATGGGAATACCAGACCACCTTACCTGCCTCCTGAGAAATCTGGATGCAGGTGAAGAAGCAACAATTAGAACTAGACATGGAACAGTGGACTGGTTCCAAATCAGGAAAGGAGTACAGCACCCTGTTTATTTAACTTATATGCAGAGTATATCATGTGAAATCCCAGGGCTGGATGAGGCACAAGCTGGAATCAAAATTGCCAGGAGAAATATCAATAATTTCAGATACGCAGATGACACCACTCTTATGGCAGAAAGCAAAGAAGAACTAAAGTGAAAGTGAAAGAGGAGAGTGAAAAAGTTGGCTTAAAACTCAGTATTCAGAAAACTAAGATCATGGCTTCTGGCCCCATCACTTCATGGCAAATAGATGGGAAAACAATGGAAATGGTGACAGACTTTATTGTGGGGGGTGCCTCCAAAATCACTGAAGATGGTGACTGCAGCCATGAAATTAAAAGACACCTGCTCCTTGGAATAAAAGTTATGACCAACCTAGATAGCATATTAAAAAGCAGGGACATTACCAACAAAGGTCCATGTACTCAAAGCTATGGTTGTTCCAATAGTCATGTATAGCTGTTACAGCTGGACTACAAAGAAAACTGAGCACTGAAGAAGTGATGCTTTGGAACTGTGGTGTTGGAGAAGACTCTTGAGCATCACTTGGACTGCAAGGAGATCCAACAAGTCAGTCCTAAGGGAAATCAGCCCTGAATATTCATTGGAAGGACTGATGCTGAAGCTGAAACTGCAATACTTTGGCCACCGAATGTGAAGAACTGACTCATTGGAAAAGACCCTGATGCTGGGAAAGATTGAAGGCAGGAGCAGAAGGGGATAACAGAGGATGAGATGGTTGATGGCATCACCAACTCGATGGACATGAGTTTGAGCAAGCTCCAGGAGTTGGTGATGGATAGGGAAGCCTGGTGTGCTGCAGTCCACAGGGTCACAAAGAGTCAGACATGACTGAGTGACTGAACTGAAATATCATGTTTTGGTAACTCCACTCCTAGATATACATCCAAAGAATTTAAAAGAGGTGTTCAAATATGTACTTGTGCACCAATATTTACAGCAGCAGTGTTCTTGATAGTCCAAGTTAAAAACAATGAAAATGTCCACCAACAAGTGAATGGAAGAGCAAACAGGGCAGTTCCATCCATGAGATGCATTACTCTGCCACATAAAGGAATCTAGTAAAATAATGCCACAGCTTCAGAAAATAGTAGGGGGCTTTTCAAAAACTTAAACACAGAGTTAACATAGAATCCATCAATTCCGGTCCAGGTTATACACTCAAAATATTTAAAACCAAATACTGGAACAGATATTCAAACCCCATATTCATAGCAGCATTATTCATAGTAACCAAAAGGTGGAAGCAGCACACGTGTTCAACAGGTGACTGGATAAGCACGATGCAGTATATACACAATGGGATGTGATTCAACCTTTAAAAACAAGATAACTCTCATACATGCTATAGTGTAGATGAACCTTCAAGTCATTAGGTGAAGTGAAACAAGCCTGACACAAAAGAAAAAATGTTCTATGATTCCACTAGTATGAGATATCCATATAAGACAAATTCCAAGTAGAATAATATGGCCAGGGATTGGGGGCTATGAGTATTTAATGGTTACAGAGTCACTTCAGGAAAAGGAAAAGATTCTGGAGATGAATGGTGGGGAAATTTTTACAAAGTGAGTGCAGTTAATGCTATAGAAGTTCATACTTAAAATGACTCAAATAATAAATGTTGTTATGTTTGTAAGCACAATGAGAAAAATGACACATGGCACAACATGGAAAAGCACTAAAAACATTCTCGGTGAAAGAAACCACACTGAAAAGCCACCCAGATCATAGTCATCTTGTCACTTTAAATCCATGAAGGTTTTTAACATGAAGGAAAGCCCCAGGGACGGCTCCAGAAAAAGAAAACTGCATTAGAATGAAGAAAGACAGTTGCACAAAGCTTGGGCAGCTGATGAAAGTTGATCTGGTCCTATGGATAGGATTGTAATGTGGAAACCATAATTATCCCCCATTTTGGGGTTGTGGGCTGGTTCCCCGGGAAAGTGACCATGTTTTGGGTAAAACACTTTGCGGTATTTGGTGTGAATGTAGAAAAGTTTGTACCACTATTTAAAGTAGACACGTTTGAAATTTTACTAGAAAGTAAGTTACTTTTCAATACAGCCATGTAAGTCACATGCCAGAAAATCAGAGATGACATCAAACATTGCAATAGAGGCCAAGACTTAACCAAACCAAATTCAGCTAAAGTAGTTTGATGCTAATTGCCGTGTAGTAGTCCACATGGGATTAACAGGCACCATAGGAAGAGTATATTAGTAGACACCATGCCCTGGGTGCTGTGGATGACCAGATGGAACTGAAACTATGAGATGTCTTAATTCTAGTTTTCCGCATAACACTACACCAAAGCAACTGTCAGAACTAAAAAGCGAATTCACGGACTTTCCTGGCAGTCCAGTGGTTAAGACTGCACTTCCACTGCAGGGGGTACAGGTTTAATCCTTGGTCAGGGAACTAAGATCCAACATGTCGAGCTGCGGGGCCAAATAAGAAAAAAGAAAGTCAGCAGAACTGCAAGATCATTTGTGATTCTCTACACTAATAATGAACTATCAGAAAGAGAAATTAAGAAAATAATTCCATTTACAATTGCATCCCCTCCCCCACATAACTAGAAATCTAACCAAGGACTTGAAAGACCTGCAAGCTAAAAACTACAAGACAATGATCAAAGAAACTGAATGGACACAAGTAAAAAGATATCCCATGCTTATGGGTGAAAATACCATTAAAATATCCATTCTAAACAAAGCAACGTACACATTCATGCAATCACTGCCAACATTTCAATGACATTTTTCACAGAAACAAAAGCAATCTTCACATCTGTGTGGAGCCACAAAGGAACCAGGAGAGCTAAAGGGATCCTGAGAAAGCAGAACAGGCTGGTGGCATGTCTATCCCTGACTTCAATCTAGAGTATGGACCTAAAGTCACCAGAAGACGAGTGGAATTGGCACAGAAATAGTCAAGAGAGCTCAGAAGTAAACCTACAGGTGCATGGTAATTAATTTACAGGAAAGGAACTAAGAACATACACGTGGGAAAGGACAGTCCCCCCGCCCCAATAAACCGTGCTGGGAAAAATGGAAACCACACACCAAGGAACAGTATAGGACACCATCTTATACTACAGACAAAAACTGACTAAAATCCCACCACTTTCCACATCAAGCCCTAACAGTCTTGGGTCCTCTTAAGACAGATTTTCAGCAACAGCCACACACAGAAGCTTCTTCCCAATTTTCCTCACTTTTTCTTTCAGCAGCTCATCGTTGCAGGAATCTTGAGGAAACCAGACTCCCGTCAGACTCAACTGAACCCCACAATGTCCCAAAGCTGAAGCACCAATGGGTTCTGAGGAGATCAGAGTCCTGTCAGCCTCAACTGAACCCCATAATGCCCCAAAATTGAAGTCCTAGTGGATCCTGAGGAGACTAGATTCCATCAGCCAAAACTAAACCCCATAATGCCCCAAAGCCAAAATACAGTGGATCCTGTGGTGACCCATCTCCTGTCAGCCTGAACTGAACCCCACAATGTCACAAAGCTGAACCTCCATAAGGTCCTGAGGAGATCAAGTTCTTTCAGCCTGAATTGAACCCCACAATGCCCCAAAGCTGAAACCACATGGGTCTTGTGGTGACCCATCTCCTGTCAGCCTGAACTGAACCCCACAATGTCCCAAAGCTGAACCCCCAGCAGGTCCTGAGGAGACCAGATTCCATCAACCTGAACTAAACCCCACAATGCCCCCAAACTGAAGCCCCAGTGGGTTCTGAGGAGACCAGATTCCATCTGCCTGAACTGAACCTCACAGTATCCCAAAGCTGAAGCCCTAGTGGGTCCTGAGGAGACCAGAGTGCTGTCAGTGGCCACCAACAGCCAGGTGCTCCAGCAGAGTGGGGAGTTCCCCCTGGGGTGAGGGGAGTGTCAGGGAGGCGGGCTCTTCATTATCACAAACAGGCATGATCAAGAAGGTTTGCAGGGGCCAGGGCAAGGGCAAGGGAGACAAGATCCAGCTCCGAGTATTCTAAGTCCCCACTTTCTGAGATTGCATGACCTACATGATCCAGACTTTGCAAGGAGCAAGCTGAGTTACAGAGGCAGAAGGAGCAGGAGGTGATGTAAAATTTTAAGGTTTCCTCTTCAGGTTCAGAAAGACGAAGACCTCCCAGGTTCCGAGGTCCTTGTGTCCCAGTGACTGTGAGCTCTTCCTCCTGGGTGTATGACCAACCCCCACACTAAGTCCCCTCTACACCCATGGCCCTGGCCCAAGCCTAACCTCCCCCTCAGGCCCTGATGAAGCTCCCTGCCCACATTGTGTATCTCACATCCCACCCCAACGTGGTCTTTTTGAAGCCTAAACAAGACCATACTCCTCTCCTCCCTGTGATTCCCCTCACCTGATGAAGCCAGGCCTTCATCCATTCCAGGTGACTCCAAGGGCCTCATTCTCTCCAGTCTCCATGTGTGTGGCCGCTCTCTGTGCCCGTCTTTATGGGCCTGTGGTGATCTCCTAAAATGAGGGTTATTTGATACAGAGAGAATGGGGTAAATGGTGGCCACCAAAGATGTGTCCCCCCAGAACAGGGCCGTATCTGGGAAAAGAGTCTTTGTAGATGTAGTTAAGGATAACAACGTAAGGTCATCTAGGGTTAGGTTGACCTTCAATCCAACTGACAGACTCCTTCAAAGAGACGAAAGAGGACACAAAGGGGAAGCCTCTTAAAGGCAGAGGCAGAGATGGGAGGGAGGGTGCCACAAGCCCAGGGACCCCTGGAGCCCCTGAAGTTGGAAAAGGCAAGAATGATCCTATCTTGGAGCCTCTGGAGGGACCTCAGCCCTGTGCCACCTTGATTTCCGATGTCTGGTCTCCAGGACTGGGGGAGGATGAACTCCTGTTGTTTTAAACCACCCAGCTTGTGATCATGTTAGAGAAGCCACAGAGCAGCCACACAGACCCTGCTCTGTAGGATCCTAGATATGTGGGTCTCATTAAAGCAGATGAAGGGTGGATTACAGAACCCTTAAAATCAGCACTGGACCCTCAGAAATGCTAAAGCAGTGGCTGGGCTCCAGAATGTTGAGGGGTCAAGTCTGAAGCCTGTGCCTAGGGGTACTGGATGCACACACCTCCCCAGGTTCTTACACCAGTACATGTGGTGTAACATCTCAGTCCTGATGGAGGACATTTAATATCAATGGCCACATTGCGAATTAAGAAGCCACCAGTTGCACAGGTGAAAGCCCAATTAGGGCACTTGCTTCAGGGATGAGCAATTCTGAAGATGGTCAGGGATGGGGACTTACTCATGTGTAGCCAGCAGCCCTTGCACATACCCCACCCCCTCCCCTCCCAAGGAGGGTCCTCAGTGGGAAGCTGGGAGACTCCACAGAGTCATCTCTAAGTAAATGCTGGCTGACCCCCAGGCTAGCCATTCCTGAACCTCATCCGCCCTTCATAGACAAAACACTTGAATATGTGCAAAGACCTCACAGGCTGGAGAAAAGTGGAGCCACTCTAGTGACAGCATGCTTACTGACGTGGCTCCTGTAGGTCAGGCAGAATGGTCTTGGACTGGGTGATCTGGAAGCTTTGCATTTTCCTACCTGAGTTACTCCTCCTGTGCTGCTCCCATTGCTGTTTTCTTGCTTCCTCATCTCTGCCTAAGAAGATTTCCAACAGCAGGAACAGGCGACACAGCCCATCCTTAGGAAGTGACAGCTTAGCACCTCCTGCAGAAGGTCCAGCAGAGCCCAACACAGACCCAATCCCCCAAAACACCATGGGCCCTCACTCTCTCTTATCAAGCCAGCCCTGCAAGATCTAAGCAGAAAGACAGCATCAGGTACAGCTGCAGGCACTTGATAGGGCTTATATAGACCTCAACCCAGGCACACATCCAAAGGGCAGGCCAGTCAGGTCAGCCAATCTGCCCACCTGGGCTTGTGGTTTCAGAAAATGGGCCTCGTTGTCCTGGCCAGGGTTCCAGGAACAGGTGTGGGTCCTTTGGGTCAGTATGGATATGGGGCTGCTGCTCTGACTTGTTTTCTAATCTTTTTATCTGACCTCTAAATGGGAGAGGATTTCAGGAAGGCCTTCTTCTAGTGAAAGGGACCCAGGGTCAGGGAGAGGATTGGTGGTGGGTGGAGACAGACTCAGTGCCCAGGTGCAATGGGACCCTCTGTAAAACCTGCTGGAAGGAGGCTGCAACCAGTGAAGCCCAAGGTCACAAAGCTATCCTGAAGCTGCTGTATGTTACCTCAGGTCCTCCTCTGAGGGTCTCAAGGTCAGATCTGTCCAACAGAGGAGCTGGGGGCTCTTTGCAATGAGGGCTCTGTGCACAGTTCCTGGGTGCAGAGCCCTGCAGGGTACCTGCCCAGGTGAGCCCCATATCCTGGGAGGCACCTGCCCATAAGAACCATGTATCCTGGGAGGGGCGAGTGAACAAGTATTCTCTCTGTGCAGTCATCACAGAGTAGCTTAGTGACTCTCACGTGGGCAGTGCTGGAATTAGATGAGAACAAGGACATGTTGGGGGACACTCCCTGAAACACCCCCAGGCCCATCCAGAGTGAAGAGTTCAGTAGGTGGGTACCGGTTGCTGTGCTGGAGTGGGAGGCTTCATGGGTGCCTCTTGTTTCTTCACCTGACACCACAGAGGCCTCTGCAGGACACAGAAGACAGCCTGCCCAGGGACGGTGGGAGCTCCTGGTGACCAGGCATGGGACGTGAGAGGGAAGGACCAGGCTGAGGGGACCTTTCTGCTCTGAGCTGGGAGTGGACAAGCAAGTGGTGAGTGTGATCCAGGAAAGTGGCCCTGGTGATGGGAGGCTTGTTGAGGCCGTCTGAGCACGAGTTGGAAAAGAATGTCCAGACATAGAGCATTTCAGAAGGGAGTGAGTTTGTATTAAGAACAAAGAGCAGAGATAAATTGGGCATTGTGAGCTCAGGGGGCCAACCACCTGACAGACTAGGGAAAGTTGACTGATTTCCTGGGTTAAGAGCCAATTTTTATAGTTTCGAGACAAAGAAAATTCCTGCTGGAAGGTTGATATTAGGTGATTGGGTGGGGTACCATAGGGTGTTTACTGGAGTGGGCATCTTTGCCTGGTAGGGAGTCAGGAAGCTCATTAGCGATGATCAGGTGCTTTTGGCAACAGTTGCAAAGGGGGCCCAGTCAGATTCACAGGTGACCTTAGTTCTGGGCCCCACTTGTATGGCCTTGGTGTGAAGCCTCCCAGCTGTGGCCTTGGGGAAGGAGTCACCTCAACAAGACTGACCCTGCTTCAGAGTAAAAGTTCCATCAAGTTTTCTCTGCATGAGAGATCTAGTGATCCTAGATCTGTTTGGAAAAGTCTTGGACACTGCAGGGACACATACTGAGTGTGAACCTGGATATTGAACCTTGTTGGCAAAACTCACCTATTCTCTCAGTTGGCATTAAAAGGGTGTGGGCTGACAGCTGCCTGAGAATCCATCCAATTGACAATTTCCTACTTATGACATAAATGGGTTTGGTCAAATTATTTCTATTTCTATGCAAACAGGCAGCTTGCAACTCCTTGTGGCAGGATCATTTCCAATAGATTGTCAACTAATCAAGGTAACAACATTATGGCACTCAGCACTTTTAGATAATTTCCTAAGCCTTTTTCCTGAGGGACAGACCCAATATGAGCTAGGAATGTGTTCAAAAGGCTCGGAAAGTGCAGGAAAATACACTGGCTATGACTGAAAATTAGGGTCTCTGTGTAAACCTCGAGTTCTGACATCTTACAATCTAGACAGTTCCTGATAGACAGATGCATGAAAAACACTCTACTTTTATGTTTTTCTTTCATCAAAGGAACATAGATTTCCTAGCATTCTGTGTGCTGAGAGTAACTCACTGCTCTAAAATGCTTGCTTGGATTTCATTTTTTAGTAAGAACTTCCCCTGACTGTGTTACAGTCAGGAGGGTCCAACACTCACAGGGAAAAAGCAAAGTAACATCCAACCGTTTGTTCCATCAGGTTTTCTCTGTAGGAGAGATCCACTGATCCTAGGTCTATCTGGAAAATGCTTGGATACTGCATGGACACATACTGAGTGTGAAGCTGGATCTTGGACCTTGTTGCCTAAATCAGCGTTTTCTTTCAGGTGGTCCTAAAATGGTGCAGAGTAGCAACTGCCTGAAGATCCATCCAGTTGCTGTTTTCTTACTTGTGACAGCAATATCTTTGGTCAGACCTCTTGGACTTCTGCAGCAAACATGGGACTTTCAATTCCTTGCCACTGGATCATTTCCAATGGCAGGTAAACTCATTAGGTAACCAGACTAGATGGCACTCAGCACTCTCAGACACACTCCTACAGCCTGTTTCTTCATAGACAGTCCCAGGATGACCTAGGAATGGGTTTGCTAGTGTCAGAAATGTGAGGAAACAAACTGGCTGTGACTCTGAAAATTAGGTGCTCTGTGCAAATCTGGAGTTTTAACATTTTAGAATCTAGACAGTTTCTGATAGATGTCTGAAATACACTCTTCTTTATTTTTTGCCTTTCATTCATCAAAGAAACATAGATTTCACAGCATTATGTTTGCTGAGAGTGACAGACTGCTTGGAAATTCTTGCCTGGAGGTCATTTTGAAGTAACAATTTCCCCTCCCCTGTGTTACCATGGGAAATGCCCCCACACTGACAGAGAAAAGTAAACAAATGTCAAAACATCTGTTCCGTGAAGTCCCCTGTAGGAGGGATCCAGTGATCCTAAGACTGTCTGGAAAATTCTTGGATAGTGCTTGGACACATGCTCAGTGTGAACCTGGATTCTGGACCTTGTTGGCAAATTAGAATTTTCTCTGTGTTGGCCACAGTAGGCTGGGGTTTAGCAACTCCTTGAAAATCAGTACAATTGCTCTTTTCCCACTAATGACAGCAATAGCTTTGGTCAAAACACTGGAATTTCTGAAGCAAGCAGGCAGCGTGCAACTCCTTGTGGCAAGATCATTTCCATTGGAATGCCAATTAAACTACTTAAAAACAGTATGGCACTTAGCTGTGTCAGACACACTCCTCCAGACTCTTTCCTCATGGGGAGTCCCAGTAAGATGGAGTACTGTGCTCATTAACCATGGAAAGTTCAGGGAAACTTACTGGCTGTGTCTCTGGAATTTAGGGCATCTGTGGAAGCATGGTCTTCTCACATCATAGAATCCAGACAGCAGTCATGGAAAGAGAGATGCCTGAAGAGCACCCTATTCATTGCTGCTCATTCCATGAGTGAACACAGGTGTCCCAGCATTCTGTTTGCTGAGAGTAACCCGCTAAGTGGAAACCCTTGCCTGGAAGTCATTTTTAGGTAAAAATTTCCCCTCATGTGTGTTACAGTAGGGAAGGCTCCCACACTCACAGGGAAAAGCAAGCAAACATCAAAATGCCTCTTCCATCAATTTTTCTCTGTCAGAAGGATCCAATGGTCCCAGGTCTCTCTGGAAATTTCTTGGATACTGCAAGGGAAACATACTGACTGTGAACCTGAATATTTGACCTTGGCAAAATTAGCATTGTCTCTCTTTTGGCACTAACAGGATGTGCGCTGCCAGCTGCCTGATAATCCATCCAATTGATATTTTCCTACTTCTGACATCAATAAGTTTGGTCAAATCTTTCAGATTTCTAACACAAGCAGGTGGCTTGCAACCCCATTGGGGTGGATCAGTTCCATTAAAATGTCAAATAATCTAGGTAACAACAGTATGGCTCTCAGCACTCTTAGACAATTTCACAGCCTGTTTCCTCTGAATCAGACCCAACAGAAGCCAGGAATGTGTTCATAAGGCTCTGAAAGTGCAATGAAACATACTGGCTATGACTTTGGAAATTAGGGCCTGTGTGCAAACCTGGAGTTCTCACATCTTAGACTTTAGATAGCTCCTCATAGATAGATGCCTGAAAAACACCCTCTTTTATGTCTTTTGTGCATTGAAGTAACATAGTTATTCCAGATTTCTGTGTGATGAGAGTAACACACTGGTTGAAAATCCTTGCTTGAAGGTGATTTTTCAGTAACAATTTCCCATGACTGTGTTACTGTAGGGAAGACCCCCAAATTCACAGGAAAAAGAAAGCAAACAACCAAATGTCTGTTCTATCAAGTTTTCTCTTTAGGAGAGATCCAATGATCCTCTGTCTGTCTGGAAAATTCTCGGATACTACAGGGACACATACTGAGTGTGAATCTGCATCCTTAAATTTGTTGGCAAAATTAGCAATTTTTCTCAGTTGGATCTAAAAGAGTGCAGCCTTAGCAACTGCCTGAAAATCCATCCAATTGCTCTCTTCTTAATAATGACAGTGATAACTTTGGTCAAACCTTTGAGATTTCTAAAGCAAGCAGGCGGCTTGCTACTCCTATCTGCTGGCCCATTTCCAGTGGAATGTCACCTCATCTAGTTAAGCACTGCATGGCACCCAGCCCTCTCAGACATACTCCTGCATCCTGTTTCCTCATGGGCAGTCCCAGTTTGAATAAGAAATGTGTTTAAAGCCTTGGAAGGTGCAGGGAAACACAGTGCCCTAACTCTGGATGTTAGGACCCTGGGAAAGCCTTGAAGTCTCATGCCTGGGGTTCTAGACAGTTCCTGATAGATAGAGGCCTAAGAATACACTCCGTATGGATGCCTTTCCTTCCTCGAAGGAACATAGCTTTCCCAACATTCTGTGTGCTGAGAGTCACACGGTGCTTGAAAACACTTGCTTGTAGGTCATTGGTCAGTAGAAAATTCCCCTGAAGGTGCAATGGTAGGGAAGGCTCCCACACTCACGGGAAAAGGCAAACCAACATCCAAACGTGTACTCCATCACATTTTGTCTTTAGGTGCGATCAAGTGAGCCTAGGTCTGTCTGGAAAATTCGTGGATATTGTGGGGACACATCATGAGTGTGAACTTGTATATACGAACTAGGTGGCAAAATTCTCATTTTTATCTCCCACACTCATTTTGGGACCACATTGGTTCTAAAATGGTGCAGTGTAGCAAATCCTTGAAAATCCATCCAATTGCTGTTTTCTTACTTTTGACAGGGATAGATTTGTCCACCCTTTGGAATTTCTGAAGCAAGCAGGTTGCTCACCACTCCAGCCACTAGCTGATTTCCATTGTATTGGCACCTCATGCAGGTGAGCACAGTATGCTGCCCAACACATTCGGATACACTCTTGCAGCCTGTTTCTTCAGGAGCAGTCCCAGTATATACTTGGAAAGTGTTTACAAGGCTTGAAAAGTTCATGGAAACACACTGCCCTGACTCTGGGTGTTAGGATCCCTAGGAAAGACTGAAGGTCTCACGACTTAGAATGTAGACCGTTCCTGATAGATAGAGGGCTGAAAGCACTCTCTGTTGATGCATTTCTTTTCTTGAAGGAACATAACTTTCCAAATATTTTGTGTGCAGAGAGATACACATGGCTTGAATATGCTGACATGGAGGTCATTTTTCAGTAGCACATTCCCCTGATGGTGTGACCATGGGGATGACGCACTCCCCATTCATAGAGGAAGACAAATTAGCATCCAAACGTCTATTCCATCACATTTTCTCAGTAGGATCGATCCACTGAGACTAGTTCTGTCTGGAAACTTTGTGGATACTGCATGGAGACATCCTGAGTCTGGACATGGATACCGGATTTTGGGGGCAAAAATAACATTTTTTCTCTTGATTTGGGAAAATGCTACGGCCTTGCAACTGCTTGGAAATCCATCCAATTGCTGTTTTCTTCCTTCTGACAATGATAGCTTTGGTCCATCCTTTGGGATTTCTGAATCAAGGAGGCGACTCACCACTCCTAGCCTCTGGCCCATTCCCAGGGGAATGTCTTTTCATCTAGGCAAGCACAGTGTTGGTACCATACACTCTCAGACACTCTCCTACAGTCTGTTTCCTCATGGGCAGTCCCTATATGAGCTAGGATGTCTTTGGGAGGCTTGGAAATTGCAGGAAAAACAGTGCCTTGACTCTGGTAGTTAGGTCCCCTGGACAAGCCTGGAGGTCAATGTTAGATTCTAGAGAGTTCCTAATAGATATAGGCCTAATAACACACTCTCTGTTGATGCCTTTTCTTCCTTGAAGAAACATACTTTTCCCTGCATTCTCTGTGCTGAGAGTCACACATTGCTTGAAAACGCTCTTTGGAGGTCATTTTTCAGTAGAAACTTCCTCTGACAGTGTAACCTTAGGGAAGGCCCCCACACTCACTGGAAAAGGCAAACCAATATCCAAAGTTCTGTTGCATCACATTTTGTCTCTAGGAATGATCCAGAGAACCTAGGTCTGTCTGGAAAATCGTGTATACTGCAGGACCACATCCTAAGTGTGAACCTGTATACCGGAACTGGTGGCACAATTCACATTTTTCTTTCGGTTTGTCCTAAAACTGTGTGGCCTGGCACCTGCTTGAAAATCCATCTAATTGCTGTTTTCTTACTTTGAAGAGCAATAACTTTGGTTCACCCTTTGGGATTTCTGAAGCAAGCAAGCAGATCACCACTCCTAGTCACGGGCCTATTTCCAGTGGAATGTCACCTTATCTAAGTAAGCACATCATGGCCCCTCTGTATACTCAGACACACTCCCACAGTTTGTGTCCTCATGGACAGTCCTGGTGTGACCTAGGAAAATGTTTACAAAGCATTTAAAGGGCAGGGAAGACACTGCCCTGACTCTGGAAGTTCGGTTCTCTGGGAAGGCTGGAGGGCTCTCTTGTTAGAATCAAGACAGTTCTTCATAGATAGAGGCCTGAAAACACACTCTCTGTTGATACCCTTCCTTCCTCGAAGAAACAGTACTTTCCCAGTATTCTGTGAACTGAGAGTCACACATTGCTTGAAACCGTTTGCTTGCAGGTCATTTTTCAGTAGCAATTTCTTGTGATGTTGTGACAGTAAGGATGTAGGCAATCCAAGATCCAAACATCTGTTCCATCACATTTTCTCTAAAGGAGCAGCCAGTGAGCCTAGGTCTTTGTGAACTATGGGTAGATACAGCAGAGACACCTCCTGAGTCTGACAGTGGATACCGGACCTTCATGGCCAAATTTGCAACTGCTAGAAAATCCATACGATTGCTTTTTTTTTTTTTTTTACTTCTGACAGTGATTGCTTTTGACCCACCTTTGGGATTTCAGAATCAAGAAGGCAGCTCGCAAGTGCTGCTGATGGCCTATTTGCAATGGAATGTCACCTCACCTGGGTAACAACAGTATGGCACCCAGCAGTCTGAACACATTCCTGCAGCCTGTCTCCTCGTGGGCAGTTCTGGGATGATGTAGGAAGGTGGTTAAAAGCCTGGGCTAGTGCAGGGAAACACACTGCCCTGACTCTGCAAGTTAGGTCCTCAGGGTAAGACTGGAGGTCTCACATCTTAGAATCTAGACAATTATTGATAGATAAAGGACTGAAAATTCATTCTCTGCTGATGCCTTTCTTTCCTTGAAGGAACATTGTTTTCCCAACATTCTGCTTCCTGAGTGTCACACACTTGCTTGGAGGTCATTTATCACTAAGAATTTCCCCTGAAGATGTGACTGGAGGGAAAGCCCCACAAACACAGTAAAAGGGAACCACATTCAAATGTCTGTTCCATCACGTTTGCTCTGTAGGTGAGATATAGTGAGCCTAGTCCTATCTGGAATATTCTTGGATACTGCAGGGACACATCCTGAATGTGAATCTTGATAGCGGATCTTGGTGACAAAATTTTGCATTATTCTCTCCATTGGGCTTAAAAAGTTGTGGCCTAACAACTGCTTGAAAGTTCATTTAATACCTGTTTTCTTGCTTCTGACAATGATAGCTTTGTTCCACCTTTCTGGATTTCTGAAGCAACAGGCGGTTCATAACTCCTAGTCCCTGGCCCATTTCCAGTGGAGTGTCAGTTCATTTGGTTAGGACAGAATGACACACAGCACACACGGACACTCTTCCATAGCCTGTTTCATCATGGGCATTTCTGAGTGATCTTGGAATGTGCTGACAAGGCTCAGAATTTGCAGGGAAACACTGCCCAGACTCTGGAAGATGGGTCCTCTGGACAAGCCTGGAGATCTCACATCTTAGAATATAGACAGATCCTGATAGATAGAGGCCTGAAAATACACTCTCTATTGATGCCTTTCCTTCCTCGAATGAACATAGCTTTCCCAGCATTCTGTGTGCTGAGACTCACATACTGCTTGAAAATGCTTGCCTGGAAGTCATTTTTCAGTAGCAATTTCCCTTGATGGTTTGACCATAGGGAAGTCCACCACACTCACAGGAAAAGGCAAAACATCATCCAAACGTCTGTTCTATCATGTTTCTCTGTAGGAGAGATCCTAGGGTTAGGGTTAGGGTTAGGGTTAGCCTAGGTCTGTCTTGAAAGTTTTTCAGTGTTGTGGGGACACATCCTATGTGTGAACCTGGGTAATGGACCTTGGTGGGAAAATTCGCATTTTCCTCTAGGTTGGCCCTAAAATGTTGAGAAAGCAATGGCCCTTTGAGTAAGGAAAGGAATCAACAGAGAGTGTGTTTCCAGGCCTCTATCTATTAGGAACTGTCTAGATTGTAAGACGTGAGACCTCCAGTCTTGCCCAGATGACCTAACATCCCGAGTCAGGGCATATGTTTCCATACAATCTCTGAGCCTTGTAAATATATTCCTAGGTCATACCAGGCCTGCCAATGAGGAAACAGGATGTCAGAGTGTGTCTGAGAGAGCTGGGTGCCATGTGGTGCTACCTACATTATGTGACATTTCATAGGAAAGGGACCACCAGATAGAAGTGGCAAGCGGACTGCTTGCTTCAGAAATTACATGGGTGGACCAAATCTGTCACTGTCAGAAATAAGAAAACAAGTACTGGATGGATATTCAAGCAGTTGCTATGCCAAACCGTTTTAGTGCCAACTGAGAGAAAAAGGTGAATTTTGTCCTGTATTCAGGTTCACACTCAGGATGTGACCCCACGGGATCCAAACTTTTCCAGATAGACCTGGGTTCACTGGACCTCTCTAACAGAGAAAACGTGATGGAACAGGCATTTGGATGCTTGCTTGCCTGTCTTGTGATTGTGGGGGCTTCCCTACTGTCACAGTCTCAGGGGAAATTGCGACTGAAAAATGAACTCCAAGCAAACGTTTTCAAGCAGTGTGTGACTTTCAGCACAGAGTACATTGGGAAAGTTATGTTCCTTCAGTGAAGGAAAGGAATCAACAGAGAGTGTGTTTTTTATAGCAGGAACTGTTCAGCTTCTAAGATGTGAGAGCTCAGGCCTGCTTAAAGGACCTAAGTTCCAGAGTCAGGACAGTGTGTCTTGCTGCACTTTCTGAGACTTGTATATGCATTCCTAGGTGATACCAGGTCTGCTCCTAAGGAAGGATGCTGAGGGAGTGTATCAGAGTGTGCTGGGTGAAATACTGTGGTCACATAGATGAGGTGTCATTCCACTGGAAATGGGACTGCAGCTAGGAGTTGCAAGCCATTCACGTGCTTCAGAAATCCCAAAGGGTGAACCAAAGCTAGCATTGTCAGAAGTAAGAAAACAGCATTCAGGTAGAATTTCAAGCAGTTGCTCGGCTGCACTGTTTTAGGGCCAAGTGAGAGAAAAATGCATATTTTAACACCAAAGTCTGGTATCCAGATTCAAACATAGGTGTTTCCCCGCAGTGTCCACGAATTTTCTAGATAGACTTATGTTGAATGGATGGCCCCTACCAAGAAAACGTGATTGAACAGATGTTTGGAAGGGCTTTTGAATTTACCTGTGAGTGTGGCACCTTCCCTACAGTCACACCTCCAGGGGAAATTGCTAATGAAAAATGACCTCCAACAAGCGTTTTCAAGCAGTGTGTGACACTCAACACACAGAATGCTGAGAAAGCTATATTCCTTTGAGGAAGGAAAGGCATCTCGAGAGAATATGTAATCAGGCCTCTACCTGTCATGAACTGTCTAGATTCAAACATGTGAGTCCTCCAAGTTTCCCAGAGGACTTAAATACCAGAGTCAGGGCAGCGTGTTTCCCACCACTTTCTGAGATTTGTAAACACATTCCTAGGTCATACCAGATCTGACCATGAGAAGTCAGGCTGCAAGAGTGTGTCTCAGAGTGCTGGGTGACATATTGTGCTAACCTAGATGAGATGACATCTCCCTGAAAAGGGGCCAGTGGCTTGGAGTGGAGAGCCTCCTGCTTGATTCATAAATCCCAAAGGGTGCACCAACACTATCACTGTCAGAAGTAAGAAAACAGCAATTAGACGCATTTTCAGGCAGTAACTAGGTCTAACCATTTTAGGGCCAACTGAGAAAAAAAATGCAAATTTTGCTGCCAAGGTCCGGTATTCAAGTTCAAACATAGGATGTGTAGGAACAGTATCCATGAGTATTCTAGACAGTTAGGTTGAATGGATCGCTCCTATCAAGAAAACATGATTGAGCAGATGTCTGGATGATCCTTTGCCTTTTCCTGTGAGTGTGGCGGTCTTCCCTAAGGTCACAACATGAGGGGAAGTTGCTACTGAAAAATTACTTCCAACAAGCGTTTTCAAGCAGTGTGTGATTCTGAGCACACAAAAAGCTGGGAAAATTATGTTCCATCCAGGAAGGTAAGGCATCAACAGAGAGTGTTTTATCAGGCCTCTGTGTACCACAAACTGTATAGACTCAAAGATGTGAGACTTCCAGGTTTGCCCTGAGGACCCAAATTCCAGAGTCAGAGCATTGTATTTCCTACACTTTCTGAGAGTGCATCCAAGTACCATATTTTGGACTCTATTGTTGACCATGATGGCTACTCCATTTGTTGTAAGGGGTTCCTGCCTACAGTAGTAGATATAATGGTCATCTGAGTTAAATTCACCCATTCCTGTCCATTGTAACTTGCTGATTCCTAGAATGTCGACATTCACTCTTGCCATATCCTGTTTGACAACTTCCAATTTGCCTTGATTCATGGACCTAACATTCCAGGTTCCTATGCGATATTGCTCTTTACAGCATCGGACCTTGCTTCTATCACCAGTCACATCCACAACTGAGTATTGTTTTTGCTTTGGCTCCATCCCTTCATTCTTTCTGGAGTTATTTCTCCACTGAGCTCCAGTAGGATATTGGGCACCTGCCAACCTGGGGAATTCCTCTTTCAGTATCCTATCATTTTGCCTTTCCATACTGTTCATGGGGTCTTCAAGGCAATAATACTGAAGTGTTTTGCCATTCCCTTCTCCAGTGGACCACATTCTGTCAGACCTGTCCACCATGACCCGTCCGTCTTGGGTGGCTCCAAACGGCATGGCTTAGTTTCATTGAGTTAGACAAGGTTATGGTCCATGTGATCAGATTGGCTAGTTTTCCGTGATTATGATTTCAGTGTCTGCCCTTTAATGCCCTCTCACAACACCTACCA
The DNA here is from genome assembly GCF_910594005.1 of Cervus elaphus. Taxonomy (NCBI): domain Eukaryota; kingdom Metazoa; phylum Chordata; class Mammalia; order Artiodactyla; family Cervidae; genus Cervus; species Cervus elaphus. Next base: position 24,362,516 of record NC_057848.1, read on the forward strand.
TCTTACTTCAGTTTCTCTTACCTTGGACGATGGGTATCTCCTCAGGCCGCCCCTCCTGACCTTGAATGTGGAGTAGTTCCTCTCGGTCCTCCTGCACCCGTGGAGCTGCTGCTCTTTGGACGTGGGATTGCTCCTCTTGGCCACAGCCCCTGACCTTGGGCATGGGGTAGCTCATCTCAGCCACCTCCCCTGACCTCAGGCGTGAGGTAGCTCCTCTCGGCCACTGCCCCTGACCTCGGACATGGGGTGGCTCCCCTCAGCCACTGCCTCTGACCTTGGGCGAGAGGTAGCTCCTCATGGCCATGCTTCTGCATGGTCCGTCACAGCCTGCACCATTTGAATGCAGAGTTCCAAAGAATAGCAAGGAGAGATAAGAAAGCCTTACTCTGATCAATGCAAAGAAATAGAGAAAAACAACAGAAATGGAAAGACTAGAGATCTCTTCAAGAAAACTAGAGATATCAAGGGAACATTCCATGCGAAGATTGGGTTCAATAAAGGACAGAAATGCTATGGCTCTAACAGAAGTAGAAGCTATTAAGAAGAGGTGGCAAGAATACACAGAAGAACTGTACAAAAATGATCTTCATGGCCCAGATAATTACGATGGCATGATCAGTCACCTAGAGCCAGACATCCTGGAATGTGAGGTCAAGTGGGCCTTAGAAAGCATCACTACAAACAAAGCTAGTGGAGGTGATGGAATTCCAGTTAAGCTATTTCAAATCCTAAAAGATGATGCTGTGAAAGTGCTGTACTCAATAGGTCAGCAAATTTGGAAAACTCAGCAGTGGCCACAGGACTGGAAAAGGTGAGTTTTCATTCCAATTCCAAAGAAAGGCAATAGCAAAGAATGCTCAAACTACTGCACAGTTGCACTCATCTCACACGCTAGTAAAGTAATGCTCAAAATTCTCCAAGCCAGGCTTCAGCAATACGTGAACTGTGAACTTCCAGATGTTCAAGCTGGCTTTAGAAAAGGCAGAGGAACCAGAGATCAAATTGCCAACATCTGCTGGATCATCAAAAAAGCAAGAGAGTTCCAGAAAAAAACATCTATTTCTGCTTTATTGACTATGCCAAAGCCTTAGACTGTGTGTATCACAATAAACTGTGGAAAATTCTGAAAGAGATGGGACTACCAGACCACCTGACCTGCCTCTTGAGAAACCTATGTGCAGGTCAGGAAGCAACAGTTAGAACTGGACATGGAACAACAGATTGGTTCCAAATAGGAAAAGGAGTACATCAAATCTGTATATTGACACCCTGCTTATTTAACTTATATGCCGAGTACATCATGAGAAACAGTGGGTTGGAAGAAGCACAAGCTGGAATCAAGATTGCCAGGAGAAACATCAATAACCTCAGATATGCAGATGACACCACCCTTATGGCAGAAAGTGAAGAGGAACTAAAAAGCCTCTTGATGAAAGTGAAAGAGGAGAGTGAAAAAGTTGGCTTAAAGCTCAACATGCAGAAAACTAAGATCATGGCATCTGGTCCCATCTCTTCACGAAAAATAGATGGGGAAACAGTAGAAACAGTGTCATACTTTATTTTGGGGGGCTCCAAAATCACTACAGATGGTGATTGCAGCCATGAAATTAGAAGACGCTTACTTCTTGGAAGGAAAGTTATGACCAACCTAGATAGCATATTAAAAAGCAGAGACATTACTTTGCCAACAAAGGTCCATCTGGTCAAGGCTATGGTTTTTCCAGTGCTCATGTATGGATGTAAGAATTGGACTGTGAAGAAAGCTGAGCACTGAAGAATTGATGCTTTTGAACTGTGGTGTTGGAGAAGACTCTTGAGAGTCCCTTGGACTGCAAGGAGATCCAACCAGTCCATCCTAAAGGAGATCAGTCCTGGGTGTTCATTGGAAAGACTGATGCTGAAACTGAAACTCCAGTACTTTGGCCACCTGATGCGAAGAGTTGACTCATTGGAAAAGACCCTGATGCTGGGAGGGCTTGGGGGCAGGAGGAGAAGGGGATGACAGAGGATGAGATGGCTGGATGGCATCACCAACTCGATGGTCATGAGTTTGAGTAAACTCCGGGAGCTGCTGATGGACAGGGAGGTCTGGTGTGCTTCGGTTCATGGGATCCCAAAGAGTCGGACACAACTGAGCCTCTGAACGGAACTGAACACTTTCTGAGCATTGTAAACACATTCTTAGGTCATACCAGAAGTGCCCTTAAGAAAAAACAGGCTGCAGGAGTGTTTCTGAGATTGCTGGGTGCCATGCTGCACTTACCAACATAATGTGGCATTCCACTGTAAATGGACCAGTGGCTACGAGTTGCTAGCTGCTTACTTGCTTCAGAAATCCCAAAGGGTGTACCAAGCGATCACTGCCAGAATGCATTTCCAGGTAGTTGTTATGCTGTACTGTTTTTGGCCAACTGAGAGACAAAGGTAAATTTTGCCCCCAAGGTCCACTGTCCATGTTCACACCCAGGATGTGTCCACTCCGGATCCAAGAATTTTCCAGACAGACCTAGGCACACTGAATCTCCACTACAGAGAAAACATGATGGAAATGACGTTTGGATGTTGCTTTTCCTTTTCCTGTCAGTTTGGTGGCCTTCCCTATGGTCACACTATCAGGAGGAATTGCTAATGAAACATGACTTCCAACAAGTGTTTTCAAGCAGTATGTGACTCTGTGGACATGGAATGCTGGAAACCTATGTTCCATTGAGGAAGGAAATGTATTTATAGACAGTGTGTTTTCAAGACTCTATCTATTAGGGACTGTCTAGCTTCAAAGATGTGAATTCTCCATATTTGCCCAGAGGACCTCACTTCCAGAGCCAGGGCAATGTGTTTTCCTGCACTTTTTGAGCTTTGTAAACACATTTCTTGGTCAGACCAGGACTGCCCATGAGGAAACAGGCTCTCTATATCAGGAACTGTCTAGATACTAAGATGTGAGACCTCTAGGTTGGTACAGAGGACCTAAATTTCAGAGCAAGGGCAGTGTGTTTTTGAGCATTTTCTGAGCTTTGTAAACACATTTCTGAGTAATGCCAGGACTGCTCATGAGAAAACAGGCTTCAGGTGTGTGTCTGAGAGTGCTGAGTACCATACTGTGCTTACCTAGATGAGGTAACTTTCCATGGCAAATCGGCACGTGGCTAGGAGTTGTGAGCCACCAGCTTGCTTCAGAAATCCTGAATGGTGGACCAAAGGTTGCACTGTCAGAAGAAAAAAGTAATTGGATGGATTTTCAAGCAATTGCTAGCCACACCTCTTTATGGCACCCAGAGAGAAAAATAAAAATTGTGCACCCTAGGTCCGGTATTCAGGTTCACACACGGGATGTGTCCCCTCGTGATTCAAGAAATTTCCAGACAGACCTATGTTCACTAGAGTTCTTCTACAGAGAAAACTGGTTGGAACAGCCATTTGGAGGTTGCTTTGCCTTTCCCTGTGAGTGTGGGACCCCTACCTATGGTCACAGGCTCAAGGAGATATTGCCACTGAAAATAGACTTCCAAGCAAGCACTTTTCAAGCAGACTGTGACTCTCAGGTCGCAGAATGTGAAGAAAGCTATCTTCCTTTGAGGAAGGAAAGACATCCACAGAGAGTGTGTTTTCAAACCTCTATCTTGCAGGAAATTTTGAGCTTCTAAAACATGAGACCAGCAGGTCTGCTGAGAGGACCTAAATTCCTGAGTCAGGGCCGTGTGTCTCCCTGTAATTTCCGAGTCTGGCGAACACATTCCTAGGTCATAACGGTACTGACCATGAGAAAGCTGGCAGCAGGAGTGTGTCTGAAAGGGCTGAGTACCTTACTGTGGTCAACTGTGTGAGGTGACATTCCAGTGACAGGCTCAAAGCTACAAGGTGTGAGCCACCCGCTTGCTTCAGAAATCCCAAAAGGTAGAGCAAATCTAGCTCTGTCAGAGGTAAGAAAATAGCAATTGGACGGATTTTCAAGCTCTTGCTAGGCCGAACCACTTTAGGGCCCCCTGAGAGAAAAATGCGAATTGTGCCCTGTAGGTCAGGTATCCAGGTTCAAACACAGGGTGTGTCCCGGCAGGATCTAAGAATTTTCCACACAACTAGGCTCACTAGACCTCTCCTGCTGGGAAAATGGGATGGAACAGACATTAGAAGTTGGTTTGCCCCTCCCTAATGTCACAGACTCAAGGAGAAAGTGCCCCTGAAAGATGACCTCCAAGCAAGCACTTTTCAAGCAGTGTGTGACTCTCAGTTCACAGAATGCCGGGAAAGATATCTTCCTTCAAGGAAAGAAAGGCACCAAAAGAGAGTGTATTCTCAACCCTCTATCTTGCAGGAACTGTTTAGCTTCCCAGATGGGAGGCCTCCAGTACTGCTCAGAGGAACTAAATTCCAGAGTCAAGGCCATGTTTCTCCCTGCACTTTCCAAGACTTGCAAAGCCATTCCTAGGTTATACTGGCACTGCACATGAGGAAGCAGGCTGCGAGAGTGTGTCCAAGAGGGCTAGGTCCCTCACTATACTCACTTCTGCGAGGTGGCATTCCACTGTAAAAAGGCCCACAGCTGGGAGTTGCAATTCACCCACTTGCTTCAGAAATCAAACAGGATGGAGCAAATCTAGCTCTCTCAGAATCAAGAAAAGAACAATTGGATGGATTTTCAAGCTGTTGCAAGGCCACACTGCTTTAAGGCCCACAGAGAGAAACACGAATTGTGCCCCCTCATTCTGGTATCCCGGTTCACAAACAGGGTGTGTCCCCAAAGGATCCAAGAATTTTCCAGACAGACTTACGCTCACTAGAGCTCTCTTACAGAGAAAACGGGATGGAACAGACATTTAGATATTGCTTTGCCTTCCCCAGTGAGTGTGGGACCCCTCTGTTTGGCTACAGCCCCAAGTGGAAATTACCATTGAAAACTCATGTCTAAGCGAGCACTTTTCAAGCACTGTGTGACTCTCAGTTCACAGGATACTGGGAAACCTATATTTCTTCAAGGAAGGAAAGGCATCCACAGAGAGTGTGTTTTCAAACCTCTCTCTTGCAGGAACTCTTTAGCTCCTAAGACATGAACCCTCCAGTTCTGCTCAGAGGACCAAAATTCGAGAGTCTGTGCCATGTGTCTCGGTGCATTGTCCCACCTTTCAAACACATATCTAGGTGATACTGGTACTGCCCATGAGGAAGCAGACTGCGGGAATATGCCTCAGAGTGCTGGGTCCCTTACTGTGGTCACCTCTGTGAGGTGACCTTCCACTGTAAATAGGCCCAAAGATAGGAGTTGCGAGCCTCCCATGTGCTTCAGAAACCCCAGGGGTGGAACAAAGTTAGCTCTGTCAAAAGTAAGAAAATGGCAATTGGACGGATTTTCAAGATGTGGATAGGTCGCACTGCTTTAGGGCCACCCGAGAAAAATATGCAAGTTTGAACCTGGGTGTCCAGATTAACACACAGGGTGTTTCCCCACATGATCCAAGAATTTTTCAGACAGACCTAGGTTCACTGGAGCTCTCCTTCAGAGGAAACACACATCGAGAGTCTCCAGTGTGAACGCTCCAAAATCTATACCTGGTGTCACAAATCCACAGCCTCCAGGATGACCCTACCCTCAAGATCCTGTACCTGGTGTCACAAGTCCACTATTTCTATGTCGAGTCCACCTCCAAGAACTTGAACTTGTGGTCACATGTCCAGAGTCTTCAGGGTGACCCCACCTCCCAGAAGCTACCGGTGTGAAGCATCCACAGTTTTAAGGATGGACCCAATTCCCAGAACCTGTAACTGGGGTCACACTTCCATAGTCAAAGGGTTACCCCACCTCCCACACATTGAACCTGGTTTCCCATGTCCCTGTTAGCCAGGGTTACCCTCTCCATGACCCTGTAATGGGGATCACATGTCCACAGTCTGCTGTGTGTCGTCACTTCCCAGACCCTTCACCTTGAGTCACAGTCACAGTTTCCAGGTTACTCCCTTGCAGACCCTGCACCTGGAGTCACTTATCCACAGTCTCCAGGGTGACTCATCCAAAACCCCACACTGGGGCTCACATGACCACAGTCTCCAAGGTGACCCAAGCACCCAGATCCTGCACCCAGGGTCACATATCCACAGGGTCCAGGGTGTACCTCTTGCAGACCATGCACCTGGGGTCACATATCTACAGCCTCCAGTGTGATCCCCATCCCCAGACCTGGTTTGGGTGAGAAATATCCATAGTCTCCAGAGTCACACCTTGGGTCACATAGCCATAGTCTCCAGAGTCACACCTTGGGTCACATAGCCATAGTCTCCAGAGTCACACCTTGGGTCACATAGCCATAGTCAACAGGGTGAACTCACCTCCCAGAGCCTGTACATGGTGTCAAATGTGCACATTCTCCAGGGTTACCACCCTTCCAACATGCTGTACCTGGGTCAAAAGCCCACAATCTCAAGTGTGACCCCCTCTCAGACCCTGTTCCTGGGGTCACATGTCCAGAATCTCCAGAATGATCTACCTCCAAGATGAAGCACCTGATGTCACATGTCAACAGTCTCCAAGGTGACCCCGTCCTCAGAATCTGCACCTGTGGTTACATTTCTCCAGTCTCCAGGATGACCCCCAATCTCAGTACTTGTATTATGTGTCACATGTACATAGTCACCAGGGTAACCACTGCAGGCCCTTTTTCTGAGATAACATTTCCACGGACTCCTGAAGAACTCCCTTCCCAGACTCTGAATCTGGGATCCTACCTCCAGGGTCTCGAGGGTGATGCCCTTCCCTGTCCCTTCACCTGGTGTCAAACATCCACAGTCTCCATGGTAACATCCACACCAAAGTCTGATATTGGGGACACAGATCCATAGTCTTCTGGGTCGCAACCCCTCCCAGATCATGCACCTGGTCTCACACGTCCTCAGACTCCAGGTTGACACCCCTCCCAGACACTGCAGCTGGGGTTACACATCCACAGTTTCCAAGGTGAACCCACCTCACTGACTATTGTACCTCCAGTCACATGGCCTCAGTCTCCAGGGTGACCCCATATCTCAGACACTGTACTTGGGGTTACATATCAACGGTGGCCAGGATGACACCTCTCCCCAGACCCTGTACCTGAGGTTGCATTGGCACAGTCTCCAGGGCGACCCTAAATTCCCAACCCTGTACCTGGGGTCACAGGTCACAGTCACCAGGTTATCCCCACCCTCAAGAGCCTTTACCTGGGGTCACATGTCCACAGTCTCCAGGGTGACTCCCTGCCAGACCCTTCACCTGGCATCCTGTGTCCACAGTCTCCTGTGTGATATCACTTCCCAGACTCTATACCTGTGGTCACAGATCCACAGTCTCCATGGTGATCCCCTTCCAAGACCCTGTAATTTGGATCCCATGTCCTCAGTCTCCAGTGTGACACCACCTCTCATACTCTGTACTTTGGTGACTTGTCCACAGTTTCCAGGATGACCCAAATGGTGCATGTAGAGTCACATGTCCACATTCTGCAAAGTGACCCCATTCCCTAACCCTGCACCTTAGTCACACAGCCACAGTCTCCAGAATGACCTCACTCCAGATCCTGCACATAGGGTCACACCTCCACCTTCTCCATACTGACCCCCTCCTTGAACTTCTATCAGGTTTCACACATGCACCATCTCCACAGTGACCACCACCAGATCCTGTACCTGTGGTCAGGGTCCACAGTCTGCAGGGTGAGACCATTTCGTACCCTAAACCTTGGTTCACCTAGCCAGTCTCCAGGGTCATCCCTGCCAAACCTGCACCTGGGGTCACATGTCCATACTCTCCATGGTGACATCCCCCAGGCCCTGTGCTGCTGCTGCTGCTGCTGCTGCTGCTAAGTCATGCCAGTCGTGTCCAACTCTGCGACCCCATAGATGGCAGCCCACCAGGCTCCCCCATCCCTGGGATTCTCCAGGCAAGAACACTGGAGTGGGTTGCCGTTTCCTTCTCCAAAGCATGAGAGTGAAAAGTGAAAGTGAAGTCACTCAGTCATGTATGGCTCTTAGCGACCCCATAGACTGCAGCCTACCAGGCTCCTCCATCCATGGGATTCTCCAGGAAAGAGTGCTGGAGTGGGTTGCCCACTCCAGTACCGAGTGTCATATATCTGCCCAGACCCTGTATGTAGTGTCATATATCCACAGTTTCCCGGCTTACCCCACTTCCCATATCATGCACCTGGGATCACACGCTCACAGTCTGCAAGGTGACCCTGATCCCATTCCTGTATCTTGTGTCACAAATCCACAGCCACCAGGATGGCCCCATCCTCAAGATCCCATACCTGGGGTCACATTCCTGTCTCCAGTGTGATCCCACCTCCCAGAAACTTTACCTGGGGATACACGTCCACAGTTTTCAGGATGGTCCCAACTCCCTGAAACTGTACCTGGAGTCACTCTTCCACAGACATGGAGCCTGTTCCATGCCCCTGGTCCACAGGGTTACACCCTCCAAGACCCTGTAATGTGGTTTACATGTCCACAGTTTCCTGTGTGTCATCACTTCCCAGAACCTTCACCTGCAGGCACACAAACAGAGGTTCCAGGTTGACTCCCTCATAGACCCTGCACTTGGAGCCACATATCCACAGTCTCACAGGTGACTCATCCAAATCACTGTACCAGGGCTCACATAACCACAGTCTCCCAGATGCTGGACTATTGAGCCCAGCACCCAGCATCACATGTCCACAGATTCTAGCATGACCCCATATTCCAGACACTGTACCTTGGGACACATACCCACAGTCTCTAGGGTGAACACCCTCCTAGACACTGAACATGGTGTCACATGGGCACATTCACCAACTCCCAAACCCTGTACCTAGGGTCACACGTAGATAGCCTCAGGGTGACCCCACTCGCCAGAACTTGCACCTGGGTTCATATGTCCACAGCTCCCAGGGTAACACCACCTGTCAAACGATTGTACTGGGTTCAAACACCCACTGGTTCTAGGGTGACACCAATTCCAAGCCCGTTAACCTAGGGTCACATCCATGGTCTCCTGGGTGGCAACGCCTCCCAGATCATGCACCAGGTCTCACACCTCCACAGTCTCAAGGGTGACTACACCTCACAGAATATTGTAATTCTGGTCACATTGCCCCAGTCTCCAGGGTGACCCCGTATCTCTAACCCTGTACCTGGGGTTACATGTACATGGTGGCCAGGAAGACACGCCTCCCCAGACTCTGTACATGGGATCACATTGGCACAGTCGCCAGGGTGACCCCAACTTCCCCACCCTGTACCTGGGATCACATGTCCAGAGTCTCCTGGATTTACCCACATTCAAGGGCTAGTAACTGGGATCACATGTCCACAGTCTCGAGGCTTTCCCCACCCACAAGCGCCTGTACCCGGGGTCACACATCAACTGACTCCAGGGTGACTCCCTCCCAGACCGTTCACCTGGCATCCCATGTCCCCAGACTTTTGTGTGATGTCATTTCCCAGACTCTGCACATGTGCTAACAGATTCATAGGCTCCGTGGTGACCCCCTTCCTGGTCTCTGTAACTTGGGTCACATGTCCTCAGTATCCGGTGTGACCCCACCTCTCATACCTTATACCTTTGGTGACTTGGCCACAGATTCCAGGGTAACCCTCCCCTGCCAGACCCTGTGCTTATTTACACACATCCACAACCTCCAGGATGTTCGCCCTCCCATACCCTGCACCTGGAGTCACATGTCAACAGTTTCCAGCGTGAACCCCACTTCACACACTGCACCTGGGCTCACATATCCACATCGTGCAGGGTGACACCCCTTCCAGACCATTTCCCTGCCATTAAATGCCTGCAGTCCCCAGAGTGACCCCGTACCTCCCAGACACTGTACCTGAGGTCACATATACAGAGTTTCCTGGGTCACCCCCATCCCAGACCCTGTACCTGGGTTCAGATATCCTAGTGTCTTGGGGGACACAGTTCAGACCTTGAATCTAGGGTCAAATGTCCAGTATCCAGGATGACTTGCCTCCCCAATCAGTGCATCTGGGGTCATATGTCCACAATCTTCAAAGTGACCCCATCCCCTAACCCTGCACCTTACTCACACATCCACGGTCTCCAGAGTGACCACATACCAGTACCTACACCTAAGGTCACATGTCCACTGTCTCACGGGTGACCTCTTCCCTGAACTTCTTCCAGATTTCACACGATCACCATTGCCACAGTGACCACCAACAGATCCTGAACCTGTGGTCACAGTTCAACAGTCTGCCTGATGAGACCCATTTTGTACCCTGAACCTTGTGAACCTGCACCTGGGATCACAAGTCCATATTTTCCACGGTGTCATCCCCCAGACCCTGTACCTAGTGTCATATATACAGTCTCCTGGGCTTCCCCACTTCCCATACAATGCACCTGGGATCACACATCCACAGTATCCAGGGTGACCCCCCTCCTAAACCTGTACCTGGTGTCACAGGTCGACAGACTCCAGGATGACCCTACCGTTAAGATCCTGTACCTAGGGTCACAAGTCCACTGTTTCCAGGGTGAGGTCCCTCCCAGACTCTGCACTTGGGGTCACTTGTCGAGAGTCTCCAGGGTGACCCCACCTCCCAGAAACTGTACCTAGGGTGAAACATCCACAGACACTCAGGTTGGCCCCAACTCCCAGAACCTGTACCTGGGGTCCCACATCCATAGTCTCAGGGTTACCACACGCCCAGACATTTAACATGGTGTCCCATGATCTTGGATGCCAGGGTTACTCCCTCCAAGACCCTGTAGTGGGGTCACATGTTTACAGTCTCCAGAGTGTCGTCACTTCCCTGACCCTCCACCTGGAGTCACACAAACACAGGTTCCAAGGTGACTGCCTCGCAGGCCCTGCACCTGGAGTCACATATTCACAATCTCACCTTGGGGGATCCCATTCAGACCCTGGATCTAGGGTCACGTATCCAGTCTCCAAGATGATTTGCCTCCCAAATGGTGCATCTGGGGTCACATGACCACAATCTCCAACGTGAACGCATCCCCTAACCCTGCACCTAAGTCACACGGCAAATAGTTTCCAGAGTGACCTCAACCCAGACCCTGAAACGAGGGTCACATGTACACAGTCTTGGAGGGTAACCCCCTCTGTGAATTTGTACTAGGTTTCATACGTCCACCATCGCCACAGTGACTACCACCAGATCCTGTACCTGTGGTCATAGATCCACAGTCTGCAGGGTGAAACCCATTTCCTACACTGAACTTTGGATCACACGACAACAGTCTCCAGGGTGACCCCACCCAAACCTGCACCTGGGGTCACATGTCCACACTTTCCATGGTGACATACCTGAGACCCTGTACCTACTGTCATATATCCACAATCTCCTGGGTTACCGCAATTCCCATACCATACACCTGTGATCACATGTCCACAGTCTTGAGGGTGGCCCCCTGTATAACCTATACCTGGTGTCACAAGTCCACAGACTCCAGGTGATCCCCACCCTCAAGATCCTGTACCTGGGGTCACAAGTCCACTTTTTCCATGGTGAGTCTACCTCCCAGACCCTGCATTTGGGGTCACATGTCCAGAGTCTTCAGGGTGACCCCACCTCCCAGAAACCATACCTCAGGTGAAATGTCCACCATTTTCAGGATGGCACCAACTCCCAGAACCTGTACCTGGGGTCACACTTCCATACTCTCAGGGTATCCCCACCTCCCAGACATATAACCTTGCGTCTCATGACCCTGGCCACAAGAGTTACCCCCTCCAAGACCCTGTAATAGGGGTCACATGTCCACAGCCTCCTGTTTGTCAAAACTTTGTAGACCTCACCTGGAGTCACACAAACACAGGTTCCATGGTGACTCCCTCGCAGACCCTGCACCTGGAATCACATATTCACAGGCTCCAGGGTGACCTCCTCGGAAATCCTGTACCTGAGATCACATATCTACAGTCTCCAGGGTGAATCCCAGCCCCACACACTGTCTGAATGGAATCATCCAGTCTCCCGTGAGACCCCAATGTCAAGAACTTATCCCTTGTGCTAGAAGTCTACATTCTCCAGGGTGACATTATCTCCCACACCCTGCACCTTGGGTAACATATTCACAGTCTCCAAGGTGACCTTACCTCCCAGACCCTTTACCTGGGGTCACATGTGCAAATTATCCAGGATTCCCGCCACTCCAACACCCTGCACCTGGGTCAAAAGCCCACAGTCTCAAGGGTGACCCCCTATCTGACCATGTTCCTGGGGTACATGGCCAGAATCTCCAGGATGATCTTGAAAGGCATTGCTGAACCACGCAAAGACACTGGAATTCTTGGCCTCCAGAGGAGAAGAATTCAATTTGGGGCCAGAGACAGGCTTGATTGCTTAGAGCTTTTGTGTAATAAAGTTGTATTAAAGTATAAAGGAGATAGAGAAAGCTTCTGACATAGGCATCAGAAGGGGGCAGAAAGAGTAGCCCCTTGCAAGTGTTAGCAATGGAATTATATGGCTCAGATGGTAAAGCATCTGTCTGCAATGCTGGAGACGCAGGTTAGATCCCTGGGTCAGGAAGATCTCCTGGAGAAGGAAATGGCCACCCACTCCAGTACATTTGCCTGGAAAATCCCATGGACAGAGGAGCCTGGTAGTCTACAGTCCATGGGGCCACAGAGTTGGACACAACTGAGCAACTTTACTTTACTTTTAATTAGTTATTCAGATCAGTTCAGTTCCGTTCAGTCGCTCAGTCATGTCTGACTCTTTGGGACCCCATGAATCGCAGCACGCCAAGCCTCCCTGTCCGTCACCAACTCCCGGAGTTTACTCGAACTCATGTACATCGAGTCGGTGATGCCATCCAGCCATCTCATCCTCTGTCATCCACTTTTCCTCCTGTCCCCAATCCCTCACAGCATCAGGGTCTTTTCCAATGAGTCAGCTCTTTGCAGCAGGTGGCCAAATTATTGGAGTTTCAGCTTCAGAATCAGTCGTTCCAATGAACACCCAGGACTGATCTCCTTTAGGATGGACTGGTTGGATGTCCTTGCAGTCCAAGGGACTCTCAAGAGTCTTCTCCAACACCACAGTTCAAAAGCATAAACTCTTCGGTGCTCGACTTTCTTCACAGTCCAATTCTCACATCCATACACGACCACTGGAAAAACCATAGCCTTGACCAGATGGACCTTTGTTGGCAAAGTAATGTCTCTGCTTTTTAATATGCTATCTAGGTTGGTCATAACTTTCCTTCCAAGGAGTAATTTTCTTCGAATTTCATGGCTGCAATCACCATCTGCAGTGATTTTGGAGCCCAAAAAGATAAAGTCTGACACTGCTTCCACTGTTTCCCCATTGATTTCCCATGGAGTGATGGGACCTGATGCCATGATCTTAGTTTTCTGAATGTTGAGGTGTAAGCCAAATTTTTCACTCTCCCCTTTCACTTTCATCAAGAGGCTTTTTAGTTCTTCTTCGATTTCTGCCATAAGGGTGGTGTCATCTGCATGTCTGAGGTTATTGATATTTCTCCTGGCAATCTTAATTCCAGCTTGTGCTTCTTCCAGCCCAGCATTTCTCATGATGTACTTGGCGTATAAGTTAAATAAGCAGGGTGACAACATACAGTCTTGACATACTCCTTTTCCTATTTGGAACCAGTCTGTTGTTCCATGTCCAGTTCTAACCGTTGCTTCCTGAACAGCATACAGGTTTCTCAAGAGGCAGGAGGTGTCTGGTAGTCCCATCTCCTTCAGAATTTTCCACAGTTAATTGTGATCCACACAGTCAATGGCTTTGGCATACTCAATAAAGCAGAAATAGATTTTTTTTCTGGAACTCTCTTGCTCTTTCGATGATCCAGCAGATATTGGCAATTTGATCTCTGGTTCATCTGCCTTTTCTAAAGCCAGCTTGAACATCTGGAAGTTCACAGTTCACATATTGCTGAAGCCTGGCTTGGAGTATTTTGAGCAATTCTTTACTAGCGTGTGAGATGAGCATAATTGTGTGGTATTTTGAGCATTCTTTGGGATTACCTTTCTTTCTAATTGGAATAAAAACTGACCTTTTCCAGTCCTGTGGCCACTGCTGAGTTTTCCAAATTCGCTGGCATTATGAGTGCAGCACTTTCACAGCATCATCTTTCAGTATTTGAAATACTTCAACTGGAATTCCATCACCTTCACTAGCTTTGTTCTTAGCGATGCTTTCTAATTCCCACTTCACTTCACACTCCAGGATGTCTGGCTCTAGGTGAGTGATCACACCATTGTGATTATCTGGGTCATGAAGATCTTTTTGTACAGTTGTTCTGTGTATTCTTGCCACCTCTTCTTAATAGCTTCTGCTTCTGCTAGGTCCATAGCATTTCTATCCTTTATCGAACCCATTTTTGCATGAAATGTTCCCTTGGTATCTCTAGTTTTCTCGAAGAGATCTCTAGTCTTTCCCATTCTGTTCTTTTCCTCTATTTCTTTGCATTGATCTCTGAGGATGGCTTTCTTATCTCTCCTTGCTATTCTTTGGAACTCTGCATTCAAATGGGAATATGTTTCCTTTTCTCCTTTGCTTTTTGCTTCTCTTCTTTTCACAGCTATTTGTAAGCCCTCCTCAGACAACCATTTTGACTTTTTGCATTTCTATTCCATGGGGATACTCTTGATCCCTGTCTCCTGTACAATGTCACAAACCTCCATCCATAGTTCATCAGGCACTCTGCCTATCAGATCGAGTCCCTTAAATCTATTTCTCACTTCCACTGTATATTCATAAGGGATTTGATTTAGGTCATACTTGAATGGCCTAGTGGTTTTCCCCACTTTCTTCAATTTAAGTCAGAATTTGGCAATAACGAGTTCATGATCTGACCACAGTCCTTTCCCAGTCTTGTTTTTGCTGACTCTATAGAGCTTTTCCATCTTTGGTTGCAAAAAATATAATCAATTTGATTTTAGTGTTGACAATCTGGTGGTATCCATATGTAGACTCTTATTTTGTGTTGTTGGAAGAGGGCATTTGCTATGACCAGTGTGTTCTCTTGGCAAAACTCTATTAGCCTTTGTCCTACTTCATTCTGTACTCCAAGGCCAAATTTGCCTTTGAGTTACAGGTGTTTCTTGACTTCCTACTTTTGCATCACAGTCCCCTATAATGAAAAGGACGCCTTTTTTGGATGTTAGTTCTAAAAGGTCTTGTAGGTCTGCATAGAACTGTACAACTTCAGCTTCTGCAGCATTACTGGTTGGGGTATAGGCTTGGATTACCGTGATATTGAATGGTTTGCCTTGGAAACGAACAGAGATCATTCTGTCATTTTTGAGATTGCATCCAAGTACTGCATTTCAGACTCTTTTGTTGACCATGATGGCTATCCATTTCTTCTAAGTGATTCTGGACCACAGTAGTAGATATAATGGTCATCTGAGTTAAATTCACCCATTCTAGTCCATTTTAGTTCACTGGTTCCTAGAATGTCAACATTCACTCTTGCCACCTCCTGTTTGGCCATTTCCAATTTGCCTTGATTCATGGACCTAACATTCCAGATTCCTATGCAATATTGCTCTTTACAGCATTGGACCTTGCTTCTATCACCAGTCACATCCACAACTGGGTATTGTTTTTGGTTTGGCTCTATCCCTTCATTCTTTCTGGAGTTATTTCTCCACTGAACTCCAGTAGCATATTGGGCACCTACTGACCTGGGGAGTTCCTCTTTCAGTATCCTATCATTTTGCCTTTTCTTAATGTTCATGGGGTTCTCGAGGCAAGAATATTGAAGTGTTTTGCCATTCCCTTCTCCAGTGGACCACATTCTGTCAGACCTGTCCACCATGACCCTTCCGTCTTGGGTGGCTCCACACAGCATGGCTTAGTTTCACTGTGTTAGACAAGACTGTGGTCCACGTGATCAGATTGACTAGTTTCCTGTGATTATGGTTTCAGTGTGTCTGCCCTTTGATGCTCTCTTGCAACACATCCAATGTAGTTAGTTATTACAGTGAATCAAAAGAATGTCTGGAGGTTGTAAAGACCTTGCTAGACCTACTCCCATAATTTACAACTTAAGATAACAGGATTAGCCCAAAGTTTTTTTTCCAGAGACTGTCCTCAAGCAGGATACATTATTGCTATATAATCCTAAGGAATGTAGAGGGACAAAAAAAAGTTTGTCCTTTTTCCTCCTTGAGAATTCCAGGCCCCTCTCTCCTTTGGGACCCCTGGATTTCTTATCAATCTGCTGAGGAATTGACTTTCTCATTTCCCCCTTTTGTTTAAGGAGGATTATGTTGCCAAGGGAAAGGGACGTTGTTTTCATTTCATAAATACTTCCTGCTGTCTAGGGGCGTGGTCCCTAAATTGTTAAGGCAACATATTCTCCTAACCCTAATAATGATGGTCTCTGATCCAGGGGCCCCAAGTAATAGTTGGAGGAGGCTGTGGCACTCATAGGAGCTTGGACAACCATTTGTAACTTAAAAACTTTTAGACGGTTAGAAAACCCCATTATACAGTTACAGATGTAAGGCAAAATAGTCATTAAACCAAGTTAAAATCAAAATGAAAAGTCACATTATGCCCATAGTTACATCAGTCCATCTTTGTGTTCTTTAGATGTCATCAGTTTAAGAAGAGGCATCACATGTGATTGTTGTTGAAGGTATCTGCAGACTTGGAGAAAGTCCTTTCCTTGAAGTGGAGATGTCCATCATGGGAAGCCTTCCACTGATGAAGAGGGGAGCTCTCCACAGACCCAGAAGTTAGACTGATTGTGAAATGCTGTGTAGGAGTGAGCCCAAGCATTGTCTTGAGTTTCAAATGGCAGACTCAGGATTTTTGGAGTCAGCATAAGTAGACTTACATAGATTATCACGCCCATCTGAAAAGTACAAAGCCAGAGCATAGAAAGTAAAGACATAAAATGAAGTCACTTAGTTCTGGTCAGGGTGCCACTTCTTAACTCGAGTGTGATGTACCCACAAATCAATTCCTGGCACTTTGACAGCTATGGGAGAAGAAAGAATAACTTGGTAAGGGCCTTCCCAGAGGGGCTCAAGGGATTGGCCCCCAGACCCCAATGTTTTTAAGAGGACCTCGGTTCCTGGCTCAAATCGAGGCTTGCTTGACTCAAGCTGGGTCAGGAGTCAACTCCCAGAGTTCTGTTAATGCCTGTTGAAAAGCTGAGAGCTGAGTTACATAATTAGTAAAGCCCAAGGCTTCAGGGTCTATAACAGTGTCTATGCATAAGAAAGGCTTTCCACAAATACATTCAAAAGGAAACAGTCCCTCCTCATTAAAGCTATGAGTAGGACTTTAAACCAATGGTCCTGTGTCTCAAGTTAATTTATGCAGATGTCTTCTGATAATATCATTAGCTTTTTCAAACTTCCCTGAGGACTGGGGTTTGCAGGAACAGTGTAAGTGATATTTTATTTCTAGAGCTTTAGACACCCTCTGACTAACAGCACCTTCAAAGGCAGAACCATTGTCACTCTGAAAGCTCCGTGGCAATCCAACCTGGGGATAATTTCATGGATTAAAACCTTTATAACCTCCTTATCTTTACAACCTCTCGACGTGACATGAGGCCCGAATCCCCTGCATTGCGTGCAGAGCAATTCCGTGTTCCAAATCAAACATGAAAGGAGCCTTGACTTACTTGATGGAACTCCACAAAGTCCCCAAGAACACTGTCACAAGTCTAGAGGGACCCTGAGGTCACCGCAGCAAGAAGAAAGAGCTCTGTGTACCTCAAATCAAATCGAGATGAGAGCTGCTTCCTAGGCTTTGACACAAGAGGAATGCCAACTTTCCACAAGCCCCTCAAGAGGAGGCTTCTCTCACCTATAGATGAGAGAGGGACCCTGAGTTTGCTGCCTCAAGTGGAATGGACACTGAGATGCCCTGACTCAAAATAAGACGGGATTTCCCTGCAGTGACTTGAATGCAGGCTCGTCTTTCATCTCACAAGATGAAGGGATGTCTGAATCCCCTGTGGAGACCATAGAGAAAGCCCTAGTTCCACGCCTCATTTCGTCAGGAGACCTCACACCCCTTTGACAACTCGAGAGGAATGCGGAGTTCAATGCTTCAAAAGGAGACAAAGCCTGACTCCTCTTGAAAATGGATAGGAATCCCAATATTCATGTGGCAACTGGAAAGGGACCCTGGGTCTCCCGCCTCCACTTGAGATGTGCCCCTATTGCCCTGCCACGCCTAGAGGAGAATCCTGAGTTGTCCCTCACAACTAGACAGGAGTCTTGACGTCGCTGAACAAACACGAGTTTTGAAGGGCCATCCCCGTCGTAACTCGTGAATATACCTCAGGTGTCCAACGAAAATTGAGAAAACCATGAGACATCCCACTCGCCATGAGATGAGGCCAGATTCCCCTACATTGCATGCAGAGCAATTCCGTGTTCGCCATCTAACACGAAAGGAGCATTGGCTTCCTTGTTGGAACTCCATAGAGTCCCCAAGAACACTGTCACAAGTCTAGAGGGACCCTGAGGTCATCGCAGCAACATGATAAAGCTCTGTGTACCCCAAATCAACTCGAGATGAGAGCTGATTCCCTGGCTTCGACTCAAGAGGAATGCCAACTTTCCACAAGCACCTCACGAGGAGGCTTCTCTCAGCTATAAGTATGTGAGAGGGACCCTGAATTTGCTGCCTCAAATGGAATGGACACCTAGATGCCCTGACTCGAAATAAGGCCAGATTTCCCTGCAGTGACTTGAATGCAGGCTCGTCTTTCATCTCACACAATGAAGGGATATCTGAATCCCCTGTGGAGACCCTAAGGAGAGCCGTAGATCCCCGCATCACCTTGACAGGAGGCTTCACATCCCTTTGACAACTCGAGAGAAACACGAAGTTCAATGCTTCTAAAGGAGATGATGCCTGTCTCACCTTGAAAATTGATAGGAATCCCATTGTAACAGTGGCCACTGAAACGGGACACTCAGTCTCCCGCTTCACAGCGAGAGGCGTCCCTTTTGCCCTGCCAAACCTCGAGGAAATCCCGAGGTGTCCCTTGCAACTAGACAGGAGTCTTGACGTGCTGAACTAACACAAGTTTTGAAGGGCTATCCCCGTCGTAACTCGAGAATATACCATAGGTTCCCACCGCAACTCGAGAAAAACCATGAGAATTCCCCCTCGCCACAGGATGAGACCCGATTCCCCTGCTTTGCCTGCAGACAAGTCCGTGTTCCCCATCAAACATGAAAGGAGCCTTGATTTCCTTGATGGAACTGCAGAGAGTCACCAAGAACACTGTCACAAGAGTACAGGGACCCTGAGGTCACCACAGCAACACGAAAGAGCTCTGAGTACCCTAAATCAATTTGCGATTAGACCCAATTCCCCGACATTGGCTCCAGAGCCATCTCGCGTTCCACATCAAACACAAGTGGCTTGACTTCCTTTAGGCAACTCCAGGGAATCCCCAAGAAGACCGTCCGAAGTCCAGAGGAACACCAAGGACAGCACAGCAACTTGAGAAAAGCTCCATGTACCCCATCATCTCGAGATCAGAGCGGATTCCCTGGCTTCAACTCAAGAGGAATGCCAACTTTCCACAAGCACCTCAAGAGGAGGCTTCTCTAAGCTATGGGTATGTGAGAGGGACCCTGAGTTTGCTGCCTCAAGTGGAATGGACACTGAGATGCCCTAACTCGTAATAAGGCAGGATTCCCCTGCAGTGACATAAATGTAGGCTCATCTTGCATTTCCCAAAATGAAGGGATGTCGGAAAACCCTGTGGAGACAATAGAGAAAACCCTAGTTCCCCGCCTCATCACGACAGGAGGCCTCACATCCTTTTGAAACCTCGAGAGACACGCAGAGTTCAATTCTTCAAAAGGAGTCGATGCCTGACTCCTCTTGAAAATTGATATTAATCCCAATACCCCTGTGGCACCAGGAAAGGGACCCTGGGTCTCCCGCCTCTCTTTGAGAGGGGTCCCTATTGCCCTGCCAAGCCTCAAAAAGAATCCCGAGGTGTCCCTCACAACTAGACAGGAGTCCTGACATCACTGAACAAACACGAGTTTTGAAGGGCCATCCCTGTCTTAACTCGAGAATGTTCCCCAGGTTACCACCGCAACTCCAGAAACACCATGAGACTTCCCCCTCTATGCCAGATGATGCCCAATTCCACTGCATTGTGTGCAGAGTAATTCCGGGTTCCACATAAAACACGAAAGGAGCCTTGACTTCCTTGATGGAACTCCATAGAGTCCCCAAGAACACTGTCACAAGTCTAGAGAGACCCTGAGGTCACTGCAGCAACATGAAAGAGCTCCGTGTACCCCAAATCAACTCGAGATGAGGCCCGATTCCCTTGCATTGGCTCCTGAGCAATTCCGCGTTCCCCATCAAGCACAACAAGTGGCTTCACTTCCTATAGGCAACTCCAGAGATTCCCCGAGAGCACCGTCCCAAGTCTAGAGGAACACCAAATTCAGCACAGCAACTCGAGAAAAGCTCCGTGTAGCCGAAATCATCTTGAGATCAAAGTGGATTCCCTGGCATTGACTCAAGGGGAATGCCAACTTTCAACAAGCTCCTCAAGTGGAGTCTTCTCTCAGCTATAGGTATGTGAGAGGGACCGTGAGTTTCTGCCTCAAGTGGAATGGACACTGAGATGCCCTGACGTGAAAGAAGGCCGGATTTCCTGCAGTGACTTGAATGCAGGCTCGTCTTTCATCTCAAAAAATGAAGGGATGCCTGAATCCCCTGTGTAGACCCTAGAGAAAGCCCTAGTTCCCCGGCTCATCTCACCAGGAGGCCTCACATCTCTTTGATAACTCAAGAGGAACGTGGAGTTCATAACTTTAAAAGGACACAATGCACGATTCATCTTGAAAATTGATAGGAACCCCAGTATAGCTGTGGCAACTTGAAAGGACACTGGGTCTCCCGCCTCACCTATTACCCTGAAAGCCTCGAAAAGAATCCCGAGTTGTCCCTCAAAACTAGACAGGAGTCCTGACGTCACTAAGCAAACATGAGTTTTGAGGGGCCATCCCCGTCGTCACTCAAGAATATAACTCAGGTTTCCTCCGCAACTCGAGAAAAACCATGAGACTTCACGCTCGATGAGAGATGAGGTCAGAATCCCCTGCATTGCGTGCAGAGCAATTCCGTGTTCCCCATCAAACATGATAGGAGCCTTGACTTACTTAATGGAACTCCAGAGAGTCCCCGAGAACACTGATACAAGTCTAGAGGGACCGTGAGGTCACCGCAACAACACGAAAGAGCACGGTGTACCCCAAATCAACTCGAGATGAGGCCAGATTCCACTATATTGGCTCCAGAGCCATTCGGCGTTCCCCATCAAACACGACAAGTGTCTTGACTTCCTTTAGGCAACTCCAGAGATTCCCCAGGAACACCAGCCTAAGTATAGAGGAACACCAAGTTCAGCACAGCAACTAGAAAACAGCTCCATGTACCTCAAATCATCTCGAGATGAGAGCTGATTCCATGGCTTTGATTCAAGAGGAATGCCAGCTTTAAACAACACCTAAAGAGGAGGCTTCTCTCAGCTATAGGTACATGAGAGTGACCCTGAGGTTGCTGCTTCAGGTGGAATGGACACCGAGATGCCCTGACTCGAAATAAGGCCGGATTTCCCAGCAGTGACTTGAATGCAGGCTCGTCTTTCATCTCACAAGATGAAGGGATGTCTGAATCCCCTGTGGAGACCCTAGAGGATACCCTAGTTCCCCGCCTCATCTCGAGAGGAGGCCTCACATCCCTTTAACAACACGAGAGGCAGGCGGAGTTCAATGCTTCAAAAGGAGACAAAGCCTGACTCCTCTTGCAAACTGACAGGAGGCACAGTATCGCTCCGGCAACTGCAAAGGGAAACTTAGTCTCCCACCTCACCTCGAGAGGCTTCCCTATTGTCCTGCCAAACCTTGAGGAGAATCCCATGGTGTCCCTCACAACTAGACAGGAGTCCACACATCGCTGAACAAACACGAGTTTTGAAGGGTCATCCTGCCATAACATAACCCAGGTTACCACCGCAACTCCAGAAAAACAATGACTTTTCCCTCACCTCGAGATGAGGCCCGATTCCCCTGTAATGCATGCAGAGTAAGTGCGTGTTCCCATCACACTGGAAAGGAGGCTTGACATACTTGATGGAACTCGAGAGAGACCCCAAGAACACTGTCACAAGTCTAGAGGGACCCTGATGTCCCTGCAGCAACATGAAACGGCTCCGTCTACTCCAAATCAACTCGAGATGAGGCCCGATTCCCCCGCATTGTCTCCAGAGCCATCCCGCGTTACCCATCATACACGACAAGGGGCTTACTTCCTTTATGCAACTCCAGAGTTTCCCCAAGAATACCGTCTCTCGTCTAAAGGAACACCAAGTTCAACACAGCAACTTGAGAAAAGCTCCATGTACCCCAAATCATCTCGAGATGAGAGCTGATTCCCTGGCTTTGACTCAAGAGTAATGTCAACTTTCCACAAGCACCTCTCAAGGAGGCTTCTCTCAGCTATATGTATGTGAGAGGGATCCTGAGTTTGCTGCCTCAAGTGGAATGGACACTGAGATGCCCTGACTCGAAATAAGGCCGAAATTCCCTGCAGTGACTTGAATGCACGCTCGTCTTTCACCTCACAAGTTGAAGGGATGTCTGAATCCCCTGTGAAGACCCTAGAGAAAGCCCGAGTTCCCTGCCTCATCTCGAAAGGATGCCTCACATCCCTTTGACAACACGAGTGAAACGCGGCGTTCAATGCTTCAAAAGTAGACGATGCAAGACTCCTCTTGAAAACTGAAAGGAATCCCAGTATCACTGTGGCAACTTGAAAGGACACTGGGTCTCCCGCCTCACCTCGAGAGGAGTCCCAATTGCCCTGCCAAGCCTCGAAGAGAATCCCGAGTTATCCCTCACAACAAGACAGGGGTCCTGACGTCGCTGAACAAACACGAGTTTGGAGGGGCTATCCCCATCATCACTCGAGAATATATCCCAGGTTCCGTTCGCAGCTCGCGAAAAACAATGAGACTCCCCGCTCGATGAGAGATGAGATCGGATTCCCCCGCATTGCGTGCAGAGCAACTCCGTGTTCCCCATCAAACATGAAAGGAGCCTTGACTTCCTTGATGGAACTCCAAAGAGTCCCCAAGAACACTGAAACAAGTCTAGAGGGACCCTGAGGTCCCCGCAGCAACATGAAAGGGCTCCATGTAATCCAAATCATCTCGAGATGAGGCCCATATCTCCTGCAATGCATGCAAAGTACGTGTTCCCCATCAAACAGGAAAGGAGCCTTGACTTCCTTGATGGAACTCCAGAGAGTCCCCAAGAACACTGAAACAGTCTAGAGGGACCCTGAGGTCACTGCAGCAACACGAAAGAGCTCGGTGTACCCAAAATCAACTCAAGATGAGGCCGATTACCCTACATTGGCGCCATAGCCATCCGGCATTCCATAAAACACGACAAGTGGCTTCACTTCCTTTAGGCAACTCCAGAGATTCCGCGAGAACACCGTCCTAAGTATTGAGGAACACCAAGTACAGCACAGCAACTAAAAAAACAGCTCCGTGTACCTCAAATCATCTCGAGAGGAGAGCTGATTCCCTGGCTTTGACTCAAGAGGAATGCCAGCTTTAAACAACACCTAAAGAGGAGGCTTCACTCAGCTATAGCTACATGAGAGGGACCCTGAGTTTTCTGCCTCAAGTGGAATGGACACCAAGATGCCCTGACTCGAAAAATGGGTGGATTTCCCTGCAGTGACTTGAATGCAGGCTCGTCTTTCATCTCACAAGATGAAGGGATGTCTGAATCTCCTGTGGAGACCCTAGAGAATACCCTAGTTCCCCGCCTCATCTCGACAGGAGGCCTCACATCCCTTTGACAACCCGAGAGGCACGCGGAGTTCAATGCTTCAAAAGGAGACGAAGCCTGACTCCTCTTGAAAATGACAGGAGTCACAGTATCGCTCTGGCAATTGCAAAGGGAAACTTAGACTCCCGCCTCACATCGAGAGGCATCCCTATTTTCCTGCAAACCCTCAAGGAGAATCCCAAGGTGTCCCTCGCAACTAGACAGAAGTCCTGACGTCGCTGAACAAACACGAGTTTTTAAGGGCCATCCCACCAAAACTCAAAAACATAACCCAGGTTCCCACCGCAACTCCAGAAAAACAATGAGACTTTTCCCTTGCCTCGAAATGAGGCCCGATGCCCCTGCAATGCATGCAGAGTAAGTCGTGTTCCCATCAAACACGAAAGGAGCCTTGACGTCCTTGATGGAACTCAAGAGAGACCCCAGGAACACTGTTACAAGTCTAGAGGGACATTGAGGTCCCTGCAGCAACATGAAAGGGCTCCGTGTACTCCAAATCAACTCGAGATAAGGCCCGAGTCCTCTGCAATGCATGCAGAGTAAGTGCGTGTTCCCCATCAAACACGAAAGGAGGCTTGACTTCCTTGATGGAACTCCAGAGAGACCCCAAGAACACTGTCACAAGTCTAGAGGGACACTGAGGTCCCTGCAGCAACATGGAAGGGCTCCGTGTACTCCAAATCAACTCGAGATGAGGCCCGAGTCCTCTGCAATGCATGCAGAGTAAGTGCGTGTTCCCCATCAAACACAAAAGGAGGCTTGACTTCCTTGATGGAACTCCAGAGAGACCCCAAGAACACTGTCACAAGTCTAGAGGGATCCTGAGGTCAATGCAGCAACATGAAAGGGCTCCATGTACTCCAAATCAACTCGATATGAGGCCCTATTCCCTCGCATTGTCTCCAGAGCCATCCTGTGTTACCCATCATACACGACAAGGGGCTTACGTCTTTTAGGCAACTCCAGAGTTTCCCCGAGAATATCGTCTCAAGTCTAAAGGTACACCAAGTTCGACACAGCAACTCGAGAAAAGCTCCGTGTGCCCCAAATCATCTCGAGATGAGAGCTGACTCCCTGCCTTCGAATCAAGAGGAATTCCAACTTTCCACAAGCCCCTCAAGAGGGGGATTCTCTCAGCTATAAGTATGTGAGAGGGACCCTCCGTTTGCTTTCTCAAGTGGAATGGACACCGAGATGCCCTGACTCGAAATAAGCCCGGATTTCCCTGCAGTGACTTGAATGCAGGCTTGCCTTTCATCTCACAAGATGAAGGGATGTCTTAATCCCTTGTGGAGACCCTAGACAATACCCTAGTTCCCCGCCTCATCTCCACAGGAAGCCTCACATCCCTTTGACAACACGAGATGCACGCGGAGTTCAATGCTTCAAAAGGAGACGAAGCCTGACTCCTCTTGACAACTGACAGGTGTCACAGTATTGCTCTGGCAACTGCAAAGGGAAACGTGATCTTCCGCCTCACCTGGAGAGGCATCCCTATTTTCCTGCCAACCCTCGATGAGAATCCCAAGGTGTCCCTTGCAACTAGATAGGAGTCCTGAGGTCGCTGAACAAACACGTGTTTGGTGGGGCCATCCCCGTCGTCACTCAAGAATGTAACCCAGTTTCCCTCCACAACTCTAGAAAAACCATGAGACTCCCTGTTCGATGAGAGATGAGATCAGATTCCCCTGCATTGCATGCAGAGCAATTCCGTGTTCCCCATCAAACATGAAAGGAGCCTTGACTTCCTTGATGGAACTCCAGAGAGTCCCCAAGATTACTGATACTAGTCTAGAGGGACACTGAGGTCCCCGCAGCAACATAAAAGAGCTCGGTGTACCCCAAATCAACTCGAGATGAGGCCGATTCCCCTACATTGGCTCCAGATCCATCTGGCATTCCCCAAAACACGACAAGTGGCTTGACTTCCTTTAGGCAACTCCAGAGATTCCCCGAGACAACGTCCTAAAAACAGAGGAACACCACGTTCAGCACAGCAACTAGAAAACAGCTCCATGTGCCTCAAATCATCTCGAGAGGAGATCTGATTCCCTGGCTTTGACTCAAGAGGAATGCCAGCTTTAAACAACACCTAAAGAGGAGGCTTCACTCAGCTATAGCTATGTTAGAGGGACCCTGAGTTTGCTGCCTCAAGTGGAATGGACACCGAGATGCCCTGATGCAAAATAAGGCCGGATTTCCCTGCAGTGACTTGAATGCAGGCTCGTCTTTCATCTCACAAGATGAAGGGATGTCTGAATCCCCTGTGGAGACCCTAGAGAATACCCTAGTTCCCCGCCTCATCTCGACAGGAGGCCTCACATCCCTTTGACAACACAACAGGCACACGGAGTTCAATGCTTCAAAAGGAGACAAAGCCTGACTCCTCTTGAAAACTGACAGGAGTCACAGTATTGCTCTGGCAACTGCAAAGCGAAACTTGGTCTCACGCCTCACCTCGAGAGGCGTCCCTATTGTCCTGCCAAGCCTCGAGGAGAATCCCAAGGTGTCCCTCACAACTAGACAGGAGTCCACACATCACTGAACCAACACGAATTTTGAAGGGCCATCCCCGCCGTAACTCGAGAACATACATCAGGTTCCTGCCACAACTCGAGAAAACCATGAGAATTCCTTCTTGCCGCAAGATGCGGCCCGATTCCCCTGCACTGCATGCAGAGCAATTCCGTGTTCCCCATCAAACACGAAAGGAGCCTTGACTTCCTAGATGAAACTCCACATAGTCCCCAAGAACTCTGTCACAAGTCTAGAGGGACCCTCAGGTCAACACAGCAACATGAAAGAGCCCCGTGTACTTGAATACAACTCGAGATGAGGCCCGATTCCCTTGCATTGGCTCCAGAGCAATCCTGCATTCCTCATCAAACAGGACAAATGGCTTGACTTCTTTTAGACAACTCCAGAGATTCCCCGAGAACACCGTCACAAGTCTAGAGGAATACCAAATTCAGCTCAGCAACTCGAGAAAAGCTCCGTGTACCCCAAATCATCTCAAGATGAGAGCTGATTCCCTGGATTTGACTCAAGAGGAATGCCAACTTTCCACAAGCACTATACAAGGAGGCTTCTCTCAGCTATGAGTACGTGAGAGGGACCCTGAGTTTGTTGCCTCAAGTAGAATGGACACCGAGATGCCCTGACTCGAAATAAGGCCGGAATTCCCTGCAGTGACTTGAATGCAGGCTTGGCTTTCATCTCACAAGATGAAGGGATGTCTGAATCTCCTGTGGAGACCCTAGAGAATAGGCTAGTTCCCCGCCTCATCTCGACAGGAGGCCTCACATCCCTATGGCAACACGAGAGGCACGCGGAGTTCAATGCTTCAAAAGGAGACGAAACCTGACTCCTCTTGAAAACTGACAGGAGTCACAGTATCACTCTGGCAACTGCAAAGGGAAACTTGGTCTCCCTCTTCACTTCGAGAGATTTCCCTATTCTCCTGCCAAGCCTCTAGGGGAATCCCAAGGTGTCCCTCGCAACTAGACAGGAGTCCTGACGTCGCTGAACAAACTCGAGTTTTGAAGGGCCATCCCCGCCGTAACTTGAGAACATAACTCAGGTTACTGCCGCAACTCCAAAAGAAAAAAATGAGTCTTTTCCCTCGCCATGAGATGAGGCCCGATTCCCCTGCAATGCATGCAGCGTAAGCCCGTGTTCCCCATCAAACACGAAAGGAGCCTTGACTTCCTTGATGGAACTCCAGGGAGACCCCAAGAACACTGTCACAAGTCTAGAGGGACCCTGAGGTCCACGCAGCAACATGAAAGGGCTCAGTGTACTCCAAATCAACTCGAGATGAGGCCCGACTCCCCTGCATTGTCTCCAGAGCCATCCCGCATTACCCATCATACACGATATGGGGCTTACTTCCTTTAGGCAACTCCAGAGTTTCCCCGAGAATACCGTCTCAAGTCTAAAGGAACACCAAGTTCAGCACAGCAGCTTGAGAAAAGCTCCGTGTACCCCAAATCATTTCGAGATGAGAGCTGATTCCATGGCTTCGACTCAAGAGGAATGCCAACTTTCCACAAGCCCAACAAGAGGAGTCTTCTCTCAGCTTTAGGTATGTGAGAGGGACCATGAATTTGCTGCATCAAGTGGAATGGTCACCGAGATGCCGTGACTCAAAATAAGGCCGGATTTCCCTGCAATGACTTTCATGCAGGCTCATCTTTCATCACACAAGATGAAGGGATGCCTGAATCCCCTGTGGAGACCCTAGAGAAAGCCCAGTTCCCCGGGTCATCTCGACAGGAGGCCTCACATCCTTTTGAAACCTCGAGAGGCACGCGGAGTTAAATGCTTCAAAAGGAGAGGATGGCTGCCTCATCTTGAAAATTGATAGGAATCCCAAAATACCTGTGGCAACTGGAAAGGACCTTGGGTCGCCCCCCTCACCTCTAGAGGCGTCCCTATTGTCCTGCCAAGCCTCGAGGAGAATCCCGATCTGTCCCTCGCAGCTAGACAGGGGTCCTGATGTCACTGAACCAACATGAGTTTTGAAGGTCCATCCCCGCCGTAACTCGAGAGCATACACCAGGTTCCCGCCACAACTCGAGAAAACCATGAGAATTCCCCCTCGCCGTGAGATGAGGCCCGATTCCCCTGCATTGCGTGCAGAACAAGTCCATGTTCCCCATCAAACATGAAAGGAGCCTTGACTTCCTAGATGAAACTCCTCATAGTTCCGAAGAACTCTGTCACAAGTCTAGAGGGACCCTGAGGTCAACGCAGCAACACGAAAGAGCCCCGTGTACTTGAAATCAACTTGAGATGAGGCCCGATTCCCCTGCATTGCCTCCAGAGCAATCCTGCATTCCTCATCAAACAGGACAAGTGGCTTGACTTCTTTTAGGCTACTCCAGAGACTCCCCGAGAACACCGTCACAATTCTAGAGGAACACCAAGTTCAGCACAGCAACTCGAGAAAAGCTCCATATACCCCAAATCATTTCGAGATGAGAGCTGATTCCCTGTCTTCAAATCAAGAGGAATACCAACTTTCCACAAGCAACTCAAGCGCAGGTTTTCTCAGCTCTAGGTATGTGAGAGGGACCCTGAGTTTGCTGCCTCAAGTGGAATGGACACCGAGATGCCCTGATTCGGTGGGGCCGAGAATTCCCTGCAGTGACTTGCATGCAGTGACTTTCATGCAGGCTCGTCTTTCATCTCACAAGATGAAGGGATGTCTGAATCCCCTGTGAAGACCCTAGAGAAAGCCCTAGTTCCCAGCCTCTTCTCGAAAGGAGGCCTCACATCCTTTTGACAACACGAGTGGAACACAGAGTTCAATGCTTCAAAAGTAGACGATGTAGGTGTAGCAGTAGCTAACACCTCCATCATGTCATATACTTACTACTGCATTATGTGATAGGAACATTGAAGATATACTCTGTTAACAACTTCAAGTATTTAGTTCAGTGCTGTTAACTATAATCACCATGCTATGCATTAGATGCCCAGAACTTATTCATCTTATACCTTGAAGTTCATATTCTTTGACCAACACCTCCCCATTTCTCCCATCCTCCCCCTGGGCCGTGGTAGCCATTCTTCTACTCTCTGTCACTATGTATTCAACTTTTTAAAAAGCTGCATGTAAGTGGGGCTTCCTTGGTGGCTCAGCAGTAAAGAATCTGCCTGTAATGCAGGAGATATGGGTTTGACACCTTGGTGGGGAAGATCCCCTGGAGAAGGGAATGGCAACCCACTTCTGTATTCTTTCCTGGGAAATCCCATGGACAGAGGAGCCTGGCAAAGGGTTGCAAAGAATTGGACATGACTTAGTAACTAAACAACAACAACATGTAAATGAGATCACCCCATATTTCTTTATTGTGTGACTTGTTTCACTGAGTATAACACCCTCTAGATCCATCCATATTGTTGCAAATGGCAAGATTTTTTTACATGGCTGAGTAATATTCCATTGTGTATGTCTATGTGTATGTGTGTGTGTGTGTGTGTGTGTGTGTGTGTGTGTGTGTGTGTGTGTGTGTGTGTATCCCCTACCTGTTTATCCACTTGTCTGCTGACAGACACCCAGGCTCTTTCTGTACGTTGGCCACTGTGAGCAATGCTGTGATGAGCATGTGGGGACAGATACCCATGAGTCAGGGCATACAGGTGGTCTCTAGAAGTGAGAGTAACTTCCGTCTATGAGTCAGGAAGAACACTGAGAAACTAAATTCTGCCAATGATCTGAGTAGGCCTGGAAGCAGATTCCCCCTCAGAGTGTCCCACAAGAGACCAGCCAACACCACCTTGATTTTGGCACTGTGAGCCCTTGAGTAGAGAACCCAGCTGAGCTTCCTTGAGCTGTGAGATAATAAATGGGTGTTATTTTAAGCTGCTAAGTTTGTGATAATTTGTTATGACAGCAATGAAAAACTAATACACGCAGTAGTTATCTATCACTGAATGATCAGGGACCCTGAAATCTTTGGAACAAGTATGCTTTTCTCCAACCCAAGAATCAGGCCCACTTTGAGAGATCTGGCTTCTCTTGACTTCCCAAAGACAACAAACTGATGCTTTCAACTATGGTTAGAATACCATTTTCAATTCCCCTGGTGTTAGAAATTTAAATTAACCAAAATAATAGAGGTTGTTCTATATCTTTTTTCAGGTTGTGAGGGAAACATTTGAGAGAGATTGTCCCCTTTGCATAAACTGGGCTATGTCTAACTAATAGTTTGATTTTCTATTAAGCTTCAGGGGAAGTGAGAAATGATGGTTTTCATAGAATTAGTAAATGCCACCAAAACTAAAGGTCAAACTAAGTTGACATTAAATACAGTATTTCCAGTGGGGCAGTGTGGGGTGCTTGAAAGAACAGTTCCAACAAGTCCCTACAATGCCTATTCTCTGAGCTTGTTATGAGTGCTAATGGAATCCAGTAAAACTCTGTCCATCCCCGGCCTTTCCACTTGTGACATATATTAGCCACAAGTCTGTTTTCACAGACAAAGCACCCTTGGCGACCAACGTGAAGAACCGTGTGGCTGATTCCACATTGCAGATGTTGCATTCATCCATGCAGGCTTCTCAGGGCCCCTGGCACTGCCAGCTTTCAGGATCACTGTGAACTCAACACTGATTTATCCCCTCATGTGGCTTTGGAGGACAGAGAAATAAAGGAGCATGGACACAGGGCAGATTACAGCTGAGTTGAGTTTGCACAGGAAACTCAAGCTTGAATTAAGGGCCTGGTATCCTGGGAGCTTCAAGAAGCAGAGGGAAGAAAGCTTATACAGAAAATACACACAGACTTGGGAACCAGACTGCTATAGGTATGAATCCCAGATCCACCACTTAATAGCTGTGTATCCTTAGCCTGGTGTCTCAGACGATAAAGAATCTGCCTGCAATGCAGAAGACTCGAGTTCAGTCCCTGGGTTGGGAAGATCCCCTGAAGGAGGGAATGGCAACTCATCCCAGTATTCTTGCCTGGAGAATCCCATGGAGAGAGGAGCCTGGTGGGCCACAGTCCATGGGATTGCAAAGAGTTGGACACGAACGAATGACTAACATCCTTAGATGTGGGCTTCCCAGGTGGCACTAGTGGTAAAGAACCCGCCTGCCAATGGAGGAGACCCAAAAGACACAGGTTCGATCACTGGGTTGGGAAGATCCTCTGGAGGAGGACATGGCAACCTACTCTGACATTATTGCCTGGAGAATCCCTCGGACAGAGAAGCCTGGGAGGCTCCAGTCTATAATGTCGCAAAGAGTAGGACACAACTGAAGTGACTTGGCACGAATTCATCCTTAGATATGGTTTTAACCACTTTGATCCTCAATTTCCTCATCTGTAAAATAATGAAGAGATACCCCACACCCAAGGGCAAAGGTGAAGCCCCAGCAAGATGGTAGGAAGGGTGAAATCACATTTAGAATCAAACCCCATACCCACCAGAGATGCTCAGAGGGCTCAAGGGCCCAGAGACCCTACAGAGACTGAGACAGAACTGTGTTTCAGTACCTCCTGAGGAGGTACAGGTCAACAGTGGACTGCTGCAGGAGCAGGGGCTCTGGATGAAGTAGACCTGGGTATGGCATAAATACTCTTGGAGGAGATTGCCATTAGCCCCACCACAGAACTGCCAGAACTTATACAGGACTGGGAAAATAGACTCTGGGAGGGCACAAACAGAATCTTGTATGCACCAGGACCCAGGAGAAAGGAGCAGTGACCCCACAAGAGACTGACCCAGACTTGTCCATGAGGATCGAGGAGTCTTTGGCAGAGGCATGCATCAGTGTGGCCTGCTGCAGGGTTGGGGACACTGAGTGTAGCAGTACATGCATGGGACCTTTTGAAGGAGGTCGCCATTATCTTCATTAGCTCCACCATAGTTTGGCCCCAGGTCAAATAACATGGACGGAACACAGCCCCACCCATCAACAAAAATTGGATTAAAGATTTATTGAGCATGGCCCTGCCCATCAGAATAAGACCCAGTTTCCCCCTCAGTGAGTCTCTCCCATCAGGAAGCTTCCATAAGTCTCTTATCCTTCTCCATCAGAGGCCAGACAGACTGAAAATCACAATCACAGAAAACTAAACTATCTGATCACATGGACCACAGCCTTGTCTAACTCAATGAAACTATGAGCCATGCTGTGTAGGGCCACCCAAGATGGATGGGTCATGGTGGAGAGTTCTGACAAAATGTGGTCCACTGGAGAAGGGAATAGCAAACCACTTCAATATACTTGCCTTGAAAAGAAGAGAAGCGAAAGGCAAAGGAGAAAAGGAAAGATACACCCATCTGAATGCAGAGTTCCAAAGAATAGAAAGGAGAGAGAAGACAGCCTTCCTCAGTGATAAATGCGAAGAAATAGAGGAAAACAATAGAAGGGGAAAGACTAGAGATCTCTTCAAGAAAATTAGAGATATCAAGGGAATATTTCATGCAAAGATGGGCACAATAAAGGACAGAAATGGTGTGGACCTAACAGAAACAGATATGCAGATGACACCACCCTTATGGCAGAAAGTGAAGAGGAACTAAAGAGCCTCTTGATGAAAGTGAAAGGGGAGAGTGAAAAAGTTGACTTAAAGCTCAACATTCAGAAAACTAAGATCATGGCATCTGGTCCCATCACTTCATGGAAAATAGATGGGGAAACAGTAGAAACAGTGTCAGACATTATTTTTGGGAGCTCGAAAATCACTGCAGATGGTGACTGTAGCCATGAAATTAAAAGACGCTTACTCCTTGGAAGGAAAGCTATGACCAACTTAGATAGATATTAAAAAGCAGAGACATTACTTTGCCAACAAAGGTCCATCTAGTCAAGGCTATGGTTTTTCCAGTGGTCGTGTATGGATGTGAGAGTTGGACTGTGAAGAAAGCTGAGTGCCGAAAAATTGATGCTTTTGAACTGTGGTGTTGGAGAAGACTCTTGAGAGTCCCTTGGACTGCAAGGAGACCCAACCAGTCCATCGTGAAGGAGATCAGTCCTGGGTGTTCATTGGAAGGACTGATGCTGAAGCTGAAACTCCAATACTTTGGCCACCTGATTCGAAGAGTTGACTCATTAGAAAAGACCCTGATGCTGGGAGGGATTGGGGGCAGGAGGAGAAGGGGACGACAGAGGATGAGATGGATGGGTGGCATCACCGACTCAATGGGCATGAGTTTGAGTAAACTCTGGGAGTTGGTGATGGACAGGGAGGCCTGGCGTGCTGTGATTCATGGGGTTGCAAAGAGTCAGACATGACTGAGCGACTGAACTGAACTGAACTGAACTGAACTGAAGCAGAAGATATTAAGAAGAGGTGGCAAGAATACATGGAAGAACTATACCAAAAATATCTTCACGACCCAGAAAATCACAATGATGTGATCACTCACCTAGAGCCAGACATCCTGGAATGTGAAGTCAAGTGGGCCTTAGGAAGCATCACTATGAAAGAAGCTGGTGGAGGTGATGGAATTCCAGCTGAGCTATTTCAAGTCCTCAAAGATGATGCTGTGAAGAGTGCTGCACTTAATATGCCAGCAAATCTGGAAAACTCAGCAGTGGCCACAGGACTGGAAAAGATCAGTTTTCATTCCAATCCCAAAGAAAGGCAGTGCCAAAGAATGCTCAAACTACCACACAATTGCACTCATCTCACATGCTAGCAAAGTAATGCCCAAAATTTTTCACGTCAGGCTTCAACAGTACGTGAACCATGAACTTTCAGATGTTCAAGCTGGTTTTAGAAAAGGCCGAGGACCCAGAGATCAAATTGCCAACATCCATTGGATCATCACAAAAGCGAGACAGTTCCAGAAAAACATCTACTTCTCTTTCATTGACTACTTTGACTTTGACTGTGTGGATCACAACAAACTGTGGAAAATTCTTAAAGAGATGGGAATACCAGACCACCTGACCTGCCTCCTGAGATATCTGTATGCAGGTCAAGAAGCAACAGTTAGAACTGAACATGGAACAACTGGCTGGTTCCAAATTGGTAAAGGAGTACGTCAAGGCTGTATATTGTCACCCTGCTTATTTAACTTATCTATAGAGTCCATCATGAGAAATGCTGGACTGGATAAAGCACAAGCTGGAATCAAGATTGCTGGGAGAAATATCAATAACCTCAGATATGCAGATGACACCAACCTTATGGCAGAAAGCAAAAGAACTAAAGAGCCTCTTGATGAAAGTGAAAGAGGAAAGTGGAAAAAGTTGGCTTAAAACTCAACATTCAGAAAACTAAGGTCATGGCATCTGGTCCCATCACTTCATGGCAAATAGATGGGGAAACAGTGGAAACAGTCAGAGACTTTATTTTCAGGGGCTCAAATATCACTGCAGATGGTGACTGAAGCCATGAAATTAAAAGATGCTTACTCCTTGAAAGAAAAGCTATGACCAACCTAGACAACATATTAAAAAGCAGAGACATTACTTTGCAAACAAAGGTCCATCTAGTCGAAGCTATGGTTTTTCCAGTAGTCATGTTTGGATGTGAGAGTGGACTATAAAGAAAGCTGAACACCGAAGAATTGATGCTTTTGAACTGTGGTGTTGGAGAAGACTCTTGAGAGTTCCTTGGACTGCAAGGAAATCCAACCAGTCCATCTTAAAGGAAATCAGTCCTGAATATTCATTGGAAGGACTGATGATGAAGCTGAAAGTCCAATAGTTTGGCCATCTGATGTGAAGAACTGATTCATTTGAAAAGACTGGGAAAAATTGAAGGCAGGAGGAGAAGGGGACAACAGATGATGAGATGGTTGGATGGCATCACCAACTCAATGGACAAGAGTTTGAGTAAACTCCGGGAGTTGGTGATGGACAGGGAAGCCTGGCCTGCTGCAATACATGGGGTCACAAAGAGTCTAACACGACTGAGTGACTGAACTGAACTGAACTGAAAATGAGATAGTATTAGATTAAAAGTAAGATAATTGAAGAAATGAACACTCCCCTACTTCATTGTTTTCTATTATTCTTACTTTTTATTTGTACATTTTACTTGTTACTCTTTTTCCCCCATTTATTTTTATTAGTTGGAGGCTAATTACTTTACAATATTGTAGTGGTTTTTGCCATACGTTGACATGAATCAGCCATGGATTTACATGTATTCCCCATCCCGATCCCCCCACCCACCTCCCTCTCCACCCACTCCCTCTGGGTCTTCCCAGTGCACCAGCCCCGAGCACTTGTCTCATGCATCCACCCTGGGCTGGTGATCTGTTTCACCCTTGATAATATACATGTTTCGATGCTCTTGTTTATTATTTAGTATCTATCTCCCTATCAACCAGAATGTAAGTTCCATGATGTCAGGAACTTTGCTTGTTTACTTTGGTTGGCCTAGAGGCAACAAGTCAATAATCTTCCCTGGTGACTCAGTCGATAAAGTGTTCACCCAGAATGTGGGAGACCTGGGTTCGATCCCTGGGTCAGGAAGATCCGGTGGAGAAGGAAATGGCAACCCACTCCCATATTCTCGCCTGGAGAATTCCATGGGTGGGCCTGGCGGGCTACAGTCCACTGGGTCACAAAGTGTCAGACATGGCTAAGTGACTAACTTAGAGGCAACAAGAGGCAGGAGAGCTTAGTGGTTAAGAGCAACGGCTCCAGAACCAGGTTTCTGAGGTTTCAATATGGACTGCTGTGTGAACCTGGGACAATTACTCAACTTCTCAATTCCTCAGTTTTCCTATATTTAAAATGACAGTAATAAAACTTTCCAAGGGAATTCTACTGCCTTGTTGGTGGGAATGTAAATTGATACAGCTACTATGGATAACAGTGTGGAGATTCCTTAAAAAACTAGGAATAAACTACCTTGCTTGCATGTATGCCAAGTTGCTTCAGTCATGTCCCACTCTTTGTGATCCTATGGACTGCATCCCACCAGGTTCCTCTGTCCATGGGATTCTCCAGGCAAGAATACTGGAGTAGGTTGCCGTGCCCTCCTCCAGGGGATCTCCCTGACCCAGGGATTGGACCTATGTCTCTTATGTCTCCTGCATTGGCAGGCAGGTTCTTTACCACTAGTGCCAGCTGGGAAGCCCCTAAAACTACCATATGACCCAGCAATCCCACTACTGGGCATACTCTGAGAAAACCACAAATCTAAAAGACATATATACACTAATGTCCATTGCAGCACTATTTACAATAGCAAGGATGTGGAAGCAAGCTAGATATTCATTGACAAGTGAATGGATAAAGAATATATAGCACATTTATACAATAGATTATTACTCAGCCATAAAAAGGAATGAATTTGAGTCAGTTGTAGTGAGATGGATGAACCTAGAACCTGTTATACAGAGTGAAGTATAACTTCACTTATTTTTCTGACTGATGAGAAAAGAGAAAAATAAATATCATATATTAACTCATGTATATGGAATCTAGAAAAATATACTGATGAACCTATTTACATGGAAGGTATGGAGATGCAAATATAAAGAATGAACTTGTGCACACAGTGGGGGAAGGAGAGGGTAGGACGAACTGATAAAGCAGCATTAACCTATATACACAGTCAGGTGTATAATAGAAAACTAGTAGGAACCTGCTGTGTAACACAGGGAACCCAGCTTGGTGCTCTGTGACAACCTAAAGGGGTGGGACGGGAGAGGGGAGGGAGACCCAAGAGGAAAGGGATGTGTGTGTGTGTGTGTGTGTGTGTGTGTGTGTGTGTGTGTATGTGTATGTATATATATATATATATATATATACATATAATTATGACTGATTCATGTTGTTGTGAAGCAGAAATCAACACGGCATTGTAGAGAAATTTTCCTCCAATTAAAAAAAAATAATAATAGAGAGGACTTCCAGTTCAAGATGGCAGAGTAGAAGGACATATGCTCATCTCCTCCTGTGAGAACACCAAAATTGCAACTATTGAACAACCATTAACAGGAGGATGCTGGAACCCACCAAAAAAAAAAAGAGAGAGAGAGAGACCCCCACGTCCAAAAGCATAGAAACTGCAGTGAGACAGTAAGAGGGGCATAACCACGGTAAAATCAAATCCCATACCTGCTGGGTGGGTGACCCACAAACTTGACAACAATAATACCAAAGAAATTCTCATGCTGTTGTGAAGGTTCTGAACCCGCATCAGGTTTCCCAGCCTGGGGATCCAACAAAGGGTGGGAATCCCCAGGGAATCTAACCTTGAAAGCCGGCTGGATCTGATTATAGGATTTCCACAGGACTAGGTGAAACAGAGCCTCCGGTCTTGGAGGCACAAACAAAACCTTTGTGCACCAAGACCCAGAGGAAGGAGCAGTGACCTCACAGGATACTGAACCATTACCGCCTGCTGGTGTTGGGGGGCCTCCTGTGGAGGCATTGGTTGGCAGGGGCTCACCACAGGGACGGGGCACTGGCAACAGCAGGCCAGGAAGGTCCCCCTTGGCATAAATCCTCTTGGGGTTCACCATTAACCCTACCAGAGAGCCTGTAAACCCCAGGGATGGGTCTCCTCATACCATACAATGAACCCAAACCAGGAGGAAATTCAACCCCACACACCAGCAGAAAACTGGATTAAAGTTTTACTGAGCAAGGTCCTGCCCACCAGTCCCGCCCACCAGGAAACTTACACAAGCCTCTTAGCCTTCTCCATCAGAGGGCAGACGGAGAAAGCAAGAAGAAGCACAACGGCAAAGTGCTAAAACAAAAACCATATTACAGAAAGTTAATCAGGTTGAAAAAGCAGAAAGTTGTGTCCCAGATGAAGAGACAAGATAAAACCTGAGAAAAACAATGAAATGAAGTGGAGATAGGCAAACTTCCAGAAAAAGAATTCAGAATAATGATAGTTAAAATAATCCAGGATCTTGGAAAAACAATGAAGAAAATGCAAGAAATGTTTAGCAACGACCTAGAAGAGCTAAGGAACAAACAAACAGAGGTGAACAATACACTAGAAGGAATCAATAGCAGAATAATTGAGGCAGAAGAACAGATAAATGACCTGGAGAACAGAATGGTGGAAATCACTGCCACAGAACAGGATATAGAAAAAAGAATGAAAAGAAATGAAGTCACCCTGAGAGATCTCTGGGACAGTATTAAAAGCACTAACATTTGCATTATAGGGGTCCCAGAAGGAAAAGAGAGAGGAAAAAAGGACCTTAGAAAATATTTGAAGAGATAACTGAAAACTTCCCTAACATGGGAAAGGAAATAGCCAACCAAGTCCAGGAAACACAGAAAGTCCCAGTCAGGATAAATTCAAGGAGGAACACACCAAGACACATAGTAATCAAACTGACAAAAATTAAAGACAAAGATAAAATATTAAAAACAACAAGAGAAAAATAAATAACTTACCAGGAAACTCCCATCAGGG
This sequence comes from Cervus elaphus, assembly GCF_910594005.1. NCBI lineage: Eukaryota > Metazoa > Chordata > Mammalia > Artiodactyla > Cervidae > Cervus > Cervus elaphus. Next base: position 24,401,222 of record NC_057848.1, read on the forward strand.
TATCAGAATCATTTCTCAACAGAAACTCTACAAGCCAGAAGGGAATGGCACCATGTATTTAAAGTGATGAAAGGGAAGAACATGCAACCAAGAATACTCTGCCCAGCAAGACTCTCATTCAGATTTGATGGAGAAATCAAAAGCTCTCTAGACAAGGAAAAGTTAAGAGAATTCAGCACCACCAAACCAGCTTTACAACAAATGCTAAAGGAACTTCTCTAAGCAGGAAACACAAGAGAAGGAAAAGACCTACAGAAAATAAACCAAAAACAATTAAGAAAATGGTAATAGAACCACACATGCCAATAATTACCTTAAATGTAAACGGATTAAATTCACCAAAGGAAAGACATAGACTGGCTGGGTGGATGAAAACATGTGCATGTATGCTCTGCCACTTAACACTGCTTGACCCCTCAAACTGTATGTAATTATTTTATATTGTTACATTAATAATGTTCCAATTATGGCTTGCAATTGTAATTATCTTTTGTTTTTTGTCTGGCTATTTTCTGTAAAAATCAATAAACATCTTTTACTATTGTGATTATGTAACTATTATTCCCTTAATACCATTGTATCACGATTGGTCAACAGAAGAATAATAGAACTCTATATCACCAAAACTATGATTTAATAGAAAAGGCTACAATCACTTTTTTAAATCCAGATGCACATCAGAATTATCTTAAAATATTTTGAAAAATGTAAATGCCCAGGTACTGCTTTCTTTTTCTCCAGAGCTCCAGATAAATTTCTAATGAGCAGTAGTGTTTAAAAACAAGTGAACTATATGATGATCCTTTACTTTTAACTAGTTTGTTTCACTTTTTTTATTTCATATTCAGTGCTCCCATTACATTTATTTTATGTTTTCCAATTTCTCCATTTTTTTGATGTTATTTCTCAAGCCTTTCTCAAGTATAGTAGAAAAGCTTTTGTATACATATGTATAAATAATACACATAATGTGTGTATTTTAGAAAACTTATGAATCTTTGATCAACTAAAAAATTTATGAAATTTATTTTGATCCCACTTGTTTGACTTAGATTTCTATTTTAAAAAAATAAATATGCAACAAGTAGCAAAGGTTTATTGTATAGCCAGGGAACTACAGTCAATATCTTGTAACAACCTTTCAGTTCAGTTCGGTTCAGTTGCTCAGTCATGTCCAAATCCTTGTGATCCCATGAACCGCAGCACTCCAGGCCTCCCTGTCCATCGCCAACTCCTGGAGTCCACCCAAACCCATGTCCATTGAGTCGGTGATGCCATCCAACCATCTCATCCTCTGTTGACCCCTTCTCCTCCTGCCCTCAATCTTTCCCAGCATCAGGGTCTTTCCCAGTGAGTCAACTCTTCGTATCAGGTGGCCAAAGTTTTGGAATTTCAGCTTCAACATCAGTCCTTCCAATGAACACACAGGACTGATCTCCTTTAGGATGGACTGGTTGGATCTCCTTGCAGTCCAAGGGACTCTCAAGATTCTTCTCCAACACCACAGTTCAAAAGCATCAATTCTTTGGCACTCAGTTTTCTTTATAGTCCAACTCTCACATCCATACATGACCACTGGAAAAACCATAGGCTTGACTAGACAGACCTTTGTTGGCAAAGTAATGTCTCTGCTGTTTCAAATGCTGTCTAGGTTGGTAATAGCTTTTCTTCCAAGAAGTAAACATCTTTTAATTTCATGGCTGCAATCACCATCTGCAGTGATTTTGGAGCCCAGAAAAATAAAGTCAGTCACTGTTTCCACTGTTTCCCCATCTATTTGCCATGAAGTGATGGGACCAGATGCCATGATCTTAGTTTTCTGAATGTTGAACTTTAAGCCAACTTTTTCACTCTCCTCTTCCACTTTCATCAAGAGGCTCTTTAGTTCTTCTTCACTTTCTGCCATAAGGGTGGTGTCATCTGCCTATCTGAGGCTATTGATATTTCTCCCGGAAATCTTGATTCCAGCTTGTGCTTCTTCTAGCCCAGTGTTTCTCATGATGTACTCTGCATATAAGTTAAATAAGCAGGGTGACAATATACAGCCTTGATGTACTCCTTTTCCTATTTGGAACCAGTCTGTTGTTCCATGTCCAGTTCTAACTGTTGCTTCCTGACCTACATACAGGTTTCTCAAGAGACAGGTCAGGTGATCTGGTATTCCCATCTCTTTCAGAATTTTCCACAGTTCATTGTGATCCACACAGTCAAAGGCTTTGGCCTAGTCAATAAAGCAGAAATAGATATTGATGATCCAGCTGATGCTGGCAATTTGATCTCTGGTTTCTTTGCCTTTTCTAAAACCAGCTTGAACATCTGGAAGTTCATGGTTCACGTATTGCTGAAGCCTGGCTTGGAGAATTTTGAGCATTACTTTACTAGTGTGTGAGATGAGTGCAATTGTGCAGGAATTCAAGCATTCTTTGGCATTGACTTTCTTTGGGATTGGAATGAAAACTGATCTTTTCCAGTCCTGTGGCCACTGCTGAGTTTTCCAAATTTGCTGGCATATTAAGTGCAGCACTTTCACAGCATCATCTTTCAGGTTTTGAAATAAGCTCAACTGGAATTCCATCACATCCACTAGCTTTGTTCGTAGTTATGCTTCCTAAGGCTCACTTGACTTCACATTCCAGGATGTCTGGCTCTAGGTGAGTGATCACACCATCGTGATTATCTGGGTCATGAAGATCTTTTTTTGTATAGTTCTTCCGTGTATTCTTGCCACCTCTTCTTAATATCTTCTGCTTCTGTTATATCCATACCATTTCTGTCCTTTATTGAGCTCATCTATGCATGAAATGTTCCCTTGATATCTCTAATTTTCTTGAAGAGATCTCTAGTCTTTCCCATTCTATTGTTTTCCTTTATTTCTTTGCATTTATCGCTGAGGAAGGCTTCCTTATCTCTCCTGGCTTTTCTTTGGAACTCTGCATTTAGATGGGTATATCTTTCCTTTTCTCCTTTGCTTTTCACTTCCCTTCTTTTCACAGCTGTTTGTAAGGCCTCCTCAGACAACCATTTTGCTTTTTCGCATTTCTTTTTCTTGGGCGTGGTCTTGATCCCTGTCTCCTGTACAATGTCATGAACCTCTGTCCATAGTTCATCAGGCACTCTGTCTATCAGGACTAGTCCCTTAAATCTATTTCTCACTTCCACTGTTTAGTCATAAGGGATTTGATTTAGGTCATACCTGAATGGTCTAGTGGTTTTCTCTACTTTCTTCAATTTCAGTCTGAATTTGGCAATAAAGAGTTCGTGATCTGAGCCACAGTCAGCTCCCAGTCTTGTTTTTGCTGACTGTATAGAGCTTCTCCATCTTTGGCTGCAAAGAATATAATCAATCTGATTTCAGTGTTGACCATCTGGTGATGTACATGTGTAGAGTCTTCTCTTGTGTTATTGGAAGAGGGTGTTTGCTATGACCAGTGCGTTCTCTTGGCAAAACTCTATTAGCCTTTGTCCTGCTTCATGCTGTACTCCAAGGCCATAATAGAAAATAATTTCAAAAATAATATGTGTGTATATGTATAACTGAATCACACTGCTGTGCACTTGAAGCATTGCAAGTTATCTATACTTCAATAAAATATATATATTGAGAAAAAAATAATAGAACCTCCCTCCTTGAATTATTACACTTAGAAGAATGCAAGGCACACAGTAGGTATTCAATAAAAACTACTACTAATAATAATGGAGCTTGGTATAATGCAGGCAATGACTCAGTATTGGCTGAATAAATAATAAATATTTACAAAATTCTTGGAATTACGCCTAGCACATAGCAAGCCTTCAATGAATGACAACTTTACTGAGAGGTGCACTGGTATACATTTAATGACTGATAATCAGAAGGCGGGAGATGGATGTGTCATGTGTTGTGGTATCTCCATCGTGGCTGATTTCAGCCACTAACCTGACACCAGTGAAGACAGATTTGGGAAGAGGTACCCAGGAACATTCTAGTAAAGAGAATTAGAAGTCTTTGTCTGAATACAGGCATAGGCTGCCATACAGATATGATAAATACATATAATCCTGAGAATATAGGTAATAGGAAAATAATTAGGAAGTGATGAGTTTTAAGTATTTGCTGAAGCCTAAGTTGAAGATACCTTCGTTTTAAGGTAACATAATTATAAATATGCATAATGTAGTTTTACTAATTGCTGGATTTAATTTTCAACAATAGGCTCTCAAGTCTCCTGGAAATTTACAAATTTGCTCTTTTGAGCCAGTACAAGCTAACTCCAGTACATATCAGGCCTATATACCTGTAATTCTTCCTTCCACTATTAGGTACTCTTTCCTGGTCCCAAAGAAAGAAAGAATGGCATAAAAGCTTCTCCAGCAATTACAGCGGATTTCTCCCCCAGGCAAAGCACATAATCATTCCCAAGAAGGAAATAAATTGATCTTGGCTGAACTTGGTGAAACAGGTCAAGTCCTAGGCCATTTCCTCCTAAGGGACAGCCCAGATTTGCTGATTATGTTAGAATTTCAATGTCTCAAGTACTGCTGGAAATAAATGAGTTGATAGCCTACACTTGGATATCTCTGGATTATATGCATTCATTTAAGAGACTAGACTTTAGGAATTTGTGTAGAGGAATGAATAGAGAGGGCAATTGTGAGGCTCACAGCTGTGTCAATAATCATTTCAGCTTTCTTACCTTCCACACTACATTCAAGAAACGAAAACATGAGATCCAGGGAAAAGTCAATTTAGCCTGGTAATCTCCCTTTGCTCCTATGATTATAATTCCCCAGAATAATTTCTTCAATTACCCTGGGCTATTTCTTGGAGCAGGAACATTATGGTTCTGCACATGTCCTGTCAGTAGCATGACTGACTGTCCTAATTATCTAGGACACTCCCAGTATTAGCACGAGGATCCAAAGCCTCAGGAAACCCCTCGGTCCTGGGAAAGCCAGGACAGTTATTCACTAACTCTTGGCCCCCAGGCCAGGATTCCTGTGACCTTCAGTCTATCAGAAAAGCCTCAGACAGTGATTCTAGAGGGCTCTTCAGACAAAGGCTGTGAAGTAGGAACATGCATAGATCCAAGAGGCCAAGAATTAGGAGTCAGAGTGTCTTAGTCAATTTGGGCTGCTATAACAGAATTTCACAGACTGAGGGCCTGTAAAATAAATAAACATTTATTTCTCATGGTTTTGGAGGCTAGAAGTGCAAGATCAAGACAAGGAGACTGGGAAATGTAGAGCAGCTGGGCAGTCATATGCCTCACTTGGCAGGAAGGCAACCCTCTCTAACACACATGTATTTGGGAAGAGTTGTGATCCCTAGTCCTGCAGATGTGAAGTTCAGATACATAATAGATAAACCAGAATAATTTAATATGTTTTCCAAATCAGTGATTTCCAGTCAGCAAATCACAACGTCTAAGTAGGCAAGTGACTCTGCCCCTCCCTCTCCAAAGTCTACAGAATTCTCCCGGGGCTCCTTCACAATGTGCCTTTACTGCATCCTGTCCAACCCACAGATTCAGCCTCTCAATCCATATACAACTCATGTCATCACTACATATGCTTGGCATCACAGTCCCCATGAGGAAGTAGAAGACTTTGGGAAAAGCAAAAGTACCATCTCACTAGAGAGACCTAGGGATTCTGTACTAGACTCAGAGGCCAGAGCTGCTGCCAGTAGTAGAAGCTGACCCCTCATACTGTGTGTTCCAGGAGGTGCTGAGTGTTTTTCTGTTCCCCGAGGTTCCTCTTAGTCCTCTTCTTACAGTTGTAGACAACAGAAGTAGCATGTGAGTAGTTCAGTTGTTCCTGTTACAAAACATTATTGAAGAGACTCCTTGTCTTCCAACCATTGCTATTCACACAGAACAAATGAAGTGTTGGTCCAGGGCCACCTTTCAGGGAGTCATCACATGTTCTGGTTTCCAGGCCGAGGAGGAGACTGTGCCAAGATGGGCATTATGTTTGTTACTAACTTAGTTGAACAAGTCTGTGTCAGGCCCTGTCCTAAGTGCTGGGAAGAGAGTGATGAACAAGACTTATGTATTTTTTTCTGTCTTGTATTGCCCATCTCTAACCCACATAGTGGAAGAGTGCTTTTCCTGAAACATAACCAAGTTTCATCACTCCCCTGCTCAGCCAGATCTCAGCATCATCTCTGGGTCATTAATAAAAGACAAGCCAAGTGGGGAATGATTTGGGGTGTGCAATTTAGAAATGTTGGTTTGCCATGGTCCCAGCTCCAGGAGAGTTTCCCTAAATGCAGCAATAGCTTGCTGCCATATGCATAAGTCATACAAAGAGAGCTGCCAGTGTGCAAAAACAGGTCCTCAGCCTAGAAAGGCAAAGGGCTCCTCAGGGGCCATTCAAAACACGCTTTCTCTCCAACAGCGCTTCATCATAAAGTGGGTCTTCTCATCCCATTCTTTACACTCCTCCCTACCAGCAACGTTTTTCCCTGTCAGTTCCCCAGCTGCATCTTTCTAAAGGTGATTATGTACTCTCCATGACAATGCACAGACCTGAAAGCAGTTTGGATTGCTGGGGACGTTTGAAAGACAGCCAAGAATCTTATGCATTCTCCCTGGAACTTGCCGCCTCGTCACCAAATGCAATTCCTTCATTTCTCCTGGGATCAGGCTCAAAAGACCACTGCCTTCAGGAAGCTCTCCCAAATTTACCTCCCCACTCTCCTAGCTCTAATCATTTATATTACTCTGTCACCTTCTAGCAATATTGTGGGTTATGAGTTTGGTTTTCATTGTGTCATTCTCCACTTGTTGCTATGTTACTGCAACTACAGAGTCTTTGACTTTTATCCAAACCCTGTAAAATCAAATGCATTGTAGAATTCAAAACTTTTCAAATTGTAGAAAAATAATAGAGGTTCTGGGGTAGCACTTATAATCAAACACATTTTTCAGTGAAACTTGTGAAAATTTACACCAAGTGGGATACATACAGATTATAATCATCTTTTTATTAGCTCAGGTTTACTTTGCCACAAATGAGTTCAGTATTTTAGAAGCATGGAAGTGAACGACTAATGACAGCTGCCACTACTGAAGCCTCCTCTGTGCCGGGCCCTCTGCCTGTGCAGATCATCTCAGGTACCCACAGCGGGGCCATGGGAAGGAGGCACTGTTTTCCACATATGATAGATGAGATTCAGAGGGGTTGAGTAATTTGCCTAAGGTCAAATGTCTAGCAAATAGAGGAGCCAGCATTTAAACCCAAGGCTGTCTGACCGTAAGCATGATGCTCAGTGGCCAGGTCCATACCGAGTATGCTTCCTCCCCCTTGACCATGCTCCATAGGCTAGACAGAACACATAAATGCTTGCCAACAATGCAAACAGAAGAGCACATGATTTTTTATTTGTGGTTCACAAGTTATACTGTCCTTCTTTCAAAAAGACCATACAGGATGGAAACTGTCAGTTAGTTGTATAAGGCAAGCACCACACAGCTTGGGAGTCCAGATGCGACCGCAGTAGACGAAGCCACAACAGCACAGCAGCTGGTGGGGCACATCAGCGGCACATGGGCCCCACCGACCGCCACGTTGTTCTCATCTGTTTACAGAGAATCAGTGGGCGGCATTCAGAATTCAGGGGATTTCAATTCAGAGTCCACATAGTTTCTCTAAATGTTAAAAATATGAAAATTGAATATTTCCACCATACAGTGTTTGTTTGTGTTTTCCTTCATTGCAATAATCAGCTGATGCTGAGTAGCAGTTTTAGGTGGGGTGAGTGCTTTTCAATCAGTCCCCCACTCTGCACATCTGGATTGTGAGGGAATTCTAGTTTGAGACCACTGCATCTGATAAAGTGAACCAGTATGTGATGGCTTGCCCTGACATCTTCCCTAGCAGGCTGGCAGTCTTGTTTATTGATGTGAGTGATGGGCTGTGACTTATATCTTCTATTAAAAGTCAAGGACTTTCAGTAAGGATGACACTGGAAGACCATATTTTTAGTCATCAACATGTAGCAAGAACAGACTGAGAGAGAAAAAGAAAGAGAGGTAGAAAAGGGAAAGGGGAGGGTGGAGAAGAAGAACATTTATTTGTGCCAGATATAGAAAATAAATTCAAGGTGATGAAGGAAACTTAAAGCATGCCTACTGGGGCAGGGCCAGAAGGAGGCAGAGGTGACCCAGTGTTAGCTCCTAAGAGGTAAAGTTCCTCATGTGAAGCAGAGCAACCAGAACCGAGGTCACTTCTTGAACGCAGGTTTAACTACCCTTGAAAGAAAACTGGGAAAAGCTACCACAAATTGTTTCTGGGGGTTACGGCATATGCAAGGTTCTGTGATCAGAGGCCATAAATGAAACAGTAGCATAGCAAGACAAGGCCATAGCCATTTTTCAGGAATAACCACCAAAAGGGCACAAATATAATTTCTATTTTCCTAACTAGCAGAAAAACATTTAGTTCTGCTTTATCAGCTACTCCAAAGCCTTTGACTGTGTGGATCACAACAAACAGTGGAAAATTCATCAAGAGATAGGACTACCAGACCACCTGACCTGCCTCTTGAGATATCTGTATGCAGGTCAAGAAGCAACAGTTAGAACCGGACATGGAACAACAGACTATTTCCAAACAGGAAAAGGAGTATGTCAAGGCTGTATATTGCCACCCTGCTTATTTAACTTATATGCAGAGTACATCATGAGAAATACTGAGCTGGATGAAGCACAAGCTGGAATCAAGATTGCCAGGAGAAATATCAATAACCTCAGGTATGCAGATGATACCACCTTTATGGCAGAAGGCAAAGAATTAAAGAGCCTCTTGATGAAAGTGAAAGAGGAGAGTGAAAAAGTTGGCTTAAAACTCAACTTTCAGAAAACTAAGGTCATGGTCCCATCACTTCAAAACAAATAGATGGGGAAACAGTGGAAACAGTCAGAGACTTTATTTTGGGGGGCTCCAAAATCACTGCAGATAGTGACTGCAGCCATGAAATTAAAAGACACTTGCTCCCTGGAAGAAAAGTTATGACCAACCTAGAAAGCGTATAAAAAGCAGAGACACTACTTTGCCAACAAAGGTCTGTTTAGTCAAAGCTATGGTTTTCCCAGTAGTCATGAATGGATGTGAGAGTTGGACTATAAAGAAAGCTGAGCACTGAAGAATTGATGCTTTTGAACTGTGGTGTTGGAGAAGACTCTTGAGAGTCCCTTGGACTGCAAGCAGATCCAACCAGTCCATCCTAAAGGAAATCATTCCTGAGTATTCATTGGAAGGACTGATGTTGAAGCTGAAACTCCAATACTTTGGCCAACTGATGCGAAGAGCTGACTCATTTGAAAAGACCCTGATGCTGGGAAAGATTGAAGGTGGAAGGAGAAGGGGACAACAGAGGTTGAGATGGTTGGATGGCATCACTGACTCAATGGACATGAGTTTGAGCAAGCTTCAGGAGTTGGTGATGGACAGGGAAACCTGATGTGTTGCAGTTCATGGGATCACAAAGAGTTGAACACAACTATGCAACTGAACTGATCTGAACAGAAAGGAAAAAGATAAATAGTAGAAAAATTAAACTAAAAAGAGGAGAAATCAAAGAAGAATATACAGGAAAAAATTGTAAAGGTATTTCCTGGGTTTTCCCATTTTCTAAAATGATCACCCAACACCCAAGTTTGCCAGTTTTCTGACCTTTCTCAAGGTCAGTAAAAACACCTATATATAAGACACAGCAGAGTTCATGTTGAAATCTGTATGTGAAGAGAGGCAATCTTCCTTTTCCCACCAGTGGGAAGCCAAATATTTGCTCATTATAGTCTAAAGCCCACAGCACAGGAAGTATCTACCTTCAGACCATCAATTTCTAGCACTGAGTCCCTTACAGGGGACATCTTGGATATTTATAGAATTCTCAGGGAGACTCTCAGGAATAAACAGAGGAGTAGCAGTGAAATCCAGTCAATTATGCCAAAGATTGTAAATGGCACCATGGTCAAAAGAACCTTGAGCAGATCTTCCCAACTATTGTCTTGTAAACAATGAGAGTGACAATAGCCCTTCCTCTGACACCAACTCCACTTCCTATCGGACACAAATATAAGAGTGGTGATTGGATTCTGAATAAATACACCCTCCTGTCAATATTCTAACTGAATGGAGGCAATGATCTGCTAGTCCTCTGAAAATTTCCAAATTTTCCAGATCTGCTCAGTTTCCTGGACCTAGGAAAGAAAGCTCATTGGGCTGTGTGCCCTGGCCTCCTGTGAGCTGAGGTACTGCCAGATCTCACCCTGGCAGCCAGAAATATAATGTAGATAAGATAAATTGCATTGCTGTTTTGGTTTGGACCTGAGAGGCAAATATTCAACTGGAAATCAAATAAATGGATTCTAGACCTGAGTAAGCTTTTTAAGTAAGATTCACTCTAGCTCAGTTCAGTTCAGTAGCTCAGTTGTGCCTGACTCTTTCTGACACTGTGGACTGCAGCATGCCAGGCTTCCCTGTCCATCACCAACTCCCAGAGCTTGCTCAAACTCATGTCCATTGAGCCGGTGATGCTGTCCAATAATCTCATCCTCTGTCGTCCCCTTCTCCTCCTCCCTTCAATCCTTCCCAGCATCAGAGCCTTTACTGATGAGTCAGTTCTTCACAATAGGTGGCCAAAGTACTGGAGCTTCAGCTTCAGTATCAGTCCTTCCAATGAATATTCAGGACTGATCTCCTTTAGGATGGACTGGTTGGATCTCCTTGCTGTCCAAGGAACTCTCCAGAGTCTTCTCCAACACCACAGTTCAAAAGTATCAATTCTTTGGTACTCAGCTTTCTTTATAGTCCAACTCTCACATCCATACATGCTGCTGCTGCTGCTGCTGCTAAGTCGCTTCAGTCGTGTCCAGTGCTATGCGACCCCAGAGATGGCAGCCCACCAGGCTCTCCTGGCCCTGGGATTCTGCAGGCAAGAATACTGGAGTGGGGTGCCATTGCCTTCTTTGCATCCATACATGACTACTGGAAAACTGTACTTTGACTATATGGACCTTTGTTGGCAAAGTAATATCTCTGCTTTTAAATATGCTGTCTAGGTTGGTCATAACTTTTCTTCCAAGGAGAAAGCGTCTTTTAATTTCATGACTCCGGTCACCATCTGCAGTGAGTTTGGAGCCCAGGAAAATAGTCTGTCACTTTACAGTGTTTCCCCATATATTTGCCATCAAGTGATGGGACCAGATGCCATGATCTTAGTTTTCTGAATGTTGAAAAAGCCAGCTTTTTCACTCTCCTCTTTTACTTTCATCAGGAGGCTCTTTAGTTCTTCTTCGCTTTCTGCCACAAGAGTGGTGTCAACTGCATATCTGGGGTCTGAAGATCAGAAAGATGCACCAGCAACATTCTGCCTGAACTTCCTTGGCTGAAGAAGAGAAGCCCCACTCCCACCCCACCCAACAAGAGGACACATCCATACTAGATATTGTTTTACATTTAGAAAAATACAGCCACAGGCTTAGGGAATAGGGGAGTCTTATACAATTTTGATTTGAAAGAAGACAAACTCAGCTGATAAAGAATCCACCTACAATGCAGGAAACCCTGGCTCAATTCCTGCATCAGAAAGATGTGCTGGAGAAGAGATAGACTACCCACTCCAGTATTCTTGGGCTTCGCTGGTGGCTCAGATGCTAAAGAATCTGCCTGCAATGTGGGATACCTGGGTTAGATCCCTGGGTTGGGAAGATTCCCTGGAAAAGAGAAAGGTTATCCACTCCAGTATTCTGGCCTGGAGAATCCATGGACTGTATAGTCCATGGGTTCACAAAGAGTTGGACACAACTGAGTGACTTTCACTCAAACATAATTTAAATGTATAGAACCAATGGTTCCAAAGTAAAAGCTGCCAAGGTTTATTGAGACCTTCCTAGGTGCTTGACAGAGTTTCAGGTACTTAACAGCTATACAATATTACCAAGTCTTTATTTGCAAAATAATAATAATAACAATCCCCCAAAACTATGAAATAGGTAGTATTACTATTCCAAATTTACAGATGAGACAACTGAATGATAGCTTATATGTGCTAGTGCCAAGATTTAAATCTCGGATTTCTGACTCCAGTCTCTTCAACAAATTGTTTTCGGAAAACTGGTCAACTATGTGTAAAAAAAATGAAACTAGAATACTCTCTAACACCACTTGCAAAAATGAACTCAAAATGGATTAAAGACCTAAATGTAAGACCAGAAACTATAAAACTCTCAGAGGAAAACATAAGCAGAACACTCTCTGACATAAATCATAGCAAGATCCTCTATGACCTACCTCCCAGAGTAATGGAAATAAAAACAAAAATAAACAAATGAGACCTAATTAAACTTAACAGTTTTTGCACAACAAATGAAACTATAAGCAAGGTGAAAAGACAGCCTTCAGAATGGGAGAAAATAATAGCAAGTGAAACAACGGACAAAGAATTAATCTCCAAAATATACAAGCAGCTCAATACCAGAAAAGTAAACAACCCAATCAAAAAGTGGGCAAAGGAACTAAACAGACATTTCTCCAAGGAAGATATACAGATGGCTAATAAACACATGAAAAGATGCTCAACATCATTCATTATTAAATTAATGCAAATCAAAGCATGAGGTATCATCTCACACTGGTCAATGGCCATCATCAGAAAGTCTACAAACAATAAATGCTGGAGAGGGTGTGGAGGAAAGGGAACCCTCTTGCACTGTTGGTGGGGATGCAAACTGGTACAGTCACAAGGGAGAACATCGCAGAGATTCCTTCAAAAACTGGAAATTGAACTGCCATGAGCGTGTGTGCTTAGTCACTCAGTTGTGTCCAACTCTTTGTGACCCCATGGACTGCAGCTTGCCAGCTTTCCCTGTCCAAGGAATTCTCCAGGCAAGAATACTGGAGTGGGTGGCCATCCCCTCTTCCAGAGGATCTTCCCAATTCAAGGACTGAACCCAGGTCTCCCACATTGCAGGAGGATTCTTTACCATCTGAACCACTAGGAAAGCCCAAGTGGGTAGCCTATCCCTTCTCCAGGAGATCTTCCCAACCCAGGAATCAAACCAGGGTCTCCTGCATTGCAGGCAGATTCTTTACCCACTGAGCTACCAGGGAAGCCCTAAAACTGCCATATGACCTAGCAATCCCACTGCTGGGCATACACCTCAGAGAAAACAGAATTGAAAGAGATACATGTACCCTGGTGTTCACTGCAGCACTATTTACAATAGCTCGGACATGGAAGCAATCTAGATGTCCATCAGCAGGTGAATGAATAAGGAAATTATGGTACATATACATGATGGAATATTACTCAGCTATAAAAAGGAACTCGTTTGAGTCAGTTTTAATGATGTGGATGAATCTGGAACCTATTATAGAGAGTGAAGTAAGTCAGAGAGAGAAAGACAAATACTGTATATTAACACATATGTATGGAATTTAGAAAGATGGTATCAATGATCTTACACTTAGGGCAGTGAAGGAGACAGAGATGTAAAGAACAGATGTTGGACTCATCTAGAGAAGGTGAGGGTGGGATGATTTAAGAGAATACCAGTGAAACATGTACAATACCATATGTAAAATAGATGACCAGTGCAATGCATGAAGCAAGGCACCCAAAGCTGGTGCTCTGGGACAACCCAGAGGGATAGGATGGGGGGGGAAGGTGGGAGGGGGTTCAGGATGGGGGGGACATATGTATACCTGTGACTGATTCATATTGATGTATGACGAAAGCAATCACAATATAGTAAAGCAACTATTCTCCAATTAAAATAAATTAATAAAAAAATAAAACTCAAGAGTATAGCTACTAATCTATCTAGAAAGTAGCCTTACAAAGTATTATTCCAAAAAAAAAAATTCAAGATCTACAAATCTCTTGATGTGTAAAATTGGCTATACCTTTTTTCCTTTCCCAGTGTTATCCTTGTCTGTAGTTTATGGAATTTTGCATTGTCAAAGAAGAAACATCTCAAAGAAAGAAGGATCTTTCTTCAGACCTAGGAGGGGAATTATGATTGGTTTGGGCCAGGCAGAACAATTTCTTTTTTCTTTGCTGGAAATTAGAGGACATGTGACACAGATCCAGTCATGAGACCCAGCAAAATCCTGTCAGAGGATTTTGGGAAATCCTGTCTAGGGAAAGTTTTGGTCCATGATAAACAGATAAATTGAGAGTCCTCTATATCTCTCCTTTTTTTGAATATGTATAAAACCTGATGCTCCTGGAGGAAGGCAAGGCAGTCCACTCCAGTATTCTTACCGGAAGAATCCCCATGGACAGAAGACCCTGGCGGGCCAGTCCATGGGGTTGCAGAGTCAAACACAACTGAGTGACCAAGCACACAAAACCTAGTGCTGAACGTTGAGACAATTATTTTAGGCTCATCAGCCTTTGGACAGAAAAACCAATGTACTGAGGTTGGCAGGATAGAAAATTTAAAAAAAAGAAAAACACACCAGAGTTTCTAATGATAAATGGAGCCTATGCATCAAATCTGGACTCCTCTATCTCTAGATTTCTTGCTGCAAGGATAGTTATACATCTTTATTGCTTAAGCCATTGTAAGGCATTATGTCACTTTGCCTTTAAATGCATCCTAACTTATACACATATTCTTTGTCCATGTATAGACATATGTTATGTCTATACATTTTTTGCCTTTCTTTATTTCACTTGACTTGTAGCTATGTGGTCAAATAAAACCAGGCAGTCAAGGAAGGAAAGGAAATGTATTTGAGCAGCAGTTTATCAACACCGTTCTGGAAAAAAATACTCAAGACTGCTGCGCTATCATTTGCCAGTCTCCTACCTCAAACCTTGCTGAGATACACTCACCCACAGGCTGTGACTCAGCAGTAGACACAGTAAAGTATATCCCTAGTTTCCTCATTAGTAAAATAAGCAATCTGAACCAGGGGACCCTTAGGAAAATTTTAGCACTGACATTTTATACTTCATGCTCTGTCTATTAAGAAGGTTATATTGGCATAACTTTTAGAGTTGCTCTATAAATAATAACCACATCTTTAAATACTTAATAAAAGTTATAACAATTTATCTCAGTTATAAGTTCTCCCATTCTGCAGGCCTGAGGTCCTCATCAGGAAAATGTGGAAAATGAAATGGATGCTCTTATGGCCCTTTCCAGCTCAGACAGTCTTGAATCTGGCCAGATTCTTAAATATGTGGTTCTAATTCTCACAGACTTTCTGCAAAGCTTATGCAGTCAGGTCTGATGATGTCTGAGTTAGAGATCTTTCTGGAGCACAAATTTATGATAAAAGTTAATTGATTCAGACTGTAGGCTCCTCATTTCTCTGCTTTTCCATGGTGCCCAGCACACCATGTGGCATATGTATGCTCTCAGTAACTGCTGGTAATTCAATAATTGTGCTGTGTTTTTTGTTTGTTTGTTTTAGCATCTACTATTTGACTGAGATATTAAATAGGGTATCTCAACTCCTCATCATAATCCTTCAAGGGCAGTATTCTTATGTCTATAACCTGAATAAAAAACAAGGCTGCCTACATGCCAGCATGGTGTCACATCCAAAATAAACCCAAACCAAACAACCTGAAAACTTAAGTAGGTCTTTCATGAAGTCCTGGAAGATATGGCTAAAGGGACAGTCACATGGAAAAACATACAGCAGAAACTCCTTTTCCCCATTTTTCGTCCTAAAATCCTCCAACAGCCCCACAAAGATCCCCAGCTCCATCGTCCCAAGTGCTCTAGCAAAACTCCTTCCTCCTGTCCATTCTAGCTTACCCCTTTCAGATCTACTCTGTCCTTTGGGGATGGTCTCATTCCCTGCATAGCCTAAGTTAGCTTGGAAGTTCGGCCCCTGGGGCCTCCAGTTTTCCCCTTGACGAGCCAGGCACACTCTGCAAGTGCAGACGGCAAGGGCCCTCGGTGTCCCTCCAGCCCAGAGTGCACGCCCCCCCACTACACTGCGATGTATGCACACCACTCTTCACACAAGGCTGCTCTCTGTGTGTACATCCTCTAACCAGTGACTGCCCCAGGATCACCTAAGGAGCTCGTCAAAAGCACAGATGTCTGGTCTGCATGTCAGTTTCTCTGAATCAGAGTATCCTAGGGTGAGAACCAAGAGGCCACATTTTTAAGAAGTCTCCCAGGAGATTCTAACCTGTAGTCAGGTTTCAAAGCACTGCTTTACACCACAAAGGCTTTAGAATTAAGCTACTGAGTCGTGCCCATGGTCAGGACCATTTTCCTAATCCCCTTTCTACTGTCTTGCCTTCCTGATAACACGGTGTCCCAGAAACACAAGCAATCCTCAACTTCTGAACCCTGTGGGTTTCAAAAATACGTTAGTCAGAGGCAGGGTGCAGCTTTCCCCAAAGAATAGGCACTAGAGCTCCATGTGGGCTCAGAGTGCTCCAAAGACCTGTAGGTCTTTGCAAGGTGATTTTGTGAGAAAGTATATACAACAGTTCCCACTGGGGCTTCCAGTGGGAGGAAGCCCACTAGAAATTGGGGCTTCCAGTTTCTCCCTGAGGTCAGGCAATAAGAGCTTGACCTCCTTTCTGGGGGTCTGGTGGCAGGAGGGGGAGGTTGAGGAAACTGGGACTTCCAACTTCTCCCTGAGATCAGGCAATAAGAGCCTAGCCTCCTTTCTGTGGGTCTGGTGGCAGGAAGAGAAGACAAAGGAAGTCTTATGTGGTGACAAAGGAAGCCCAGAGGTCTGATAGCTACTAAGAAAGATGTCAGAAAGGGGACCCTCCAAAGAAACAAGGAGTAGGCCACCAATGAGGTAGGGATGCAAAAAGGAGTATCTTCATGCAGAGGGCCCAGGCAGTGGTTTCTTTTGCAGTGTCAGAACTCTGAACTGAGACAGGGCAAATATGTTCACTGGGCTTAAGAGAGAGGCACCTTGATGGAGAGGAGGAAGGTCCCGACCTCAGATCATTCTGGCAGCAGCACCTGGGCCCCCATGAGGAGCAACCCATCAAGAGGGTGGGAAGGCCAGTCCCAGCATGAGGACAAGTATTTTGTTAAGCAAGTGCTCACTGCGGGCTTCCCTCTCCTGGGTCCTCCTCCAAGTCCTGTTTTCTTTGGAATTGATTTCAACATCTGAAGGCTCAATATTACATCCTTCAAAAAAAACTTTAGCCACTGAAGAAAAAAAACCCTGACCTCATTATTACATGATCTTACAAAACAGATTCTGAAGACAGTTTTAAAGTGAGGGCCTGTGCATTTTTAAAACACGATTGCATTGCATAATTAGTAGCAATTACTGTCAACAAACATTTATCAAATATCTACTGATGCACTAGGCCCGAGGAACATGTGGGCAGGAGTGAATCAATCCTTTGGCAGAGCACAGAGTACCAGAAATCAGAACACATGATCTGACAGCAGAATGATCCCCGTGAGTCTGCTGGAACAGGAAATTTGAATGCAGATCTACCTCTAAAAAACCAAAACATTTGCTTACCCAAAATAAGACTTGAAAGGCCAGTGGAATCATTGATTAAAACATTTAATTGGTTCTGCACACATGAGGTTAAATCCAATGTAATCATAACATGAGTTCAGATCCAACATCAAAATGGGTACAGCCATGTGCATAAGAGAAAGAGACCTCACCTTTCTTCACACAGCTTCCACAGCACAACACAACAACTCAAGGTGATTGCTCCTCTAATTTGCTATAGGGACATGCACATAGGTAAGTTTTTATTACCTGAAATATCCTGGTATAGCCTCTCTCTATCCCTTTATGTAATATTCCTGCCTTCAGTCTTATTCTGAATGGACTGGTGGTATGACTGGTGGACTGGAATGAATGGTAATAGCCCCTTGCTTTCTAATAGTAGTTTGTAGAATTACTGTAGGCAGTAGAACAGTTTTAGCAAAATAAACTTCCTATGCAACTTCAATATCTAATACACATAAACAGAGATCCCTGAGTCTGTCCTTTCCCCAGACTCTCTCCAGCCTCAGGAGCAATTCTAGATACAGTTGCTCTAAAACCTCAATGCACACCAATTTTTGCCTCTGAGGCAGAGACTGCAAATTACCATCCCAGGATCCCTTTCCCCTTCTTTCTTAGTAACAAGATTCTAATAAGGGTGGAAATGAAACCAATTAAAAGATGGCATTTCCAAGCCTGTCTTGCTGCTACATAAAGCCAGTAAGCCAGTACTGATTAAAGACTGGCCAATGATATATAAATGAGAGTGCTATATGAGATTCCCAAAAGACTCCTTAGAACTGAAAGCTGTGCCTTTGTTCTTCTGTTTTTCCTCCTTTCTGCTTTCTCAAATATGGGCATGATTGCTGAGCTTCTGCAACCACGCTGAACCGTTAGGTCACTTTGAAGTTAAAGACTATGCTCTAGCGCTAGTGAAACCGAAGAGATAGAACCTGTGTCTGAAAGACTTCATAGTGTTGCCATACCAGCTCTGAATTTCCTATCTCTGGATTTCTTTTATGTGAGAGAATAAGTACTGTGTGTCTATAACATTGCTTAGGCTTTTTAATAATTTACAGCAATATCTAGTCCTGATGCAGAGCCTACCTGTAGTTAACTTTTCCAGCAAAAGATTTCACTGTGAGTCTCCTTTTATGTACTCTGTTTAACAAGGAAAAATCATGAAGGACTAAGAGAAGGACATATAGTATATGCTATATACTATATGGGTCAAATTTGTTTATAAAATGTATTTTAAATTTGATAAATTAATAAAATAGCTAAAATTTACTGAGTGCTTACTGTGGGCTAGGCTATCTGCTAAGCATTTGTGCATATATTATTTCATTTACTACTCAAGTCAACCACATGAAGTACGTGATATAATGGAGAGTTTTCAGATGAAAAAATCAAGGCCAAGAGGAGTTTGCTACTTATCTACAGTTTCACAGCTAGTTCACTGCAGAGCAGAGATCTGAGACTATAACTCCTTTCTAAAACAAACAGCAAATGAAAGGGGACTGAAAGTCTAAGCAAAATAATTTGATCAACAAAGGGTCTTTTGAGGTACTTTATAATAAGTATAGTTTAAGCAGAGTATTGGAGAAGGCAATGGCACCCCACTCCAGTACTCTTGCCTGGAAAATCCCATGGAAGGAGGAGCCTGGTAGGCTGCAGTCCATGGGGTCGTTAAGAGTTGGACACGACTGAGAGACTTCCCTCTCATTTTCACTTTCATGCATTGGAGAAGGAAATGGCAACCCACTCCACTGTTCTTGCCTGGAGAATCCCAGGGACTGGGGAGCCTGGTGGGCTTCCGTCTATGGGGTTGCACAGAGTCGGACACGACTGAAGCGACTTAGCAGCAGCAGCAGCAGCAAGCAGAGTATGTTCTGACTCAAGGTCTCTTTTGTGATCTAAACTTGGGATGAAGCAGCTTTGGAATCAGGCTGGTTTGGGTAAAAATTCTTGCTCTACCACTTTTTGGAAGTGTGATCTTGGGCAAAATTCTTTAACTTCTCTGAGCCTCAGACTGCCTTGCACAGTGAGGTGGATCAATGAACTAAGGCATGTGAAGTTCACAGCGCAATGCCTGCATCTGATAGGTAAGCAAGTCTCAATTTTGTAGCACAGGGCAGGCTCAAGAGGAGCCTGAGAGGAATGAGGTAAGAGGTTCTTCACTTATTTTCAGAAGGGTTTCCAAACATCTCCTTGGAGGTGTTGCACAGAACAGAAGAATGTTTGTAACGTTTGTGAAACTGAACAAGATACCTCTAATCTCAGTTTTCTCACCTGTAAAGTGGGAATTACAATTTCTTCTATGCAGGATCATTGGAAAAAAGACAAGATTGGCCATAGAATGTTATGCAGTGTTAAAGATCATTATTAGAGTTAATGTTCACTCACCCTGGTCACTTCTTAATTTTTCCCAAATGAAGCAACAAACTACCTATCCCACCTTCTTATTTTTCTTATTTCAAGCCATTACTAAGATTTCTTTCATATTGTGGAAATTGATGCCAACAGTTATGATTCAGAAATGCTAACCCTAAAGAAGGTGAAGTATCAGAATTGGATAATAGAGAAAAAAAGTGTGGCAAATACACAGAATGGTAATTTCTACAAGAAAAATGATAATTTATAAAATCATAAAACTCATTCGGAGATTAAGCCAGAATTTAAAACTTCTATACATCAAAAAACACAATCAACAGAATGAAAAAGTGGCTTATGGAATAAGGGAAATGCAAGTCATATATCTGATAAAAAGATTAATATCTAGAATATATAAAGAACTCCTATGACAACACAAAAAACCTAACTAAAAAATGAGCAAAGAACTTAGATAGATATTTCTCCAAACAAGATATTCAAGTGGTTAACAAGCTATGAAGAGGTGCTCAGTATCACTAGTCATTGTAGAGATGCAAACCAGAACCACCAGGGCCCGTGATGTGTGCTTAGTCACTCAGTCGTGTCTGACTGCGACCCCAAGGACTGCATCCCACCAGGCTCCCCTGTCCATGGGGACTCTCCAGGCAAGAATACTGGAGTGGGTTGCCACACCGTCCTGCAGGAGACCTTCCCAACCTAGCATCGAACCCAGGTCTCCTGCACTGCAGGCAGATTCTTTACCATCTGAGCCACTGGGAAGACCAAAACCACCATGAAATATCACTTTATACCCATTAGGTTGGGTACAGTCAAAAAGACAGGAATAACAAATGCTGGGAAAGATATAGAGAAACTGAAAATTTGGCGCACTGTTAGTAGGAATGTTAAATGGTGACCCCTGTGGAAAATAGTATAACAGTCTCTAAAAAATTCTATTAGAAATAGAATTTCCATATGATTCTGCAATTTCACTTCTGGGTATATAAATAAAAGAATTGAAAGAAATGTACACCCATGTTCATAGCAGCAATATCCACAATAACTGAAAGGTAGAAGCAACCCAAGTGTCCATTAACAGATGTATGGACAATCAAAATTTAGTGTAGACATATGTAGATACATATAATGGAATATATGTATATAATGGAATATATATATAATGGAATATCATTTAGTCTTAAATGGAAAGAAATTCTGGCACATGCTTCGATGTGAATGAACCTTGAGGGCATTATGCTAAGTGAAATAAGTAAGTCACAAAAAGATACTCTATGATTCTACTCACACAGGGTATCTAGAGTAACCAAATTTGTAAAAGCAGAAAGTAGAGTGGTAGGTTCCAGGGGCTTAGAGGAAGAGAAAATGAGAATGGTTGTTCAATGGGTATAGAGTTTAATTTTGCAAGATAAAATTGTCCTGGGGATTACTTGCACAACAGTATGAATATACTTAACATTACTGAACTGTACACTTAAAATGGCTAAGGTAGTAAATTTTATGTTATGTGCATTTTATTACAATTGAAAAAAACTTGTTTGGCAAAAAGCAATAGGAAGAAGTATAAAAGAGAACAGAAGAGTGAGCAGGTGACAAGAGTTCAGTAACGTTATGTGGGCATCAGAAATGCATTTGACAACTACTTCCATAAAAGTTGGGCTTCAAATTAAATTGGCCTGTTTTTGAATGCTCTCATCTAAATGGATTGCTGGCAGGGTGAAAATACTATGTAATCAGGGAGAAATGGGAAGTACATCTGGTTGGAAGCAAAAGGTCCACTAGGGCATGTCAGAGGCTGGTGCTGGAACTCACCTCATTTAACAAACTCATTAATGACCTAGAAGAAAACGGAAATAGCCACTGCTAATGAAATTTGCAAAGATATGTTGGCGATGCCCTGGACTTGGCCATCACAGCATAAGCATTGCTGGGATGGAGAGATTTTCCACTAGGTAATTAATTGAATTAAAAGAATGACTTTCTGGGATAAGAACACTTGCTAATTTCCCACTCTCATCTCCAGAGCAGAAAGCAGATTTTGTCATGTGATGCAGATCAGAAAACCACACTTGATAAAGGCCTATGAAAGAATAGTGCTTTCCCAGAGCACAATTCTGCCTTTGTCCTTTATCTCTATGTAGAAGACAATGGAATCTATTCATTAAAAAGATAGAAGAAAGGAGAAGGTAAAAGAAGCAGAGGAGATACAGTCTTTCTTCCACGGAGGAAGGTCCAGGCAAGAAGCCCATATGTGCTCAGTCACTCAGTTATGTCCCCACTAAAATTTAGTGTACACTCTCTGAAGCTTGGCACAAATTATGCCATCCTCTTCCCCTGCTTAAAACCTGTCTGTGGTCTCCCAGGGCACTCAGGAGGAATCCAGAATCTTTGACAAGGCCCCGAGTGATCAGCCCTGCCTCCCTATCCAGCCTCATCTTGCACAACTGCGCTTCTCACCCACGTAATGGCCATCAGCTTCTCCACCAGCCCAGCAGAAATTCAGCACCGCTATCTGCCTTGGCAGTTTCACCCCTTTCCACTCTGAGTCACTGTGCTTGGTTCAGGAGTGGAGAGGGGGACTCAAGCTGTGCCAATCTGATTCCATCCCATCACTTCCAGAGCAACAAACGCCGAGGAGCAGCTCTCCTGATGAGGTTGGCTGCCTATAGGGCTTCTCAGATGAAGATGTTGTTAGCATTTCAAGCAGGATTCTTCTTTATTATGCAGAACCCTTGTTAGCCTTTAGTATTCACACTTCTGTACACAAACTTTCAGTTATATTCCCTGAATCATTGTGATGACAACAACAGCAACAAAATGATACACCTGAACACTACCCAGGGTTGAGAACTGCAAGACATAGAACTTTTTGTGATGAGATGGAAATCGAGGAATGAAGCGATTTGCCTAAGGCATTCAAGTCTTCAGTCAATGTGTCATTTCCTCAGAGACCTTTTCATATCTCCCCCATCTGAAGTAGGTCTCTGTCATGACACTACTTATTACATATAGTACAGAACCAGTTTACACATACGTGCTCAGTTGTGTGGGTTTTTTGTTTCATATCTGTTTTCTCCCACTAGACTGGAAGTTCCATGTTGTTGCTGTTCAGTCGTTAAGTAATGTCTGACTCTTTTTGACCCCATGTACTGCAGCATGCCAGGCTTCCCTGTCCTCCACTATCTCCCAGGATTTGCTCAAATTCATGTCTATTGAATCAGTGATGCTATCTAACCATCTCATCCTCTGCCACCACCTTCTCCTTTTGCCTTCAATCTTTCCCAGCATTAAGGTCTTTTCCAATGATTCTTCACATCAGGTGGTCAAAGTACTGGAGCTTAAAAAGGGGCTGTTTTGGTTTCCAATGACTGACATTCAATAAACATTTGTAGAGAAAAGAAGAGAGGGGGAAAGGAAGGTTGTTTGGAAACTAGTAACACTGTTCAGTGACTAACATCTCAATCCAACCCACAAAAGTCTGTTTAATCTAAGAACCTAAATGTCATACCTACACTGCTTTTATGAGAGATGGGTTGATTGTAGGACCCCAGGAGCCCACCTGCCTCTCCATAAAACCAGTTTTGAGAATTCCCCTGGCTCCCAAGAGAACAGGTCCCACTTCAGAAGAGCAGGGCTTGGAAGATGGAGGGGGCCGGTATGAGTCTGATAGCATTTCATTTACCCTTTCCTCTCCCCTCCCTCACTCCAGCATTGGCAGTACTCTTAGGGGCTCCAACAGCAGGGAGAAAAGGTAGGCTTCAGAGAGGGAACATTTGCACTACTTTGGAAATCAGACACCTCTTTTCTAAAAGCCTCCTTTTTTGGAAACATGCTGTTTGTGGTCGCCCGGCACCATGCCCCCCTCCCTAACACACCCTGCCCTTAGGAGGAGTTACCTTTCTTTTGTGGGTTTGCCTTTTTGAGGTGGGAAATCCAGATGCCTGACTCCCACTCCAGAAGCCAATAGATCAAATCCTTCCTGCCATGGTTGTTGTAGAGCTGATAGAGTCTCTCCAGGGCTTTAAATATTGAGTGAGCAATTTTTTTTAAAAAGACTGGGGGACATTCCCTCAGTAATGTAACACTGATCATAGTGTTTCTACTGCTTGGTTAGTCCTGACTTCTAGTTTCCTGGCCCTCAAGGGCTGCCTTGCCTCCTGCCCATTTCCAGGCCTAGTTCTCTACTTTCTCAATCCTTGGACTATCTCAAAATCATTCCAATAAAATCTCCTTTGTTTAAATTACCAGAGTCAAAGACTCTGTGGGCAATGCAAGATTCTAGATGAATTTCCTGAGTCCTGATCAAATTATTCATTGGAGTTTCACATTTGCATTCATGCGTTCCAAGTATAGCTGGTGAAAGTCCTTTATGCCCCACGCCCTGGACCAAGTGTTAAGTGTGCAAAAAAAAAATAGGATTCAGGCCCAGGCCTAAGAGAACACATTCTGCTTGAAGAGGCAGAGAATTAGATCAGAAACTGAAACTGAAGTGGTGTAACCTGTTGCAAGCGTCCTTGGAAGATAATGATCCAAACTCCCTCACTCTCTCAGGCACGCATTCAATCTCTCTACCTCTCCCACTTCTAAGGGCTTCTGGGGCCTTTGGACAGCAGGCTCTAGTGAAGATGTGGGTAATGTGAGTTTCTGCTGACATGGAAATATCCATAAGAAGACACAGAATGCATGTACAGTGAAATAGAGCTGCTGAAGAAGAATGTCAACACTTTTAAAATAAATTTCTAATTTAATTTATTAAATTAAATTAATAATTTTTTTTTAAATAAAAATAATGAGTACTTGGGGACTTCCCTGGTGGTCCACTGGTTAACACTCCATTCTCCCAATGCAGGGGACATGTGCCCGATCCCTGGCTGGGGAAATAAGATCCCACGTGCTGCAAAGCATGGTCTGAAAAGATAAATTAAAAATAAAATAAAATAAAAAATAACAAGTACTTATGGAGACTCAAGTACAAAACACACAACAGCAAGATAGCCTTACTGGAGTCAAAAAATCTCAACTAAGAGATTCAGGAAAGAAATCAAAATAGAACGTGGTCATTGTTGAGATCCAAATTAATGGCCTGGAAGATCAAATTATAAGAAATATTTCAAAACACAAAGGAAAAATGTGAAGAGATGGAAATCATGAAGGAAAACTTAAGAGCCATGGAGAATATATCCAGAAGGCCCAGTATGTGAAACATGGGTGCTCCAGGAGAAGCAAAGAAGAGTTATAACACATAAGACTCTTTGAGTTCTGTCAGGACTATAGAGTAAAGAGACACATGAAGAAACATCTTGGTAATATTCCAAACTTTGGGTGGAAAGAAAAGCATTCAAATAAAAAGAATGTAAGCTCAGACTTGCAGAGACAATGTGGGAAGGAGAGGGTGGGACAAATTGAGAGAATAGCATTGAAACATTACCATATGTAGAATTAAATAGCCAGTGGGAGTTTCCTGTATGGTGCAGGGGACTCAAATCATGTGCTCTGACAACCTAGAGGGGTGGGGTGTGAGGTGGGAGAGAGGTTCAAGAGGAAGGGGACATGCTTATACCTATGGCTGATCCATGCTGCTATATGGCAGGAACTAACACAATATTGTAAAGCAATTATCCTTCAATTAAAAATAAATTTAAAAAAACTAAAATATAAGAATGCAAGCTCTGTAAGGGAAAAATAATCAGAATGGCATCAGATTTCTTTACTGCCACCATAGAAGCTGAAAAACAGTAAAATAGCAGCCACAGACACTGTGAGATTGCAACCAAGATTCTACTCCCAGCCAAGATTATTCCTTATTAGAATGAATGGAAAATGCATAGGAACATGCTGGAAGTCGGAGAGTGTATCAACACCTTAGGAAAAGAATCTAGGGAGGATATCCATATGCAAAACAACAAAGTGGGATTCCTACTTAAGAAAAGTGGAACATAGACATAAATATAATACCTAAAACTCCTAGAAGAAAACATAGGAGTAGATCTTCATGACTTTGGGTAAAGCAATGATTTCTAAGCAATGTCACTGAAATCACAAGCAACAGATGAAAATATTAGAAATATTAGACTCTTTGAAATTTAAAATGTTTGTGGTTAAAATGACACCATCAAGAAAATAAAAAGACAACCCATAAAAAGGAAGAAATTATCCACAATTCATGTATCTGATAAATGACATGTATCTAGAATACAAAAAGAACACTTTTCAATTCATTATTTTAAAGGTAGATTTTATTTTGGGGAGCTCCCAAATCGCTGCAGATGGTGACTGCAGCCACAAAATTAAAAGACACTTGCTCCTTGGAAGAAAAGCTATGACCAACCTAGACAGCATATTAAAAAGCAGAGACATTACTTTGCCAACAAAGTTCCATCTAGTCAAAGCTATGGTTTTTCCAGTAATCAGGTATGGATGTGAGAGTTGGACCATAAAGAAAGCTGAGCACCAAAGAACTGATGTTTTTGAACTGTGGTGTTGGAGGAGACTCTTGAGAGTCACTTGGACTGCAAGCAGATCCAACCAGTCCATCCTAAAGGAATCAGTCCTGCACATTCATTGGAAGGACTAATGTTGAAGCTGAAACTCCAAAACTTTGGCCACCTGATGCGAAGAAGTGACTCATTTGAAAAGACCCTGATACTGGGAAAGATTGAAGGCAGGAGAAGGGGACCACAAAGGATTAGATGGTTAGATGGCACCACTGACTCGATGGACATGAGTTTGAGCAAACTCCGGTAGTTGGTGAAGGACAGGGAAGCCTGGTGTGCTGCAGTCCCTGGGGTCACAAAGAGTTGGACACGACTGAGAGACTGAACTGAACTGAACTGAGAACTGACAATAGAAAGGTCTTACCAGACCCACTCCCACATCATACATTTTAAGATGACAGGATTAGTCAGAAGGTTCTTAAGAAGGAGAAACAAATCCTCAGGCAGGATACATTGTTTTTATATTATCATTGGTACAGAGTTTAAGGGAAAACATAGCCTTGAGACATTAGTTCTGGTCTTAAAGAAAAAACGTTTTATGTGACTAAGACAAGAAATGTAGGGAAAAAAATATTTGTCCCTTTCTCCTCCTTGAGAGCCCAGGACACTTTTCTCCTTCTCAAGGGCCTGGACTACTTCCTCCTTGAGGACTCTGGACTCCTTATCAACCTACCTAAATTAACTGTCTCATTGGAGATTGAGGAAATGAATAATAAAATTATAGGTATATTTCAATCCTAAATCCACCAAACAAGAACTACTTGTTTGTTTCTTATGTCCCTGGAATATTTATGAAAACCAGCTATGCATTTGTCCACAAAGAATATATTATTTGGAAAAAATTAAGGGTTAAATTAATAGTCAATTAAAAAAAGAAAGTTTTTCAGCCAATAAAAAAGAAATGAATAATTTAAAAGTAATCAAAAGAAAATCTTAACTTTTAGAAATTAGAAATACCTTCTTGATTAATATAGTATATATATATGATATATATTAGTCAGGTTTTTCTCTAAAGAAGCAGAATTGAAAACAGGGACTCAAATTCATGTGCATCATAATTATTTTGCTTTTAAAAGATTTATTTTATTGAAGGATAATTGATTTACCATGTTGTGTGAATTTCTGCTTTACAGAAAAATGATTCAGTTATACATATATATGTATATATACATATTCTTTTAAAATTTCTTTTCCATTATGGTTTATCATAGGATATTGAATATAGTTCCCTGTGCTACATAGTAGGATCTTGTTGCTTACCCATTCCGTATATAATAGCTTGCATCCAAACTTCCAAATCCATCCCACCTCCCTCCCTATTGGTAACCACAAGTTTGTTCTCTATATCTGTGAGTCTATTTGTGGGGAGAGAGCAAATGAGCCAAGATGGTGTGGTCACGCTCTCTTGCCCATTTTTAAATAATGACTGTGTAACAGTTGAGATCACTTATGTCTGACACCTGAGCTTAAAAACTGAGAATTTTAGGGACTTTTCCCATGGTCCAGGAATTAAGACTGTGCCCCCATTGCAGGGGGGGTGCAGCATGGGGTCAGGTTTGATACCTGGTCAGGGAACTAGATCCCACATGCCTAAACTAAAAGTTTGCATGTTGCCACTAACAGCCGGCACAGCCAAATAAACAAATTACAGCGTGAGTGTGAGCGCATGCTCAGTCACGTCCGGCTCCTTGTGACTCCACGGGCTGTAGCCTGCCACGCTTCTCTATCCATGGGATCTGTCCTGCTTTGGCAGGCAGATTTTTTATAAGTGAGCCACCTGGGAAACCCAAATAAATAAATAATAAATATTTTTTAAAAAGGGAAAATTTGAAAGTTACTAAAATTTAGAGTCTGTATAATTTATATGTTAGCTTCACTCAATCACTTAATAGTTACATTAGCACACTTATTTGGAGCATATTATGTGTAAACTCTCCGTACCTCAGTTTCCTTAGCTGAAAGGAGATAATCACAGCACATTCTCCAGAGAGTGGCTGTAAGAACTGAGAAAGTTAATATATATAAAACAGTCAAATGGTACTTGTTATCATTACTCTCTATATGGCTGGTTCTTTCCGCACATTTTGTATGAAACCACAGCTGGTCCTGTACAGAAAGTAAACAGAGGATCATTTTTCTCCTCATTTGTTTTTCTTCCTCTTCTCTCCTCCTTTTTCTGTAGTGGAAGGAAGTGTGCTCCTTGCTTGTTCTGTGGCAACTCTGGAGTCATGGCAACACTGAAATAAGAAGTAGGCCAAGCATCAGGCAAGGCCAAGTGATAATATAAATGGGCTTAGTGGATTAGAAATATGGACAGCACATAATAAAATGAGATTTATCTTGGGAGAAAAATAGTTTATCTAAGAAGAAACAGTTCAATGCATAGTCAACCCAGAAGGAGGAAAGGGTGTATCTCAGAGAGGCACAGATAATGAACAGAGGAAAGGGTACTGGCAGAAATACAGCCAGAGGGCCCCTGTTCTATATAGCATGGCCCTAGGAAAAGGAAATGGGATGGCCTCTGATAAATATCTCCTCATCCTATGGACTGCTCCTTTTGTGCTTGATTTAAGATTTCCAACTCTAACAGAGGTCAAGTGGTTGATGTCACTGTGCACCAAAAATATTTTTGTCAGTTGCATTAGTCATTATTTTGGCTGTTTGAATAACCAAATTAGAACAATCACAGACAGTCTGAACCATAGCTGAGCAATGTGCCCTCATGACGAGCACAGATACCAAATCTAGTACCGAGAGAAGTCTCAGTCACACTGCGTAGACACAGCCCTGGGTTCCAGAGCTATTGCCAGAAAAGGCAGTCCAGTCCAGAGCTGGTGCTGGGAGCTGAGGGATCGTGCTGCCATTGCATCTCTAAACTGAGTGCCATGGGAGCCTGCCTTTCCTCTGCTGTGGGTTAGGTCAGCTCAGGAAGCTTTGTGTCTGTAGACAAGAGCATTGGACTCCCTTAATTAAGAACTAAGACGTTAGTGTAAAACTGATCAATAAAGACACAATCTTACTTGAAATCCCTCCCCATCTTAATTGGTTTAAAACTAACATCAATGGAGAAAACAAAGAGAGCCAGGGTATAATTAGCCCCTGGAATGGTGCTGTGAGGCAGCAGACCCAACAGAGGCTGTGATACCTTTATTGCATGCCTCCAGGGGCAAAACCCCAGGACGAGGAAGACCTTCAGCCTGGGAGGCACCCAGAGCCAGAAGGGTGACTTCCTGCTGTCTGACCATGATGGAAAAGAATTCACAAGAACTGGATTCACCCCCCAAAACAGATCATTATGTTCCCTCAGTTTTCCCTTCAAACAATCTCAGGGACCTGTCCTTAGTTCTTCAACACCACTGATTGTCCCTTAGTTCATATCCCCTCTATATTGGCTCCCAAACTGATCTCCCTGCCTCTCAGCATCGAGGCCTTCCACCCTTCAACACCTCCCCAACTTCATCTCTCCTTTGAACAATGAAATGCATGTAGCCTAGGAGATCTACTTAAAGCGCAAATGTGACTATGACAGTCTCTCATCCATCAATTTAAAAATACCCAGGTAATTTATTCAACAAAGTTTTAATGTGCATAGGTGGGTCCCAGGCACTGTACTAGGCACTGAGAATATGATGATAAAAAATAAAGAAGCCCCACCCTCACGAAGCTTGGAGTTTAATGGGGAAAAAAGACAGCCAAACAATTACACAAGAAGACATGGTTAAATTCTCTGAAGAAGAGGGGGCTCTAGCAGAGGCTCAATCTAGCCTGGAAGGTCAGGAGACTTTCCTGAAGAAGCAACTTGTGAACAGAGATCTGAAAGATAAGTAGGAATCAACTAGGCCAATGCTTCTTGTAAACTCTAATTAGGTTAAGGAAATTAAATAGTGTGCCACAACCAATGTCTTTTGAAAGGAAATAATAGACTGGACAATAGCACAGTAGAAGAGAAAAGAATAGAAGGAAACAGAATAGAGTAATAGAGTATAGATCAGAACATATTTCAGGTAGCAAAGGTTAATATTTCATGATATGTTTATAATGAGTTAACTATAAAATGTATTTCTTAGTGTGGGCTGTAAACTAGCCAGTGGCAGAAGTAAGGGGAATGGAAGCACACATCCTAGAAAGGGAACAGCCTCTGCAAGACTCAGCTGAGAGAAAGCAGGAGGTATTTAGCCTCATTTTTAATCTGTGAAAGAACCCACACATCATTCATTCAGCAAATACTTATTTAATTCTCTTTCAAAGCAGCACACCCAATCAGAGTCACAAGGAGGAGCCAGGCAGCTTTCCTTGTCTAAATGCGTTTACATGCCATCAGGAGAGAGAGGTATGTAAATAAATATTAGACTAAGTTTGAAAAAAAGCTGCAGGAATAAATCAAATATAATGAGAAGAGAATATAAGGAAATTGCTTCTATCTAGGAAAGATCTCAGAGAGCTTTATGAAAAGAGAAGGCTTTTTCTTGAGGTCTGGAAGGACAGCTAGAGGTGAAAATTCAGGAGAAGGGACACAGAGGTACAAACAGTCCAGGATAAAGAACAGTGGTGATAAAGGCATAGAATGCCTTTGGGGATTCCATATTTGGGGAATGGTGAATCAAGGTTGAGAGTGGAGAGAGGGTCATTGAAAGACTCAGCTCAGTATCTGTCTCAACCTCCAACTGTGATACCTCAGACAACTCTAGCCTTCTCTCCATTGGTTATCCCCTCTGTGAATTGGGAAATATAACTCTGACCTCTGATACAATCAGCAGAGCTGGGGAAAATAAAATGCACTCAACCATATAAAGTGTTTGTAGCTCACTGGAGTAAAGGTGCCCAAAATCTGCAAAAATCTTAGTAGCCCCAAAGAAAGTCAGTTGTTTTATAGTAATAGGATTAGTGGGGCTTGGGGGGTGGGGGGCATATTTTTCAGTCCTTCCAATCTT
This sequence comes from Cervus elaphus, assembly GCF_910594005.1. Taxonomy (NCBI): domain Eukaryota; kingdom Metazoa; phylum Chordata; class Mammalia; order Artiodactyla; family Cervidae; genus Cervus; species Cervus elaphus. The sequence continues at coordinate 24,432,480 of NC_057848.1, forward strand.
CTTATTGTTGAGCTGCCTCAATTTCCTTTTTAATAAAATTTTTCCTTTTTGAGAATAAAAACTAAAAGACCTGAGGGTCATTATAGAGTAAAACAAATATCAAAGCATGAATATTTCTGTAATAATATTATGAACATACCTTCAAAGTCATAGGATCTATCCTCAGGTGGTCCTACCCATCAATAAAGGGTATTATGAAAATCTGTTAATTTTTCTCTATATCTATGTATCCTGGATTCTTGATTCACTAAAATCTATTAGATTGTAATCTCTGCTAGGTAAACAGAGATCTTGTTTACCTGACACATCTTTATCGCCTCACACAAGCAGACACCCATCATTGAATGAATGAATGAACTGCAGGGTCTCCTCCAGTGAATGAAGCCATTCTCCAACCAGCAAGATGTCACAGAATCACTTTAATCAGACCACTCCAATAAAATAAGGGAAAGTGTCTGATGGACCCAATCACTTTTTCTAGGGGAGTAAATATATTTTTTTTAATGTATATGTATCTCTGGGACTGTTGTGGTGGTGCAGTGGTCAGGACTCTGCCCTCCACTGCAGGGGGGTACAGTTTCAATCTCTGGATGGAGAACTAAGATCTCACATGCCTCGCAGCTTGACCAAAAAAAAAAAAAAAAAGTATAAGTATTTCTAAAACACTGAATCTTATTTCCTGCAGACTGACTTCTTTCTGTCTCGTTCTCATTTTTCTTAAGGATCTGAACATAAATGCTGAGGCAGAAGGTATGGTGATCAGCAGCATCATTTGAGTCAAGACTCTATGTTACAAGTGACAAAAATCTATTCAAACTGGTTCATATAATGGCAAAGCACAGGATCAGGTTTGTCTTCAGGTATGACCAAACCCACATATTCAAACAAGGCCCGCAGAGTTTATCTCTCTCCATCTCTTCGCTCTCCTTTCCTCTGTCTGCATTCTTGGCTGAACTCTCCTTTGTTTGTGACAAAGAGACCAGAAACTCTAGGCTTAATGGAAAGAGAGAGCTGTTCTTTCCCCACGTGTGTGTGTGTTAAGCCGCCTCAGTCGTGCCCGACTTTTTGTGACCCGAAGGACTATGGCCCGCCAGGCTCCTCTGCCTGTGGGATCTTCCAGGCAAGAATACTGGAGTGGGCTGCCATTCCTTCCTCCAGGGGATCTGTCCAACCCATGGACAGAACCTGCAGCCTGTGTCTCGCATCTCCTGCTTTGGCAGGGGGGTTCTTCACCACTAGTGCCACCTGGGTCCCAGGGGTGCCTCTCACTGGCTCAGCTTGGGTCGCATGCCCATCCTTAAACCAATCATTGAGATTCTATTTGTGTAAGACCTGCCCTGGAGCAAGGGAAATGAGATCAGCTCTACTTGAACCACAGAGAATATGAGCAGGCAAAGTGTAGGAGGAAGGGTAGGGTCCCAAAGGGAAATTAGGTGCCACTAACAGAAAGGGTAAATGATTGCTGAGAAGACCAGACTGGCAGCTGTCATCATCTTCATCTGTCCAGAAAGAGGTTGAAGAGGGCCATCAGATGGGCTGGCAAAAAGAAAGTCATTAAGCCTTTTGCCACTATTGATGCTATGCATGTGCTTAATGATAACAGATGAGATTCACTGCCAGTGAGCAGCTGCAGGAAAGAGCCAGCAGGGTTGGGAGTGGAAGCCAAGCGGCAATCCATCTCACAGCCTATGAGTTCCCCCAAGTCTGTTTTACTACATGAAATGCCCAAACTGACTCAGGCACTTTTCAAGTTGCAAAACTTGCACTCATGCTCAGCAGATATATTTAAAACTGTTTTACAACCAACAGTTAAACAGAAGGAAATTAAGGGAGAAAAATCAGGGATACAGCTTCATGCATAAAACTCAACCATACAATTAACAGAGTCCATATTAATCACATGTCAGTTAGGCCTCAGTGGTTTGGTAGTTTTTTGTCGGCAGAAATAAGCCAATCCTGATAGGCAAAGATGGTTGATGTCAGTATAACTGAAAGACTTTAAACATAGGGCCCCTATCATTAATTAATCAAGTAATTACTCTCTTAATGCAATATTTGGTAATTAGGTTTTTAGCACTTTTCCCCCTTTAGCTCTAGGTCTTTATCATACCAACATTCCTTTATCTAGAGGTTCCAGTAGAAGATGAGATGTGTTTTTAATCATAATAAAAATGCTTGTATTTGTAGATCACTTTGTACTCTATAAAATCGCTCACTAGAGTCTTCCAGCAGCCTTTGCAGATAAGCAGGACAAATATTATTCTCCCAAATAACTGCCAGAGTGTCTGGCTTGGACTCAGACTTGCAAAATGCCAATAGAATCCCATTCTCTTGCAGGTGGAGTAAGGCATCGTCTCATTCTGATGGCGGAGTCTTGGTTCCAGGGTGATGCACAGAACAGCATCACCCTTAGTACTTACAGTCCCCGAGGACAAGCACCACACAACTCCAAAGGCATTGCATGTGCCTGGGCTTGAGTGGAACCACAATTCTCTCGAGGGGGAGAAAAACAGTCAAATAGAAAACATGAATTCACAAGATAATATTTCACAAGATAATAAAAACATGCTTTAATGTTGCTCCCACTCATATTGTGGTTAGGAATCCTTCATGAAATGCGTTATCCCATTAGTCCTCAATCTCTGTATATCAGAAGTACTGTCATCTCTATGATGGTGAGAAATCTTATAGGAAACAGACAAGGTCCTGCATTGCTGAGAGACCTCATAGCTTTTAGATTAATCTTTCTCAGGGCTGATAATACAATTAATGTAGTCAGGAAGTGACTCTTTATTTTAATAAAAAAAATATTGGCTCCTTGAATTAATAATACTTATTGGCTTTTTGCATGACTTTGAGGCCCATTCTTGGAACTACTATCCTGAAAAGTGATAATTATAAAAAGGTAGCAGAATTTACTCTCTAAAGCATTCATTTATCCATTCATTTAGTCAATAAACTTTCAAGGACGCGATGCCAAGTTCTACAGTGGTGCAGAGTATGTAAAGATGAAAAGTTATAGTCCCTTAATTCAGTGGCTAGCCATGCAAGTCAATCATTACAACAGTAGCAACAAATAATGCCAGATGTTTCTGAGCACTTACCATAGTCCAGGCACTGTGCCAAGTGCCTTCTCTGTAGTTTGTAATCTTTCCCACAGCCAATGAAGTAGATATTATTAATAATACCATTTTACAGATGAGTAAACTGAGCCCTGAGAAGGGAAAAAGTAGAAGCAGTGACAGACTTTATTTTCTTGGGCTCCAAAATCACTGTGGATGGTGACTGCAGCCATGAAATTAAAAGATTCTTGCCACTTGGAAGAAAAGCTATGACAAACCTAGACAGGTATTAAAAAGAGACATCACTTTGCTGGCAAAGGTCCATCTAGTCAAAGCTATAGTTTTTCCAGTAGTCAGGTATGGATGTGAGAGTTGGTCCATTAAAAACACTAAGCATCAAAGAACTGATGCTTTTGAACTCTGGTGTTGGAGAAGACTCTTGAGAGTCCCTTGGACTGCAAGGAGATCCAACCAATCAATCCTAAAGGAAATCAACCCTGAATATTCATTGGAAGGACTGATGCTAAAGCTATAGCTCCAATTCTTTGGCCACCTTTTGCAAAGAGCCACCTCACTGGAAAAGACTCCAATGCTGGGGAAAATTGAAGGCAAAAGGAGAAGGAGGCAGCAGAGGATGAGATGGTAAGGTAACACGATATGACTTTGAGCAAACTCCAGTACATAGTGTAGGACAGAAGAGTCTCACATGCTCCAGTCCATGGGGTCACAAAGAGTCAGATATGACTTAGCAACTTAACAACAACAACAAACTGAGGCTCCCATTATTTTCGTGACTTTTCCAGTTAGATATGGAGCTGAGAGCCAAGCTCAGGCAGTCTGACCCCATAGCACATTCTTTTAGCTCTGTAACTCATACTTCATATGCACTAGTCATAGCATATGAAGAAAGTTTGGTGGTTGCACAAGGGAAGAGGCTGTATGATATCCATGAAGGAATTAGGTAAGCATCACAGGGGAGAGAGGATCTAGGCTGAGACCTAATGGACGTGTAATACTTGTTCAGGCTAAATAGCTTGCAAAGAGGATCCCAAGTGCATGCATCAGGGAATGCATGCAGCAAGCACAAAGCAGGGAGAGAAGCCTAGTACATTCTATGATGGAGAGCTAGATCCCAGGAGCTTGGGCACTGAGCAAAGACTGGGTAGAATGGAAGGCAAGGCCAGTGAGGAAGGCAGGATCTGAATACCATGCCTTATTATATAAGGTATCTATGAGCAGCAAGTGGCGATGGTGCTGGAGCAGCGAGCGGCCGAGAGGAGACACCCCATGTCCAAGGTAAGAGAAACCCCAGGAAGATGGTAGGCGCTCAGAGAGGGGATCAGAGGGCAGACAGACTGAAACCACAATCACGGAAAACTAACCAATCTAATCACATGGACCACAGCCTTGTCTAACTCAATGGAACTAAGCCATGCCGTGTTGGGCCACCCAAGACAGACGGGTCATGGTGGAGAGTTCTGACAAAATGTGGTTCACTGGAGAAGGGAATGACAAAACACTTCAGTATTCTTGCCTTGAGAATCCCATGAACAGTATGAAAAGGCAAAAAGATAGGACACTGAAAGATGGGCTGCCCAGGTCGGTAGGTGTCCAGTATGCTACTGCAGATCAGTGGAGAAATAACTCCAGAAAGAATGAAGGGCTGGAGCCAAAGCAAAAATAACACCCAGCTGTGGATGTGACTGGTGATAGAAGCAAGGTCCAATGCTGTAAAGAGCAGTATTGCATAGGAACCTGGAATGTTAGGTCCGTGAATTGGAAGTGGTCAAACAGGAGATGGCAAGAGTGAACATTGACATTTTAGGAATCAGTGAACTAAAATGGACTGGAATGGGTGAATTTAACTCAAATGGCCATTATATCTACTACTGTGGGCAAGAATCCCTTAGAAGAAATGGAGTAGCCATCATAGTCAGCAAAAGAGTCTGAAATGCAGTACTTGGATGCAATCTCAAAAAAGACAGAATGATCTCTGTTCGTTTCCAAGGCAAACCATTCAATATCACGGTAATCCAAGTCTACGTCCTGACTAGTAATGCTGAAGAAGCTGAAGGTGAATGGTTCTATGAAGACCTACAAGATCGTTTAGAACTAACACCCAAAAAAGATGTCCTTTTCATTATAGGGGACTTGAATGCAAAAGTAGGAAGAAAATAAAACACCCAGAGTAACGGGCAAATTAGGCCTTGGAGTACATAATGAATCAGGGCAAAGGCTAATAGAGTTCTGCCAAGAGAACGCACTGGTCATAGCAAACACCCTCTTCCAACAACACAAGAGAAGACTCTACACATATACATCACCAGATGACCAACACTGAAATCAGATTGATTATATTCTTTGCAGCCAAAGATGGAGAAGTTTTATACAGTCAGCAAAAACAAGATTGGGAGCTGACTGTGGCTCAGATCATGAACTCCTTATTGCCAAATTCAGACTTAAATTGAAGAGAGTGGGGAAAACCACTAGACCATTCAAGTATGACCTAAATCAAATCCCTTATGACTATACAGGGGAAGTGAGAAATAGATTTAAGGGACTAGATATGATAGACAGAGTGCCTGAGGAACTATGGACAGAGGTTCATGACATTATACAGGAGACAGGGATTAAGATCATCCCCCAGAAAAAGAAATGCAAAAAGGCAAAATGGCTGTCTGAGGAGGCCTTACAAATAGCTGTGAAAAGAAGGGAAGTGAAAAGCAAAGGAGAAAAGGAAAGATATACCCATTTGAATGCAGAGTTCCAAAGAATAGCAAGGACAGATAAGAAAGCCTTCCTCAAAACCAGATCTGAAAGAGACACGTGTACCCCAATGTTCATTGCAACACTGTTTATAATAGCCAGGACATGGAAGCAACCTAGATGCCCATCAGCAGACGAATGGATAAGGAAGCTGTGGTACATATACACCATGGAATATTACTTAGCCATTAAAAAGAATTCATTTGAATCAGTTCTAATGAGATGGATGAAACTGGAGCCCATTATACAGAGTGAAGTAAGCCAGAAAGATAAAGACCAATACAGCATACTAACGCATATATATGGAATTTAGAAAGATGGTAATGATAACCCTATATGCAAAACAGAAAAAGAGACACAGATGTACAGAACAGACTTTTGGACTCTGTGGGAGAAGGCAAGGGTGGGATGTTTTGAGAGAACAGCATCGAAACATGTATATTATCAAGGGTGAAACAGATCACCAGCCCAGGTTGGATGCATGAGACAAGTGCTTGGGCCTGGTGCACTGGGAAGACCCAGAGTGATGGGGTGGGGAGGGAGGTGGGAGGGGGGATCGGGATGGGGAATACATGTAAATCCATGGCTGATTCACGTCAATGTATGGCAAAACCCACTACAATATTGTAAAGTAATTAGCCTCCAACTAATAAAAATAAATGGGAATAAAAAAAGAAAGCCTTCCTCAGTGATCAGTGCAAAGAAATAGAGGAAAACAACAGAAATGGAAAGACTAGAGATCTCTTCAAGAAAATTAGACATACAAAGGGAACATTTCATGCATAGATGAGCTCAATAAAGGACAGAAATGGTATGGATCTAACAGAAGCAGAAGACATTAAGAAGAGGTGGCAAAAATACACAGAAGAACTGTACAAAAAAGATCTTCATGGCCCAAATAACCACAATGGTGTGATCATTCACCTAGAGCCAGACATCCTGGAATGTGAAGTCAAGTGGGCCTTAGGAAGCATCACTACAAACAAAGATAGCAGAGGTGATGGAATTCCAGTTGAGCTATTTCAAATCCTAAAAGATGATGCTGTGAAAGTGCTGCACTGAATATGCTAGCAAATTTGGAAAACTCAGCAGTGGACACAGGACTGGAAAAGGTCAAATTTCATTCTAATTCCAAACAAAGGCAATGCCAAAGAATGCTCAAACTACTGCACAATTGCACTCATCTCACATGCTAATAACGTAATGCTCAAAATTCTCCAAGCCAGGCTACAGCAATATGTGAACCGTGAACTTCCAGATGTTCAAGCTGGTTTTAGAAAAGGCAGAGGAATCAAAGATCAGATTGCCAACATCTGCTGGATCATTGAAAAAGCAAGAGAGTTCCAGAAAAACATCTATTTCTGCTTTATTGACTATGCCAAAGCCTTTGACTGTGTGGATCACAATAAACTGTGGGAAATTCTGAAAGAGATGAGAATACTAGACCACCTGAACTGACTCTTGAGAAATCTGTAGGCAGGTCAGGAAGCAACAGTTCGAACTGGACATGGAACAACAGACTGGTTCCAAATAGGAAAAGGAGTACGTCAAGGCTGTATATTGTCACCCTGCTTATTTAACTTATATGCAGAGTACATCATGAGAAACGCTGGGCTAGAAGAAGCACAAGCTGGAATCAAGACTGCTGGGGAGAAATATCAATAACCTCAGATACACAGATGAGACACCACCCTTATGGTAGAAAGCAAAGAGAAACTAAAGAGCCTCCTGATGAAAGTGAAAGAGGAGAGTGAAAAAGTTGGCTTAAAATTCAACATTCAGGGTACTCTTTTGCCCCCTTCTGATGCCTATGTCAGAAGCTTTCTCTATCTCCTTTATACTTTAATAAAACTTTATTACACACACACAAAAAAAATTCAACATTCAGAAAACTAAGATCATGGCATCTGGTCCCATCACTTCATGGGAAATAGATGGGGAAACAGTGGAAACAGTGGCTGACTTTTTTGGTGGGGGCACCAAAATCACTGCAGATGGTGACTGCAGCCATGAAGTTAAAAGACACTTCTTGGAAGCAAAGTTATGACCAACCTAGGGAGCATATTAAAAAGCAGAGACCACACTTTACCAACAAAGGTCCATCTAGTCAAGGCTATTGTTTTTCCTGTAGTCATGTATGGATGTCAGAGTTGGACTATAAAGAAAGTTGAATGCCAAAGAATTGATGCTTTTGAACTGTGGTGTTGGAGAAGACTCTTGAGAGTCCCTTGGACTGCAAGGAGATCTAACCAGTCCATCCTAAAGGAGATCATTTGAAGCGTTCATTGAAGTGTTCATTGAGTATTCATTGGAAGGACTGATGCTGAAGCTGAAACTCCAATACTTTGGCCATCTGATGCGAAGAGCTGACTCATTTGAAAAGACCCTGATGCTGGGAAAGATTGAGGGCAGGAGGTGAGGGGGATGACAGAGGATGAGATGGTTGAATGGCATCACCGACTCAATGGACATGGGTTTGGGTAGACTCCAAGAGTTGGTGATGGACAGGGAGGCCTGGCATGCTGTGGTCCATGGGGTCGCAAAGAGTTGGACACGACTGAGTGAACTGAACTGAACTGATGTAACTGTCCAGTTATGAAACAAATCTGTCATTTAATTTTGTCTGGCAAGTCATAGCTCTCACTGCCTGATTAACATCAGAATGAACTTACCCTTAGATTGTTGGAGTCTAGTCACATTGGTAAATAGGCTAATTTTACTGCTATTGTTTAATGCCAAAGGTCTCTTTGCAGAAAGATTTTAATATCATGTTTATTTTGGTTTCATTTGAAATCATAAGGGAGATTTTAAATGTTACAAATTATCTATGGAATCTAAGTTAATCAGTTTAGATTCACAAATTTGAATACATCAAGTTGTATCCTTACTCCACATAATCACAAATGTGTGTAAATGTAATTGATCTCAAAAGACTAGAAGAAAATGGGCCAATATTTTAATAGTTACCTCTAAATCCTGGAGAAGTTTTATATAGTTTCTAAATTTTCCATAGTGAAAGCATATCACTTTCAGGAGTACAGAAAGAAATTTTTGTAGAGTGGAAACCAGATATTATAAAATTCAGTGAAATGCACACACATAGTTCAAAAGTCAAATTTGTCTGAAAGGACTAATAATGAAAATAATACTCTGTTCTTCACTCTCACCCTGTCTCAACTCCCCAAAATCAGCCCACTAACTCTATAACTTGTTTATTCTGTAGCTACATCAAAATTCTGTATTTCTTCTATGATTCTACAGTAAATGTGAGTTTATATACAATGTCTGAATTTGTCCATTTTAGATATTCAAGTTGCTGCTATAAGATTCAGCTCACTTATATCACCTCACATCTATCTTCCCCAATTTCCCTGTGTAATTATAACACATATTTGTTTCTCTATTGTTTGGCTATCTTTGAAATTTTAGGCAGTAAACATACACCAAATATAGTCGGTCTCTTAACATCCCCTTGGGTTTAAAGAGAACACTGGTGCTCTTAGACTTATCTTTAGCTCTGCTGTCTTCCTTTTCTGGCATTCCAATCGTAGAGCATTCCAGGTGATAACATTTACATTTGGTTCTATAATTAAAATTACATCTTCCATGCTTTCTCTATCAGTATATTTTAAAATCTGTAAACTAATAACAACGTTTTACATCATTGCGACTTTGTAAGCATTATTCACGGAGGAGTCAAGCGGTATTCTGTGAGGTTAACTTTCTCCTTATACTTGTTTTTGTTTCTTCTAATTCTCACAGTATTTTTAAATTTTCCATGACAACAGATATTCTACAACGTCTCCTTTTGTCCCAGGAGACCTCTCCCCCAGAGCCACCTGTCCTCCTGTTTTACCTGGACTGTACGTTCTGCAGGTACAGTGGACAAACAGTTTGACTGATTCCCCAAATCCATTCCATTGCAGACAATGACTGAGGAGACAGTCATGTTCCCTCATTAGACTGAGGAGACATCCTCAGTGAGGATGTTCCAAACACCATTCCTAAAGTTCCAGCAGTCTACAACACTTCTTATTTCCTCCTCTACTTTATTTATTACACAAACATATACCACTTTATAGCATACTTGCTTTTCGTCTCTTCACCTGAATGTAAGCTCCATGAAGGCAGGAAAGTTTCTCTTTATTTTCTTTTTTTTTCTCCCATATATTTCATATATATTCATATTTTTCATATTCTTCATATTTTTCATATATTTTCATATTCATATATTTCATATTTTCATATTTTCCATATATTTCATATTTTTCATATTTTCCATGTATTTAAATATTCTTCATATATTTTCATACTCTTCATATATTTCATATATTTTTCATATTTTCAAATATTTCATATATTTTCATGTATCACATATATTTCATATATTTTCATATTTTTCATTATCTTCATATTTTTCATATATTTACATATTTTTCACATATTTCATATATTTTCATATATTTCATATTTTCCATATAATTCATATATTTTCATGTATTACATTTATTTCATATATTTCATTTTTTCATATATTTCATATATTTGCAAAAAATTCATATACTTTCATATATTCCATATATTTCATATATTTTAATATTTTTCAGATTTTCATATATTTTCATATTCTTCATATATTTCATATTTTCATATATTTTCATAGTCTTCATATTTTTTATATAATTCATATATTTCCATATTTTACATTTCTTTCATATATTTCATATATTTTTAATATTTTCATATATTACATATATTTCATATAGCTTCATATATTTCATAGTTTTCATATATTTTCATATTCTTCATATTTTTCACTTTTTTTCATATTCTTCATATTTTTCACACATTTTCATATTCTTCATATTTTTAGAATATTTTCATATTCTTCATATTTTTCACACATTTTCATATTCTTCATATTTTGCACACATTTTCATATTCTTCATAATTTTCACACATTTCCATATTCTTCATATTTTTAGAATATTTTCATATTCTTCATAATTTTCACACATTTTCATATTCTTCATATTTTTCACACATTTCCAAATTCTTCATATTTTTCACATATTTTCATATTCTTCATATTTTTCACATATTTTCATATTCTTCATATTTTTCACATATTTTCATATTCTTCATATTTTTCACATATTTTCATATTTGTCATATTTTTCACATATTTTCATATTCTTCATATTTTCCACACATTTTCATATTCTTCATATTTTTAGAATATTTTCATATTCTTCATAATTTTCACACATTTCCATATTCTTCATATTTTTAGAAAATTTTCATATTCTTCATATTTTTCACACATTTCCATAGTCTTCATATTTTGCACACATTTTCATATTCTTCATATTTTTCACATATTTCCATATTCTTCATATTTTTAGAATATTTTCATATTCGTCATATTTTTAGAATATTTTCATATTCTTCATATTTTTCACATATTTTCATATTCTTCATATTTTTCACACATTTTCATATTCTTCATATTTTGCACACATTTTCATATTCTTCATATTTTTCACATATTTCCATATTCTTCATATTTTTAGAATATTTTCATATTCGTCATATTTTCCACACATTTTCATATTCTTCATAATTTTCACACATTTTCATATTCTTCATATTTTTCACACATTTTCATATTCTTCATATTTTTCACATATTTTCATATTCTTCATATTTTTCACATATTTTCATATTCTTCATATTTTCCACACATTTTCATATTCTTCATATTTTGCACTTTTTATCATATTCTTCATATTTTCCACACATTTTCATATTCTTAATAATTTTCACATATTTCCATATTCTTCATATTTTTCACATATTTCCATATTCTTCATATTTTTCACACATTTCCATATTCTTCATATTTTTCACACATTTCCATATTCTTCATATTTTTCACACATTTCCATATTCTTCATATTTAGAATATTTTCATATTCTTTATATTTTTCACATATTTTCATATTCTTCATATTTTTAGAATATTTTCATATTCTTCATATTTTTCACTTTTTTTCATATTCCACATATTTTTCACACATTTTCATATTCTTCATATTTTTCACACATTTCCATATTCTTCATATTTTTCACATATTTTCATATTCTTCATAATTTTCACACATTTTCATATTCTTCGTAATTTTCACACATTTCCAAATTCTTCATATTTTTAGAATATTTTCATATTCTTCATATTTTTAGAATATTTTCATATTCTTCATAATTTTCACATATTTTCATATTCTTCATAATTTTCACACATTTCCAAATTCTTCATATTTATAGAATATTTTCATATTCGTCATATTTTTCACACATTTTCATATTCTTCATATTTTTAACTTTTTTTCATATTCCTCATATTTTTCACATATTTTCATATTCTTCATATTTTTCACACATTTCCATATTCTTCATATTTTTCACACATTTCCATATTCTTCATATTTTTCACACATTTCCATATTCTTCATATTTAGAATATTTTCATATTCTTTATATTTTTCACATATTTTCATATTCTTCATATTTTTCACACATTTTCATATTCTTCATATTTTTCACTTTTTTTCATATTCCACATATTTTTCACACATTTTCATATTCTTCATATTTTTCACACATTTCCATATTCTTCATATTTTTCACATATTTTCATATTCTTCATAATTTTCACACATTTTCATATTCTTCGTAATTTTCACACATTTCCAAATTCTTCATATTTTTAGAATATTTTCATATTCTTCATATTTTTAGAATATTTTCATATTCTTCATAATTTTCACATATTTTCATATTCTTCATAATTTTCACACATTTCCAAATTCTTCATATTTATAGAATATTTTCATATTCGTCATATTTTTCACACATTTTCATATTCTTCATATTTTTAACTTTTTTTCATATTCCTCATATTTTTCACATATTTTCATATTCTTCATATTTTTCACACATATTCTTATTCTTCATATTTTTCACATATTTTCATATTCTTCATAATTTTCATATTTTTTCGTATTCTACATATTTTTCATATATTTTCATATTCTTCATATATTTTCTTATTCATATATTTCCTATTTTTCATATATTTTCATAATCTTGATATTTTTCATATATTTCATATATATTTATTATTTTCTTACATTTCATATATTTTCATTTATTTCATATATTTCATATATATCATATATTTTCATATTTCTATATATTTTCATATTTTTCATATATTTTCATATTCTTCATATATTTCATATATTTTTTATAGTTTTTATAGTTTTCATATTTTTCATATATTTTCATGTTCTTCATATATTTCTTATATTTTCATATGTTTCATATATTTTCATTTTTTATATATTTCATATATTTTCATATTCTTCATATATTACATATATTTTCATATATTTCATGTATTTTCATTTTTTTATATATTTCATATATTTTCATATTTTCTGTACTGTGTCTTCTTTGGTTTACTTTCCAGCTTTATTGGGATGCCTACTGGATATCTTTCTGAGAGGTCCTTTTTTCGAGGCCCTTGAATGTCTTAAAAAGTTTTCATTTATCCCTTCATTGATATCTTGGGTAGTTTGGGACTATAGGTTGAAAATTTTAATGTCTCCAATTTTTGAAATCATCAGTCAAATTGCCTATTACCATCCACTGCTAATTGATTGGATGTTTGGGTGATCTGATTTTACTCTGAAAAACAGCATTGCCACATCTAGCAAGTAAAAATATAGGATATACAACTAGGTTTGCATTTCAGATAAACAAGGAAATTCTATAAACATACTTATTCTAAAAAATTACTTATTGTCTATTTGAACTTCAATGTTAACTAGCAGTCCTATATTTTATGTTAACACTATTGGGACATTTTTAGGATATTCTTTTTATCCTTAACATTCTGAAATTTCACAGTATTTCTGGTTTTGAGTCTTTAAAAGAAAAAAAGTCTTTATATTAGTGCTTGAGCCCCAAGAAAGAGGGTATGATTATTATTGACATAATAATGTTTAAATAATGAGTCATTATTGCCTCCAGGCTCTGGCTGTCTATCAGCTTGAGTCTGGGGTACAGGAACAAGAAAAAAAATGTAAAAAGTTTCATCAGTCTTAGGATTTGAAAATCTTTAGAGTAATTATCAGAGTGGAAGCATGAGATGACTATAACCTATTTCATACAGAGCCTGGTTATCTAGTAGAGTTGTCTGGTTTCAAACCTTGCCACCCAACTGGCATTTCATGCAAGTATCAGTGTGCAACCAACATTCAGGCTGAAGAGCCTCATTTTATAAGAGTGAATATTCTGGACACATCCCAGATTTACCATGTAATTGCTCCACAGTGAACACAGCATAGATGTCTCCAAAGGAGAAAATTATTTGCTTGTGAGATGCATATTTCCTGTGGTTATCTCTGAGTGAACTAGCCAAAAAGTAAGTGAAGAGGTGAGAGACAAGAAGTAATCACTTTGCAAAGTAGTGGTAAAATCAACCAAGGTAAAACTGGTTTAAAGAAATTCGGAGAACTATAGAATTGAGAGAGAAATTTTTAAAACTGACTTTAGAATCAGTTATCTAGGTCAGCCCACCTTTTATAGGTGACACTACCCAGGCTAACAGAGTGGAAGAGACTTGCCCAGAGTCACCGACCAGACTAGACCAGTTCCCGATTCCCAGTCCAGCGTTTACTCCCCTTCATTGCTGCTGTGGGTTGGGACCTATTGCACAACAGCCCTATTTAATCATCCTGACAGCAATCCTGAGAATGATAAACTTTTTCTGCAACAATCTGACTCAGCTCAGGGTAGCAGCTTCACCAAATGCCCCATTAAAATGCAGTCAACTCCAAGGGGAGGTGAAAAAAAAGGAAGAGGGTGGTGGTCCAGAGGGCTTGGAAAACTTTTTCCTAACCAAAAATATTGCCCGCACCCACATACCTGTGTGCCTGAAATTAACCACTGAAAATGTCTGCTGTAAGGCAAATTATCATCTTTAACATTTTGCTTGGATCTTTGGAGAGGCTCCTTAACAAAGATGAAGGTCTTAATGGCATATGACACCAGACAAATACATTGTGATTGAACATGGCAGAATGACTAGACAGTGGTCTGAAATGTATTAGGACCCATCAGGTACAAATAGCAGCAGGTGCCTACTTTACCATCATCATTTCACATCAGAACAAAGCAACAGATTGCTTTGTGCTCTAATCATTTCCCTGTCATCAGATTTCACTTTTGGTGTCTGATGTCATGGTAAGGTACTTTAGTAGACCTAGTTTCCTTGATTACTTGAATAATTCACATTTTGATTCTGAATATGGGATGTTTTCAGCAGAACAAAGGCCCTTTAAATGGCAATTGTGATTTCAGCATTGAGACTCAGTTTGTCTGGACTCAAACTTCAAAATGTATTTCCCACAACTTAAGGTCATTTGCCTTCTTCTTTTTGTGGTCAAAAGTTAAGCAAAATGAAGATCAAAAGATAACCATTTGCTTTTGTTAATGAAGAAGTAGTTTTAACCAGAGCTGGTGTAATGATGGTTAGGAGGCCAAGGGCAGATTGCCATGCCTTGCTAAGAAACAAATGCAGGTGGAAAGGTGGAGAAAAATTAATGCAGATAACCTTTTAAGAAGGTTGACTAGGACCAAAAAGAGAAAGTCTTTTATTGAAATGTTTGGATGGATATTGATTGATTGGTTGATTTTAAAGGGCATAGGGGAGACATGAGCATTTCTATTACCTGGGGCGGGTGGGGGGGGGGAGTCAGGTCCTTAGCTTCTCCATCCAAATATTGCAGAAATGTTAATATAACTGTAAACAAAGAGTCTGTCCAAGGTCATCCAGCCAACTGACCAAAGCATCAGAATTAAAATCCTGGTCCTTCAACAGCTTGTTTTCTTGGGCACATGAGGTCTCTCCATTTTGCAACTGTTTTTGATTTCAGTGGGTCATGGGAGGATGAAGGTGGTCATTTCTGTATAACTGCATTTGTAAAGAGCTATAAGGTCCTCTTGGGCAGGGAAGGGATAAGGAGAATAAATACTTGACTAAGTTAACATTTTCCATTTGCCAGACACCAGGCTAAGTGCTTTACCTAAATAAGTTATTCAACCCTCACAGCAACATATGAAGCAGATTAAGTTATTATCTTTTCACAGACAAAGAAATTGTGGCTCGAAGAGATTTAGTAATTCACCTGAAATCACACCAGCAAAAGCCAAATAAAAAAGTGGGGGTTTTAACCAGTAGATTATCCCATCTCTCATATGCTATTTCAAATCCTGAAAGATGATGCTGTGAAAGTGCTGCACTCAATATGCCAGCAAATTTGGAAAATTCAACAGTGGCCACAGGACTGGAAAAAGTCAATTTTCATTCCAATCCCAAAGAAAGGCAATGCCAAAGAATGCTCAAACTACTGCACAATTAGTGATATTTTTAAATATCACAATTCATTTTTTCTAGGTACAATCACATTTTTGTCCTGTTTTATTTCTAGAAAATGCTGTGAGACAACTGAGAACGTCAACTCCATTTGAGAATAGGGACAATGAAGCATATTCTCTCTCTCCCCTGCTCCCACTTCTCTCTCATACACGCACATACACACACCATTAGGGAGGAAAGCCCATTAGAATGGAAGTAATAGAGCCTAGATAGCTCGGTGGCCGAATTTGCCACAGAGCTGCCAGGACCCTTAAGAGAAGAGATTCAGTCCTCTGCTCTTTTTAGCCAGCAGCACCTGGTGTCCAGGGTAAAGGAAATAAACCCATTCCATCAAAATGCCAGAATGTATGCCCACAAGCAGGTTTATCAGAAGACCAGGTGAGAGGACTCATAAATAATAACTAGGAAAACTATTTCCAAGTGGAACAAACTCTTAAAATAATAAACACAGCAGATCTTGACCACTACTAGAATTCTTTCCTCTCCGCAGTGAACTACAATGAGTCTTTTGGCATCACAGGGCTCTGTGCTGAGATGAGAACTTGCAATTAGCTTTAAGAATAAAAGAGTAAGTACAAATTGGCCCCATATAGCCTTGATTCATAACATACCACTTAAAAGACAGTATCCATCAGTTACAAGAAAGAGTCTCTGTGCGAAGGTCAGCCTAGGTATGGTTTGTTTGTAATTTTTGTGCAAGAGCTATGTCTTACTCATCGTTGCATCCCCAGCACCCAGCATAATGTCTGGCACATTGTTAGTACCCAATAAGTTTTGTTTAGTGATTAGTGAATATTAGCCAGGATATAATGATGCCATGTCTGCCACTTTGCTCCAGTTCTCTAAAACCAAGGAATATATTTAGGATTATGTTAATCAAATATACTTAGTTGGATGAAGGTAACACTGGATTGACATCAAACAGCTCTAGCCTGAATTTCCTAGGGAATTGCCTCAACTTTTAACTTACATGGTTTGTAGCATTCTGATTTAATGGAAGCAATTCCATTATTAATGGGTGAGTTTCTAGATCAGCTTGTAAAATTCAGTCAGTTAGTTCAGTCATTCAGTCATGTCCAGCTCTTTGCAGCACCATGGACTGCAGCAAACCAGGCCTCCCAGTCCATCACCAACTCCCAGAGCTTGCTCAAACTCATGCCCATAGAGTCGGTGATGCCATCCAACCATCTCATTCTCTGTCATCCCCTTCTCCTCTTGCCTTCAATTTTTCCCAGCAACAGGGTCTTTTCAAATAAGTCAGTTCTTTGCATCAGGTGACCAAAGAATTGGAGTTTCAGCTTCAACATCACTCCTTCCAATGAATATTCAGGACTGATTTCCTTCAGGATGGACTGGTTGGATCTCCTTGCAGCCCAAGGGACTCTCAAGGGTCTTCTCCAACACCACAGTTCAAAAGCATCAATTCTTTGGCACTCAGCTTTCATTATGATCCAATTCTCACATCCATATATGACTACTGGAAAAACCATAGCTTTGACTAAATGGACCTTTGTTGGCAAAGTAATTCTCTGCTTTTTAATATACTGTCTAGGTTGGTCATAACTTCCCTCCCATGGAGTAAGCGTCTTTTAATTTCATGGCTGCAGTCACCATCTGCAGTGATTTTGGAGCCCCCCAAAAATAAAGTCTCTCACTGTTTCCATTGTTTCCCCATCTACTTACTATGAAGTAATGGGACTGGATGCCATGATCTTAGTTTTTTTAATGTTGAGTTTTAAGCCTGCTTTTTTACTCTTCTCTTTCACTTTCATCAGGAGGCTCTTTAGTTTCTCTTTGCTTTCTGCCATAAGGGTGGTGCCATCTGCATATTTTAGGTTATTGATATTTCTTCTGGCAATCCTGATTCCAGCTTGTGCTTCATCCAGCCCAGCATTTCGCATGATGTACTCTGCATATAAGCTAAATAAGCAGGTGACAATATACAGCTTTGATGTGCTCCTTGTAAAATTATTTTATCAGAATATAGAAAACTAATGGCATTCAACTCTATTACAGACCTGTTTTCCCATTGTAATCATTCTTACTTGGCAATATTTATTTGAAGTTCCAGTCTAAGATGGCAGAAAGAGACTACCTGCTGTTCAGATTCGGGAATTCCTTCTTAACTCTCCACTCTTCCTTACCTTCCATTACCTGTATTCACCTACCCACCTTCAGCCAAATAAAGCCTACTTCTCCTCCTGTTTTCTGAATCTCAGTGAGTAGCACTTGTCATCTACCATTGACTAAAGTCTGACACTTTGGAGTCATTCTCCCTTAGTGTGTCCCTTCACTCGCATTACATAGATCCACATCCACACAGACATGTCTAGTGGGCTCTCAGGTACTGATGATTCTATCCCAGCCACTGCTTTAGTTCAGGACATTATCTTTCTCGACTACTTCATATGGTTTCTGGGTTCCAGAGAGAAGAAATCTGTAAATATGGCAAGTCTTCTTGCCATTTCCATGCATAGAAAATTTACCTGAATTCATAAGTTAGTACATATACTCAGGTGAAGACAACACTGAGGTAATAAATAAGGTTTTAGTAGTGGATAAACTCTCCAAAGAAGGACACAATCTTTCATCAGGACCTTGGAGAGAACCAGCAAAGGTAGCTGATAAATAGAACTAGGCAAGTTCTGTCAAAACCAGGATTATAAATGGGCAAATACTGGAAAGAAATCAGCTTAGACTTTCCAGCCACAGGTTGACTTTCTGATCCTTAAATGCTTCAAGTCCAGTCCTGTGACAGGCTTTTGCACCAGATGTTTCCCTTGATTTCAACCCTCTTCCCCCATATCTTTGCATTGCTGTCACCTTCTCACCATTCAGGTCTCAATCCAAATGACTGTGCAGTACAGCTTTTCCTCAATCACTCCTATCCCATTTCCCCATTTTACTTTCTTCATAACAATTATCACTGCTTGAAACTGTGTTATTTATTCATTTGTTTACATGACTATTGTCTCCCTAGGCTTCACAGAGAGTAAGCTTTGTGGGTGAATAGACCATGTCTTTGTGATTAACTGTCATATGTCTTTAGTGTTTAAAACATATCTGACACCTAGGAGGCAGTCTATAAATATTTGACAAAGGAGAAAATGAAATAAGACAGGCAATTAGATCTGAAGTTTAGGAGACTAGGGAGGACCTTGAACTGAGAAGTTGGAGCTAATATCAGACACTAATTATTGAGTTTGGAGAAATAGGATTCAAGATGCCATGTATAGATTTGTGTTCGCATGACGCATGTAGGGCCAAACACCAAACACACCCATTGGGTAGCATGCATACCAATACTACATTTTAATTTCTAGAATAATTACTATAGTTTGAATAAAAGCAAGATAGCCCTTATTTTGATCTCTGCAAAAGGAACAACACTTTCCCCTGCATTTTCTCTAGAAAGGGATTTTTATTCTCTCAGTGGCATTAAGTGGGAACTGACCAAGCAAATCAGTGGGTGGGTTGTTTGACCACTCCAGAGGTCAGTGAGTTAGGACTATTTCCCTTGAGCCCTCACTTCCAGAATTCTTAGAAACGAGAGAGTCCTGTGGCTTGGAAGCTTGGATCTTGCAATTTGTCTCTGCAAATGGAGAAGGCACACAAAGGGTGCTAGGGCAAACTATATGTCCAGGATTTTAATTAGGTATACATGTTTCATTTGGCCAATGCAGAGGTTTTAAATGTTTTTGATTAGTCACCAACATTATAAAAATCAGGAGATTTCATATAAAGAAAGCTTTCCAGCCTCTCTTAGAAATACAGAAGTTCTAGAAGTACTAGCCCTTGATTTCCCACATGACAAAAATCACCTGACATGGAGTGGCAGCTGCCCCTTCAAACAGGACTTGTAGTCTCAACACCGCCTCTGTCTCCAGGTCTCCACTTACTTCACTCATTTACCATAACTACATGGCCTTTTGAGAGGGTAACAGGCAAGAAGGCCAGGGGTCTCCAAATGGAGGAAAGAGGCTGTAAGTGCCAGACATTTTTATCTCTCTTAAGCGGCAGGAAGAAACAAACCAGCGATCTGTTTTTCCTTCTCTATACAAATTTAAAAGGAGGTTTCTCTTAACATTCTGTGTTGCCATGACACCTGGTCTCACCTAAAGCTAACTACTCTCAAACTTTGAGTTAACCAATATATGCCTTTTTCGTATGGAAATGTGGTCTTAAGCTATGTTAATGAACCCCAGACTCAATCTTCAAGTTGGTTCTGCTAAACGGCCTAACTTACTTCCTCAGGTATTGTTCTCCTAATCTATGTAAACGGAACTATTTGTTGGTATTCTGCCCTTCTAAAAGATTCAAGTCAATCGTTTTATGGCCTGGGATGAATTATCTGATGCCATTCTAAATTTTATGACATTCCTTTCATTTCATTAACAGACTGTGAGTGACTATATAACATACAGCTAAAGACTAGGAGGGGGGTACTCTTTTGCCCCCTTCTGATGCCTATGTCAGAAGCTTCCCCTATCTCCTTTATACTTTAATAAAACTTTATTACACAAAAGCTCTGAGCGATCCAGCCTCGTCTCTGGCCCCGGATTGAATTCGTCTCCTCCGGAGGCCAAGAATCCCGCGTCTTATCGTTCAGCAACAACCTTTCACTTTGAAGGTGTTTGAGTCTGAGGTCCTCCACTATGAAATACAAGAATTAGATGATTCTAAGAATTGGAGACATGGGAATAATTATGAAGGTAAACTATCTATAAGGAATCACAGTGTGCATTTCCCCAAAAAAGCAACTAATTTTTGGTATATTGCTATGGATATGAAACTGGTATGTATTATAAGATATTTATGAGGATATTGATACCATTCACACAGTGGATCCATAAAAGAAGATCTAAGGAAATTGTGTTCACACATACACACAGATATGCACAGAGTAGATACTCAGTAAATATTTCTTGAATAAAGTAATGAGAGGCTCAAGAGAATTCACCAAAACCCTAAGCAATAATAAATATTATGAACTGCTGCTGTACACCTCACAGCTTATGAACTCACTCTA
The DNA here is from genome assembly GCF_910594005.1 of Cervus elaphus. Classification (NCBI taxonomy): domain Eukaryota; kingdom Metazoa; phylum Chordata; class Mammalia; order Artiodactyla; family Cervidae; genus Cervus; species Cervus elaphus. The sequence goes on from NC_057848.1 coordinate 24,453,844, forward strand.
CTTCTCTTTTTTCTCTTATTTTCCCCCAGTTGTAGTCCAAGACTGAGAATCTAATTGAGATATAATGAAAATTTATTAATTAATTGTAAATAGAACGGGTTGATCAAGCATCAGTTAGCCTACCTGCATTAGTTTGATGTGGTCTGAGAGTGAATTCATTACTATAGTGAAACCAGAACTTCTTAGTTTGGAGATATGGATTCTGGCCCTGATTCTGCCACTAACTGTAGTTCTTTGAATAAGTCACTTGGCTCTCTGGCCAAAGTTTGATCATCCATAAAATTATATGGTCTTCAGGGCTTCTCTCTGCTTTATGATCTCTCTTTATGTGAAAAACAAAGACACATCAGAGGTAAGAGCTAGAAACTCAGAGCCAGCAATGTCTAGCAAGGAAAGACCAAGAAGAGATTTTTTTCCCCCAATAATTAAGGCAAGGAAGTCTCCAAATGCATGGGCAACAATCCATGGAGGGACAAGAGTGGAATGTGAACTCATTAGCGGAATGTTGAGTAAAACTCAGGGAGGAAAAGAGAGTAATAGAGAGGGAGTCCAACTGTAGACTAAGAGAATTCTAAAGAAAAAAAACGGAAAAACTGCTGCTAATTAGGTCATTTAGAAACTGAACAACCGAATGTAATTCTTGCTGAAGCAATAAGGAAACAACCATGGGATGCACGATAATAACAAGAATACATGCTAATAGACAAAACTAGGATCCCCCAAGTAACTTAACAAGTCCCATGCAAGCTAGTAGATATCAGGTGGAAAACAGCACTTGAATTTCACACAGATTTTTTAAATATACTGAGGAAACATGTGGCAAAGGATCAGATAATATTTGCTGAATCAAATTCTGTTATTAAAAACTCTGGTATGCTTCACTATTTAAAAACTTTAATGTGAAAAATTAAAAATTTGAAAAATCTCAGAGTGATTATTTCTTTTTATAAAAGAATTCACTGCTGGTATATTTTAAACAGAAATCTTTCACCCTTAAAATTAAAAAAAAAAATTGAAACATTTCCTTTTACAAAAATCTTTCATTAACAAAAATGAGGTAGAGGTCAGAATCAATGCTTTATTTAGTCTTACATTCACGTCACCTAATGCAGCGTCAGGCACAGATGGACAGTTCAGTAACTTTCAGTGAATGGATTATGTGTGGTTTTCTACTGCTGCATAACAAACCACCCCAATTTAATGGCTTAAAATGACTTTACCTTTCACAGTTCCAAAGGTTGACTAGGCTCAATGGGAAGTTCTTCTGGTGGTTTCACTTGGATTCTCCGTGTGCTTGCAGTCAGGTAACAGCTTAGCATGGGTTCATCTGGAGGCTCAACCAGGATACTGGGTTGACATGGTCTCTCTCCCTCTCCATAGTCTCAAGTTTCTTCCTCTCTGTGTAGACTCTACATGTGAACTTTGCAGCAGGGAAACCAGACCTCTTACATGGTGGTGGCTCAGGCATCCCCAAAGTACAAAATCAGAAAACTGCCATTGTCCATTGGTTAAAACAGATCACTGGGCCAGCCCAGATTCAACGAGTAGGGGAACCACAGAAGAATATGAACAGGAGGTGTGATTCATTGGGGCATGTTCATAGACTAGCCACCCCAGTTTGCCTTCACTTTGGGCCCTTAACTTCCAAAGAGATAGGAAACAGGTTTAGAATTATACAGCTACAAACATAGGCCATTTTAATGAAAATGGAAGAATGACTCAGAGCCAGAACCCAGAGGATAAAACCAAGAGCAGAGGGAAACCATTCCTAAAAAGCAAAACTGTACCTTAATCAAGGACTACCCTCTGCCTTGAGTTAGAGAAATTGGGATATGCACCAGGTTGGATTTTAGAATTGCTATAAATCAGAAAATGCTCATGTCTCCCTTTTCTCCTCTTTTTGAACATGGGAGTCTGCTGAAGTTTTTCTGTCTCTTTCACCATTACATGAAAGAGATGGGTTCGGGGTGGGTGGATAATCTGCTCTTCTTCACTGGTCTCTGCACCTGAGAAAGTGCATATGAGAAGATGCCTTCGAGCAGTCACATCCATACCAGCACCTGATTTTGTTGAGAATATCCTGGAATTTAAACTGATACCATATTTAGGATGAGATTTGCAGAGGTAAGCACATTTTTCATGTAGAAAGGCCATGAATCAGTAAGAGCCAGAGGATGGTACCCTGGTCTCCAAAGATGGCTCCCAATGAACCACATCTCTTTGAATTTACACCATGTGTAGACCTCTCCGTCATTGAAGCTGGGCTTTCCTGGGACTTGATTTAAATAACAGAATATGGCAGAACTGACACTATACCAGCTAGAGCCTAAGCTTTATAGACCTGGCAGCTTCCACTTTTTAGTTTTGAAAACCTTGAGTCTTCACATAAGAAGTCTGGCTTTCCTTCTGGAAAGATCACATTAACAGAAAACGTAGAGAGGCCACACAGAGAGACAGAGGAGGCCACTTAAAGTGGGAAAGAGGAGCAGCTATCCTGGCACCTCAGCCAAGCCTCCATCTAACTACAACTGCGTGACAGAACTCAAGAGTGATCAGCAGAAGAACTGCCCTGGTGACCCCAGGCATCCCACAGAAATATGAAAGGTAATAAAATCATTGTTTTAAACCACCAAGGTTTTCAATAGCTTATTAATGCAGCTATAGATAAATAAAACAGTATCCATAAATGAATATGGACAAAGTACCCTATTTAGGGGAGTTACAGTTTCACATACTAACCACAAAGTTCTTTTCTCTATTCAAGAAATATTTACTAAGCCCCTACATCAGTTAACACATCCTTCTTATGTATAAAAGAAAGATTTAGGCTTATGGAAAAACATCTTTAATTGAAAACTGGAATGTTTAGTTGAAAAAAACTTTCATCTATCATTTGCTCCAGCATCCTCAGGCCTCAGGGGAGATAATTTCGATACATTAGCAACAGGAAACTATTGCAAACTCTTGGGGGAACAGTGACATGATGGAAATGGTATTTGGAAAGGTTCATTTGGCAGTAGAAAACAGGGTTAGTGGCAGGGTTAGTGAGGCACAATCTTAGATGCAAGTTGATCTGGATTGAAACCAGGGTAAATGGAAGAGGAAAGAACTTGATTACAGATCTTGAAATTTTGTTGAAAGAGTAAAAGAGAACATGTCCAAGATTACAGAAGCTGGGAGAATAATGGTGACAACAACAACTAAAGAAAGAATGTGGGACACTTGGAAAAAGAGTCATGAATGGGAAAAACAGATCCGTACAGATTTGGATTTAATCATTTGGATAAGAGGAAAATTGAACAGAGCTATCTGATAGGCAGCTGGTATTTCGTTGACTTAAAAACAAAACAAACAAGCAAAAAGACTAGGGCAGCAAACTACAGGTGAGAGAAAGGATAAGGATTCAGGAGATGATGATCTGCTTCTATGCTTACACCCTTGGATTCAACATGGCTTTGCCACACCAGCCAGTGAACCGTGTGGTCTAGGCCATGATGTCTAGATCTGAGACCTGGAATTCTGCAGACCTATCCAGTCATCCTGCTTCTAATGAAGATCCTAATGCATGTGTGAGGATCCAGGAAACAGTGGAGGGCTGAGTGATAGCAAGGAGCAGATATCAAAGACCAAATCTCTGTGGAGCAGCCAGTGGCTAAGCTAGCAAAATTTGAACGCAGAGCATATCATTTTCTGACTTCTCCCTCAAATTATCTTCAAAGTGGTACAATTTTATTACCGATTGTCTTGGACTGAATGTTTGTGTCCCACCTCAAATTTATTTCTTGAAGCTCTAACCCTAAGGTATAGCATCAGGAGGTAGGGCTTTGGGGATGTGATTAAATTTAGATGATTTCATAAAGGTGGAGCCCCCATGGTGGGACTATTGCCCTTATAATAAGAGGAGTAGACATCAGAGTTTCCTTTCTCTACCATGTGAGGATACAGCAACAAGACAGCCATTTGCAATCCAAGAAGAGAGCCCTTACCAAGAACCAAACTGGCCAGCATCTTCACCCTGGACTTACCAGCCTCCAGAACTGTGAGAAACAAATGTCTGTTGTTTAAGCCAGCCAGCATGTGGTATGTTTTATAGCAGCCCATGCTGACTAAAACACTTTATCTTTTAAGTAGATACTATATTCTATATGGAAGTGAATTTGGTGAGCTTCCAATAAGCTCATAATGGTTTAGCATAAATGGAAAAGAATTGACAGTCCCTTGAACTGCAAGGAGACCAACCCAGTCAATCCGAAAAGAAATCAACCCTGAATACTCATTGGAAGGACTGATGTTGAAGCTGAAGCTCCAAAACCTCAGGCACCTGATGTGCAGAGCCAACTCACTGGAAAAGACCCTGATGCTGGGAAAGACTGAGGTCAGGAGGAGAAGAGGGTGACGGAGGATGAGATGGTTGGATGGCATCATCGACTCAATGGGCATGAGTTTGAGCAAACTCCTGGAGATAGTGAAAGACAGGAAGCCTGACATGCTGCTGTCCATGGGGCCACAAAGAGTTGGACATGACTTAGCAACTGAAAAACAACAAAAGCTCCCTTTGGGATCACTTTGTGTCTCCAACACCTGTGGTACTAGATATTCTTGCATTTAAGCTGTAAAGCAAAAATAAACAATGCTTGTGAAGATGATGGAACAGAAGCTGAGTTCCTTTAGTTCTAACATTCTATGTGACCACATGCTTTCTATTTGTGTTCAAAAGTTTAGAACATGAAACATCCCACCCTGCCTTCTCCCACTGATGATTTGAAAGAATAGCAGTGAAACATGTACATTACCATATGTAAAATAGATGACCAGCGCAAATTCAATGCATGAAGCAGGGAATCCAAAGCCTGCTCTGGGACAACCAGAGAGAGGGAGTGGGGAGGAAGGTGGGAAGGGCGTTCAGGATGGGGGAGGGGGAAACATGAATACCTGTGGCTGATTCATGTTGATGCATGGCAAAAACCATCACAATATTGTAAAGTAGTTATTCCCCAATTAAAGTGAGTTACTCAATTTAAATAAATAAATAAATAAAACACTGAAACAGAGTGACCAGGGTGATTATTTGAAAACATGCTCAAATGAAACTGAAATCCAAATACCTCTGTAATGTACTCCTCAAGTGTGCAGTTGGGCCCTTGTGTGTTAAGGGCCCATTCTAGCTACATAATACAATTAAATCTCAATAGTATTGCAGTAACTGTTTAGGTCTTCAGTTCAGTTCAGTCGCTCAATCGTGTCCAACTCTTTGCGACCCCATGGACTGCAGCACACCAGGCTGTCCATCACCAACTCCCAGAGTTTCCTCAAACTCATCTCCATTGAGTTGGTGATGCCATCCAACCAGTTTATCCTCTGTCATCCCCCTCTCCTCCTGCCTTCAATCTTTCCCAGCATCAAGGTCTTTTCAGATAAATCAGTTCTTCACATTAGGTGGCCAAAGTATTGGAGTTTCAGCTTCAGCATCAGTCCTTCCAATGAATATTCAGGACTGATCTCCTTTAGGATGGACTGGTTGGATCTCCTTGCAGTCCAAGGGACTCTCAAGAGTCTTCTCCAACACCACAGTTCAAAAGCATCAATTCTTCCATGCTCAGCTTTTTTTATAGTCCAACTCTTACATCCATTCATGACTACTGGGAAAACCATAGCTTTGACTAGACGGACCTTTCTTGGCAAAGCGTCGTCTCTGTTTTTTAATATGTTGTCTAGGTCGGTCATAACTTTCCTCCCAAGGAGAAAATGTCTTTTAATTTCATGGCTACAGTAACCATCTGCAGTGATTTTGGGACCCAAAAAAATTAAGTCTGTCACTGTTTCCACTATTTCCCCATCTATTTGCCATGAAGCAATGGGACCAGATGCCATGATCTTAGCTTTCTGAATGTTGAGCTTTAAGCCAACTTTTTCACTCTCCTCTTTTACTTTCATCAAGAGGCTCTTTAGTTCCTCTTCACTTTCTGCCATAAGGGTGGTGTCATCTGCATATCTGAGGTTATTGATATTTCTCCTGGCAATCTTGATTCCAGCTTGTGCTTCCTCCAGCCCAGCGTTTCTCATGATGTACTCTGTATATAAGCTAAATAAGCAGGGTGACAATATACAGCCTTGATGTACTCCTTTTCCTATTTGGAACCAGTCTGTTGTTTCATGTCCAGTTCTAACTGTTGCTTCCTGATCTGCATACAGATTTCTCAAGAGGCAGTTCAGGTGGTCTGGTATTCCCATCTCTTTCAGAATTTTCCACAGTTAGATAACAGTTTTTCTTTTAGGAAGGAATATTTTATTATTATTTACTGGCATATGACAATAATAAAAAAAAGGCCAACTCACAGATGGTTTTATAATTTAAAAAATTTCCTTGCAAAAAATGTACCCACTCATTTCCTGCACCCAGGGAAAACCATTCATATCCTTCTTCCTTGGTATGCCAGATAGGGCCTGATTCTCAAAAACAGCATAACAATATGGCATTAAACAGCCTCAGTTCCTAGTATGAATGGACACAGACCAGAATGAAAAGACAGATTGGCATGAGGTCACTTCTACATGATTGTACAATCCACACAGGACTATTTAACTATCAAAGAAATCAAGTAACTTGCCTAATTATCTAATTAATAAATTGCTAAATGAGACAGATTTCTGTATCTCACCAATATACCTTCTCTCTTTCCTTGGCACTCTACTGGATCATGTTCCCAGTCCCTTTACATCTAGGTGGAACCATGTGACTAGTTCTAGCAATGGAATGAGTTAACTTCTGGCATTTACAGCCCTGGCCCTTAAACCCACCAGATTCTCCATGTTCTTTTTCTTTTCTCCTCTCCTGGCTGGTTGCAGAAGATCCAGTGGAGGACCCAGAGAACAAACTAGGTGGAAGGAGCCTTGGTCCCTGAATCTCTACATGAATATACATGAGTGTGATCATGCACAAGTTAGCCAGCTGGAGGACAAGATACCATCCCAACTGAGCCCTCTTAGACCTGGCAGCCAGCCAGCTCTGCAGATCATCACAGATGTGAGTGAAGAGTGTTAGTTGTTCAACCATGTCCAACTCTTTGCAATCCCATGGACTGTAGCCCACCAGGCTCCTCTGTCCATGGAGTTCTCTAGGCATGAATACTGGAGTGGGTTGCCACTTCCTTCTCCAGGGGATCTTCCTGACTCAGGGATCAAACCTGATCTCCTGCATTGCAGGCAGATTCTTTGCCATCTGAGCCACCAGAGAAATACCATCACATAGGGCACCAAATATATAAATATATAGATAAGCAGTGACATAGGAGAGAAATACACCTTTCTGGTGTGAAGCCACTGAGATTTTGATGTTTTTATACCATTGAGATTTTATAGCTGTTACTTCCACACTGACATAATGCCATGATTCGTATCAATGCCAATTTGACTCCAAAGCCTGTGCTCCCGAACAGCACAGAGCATGACTGGTAACAGCCCACCTGCTACCTCAGTTCACCCACATTACACTTGGCGCAGTAGAAAATGTCCATAAAATCCCAGCCATGTGATCCCACCAGTGGCACTGGGCTCTAGGAGAACACTTAGGGAAATATCTGTGTTAGTTAACTTTTGCAACATAACAAAACAGTTCAAAACCAGGTGGCCTACAACAACAACAAAAAGAAAAAAGGAAAAAAAAGACATTACTTTGGCTTACAATTTGAGAAGTTGCAGTGTAGGCCTCTTGTGCCTGAGTGGTTCTTGGAGCTTAGGACCAGACTCTGCTAATATCAGCTGGGCACTCATACATCTGTGATCAGCTGTAGAGTTGACTGGCAACTGGCTAGTCTATGATGGCTCGAGTGGGATGGCTTATCTCTGATCATGTGGTATCTCCTCCAGGAAGCAAGCTTGTGCTTGATCATTTGGTGGCAGCAGCAGTGGTTGCAAGACCAGCAAGAGGACCAGCCCCAATATACAGGCACTTTTCAGGCTGCTCCCTTGGCCAAATCAAGACACATGACTGTGCCAAAAGTCAGTGCAGGGGGGCATTATGAAAGGCCTGGATACAGGTGGTGGGAAAAAATTCAGACATTACTACAATCAACCAACCCCAATATCCAAGGTTCACTGGGTGGAGACCAGAGCACAGAACAAGTGTGTCCTAGATGTTCAGTTCAGTTCAGTTCAGTCACTCAGTCGTGTCCAACTCTTTGCAACCCCATGAATCACAGCATGCCAGGCCTCCCTGTCCATCACCAATTCCTGGAGTTTACTCAAACTCATGTCCATTGAGTTGGTGATGCCATCCAGCCATCTCATCCTCTGTTGTCCCCTTCTCCTCCTGCCCTCAATCCCTCCCAGCATCAGGATCTTTTCCAATGAGTCAACTCTTCGCATCAGGTGGCCAAAGTATTGGAGTTTCAGCTTCAGCATCAGTCCTTCCAATGAACACCCAGGCCTGATCTCCTTTATGATGTACTGGTTGGCTCTCCTTGCAGTCCAAGGGACTCTCAAGAGTCTTCTCCAACACCACAGTTCAAAAGCATCAATTCTTTGGCACTCAGCTTTCTTCACAGTCCAACTCTTACATCCATACATGACCACTGGAAAAACCATAGATATTAAAGCTCCTCAAATAATTTCTTCCAGCTTCTGACTTCCATACCTGCAGCACTCCCATGGTAATACTGATATAATCTAGGAGACAACAGCATCAGTTTGTTGCTTTTTGTGTTTTTCTGTTTTTGTTTTGTTTTGTTAGTTTATTGAAAGTCATGCTTGGGAGGAAATGACTGACTGAATGCTCTTGTGGACGGTTTGGCAGAACCCTGGAGGCAGACAGCCTTCTCTATCTGACAGAAGGCTGGTTCCACTGGGTGTGAGGAATCTTCTTCCTGCAAAAAAAAAAAAAAAATGAGTCCTGATAAGAATAGAGTGCCAGACCTCCTTCGTACTCCTCATGTGGAAAGGAGAATGTGACCAAATCCCTGGTGAATACAGCCCTTTTCCTAAGAGGGAAGAGATAAAAGGCTGTCAGGGAGAAGAGCACTGCTATTGAAGCTACTGCCTGGTCTACTCTCTCCTAGAAGTTTCCTTTCTGTCTTCATTTCTATGTTCAAGACTTTCTCTTTGTGGCTTGCTGTTATTTCTATAAAAATTCCTTTCACTTGGCAACATCTTAGCCAAGAAAAGCAAAATATCTACCATGAAAAAACACGGCATGTTGAACTTGGTGTTCCTTTAGACTTGAGACGGTATTCTCAGGGAAACTCTGGAGTTGCCTAAAGGAAGTAAGCCCCTTGTCGTGTATGATGGGTAACACGGGATGGCTCTGGAGACATTGCAGGGGAATCGGGCCTCATCTCGAGTTGATTTGGAGTACACGGAGCGCTTTCATGTTGCATCTCATGTTGCATCTCTAGACTTGTGACAGTCTTCTTGAGGACTATGTGGAATTTCATCTAGGAAGTCAAGGCTCCTTTTGTGTTTGATGGGGAACATGGATGTGGTCTGCATGCAATGCAGTGGAATCCAGCCTCATCTTGAGTTGATTGAGGGTACACGGAGCTCTTTCGTGTTGCAGCGGGGACCTCAAGGTCCTGCTAGACTTGTGACAGTGTTCTTGGGAAATATCTGGAGGTCCATCAAGGAAGTCAAGACTCCTTTCGTGTTTGATGAGGAACACAGACTTGCTCTGCACACAGCATTGCAATTGGGCTTCATCTCGCGGCGATGGGGAAGTCTCAAGGATTTCTTGAGTTGCAGCGGGAATCTGGGGTATGTTCTCATGTTATGGCAGGGATGGCCCTCAAAACTCGTATTGGTTCAGTGACTTCAGGACTCCTGTCTAGTTGCCAGCAGCACCTCGGGATTCTCCTCGAGGCTTGGCAGGGCAATAGGGACGCCTCTCGAGGTGAGACAGGAGACCCAGGCTCCCTTCCCAGTTGCCACAGGGATATTGGGATTCCTATCAATTTTCAAGTTGAGTCAGGTGTCGTCTCCTTTTGATGCCTTGAACACCGCGCTCCTCTCAAGTTGTCAAAGGGATGTGAGGTCTCCTGGCGAGATAAGGCAGGGAACTAGGGCTTTCTCTAGGGTCTCCACAGGGGATTCAGACATCCCTTCATCTTGTGAGATGAAAGACGAGCCTGCATTCAAGTCACTGCAGGGAAATCCGGCCTTCTTTTGAGTCAGGGCATCTCAGTGTCCATTCCACTTGAGACAGCAAACTCAGGGTCCCTCTCACATACCTATAGCTGAGAGAAGACTCCTCTTGAGAGGCTTGTGGAAAGTTGGCATTCCCCTTGAGTCGATGCCAGGGAATCCAGTCTGATCTCGAGATGACTTCGGCTACACGGAGCTTTTCTCGAGTTGCTGTGCTGAACTTGGTGTTCCTCTAGACTTGGGACGGTGTTCTCCTGGAATCTCTAGAGTTGCCTATAGGAAGTGAAGCCACTTGTTGTGCTTGATGGGGAACGCGGGATTGCTCAGGAGCCAATGCAAGGGAATCGGGCCTCATCTAGAGTTGATTTGGGGTACACGGAGCTCTTTCATGTTGCTGCGGTGACCTCAGGGTCTCTCTAGACTTGTGACAGTGTTCTTGGGGACTCTATGGTGTTCCATCAAGGAAGTCAAGGCTCCTTTCGTGTTTTATGTGGAACCCGGAATTGCTCTGCACAAAATGCAGTGGAATCGGGCATCATCTGGCAGAGAGGGGGCAGTCTCATGGTGTTTCTAGAGTTGTGGTGGGAACCTAGGGTATGTTCTCGAGTTACGACGGGGATGGCCCTTCAAAACTCGTGTTTGTTCAGCGACGTCAGGACACCTGTCTAGTTGCAAGGGACACCTCGGGATTCTCTTCGAGGCTTGGCAGGGCAATAGGGACCCCTCTCAAAGAGAGGCAGGAGACCCAGGGTCCCTTTCCTGGTGCCACAGGGATATTGGGATTAATATCAATTTTCAAGAGGAGTCAGGCATCATCTCCTTTTGAAGAATTGAACTCCGCGTGCCTCTTGAGGTTTCAAAAGGATGTGAGGCCTCCTGTCGTGATGCAGCGGGGAACTAGGGCTTTCTCTATGGTCTCCACAGGGTTTTCAGACATCCCTTCATTTTGGGAGATGAAAGACAAGCCTACATTTAAGTCACTGCAGGGAAATCCAGCCTTATTTCGAGTTAGGGCATCCCAGTGTCCATTCCACTTGAGGCAACAAACTCAGGGTCCCTCTCACATACCTATAGCTGAGAGAAGCCTCCCCTTGAGGTGCTTGCGGAAAGTTGGCATTCCTCTTGAGTCAAAGCCAGGGAATCCGCTCTGATCTCGAGATGATTTGGGGTACATGGAGCTTTTCTCAAGTAGCTGTGCTGTCCTTGGTGTTCCTCTGGACTTAGGACGGTCTTCTTGGGGATTCCCTGGAGTTGCCTAAAGGAAGTCAAGCCACTTGTGTTTGATGTGGGACGCGAGATGGCTCTGGAGCCAATGTAGGGGAATCTGGCCTAATCGCAAGTTGATTTAGGGTACACGGAGCACTTTTGTGTTGCTGTGGTGACCTCAGGGTCCCTCTAGACTTGTGACAGTGTTCTTGGGGACTCTCTGGAGTTCCATCAAGGAAGTCAAGGCTCCTTTCATGTTTGATGGGGAACACGGAATTGCTCTGCAGGCAAAGCAGGGGAATCGGGTCTCATCCCGCGGCGAGGGGGAAGTCTCATGGTTTTTCTCGAGTTGCGGTGGGAACCTACGGTAGATTCTCGAGTTACGACGGGGATAGCCCTTCAAAACTCGTGTTTGTTCAGCGACGTCAAGACTCCTGTCTAGTTGCAAGCGACACCTCGGGATTTCCTCGAGGTTTGGCAGGCCAAAAGGGACGCCTCTCGATATGAAGCGGGAGACCGAGGTTCCCTTTCCAGTTGCCACAGGGATATTGGGATTCCTATCAATTTTCAAGAGGAGTCAGGCTTTGTCTCCTTCTGAAGCATTGAACTCCGCGTTCCTCTCGAGTTGTCAAAGGGGTGTGAGGCCTCCTGATGAGATGAGGCGTGGAACTAGGGCTTTCTCTAGGGTCTCCACAGGGGATTCAGACATCCCTTCATCTTGTGAGATGAAAGACGAGCCTGCATTCAAGTCACTGCAGGGAAATCCCGTCTTATTTCGAGTCAGGGCATCTCGGTGTCCATTCCACTTGAGGCAGCAAACTCAGGGTCCCTCTCACATACCTATAGGTGAGAGAAGCCTCCTCTTGAGGGGCTTGTGGAAAGTTGGCATTCCTCTTGTGTCAAAGCCAGGGAAGCAGCTCTCATCTCGAGTTGATTTGAGGTACATGGAGCTTTTTCTTCTTGCTGCGGTGACCTCAGGGTCCCTCTAGACTTGTGACAGTGTTCTTGGGGACTCTCTGGAGTTCCATCAAGTAAGTCAAGGCTCCTTTCGTGTTTGATGTGGAACACGGAATTGCTCTGCACGCAATGCAGGGGATTCGGGCCTCATCTCGCGTCAAGAGGTTATAAAGATAAGGAGGTTATAAAGATTTTAATCCATGAAATTATCCCCAGGTTGGATTGCCACGGAGCTTTCAGAGTGACAATGGTTCTGCCTTTGAAGATGTTGTAACTCAGGGGGTGTCTAAAGCTCCAGGAATAAAATATAACCTACACTGTTCCTGTAAACCCCAATCCTCAGGGAAGTTTGAAAAAGCTAATGACATCAAAAGACATCTGCATAAATTAACTTGAGACACAGGACAATTGGTTTAAAGTCCTACTCATAGCTTTAATGAGGAGGGACTGTTTCCTTTTGAATGTATTTGTGGAAAGCCTTTCTTATGCATAGACATTGTTATAGACCCTGAAGGCTTGGACTTTACTAATTATGTAACTCAGCTCTCAGCTTTTCAACAGGCATTAACAGAACTCTGGGAGTTGACTCCTGACCCAGCTTGAGTCAAGCAAGCCTCAATTTGAGCCAGGAACCGAGGTTCTCATAAAAACATTGGGGTCTGGGGGCCCATCCCTTGAGCCCCTCTGGGAAGGCCCTTACCAGGTTATTCTTTCTTCTCCCACAGCTGTCAAAGTGCCAGGAATTGATTTGTGGGTACATCACACTCGAGTTAAGAAGTGGCACCCTCACCAGAACTAAGTGACTTCATTTTATGTCTTTACTTTCTATGCTCTGGCTTTGTACTTTTCAGATGGGCGTGATAATCTATGTAAGTCTACTTATGCTGACTCCAAAAATCCTGAGTCTGCCGTTTGAACCTCAAGACAATGCTTGGGCTCACTCCTATGCAGCATTTCACAATCAGTCTAACTTCTGGGTCTGTGGAGAGCTCCCCTCTTCATCAGTGGAAGGCTTCCCATGGTGGACATCTCCACTTCAAGGAAAGGACTTTCTCCAAGTCTGCAGATACCTTCAACAACAATCACATGTGATGCCTCTTCTTAAACTGATGACATCTAAAGAACACTAAGATGGACTGATGTAACTATGGGCATAATGTGACTTTTCATTTTGATTTTAACTTGGTTTAATGACTATTTTGCCTTACATCTGTAACTGTATAATGGGGTTTTCTAACCCTCTAAAAGCTTTTAAGTTACAAATGGTTGTCCAAGCTCCTATGAGTGCCACAGCCTCCTCCAACTATTACTTGGAGCCCCTGGATCAGAGACCCTCATTATTAAGGTTAGGAGAATATGTTGCCTTAACTATTTAGGGACCATGCCCCTAGACAGCAGGAAGTATTTATGAAATGAAAACAACGTCCCTTTCCCTTGGCAACATAACCCTCCTTAAACAAAAGGGGGAAGTGAGAAAGTCAATTCCTCGGCAGATTGATAAGAAATCCAGGGGTCCCCAAGGAGAGAGGGGTCTGGAATTCTCAAGGAGGAAGAAAGGACAAACTTTTTTTGTCCCTCTACATTCCTTAGGATTATATAGCAATAATGTATCCTGCTTGAGGACAGTCTCTGGAAAAGAAACTTTGGGCTAATCCTGTTATCTTAAGGTGTAAATTATGGGAGTAGGTCTAGCAAGGTCTTTACAACCTCCAGACATTCTTTTGATTCACTGTAATAACTAATTACCTTGGACGTGTTGCAAGAGAGCATCAAAGGGCAGACACACTGAAACCATAATCACAGGAAACTAGCCAATCTGATCACACGGACCACAGTCTTGTCTAACTCAATGAAACTAAGCCATGCTGTGTGGAGCCACCCAAGACAGAAGGGTCATGGTGGACAGGTCTGACAGAATGTGGTCCACTGGAGAAGGGAATGGCAAAACACTTCAATATTCTTGCCTCGAGAACCCCATGAACAGTATGAAAAGGCAAAATGATAGGATACTGAAAGAGGAACTCCCCAGGTCAGTAGGTGCCCAATATGCTACTGGAGTTCAGTGGAGAAATAACTCCAGAAAGAATGAAGGGATAGAGCCAAAGCAAAAACAATACCCAGTTGCGGGTGTGACTGGTGATAGAAGCAAGGTCCGATGCTGTAAAGAGCAATATCGCATAGGAATCTGGAATGTTAGGTCCATGAATCAAGGCAAATTGGAAGTGGTCAAACAGGAGGTGGCAAGAGTGAATGTTGACATTCTAGGAACCAGTGAACTATAATGGACTAGAATGGGTGAATTTAACTCAGATGACCATTATATCTACTACTGTGGTCCAGAATCACTTAGAAGAAATGGAGAGCCATCATGGTCAACAAAAGAGTCTGAAATGCAGTACTTGGATGCAATCTCAAAAATGACAGAATGATCTCTGTTCGTTTCCAAGGCAAACCATTCAATATCACGGTAATCCAAGCCTATACCCCAACCAGTAATGCTGCAGAAGCTGAACTTGAACAGTTCTATGCAGACCTACAAGACCTTTTAGAACTAACATCCAAAAAAGACGTCCTTTTCATTATAGGGGACTGTGATGCAAAAGTAGGAAGTCAAGAAACATCTGGAGTAACTCAAAGGCAAATTTGGCCTTGGAGTACAGAATGAAGCAGGACAAAGGCTAATAGAGTTTTGCCAAGAGAACACACTGGTCATAGCAAATGCCCTCTTCCAACAACACAAGAGAAGAGTCTATACATGGATACAACCAGAAGGTCAACACTAAAATCAAATTGATTATATTTTTTGCAACCAAAGATGGAAAAGCTCTATACAGTCAGCAAAAACAAGACTGGGAAAGGACTGTGGTCAGATCATAAACTCGTTATTGCCAAATTCTGACTTAAATTGAAGACAGTGGGGAAAACCACTAGACCATTCAAGTATGACCTAAATCAAATCCCTTATGAATATACAGTGGAAGTGAGAAATAGATTTAAGGGACTCGATCTGATAGGCAGAGTGCCTGATGAACTATGGATGGAGGTTTGTGACATTGTACAGGAGACAGGGATCAAGAGTATCCCCATGGAATAGAAATGCAAAAAGTCAAAATGGTTGTCTGAGGAGGCCTTACAAATAGCTGTGAAAAGAAGAGAAGCAAAAAGCAAAGGAGAAAAGGAAACATATTCCCATTTGAATGCAGAGTTCCAAAGAATAGCAAGGAGAGATAAGAAAGCCATCCTCAGAGATCAATGCAAAGAAATAGAGGAAAAGAACAGAATGGGAAAGACTAGAGATCTCTTCGAGAAAACTAGAGATACCAAGGGAACATTTCATGCAAAAATGGGTTCGATAAAGGATAGAAATGCTATGGACCTAGCAGAAGCAGAAGCTATTAAGAAGAGGTGGCAAGAATACACAGAACAACTGTACAAAAATATCTTCATGACCCAGATAATCACAATGGTGTGATCACTCACCTAGAGCCAGACATCCTGGAGTGTGAACTCATGTGGGAATTAGAAAGCATCACTAAGAACAAAGCTAGTGAAGGTGATGGAATTCCAGTTGAAGTATTTCAAATACTGAAAGATGATGCTGTGAAAGTGCTGCACTCATAATGCCAGCAAATTTGGAAAACTCAGCAGTGGCCACAGGACTGGAAAAGGTCAGTTTTCATTCCAATTAGAAAGAAAGGTAATCCCAAAGAATGCTCAAAATACCACACAATTATGCTCATCTCACACGCTAGTAAAGTAATGCTCAAAATACTCCAAGCCAGGCTTCAGCAATACGTGAACTGTGAACTTCCAGACGGTCAAGCTGGCTTTAGAAAAGGCAGAGGAACCAGAGGTCAAATTGCCAATATCTGCTGGATCATCAAAAAAGCAAGAGAGTTCCAGAAAAAAAACATCTATTTCTGCTTTATTGACTACGCCAAACCTTCGACTGTGTGAATCACAATTAACTGTGGAAAATTCTGAAGGAGATGGGACTACCAGACACCTGACCTGCCTCTTGAGAAACCTGTATGCAGTTCAGGAAGCAACAGTTAGAACTGGACATGGAACAACAGACTGGTTCCAAATAGGAAAAGGAGTACGTCAAGACTGTATGTTGTCACCCTGCTTATTTAACTTATACGCCAAGTACATCATGAGAAATGCTGGGCTGGAAGAAGCACAAGCTGGAATTAATATTGCCAGGAGAAATATCAATAACCTCAGACATGCAGATGACACCACCCTTATGGCAGAAAGTGAAGAAGAACTAAAAAGCCTCTTGAAGAAAGTGAAAGAGGAGAGTGAAAAAGTTGGCTTACACCTCAACATGCAGAAAACTAAGATCATGGCATCAGGTCCCATCACTCCATGGGAAATCAATGGGGAAACAGTGGACGCAGTGTCAGACTTTTTCTTTTTGGGCTCCAAAATCACTGCAGATGGTGATTGCAGCCATGAAATTAAAAGAAAATTACTCCTTGGAAGGAAAGTTATGACCAACCTAGATACCATATTAAAAAGCAGAGACATTACTTTGCCAACAAAGGTCTGTCTGGTCAAGGCTATGGTTTTTCCAGTGGTCATGTATGGATGTGAGAATTGGACTGTGAAGAAAGTCGAGCACCGAAGAGTTTATGCTTTTGAACTGTGGTGTTGGAGAAGACTCTTGAGAGTCCCTTGGACTGCAAGGACATCCAACCAGTCCATCCTAAAGGAGATCAGTCCTGGGTGTTCATTGGAACGACTGATTCTGAAGCTGAAACTCCAATAATTTGGCCACCTGCTGCAAAGAGCTGACTCATTGGAAAAGACCCTGATGCTGTGAGGGATTGGGGACAGGAGGAAAAGTGGATGACAGAGGATGAGATGGCTGGATGGCATCACCGACTCGATGTACATGAGTTCGAGTAAACTCCGGGAGTTGGTGACTGACAGGGGGGCTTGGCGTGCTGCGATTCATGGGGTCCCAAAGAGTCAGACATGACTGAGCAACTGAACGGGACTGAACTGATCTGAATAACTAATTAAAAGTAAAGTGAAGTTGCTCAGTTGTGTCCAACTCTTTGTGGCCCCATGGACTGTAGACTACCAGGCTCCTCTGTCCATGGGATTTTCCAGGCAAATGTACTGGAGTGGGTGGCCATTTCCTTCTCCAGGAGATCTTCCTGACCCAGGGATCTAACCTGCGTCTCCAGCATTGCAGACAGATGCTTTACCATCTGAGCCATATAATTCCATTGCTAACACTTGCAAGGGGCTACTCTTTCTGCCCCCTTCTGATGCCTATGTCAGAAGCTTTCTCTATCTCCTTTATACTTTAATACAGCTTTATTACACAAAAGCTCTAAGCAATCAAGCCTGTCTCTGGCCCAGAATTGAATTCTTCTCCTCTGGAGGCCAAGAATTCCAGTGTCTTTGCGTGGTTCAGCAATGCCTTTCAAGATCATCCTGGAGATTCTGGCCATGTACCCCAGGAACATGGTCAGATAGGGGGTCACCCTTGAGACTGTGGGCTTTTGACCCAGGTGCAGGGTGTTGGAGTGGCAGGAATCCTGGATAATTTGCACATGTGACCCCAGGTAAAGGGTCTGGGAGGTAAGGTCACCTTGGAGACTGTGAATATGTTACCCAAGGTGCAGGGTGTGGGAGATAATGTCACCCTGGAGAATGTAGACTTCTAGCACAAGGGATAAGTTCTTGACATTGGGGTCTCACGGGAGACTGGATGATTCCACTCAGACAGTGTGTGGGGATGGGATTCACCCTGGAGACTGTAGATATGTGATCTCAGATACAGGATTTCTGAGAGGGTCACCCTGGAGCCTGTGAATATGTGATTCCAGGTGCAAGGTCTGCGAGGGAGTCACCATGGAACCTGTGTTTGTGTGACTCCAGGTGAGGTCTACAAAGTTTTGACAAACAGGAGGCTGTGGACATGTGACCCCTATTACAGGGTCTTGGAGGGGGTAACTCTTGTGGCCAGGGTCATGAGACGCAAGGTTATATGTCTGGGAGGTGGGGATACCCTGAGAGTATGGAAGTGTGACCCCAGGTACAGGTTCTGGGAGTTGGTGCCATCCTGAAAATGGTGGACATTTCACCTGAGGTATGGTTTCTGGGAGGTGGGGTCACCCTGAAGACTCTGGACATGTGACCCCAAATGCAGGGTCTGGGAGGTAGACTCACCATGGAAAAAGTGGACTTGTGACCCCAGGTACAGGATCTTGAGGGTGGGGTCACCTGGAGTCTGTGGACTTGTGACACCAGGTACAGGTTATACAGGGGGCCACCCTCGAGACTGTAGACATGTGATCACAGGTGCATGGTATGGGAAGTGCGGTAACCCAGGAGATTGTGGATATATGACAGTAGGTACAGGGTCTCAGGTATGTCACCATGGAAAGTGTGGACATGTGACCCCAGGTGCAGGTTTGGGTGGGGTCACCCTGGAGACTGTTGTCGTGTGACCCAAAGTTCAGGGTAGGAAAAGGGTTTCACCCTGCAGATTGTGGATCTATGACCACAGGTACAGGATCTGGTGGTAGTCACTGTGGCGATGCTGGATGTATGAAACCTAGTACAAGTTCACAGAAGGGGTCACCCTCCAAGACTGTGTACATGTGACCCTCGTTTCAGGGTCTGGGTTGAGGTCACTCTGGAAATTATTTGCCGTGTGACTTAGGTGCAGGGTTAGGGGATGCGTTCACGTTGGAGATTGTGGTCATGTGACCCCAGATGCACCATTTGGGAGGCAAATCATCTTGGAGACTGGATACGTGACCCTAGATCCAGGGTCTGAATGGGATCCCCCAAGGTGAGATTGTGAATATGTGACTCCAGGTGCAGGGCCTGCGAGGCAGTCACCTTGGAACCTGTGTTTGTGTGACTCCAGGTGGAGGGTCAGGGAAGTGACGACACTCTGGAGACTGTAAACATGTGACCCCACTACAGGGTCTTGGAGGGAGTAACCCTGGCATCCAAGATCATGGGACACCATGTTAAATGTCTGGGCGTGTGGTAACCCTGAGACTATGGAAGTGGGACCCCAGGTACAGGTTCTGGGAGTTGGGGCCAACCTGAGTGACTGTGGATGTTTCACCCTAGGTACAGTTTCTGGGAGGTGGGGTCACCCTGGAGACTCTCGACAAGTGACCCCAAGTGCAGAGTCTGGGAGGGACCTCACCCTGGAAACAGTGGACTTGTGACCCTAGGTACAGGATCTTAACGGTAGGGTCATCCTGGAGTCTGTCGACCTGTGACACCAGGTACAGGTTTAGGAGGGGGGTCACCCTGGATACTGTGGATGTGTGATCCCAGGTGCATTGTATGGGAAGTGGGGAAGCCCAGGAGACTGTATATATGACACTAGGTACAGGGTCTGGGGGATGACACCGTGGAAAATATGGACTTGTGATCCCAGGTGCAGGTTCACAAGGTTCAGGGTACAAAATGGGTCTCATCAGGCAGACTGTTGAACTGTGACCACAGGTTCAGGATCTGTTGGTGGTCACTGTGGCAATGGTGATCGTGTGAAATCTGGAAGAAGTTCAGGGAAGAGGTCACCCGTGAGACAGTGGACATGTGACCTTAGGTGTAGGTACTGGTATGTGGTCACTCTGGAGACCGTGGATGTGTGAGTAAGGTGCAGGGTTAGGGGATGGGGTCACTTTGAAGATTGTGGACATATGACCCCAGATGCACTGATTGGGGAGGCAAGTCATCCTGGATACTGGACATTTGACCCTAGATGCAAGGTCTGAACTGGGTCCCCCAAGACACTAGAATATCTGAACCCAGGTACAGTGTCTGGGAGGTACGGGGTCACTCTGGGGACTGCAGGCATTTAATGGCAGGGAAATGGTCTGGAAGGGGTGTCACCCTGCACGATGTGGATATGTGAGCCCAGGTGCAGTGTGTGAAGTGGGGTTCACACTGGAAACTGTTGACATGTGACTCCAGGTGCAGGGTATGGGAGGGCGAACATCCTGGAGATTGTGGATGTGTGTAAATAAGCACAGGGTCTGGCAGGGGAGGGTTACCCTGGAATCTGTGGCCAAGTCACCAAAGGTATAGGGTATGAGAGGTGGGGTCACACCGGATACTGAGGACATGTGACCCAAGTTACAGAGACCAGGAAGGGGGTCACCACGGAGCCTGTGAATCTGTTAGCACATGTGCAGAGTCTGGGAAATGACATCACACAAAAGTCTGGGGACATGGGATGCCAGGTGAACGGTCTGGGAGGGAGTCACCCTGGAGTCAGTTGACGTGTGACCCCGGGTACAGGCGCTTGTGGGTGGGGAAAGCCTCGAGACTGTGGACATGTGATCCCAGTTACTAGCCCTTGAATGTGGGTAAATCCAGGAGACTCTGGACATGTGACCCCAGGTACAGGGTGGGGAAGTTGGGGTCACCCTGGCGACTGTGCCAATGTGATCCCATGTACAGAGTCTGGGGAGGCGTGTCTTCCTGGCCACCATGTACATGTAACCCCAGGTACAGGGTTAGAGATACGGGGTCACCCTGGAGACTGGGGCAATGTGACCAGAATTACAATATTCTGTGAGGTGTAGTCACCCTGGAGACTGCGGAGGTGTGAGACCTGGTGCATGATCTGGGAGGCGTTGCCACCCAGGAGACCATGGATGTGTGACCCTAGGTTCGCGGGCTTGCAATTGGTGTCACCCTAGAACCAGTGGGTGTTTGAACCCAGTACAATTGTTTGACAGGTTGTGTTACCCTGGGAGCTGTGGACATATGAACCCAGGTGCAAGTTCTGGCGAGTGGGGTCACCCTGAGGCTATCTACGTGTGACCCTAGGTACAGGGTTTGGGAGTTGGTGAATGTGCCCATGTGACACCATGTTCAGTGTCTAGGAGGGTGTTCACCCTAGAGACTGTGGGTATGTGTCCCAAGGTACAGTGTCTGGAATGTGGGGTCATGCTAGAATCTGTGGACATGTGATGCTGGGTGCTGGGGTCAATAGTCCAGCATCTGGAAGACTGTGGTTATGTGAGCCCTGGTACAGTGATTTGGATGAGTCACCTGTGAGACTGTGGATATGCGGCTCCAAGTGCAGGGTCTATGAAGGAGTCAACCTGGAACCTCTGTTTGTGTGCCTGCAGGTGAAGGTTCTGGGAAGTGATGACACACAGGAAACTGTGGACATGTAAACCACATTACAGGGTCTTGGAGGGTGTAACCCTGTGGACCAGGGGCATGGAACAGGCTCAATGTCTATGGAAGAGTGACTCCAGGTACAGTTTCAGGGAGTTGGGACCATCCTGAAAACTGTGGACGTGTATCCCCAGGTAAAGTTTCTGGGAGGTGGGATCACACTGGAGACAGGAATGTGACCCCAGGTATGGGATCTTGAGGGTGGGGCCATCCTGGTGGCTGTGGACTTGTGACACAAGATACAGGAATGGGATCAGGGTCACCCTGCAGACTGTGAGCGTGTGATCCCAGGTGCATGATATGGGAAGTGGGATAACCCGGGAAACTGTGGATATATGACACTACATACAGGGTCTGGGCGGATATATGACACTAGGTACTGGAGTGGGCAACCCACTCCAGCACTCTTTCCTGGAGAATCCCATGGATGGAGGAGCCTGGTAGGCTGCAGTCTATGGGGTCGCTAAGAGTCAGACACGACTGAGTGACTTCACTTTCACTTTTCACTCTCATGCTTTGGAGAAGGAAATGGCAACCCACTCCAGTGTTCTTGCCTAGAGAATCCAAGGGATGGGGAGCCTGGTGGGCTGCCATCTATGGGGTCGCAGAGTTGGACATGACTGGCATGATTTAGCAGCAGCAGCAGCAGCAGCACAGGGCCTGGGGGATGTCACCATGGAGAGTATGGACATGTGACCCCAGGTGCAGGTTTGGCAGGGATGACCCTGGAGACTGGCTAGGTGAACCAAGGTTTAGGGTATGAAATGGTCTCACCCTGCAGACTGTGGACCCTGATCACAGGTACAGGATCTGGTGGTGGTCACTGTGGAGATGGTGCATGTGTGAAACCTGATAGAAGTTCAAGGAGGGGGTCAGTATGGAGAAGGTGGAGGTGTGACCCTATGTGCAGGGTCTGGAGTGAGGTCATTCTGGAGACTGTGGCTGTGTGACTAAAGTGCAGGGTTAGGAAATGGGGTCACTTTGCAGAATGTGGACATGTGACTCCACATGCACCGTTTGGGTCATCCTGGAAACTGTGGACAAGTCACCAAAGTACAGGGTATGAGGGGTGGTGTCACACTGGAGACTGAGGACATGGGATCCAAATTACAGGGTCTGGGAAGGGGATCACCATGGAGACTGTGGATCTGTGACCACAGGTATAGAGTCTGGGAAGTGATATCACACAGGAGACTGTGGACATAGGATGCCAGGTGAAGGGTCTGGCAGGGAGTCACCCTGGAGACTGTGGACGTGTGACCCCAGGTAAAGGCTCTTGATGGTGAGGAAAGCCTGGTGACTGCGACCTGTGACCCCAGGTACAGGGTTGGGAATTTAGCGTCGCCCTGGAGACTGTGCCAATGCAACCTCAGGTACAGGGTCTGGGGAGAGGTGTCATCCTGGCCACCGTTGATATGTAACCCCAAGCACAGTGTCTGAGATATGGGGTCACCCTGGAGACTGAGGCCATGTGACCGGAGGTACAATAGTCAGTGAGGTGGGTTCACCTTGGAGACTGTGGACGTGTAACCCCAGCTGCAGTGTCTGGGAGGGGTGTCAACCTGGAGACTGAGGACGTGTGAGACCAGGTGCATGATCTGGGAGGGATTGCGACCCAGAAGACTATGGATCTGTGTCCCCAGTATCAGACTTTGGTGTGGATGTTACCATGGAGACTGTGGATGTTTGACATCAGGTGAAGGGACAGGGAAGGGCATCACCCTCGAGACCCTGGAGGTAGGATCCCAGATTCAGAGTCTGGGAAGGGAGTTCTTCAGGAGTCCGTGGAAATGTTATGTTAGAAAAAGGGTCTGCAGTGGTTACCCTGGTGACTATGTACATGTGACACATAATACAAATACTGAGATTGGGGGTCATCCTGGAGACTGGAGAAATGTAACCACAGGTGCAGATTCTGAGGACGGGGTCACCTTGGAGACTGTTGACATGTGACATCAGGTGCTTCATCTTGGAGGTAGATCATTCTGGAGATTCTGGACATGTGACCCCAGTCACAGGGTCTGAGAGGGGGTCACCCTTGAGATCGTGGGCTTTTGACCCAGGTACAGCATGTTGGAAGGGTGGTAACCCTGGAGAATGTGCACATTTGACACCATGTACAGGCTCTGGGAGGTGAGTTCACCCTGTTGACTATGGCTATGTGACCCAAGGTGTGACTCTGGAGACTATGGCTATGTGACCCAAGGTGTGACTCTGGAGACTATGGATATTTCTCACCCAAACCAGGTCTGGGGATGGGATCACACTGGAGGCTGTAGATATGTGACCCCAGGTGCATGGTCTGCAAGAGGTACACCCTGGAGCCTGTGGATATGTGACCCTGGGTGCAGGATCTGGGTGCTTGGGACACCCTGGAGACTGTGGTCATGTGAGCCCCAGTGTGGGGTTTTGGATGAGTCACCCTGGAGACTGTGGATAAGTGACTCCAGGTGCAGGGTCTGCAAGGGAGTAACCTGGAAACTGTGACTGTGACTCCAGGTGAAGGGGCTGGGAAGTGACGGCACAAAGCAGACTGTGGACATGTGATCCCCATTACAGGGTCATGGAGAGGGTAACCCTGGCTAACAGGGACATGGGAAACCGGGTTCAATGTGTGGGAGGTGGGGTAACCCTTAGACTATGGAAGTGTGACCCCAGGTACAGGTTCTGGGAATTGAGTCCATCCTTAAAACTGTGGATGCTTCAAAACACTCTCCGACATAAATCACAGCAAGATCCTCTATGACCCACCTCCCAGAATATTGGAAATAAAAGCAAAACTAAACAAATGGGACCTAATGAAACTTAAAAGCTTTTGCACTACAAAGGAAACTATAAGTAAGGTGAAAAGACAGCCCTCAGATTGGGAGAAAATAATAGCAAATGAAGAAACAGACAAAGGATTAATCTCAAAAATATACAAGCAACTCCTGCAGCTCAATTCCAGAAAAATAAATGACCCAATCAAAAAATGGGCCAGAGAACTAAACAGACATTTCTCCAAAGAAGACATACAGATGGCTAACAAACACATGAAAAGGTGCTCAACATCACTCATTATTAGAGAAATGCAAATCAAAACCACAATAAGGTACCATTACACGCCAGTCAGGATGGCTGCTATCCAAAAGTCTACAAGCAATAAATGCTGGAGAGGGTGTGGAGAAAAGGGAACCCTCTTACACTGTTGGTGGGAATGCAAACTAGAACAGCTGCTATGGAGAACAGTGTGGAGATTTCTTAAAAAACTGGAAATAGAACTGCCATATGACCCAGCAATCCCACTCCTGGGCATACACACTGAGGAAACCAGATATGAAAGAGACACGTGCACCCCAATGTTCATCGCAGCACTGTTTATAATAGCCAGGACATGGAAGCAACCTAGATGCCCATCAGCAGATGAATGGATAAGGAAGCTGTGGTACATATAAACAATGGAATATTACTCAGCCGTTAAAAAGAATTCATTTGAACCAGTCCTAATGAGATGGATGAAACTGGAGCCCCTTATACAGAGTGAAGTAAGCCAGAAAGATAAAGAACATTACAGCATACTAACACATATATATGGAATTTAGAAAGATGGTAACGATAACCCTACATGCAAAACAGAAAAAAAGACAAAGAAATACAAAACAGACTTTTGAACTCTGTGGGAGAATGTGAGGGTGGGATATTTCAAAAGAACAGCATGTATACTATCTATTGTGAAACAGATCACCAGCCCAGGTGGGATGCATGAGACAAGTGCTCGGGCCTGGTGCACTGGGAAGACCCAGAGGAATCGGGTGGAGAGGGAGGTGGGAGGGGGGATCAGGATGGGGAATACGTGTAAATCTATGGCTGATTCATATCAATGTATGACAAAACCCACTGAAATGTTGTGAAGTAATTAGCCTCCAACTAATAAAAAAAATAAATAAATAAAAATTAAAAAAAATTAAAAAAAACTGTGGATGCTTCACACCGGTAGCTTCTGGGAGGTGGGGTCACCCTGAAGACTCTGGACATGTGACCACAAGTTCAAGTTCTTGGAGGTCGACTCGACATGGAAATAGTGGCCTTGTGACCCCAGGTACAGGATCTTGAGGGTAGGGTCATCCCGGAGGCTGTGGATTTGTGACACCAGGTATAGATTTTGGAGCGTCCACACTGGAGACTCCGGATGTATGTTTCCTCTGCAGGAGAGCTCCAGTGAACCTAGGCCTGTCTGAAAAATTCTTGGATCATGTGGGGAAACACCCTGTGTGTTAATCTGGACACCCAGGTTCAAATTTGCATATTTTTCGCGGGTGGCCCTAAAGCGGTGTGACCTATCCACATGTTGAAAATCCGTCCAATTGCCATTTTCTTACTTTTGACAGAGCTAACTTTGTTCCACCCCTGGGGTTTCTGAAGCAGATGGGAGGCTCGCAACTCCTATCTTTGGGCCTATTTACAGTGGAAGGTCACCTCACAGAGGTGACCACAGTAAGGGACCCAGCACTCTGAGGCATATTCCCGCAGTCTGCTTCCTCATGGGCAGTACCAGTATCACCTAGATATGTGTTTGAAAGGTGGGACAATGCACCGAGACACACAGCACAGACTCTCGAATTTTGGTCCTCTGAGCAGAACTGGAGGGTTCATGTCTTAGGAGCTAAAGAGTTCCTGCAAGAGAGAGGTTTGAAAACACACTCTCTGTGGATGCCTTTCCTTCTTTGAAGAAATATAGGTTTCCCAGTATCCTGTGAACTGAGAGTCACACAGTGCTTGAAAAGTGCTCGCTTAGACATGAGTTTTCAATGGTAATTTCCACTTGGGGCTGTAGCCAAACAGAGGGGTCCCACACTCACTGGGAAAGGCAAAGCAATATCTAAATGTCTGTTCCATCCCGTTGTCTCTGTAAGAGAGCTCTAGTGAGCGTAAGTCTGTCTGGAAAATTCTTGGATCCTTTGGGGACACACCCTGTTTGTGAACCAGGATACCAGAATGAGGGGGCACAATTCGTGTTTCTCTCTGTGGGCCTTAAAGCAGTGTGGCCTAGCAACAGCTTGAAAATCCATCCAATTGCTCTTTTCTTGATTCTGAGAGAGCTAGATTTGCTCCATCCTGTTTGATTTCTGAAGCAAGTGGGTGAATTGCAGCTCCCAGCTGTGGGCCTTTTTACAGTGGAATGCCACCTCGCAGAAGTGAGTATAGTGAGGGACCTAGCCCTCTTGGACACACTCTCGCAGCCTGCTTCCTCATGTGCAGTGCCGGTATAACCTAGGAATGGCTTTGCAAGGCTTGGAAAGTGCAGGGAGAAACATGGCCTTGACTCTGGAATTTAGTTCCTCTGAGCAGTACTGGAGGCCTCCCATCTGGGAAGCTAAACAGTTCCTGCAAGATAGAGGGTTGAGAATACACTCTCTTTTGATGCCTTTCTTTCCTTGAAGGAAGATATCTTTCCCTGCATTCTGTGAACTGAGAGTCACACACTGCTTGAAAAGTGCTTGCTTGGAGGTCATCTTTCAGGGGCACTTTCTCCTTGAGTCTGTGACAATAGGCAGAGGCAAACCAACTTCCAATGTCTGTTCCATCCCATTTTCCCAGCAGGAGAGGTCTAGTGAGCCTAGTTCTGTGGAAAATTCTTAGATCCTGCCGGGACACACCCTGTGTTTGAACCTGGATACCTGACCTACAGGGCACAATTCACATTTTTCTCTCAGGGGGCCCTAAAGTGGTTCGGCCTAGCAAGAGCTTGAAAATCCGTCCAATTGCTATTTTCTTACCTCTGACAGAGCTAGCTTTGCTCTACCTTTTGGGGTTTCTGAAGCAAGCAGGTGGCTCACACCTTGTAGCTTTGAGCCTGTCACTGGAATGTCACCTCACACAGTTGACCACAGTAAGGCACTCAGCCCTTTCAGACACACTCCTGCTGCCAGCTTTCTCATGGTCAGTACCGTTATGACCTAGGAATGTGTTTGCCAGATTCGGAAATTACAGGGAGACACACGGCCCTGACTCAGGAATTTAGGTCCTCTCAGCAGACCTGCTGGTCTCATGTTTTAGAAGCTCAAAATTTCCTGCAAGATAGAGGTTTGAAAACACACTCTCTGTGGATGTCTTTCCTTCCTCAAAGGAAGATAGCTTTCTTCACATTCTGTGACCTGAGAGTCACAGTCTGCTTGAAAAGTGCTTGCTTGGAAGTCTATTTTCAGTAGCAATATCTCCTTGAGCCTGTGACCATAGGTAGGGGTCCCACACTCACAGGGAAAGGCAAAGCAACCTCCAAATGGCTGTTCCAACCAGTTTTCTCTGTAGAAGAACTCTAGGGAACATAGGTCTGTCTGGAAATTTCTTGAATCACGAGGGGACACATCCCGTGTGTGAACCTGAATACCGGACCTAGGGTGCACAATTTTTATTTTTCTCTCTGGGTGCCATAAAGAGGTGTGGCTAGCAATTGCTTGAAAATCCATCAAATTACTTTTTTCTTACTTCTGACAGTGCAACCTTTGGTCCACCATTCAGGATTTCTGAAGCAAGCTGGTGGCTCACAACTCCTAGCCACGTGCCGATTTGCCATGGAAAGTTACCTCATCTAGGTAAGCACAGTATGGTACTCAGCACTCTCATACACACACCTGAAGCCTGTTTTCTCATGAGCAGTCCTGGCATTACTCAGAAATGTGTTTACAAAGCTCAGAAAATGCTCAAAAACACACTGCCCTTGCTCTGAAATTTAGGTCCTCTGTACCAACCTAGAGGTCTCACATCTTAGTATCTAGACAGTTCCTGATATAGAGAGCCTGTTTCCTCATGGGCAGTCCTGGTCTGACCAAGAAATGTGTTTACAAAGCTCAAAAAGTGCAGGAAAACACATTGCCCTGGCTCTGGAAGTGGGGTCCTCTGGGCAAATATGGAGAATTCACATCTTTGAAGCTAGACAGTCCCTAATAGATAGAGTCTTGAAAACACACTGTCTATAAATACATTTCCTTCCTCAATGGAACATAGGTTTCCAGCATTCCATGTCCACAGAGTCACATACTGCTTGAAAACACTTGTTGGAAGTCATGTTTCATTAGCAATTCCTCCTGATAGTGTGACCATAGGGAAGGCCACCAAACTGACAGGAAAAGGAAAAGCAACATCCAAACGTCATTTCCATCATGTTTTCTCTGTAGTGGAGATTCAGTGTGCCTAGGTCTGTCTGGAAAATTCTTGGATCCGGAGTGGACACATCCTGGGTGTGAACATGGACAGTGGACCTTGGGGGCAAAATTTACCTTTGTCTCTCAGTTGGCCAAAAACAGTACAGCATAACAACTACCTGGAAATGCATTCTGGCAGTGATCGCTTGGTACACCCTTTGGGATTTCTGAAGCAAGTAAGCAGCTAGCAACTCGTAGCCACTGGTCCATTTACAGTGGAATGCCACATTATGTTGGTAAGTGCAGCATGGCACCCAGCAATCTCAGAAACACTCCTGCAGCCTGTTTTTTCTTAAGGGCACTTCTGGTATGACCTAAGAATGTGTTTACAATGCTCAGAAAGTGTTCAGTTCCGTTCAGAGGCTCAGTTGTGTCCGACTCTTTGGGATCCCATGAACCGAAGCACACCAGACCTCCCTGTCCATCAGCAGCTCCCGGAGTTTACTCAAACTCATGACCATCGAGTTGGTGATGCCATCCAGCCATCTCATCCTCTGTCATCCCCTTCTCCTCCTGCCCCCAAGCCCTCCCAGCATCAGGGTCTTTTCCAATGAGTCAACTCTTCGCATCAGGTGGCCAAAGTACTGGAGTTTCAGTTTCAGCATCAGTCTTTCCAATGAACACCCAGGACTGATCTCCTTTAGGATGGACTGGTTGGATCTCCTTGCAGTCCAAGGGACTCTCAAGAGTCTTCTCCAACACCACAGTTCAAAAGCATCAATTCTTCAGTGCTCAGCTTTCTTCACAGTCCAATTCTTACATCCATACATGAGCACTGGAAAAACCATAGCCTTGACCAGATGGACCTTTGTTGGCAAAGTAATGTCTCTGCTTTTTAATATGCTATCTAGGTTGGTCATAACTTTCCTTCCAAGAAGTAAGCGTCTTCTAATTTCATGGCTGCAATCACCATCTGTAGTGATTTTGGAGCCCCCCAAAATAAAGTATGACACTGTTTCTACTGTTTCCCCATCTATTTTTCGTGAAGAGATGGGACCAGATGCCATGATCTTAGTTTTCTGCATGTTGAGCTTTAAGCCAACTTTTTCACTCTCCTCTTTCACTTTCATCAAGAGGCTTTTTAGTTCCTCTTCACTTTCTGCCATAAGGGTGGTGTCATCTGCATATCTGAGGTTATTGATGTTTCTCCTGGCAATCTTGATTCCAGCTTGTGCTTCTTCCAACCCACTGTTTCTCATGATGTACTCGGCATATAAGTTAAATAAGCAGGGTGTCAATATACAGATTTGATGTACTCCTTTTCCTATTTGGAACCAATCTGTTGTTCCATGTCCAGTTCTAACTGTTGCTTCCTGACCTGCACATAGGTTTCTCAAGAGGCAGGTCAGGTGGTCTGGTAGTCCCATCTCTTTCAGAATTTTCCACAGTTTATTGTGATACACACAGTCTAAGGCTTTGGCATAGTCAATAAAGCAGAAATAGATGTTTTTTTCTGGAACTCTCTTGCTTTTTTGATGATCCAGCAGATGTTGGCAATTTGATCTCTGGTTCCTCTGCCTTTTCTAAAGCCAGCTTGAACATCTGGAAGTTCACAGTTCACGTATTGCTGAAGCCTGGCTTGGAGAATTTTGAGCATTACTTTACTAGCGTGTGAGA